>NC_046237.1:9214086-10414086 GCF_009819885.2 Catharus ustulatus | reverse complement strand
TGTTCCAGTCCCACTCCCAGTAAAAGTGTAGGTTATTTACACAGAAAAACCAGCACTGTAAAATAACAGCAAAGCATTCTGTGCTCTCCTGGTGTTCATGCAAACTGTAAAACAAGGGTTTCAAAGAGATCTGCCCTGACTGAGCAGGGATTCTTGGTTATTTCCTCTATTTCAGGAAGCACAACCAAGTTTAAGGACTTGATGTGTAGCTCTCACAAATGAGAACATTTCTTTAAAAGGTAATATTGAAAAGCTGTGTAGGAGGGATAACCTTCAGAAGAGTTCTTGCTGCAGTGACCCCACTGCTGGTGAGTGCAGGGCCATTCACAGAGCAGTAGAATCATTTGGGCTGGAGATGAACTCAAAGATCATCAAGTCCAACTTTCCCCAGCACTGCCAAGGTCACCACTAAACCATGTTCCCAAGTGCCACTTCCACATGTCTTTTCAATCCTTCAGGGATGGTTGTTGCCTTGGGCAGCCTTTTCCAGTGCTTGACAACCTTAATATCCAATCTAAATCTCCCCTGGCATGATTTGTTAGGGGGAGACCCAAACCTCTGCAGTCACAGGCAGACCTGAATACCAAAAGCACCTTACAAGTGATTAATGAGCAGCCTGGCACTATCATTGCATTGCTAACTCAGTCAGTGATGCCATTAACACAGAGCTCACACACCACTAGCTAACGAGAACATTTCACTCCATCATGAAGGAAAAAGGGTTCTTTTGGACATGGGATGCCTGGCCTAACAAGACAGCTCTCAGGTGAGCATCACTCAGCACCCAGCACTCACTGCAGGTGTCTAATCCTGCCCCAATGGCAGGATCCCACTCAGTCCTGTGCCAGGAGCAGCACAGCTGCAGGAATCTGAAGGAATATTTCTCCTGAGGTCACTCTGTGTCCTGGGCTGCATGGGGAAGGAAGGTGCTAGGAAAGCTGTTTGGAAGGCAAGTCAAGTTTCCAACCTCTGTGCATTATAACAAATTAACCATACTTCATTATGTTCACCAAGCTTACCTCCTGAGCTGTACAGAAAAGGTTTTTTTCATTATTTTAATAAAGCATTTTGCTGTTGCTCAAGGACTTTGGTTTAATACATGATTGCTACTTCAGTGAAAATCTACCCAATTCTCTGAGAAAGGCTGGCTTTTATGAGCACTCAGGAATTTTGAAAGAAATTAGTGAAAGAGGACTTTTCAACATTTTCATAAAGAAAGCTGTGTTTCTCATTTGAAAGTGACTATAATTTGAAAATGGAATCATTTTTCTGTAGATAGGAAATAGTCCAATTATGAAATAGCAATGTTCAAAATCTGTACATGTCTCTGTTGACCTGATATCATTATGGTATATATAATTTAAATTTATTATGGCAAAAGGAAAAGGTTTCAGATAATTCCTTCTCAAACAAAAATCTGTTGAGAGAAGTGATTCAGAAATTTCAAGTCTTTCACCTCCTCTTTCAAGTACCATTTGCTTGGATGCCATTTACATTTACATGGTTTTACATTTGGCTGTATTTCCCCTGTTTTAAAGATTTTTAGTTTGCATTTTAAAAAAAAGGTTGGGAATCCATGTGGTGGCCACTGAGGACTTGCACTACTGGCAAACGTTGCTGCAAGCTGGAGATCCAAGAAATCAAACATGAGAAATCGACTCCTAGAGACTGAGTATCAGGAAAGTTTCCACACTAAGCCTGTTTTGACTCACATAGATTTTTTTTCTCTAAATTTGAGTCAGAAACAGAACTCAGTGAAGTCAATCCCATGTGAAGGAGCAGAGAGCTTCTGACTCAGAATCTCAGGCTGCAGCTCATACCTGTGACTGTGCCCAGCATATCTCAAGACCAACCTGCAGGTCACACCTGAACACCCTCCAGCACAGAACTGCCAGGAACTTTTTTTGCAATAAATTCAGTTTGGCGTGTTATTTTTAAACTTGGAAACAAAATCGCCTAAGTTGCATATTCACAGACAAAAAATGAGGCATTTCATACACACAACTTTATTTTCAGAAGTGTTTGTGCCTTTGCCCACCCTGTTCTGCAGGACTGGTGCAGGGAGGGCTGTGCAGATGGCCAGGTCTGCAGTGCACAGGAACTGTCTCTGAGCATGTGGATTAGGTGCACTTTTCCTGTGCACAATTAACCATTCCAACATTTTGGACGACAAAGGAATCATTATGTTCCTGAAAATGTTTATTATATAAATATTGTCCTTTCTGGTTCAGCAGTATATTATTCTCATTCCTTTTTGTACAGCCATACAGCTTTCCCTGCCCTCGCTTTCTCAAACTGGTGCAACTGGCATGTGGAATGCAACAGCTGGTTAGGTCTGCAATGATCCAAGAGCAGCAGAAGACAAGGAGTGCAGAGGGGGCTGCTGTCTTCTGCCAAGTGTAGAACGAAGCAGCTGCTTTGTATTTTCACATGAACAAAAATGTTTTGTTAACTGCCTCACTGCCGAGGCACACGGTGGGGCCATGGGGTGTAGTTGCTGGCCCGTGGGGTTCCCCAGTGTGCAGAGACTGAGTGATTCTCCTTCTGCTCCAAGCAGTGTGTGACAGCATCTCATACAAACCTGTCACAGATGGAATGATTGTAGGACAGTGCTCAAACAACTTTATCTTCTCTTTATTGCATTAAGGGTGCCCATATGCACAAGAATCTCTCCTTAAAAGAACATTCTTAAGATTGCAAATGCTCAAAAGCTGGGAAATGCCAATGGAAAATATGTTCTCTGATCATCTTTAATTGCATAAAATAAAATTTATAATACAATGGGGTGGAAGAGGCTTTAAGATGTCATCTAGTTCTCTGTGACTCAAGGCAGGACTGGCTCCATCATGAAACTGCTGTCAGACTTGTTCTTTAATGTGACAAGTTCTCCTGATTTTTTTTCAAAAGAACTGTGGCTTTTTGGGATCCTAGAGAGGTTGCATTAAACCTGTCCAGAACTGAAGCTCTGCATCTTATTATGAAGATGGGAAGGTGATTGAGGAAACTAGTGTTAATTAAAAGAAAAGTGAGACTCCTTTGTTTTAAATAAGAGTACCAAAAGTGAGACTGAGAAGAGGGCATTTTACTCTTCAAAGAGAATACTGCCTGGAGAAACTGAGATAAGAGTTACAAGGGTAAAAGTTGAACCTTCTGTAGTATATTTATATCCATTGTTGCTCCTACTTTAGTAGTGCATGAGTGCTGTGGTAAAGGTAATTAGGAAGAGGCTAATCAAGAGTCTTAAGGTGTTGTGTCTGATGTGTGCTCATGTACAAATAAAAGAGATGGTGTACAGAGGGTTCAGCTGCCATCTCAAAAAGGGATTCTGGAGGAAGTGGAAAAGATGCACAGTAAATATTCCTGCTCCAGGCTCCATCTACAAAAGAAACAAGGTCATGAGACTGTGAAGTGCCAGAATCCAGCCCAGGGGAAAGGTGCTGGGAAGTGCAGCCTGCAGGTGTGGAAGGATCACTGAACTACTGGCAACTCCCATCCTTAGCAGCTGGGAAAGCTGGGACAAGAGTCCCTGATGGGGCACAGACCTGGAGCCCTGAGTAGTGTGGAGCACAGGTCTGTGGTCACTGTACTCGTGAAATTCAGTAGGAAATTAAATGAGCCTAATTAGGCTGTGAAACATGGAGAGTGTAACTTTGGGTGTCTAAGAGGTGGGGTGCTGAAAACAAGAACTACAAAGCAAGAAGATTGCAGATGGGAAGGAGACATTTGCTTAAAATATGATGTGAGGAAATGGGACAGCCCTCACCCCCATGGGCATGTGGCAGGGGATCATGAAACACCAGATTTCAACTGAGTATTTGCATTTATCTCCCCAGTGTTCCATGTGCACTCTGATGTGCAGGGCAAGACCTCCTGAATTCCAGACAAAGACAAGGCAATCAGAGTGATCCAACTGCAGTGCTAAATGCCTCTGCTTTGTCTTCTGTTTATTCATAGCCTTCTGTTTAAAGTCATCCTGGAGTTTAACTTGCTAAACAAACCTTTCTTATTCATAAGTCTTCCATTCATAAGTCTTAAAGGATGGAGAGGGAGTGAAGCAAGGTGAGAGACTGCCAGAGTGAATTCTCTTGGTGAAGGCAGTGACTCCTTTTATAGAACTAGCAGCTTCTCTAGGAATATGGACTCAGGAATATGGACCCAGGAATACTTTTAGGGAAACTGAGGGATGGAGAACAATTACAGGCAAGTCTGGGAAAGAGTACCTTCCACCAGAATAATGAGAGCCAATGGTAGAGAAGTTCAGAGTGGACAAAGCCACGCCTCACCAGTGCCCAGTGACTGGGCTGCAGCCAAAAGCATTACCAAGAGAGCTGGGAGGACAAAGCCTGGGACCCCAGGCTCCTCTCCTTGATAAGGTCACAGAGCTCTGAGTGAATAAAGCTGAACACACCAGTGGGGTGTAGCTCTCCCAGGGGAGGCAGCAGGGTGCACTCCTGGGCCAGGCTCTGCCATGGAGCTCATTTTGTGCAGCTCTGGGGTTTGCAGTGCTCTGTGTCACTGGGGTGCTGGGCCCTCACCTGCCTGGAGGTGTTGGAGCAGCACCTTGAGCTAAGAAGTGCCAGTACTCTCAGCTCTGAGAACAACGTGTCTGCCTTATCTCACCTTGCACACATCACACTCACAATGATTTGTCCTCTCTTCATCCTTCAGGACCTCAGTGACTTGTCCTAGTTCTCCTCCTTCAGGACCTCATCTTTTCCCATCCTCATCAGATTGCTCTGAGGAAACATCCTGGGTATTTGAGAAGCATTTGGATGCTGTCCTGATGAGCCTATTGAAAAGCCCATGAGGAAATGAATAATTCTGTACTTGATGAAGGGTTTGTAAGATGTGCCATATATAGTGCACGGGGCCCTGTGTTTAGGCAGGGGAAACATAGAATATGGAGGAGCTGCTCTTTCAGAGAGAGCATCTGACCTCTATCCTCAAAATACTGAGAGGGCTTTGGAGAAAACCTGAGGGTGACCAGCTGTGCTGCAGCACGTGTGCCCCAGGGACTCAGGGTCCTGCTGCAGCTTCAGAAAAATGTTTTTCTGTATTTTTAGAAGAATGACAAAGTGTATGTTTAGCTTTGCATATAATGAGAAGGATTTCACTGAGGATTTCACTTCAGATGAAGCACAAACTCATCACTGCCAACCGAAGGGAGTCAGCACTGGTCTGGGTGAACTCAAGCTATTGGCTTTGAAGCTTTGGTGAAACTTCAGGTTTTGCTTGTTAGAAATTGGCCTTCAATTAAACCACAGCTCCAAGAATCCCCCACAGAAGGGTGGACTTATCACATCCAAATCAGGTCCCCAGTTGAATATAGTTTAGAGATTATATTTGCAAAATCTGTTGTGTGCATGCAATGGATTTTGAGACAGTTTTGGATACTCAATGCAAATAAATCTCAGTTCTGTATCACTAACTTATTTATGACATGGCTTCAGGAAAGTGAGGGGGGAAATGACACTTGAAACATACATTTTTAAAAACAAATTTCGGTTTTAAGAAAACCTAGATAAATTATGGGTTGATTCTCCTTCAGCCATTCTTTACTAGACATTTTTAGAGAATATCTATTTATTTATTGTCCTCTGAGACCACTAGAGAGGAAGGAAAATGCAGTTAGTCCATCACTTCAGTGGATAAAGAGGGATGCAAACTCTTAATAAAGTATCGATGGCACCCCAAGGGGACAAGAAGAGATTTGCATCCCAGTGGCCTGGCTGACAGCTCATGAGTTACTGCAGCAGCAGCCAGGCCCTGTCAGAGACAGGAAAATGTTGAGGGGAGCGGGAGCAAAACATGATTTGTACTGGCATGCAGCGAACAAGCTAAGCTGTATAAAAATGAATACACAAAATTAGGAGGATTAATGGAACAAGTTAGTGCAGGGCAACAGGGAAAGTCCCCTGTCTAGGCACTTCTGCCAGGTTCCACCCAGACAGGTTATTTTTTAAAAACTGCTTTCTTTTGTAAGTGAAATTTCACCTGGAGAGCACCTCATGAACAAAATTCAGTTCCTCCCAGCTCCACCTGGATAAGCCCTTTGAGCTTTTATATTTTTCTTTTATTAAGAAAATTGTGGTGGTTTTCACAGAAGCCTGAGATGTTGGCTTGATCTAAGAAAGGCCAATGGCATGTTAGCCATCAGAAATCATCCAGTGAGTTCATTTGCATCGAATGCTCCTCTTAACCTCATGTTGTAAATCACATTTAAATAGCCCTGCTGCTTCACCCCAGGGCTGGCTGCAGTTCAGGATGGAGCAGAAAAGTTTCTGCTTGTGCTGCAAAGGCCTTTGAAATCACTTGTGATAAAACTAAAGATGTAAGAATTTTACTATTTAAATCAAGAAACAAGACCTAAATATTTTTCTACAACACAGTTTGCTAAGGAGCACATTCTCTTCCTTTCAAGCCAGTCCACTCCCACCACCTCTGAAGTTAAACTCTGTGTGCTATATTTGCAGCATTTGCCCCACTGGATGGTTTGGCTTTGGGGTTTTTTTTAGTCCTATACCTGTTTTTGATCTTGCAAAAGGCAATTACAACATTCACAAGATGACAGTCATTTCAGCAATGGAAGTGACTAATTGAGGGAAAGGGATGATATCTGGGATGTAAAACAGAGCTGTGACATGTAAAATTACATCTAAACTGAGCTCTTTTTTCTTTTCTCCTAATAAAATTCTCAACAAGTGAACTTCAGATGTCAGCATTTAAACACTGTCAGGGATTGCTTGTATTAGTGTAGCCTCTACAGACCAATAGGGAAATACCAGGTGTTAAACAATCCTAACCTGGGGGGCCTGGTGTGCCCTGGAGAGATGGACAAGTCTGAAAATTGAAGGGCAGGAAATGTTGGCACTATTTCATCTCATCTCTTTCTCCATTTAAATATAACTTCAACAAGTTTCAGCTACCTGAGATTAATCAGAATTTAAGATGTTGTAGAAGTTGGTGCCAGGGAAAGAGATTTAAAAATTCTTAAAAAGACAAAAACCTTGAAATGCATGGGTGCAGTAACAATCCACTCATGTTCTGCTGAGTAGGATGGTGCACCACAGAATAAGCTTGGGCAGCTTCAGTGCCAGCTGTTGTCATTTTTTCTTGGAGGTTTGAAGTTCCATGGACAGGTTTACACCTCGTGCTGCTCATTTTGGCAGGAGAACCATCATTGTCCTGCAGGTCAGATCTCCTGTCTTACCAACAGGAGTCACTGACCAAGAGTCACTCCTCAGTGAGTTGTTGCTGTCTCTGTGTAGCTGTGATAGTTGGGGTCACAACACTCTGAAAAGTGGAGCAGCTTTTCTGCTGGTCTGGGGAGAAGGTGGGAAGAGGCACTTTGAAGGTGGTGCTGCTGCACTGGCTCTGACAAGGGTGTGTGATCTTTTAATGGATTTTTAAATCTGTTTTCTATGGCTTATCATTTTTTCTTGATCTAGAAGAAAACTTAAGTTTGAAGGTCTTACTTCTCCTTGTGTCTTGAAAACAGACTACTTTATACCTACTAAAGGAGATTTATTGAAGAGCTTGAGGATCTGTAAGCCTGATATTCCTGGAGTCCTGTCTCAGGAGGTACTAGCTTGAAACCTTAGACAGATTTACTGGGAATATTAGCTTTTCCCATACTTAACCTGACAGGGTTTTATTCAGAAATGCAAATCCTTCCTCCCCTGCTCATCACCTTTATCCATGTTCATGTGTCCTGGTGCCAGCACATACAAGCAAGGCCCTCCTTGTGATGAACTTCCCAGAAGGGCTTTCACACCTTCACATCACCACTGGAACACAGGGTGGCCAGTTCATCCCTGACTTTTGTCAGAAGAGATTTCTTGGTCTAAATGGAAAAAATGTTCCAGGCATTATCCAACAAAACAAATGCTAACAACACAGGAGCCCTGTTGCCAAGGAGAATTAAAGCTAACTTAGACATGGTCAGAAGGGTAATGGGAATCAGAGGGGGAAGAAGAAAAATATGTACACTTCAAAATTAATGTTTTGTTTAGATTGTTGAATTGTGGTGAAGGGAAGGGAAAAGGGGACAGGGCTGTTGCTGGGAGTTTCCCTGCAGCAGGGGATGTATGTGCAGCAGGATCTGGTATGCTTGGTCCTAACACTCCAGGTCTTTTACCATATCCTGCCCAGCACTGCTGAAGCAAACCAGGTGTAAGTGGTTTCAACAGAACAGCCAAAACCACATCTTACTCACAGAAATCGTGTCTTGAACATGAAGGCTTTGTTCTCCAGGGCCAGGGCTCCTCTCTCTGCACTGGTAGTCCATGAAAGTGTTTACAGAGGCCAGGAGCCCAAAGGAATTGAATTCAGGATCTTGAAAGCTTTGGCCTTCACAAAATAAACCTTCAAAGGAGATTTAAAACTATCAGCAGCAAAATACTTTCTATTCTCATCCATGACAGCCCCCTCTGTTCCTGTCCTATGTTTATTTAACAATTTAAAAAATAAATCCATTGCTTTGAGCTCAGGCGATTGATATTTTTAAGGTCAGTGGTGTTATTTTTCCATGCACACTTCCCATAATATTCTATATTTTCTTTTTCCTTTTGTTGTTATTTTACTGTAGCCATCATTTGCTCTTGCTGGCAATTTCAGCCCTTGCTTTTTCCTTATACTGGTAATAAGATAGGTGAGGTGAGGAAATGCTGATGACAAAACCTCCTACACTTCTCCTCTTTACCTGAGAGGTCCCAATTGATGCCTTTTTTCCACGTGGAGGTTTGGCTTAAAATAGACCCCAAAGGCCATATTTTCAAATACCAGCACTAAGGCAGTGTGCCTGTTCCCTGGGCTGTTAGCACAGTTCAAAGTGAGCTTCACAGAGGGTGTCATCAGGAGGCTGTTCAAATTTCATTAAAAAATAAATGAAACCCAATTCCTGGGATCTACTTAATTGCCCCATAAACTGGACAAATACCAGAGCAGATCTGAACTATTTGCTCCAAATTGCTCTTGTGAGTTTAGCTCATTCCTTTCTACTGGATAGCTCAGAAATCAGACAAAATGTACAGAGCAAACCTATAATTCCAGAAAAAAATCTAAAAGCTTTTTTTACTGCATCCAAGATGTTGGATTTGATTATTATTGTCTGTTGAGACTGATTGCCAATATCACATTTGTGTTGTTTCTATTCCCTCCTTGTGTGGCTGAAGCATTCTGAATTGGAGGTTGGGAGGAGGGGGAAACAAAAACCAAGGGCAATTAAAAACAAACAAAAAATCCATAATGTCCTTCTCAAGCATATTTTGAATGGGAGTTCTAGCCTGCTGTTTTAACTGTGTCTCCTCTCTAACAAAATATATTATTTATGCTATGGGCCTTTTCTCTTTTGTTTTAATGAGTACATAACAGAAAGGCCCCTGCATTCCTTGGGTTTCCTTCCATGCCCATAAGTGGTCACAGTCAGCCATAAACACCAGAGAACCTTAAAAGTGGAAACCAAGAGGAAAAAAAGGCCAATTCAAGTATCTACCTGATTCTCAAGCCAGCCAAGCCACTGGAGATGATTCCCAGCAGCTTTCCAACGACATGTTAAAGGAAAATAAAGATTTAAGTTGTCATATCATTGGGGCTTAACTCACTTTTCTCACTCAACAATAACAAGTAGCTGGTGATCAAGTGTTAATAATCCATCTCTGTGCATGAGCTACACAAGTTTTCACTCTGGAACAATTCCAGCAGGAAAAACTTCTCTAATTGAGAGCATCTTCTGTAGCTGGGAGCACCTTCTGCCATTTCCCAGTGCAGATGCCAATGCCTTTGCCAGGACTGCAGGTTTCACTGGAAGACAAGGCAGCAGTGAAAGATCACATCTCAGCAGATCCTTCTGGAGGATGAGGACACAAAGGGGCTCAGTGGAGAACTAGCAAACCCCATCACCCAAAGGTAATTTTATGAATGATGATGTCCATTGTGTCAACTGAGAGGAGATTAGTGCCCCAGAAGACCTGGGGGCACATCAAGAGACTGAGCAATGTCCCTGTGCACGAGGCAGAGCTGCAGTGTGAACACACAGCTGGCACACATCATACAGATTGGCTCCTGAGCACTGCACCAGGGTTTGTCCCTGACACAGGTCAGATTTTCAGAGTTCTTTCCATTTTTACTGATCTGACAGTAAGAGGAGTCTGTAGTAGGGAAAATGAGGGTGGGGGAAAAAGTCTGTATGGATTAACTTTATTTTTCTCAGCACAGCCACATTATCAGGACTGCAAGTTGAAACTACTAACAAGAAAAAAAAAAAGAAAATATATTAAAAACACACAATGGGAAAAGAAGGAAAAGATGTTCTGTGCATGAGTGTATTTCTTACAGCTTATTCTCCCCTTGTCCACCTCCTTAAAGGAGTTTTGCATGGGAGCTGTGCAGGCTGGCCCCATGGGGAGGATGCACTGTGCACCTTGAGGCTCCTCACTGCAGAACACCCGAGGGTCTGAGCAGGGCTGAGTGCATCACACAGGGCAACTGATTCTCCAACCAGTTCACATGCCATTGCTTGTGCAAAACACGTGTCCAGCCACCAGGCTTGCATAAATTGGCTGTAAATAGTTAATTAAATGCATTTGTACCCCACCACCTGATTTGCATGCAGAATTGTCAAAACAGCCTGCTAAGATTAGACACAATGTACTCCCCAACACAATTGTACCACTGAAACGGGCTGAAAATCTGGCGCATTGAGTTAAATTTTCACATTGTGCCTTCTTGTGTAATAACAATAATCTCCTCTGCCTTGGAGTATAATCGCAATAAAGAGCTTTTTGTGATTCATTCAGTGTTTATTCACTCAGTAAACAGCCCTTTATTGCTTTTTATACTACAAAGCAAATGAGATTATTGCTTAAATTGTCCGGTAGCAACTAGCTTCTGTCCTCTGGCTTGCTTATTCAGTTTGTTTTTGTGTTGTGGTTTTGGAAAAGAAAACTTGTTTAAAATTAGCTCCCCAATAAATCACAGTAACAATGAAGTGAGAGTTTCTGCAGTGTGACAGATTTGTAGCTTTTTATGTTTGTAATGATGATGATATGTTTTCTATCTTATTTATTCCCTTCTGCCTTTATCCTCCCAAACTCTAAAGTCTGCTGCTGTGAAGAAAACTCTGAGATGCTGGAGTTTGGGAAGGGGGAACTCACAGTCCTTGGACTGCACAGCTGCCTTTGCAGTATTCCCAGGAGGGAAAGGTGCAGGAAAGAAGCAAAGAAAGGCAACAGGCAGGAGTCTGGAGCTCAGAGTCCAAAGGCATCAACACTAATTCACATCCTACCCTGTTCCTAAAAGCTTCACTGAGTTCTTTCCCTATATAATAAGGTTTGTGATGTTATCTGCTTTGAAAAGTGCCCCAAGACCTTTCGATGGTTAGCAATAAACATTTCTGTTGCTCAGTGGCTCTCCAAGCTCTCAAGAGCAGCTGCTCTTCGCACACCCTCTCCCAAGAAGGTGTGTGGTGGAGCAGCCCTGCAGGCCCCACAGGCTGGGAACTCTCATGTTCATCACGGAGAACGAGCCAGCTGTAGCCAACATTTGTTCATTCTCTCCTTTTCTGAGTGTGCAAATGGAGCAGCCCATAATTATTCCTCATCACGAGGCCAAGTGGAGAATTCATCAAGGGAACGGGAAAGACGATTTCTCTCTTTCAGGCTGCAGCACGTAAATGGCATTTCTTATTTCAGTCCTGCCAGCTTTGAGACGTTAGCAAAGCATTTCCCTGATAATTATTGATCTTCTGTATTTATAGAAAGCTGGAACCCAGTGCAATTCAATATTCAGGAGATGCCAATTTTCTATGAATACCTGAGAATGACTTGGTCATTTTCCATTTCTGTAATTGCTTCTGTATTGCTGGGGCATGAATTGCATTCTTTAAAATCCACCTAGAATTGGAACATGGGCGAGGAAACTCTGCATGATTTTCTTTCTCCTCACTGAAGCCAGGCACGTTGTTTTCAATTTGAGCATTTCAAGTATTAATGTCCAACTTCATTTACTCACATCTACTGCCAGCTTCCACACTCAAATGGATACCTTAAATTAATTGATCTAGAATTGCAAATTGGGGCTCTCAATCTGGTAAATATGCAACTGGGTCTGTATTTTCTCTAATGGACTCTATATTTTCTACAGGAGTCTTTGAATTTAGCTAGTCTTGACAGTTTTTGAGTGACCATATTTCTCCTCTGGGAGAAAGTGTTTCCCACATTTAGCTTTTTTCCATTTTCTGTGTTGTTACATCCACTTTTCTTATTAGTTTATAGCACCTATTTTTAGCATAACCTAAACAGTGACACAGTTCTTGAAAAGCACAGGCCAAGTCCAAACTCCACTGAAGTCCCCAGCAAAATCTTTGTCCATTGGCACCAGAAATGAGATGGTACATCCCCATTCCCCTGAGCTTGCAGTGTGGTATCTCAGAGCCAAAGGACCTGATCTGGCTGTTCCAAGGATGAATCTGATACAGGAGCTCGTGCCCATCATGTGCCTGAGTTTGCTCTCTGTGCTGGCTGGGGAATTACGTGCTGCAGAGGCTGAGCTCTGACTGAATGGATATCTCCCAGTGTTGAAACCAAGTACCATGGTATCACAGTTTGGACAGCAGAACCCCCAGAGGTTTCTCCTTGGGGGTGCTATTGTATAAAAGCTATCCTGACCCTGGGCACAAAAAAGTATTTAAACCACCCACATATCTCTGATGATAAAACAGTAATTAATTACCAAACACTGCATAACATCATCTATGTGTACATTGAAGGGGAGATGTCAGAGCCAGTACTGACAGTGAAGCAGTGTCCTCCTTTGGGAGTGAGGCACCAAACTGGCAGGGAGGATATTGGATTTGTCCCCTCTGTCCAGCCCATGCCAGTGGCTGCTGCAGAGGACACAGCCCAGGCAATGCTCTGTTTTTCAGGTCTCAGACCAAAGCACAGTGTTCTCCAGGTCTGCACTGTGCCCCAGTGCAGTGTGTGCATTCCCCTGTGCCTCCAGCAAGAAATTCCCCATGAGATTTCTGCCAGTCCTGGCACAGCTCCCCTATGGATGTGACACGTTTGGTTTTCCTGGCTAGGAACACACCCTGCTTCACAGCTGCCATGCATAAGAAACTTGCTAAGTGCACAGTCTCATCTATGATTAGATTTTTGTTTCATAGGGCAACAGTGATTTATGAAGCATATTTTCATGTGGTGACCAGAAAATGGTTCCATTTAATGCTTGGGCAGTATACTTTCCTTTCTCAAACCTGCTTGAAAACCTTTTATTGTTTTTAGAATCTATTTCCACAGGAGTTTTGCTGCTTTAACTAGATTTCTTTTTAAAGGGGCTCTTCTCTGGTTTGCTAAAGCTTCCAGGTTGCTGGGTACATGTGTGGTTTCTTGGAGCAAGGTGAGGAAACACAAGCTGATTGTCAATATACCACACAGGAACTTACAAGTGTTTCTTCAGTTAGCCCTGACACTGAGATTTTGGGTGCCCTTGATCATGCCACTTTGCTGCCTTGTTTGTCAGCTCCTCACCAGAATAAGAAGAAAAGTCCTACTCACTTTCCCTTGCAGTGCCTCAGCCTGTTCATCCCTCCAGACTCTTCATCAGAGGTTCTGATTCTCACTGGGGCTTGCTGGTGGCCCGGCATGGTCATGGTTTGCAGTCCTGGCTGTCACAGGACATTAATTAATCATTCAAATAAATCATGGCAAAGAAATATTAATTAATCATTGCTCCAGAAAAGAGCTCACCACAGACACTCTCTGTGGGCCCTCAGTACAGCCTTGGAGCTGCTGGAAATTCACTGTCTTTCAAACAGGGCCCATGGACATGATTAAAAGAACCGCCTCAAATCATCCCAACTTTCTCACTATTAAACAGCAGCTGCAGCTCCTTCCCTTTTTGATTTTTGTTTCTTATTCTTTCTTTTTTTTTTTTTTTTTTTGAACCTGGCAGCCTTAGTCAATAAGCCATAAGCACCAAGCTAAGAAGAACTGCTGTCATCAGACAAAAAGGCCTCCAAGTCCACATCCCTAACAACCTATTTTAATAACAAGAGCAATAACGGGATTTATTATGCATGCGGCTTTCTGCAATCATTTCTGAAGAGAAAATTAGTTTGAAGCCTCAGGCGACAGTTGAACTCTCAGAGGCGCCTAAAATAAAATAAGGAGGGGGGGAAGGGGTGGGAGGGGGCTGAAAAAATAATAACTGGGTAAAAAAAGTGTGATGGGAAAAGTTATTGGAGCAAGAATGCCAGCAAACTTTCTGTGTGATCTGGTTGTGTCCTCCAGAGGGAGGAGGTGGTGGCTGGGAGCTGGACAGGGCTGTTGGGGACACAGGTGACATGAGAGCTGGCAGAGCAGAGCAGGGTCCAGCATGGACCACCAGAGGTACAGCTCCAGAGCCTTGGTGAGCAGTGAAGGGGTGATAAATTCTAGAGGGGCTCTGAGCCTTAGTCTCAGCTCAGGAAGGGGCTTAAAAGGAAAAGAAAAAACTAAAAAAAAAAAAAAAAAACAAAAAACAAAAAAAACCCAAAAAAAACCCACAAAAATAAAACCAAAACAAAACTAAACTAAACAAAGAAAGGAAAGAAGAAGAGGGCCAGGGCCAGGTGAGCTGCTGGAGCTGTGAGGGCTGCCTGCAGGTTGGGGGCAGCAGGGCAGGAACACTCCCAGGATGGCTCATCCTGTGTGGGCATGTGCCCCCAGCACCCACAGCCACCACATCCACACAGCCAGCACTGCCTCTCTTCCCAACCAGCTTCAGCTCCAGCTGGAAACAGAGGTTTTTAGGTGCTGGCATCAGCCTGCCCTGAAGAACCTGCTCCATCCTCTGCTGGATGCAGGGAGAGGCAGTGAAGTTTGGGAATGGGAGTGGGGAACTGTTCCAATTCCCAACACTGACTCTGTGCTTTTCTCTAACCAAGTAGAGGTCAAACTACAAACTGGCTCCTCTCAGGCATGCTGGATTCTTCCCCCAGTTTGCACCTGCAGAGCCCATGCCCAGAGCCCAGCTCAGCCTGCTCCTGTGGCACATGCAGGGATGAGAGGGCTGGAGGCAGGTGATGTTTGGGAGTTGGGCTGGCTGAGACAACCTGAGACACAGAGATTGCTTCACCAGCATGATGCTGGCAGCTGCTTCCCAAGGAGTATCCCATGCAGCCCAACACTGTGCAGGATGGTGTCTGTCTCCAGCAGGGATCCAGGGAAAAACATGGATGGTATTTCAGGAGTAAAGCCCTGTGGGTGACTTCCCATCATCAGAGAGAGAAGGCCAGCACAGATGGACTCAGGTGCTGCAGACCCAGGGCCAGGTACCCCCAGACCAAACCTCCTCTCTCCCCACACACCCAGGGTAGGTTTGCTTTGCCCTGCCCCAGCTCTGCATCCCCATTTCAGACAAATCCTCCACAGAGCAGCAGGACTGGACATAGATCAGTGCACAATTGTTCCTTCTGAAATCTAAAATAAAAGCAACACCAAGGGAAAAGAGTGTGTTTGTGTTTATGTGTGTCCTCCTCAAAGAAAGACAAAGCCAATCACTTTTGTGTATGTAGGACTTCTTTTAATTAATAGGATTTTTTTTCCCTCCTTCCTGAAGCAATGCCTGAACTTCACTGCTGGAAATGCTGCAGACCCAGCTGGGATCAAGCATCTCAAAGCTGCTATTAGATGCTCCTTGCTTTGGTGCTCTGGTTTGAGGACACATTACTTTACTTTACTTCAACTCTGGAGTCTGAAGCTGCTCCTTTTGAACTGTAAGAGGTGGCCAAAGAAAATAACATGTGGTTATTGTTTAAAAAGTCATCGTACCAGAAAATATGATCACTGAAAGGCAACATCAGAGAGTGGGGTCTTCTGCTGGCTTCATCCAGGGCCTTGGCTAACCAGCTAATTCCATACTGATATTTATGGCTTGTATATAAAAAAGAAAATGGTCTGAAATCCTGTGGCTGTTTGGTACCCATGTCTTTAATGTCTAACTGCTTATTCATTCTAAAAAGTGGGATTTAATAAGACAGTTATTGTATGTTATTTAAATACCAATTGATTATTAAAAACATCTTTATTTATAACTGCAAATTATAAAGTACTTGGGAAGTGCAGCCAATCAAATCAGTGGACTGCCTAATGAATATCCTTTTCTAACCCCATCATTTTATATATAGAAAAGAGGTTGACTTATGCAGCAGGAATAAAACTAACTTAACTGCCTTTATGGGTCATTTCTTTCTTTGATGAATACTTGTAACTCCCTGTAATGGTAATAGGACCTTTGCTTTCCAACTGAGCAGAAAATAAACAGTCCTCACTGTAGGGGCTCCACTGCCTTTTGGGGGCTCTGAGCAGGGGCAAGCAGAGGTGGATGAAATGTTCTCTGCTCTAATAATGCATGCCAAAAATACTCCTGAATAAGATCCCCTTTCCCTATTTCCTGGCAAAAGCTGCCCAGAGGGTCCTGCCAGTGCCTGAAAAAAAAAAAAAAAACAAAAAACCAAAACAAACTGTACTCCACTCCTTGGTAGTCCCACCAGAAAGCTGGATAGATCTTCTCAAGACTTTTTTCACAGCTGTCTTTCAAGATTTTTCTCTCTAATATATTTTCCTGATCTTTGGTTGCTTTTCCACCTGAGACAATAAAGACATGTTACAAGCTAGAAGAAATCCAGAAGAAATGAGAAATGCTCATCCCATCCCTCCCTTCACTTTGGTTTGGTTTCTTGATTTACCTTTTTTTTTTTTTTTTTTTTTGTTTGTTTGTTTTGTTTCTTGATTTGTTTTACCTTTTATTTTTTTTTTTTATCCTGGTTAAGCTATAAGATTAATGATGGGTTGGAGGGAGTAAAAAGTTTAAAAAAGGTAGGTCTTTCCTGCCTCCTTTTCTAAATGCAAAGTGCAGCTGCTGTGGCAGAGACGGGTTCTGCAGCTCCAGCAAGCACTCACAGCACAGCAGGGCTGACTCTCAGCCAAGAAAGAGAAAACCTGATATGGTGTTTATGTCTCTGTTTAGGGAAATTAACCCAAAACAAGGTGGTAGCTGAGAAAGGAGACAATGAAACAGGAGAGAGGAAACTTGTTCTTTAAGAAAATAAAATAAAATAAAAGAGAAAAGCAAAAGGAAGGCAGTTTAAGTGGGCTCCTAAATAAACAACAAACACTTTGAAATCCTGCATCCTGGTGGCTTTACAAATTAACTTTGCAAGGACAATGGCTTGTTTTTCCTTTGTGAGCCTCGTTAAATCTGAGGGTCACACACTGAGGTGCTGAATCACCAGCAGGTATCAGTCAGCACACCTCCCCTACAATCAGTGTAACTTCACTCATTTACACAAGATCCAGGCCCAGAAGAGCAGACACATCCCTAGGAGGACTCAAAGCACCAGAGCCTACTGCCCCAATGTGCTTTCCTTCCCAGAGGTCTCTCTTTTTACCTTATTCATTCTTTTCACTTATTGATGCAATTTGCCAAAATGTATTTTTATTCATCATTACAAATTATTCACAATTAATCTATTGACTCAATCATTGTTCTATTGTATCTTTTTCCCTTTATGTGTAGTGCAAAAAAATCCATTCCTAAACAAGACAAGATCTTTGAAAAGATCTTCATTATATTTCAATAGCAATCTTGCTTTTGTTGAAAGAAAATACATCTGCTTATTAATTAAGAGGAATTTGCTTAGGTTAGTTCCACTGAACAAACACTTTGTTTTACCACATGAGGCCAAATACTTTGAATTTTCCTGTGCAGTGGAGTGAAGCTCTGCTGTTACTGAACTGAATGCTCTGCAACTCACAGCAAAAGCAAGAGTGGGCCAAGTCTTGCAGATTTTATGGGCACCTCTGTAACCTTCCAAGTATTTCTAAGATACCCATTCACCCCAGCAACTGAGCTCCAGATGAATCAGTTATTATGAATACTTGGCCTGTTAAACCTCCTTTTCTCTGCCCACAGTCAGTGAAAAAAATCTGTTATCGTCTTGCACTTTGCTCAAAATTTCCTGCTAACAAATTTCAGTCTGGCCAAACCCCCATTTTTTTCCCAAGTGGTTGGCATTTATATAGCATAAAGTGAAATTGGTAGTATAGATCATTAATGTCATTTCCCATCTGTGCCACAGCACAAGGAAGGCTGGGAAGAGCCCTCTGCAGAGGTCTCACTGCACATCTTTTAACTTTTTTGGAGTGAGATGAGTGAGAGAATATCACTCCCAAAACTAGTCCAAGTATCATCTCAGGATTTTCCCCTGCAAGGAAGAGAAAGAATTTCTGCCCAAGTCCACCATGATTTAGTTGGTTTTGTGCTCACTTTGCTGAAGGATGTCGGTGTCAGAATGAGCTGGAGGAGAGGCTGCTCACCCTGCCAGTAATGTGGTAGCTTTAACAGCTCCCCAGGAAAAGAAAAAAAAAAAATAGTGCAGAAGCAGAGCCCTCGTTGCAGCAGGGCTGTTGCTCTCGAAAGACAAGGTCCCAGCTAGAGCAGGATTTGGACCTTGACCCAACCCCTGCCTCCAGCCAGGCTGGCCTTCAGCAGTGCTGGAGGAGGGCAGGATTTAGAGCTGGGCTGGATTTTATACCTCGGTTTGACTGCAGCCTGTGTGTGAGAAAGGCTCTGGATGGATTTATATTGCTGCTCTGTGGGTCTCAGCACTGCAGTGTGGGGGGCTCTGCACAGGCATGCTGTGCTCAGCCTGCTGATGCTCTGGCTGCTTTATGGGCCAGGCAAAGCCACCTGAATGCTGGGGCAGGCGCTCAGATGTGTATTTTTGGACAGCTAACCCACACTTAAATGCCATTTACACTTATTAACAGCAGCAGGGTGACATCTGGTACAGTAACTCTGGAGGATTTTGTAAGGCAAAGAGTGAAATAACTTCACCAAAAGGCAAATGCTGGAGTGTTCCCTTCTGTGTATTGAACATTCCTGTAGGCTCTCTGCTTGCTCTTTTCAGACAATGCTTTCTTGGCTGGCTGGATTATTGTATATCACCTCTCTAACCTGCTGTATTAATTTCCATTGACTGTGAAAAGAACGTGTCAAATAAGGAGGAAAAAGGAGGGGGGAGTCTTTTAATCCATAAGGCACAGTTCTTAAAAGCACCTTGTTGTGTAGTAGCTGCACACAAGTGAAGAATTTGTCAAGAATACAGGGCTGCTGCTAATTGTCTGAATAAATTACAGCTTTGGAGCCTGGAAGCCACAAATCATGTCATTGTAGCACTAAGCCATTCCTTTATGGAATTGGTCTTTTACAACCTGGAAAAAACTTTTTAGAAAACTGCCCTGCAGTAAAAATTAGAGAGAAAGAAACTGTGTGTGTGTCCATGGGGACGTGAGCAGGGCAGTTCTGCAGTTCCCAGCAGCCCTCTCAGAGAGCAGGGCTCCCACTCTGCTCACCTTTTACACCAAGCCATCTGAAACTGCCAGACCACAGGTGAAGTCCTTTGGAGAAATAAGCAGGACTAAGAGAATTTTTCTGTCCCTGGAAGGGTGGCTGGTGGTCACTTCTGCAGGATGGTCACTTCTCATTCCTCCTTGGATCATTAAGGCAGTGCAGACTCAAAATATTAAAATATGTATAGCAAAGCACATGCTGCAGATTCACAACATTCGCTTTGTTTCAGAGGACTTACAAAAAGCACTATTGATTATTTTACCCATTAAGATTTAATTTTTTTTTTCACAAGTGTGTAGCAAAAGGTTCATGTTGCCCTTATAGTCAGACACTTGGCCATTCTGATATTTCCTTCCAGCTTTAGCTACAGTATCAGAAAAAGGAATAAAGGATGATTTTTTTTTTTAAATTTTCTTCTGAAGTATCTAGTTTTAGACTGTGGGCTGAGTCCTGCTCTCAGTGTTGTCATTTGAAAGACTCCTACTGAGTTCAGCAGTCCTTGGATGCAGGCAAGTCCACGTGCAGTAATCCAGTGTGGCACGATCTTTAAAGGGGAGTTTAGTTCTGTGTAAAGAATGACTCCTCGAGATAATTCCCAGTTCATACTGTGAACAGACAATAAAGTGGAAAGTGCTCCCTGGAATTTCCTTAAGGCAACCTGAAGCTGTGCTCAGGCTCTTTCCCAGTTTATTAGTAGTGTTTGGCAAAGTACCTCAGGCTTCTTTGCAGACCACAGTAATTGGTTACCAGACACTGGAGGACAAGCTGCCTGATAAAATTCAAAGTCTGTAATGAGGCAGACAGGCATGATAACACAGCAATAAATCACAGCCGTTGGAGCATGTTCCTGGGATGGCTGGCACAGGGGTTTCAGTCAGAAGTCAAGAAGGCTCCATGTCATACTCCCCTTCATGGTCAAAGCTCCCCCTGGATCCTCTCCAGGTGTCAGGTCAAAGGCAGCACTGAGGAACTAACTACAAATGAAATGCCAGACAGGAGGTGTGCTCAGACTTGTTCTACAGAGGATGCACTAAAAAAAATTAGTTATTATTATATACTTCAGGAAGTCTAGTTCCTAGACCAGCTATCCATTAGTGCACTACATGAATAATTAACTGCAATCCTGGTAGTTGCCTGGGATCATTGTCTGCACAGCCCAAAGGTGACATGGGATAAACACACAGTGATGATTCAGTAAGTTGAGGAAATGCTCAACAAAGCTGATGAAAAAGTCTCAATGTCATCAGTGGTCCCAAATCCTCAATATCTGCTAGAGACAAGCAGCTTGGGGACAGGGGTTTTGCCCCAACAGCTGCTCTTCCCACACATATCCCCACCCTTCCCTGCTTCAGTAACCTCCATGGGTAGGCTAATCCATGTGCCAAAGGTAATTAATGGGAAGAAAGCCTTTCTTCTTCCAAAACCACAGCAAATCATTACCTTTAATGCAGAACTACTTGTTTAGTAGTACTGTTCATCAGGACATGCCTTTCCATGCCAAAACTCCTTCTAAAACAGTCCCCAAATCTGGCAAAGCATAGAAGATATCTCCATCACTGCTTGTTTATAGAGTTTCTTCCACTTTCCTTAGAAAACCTGGTAGATAAAATGCTGACATACCTGAGCTGGGATGAAGGGCAAATGTGATAGTTTAGACAGAGAGAAGCAGATGGCTGCATCCGAAAGGACCAGCCTCATGTAGGGGTCACAAATTCAACTCCCATTCTTGGGTTCTATAGTTTGACTGCATGGGAAGCATGGGAATTTCTCTGTTTGAGAACAATCTTCAGGCACTTACAGACACTCTAGGATGTGCAGTGCAGAGCAGTCCCTGGAGAAGCCAGGTGCCAATAGGTTCATTCACTTTTATTGCTGAAATTACAGAATGAGTTGAGCCTAGCCTCTGATGATGCCAATATTGTTTAATGTTCTGTATTATGGATTTACCTGAAGGTAAGTGATAGTCTGCTCAATTTCTTGTGTGTTTTCTTTGATGTTCAATGTTTTCTTGATGTTAATCTCCTTGCACAAGGTATGGCTTTCCGAGAAAGGAGCTCAGTGAGGGATATCTGCACGAAGGATTTGCACCCACCTGTGAGGCAGGCAGCAGAGTTCCAGGTTACCTGGAGCCCTGGATGTAAGCAGGGTGTTGAAGCAAGTCCAGAGGAAGCCATGAAGATGGTCCATGGGCTGGAGCACCTCTCCCATAAGGAAAGGCTGAGGCAGTTGGGGTAATTCACCCTGAAGAAGAGAAGACTCTGGGGAGACTTTATGGCACATAAAGGTGCTCTGAGAGAAGGGGGGAAGGACTTTGAATGAAGGAATGTAGAGGTAGAACAAGCTTTCCACTGAAAGTGAGTAGGTAAATCAGATATTAGATAGGAACCCTTCCTTGTAAAGGTGCTGAGGCCCTGGCACAGGGTGCCCAGAGAAGCTGTCCCTGCCCCTGAGTCCCTGGCAGTGCCCAAGGCCAGGTTGGGCAGACCTTGGAGCAACCTGGGAGAGCGGAAGATGTCCCTGCCCATGGCAACTAATTGCCAACAGATGATCTTTAAGGTGCCTCCAACCCAAACCATGCTGTGTTTCTATGATTCTATGCACTTCCTATACAGCCCTAAATGAATTCAGGTCTCTCCATACTCTTGTGCACCAGGGTGAGTTGATCTGGCACCATGCAGGGACACTGAACCCACACAACACTTTGGGCATCTTTACCCCAGTTATGGAATTTTTACAGTGGGATGTAATGGCATCTTTATCTCTGGTCTCAGTTTGGTGCAGTGCAAACTAATTCTTTTGGCAGATTTTTCCACTGTCAGTGGGGGTTTGTATGGTACATTATCAATGCTCCTCGCCCTGATGATGCATAGCACTAATCCATCATTAGAGCAAGAGTGTGCTCTGATGATGGATTAAAATAATTTATCATAAGAACAAGGGACTATAATGTAACACCGTCAAAAGATGGCACCATGCAGAGACAAACAGATCAACGAGGAAATTCAGCAATGCTCATCCAATCAAGTGGATCTGCTGCCAAGAGGCTCTTCTACAGCAAAAGTTTGGCAACCTGCAAAAATATCATTATTCTCCTTGCTGAAACAACTTCTTGCAGTAATGGCAGTGATTTAAGGGTTTTCCTTTTTGAACAATGAAGGCAGCCCTTCCATTGCTAGCCACCCTTTTTGGGACTGAATATTCCAGGTAAAATTACAGATTCTTTTTGCCCTCTGCAAGTCTTAATTTTTCACATAATGAAATGCAAATAGAGCAGCTATTTAAGCCACCGGTCCAAAGCAGGCTTGCTGCAGCATGGTTAAGTGACTGAGAGAGGATTTAAAACTCAGGAGACATGGTTATAGTCTTAGCTTTCTCTTGGAAGCACTACATCTGTAATTCAGCACTTCATTCCTGTCTAGTGCACATATGCTTAACTGTAGCCATATGTTTACATGGATTCTTCAGAACTCTGTTAAATTAAGGATTAACTGAAACACCTATTTAAATGCCTTCCTGGACATAAGTTTATGGAATCTGGACTAAAAGCAAACATTGTACTAAAGGTTTAAGAAAAACTCCAAAGAATCTATTTCACTGCCATTGGACAACCATATTTTGAGCTGCTGCTAAGAAATGGGTTGTCAAAGGTCCTCTGTCAGGTGAAATGCAATAGAAAATGGATCTGCTGAAAGAACAGAACCAATAATTCACAGAATCATAGAATAAATCAGGTTGTAGAGGGCCTTGGGATGTCATTCACTATATTTCTGTCTGGAAATTCAATAGTATAGGGATAAATTTAAAAAAAAAAAACAAAAACCAAAAAAACCCAGAGTGATCTGAAACTTTCCTTGTGATTCCAGAGTACGTGCATCTAATGAAGGAGGCACTCCATAGAATGAATAAAAGTACCTCTGTGCAACATTGATTTTCCAGTCTGAATGACAGTGGTTGCCAGTCTTCCTATTACTGTAATTGCTGGCTAAATGAACTATAATTGTATTAAGTGGTAAGTCTGAAATATATATGTACTGTAAAAAGGAGCTCAAGCATTGCAGGCATAAAAATTTGATTTGCAGTATTTGGAATAAGTTCTGGGGGAAGGTTGATTTTACAGAAACTGGTGAGAGAAAGTGACTTAGAGGGGTCTGGGTTTGTGCAGGGGATATGGAGAAGGATGTCAACAGGCACCATTTAACTCACCAAAAATGGCAATTACTTACATAATACTGAACAAAATCAGGGTGGATTACACGGTGCTTAAGATTTTTGCTGCCTCTTTCTGCTTCTTTCACTGTTGCCACTCTTCTTCATAATGGAAGAATTACAGTAGTTTCAATATGACTTTTCGTCTTGATACAAGAACTAATGATAGTAATATTTTTAAAAGTAAAGCTGAACTGTTTTCACTTATCCAAACCAATTCCTGCAGCAGTTGGGTTTGCTGAAATTTGACATTTCAGAATCTTTTTATTTTTTTCTAATTTCAAATAGAAAAATTGTTTCCTTCCTGGGCAATTTAGGATATAATTGGGAATATTTGTGGATGCTGTGCTTTGGAATGTGATTGAAAAGAATATTAGTGAGGCTGAAAACATAGCAGAAATCAAAATGCTGCCCATGAAAATTCTGTTGAGAAATCCCATAAAATGGTAATAATAGTCTCATGAAAAGTTTTCTGAGTAAAACCCCATAAAATGTCATCTCTCCTCCTGTTAGCCTCATGCAATAGTGGATAACCACATTCCTTGCCCAGGAGGATTTGCTGCCAGTTTTTCCAACAATAGTGCAACAATACACTTTATTTCCAGAATGGAAAGAAAAATGGACCTTTGTGGAGAAATGCAGCAGAATTCCAGCAGCCATGAAAGGAAGGGCAGCCCGGCCATTGTTCTCGGGGATCTTGGCTGAGTCCTTGACACAGTTGCTGAAAATCTTACAGTAACATTATTGTAAGCAGCAGGGAAAAATAATCTACCCTCAAAATCTTGCTCACAGTTCCTATTTCACCAGCAGCAAATTGATTGCTTGGCAGGAGAAGTATCCCCCTGTTTCCCTGTCTGGGGGCACTGGGAGGAGCTCCCTGCTCTGCTCAGGGCAGGAGGGGCTCCCAGGTCTGGGCCACTGCACAGGAGCATCCAGGGCAGGGCTGGACCCAAACCGGAGCTGTGCAGCCAAAGCATTCCCCAGGCAGGGCAGCTCTGTGCCTGGGAAACAGCCCATTAGGGCCATGGGAGCAGAGATGCCAATTAAAGCAGTCCTCAGGGTGACCTCAACCTCCCAGGCAAATGCCAGCCCAGCACCAGGAATGCCAGGCTAAGGAGGAGAAAAATGGAGCAGCCAGTTCCAGGGCGAATTGCACTTGGGCAGCTGAGGGATCTGCAGGAGTGAAACTGTCCCCAGAGACTGCTGCAATAAAGACATTTTCTCATTGTCCTAAAAACTCTGATTTACCTGAAAGGGGTGGAAAATTTATTTCATCATGCTCTGAGATACTTGGGGATGTTAAAATTACTTTTTTCAATCCACCATAAGGATTTTTCATGAGTCAGTCCTAATCCCTCAGCAGTAAAAAGGCTGGACATGCTTTACTATTTGTACATTACTATTGAACTTGTTTATCCAAACTTCCTGTCCAGGTAATGCCTGGGCAACCTGGATGGATGGATGGATGGATGGATGGATGGATGGTGGATGGATGGATGGATGGATGGATGGATGGATGATGGATGGATGGATGATGGATGGATGGATGGATGGATGGATGGATGGATGGTGGATGGATGGATGGATGGATGGATGGTGGATGGATGGATGGATGGATGGTGGATGGATGGATGGATGGATGGATGGATGGATGGATGATGGATGGATGGTGGATGGATGGATGGATGGATGGATGATGGATGGATGGATGGATGGATGGATGGATGGATGGATGGATGGATGGATGGATGGATTTTCAAGAGGAACAAAATGCTCCAAATGAACTATAAGCAAAGGTTTTAAGTGCTGTCCCTCCCTCCCTTCCCCCTACCTCTTCTTAGTGTTTAATTGAGTCATCTGTAAGCATTTTGGTAGGTCAGGAATGCAATTAAATAGCCTGTCTATCGTAAAATATTTGAGCAGTAATACCTGATAAAATCATCGTTATCTTGGAGTAATTGACCACATCAGATAATTAAGGTTCCTGAGGCAAAGCTTCACCCCCAAAGGAAGTTCAGTGATATTAGAGCAGAGTCAAGACTATGTTAGTGTTTCCGTTATAAGCCTTATATTTTAGAGCTGTGTAATTCTATCAGTAAAATGGTTGTAGTCTGAGAGTGTAGTCATGATTTGATCTTTTTTTTAATAACGTAGTAAGAAGAATACAAAATATGTTCATCTGAGAGACTGAAAAAATCCTGCTGAAAAATGAAGTTTGAATAAGACTCTGATTAAAATAGAACACCCCACCCCATTCCCCACCCCACCAAAAATTACATCTAATCTACATCCTGGTAAATATTCAGTCTAAGACGGTGAAAATAACTAGCCCAGCATCTTTCCAGTGCTGTGAATGCCTTCATAGTTTGAGAGGTAGATAATTTTGACCTTGATGCCTTCATAGTTCTAAGTGTTTTGGTTTTTTTCCCAAGCACAATCAGAAGTTGTAAGAAGTAAAACAAAACACAACAGAACCTTCTGGTCTCAGCTGTAAAAGTAGGACATTTCCCTCTCTTCATACATGATGTAAGCAATAGCTTTGTCACAGAATTAGTCACAAATGAAACATATCTTAAACTTCATTCCACTGTGTGGAATGAGAACTTTTTGTCATCTGGTAGTTAACCATTTAGGGATTTCTTCAGTTATACAACAAAAAACATCAAGGCATGAGCACAAAGCCTGGATCCTTACAGTCTAGGATGATTCTGTTTGAGCAGGGAGTTCGGACCACTGTGCTCCCTTCCAGCCTTACCCATCCTGCAGTTCTGTGACTCATCTCTTTTTTTTCTTCCCCCCCGCCACAAACAAGGGGCCAGGATATTCTACTGTGATTTAAAATAGTTTTTCTTACTAAGAATTGGGAGTTCAGAGCTGGATGTTGTGTGTGTTGGAGCCTTTACATTTCTGTGCAATCATTGGTGGTGCTGCTATTTTGTGCTTTGCAGTTTCTTTTCTCTAGAGTCACTCTCAAACCTCTTTGATTTTTTTTCTCTCAGTACCCTACAGGAATATTTTTTTGCTGCACTTGCGTTCTGATCTTTTTTTCCCTGAAAAGTGACTTAATGAAAAATACGTACCAGAATGCTCCGTGTGAGCAGCCTCCAATGCTGAAGATCAATAACAGTTTATTTGATCACTGACAGCAAATGCTCTTTCAATTAAGCAGGTCACATAAATAACTTTCTGGTTCCAACATTATTTGGAAAGGTTGAGTGTAAAATAAATGGGATTGGGTTGGTGCAGACGTCCCTCAAAAGGACTGGAGTAAAAAGCTCCCTAAGTACTTGGATGCTGATCCTTGCTTTATCAACCTGTCCTAAGACAGCCAAACTGAGTTTAAAACTCTGCATAGGCTACACTTTTGCATATATTGTCATCCCTTTGCTGATTTTGAGAAAGATGGAGGTTTCTTAAGAAAAACTTTTCATCTGTTTTTTTTAAGTCAGTTGTTTCAGCAAGAAACACCATATAGCACATCCCAGAATTAAATTGCATGCCTCTGCACATGTTTTTACCTCTCTTTCTTTAATATAACTCCAAAAACTGTCCCGTTCTGCCTCTGGGAGTTGTTTAATCCCTACAGGTTCCTCTCATTCTTATGGCCACACTTGACTATGTTATCCAGCCTGGGAAAGAGTTCATACTCACAGCAACCTAATTTCACTGTGTGTAACTATAGACAGACCAACATTAAAAATTCCAGGGCAGGTCCAGTCATACTTCACTGAAATCAGACAGTGTTGTGCAAGTGAGGTCAGCATCCTTAGAATGAAAACATGCAGAACAACACATGGAAAATACACTGAAAAAAGGGGAAAGCTATAAATGACATTTTCTTGTTGAAAGCTTGGAAAAATAAAGTCTGCACACAAGAAATAACAAGAAATCTGTATTTCACAGTGGAGACCTGAACTAAACAGTGGGGATTAATGATCTGTAGGAGTGTCCAATATTCAAATCAAAATCTAGAGTCAGCTTTTGCAGTTACCCTTAATTCACAAATAATATAAGCCCAAAACTTCATCAAAGCTCTTTTGGATATTTGATCACAAAGCAATAGGGATGATCCTTGCTTCAATTGAGTTGGCTCTGCAAATGGTGCTGCTGTCCTTCCCCCTTTAATTTTTCCAATACCTGGTTTCTGTGGAACAAGTTGTGGGGGGAGAAACAGATTCTGCAGCTGCTGAGAAAAAGATCAGAGGCATGAACCTTGTTTAAAAATTCCACAATCAATTTAGGAAAAAAACAGTAAAACCCCAGGAAACTTTCCAACTTCACTAAGAAGTCCTCAGTTCAAAGATAGCTGTACTGGGAGGAATCCACAGGATCTGCCTGTCAATAGGTTTCTTAGAGGAAGAAATGTGGAGGGTGTTTTTTGTTGTTTTTTTTTTCTCTGCCATTGAGAAACAACTTTATAACTGCAGAACAAGGTGAAACTAGTAACAGAGGCTGGTGAGAGAGAAGGAAGGCAGTTTTTGTCCTGAGGATGACTTGCCTCTGTGAACTGCTGCTGTTGATCTCGCAGCTGCTGAAGGTCAGATGGAGTAAAAATGTTCCACATCTCAGGGTCCATTCTTGGAGGGTCTGAGCACCCCCAGGTTGTACGAGGCAGCTGACTAGGCTTTGGAACTCTTGGTTGCTGTAATATGGCTTTAATGTCATCCCAAGAAGTGCTAAATGGATTTAACTCTGCAAAGTCAATATGCTCACAGATCTATGTGAGAGCAGTGGGTTTCCAAAGAGGCCCCTGGAAAAGTTCCATGAGAATGCAGAACTGATACACTCCTGTGATTTGTTTTTATTGCCTTACTTACAAAAACACCCCTCAATATTAGAGCACCTCCAGCTTGAAATTTCCTGAGCTTCTGTGGTGGGCACTGGGTTTGGCTGTCATAACCACAGGGGCTGGGGCAAACTCCAACCTGTGCACCTTGCTCACTGCACCAGGGTGAAATGGTGGCCCTGTGCCCAGTGCTGGCTTGCACATGGCAGAGGAAAAGTCAACATGAGCAAGGCAACCTGGGAGTGCTGATCCCCTCAGCACATCCTCCCCACCCCTACTCATCTGCAGCTAGTAAAATATTGTTTAATAATCACTGCTGTGTTTGTCCTGTGGGATTTAAATCACTTTCTAAACCAACTGGTACTTTCGGACATGAGTTTCACCCCTCAATAATCCACTACATGAACCAAAACTTTTTTTTCCCTTTAATTTCAACTCTTATGTTATGAGTAACAGTGAGTAATCCAGCTATGACTACGATTCATTAGTATGGCAGGATTGCTTGGAATATGAGGAAACCAGTCTTGAATCCTCTTTTGAGAGCCACTTATCCCAAAAGGCTTTTATTGTTCATGAAAAACCAACTCTGAATGGCAATGCACAGAGACAACACTTAACTTTCCAGCGCAGGAGTATGATCTTCTCTGCACAAATGCATGTGGGATGAGTGCTGAATAGAAGCAAAATGAGCATGCAAATCACCCCATGCACCAACTGGTGTTTGAATGCCTGCAGAGCTGGGTGTTCACACAGGATCCTGCTCGCAAGCCTATCTCCAGGGAATTTGAATGCTGAAACTGGCTCGGTGCCAAAGTACATATTCACTTTTGCACATGTCCTTCAAAAAAAAAAAAAAAAAACAACCTTCCTGAGGATCAGCCTGATGTGCTGAATAGCACACCTGGCCATCAGGGAGGAGGCAGGAGGTTGACTCCAAGCTCACACACGGAAGCTCTGTCACCTCAGTTTCCCTCCTTCCTCTCTGCTCTGTTTTTCTAGTTGCACTGTAAATTATTTTGAGCTGGTGCAATTTATGTGTTCACACTACCCTAGTCCAAATCATAATGATGTCAATTGTATTCAATTGGTGGGCTTTTCTGAAATTTCCCTATCACTAACTTTTATATTACCCATCACAGCTGCAAATTCCTAAGGTGACAGCACCTATTGCCCTGCCATTATTATGCATAATAATAATTTAACTAAAATAGCATCAGAAAATGTGCATTACACAAAATGAATTTAAATTGTTTTTTTTTTCTCCTTTCCCAAAGCTTATTACTAATTGGCATATTTAGAGCAGAGATTCATTTTCATACACTAAAATTAATGGGCCATATCAGCGGGTGTGAATCAGGATAGCTCCATTGAATTCAATGGGTCCTTTATAATTTACAACAGCAGAGAATCTCACCTACCATTCCAAAGAGCTTTTTTTTTTTTTTTGTAACTCACAAAGTAATTGCATTTTCAGCCTTATGTCCTGATCCTGCCAATAATTGTGCAAGACATTAAGTTTATGTAGATAAGAAGCGCTGCTGATGCCACTGCAGCTCAGCTCCTTGTGTGAAGAAGTTATGGTTTTGCAGGATCAGACCTTAAAATGCAAATTAAAACATTACAAAAATCCAATGTGTTTCCTGTAATATTTTAAGAATGGCAGCACCTAATATGTTGCCCATTCTAATACCTAAAATTACTGCAAATTATGTTGCACAATGAAAGGGCAGAGAGTAGATAATTTAGGTGGTTTAACACTTTTTGTTTACTATAGAAAAAAGTCCAATCTTTTTCCCCTGGAAGCTCTGTATCCCACACTGTCTGCAGCAAGTCTTTGAAATTCAGCAGGGGGACAACTCTTGGATTAAAGATGTGTTTTTTTCCTTAGCCCCCAAGAAATTCCAACTATAGTTCTGCTGAGACAAAGTGTTTTGAAATAGCCAATTCACTTCTTGCTAGAAAATTTGGCAATGAGTGCTGATTGAAATAGGAATTTGGAAGACTTGCTCTTTTCTTCCTCCCTTTCCAAGAAAAAAATCCTTTGCTGCTGGGTGTCCTGGATCTCAAATGTGATGTGTGTTAGCTGATGTGCTAACAGTGCAAGCCTAAATGCTGCTGATGGTGCACAAAGGACGGGTTAGCACAAGTTCTTTACACAACAAGAAAGCAGTCCTTTTAGGGGATGAACAAGAAAGTTTTAGGTCACAAAATTAGGCAATCAAAATATAAGAATTAATATAAGTTCAGGAGCCTTTATTAGCTGGCCAGCTTACAACAATACTACACACACTGTCTTCAATACCAGGATCACACCTACTCCTTCTCACCACTGGTGAAATACTGCATGTGTCTGATGAGCACAATTAACATGGAATCAGCTTGAATTTACCATGGAGACAACACTTCTTTCCCTCCTTTTTTTTTTTTTTTATGTAATATATACATTACCATGTACTTTTCTTCTGCTTTAAGGCAAATTGAGTTTGACATTTATACAAGAAGCAATAAAACTGATGCAGTCAAAGTATATTCCTAAAACAAGTTCAGTAATGTCTCTTCCAAACTACATTTGAGTTAGTGGAATAAATGCCTTTTCATGTTTGCAGTTGAAGCACCGGCCAATTCTGCCAAATGGTTTTTGGAAAATTGCCTTCAGAATTGACTTTCCCTGGGGAAGATTTGCTTCTATGGAAAGAGGAGATACTGGGAAATTTTGAAAGAGAGAGAGAAAGCAAAAGGGAAGGCAGAGGGAATAGGTTAAAGGCTAACTTTAAACAGGTGGCTCTAGTTTTTCTTTGCCCAAATTGTTCTATAATTTTTTACTCTAACACTTTCTGGTTAACTATAGCAAATTTCATTTTAGCTAGAGCAATTCTATGATAATCCACCTTTGCTCTTAGCTCAGGTTGGGTGTTTTGCTGTTTGGGCTTCCCAGTTCTCAAAAGTAAATTCAAGTTTGAGAGTCTTGTAATTCCAATTCAGCTTAGCTAACTGGGAGTCCTAAATCCTTTAGAATCCCATTGAGTTGCTTCATCTCATTTTAAAAAAAAGGGAAAGATGGGGCCTTCTTTCAGCAAGCAGTTGGTGTGAGCTGGCTTGAACAGAGATGTTGGTTTGGACTCCCATTGATCACCCGAATTTCCTCCCCCATCTGGATATGTGTGAAATGGGTGTCCTTTTCTCCAGCTGCCATAATCTATTTTGCTACCTGAAAGAGAAGGTCTGCATGGGACCGTGCAGTAGCTGCTGAAGGATGGCTTAGCTCACATATAGCCCTTCTGGGCTACTTTACAAGTTGGCAAGCTCTGGGAATCAGCAAGTAGTCATCGTTCAGGGAAGGAATCTGCTCTATTTCATGTGTGTTAAATGCTATTTCCTAGTCCATCTAGGAATGACCTGACTGAAGGAAACATATTGCAAATGTATGTGTCATATCTAATCAAGCCCAATAAATATCTCTGGTAATACATAGCATTTTCCATCTCACATTTTGGAGGTGAAGCATAAGCAGAATAATTCTTCACACATTGCAACACGATGTCTGCAACTCGATGGGGAGAGTACAGCAAAGAACATTCCAGTGAGAATTCCTAATGTCAGTGTCTACACCATAATTTCTGCTCTGCTGTCTTGGGACCATCCGTGCACAGACACCTCCACAGCCCAGCTGAAGGGTTTGCCCTTGCACCATTTGCACTTGCAGGTCCTGAACACACAGCTGCAGCTCCAGACTCCTGGACATTTCCTCTGAGGTGTCAAGGCACATAGCCCTCCTGCTCTTCAGATCCCCCAGAGGGGATTGTGCCCACCCTTGGTCTCTGACCCTCTGCACTTGACATCTTGACTTTGGGTTGGCACCCATGAAACTGATACGAGCAGCTAGGAAAGGAGGGGGGAGTTTATTTTTAAGTTGCACTGGGCAAACAGCTGCAGCATTTTCTCCATGGCAGAAGAGCTCTCACAGGACAGAGGGAGGCCTGTCTTATTGCCTCCAAATTTCTCCCCTCCAAAGAGTTTCAACCTTTCAAACCTCCTGTGCAAACCTCCAGCTCATGTGCGCTGGTGAACGTAACTCTAGAGTGTCGTGGAGGAAACCAGAACTATTTTTATTTTTGGTAGAGTAAACATTTAGCATTTAACAGTCAGGTGTTTATTTCACTTCCCAAACTGCCTCCGGCTCCAGCAATGCTTAGCATGATCCTTTTCTCAGGGAGGGGGAGAAGAAAGGGGATTGAGTTAAGTGCTCTCAAAATGGAGAGGCCTGAGGAATCACAAACTTGTATCCACTGCCACACATCCCACCTCAACCCCCCTCCTTCCTTGCTCCAGCCCTCCTTGGAAGGAACCTGACAGGAAATATTTTAGAGGTAGAGAATTTTCAATGAAAATATTATTTCTCCATCTGCCCACGCTTCCGCCCTCGCAGGTTGTATGGCTAAGTGACATTTAGGAATGTGTATCCTGCAGGCCGCTCGCTCCCTGTCCTCTCACATGCTGCTTTCCCATTAGAAGCACATCAGGCACCAGGTCCTCCTGCCTCCCGAGTGTCACAGGAGACTCTAGACCTTCCTTTGGGTTTATTTCAGCCCCCAGTGGCTCCTGGAATTGAAGGGGCTGAACCCCCTCAGCCTTCCTGGGAGGTGCAGAGAAGGGTGGGGTCCACCACTGCTCCAGAGCTCTGGGATAAAAACCCAAAACCCGTGAAACCTACAGAAAGTTGGCTGATCTTACATGTGTGGAGCTATTCAAACCAGATGCTCGCATGCCTTCCTGCCCACGCTACCTTACCCACACTGATCCGTTCCTAGCCCAACAGGAAGCTTCAGTTTTTTGTACCTTGAGCCATTTTCAACAAAAGTCATGAGAGGAGAGGGACACACGTGTGCTGCACTGACCTACAAGTGGCTGCAGTCAGCAAGAGACTTGCCTGCTCCTCCATCCAAGGGCTGCCATGTTGCACTTTTTCCTTGGGCAGGCTAAATTTATCCCAGATGGCTGGGAAGTGTTAAGGCAACATGGCTTGACAAATAGCGTGTGTCTAAGAGGGAAGAGGAAAATGACTGAGGTTAATTTGTGTTGGGAATTAACACTGGGGAAAAAATGAATATTATTTTGACACATTTCAGCTGTCCCACCATCCCCTTTTTGAACTAGTTAATATAAAAGAAAGCGCCTGTGTCTAGTTCTGTCTTGCTCTTCAGCCATGTTTCTGTGGTCAGAACTACTCTGTGCTCTGCCTCAAATCTCCTGTGTTTAATCCCCTAAGTCTTGGCTTTAAACCATCATTCTTATCCCTATTTCTAGCTTATTCCAGTCAAACTGTACCAGTGGTTCTAACAGGGACATGCCATTTTTAACACACATAGGCCTCTCAGAGCAGTGGTCACAAGAAAGCTGCAGCAGATTAGGGAGGAACTCCTTCCCAGAACCCAACTGAATCCATCCAGTCTTGACAGGAGAAAGCTCAGGTCCAGAAGTATTTTTTGCCTTCTTACTGGAATTAGAATAAAACTCAAGATCAGAGATTTAAAAAGGATTTCACTGGGGCAAACTTATTTTTTTTTTAAGCTGAACATCTCAAACCATACAAAAGTGGGTTGATTTTTGAAGAGTTTTGAACATGTTGCTGAGAATAGTGAAATCTGCAATTTTCAGCTATCAACTATAAATTTGTAGCTAAGGGCCTAACAAGCCAAGGATCCTAATGAGGCAGAGAATCTGGGCTACCATTTTGACAGGCTCCAGGAAAGCAGGAAATATTGAGCCCAGACTTGCTAAATAATAATCACTTTGCCAATGTTTCTGTTTATTTTTCCTTTAACTGCTGATTGCATTTCTTAGCCATTTATTGCCACTTCTCCCCAAGTCCCTTGGCAATTACTGTCTTACAAATCGAGCCTGGTCATACTCACACCTGACTTGACAACATAAAATGGTGTGAAAACTGCTAATAGAGGAGTTAACAAAACATTTTAGAAGTTCCCACCCCTCAAATCACTAATTAATTATATATGAGGCTCAAATCCAAGCCTTATATTTACATAATTCCATGGGGTTTGGCTGGTCAGATAAACCAGCAAGGTCAGAGCCAGTGTTCCATAGACAGAATTCAAGCTTCCATGATCCTTTTCCATCAGCAGTGAATTCACTGCTGCCTGTGCCTGCCCTGAGTGCGTGGTGCAGCTGCTGTTCTGGACACTGGATCACTGACATTATTTTGGTTAGAATAAAACCAAGAAAAGGGTTGGTTATTTGCACCCCACAGGCTGCTGCAGCTGCACAAAGAAGCAGAAATAGCTGTGGCAAAGGGGTGGGACCAGAGGAGGGGTCCTTGGGGAGCCTCTCACCCCACATCCAGGTACTTTGCCACTGTGCCTGGCTCTTTCACACTCAGAATACATTAACCAGTGCAAATAAAGATACAGGAAAAACACATGTTAACAATATTCTTACTGCAGACTTGTCAGGTTTTTTATTTATTACTTTTTACTCCTGGTGAAGTGTGATAATTCATTGGTAAGATTTTGAAGCTTCTTATAATGAGTAAGGAAGAGAAAAATCCCTTTGCTTTGCTACACAAGTTCATCAGAAAGGTGATCAGCCACATACACACATACCCCTCTACCCCTTCCCATAGCCATGCATTAGCTCACAGCTGTGTGGATGCAGGCTTTGAGAGCTGAATAACCCATTAATCTCCATGTGGAAAATCAATAAATTGAAAATAATTAGCTGGGTATGAGAAGAAGCAAAGAATCAGACAGCTGTTATTTAAGGCATGACTTAGGCATGTAGAAACAAGGTATAACAAGACATGCAGGGAGCAGAGAAGGGAGGGGGAAAGGACAGGAGGATTTGAAGGAAAGAATGGCGTGGTGCATGCAGAGACACTGAAATTGTGTTTGTGTACAGCCCATTCTAAACAGCTCCAGTGCTCTGCAGTGAGGGCTGGGCAAGGACCAGAAGGGCTTTGGGAAAACAACTCCATGGATGAAACTCCTCACTAACAGGGCTGGGAGGCTCCAGTCGTCACCAGCAATGGAAAAAGGAACAAAATTCCAGCCACTGACAACAGGCATTGCCACGATTTTATTCCTCTACAAGCAGGCAGACAGCAGGGGCTGCAGGGAGTGCAGAAACAGCAGCAGGAGGGACAGAGCAGTGGGCACAGCCACCCTGGGCAGTGCCAGCACAGCAGTGGGCACAGCAGTGGGTACAGCCACCCTGGGCAGTGCCAGCACAGCAGTGGGCACAGCAGTGGGCACAGCCACCCTGGGCAGTGCCAGCACAGCAGTGGGCACAGCCACCCTGGGCAGTGCCAGCACAGCAGTGGGCACAGCAGTGGGCACAGCCACCCTGGGCAGTGCCAGCACAGCAGTGGGGACAGCAATGGGCACAGCCACCCTGGGCAGTGCCAGGACAGCAGTGGGGATAGCAGTGGGCACAGCCACCCTGGGCAGTGCCAGCACAGCAGTGGGCACAGCAGTGGGCACAGCCACCCTGGGCAGTGCCAGCACAGCAGTGGGCACAGCAGTGGGCACAGCCACCCTGGGCAGTGCCAGCACAGCAGTGGGCACAGCCACCCTGGGCAGTGCCAGCACAGCAGGCACCAATGGCCAGGCACAACGTGCCCCTCTCCTCCTTCCTGTTCCATGTCGCACTGACTTGGTGACAACTGCTGAATAAAAACAAATTAAGGGAATGAGAAGAATGTGGCTCACCAGTAGGGAGACAAAAAAAACAGCACAGAGACAGATCAGCAATGCACTAAACTGCTCCCAGCTCAGCTATGACAGATGCTCTCCTGAAGGGATATTCCAGCTGAGCTCTTGAGGGCATTATTTTTAGGCTGAGATTTAACACCCATGTCCCTGGACAAACCAAGGATTCTAGGTGAGTTTTGAATACTGAAGCACCAGATTTTTTTTTTTGTGTTTTGTTTTGTTTTGTTTGTTTATGGTGGAAGCTTAATGGGATCCATTATGAGAAAAAATATACAGGGCCTGAACTAGAAAACTGCTAGGCAAGGTACAACTCCTAAAGAGAAACCAACACAGAAAAAATTCCTTGTGGAGGCAGAGTCTGTTTAGAGGAAGAGATTTAAGCAGAAAGACTACAGGCAATACCCAAGGATGTCCTGAGTAGGATAAATGTTAACTAGAATATAGAATTCCATTTGTTTGAAGAAGAAAAGTATCTCACCTTCCTTGCAAGTTGCTGATCAGAGCATGAAGCAGGTCTGCCACATCTGCCAAGAGTCTTTGAGGGCATTATGCACTTAATTATAATTAAATTTAGGATTAAATTTAAATTTAACTTCTCCAACAAAGCCTACCAAGACTTCTGTCAGTCCTCCTGAAATGACAGAGCAGTGATGAGGCTCTGCCTGTCTCCAAGGGGACTCCTGTGGTCACCCACCACCCCTTCTGTGTGTGGAGAGACATAACATGTAAGGGGATTCCCAATTTCTATATTCAGCTAAGCATGAATATGACAGCTGCTATAAAACTGTAAAGTATGAAGGATAGGAAAGGCATCTACATCCAAAGCTGTTCAAAACTCAAGAGCTTCTATCTTAGGTCTGGTACATCTTTGAGCTCAGATTTCTAACTTTGAGCTTCTAGCTGGAGGCTGGGTACAAAATGGGGCTGTTACCTTTTCCTCCTTGTGTCTTCAAGCACTGGTGAGCAGGTTCTGCCACATTAATCTGTTTAGGCTCATTAATCTGTTTAGATGAAGGTCAGGACAGGAGCCACCCAGCTCTGGGATGACTGTGGAGCTGTGCTTGAGGAAAAAATCCAGAAGCAGGTGTCTAAAAATTAGTGACTGTTCCAAGCAATGAGGGAACCAAGTTTTCATGTCCTGGTATTGACATATCCCAGATCCCAGAGTAGGCTGGATTTAATGCAAATTGTATTGTTAGATTGGAGTTGCTTTATTCATCTCCATGCTCTGCTTTCTCAGGGTAACAGTGCTTTTCTCCTCTATTAATCTCACTTTCACTGACTGTTCAAAGCCTGGAATTTTTCTTCCACAGCACTTCAAACCTCTGAAAATCACAGTCTAGTTCTTGCAGACCTCTACAAGCATTACATTATGTGGGACTGTGAGGACTAATCCCTTCTGTTCAACCTAATGAAAAACTTTCTAAATATAACCACTACCTTCTCATTACTCTACACTATCAACTTCTCTTTCCAGATTTAATGACACATCTATGCCATTTCTTCTCATTTATAGGAATAATCTTGGGACCTTATCAAAATGTGTTCCCTACAGGGCAAAAAACAGGTTTACAATTCTTTAAGTGCAAAATTCATGCCTTTAGATGTAGCCTAATGATGGGGGAAGAGAGGCAGCAATGACACAATTCAGATCAAATTGCAAAATCTGGGATGTTGGGATGTTTTGGGTTTTTTTTTTCTTTCCAACCACTTCAGCCACCTAGACAAGGAGAGGATTCCAATTCCAGAATGTGGATTAATGCTTATTCTGGAGTTGGTTTAGATAGCAAGAGGAAGGGAAGGTGTTTCATCACCTCCACTTTCTAAATACAGTGTTTCCCGGGATTTTTCATTTTATTAGGTAGGTTGACAGTTTGTTCTGCCTTTCTTTTGATATCCAGAGCTAATGTATTTGCCCTTCTCACTCAAGTCTGTATGACTGCACTTGTGTTAAGGGAACAGATAAAATTTGAATACTTCTACTCTGAAAAGGCTGCTTTTAATAGTTTGGATGGATATATTTGACTAACTACAGAGAACAGGACAAAAAAGATTGGGTCATAACAGAAAATAAAAGGACTTGTCAGGGAAGAAGAGGATAAAAAGGGCAGCTGAATTATAAGGATGAAGGCTGTGCTAGTTCCCCACATAGACTCTGTGCTGTAGGAAATCAGTAAAAATGCAGAAAGAAATCCAACAGGCTCCAGAAAGTAAATAAACCTGTGTGTGATATGTGAGCCTCATCAAACATAAAAACAAGACCTCAGAAAGAGGGGGTTGCATTAAGGACTGAGATGACTCAGGCAAGTGGAAGAATGACAGCAAAGGCTGTATCAGGTTGAAGAAGAAATCTGGCCAATTCCAGTCAGCTAAAAAATTGTCCCTCAGCCCTCCTCCCTGCCTGAAGAGAGGCTGCTTGGGGGCCAAAGCAAACCTGGGGTTGGGAAGGCTCCAGCACCTCTGCTTGGAGCAATAACCATGTCCAGGATTATCCTTTTACTGTGTTTCTATTTCACTGACACTTCAAGCAACCAAGAAAAAAATAAAATGGAATTAAATTACATGAGAAAAAAAAATCCTGTGTTGGAGCAAATCACCAGACTTCTGCTTCTGAAAAGCTTCAAACTCCCCCCATGCAGTTGTGGCTGGGTGACAGAGCCCAGGACATGCTGAAAAGTGCTCCTTGGGAGTACAAGTCCAGACAGCTTTGCCAAGCCTGGAGAGCAACAACTGCACTCCCTGAGCAAGCCAGAGCCCCAGAGTTTCTCAAAGAGCAGGCAGTGTGAGCAGTGTGAGGTGTTCCTGAGCGTACCCTGCTCCTGCCTGCAGCCCCTGGGCAGCAGCACGGCTGCAAGTAGAGTCTTGTGGTGCAGGGAAGAGAGAGACGGGAGAGCTCCCAGACTGACGAGCAGGTTCTGCGGTTTTGTTTAAGATGCTGAATCAGAGTTTCACCCGGAGGGGGGGCAGAAGGGGGTGGCTCATGGTTGGCAGGTGCCTGCAGAGCACTGGGGCTGGCCTATCTCAGAGCCTGGCACACAGCCCTGCTTGGCTGGTTTCTGGGGCTCTGAAGGGAGTGAGTGTCACTGTCAGACCCGAGCGTGCTGGTTCTTGTCGTGTGGCCCTACCAACAAGGGAAGGCTCCTTTGAACAAATCTGCAGCAATTTGGAGATAATGAAATTCAGCATCCACCCAGGCTGCTAAACATGCTGAATTGTGAAAGATTCAGACCTTAGTTTTGTCCTGCCCAACTGTTCCTTTATGCCTCCAAGAGCAGCTTCTGGGGGTGATGGCACAGCCCAGGTCCTGGCAGACACTCTTTGGGGATGAAGAGTGGCTCTGTATGACCACAAATGGCACAAACACAAGCAGCAGTTCTTGGTCACTGAAGGCAGAGTGAAGAGTGTCACAAAAGCCTGTTACCAGCTCAGAAACAACTGTGCCATAATCACAGAAAACACTGACCATCCAAGATGGGGATGGCTGGACGTCCATCAGAAGCACATCCATATTCTGCCCACTGCAGGGAGCACTGGCAAACGTCTCACCATTTGGCAGCACTTCCATTATTGACTGCAGTGAGCTAATTCTGTGCCTCTGCCATGGCTGATTCTCGTCGGTCTGGTCCTGTTGCACCACTGAGGGATGTACCTGAGCTCCCTGCCCTGTGCTGCAGGGCCAGCTCACTAGATGGTGTGCAGCTATGCTGGGCTGGGCTGAGGAAACAAACCAGGAACACACTGAGAAGAGGAAGTAGAAATAAGAAGGTTTAGCTCAAGGAGGAGAAGGCTAGAGCAGGAGCAGTGCCTTCAGGTCAGGAGCAGGAGCAGAGCTGATTGAGGACAGCCCTCATAGCTCCCAGTGACCGTATTATGCCAACTTCATACCCAGCTTCTTGTGCCCTCACTTCCCCATCTATTAAAATTCACCAGGAAGATAAATAGTTACTTCATTGCCATCTGGTTTTATTCTGCTAGATAATGTAATCAAGGCTATTCTATACATGAGAAATATCGCTTAACTAAATATCCTCCAAAACACAACCTACGGATTTTTTTAAGTCACCATTATTTGTTGACATTTGAGAGTGAAACAGCTGGACCAAGACAGGGCAGGTTATAAACTGGGCATTTCTCTGCCCTTTCACTATTGCTTGAAAACTTCCATGAAAATCCATTTAAAAAAAAAAAAAAAAAAAAAAAGCCATAGCTGCTGAAACAGAAATTTCTTCTCTGCATTTTCTTTGAGAAGCTGCAGTTTGGATTTAGGCATGATTTATTTTTCAGATTTCAGGAAACTGAAAAAAAAAAAAAAAGAAGAAAAGAGAAAAGAAATATTTTTGTTTGGGTAAAACCTTGCTCTTTTTTTAATGTAACATCTCCTCCCTGCAAAAATAAGGCATAAATATTGCAAATACTTTTTGCATTGGCTGAAATTTTTGTCAGGAACTAACAAGCACATAAACGAACACGTTCTCAATCAAGTTCAGTGACTTGCCCAAAGCCACAAGGACAAAATAGCAGAGCAAAACTCTGAGCACTGACATCCAAACCCCACGCTCTGCTCTGGCCACCGGGCCTGGCAGATCCCAATTAGCAACAAGGACATGAGATCCACCAAAGATAAGTGGGCCCAGCTGAGTGTCTGACTCTGCTAAGTCTGCCTCAGAGTGGTTATGTGGGTGGTGCAGGATTTGTCAAACAAGATGTTCACAAAGATCTCCCCCAGCACAGCCAAGAAAAAAATTAAGACAACCCTACCATAAAGTGACACATAACTCAGCTGAAGTGAAGCACACTCATACAACAGCGGAGAATAACTCATTCCCCTTAGGCAAAGCTCATCCAAAAAGCTAATAATGAAAACTGGAGGACTCCAAACCATTATTTTTACTTTGCAGGCCAGCAGCAGGGATAGCTTATGTGGTTAGCAGCTGACTCTGGAGTTTTATTTTGGTTTCCACCACTAAGTCCCTGATTGATCTTGCAGCATCACTGTCCTGGGCCTCAGTTTACTGATCAGTGGGATGTGGGTGTAGGTTGATTACAGAATATTTAAGTCATACATGCAAAATATCCAGGATGAATATGGGTGGGTCTGGATCATTGAAGCACATGTTTCCATACCTGTTCTCCAGACAGATCCTTGAAATTATAAAGTAACTGACAAGCTTCAAGTTTCTGAAAGAAAAATAGAGTGAATACACCTGCAAATATATGGGATGCAGAGCTCAGATTGCTTATGTCAGTGGTTATGACTCAGAAATCATGGGAAAGAGGTCAATGCCTTAACAATGGCCCATTTGAACATACACCCTGCTCTGTAGTTTGGGAATGGAATGCAAATGCAACTCTTTCTTGGAAGGTCATTGAATTGAGCTGAACTGACCCAACCAGTTACCATTGGCTTGTGGAAAACCGTGGACAGCAATATTTATGATGATTACCCTGACGGGCTGAATAATCGCTTTGCAGCTAAAATGCTAAAAGCAATGGAGCTGGGTTTTCAAAAGAAGTGTTTCATCAGAGCTTCCTAAATAAAATAATTGTGGGAAGTACCTGGAAAATGGAGCTGGTGGCTGGATTTGTGCTAATGTATGTGTATATATGCACAGATAATTCTGTATACATTTGTCAAGTGGTGCAGATCAGGAAAGAGAATAAAGCAATCTCTTTAGACTGAAGGATTCTTTCTGAATGTGTTTATTGATACTACAGTCACTAGAATTATTTTTTCAATGGTAGTAAACATATTTTCAGGGACCAAAAATGTAAGAATCAGATGAATAATCCATGGAATAGAGTACTCAGTGTAGTTTATAGGATGAAACTACAGCTTGTAATATATACCTGAAGAGTTAATGAATAGTAAAAATAACACCTTTTTTTTCTCAAGTGTTTTGAGCTAAAGTAAGAGTCTGTGCTTTTTGATCCATTTCTTTACTGGCTAGGGCCCCAACGATGTTACTGCACCCTTTAACCTCACCAGTTTCTCACATCCAACACGCTAAAAGTTTGCATTGGAGAATTAAGAAGGTGAATTATTGCAGTGAGTCATCTTCTAAACATTTCTTGTGAGAGGATAAAACCTTGAAAGGACCATTTCTATACAGTCATGGTGTGAAGAAATCCCTACTTATGAGTTACCACTTTATCTTTGTTTCAACTGTTAAGGTGAGTTTCAGCTCCTCTTGTTTCCCAAATGGGCTGAGACGTTTAAAAAATTGACCATGTTGGGCAAGTGCAGATTGGAAGCTGGTTCATAAAGTGAAATTCTTTGGTTAATGGATCTTCAAGATGTTAGGATGCTGAAGTTTCTAAATTGCCATGTTCACATAGGGATCACAACTGCCCATGCAATAGTGAGAAATGTGAGTGCTGAGATGTGGAAATGGAAACCACTTCTACAGGTGAGTGACCAATGCATGTGTGTATCAACATGAGCACCTTCATGGAAATGTGATCGTCCAGGCCCAGCCAGTTTGAGTAATCAATAGCCATCTTCATCCTCAGGTACCTGTTTGATGCAGTGGCTAAGAATTTACCACAGGCTCTTAATGCAAACCCAAACTCAGCCATGTCTGATCACACTGCACTGCAGCAGCCCTCCAAGGATCACTTCTTTTTCACAAAGGGATTTCCTTCAGTGCTGGTTCACAGACCACTCCTTGCTGTGCTTTAGAGCCACCCTTCTCAGCAGCTGCAGCAGCAGCTATATAATCACTGCTCAGGAAATAAGCATTGTCTGAGTTTTGGGACAAGAACCACTTCTGTGTATTCATGAATGCCGCAAAACCACTAAGTAGTCAAGTTAAACATAGATACCCTGGACACACATGGGAGCCAGACTCTATGTACTTTTGGGATTATTTTTGCAGGTTTTGGATTTGAGAGTAATCTAGGTTGCTAAAGTCTGCTATCCCAAACTCTGCTCTGGTCCTTGGCTGTGAATATCATCCCCAGCTTCTTGGGCACTTGCAGAACACAGAGGAGAAATATTCCTCTGATAGATTTGGCAGGAACCTGTTTTATCAAAAAACAACAGAGGTGGGGGGCATAAAGGCAGAGCTTTCCAAATTCAGGTCCAGCAGGACCCAGCAAATATGCTGTGCTCTCAGAGATGGAAATACAGAAACTTCCATGGATGGTGAGTAAATGGGACAAGAGCTCGGGATGACTTCATCCGTTTTCCCATTATTACCAGGTATTCTGTAATAGCACTTGCAGGCTATAACTAAGACTGGGACCTGCTGTGCTTGCACTTGTATGGACAAGCTAGTAGACACTACTCTTGCCCTGGAAGATTTAGACAGAGATCATGAAAGCAAGAAGATTTCAGGTTTAAGGACAGTATGACAGGCAAAAAGCAGCAAAAAAGGGTAGTGAAGTGATTGCTCAATGTAGGAATACTTTGGAAGTCTCCTTCTGCCTGTTCTGCTGGTTTAGACACTCATGGGCCATCTCAGATAAACACCACAGCAGAGTGGAAGTTAATGGAATTAGAAGCAGAAGCTCCTGTGATCACTCAGACCACAGAGTTCCTGGATATCCCCTACTGTTCTTTATCCATCACAATTTTAGGATTGATTTTTTTTAGTATCTCTCTGACTTCCTGCTACATCCCTTTTGAAGAAATCACACATTTGGAAAGTTGTAATCTAAGTAGCAATAGTTACTCCATATCCTGGAAGTGATTTTGATGCATCTGCATATTTTTTCTCTCTGCCTCTATCATGACACCTGAGAGCATTTGCAAATCAGTAAAAAACATCATCCCATATCAGATATGAATAACTATGAGCTACTTCTCACCCATCCCCATCCTCGCTGGAGGCTTCCACTTCCCAAGGCAGATTTCTCAGGAGGAATCTGAGTGGATATCCAGCCTTGCTGGATGCTTTGAAGGGCAATACAGATTAACTTTGCCAAATCATTAGGGAAAGCAAGGTGTTGCCTAAGCTGAAGGTCCTGATTAGGAAATGCCACCTGCCACACAGGTACACACCAACCCCACCCACCCACCCTGAGTTCAGATCACTCAGATGCAAGATTGCAGTTGATCTCAGCATCTGCAGAGATGAAAGGAGCTGCAGCATCCAAACCATGCTGGGCTTCGTTTAGGGAGATCCAAACTGGAAATTTGGATTCCATTGCAACAAGACACAAACTGGTAACCAGTCCAGCCTGCCAAGCAATGCAGCAATGAATGGATGCTCCCATAGCTCCCTGCTAGGTCATTCCAGCAGTGTGCTTTGCAATTTGTTAGGGTTTCTTTCTGGAAACTTTCACAGCACCAGCTTGACACAGTCCCAGTCCAGAGTCCTGGACTGAGGGAAATAAATTGCGCCCCTGGGCTGCCACTAACAGGTGACACCTCCTGAGTTGTAAACATGCTTCAACCTGAAAAAAATCTTCAGGTGCTGTAGAGTGGAGGGACAGACAGAAGAAGCCTTGGAAAACTTTCTGTGGGACTCATTTGCCTCTGCCATCACCAGCACCACCTTCCTACGCACCATCTCTGCACGCAGAGCAAGTGGGATTCTCAGCTTCCCACTGACTGAACTGCTGGTTGCTAATTACTGCAGTGATTATTTCACTTCGAGTACTCTCAGGTTAAACTCCACCTTATAAAACACTTTGTTCTTTTAATGCTCAGTGCAATTCTGGAATCACCCCAGTGTCTGCCCACCTCAACACATTCTCCAGGCTTTTCATGCCATGGCATCCCTTGACATTCACTATAACATGTGACCCACATACATACATCTTACTTACAGACTCTAGGCCACTGTGCTCCCTTCTCATCCTGAAACTCTTGGTGCAGTCTGAAGCTGGCAGCTGATCCAGGTTCCCAGTTCTGAGGGGTGCTGAGAAATGAGGGGCCAAAATACAGAGGTGCCTCACTGCAGCAGACCCAGGGGGTTCCCCTGACTGCAAATTTCTTAACACAAAAATGTCTGTTTTTCTGGGCAGGCCATCAGGAGAGGCAAAGAAAAAACATTTCTTCTTCTCATCCCACTCACTTTTGTGAAGGAATTTGGTCTGTACTTTTTGAGGTCCTGAAGGATTTAGAAACTTTTCTCGCTATTATATTTTGGATGGAGAATATCCCTTGATTCTTCTCTATTTCTTTCAACAGAATTCTTCCTGTTTACATAAATTAAGGATCTGGCCCCTGGTTTCCAACTCAACCAAGGAGGACTCAAGTACAATGAGACAGATTGTCCTCACAGGATTTTGAGCTGTGTAGAGAATCCAGAGTGCCAGAAATCTTGTGGGAAGGACTGTTTTCAGGGAAATTCCACCCCAAAGTTTCCATACGGGTTATATAAGTAATGTCACCCCAGACTATAAACCTCCTGAAATCAGCCTGCTGCATTCAATACTTCTGGCTTAATTTTTTTAAAAAATATATACACATATATATAATTTTTTCCCCTTAAGCTTTAAACTGTCTCGCTTAAAATTAAATTGTGACTCTTGTGCCACCAACATTTCCCATTTCTGCTGGAAGTGTGGAAGTACAGGATTCATCTGAAGCTGGTGAAAAAAGTGCCACTGAAACCTGTTGGAGTTGTGGCATGTGGTGTGGTACAGCCAAGTGATTGTGAGGTGCTCTGAGGGCATTTTTTGGAGCTAAACCCTGACACTTTAGCTGGCTCAAACCAGCAGGAAGCTGCAGACTGAGATTCATTTCTGGATCTGTCCTCGCTGCAGACTCTGAGCAGTCCGTGGTGATTTTGATCAGATGAATTCCTCCTATCAGGAAGAAAGGCAACTTATGCCAGTACTTTAATTTCATTTCAATTTGCTTTAGCAGAGATTTATAACTATTATAAGGAACGATTTTATAATGTAATTCAGTGTTGTCAGAGTAGGTTAGCTTTATGACCTGCTTTAAAAAATAAATGCGGCTTTAATTAAAACAAAACCAAAGAGAGAAGTACAGTCTTGTACCAACATGTTGCTGTCAGCACCCTGCTAACTGTCTGAATTGAGCTGCAAGCCTCCGCTCAGAGGCTCCTGTGCCAAAAACAAAGCTCATTTGTGGCACATTTAAAGGTACCGCTGGCTTATTTTTAATTTATAGCTCAACTTGCTATTGCTGGAGGATTTCTAATAACAATCATGATGACTACAAGAAATGAGACACAAAAGAACAGCCACATTTAGTAGCTGACAGCTCTTAGAGAAGCCAGGCTGGATGCAGCAGTAAACCTGACCCTCTTTTGCTTTGCTGCATTTCCATTGCCTGACATGGAGCCTCTTTTGGTCTAACCCAGTACGAGATCAGAATCCCTGTCATTGCATTTAGCCTTCCAAGCTGCCATCTTTCATGAGGTAAGATGATTTTGTTTCTACATAATGAATGTCACAGAGCTCATCTTCAGTACATGCTCACACTACTTGTAATTTTCTGTATTTGCATTGCCTGACATGAGACAATATTAATGCTATATCACACTGAAGGCTCTCTGACATCAGCAAATAGAGGCACCAGGCAAACCAGAGCCCCTCCAGCAGCACACACAGCCCCCTTTTCATCCTTGTGCCTCCTTCACAAGGTCAGGGATATTAGGCTGACATATTAAAACATTTTTAGTATCACTTTATCAGAACTCTTCATGTCTTAGTGTTCATCACACATCAGGATCCAGAGAGCTGCTGCATGGCTGGCACTAAATGGCTTGGTTAGGTGGTTATATAATATTCTGGAGGGTAAAATTTCAATCCCTAGAAGTCAATGGAGATTTTTATTTCACTCATTTTAGTTTTAACATTAATAATTCTATCGGTTTCCTTCTTATTGGCTTCACAGTTAGAGAATTATGCAGTTCATAAACTACATTTTGGTATAGGGATTTATTTTTGAATTATTTTTACTTTGTCTTGATAAAATGATTCAGAAATTGGAAGAAAATGTAAATAGGCAGCAGCTTTGAAGAGAATAGCAGGAGGCAGAACCAAACAGGTGAGGGACACATTGCAACCTTTGCCTCCCAGCCCCCTGTGCAATGTCTTATCTGAGTGGTGAGATCCATATGAGAGCCCACTACCATGGATTTTCCAACAGGGGGTCTCAAGGAAGGGGTCTGCTGTAGCTGCCAATATTAATTCAGGCCATGTGTGGGAATGTAAAGTCAAATATTTGAGGGATAATTTATACCAAGTGAAACGTCTTCTCTAGTGTGCATTAAAATAAAAAATCTTCTATAGAACACCTGGGTGAAAAGAGTGAAAAAGAGGTAACACTGTAAGATGTAGTTCTTAAGAAGCTAATCTGGGGAAAAACTTTTCAGAAAAGCCATGTTTTCAGCTAGGATTGTATAGTCTGGCATTAGGACAGACACCATCAGGTATCATAAAGCTCCCTTTAAAATTCCTTTTGCTAATTGCCTCCATTTTTTTCTTGCAAGATGGATGCAAGACTGAACTCTCCTGTCTTGGTGTGAGCTGGGTAATGTTCACTTCTGTGCCAGATCTAAGCTGGATTTGAAAAGTCTCACATCCTAAATGTTTTGTTGCATTAGAGAGCTAGTAAATCACTCCCTCTAAACATTTTAATACATTTCTAGTCTTGACAATTTATGAGTCATCAAATCTGTGAATATCCTAAAAACCTTTCCAAAAAAAAAAATTTGTAAAATGTTTTTGTTAGCATTCCCCCTCTGGTTAGTGCATACCTGGTAATAGGGCCAGGATTTTAAAAGTGTTCCTTTTTTCAAGCCTGGTCAGTTTTAATGTCCAAATTTTCAGGAGAGCTCAGTGTACAGTGTTTGACTCTCCTGAGCTGCCCATGGCTTTGGACACCCTTGGACAGGTGCCACATTTCTGCTCTGTGTTATTCTGTCAAGCACTGATTCACAACTTCATTTCAGGCAGTGTCATGCAGTAAATAACACTGATCATTAGCAGCTGTACCACCTGAGGCACTAAAACGGGTCAGGAGAGATACAGAGTGGCTTCTAAGGGCTCCTGAGACATTTCTCAAACACCTTTTATCACCACACACCTATGATAGGTTTGGAGTTGTGAAATCCACCCAGGACCATGTGGGGTGTCTGTGCCCTGGGAGGAGGGAGAAGCCTCTGTGTGAGCCCAGGCTCGCACGCAGCACACGTCACACGTGCCCCAGCACTGGGGCTGCTGCTCCTCTCACCTCATCAGTCTGCTCAAACACCAAAAGAACAAAAAAAAACTGCATTGTGTATCACAGGAGTCTTTGCATGGCCAGAAGCTTTGCTCTGGAAGATATGACAAGTGTCAAACCGTAGGATATTAAACTTCAGCAAGTACCAGGCTTGTTAATGTTCCCTGGGGCTAGCAGGAATATTTCATAGTCATGGACAAGGAGGAAGCTCCTGATCCTGCTCTTTGAGTAACAGGTGAGACACAGCTCCCCAGATAAGACAATTCTCCCTTACAACATAAGAACCCATTTCCCCCTCCCACCTTTAGTGTATGTAAGAGCTCAGTGATGCTGAATTGGCCTTAATTAAACTGATTACTTTAATATAATATGTGTAATAGGTAAATAACTATTTTCTCACTTGGTGTCCTGTAGCAGAATGACTCAATAACAATAAAATGCTTTCACTCTTGGTTCACATCATGAACAAAATAAACTCAGTTTTGTTCTGGACCTTGTTGGGCATATACAATAAAAGGGAGTCCTTAGACCCCACATGAGAGCTGGTGCAAAAAAGCAGTTTGAATCTCAGTCTCTGTGTTGATTTATGCTGGATTCAATTTTCTGTAAATATACAAAAAAATGGTTGCTTTATTTCCAAAGGGGCAGGGAGTCTTCCTCTCATTGCAGCCTGTCACAGTTATGTGGAGTCAGCAGTGAACAGGGTGAGAATGATGTTGGGATAAGGAGAAAAAAGCCTTTTGGTGTCCTATAAACATGGTTTCTCCTTTTTTTTCCCCAAAAGCAAAAGTAGTTGAAATACCCACATTCAAAAATCTCAGCCAGCTGAACCCCTTTCAGTTAAATAAAATTAATTTAACAATATCTTTATGTTTGGAAAGACAAAAGGAAGAAAACAAAGTGCTGATATCTTTTCCTGTCCAAATTTAAGGGAAACAAAATGTGTTTCTATTTTCCCATTAGAGCTAACATGAGATATTGAAGAAATTACCCCTCCCCTGCTGCCCCCAGAGCTCTGTCTATAATGAAACACAGGGAAAACAAGTGCTAACACAAGTAGACTTTGTGCTGTGTGAACGACTTCTCCTGTATTAGCAAAGCAGACTGCTAATATGATATGATGGGACATTACTAATGCAACAGAGTGGAGCTAATGCAAACAAAATATGTTGGAGTGCCTGGTTGAACTGAATAGAGAATTTGTTTGTCTGGGACCCAGATTCTGAAAATCCAAGCAAATGCCTCAGAAATAAATCTTTGAGATAATTCAATAAACACACAGAGCCCATCAGATGTACCAAGGATTTTGTGGGTGCTGGAGGTACAGGACATCCATGAACCTCATTCCCTTTTGAAGGCAGTTGGGTGCTTGGGTGTCCTTGGCACTTTGGAAAATCTCTTCTTGTATAAATAATATATGATGCTAATTTACATTGACATAATCACCAAGTGTATGTGATCATCAGTAAGGGCTGTAAAACTGCAGTTCAAGGCTTGGGGAGCCCTGCTGTCATTGAACCAGAGCTGTCAGCAATTGTAGTGACAGGACAAGGGGAAAGGGCTGCAGGCTGAAAGGGAATAGGTGAAGAATAAATTTGAGGAAGAAATTCTTCCCTGTGAGGGTGGGCAGGGCTGGCACAGGGTGCCCAGAGCAGCTGTGGCTGCCCCTGGATCCCTGGCAGTGCCCAAGGCCAGGCTGGACAGGGCTTGGAGCAGCCTGGGACAGTGGGAGGTGTCCCTGCCATGGCAGGGATGGCACTGGATGGTCTTTAAGGTACCTCTCAACCCAAATTATTTTGTTATTCTACAGCAAGTTAAACTCTGAGAAATAAATAGCTATAATGCACTTTAAATCTAAACAGTGGTTTGTTTTTTTTGGTTTTTTTTGCCTCCTTGCCCTCCCACTCTCAGCTGTTAATGAAGATACTGTCTGCTGTAAATGGATAGGTCTGAGCAAATGGGACAATCCTATCCCCAGTTTCAGCTGAGGGAAGTATCTCCCACAGCAAAGGGTCTGCTTAGGCTTTGATGCATTTCCCTCCAAAGGCCAGCTATTAAATGTAGTCCTGTGTTCTCTCTCAACCTCCAGGGCCCTGCACTGCACTGGGAGCTGCTTTGCAGCCAGGAGCAACCAGGCACAATTTGTTATTAAAACTGCAGCTCCCCACTGCTTGCTGCTGCTGACTACCACGAGGCTGGAGTCGGCTCAAGAAACGCAGAGAAAGCAGAAACTCAGAATATTCCCAAGCTCTCCTTTTAATGAAGGCATATGGCATTCAGGATATTGTTATTCATGTAGTAATTGGCAAAGGCATACACATATTTATGGTACCGCTCATCATGCTTAGGAAATTTTGGAATTGCTCCATTTTAATGGGCCATAAACACTTACCTGAAGTTAAAGTATATGGCAAATACAAAGAAAGATGAATAATTCTTTATAATTACACGCATATATTTATGTACACACACACACACGTAGCCATCAGGCAAGGCAATTTATTCTCTTAATAATTATTACTGAAGTAGAGCAAACTGTGCCTAAACTGTTCTAAATCCAGATTAGCAAATTTAATCAAGCCAAGTGAAAAACAAATGCAAGGTCCTGAGATTTTTCCCTAGGTATTTGGGGCCACAGAAAAGGAGTGTAAGAATTAAGATAAATTGTCAGCAATTATCTGCCGAACTCGATTCCAACATCTGCAGTAAAACTGGGGCTTGACAAAAAGCCTCACTTTATACAGGAAAAAAGCACCATTTTGTAGTCCTCTTTTTATTGAAATTTTTGAAAGAGGTGGGGTTTTTATTGATGTTTTTCAATGCAATAAGTAGCTGCAGTTTTTTCTGATCACTATGGAGAGATGTGACTGTGTGGTGTATATTCTAACTAAGGAAAAATTATAATCTGTAATTGTAGAATTAAACTTCTCCTGCTGTGCCTGTGAGCCATCCATATGGACATTCAAGCTCCATTTTTATTTCAGAAATTTTAAAAATTAATTTGACTTATTTAAACCAGGAAACAAAAAAGATTTCTTGCAAAAGTAAGGTTCATAAGGAAATATAAGGAACAAAAGTTGTTTAAACCCAGAGATTCAGATTTCTGCTACTGCTAAGTTTCACCAGTTTGAGAGGAGACTCACTGGAGAGAAAGGGCTTGCTTAGAGGAGGGCAAAAAAAGAAAATTGTATGTGCCGGCATTGGAGTCTGTGCCTATGTGGACTAAAAGGATACATATTTTAACACTTTTTTTTTTAAATAAAAAAGTGCATTTGTTTGTTTCAAATCCCCAAAACTCACCCAACAGTTCACACAGATATATATATTTAAGATGTATTTCCAAGAGGGTGCTCAGTTGAATACTCAGAGTACCCATGTTCTGTATACAGGAGTTAAGACCTCAGTGCTGATTTGGACAAAGATCTGCAGCCACAGACCTTGTGATTGCCACCCTTAGTGTTTAAAAATGGGTGTCTGAGATTCTTCTTTCCTCCTCAAACAGTCAGAAATTGAAGTGCCTTGTTACCAGTTTAATATTTGAAAAAAAATGCTTTCAGAGACCATTCCAGCAAGGCTGGATTTTGTATTTCTCCATTATCTTTCTACTTCAACATCTGGTGTTGCAGGTAGGATACTCTGGCTCACGGCATCTGGGCTGAGAAATGTTTTCTCTCCTCAGAGTCCCAGAGACTTCACAAAAACCCTTCAGAAACCATTTATCAGACTCAGCACTGAAATGTTCAGTAAAATTTACAGTGAACCACCTTCTTCCCCTGGCTGCACAGTTGCCCCAGACTCTCCCCAGCTGAGCAGTTGTTAACAATTTGGTTAATTGCTGGTGCTTTGCTGATGTTTGCTATTCTGAATCAGGTATAGCCAACCCTATTCATACCCATCTGGAAATTACCTTAACCTATTGCTGAAAACTAAAAAGGGATATTTTTGGAAATTTTAGTATCTCTCAAACAATTATTTCTTCTGGTAACTGACTCTCAGCATCCATACTGATGCTTCTTCATTAGCAGAAAGAGGAAATGAAGAATTTTATCAATAATGTGCTGGCTGGCAGCTCAGAACTGCTGCAGTCCCTGGCTCTGTCACGGATCTCAGTCATGATCTTAGGCAAGTTCTGTCATCTCCCCGTGGGACTGGAGTGATGTTACTTCATTTCCTGCCTTTTAAGATGTTGTATTCATCTAGATTGGAACCCCTTCTTGAGAGCTTTGTAGGATTGGATGGAACCTGCCACAGTGTACCCTCATTAACATCACAGAATTAGATGATGCAATAATATTTATGAAAGTAATTAATGGAGGTAACAAAGAGATAGCAAGCAACCTCAGACTGAAAACACACATTTCGGAAATCTTGTGAAACAACTTGTGCCTCAGAGTTTACTACTTGAACTTTTCCAAACAGCAGCATTTCAATTGTTTGGCTAAAGCTGGAGAAATACCCAAACTTTTGGGTGCTGACGGGAAACCTCCAAACTTTCTGAGGTTTCTCTGTCATTGACATAAACCATGGTCTGTGGCTTTCAACAATAACATTTGTGCTGATTTTAGCAATTCAAATCCAGATGCAGCAAGTGAGCTTGTCAAAACAGAGGAGCCACAGACCACTTCTCTCTATGTGAATGTGCTGTCGTTTTTGGTAACTGATTATCTACACAATCACAGACAACCAAACACCCATCTGGTTTCTCTGATCTGCAGGAGCAGCATCACTACCAAACAGTCTACAGGGGATATAAATAATCTGGAGGCCTTTGCTCTGGAGTATTTTACTTGCATATCTAGCTGGACTGACTTCAACATGTAGCTGAGTGTGCTTGTGTAGGTTTTATTGACACAAATTCTCTGCTGGAAAAGGACACCACTCCTAAAAATTAAACCTGCCAGAGGGTCAATGGGCATCATCCAAAAATGCCCATAGGACAGCAATTCTTAGAGTAATGGCAAATGTTTTAAAGAATTGCAGCTTTTTAGGCTCACCCAGATGCAACATTTGCTTCTCTGCAGGCATTGTGTGCAGACACCATCAGCACCTTCTGCAGGTGCCTGAGTTGCCCAGCAAAGCCCTAATCCCTTTGTCCAAGAGTCAGGAATCAGCTGCAGGTCTGCATGGAAGGGCTGAGTAGACAGCACATCTCATCAGCACCTCTGAGATTGCCCCCAGTCCTCGGGTGTGAGATGATATTGAGGCCTGCAAGGGAAAGTATAACAATAATTGACTTAACTCAAGCTTTGATTCAACTTTATGAGCACGAGAGAGGCAATTCACACTCCTTACCCAGAAGCTACGCTCACGCCGGGGAGTTGGAAGGAGATATTCAATTAGAAGTATCACTTCACAAGGGAAAATTATACCTGGAGTGAGAGAAGAAATGGGAAATTTCAGTGGGAGCTGCATTTTCTTTGGGGGAGTTCAAAGGAGAGTTTGTTTTGGTAGCCAAGCTCCTAATGGAAAGATAACTTCATCCTTAAATCTCAAGTGATTTCTGCCAATTCATAACAATTTACACCTACAGGGCATCAGCAAATTAAGTCCAACTACATCACTGGCATGTGAAGAAGTATTGGGGACACTGGAGCTTGGCAGGACTGACTTATGAAGTGACATATGTTAAAGAAAACAAATAAAATCCAGGAATCCCAACTCCCAGTCGCCTGCTGTAATCACTGTACCTTGTTTTTTAATACTCTTCCATTGCTGGAAATAAATGAAATCTTTACATTCTGCCTGACCATTTTTCTCTTTCCTTTTTTAACATTTTATGCCTCAGCTTTAATTCATCCCCAGTATTTTTTCCATTTGAGTTTCTAGCAATAACATTATTAAATTTCATGTCTGCTTCCGTTTTTATTTCCATCTTTCACCAAAAAGATATAAAGTGAAATGAATCCAAATGAGAGAGCTTTTCTCTTCAAACCACCCTCAGTATCATCGTTTCCTTAATTAAGTAATTGAAGCTCTCCCAACGCACACCACGTCATTCAATCCACTGTGGTCTCTCTCACAGCCTGGCACTTACACTGTTCCTACAGGAGACTCTTTTTCCAGTCCATCAGTGTGCTCCTCCTGGTACCCCCTGGTGCACAGGGACCATGGCTTTAAAGAAGGAAATAACATAAAGATTATTTTTTATCATTCCTAAGGGTCTCTATTCCAGGTCTTGCATGGGACCAATCTTGATCTTCATATTTCTGTTGAACAGAGAAATTCCTTGCATTAGTTTCACGTTTGTTCCCTCAGTTTTTTCCTTTGAAATTTGAATTCTTTCCTTTGAAAAAAGAAAAAAAATGCATCTTTAATTAATAATTTTACAATATTAATTTCCTTCTTTTTATACCTTAGGCTGTCCAAACCCCTTTTTTACATCCCTTTGCTGAGTAGTTGCTGCTTTCACTGGATTCTGGAATGCTGTTTCCTATGCTGGGAATCTGAGCCAGAATTGTTTCCAGAGCAGAAATACATTTTTAAAGGATGAGCAATACACAAGTCATGCTAAAACTTGACAGATCCTCAATATATTCACTCTCGAATAGGTATGGCTGTATATGTTGGGCATTACAGACTTTTTTCTTTTTTTTTTATACTGTTGAATATTTCTCAATGAAAATTGAGATTTTGTTTTACGTTATTTTTTCAGGGAAAAGATCCCCTCAAGAGCTTGGATGATATTTTTCCTGAAGGCTGAAGAGAAGGAAGAGCAGCTAATGCTCTGTGTTCCTTCTCTTCTAGGGACATTGGGTCAATGTCTTCTGTTCTCACTCCCCTTGCATCCTTGCACTGCCAATTCTCTTTAGGGGTGAGGAGATAAATGTTCTCTTCTCCGTGAATTTAGGATGATAAAGCAACTCTTATTGCAACTGTTTTCAAGTTTGGGAAGAGGTGTAAAGTGGCCCGGGAGAGGGCAGGGAATGGGACTGAGCGGAGGATGTGGTGTAACAAAGCAAGCAATGGCTCGAACCGATTTGCATCAGAATTCCCGGCATAGGTGAGGAGGAAAGAAAGGAAATGAGTGAACTCAGACTTGGGATTCGCAGAGGAAGAGCTAGAGAGGGTTGTATTTGTGTGGAGGAGATATTAGATGCAAGAGCACTTAACAGGGTTCCAGGCTTGAAGTCTCACACCAAACGGATCAATAGGATTGTTTAGACCCCTTGATCTCAGAGCCTTGACACGAAGATCTTCTGTGCATACCCTCACTCTGTCTCCCTGAAGTCTTGATTCTCCCAAACAGGCCTTGCTCTGGCTGTATATCTGAATTACTTTTGTCCATAATTTTATCAGATTATAGCTTTGATAACCTGAACGTGGGGAGTGGATGCAGATCCACATAGAAGAAATAATTCCTGATGTAATGAATGTGGGGGTTGTGACTTTAGCAGGAATTCATTTCACTCTTGCTGAGAGTTTTGCAGAGTGGATTTGTGTGATGCTTTGTAGGCTGAGCATCCCTAAATCCGACCTGTGACAGTTCAGCTCATGACACATCTGGTGAATGAGTGACCTCCCAGCTTATGGCCACTAAAGCAGAGGAATTTCACCATCGATCTGGAGAAGCACTTGAGACAATGGGAGTAACAGTGCAATAAAGATTGCAATATATCACAGATTCGGCTGCTGGCTTGTATAGATCAGAGCTGCATTAAGACCATTACAGCCTGCCTGTGACTGATCTAAAGAGAGAAAGCCAGCTCTAGGAAGGCAAAGAGCAGCTGATATAGGAACAAAACCAAACTAACTAATGAAATTTTTTTCTAAAAGTTCAACGTGACAAAATTTCTTTTGCCAGCCCAGACAAATGCCTTTGAATTCCCATTCTGTCGCTGATCAGGGAGCCTGGGATTGATCCCCTGATGCAAAGTCAGAAAAAGGAAATGTTTGCTACACCCTGAACTGAAAAAAGTGACTAGAGGAGTAAATCCCACCAGCCTAAATCTGCCCACATTTACTGCTGTGGAAATACAGCTGAGGATTGGCCCAACAGGTGTTCAGCTTTCCAGGGCACATGTTTGTCCCCTGGGCATTTCCTTCTTTCCATGTCCCTGCAGATCACCTGCATTGTCTGGAGCTTTTCCTGTATAGCAGATCCACCGATAACCTGTAAAGGAGCCAAAGCAGGAGCAAAAGCGATTGCAAGAACCCAGTCACACAGGTGACTCCTTATCAGCCTAAGAACAAATGCCCTTTCCTGGTCCCTCATTCCTGTTAAGAGATTTGCTGCCAGTCACCTTCCTATGGAAGTAAAAGATGGAATTTGACACTTTGTGGAGAAAAAAATCTGGGTGGATAGAGGAGAAAAAGGAAGAGGGACCTTCACCCATGAGTCCCATACTCTCCAAGTCACTTCCATCTGCTCTGGGTTTGCCAGCACCCGCTGGATCCTTTTCACAGGGATGCACTCAACATCTCCGTGCCGTGCCAGGTGTGCTGAGCCATTGAAGGCATTTTTATCAGCAGGATGGGGGAGCCTTAATCCTCCTAAGTAGAGCGAAACCTCCCTGCAGATAAAAGACTTGCCTGACTTGTTCCAGAGGGAGTTGGTGACACGCTGCACCCTCGCCCCCTCTCCCTTAGGAAAATACGGCCCAGAGGGCAGAGGGACGATCAAAGGCTGTGCAGCTTGGCTGCCTGCTGCCAGCACTCAGAGGCCACCCCGGCATTTCGGGGAGCAGCTATTGGAGCTGAATGGCAGCGCAAGGGAAGCGCTGGATCTTGGCACACACAGCACCTGGGGCTCTGCCACCGCGGAGGAGGGGTTCGGGCTTGGGAGGGGACCTTGTTTCTTCCCACTCCTTTGGCAAGGTAGAGCCCAGGTGTGTCCCTGGGAATCCCTAGGGTTTTAACTCGCTTCGGAGGAATAATGAGTGGATGGTGGTTTTCACCTGCACAGCTTGTGGGTAACTCTTGGGCTTCCCACTGCATTTCGCCTCTGCAAAACTGCTCACTCCTTCTCCTGCTGTCCCCTTCCCCAGAACACGAGTCCTCTTCAAGAGCTTCTGTCATATTCTTTTTCCCCTCTGGCTTGACAGTATAGGGACGGAGGAGGGCAAAAGGGCAAATTTCCTCGAAATTTTAAAGCAGAGCTAGAAAACTAAAACAATTCCCTGAGAAAAAGCATGTAGCAGTGTTGGAGTGGGAGCAGGCTGGGCAAGTTCTGCACTTTCTCCTCTGAGTAAGTGTGGCTGCCTTGGGACAGGGTCCAGCTAATTATCAACTTGCAGGAGTTTTGGAAGGTGAGCAAATAGCCTTAGTGAGACACTGGAGGGTGTTGGTAAAAGCACATTTTTCATCTGGCTTTTTAAGGCAAGCTGAATGGAGATTTATCTGTTAAAGAGCTTGCCTGCATGAACTTGAAGCCTAAACTTCAACACATTCACATTACCTGTTCTCCTACTGCAGAGTTGGCAACTTAGAGGTTTCCAGCACAGATTTGTGTTGTCAGTCCCAATAACCAGACACAGGGAGCCAAAGAGAAGCTGTGGAGCAAGCAGGGATTGTTTAATTAGTGCTGCTGCAGCTCAGTGGGACAGAGAAGGCTGGATGGAGGTGGAGAGGGAGCAGGGAGGGGATTTACCTTCACCCTGAGGATGAATCTGCCTATTGATGATGGTTGGACTTTGGAAATTAAATCGTTGGGTAAAGACCATGCCTAGCCCTGGGTAGCCCTACTGTTCTCCAGAAAAGGGACACAGTGCAGTGTCCTCTGCCAAGACCAGTAGATCCAGGAGCAGACCCTGGACTCTAACAGACTGTGTCATGCTTTCCCAGGAGGAAATCCAGTTTTTCCAGGGGCAGCTGAGCAGGACACTGGGCCATGGTTTCTCTGCTGGTCCTTTGGGTAGCCCAGCATTCCTGCTGCTTCCAGCCTGGAGCCAGTCTTGTATGTGAATAGAAGGAGTGAAGTAATGACCTTTTGGGAAGCCCTCTGGTGTCTCTAGCAATCCAGACCACAGGCAGGAACAACCAGGCTTTTGCTTTGTAAAAATTCATCATCTGCCCATTTGCATTTCAGCCATCCCTTGGGTTGTCTGACTTTTATCCTCCTTCTACATAGGAAACCGTATAATTTTTGATTTTTGAACCCTCAGACTGGAAGCTACAAACAGGAATTTCCAAGAAGGCAAGTGGTTATTAATAATAAATAAAAACAACCTCTTACATGTATGGAGCACCTCTCATAGAAAGAAATAGATCCCAAGGTGTGATACAGACATGTTTCTGCTCTTAGGAATCACTCTGATATGGATTTACAGCACAAGGACATTTTATGCTCTACCAAAGAAAAATCACATTATCCATCACTGAAAGCAGCTGTCTCAGGGGCTGAATGAAACTGATATTTTCCAGAATTAGCAGCTAATAGTGATTATGATTCATTTTGCATATTTATATGAATATGCTTCAGTCTCATCTAATACTTGAAGTCTGGTTTTCTGTTTGTCGTGATGAGCTCTATGTCTAAAACTCGTTTTACGCCCAGATTCCACTTTTATTAAAGCACTCCAACAGGCACAACCTTTTAGCCTTCCCTGGTGAGAACAATATTTGCTTTCTGATAGGCTGGATTTCCATACATTTTCTTTCAGTGTGTGCGTGTGTGTCATGATGAGAAGTTTTAAAACAAACGGAGTTATCCCCAGCTGCTAAGTTCTGACATGCACTTTAAACAAGTAAACCCAGGGATGTGGCAGGCTGTGAAGGAAGGGAGAGCAAAACTGCCTTACGTGTTGCTCTGATCACAGAATTATCATCTGCTATCACACAGTTTACCATTAGACCCAGCTGCTGCCAACCTGACCAGTGCATTTCTTCAAGCTAAGCTAACAAAGCACTTATTTGTTATCCAGGGAACTACCTCTAATAGACTTCCAGTGAAATAATATTTGCTTTCCAACCCTACTTTGAATCCCACTCACTTTGTTAAAAAGATTGCCTCTGGCTGTCTCCGCTGGTCTAATCTAATAGTTTCTAGTTTGTACAAGCAAAGCGCTTTCAGCCAACTATATAAATAACTTAAAGAGAAGAAGACACTTTTACAGCGCTCTGTGCCGGGTGCTATAGAACATGACAGATTAGTAAATGACGCCTCAGTGGAGCTCATCTGGGAACCTCTGTCAGTTGAATATGAGCAATTACAATATTGTATTTGGGCTGAAAGGGTTGTCTGTCTTCTCACAAAAAGGCTAACAAGAAAAATAATTCCTGTCTTGCTTCTCCTGTGCATGAAACTGATCTAAGTGGCTCTCGTCCCTTTTCCCTTTCCTCCCATTGCTGCCGCAGCAGCAGGAGGGGAGAGGGGGGGAGAGGCAAGTGAGGAGAGAAAAGAGAGTTATTTTCTCTCTGTTTTCACTTTTGGTTTGAATTGAGAACGAAGAAAGAATAATATTAGGAGACGGGGCTCCCTGAGGTTTGAGAGGGGACGCTATATCATTATATCAAAGCTCATTCCTGCCTCCCACCCTGCCCCAGCAGCCCCGAGTGCTGCCTAAAGAGAGAGTGCCCCATGCCCTCAGAGCTGCTCCATTTATCCCAGCTCACCTGCTAAGATCACCAAGGGCCTAGAGTTTCAAAGAGTTGCCTAAGGTTTACCCATGCTATTCACACTGTTGAATGTTTTTTAAATAGAAATGCTCAGGCTGAGCACCATGCAACAGAGAATTTACCATCCACACTATGATTTCCAAAGGAAAAAAATTGCATCCCATTGAAGCTTCCTTGAGGCTCTTTTGAAATTGCCTGTAGGACTGGAAGGTCAATACCACATGGGCTCCTCTGGGATCACTGAGGGTACACCAAGTCTTTGTCATCATTTGACGAAGGATTTTGCAAACACCTATAGCCAAAGCATTTTTTTTTGTTCCTTTTTATTTATTTTTTTCCTGAAGAACCACCCCAATACCAGGAATTTCTTTGGTTTACTCTGTCTTTTTCTCACCACAGCCTGTTACTCTGGCTCTTTCCAGGCCCGTGAGTAACTGCATGCAACTGCAAGCCCATGAATGTGCACCAGCAGAAAATTGTGCTCTTATTAAATTAGGTACTCATGCTACAGAGAGGAAAACAGTGTCATTCCACCTCCATTCTGCTATTAAAGCACTGTGTGCCACATGCTGTGCCACCCTGCAGGTATATGGGGAGGTTTGGAAGAGGATGAAGCCACACAGGTCTGAGCATTAAGCCACTCACTGCTGTGTCAAACAGGCCCTGGCATTCCTGGCATGGAAATTGCTTTCTGAAGTCCAGTAGCTTCTCTGGAAGAAAACAGAGTCATGATGAGAAGTGACCAAGAAACTGCCACTCACTGAAAGCAAGTTGTGATCCCTGCATGGAGAAAATAGAGTCACAAAACCATATTTCACTTGGGGTAATGCCAGGAATAATATAATCTAAAACCTGGACAAAAATCCATGCAGAACAAAACTAATATGAGCCTTTCAAATCTAAAATCTGCCTTTGGTTCTGCCCATGCTGCTGCACCTGATGGCAGTGCTGTGTGCTGGCAGCACTGGGCAGAATGTGACCCACAGGTTTCCCCACACTGTAACCATGCTGTACCAATGCTGAAAATATCTCTGAAAACAGATATATGGAACTGATCATCTCAAGCAAATCAGGCAGTTTTCATGCTGAAATGTGTATGATGCTACATCCCTGGCTCATGGGCAGGGGCAGTGGCTCAGGGACTCACTGCAGCCTTGGAGAAGAGAAGTGCAGCCATTCCCTCCTGGGGCTTAGGAGGTGTTTAACAGGATTTTAGTATCTGATTTCCTCCTCATTTTGCTTTGTTTGATCCCAGCTGATTTAATCACAGGTTATCTTTTGCCAGATAGGAAGAACCTGCGCGATGACACAACAGCACTGAGTGTAAAGTTACCTCCTAAAAATACAGCCTCGATGGAAAAGCAGAGAGCATCACAGGAGAGCATGGAAGGAATGGACCAGCAGTTCTGAATCAAAGAGCCTGGACTGCAGTCACAGACTGGGCCACCAAGTTCTTGTTTGATCTTTGACTTGATCTTTCATCTCTCTTTGGTCTCTTTAAACTGTGAACTCCATGGGACAGGGCTTGTCACGCTGTGTAGTATGCAGAACATGGAAAGGATTTGTTTCTAGATTGTATCTGGTTTTGCATTTAAAAATAGGAGTGCAACCCCTTCCTTTTGCATGAAAAAGTACAAAATAATTTTCAGAACACAGTCACTCACATCTTCAGTTCTCAGAAGAAGATCTGGTAAGTCTTTATGTTTTCAAAATGCTGATTTCTATATTGACTGCCTTTATTTCAGCCTTGGACATCATATTCTCAAATGTAGGTGAATACAGTTTTCTAAAACTCTGAAAAGCACATTTTATAAAGAGAACTTTGTGGGAAGTTTCCTGTTCCTGTGGGAAGTGAAACAGGCAGACTTTGGCAGCCTTGGCAGATTTAGGATTGTGTTGAAGGGATTAATCTGTTTCAGATTGGATGCCTTACACATTTTGCAGTTGCTGGAGGGGAGCACTGGCAGCAGCATAGGGACTGCCAGGGCTAAACAAGGACAGTGCAATGTCCAATGAGTTCATGAGTGTGTGCCAGAAGTGCCACAAGAAAGGGCAGGGGCAGCATCTGAGTATCATGAGCATATTTTTCCCATCAATGCGTGGTTCCTTAAATGAGTGGTTAGATCTTCAAACTGCTACTGGGTTGAGCAAAGCCAGGGCTCATACTCATAATGCAGGAATTATCTGGTAGCTGTACCTAGTCAAGGCCAAGCATCTGCCTGCCCACAGCTCAGCCCATGCACCTCTCCTTGGAGGAGCAGCCATGGAGCAATTCAGCCTCCAAGACCTGCATTTCTCAGACTCAGAGTGGGATGAAAATAGCATCCATATATCTTTCACATCCTTAATTGTAAAGTTGTTAACCTTGCATTTAGTGCTTGAATACTCTTGTGATGGGCACTGGAGATAAACCTCTGAGAGCCAGACATTGAAATAACATTGTGAACATTTTTTTTAACCCAGAGAGCTATTATTGACAGGGTGTCAGCTGCTGATGAAGGGCCCTGAAATATTTTATGGGATGTGACAGCTAATAAAACAGGTTGTTGTTTTTAATTGTTTGGCAGGTTGCAGTGAATTGTGAACAGATGTGAACTGGGTGCAGAGGAGTCTGTAGGTTTCCCTGAATTTCTTCCATTTTCACTGCCACCACCAACATTGAAAATCAGAAATATTAGTTTCCTTGCTTTCACCCTGTGCCTTGCTGCTTTGGTCATATTTAAAAATTTCACATTGCAACCAAAAGTGCTCTGCAAAATGCCTGGGTCCCAATCAGCAAGGGCAGAGTTTCAGTACAGGGGGGATATGAAACAGCCATAATTTTCCACATAAAGTTCTGCAAATGATCCTGTCACAGCTGATCTGCCGCTTGCACAGATGGTGCTGCCCTGAGGAACACTCAAAACTGTCCTGAGAGCTGAGTCCTCCTGAGCTGCCCAAGCTGAGCATTACCTGCATTGCACTGCAGAAGTGCAGGCTCAGGGCACGGCGAGAGGAGGCTTGAGGCTTTGCATCCCGCTGTGCAAAGCTTCCAGAGCTGCTCTGGGGACGGAATTTATCCTTGGTTTCAGCCAGGTGCCCTGGCTCCTTCAGCCTGCTGCATAATTAGCTCCTGACACTTTCCAGTTCAATGTGCTTTTGGGAGGCTCCAAAGAGCCTCTCTTTAAGAGACCCAGAGGGACTGTACAGGGCTTGCATTGCCTGAAATGAAAGATGTCTTATCAGGTTACACTTTTAGCTCCTATCTGTATAAGCATGCTGATAAGTGGTGCTTTCTCTTCCTCCATCTCCCCACTCCCTTTCTCTCTAACATAATCTTTTGCCAGATCTAGTCAAAGCAGAATAGCTACAGGGGATTCATTAATCCTAGTTTGAAGGTAACCACCACCACCACCGAATCATAAAAATAAAGATTTGAAGATCCAGGTTTATTATTCATGTACTCTAAGTCCAGCCTTTTCTTCCTGCTCCCAGGGTACATTTCCCCTCCCTGTGCTGGGACCCCTGCAGTCACTCTGTCTTCTCCCCCTGATGCTCTGTTAAACAGTTATCAATTCCTGAGGGAGACTTGGGATAAAATGGCACTCCTCCCATGTGCCGAGAGCTGCCAGGCTTGTGTACCCTGGCACAAGTACAACAGAAACTAAGCCTTGGCCTGCAGCAATGTAACACCCAGATAAACAAGTCTGCCAGAAAGAGGCCGGGCTGAGGCTCTCCGGAGTGCAGATAGCTGCAAGACAGGGTGTATCCAGGAAAGCCAGGCTGGTACATCCCTCCTGGCAGCAGCCCAGTGCATCCCCCACAGCCCCCTCCCCACGGCACGCCTGCCAATAATGCAGGGCAAAGTCAGCGTGCAGAGCCGGGCAGGGGAGCCCTGCTGCTCTGGGGCTTCAGTGTGTTTGACCATGAGAACACACTCAGAGGGGTAGCACTGCTTGCCCAAAGCCTTGGCTGAAGGTGCACCCATGGCTGGTTGAACCCTGGAGATTCTGGGAACAGACCCCAGCTGTGCTCAAGGTTCAGGAGCAAGACTGAAGGAACAGCAAAAAAACAGTTCTGTCCTCTAGAATCTGAGATTATTCTGCCTTTCTCAGAGCTGGGCTCCAGAAACACTGCCTGCCTCCTGCCACAAAGCCTCTCTTCCACTCCTGGGCACTGGCACCAGGAAGGAAAGCCCTTCCTGCAGGGCAGACAGTGAGATCTGCGCTGGCAGAGCATCCTCCAGAGAGGAAACGGCTCTCTGCATACAAGTCAAGAAGATGGCCTGTCTCTGGGACATTTGGGCACTCCCTCAGTCCCTGTGTCCTGAGCTACATACTGTAAATCAAATAATTTTTGAGAAGAATCATGATCTCCAGGTGTCTGAGCACTGGGCCCCTGCCTGCTTCTACCAGTGAGAGCAGACAGAGCCAGAAGATGCCCCCCAGCTTCTTCCCATCCTTTTCTGACATGTTCAAGTTGTTCTCCTTTTGCTTTTCCATGGCCTTTGGAAAGACTGACAAGGATCATGTGCCCAAGGAATGAAGATCAGCAGTCCCCCAGCAGTGATGGGCACTCTCCACCCCCAGTCCTCCCCCAGGCCAGCACTGCCCATCAGGGGTGGTTTATCTGTTCAGGGAGGGGAGGCTGGGCAGGGCTGCACCATGAGCCCACCTCCCACCTGAACAGAGCAGCCACTGCAGCTCTGGCCACCACAGAGCTGCTGGCACCTTGCACAGCCCAGATGTGGCTGCTGCTGCCCACAGTGGCTTAGATTTCAGTAGGGCTTGGGTGGATTAGAGGCCAACAGGGACAGGCTGCTCTAGGCACCCTCTCCTGCCTTTCGTGTGCTAAAGGGAGCTGCAGACAGCCAGGATGGGCCAGGAGCTTCAGCAATGCCATCACCCACCCAGCACAGCTGTGGGGAGCAGTGGAGACCCTGGAGGGTGGTTCTGTTAATATCAAGGCACTTTTTGAAATTGGGGTTTTCCTCTCCTGCCATCAGAAGTGACCTGGAAAGCCATGAGCAGCAGAGAGCTTGCAAGGCTCAGTGTAACCTCTGATGAGGGATGAACAGAGCAGAGGTGTTTGTTAACTAAACTGGACTGCCCTCAGTGAGGAGAAAAAGGACATCCCATTAAAAATATTCAATCAGTTTAGAGGCATATGCACAAACCAGCAAAGACCAATGTTGTTTGCAGAGAAAACTGGCAATCTTATACAGAGAAATATGGGCCATGAGGTGCCTTGTGTATCACCTGTGTTCAAGGAATCATCTTGCAGAAATGTGAAGGAACTCTGTTCATAGACCCCATTACACAGGACTGCATTTTCCTTCTGAAGCTTGTCACCAATACCAGGTAACAAAACCACCAAGCCAGTTTTTCTATTAAGATTTTTCTTCTGTCTTCAAACTGGAGAGGGTGCCTAAGTTGAGAAGGGCACTTTAAAGCAGAAATAATGGTACACCGCAGCTTAACTTCATTTTGGGGAATTTAAAACTGATGAATGACTCAGGAAAAAAGTTTCTGCAAACCTGGACTATGATTTCATCAGCTGAGGGACAAAATCCTGTCAGCTCTGCTGCAGACTCTGGCTGGAGCAGTCACATGCTACAGATATGAGAGGGAGGCAAGCTGCCGTGAAACTGAGGGATAATTGGTACCTAATAAGTTTAAGTGCTATCAGTGGTATTGTTAAATATAGTTAAATGCAGTTTATCCACCTCTAATTCAGTATTGATCCACTTCTACTGTACACCAAGGAGGCCAAGTGTGCTTGATTTTCAGTGCATCACTTCAGCATCACTGACTGCCCTGGAACCTGTGGGACCTTTTGGAAACTGTGGTTGACCTCAGCAATCCCCACTCAAGATTAGCTTAATGCAAGTCCAGTGATAATTGCAGTTTCATTAGTAAAGCTCCAGCTCCTTGAGTCATTAAACCCTTGAAGAACTCTTTTTCTCCTTGTTTCTTTAAACATTTATAACCTCCATTGCGACACTGAAAAAGGCACTAAAGACTGAGCTCTAAAATCTCAGGACCTAAAAATCAAATTAAATAAAGCTTTGAGAATTATTCTCTAAACCCACGTGCCTGCAGTGAAACCCATTGCCTTTTTGCAGCCTGACTCAGGCTGCTCAGTCGCCTGGAGCTGCCAGTTCTCCTTCCTGCTCCCTTCCTGCTCCTGTGGGCTCGTGGGTGTGGAAGGGAGAAGATGTGTGGAAGGGGAGATGGGTGCAGAGGCTGAGCTGCACTGCTCCCAGCACTGCCTGCAGCCCTGGATCCGGCAGGTTAAAGCTGGAGCACGCAGTGCAGGTGCTCACTGCTGATGGTTTGCATTCCCCACTGCCAGGACTCTCTCGGTGAGCCTCAGGAGCAGAGAAGAGCCAGGTTCCCATTGACAGCACACTGAGATGTCCCCTGTGCACTGTGAAGCACCATCCCTGCTGACCCCCCATGCAGACTGCTGGGGGACGTGTCAGACTGCTCTGAGCAGAGATCTCACAGCACAGCACCGTGCTCATGGCTTCATCACACCCTTGCACCTCCCTGGATCCCTTGGGAAGCTGTGTGCCAAACAGGGCAGAGGGATGTGCAAGGGATCCATCCTGCAGCATGCCAAGCCCCCTCCTCTCCCCCTGGCTCCCACTCCCAGCCCCTTGCAGGATCAGGCTCTTTCTTATGAACTGTCAAGTCATTATCGTCTTTCCCTGTTTGGCATTTAACGCCTCTTGGCAAAAGATTAATGAATTGACTGGCTTTCAACAGGTTTTATGAAGCAAGACAAGAGCATGCCAGCACAGACAATATTAAAGGGAACAGGCAGGGAAGCCTCTCCTGCCTGGTGTGTCTGTGCTGCCTGTGCCTGTGTGCAGGCACGAAGGGCTCCCAGGGAACTGTTGGCTCTGAGCGCCAAGCAAGGGGGAAAATTGCAATAAAACCAACATGTGGCCTTTAGCTTACTGCTTTACCTCGGATGAACCTTCATTAAAACTGCTCCCAGACTTCTGATTTCACACTAAACCCCACACACACACCCCAAGAAGATGATTGTTGTATATATTCACACATGGAAACATATGATTTAGGGATTGGGGCATTTAACGCACCGTTTATATCTCTGTGGTTATTTCACCCCAGTGAAAGTGCCCCCCCAGCCATGCTGTCAGTGTTTGGGTGCACAGGATTGCTCTGTCACCTGCTGCAGAGGGCAGAGCTGTCTGAGCAGAGAGAGGAGTGAGAGGTGCCTGCATGATTCATACAGGGATAACTCAGCCAAAAGGTTCTGGTGGCTTCAGAAAACCTCTGAAGCAGAGACCTCCCCAAAACAGATTTCACGCCACGTAACATGTCCTTCAATATTTTTTATAGTTTTTAAAATATATGGATTTACTGTTGATTTAGGTGTTTAAAACAAATGAACCATTTTATTCAAGTAATATCTGTGTTAGCAGTGACTGAAACTATTGCTATGATTATTTGCACATGAGAGTAAAGTAATGGAAATTCAGGCCTGATGAGCCAAAATGCTCCTAAGTGTTAGAGAAATTTCAGTCCTGGACCTACTTTGAACTCCATGACTCACATCCCAGACCTAGATTTTTAATCCTCTGTAGTAGTTGAAAATATGTAGCACAGAATCTCTGTTTCAGGGAAGCTTAGAGACAGAAACCCATAGGCCATTGTTCTGATTTTAGAAGGTCCTGACACTGCAAAGTGCTGAGAGGTACAAGGAATTCCTCATTCCCATGGATGTAAATGTTATATAAATTTGGTCAGCATCTCACAGATCTTGATTTATTGAGAGTATCAGAGTCATGTGATGGTTTACCAATTGTTGCCTCTCCCTATATAACATTGCATGGTTAATTTTTTAATAGAAGTTAATAGTGCTGGAGGTTTGATGGGCTAGATCCATGGGAAACTAAGGATGAGATTTTCTACAGTACCTCTAAACCCATACAGCATTTATAAACCTCTCTAGATCCTTGGCCTAGACCTGAAACATCTGCTCAAAAAATCAAGAAAAGCAGTTCTCAGGCAGGAGCTTCCTTGGAGAGCACCTGAGAGAGCCCATGGATCAGAAAAGGTGACGGGTACCAAAGGGTGTAGAAGCTGTGATGCCACTTGAAATGGCCCATGTGAGTGAGCTGTGGAATGCCAGGACATGTGGTGAGGGTTCCTGGGGTGACACACAGCCCTGCTCTTCTCACACCACTTGCCCCAGGGCTGGCTGCTGGTGGCCAGCTGCAGCACAGGCAGAGCCTTTGCACCCACACAGGAGATCTGTGAACTTAGAATTAACATCAGGGCTCCTCTCCAGCACAGAGACAAGAGAGAAACGTCAGAGATCTCATGCCATGTGCTTCCTTAACAGCCACGTGGAGATTTATGGCACATGGCATGTAAAGCAGGCAAACATTTCCACTCACATTTACTGCACAGGGAAGTTATCCCACAGTGCCACTGCTGCCAGCAGCATAAATCACTGCAACACTGGGAAGGTCCTTTTCAGGTGACATCACTCTGTGGTAAAAATTAGAGTCATTCTACTTCTTTTGGTATTAATAATAAAATGTGCTACAATGGGTTGGAGCCTGGCTTGCAGGAGTCTCTGCTCTCTGGCTGTGCTCTGGGACAGCTAAGGGGCACTGAGTGCAGGATAAACACAGGGAGCACTGGGGATCCTCCTGGGCAATTGTACAGGCACTAGTTTTACGTCAATGGAGAAGCTAAAAGACATTGTTCCCTCGACGTGGGCTGGAATGAGGCAGTGTCACCATGGGAGGGTGTCTCCCTTTGAGCAGACAGGTATGGGAATGCAGGCTGCAGCAGGGATATTCGAATGCTACAGACACACAGCAACAATGAGGTTCCCCTGCACAGAGTTCATCTGACAGTCATTTTGCAAGCAGCTCTCTTTGATGTGACATCGTGACCAGCATATTCTAACTGGAACAGTGACATGGCTCCACACCTTGAACCACCCACAGGTACATCAGATCAGCCTCAGCAGATGCCAGATCCCTGTAGAGGCAGGAGTTTCCCAGGAGGGAAAAAAAACAAAACAACAAAACAAAACAAAACAAAAAAACAGAAAAAAACCCTGACTGAACCTGGTTAGGGAGCTTGCAATACTGTGTTTTCTATTGTAGCTTTGACATTTTCTGCCATTACTGCTGTGGACATGAAGAGAAGACTTTAAAGGCATAGAAATGAGTACAGGGCATCCTAGGCAGGGATTGTGACAAATTTTCACCTGCAAGAAGAGGAAAGGACGTGAGTTACAGCTTCTGTAATGTCCCATTTTTCCAAGGACCAATTCTCCACACTCACCCTGAACCTGTATTTTTTACATAGATGCATTTAAGGCTTCATTAGTGAAGTCCTCATGCTGTTTTCATGCTGGCACCATCACCAGGGTACACGTACCCACACAGAGACTTCCAGGCTTTTGTCTTCTACTTTTGAGTTCATAGAGCTTTTCATGCTCAGAAATGGTAGAGACTCACATTGCATATTTAATTGCAGCTTGGGGTGCATTTATTTATTTCTTATTTTCCACCAGTATGCTTCCTTGAGGCTCTGTAGCAGGAGGCCTGGCACTCACAGCCTGCACACGCCAGCAGGTGCTGGTGACCACATCGCTCTGTAACATCAAAGCACAATTTCAATACCCAGGAAGGTTGGATTTTCTGCTCAGGGGGAAAATTTCCAGGTATTTATTTGTATGTAAAATCCTCTCTATGCATTTTGTGTGGGCAAATCATGGGGCAAACCAACTGCTCCCCATTGTTTGCCATCAGAAATATTCACTTTGTGAGCCATCATTGCCTCTGCGTGAAGTGGGTGTGAGCACAGGTGCTGCCACACCTGTCCAGTGGAAGCTGAGGTCCCTGCCAGCCCCCTGTGCTCCCTGCCACTGTCCCACTCTGTGCTGACCTCTGGGGCTGCTGGGTGCTCATGAGAATGCACAGGAGGTGTCACTGCACAACAAGTGAAATGGGAATTTCCCAAGCAGAAGCACAGAGGAGGAGATGTATTTCCCCAGTTTAGATAATGCACACATATCTGTGTCAGGGTTTTAAAAGCACAGTTTGAGGACATGTGTGATCTCTGCTGCAAAATGAATGGCTGTTCTCAGCCAAGCAGGCTCAGATACCTGTGCAGGTGACAGATTGCCAATGCTCTGATAGATAAATGCAGCTCATGGACTCTGTGTGGAGCAATTCTTTGCCCTGGCTCACACCCATCCACACCAGGCCCACTGATGTCCCCACAGTGCTCACATTCACAGCCTGACCTACAGCACATCAGCCTCCTTTATACTGAGGTGGGATGTGAAACTCTTACTGTCTGTATCTACCATCCCTACTAAATCCCCACCTGCCTTCCCCTGGGCCCCCAAAGCCCCCATCATTGTAGCATTAACACTCCTGAGATAACAAGAGCTGTCATCAGGTATTGCCCCAAAGGCCTGTTCTATCTCAGGAAGGGTCGTGGTCACCAGCTGCCCCAGGAAAGAGGCAGGAAGCCATCTCAGGCAAATGGAATTTCATCCTCAGCCACGCAGCTCCATGGATCCCCCTCAATGAGAAAAGCTCTTGCAGTTCAGCTGATGCTTGAGAAGAAGGGATACTCCTCATTGTGAAGTCCCCATGGTTTGCAGCAGGTCAGCTCACTCATGAATGACCATCCTGAAGGATACCGTCAAAACAGATCTGAGCCAATTTCTAAAGTTTTTGAGAAACCAAACTAACTCCAGGATGGAGAGGGGATTGTAGCTGAAGGACTTGCTGGACTGTTTTCAAGAGTATTCCTTGAAAACACAAGATCAGGAGTGTGTGTGTGTGTGTGTGTGTACACATACATTTACATCTCTTTCCTTCCCTCCTAACAGCTTTTCCTGCTCATCTTCTCCCTTAATTGAGATTTTTTAGCTCTGACAGTGGATCACAGCAGTAATTATTTTCTTGATCTCTTGCCACACACTCTCTTTCATCTAAACTATTTCACCCACTCACTTTTGTGCAACTAAATGAGACATAGCAAACACGTAAGTGGTGCATTCATGCAGCAGAGGGAAGAGGAACATTCAAATTGGGGCAGCAGGGCTGTCTCCAGCCTTGCAGGACTCCATGGAAAGTGCCTTTGGGACTTTACATAATTTCTTCTCCAACTGTAATTTTTTTCTCTCTGTTCTAAAGCCTGTTTCCAACCCTCATCATTACAGAACCCCTCATGGCACTTAGAAATGAACCTAGACACTCTGTTAAAATTACTGGAAGGACATCAGAAGAACTCCTGACCTCTGGAGCTTGATATAGACCTCTCCTGGTATTTTTCTTGTTTCTTCAACCTGATTAATTTGTCCAAAATAACTGCCATGGATTCATTTCTGTTTTCAGCAAAACACAGGTTGGGTTCTCTCTGGTAGAAAAATATTTTGTCAGAAATATTTTGACTTTATTTCCAAACTGCGAAGTGCTTGCTAGTTCCTTTCTGTAATTATTATGCACTTTTCATATGTCAGAGAGAACACTGAAATGAAAGGGATGCACTGCACTTGGCAAACTTGATCTCCTTTCCTCATTGTTCCTTTTCCGCAGCTTAGGGAGGAATATATCATTTTGTGCAAGAAGGGAAAATTCCTGCTCCTTTCAGTGCTGTGAATGCTGGGAGTTTGATGACATGCAGTCCCTGTGCCAATGCAACAGGACACCAGCTCAGCTGTACTTTTGGCTCAGCCCTGTGCTTTCTAGGAACCATTTCACAGCACCACCACCACGGACGAGGAGCACGAGGGAAGGGGCAGAATCCTCCTGTTGCAACACCCCATCCTGGCTTTTTACACCTGCACTGAGCAGGCTTCTGACAGAGCGCTGAAACAACACTCACAAGTGGAGGGAGAGCATTGCCAGCTGTCAGGGAGGAAGCACAGCCCTCCTGCATGTGGGGGGTGAGAGAAAACCCAGCCTGGGCTGCCCTGCAGCTCCTGGCTCTGCTCCTGCACGCTGGAGCTGGCACCGTGGGCTCCAGCTCTGCCACCTGTGCGTGCCAACACTTGTGCTGCCCTGGGAGCAGCTCAGCACCTGCAGCAAGCTCAGACATCACCCCCGCCCTCTCGAAACCCCTCTGGGGGCTGCTCCCCTTGGTAAATGCTTTCCTTCCTCTCTTCCACCTTGGGTCCCCTGTGAGTGGCGATGACAGAAGGCAGAAGGGAGTTCAAGCCAATGATGTTGTGCTTTTCAGCTGTGGCTTTCTTGAATGTGGCTGGAAAAAACCCAAACTCCAGCTCTACAGAGCTGCTACCAGGCTTCCCAAGCACCAGCTCTATGGAAATCTGGGAACTTTTCATCAGCAGTACTTCCTTCACTGGCAGTCACTGAATACTACCTGCAATGAGAAAGCAACAGGTGGGCTTAAGTTGATGTCTGCTATCACCTTCCTCTCTATCTGGAGATATTTTTGTTATCTGGGGAACAAAAACCCCAAAAAACCAAAACACCTCACCCTGAATAAGTGTACATTAAAAAAAAAAAAAAAGCCTGACAATTTAGAGGATGAAGATACACTCAACTTCTTCTTACAGACATCATTAAAAGTTGTCACTCTAGACGTTTTTCCAGATGATTTTTTTAGTTTCCTATATTTTATTCAGTAATAGGCTTGTCCATATGGACACCACAAGAAGATTAAGCCTGGGATTTAAAGGATTCTCAGGGAATTCTCTGGAAGGGAATTTAAGGTAGGCTGTTCAAGCCACAATTGGTAGTGAACCCAGAATGCTTCAAATTTTCCCTAATATCATAAATTGACTTTTATAGCACCATAAACATGAGGTCAGACAGTGCTGGCAGGTGTGCCAGTGGCAGTGCTGATAATCTGCCAGGTGAGAGAGTTTCTAGAAACTGCATCCTGCAAAATGACTGGCACTGGGATAGCAAAACCAGGTGAGGATGCAGACTCACAATCAGCATCACCTTTGCACTGGCATGCTGGCATGGCTAAGGAAATTAATTATCCTTCACTGCTGTTACACTGTTAGTAAATGGGTTATTAAGGTAAAAGGGAAATTAGCTTTACTGTTAAAAGTTTTTTTGTGATGCTTGAACCATTCTTTACCTTAGTATTACCTTTTTGGGCAAGTAAACCAACCTTCCTGAACAGTACAAACCCAGCAGTAGCCAGAATGAGCAAAAATAAAAGGTGAGAGGTGATGGTTATTTCATTCAGCGTGGTTGCCCCATTTCCAGGTCCAGCATCATGATACCAGACTGGGTGTCAAACTCGCCAGGAGACATGGAGGAAACAGAAAAGTAAGAGACTGTTTCTCAAGCTGCAGAGAAGGTACTTGTAGGGTTTCTAACAAAAATACTAAAACACTAAATATGAAGTTTCTCGGGGTGAATTAAACGGAGCTGGTGTCAGTAGCCCAGGTGAACATTTGCCAAACTGGTCACTCAAAAAAAAATCAACATCTGCCCTACACACTGAGGTGCAAAAGCAGGAAGGAGGACTTTCCCTGCTGAAAAAAAAGTCATTTTCCCTGAGTGCGTGTGCTCAGCCCGGGCTGGAGCCATCTGTTCCGAGGAGTGTGTCGCCTTACAGCACGCGAGTGTGTGTACACAGGAGCGTGTGTTTGCTGCTCCCTGACCCAGAATCGTGCTGTTACATAAACCCTGGGATTATCAATAACCTCACATTACAAACCAGCTCCTGTTCAACTCATTAAAGGATTGTGTCTCTGACTGGTCTGACTCATTTAGCCTCTTTGGCACTCTTTCTGTTAACGAAGATAGCAACTCATTACCCCGCACAAGCTGGAACACCCATAGGTTAACTCGCTTTTCCCTTTGGAAACGATTCTTTTACAAGGATATTGCACCAGTTCCTCCTGCCCTGGCAAACAGGAGCCAGGCCAGGCAGCAGCTGGGTATTCTGACCTCAAATACATGATCTGAAATCATGGCTGGATGTATCTAAGGCACCCAGACCTGGGCAATCCAGCAAACTTTCACCACTCTTGTCTCAAGCTCAGGTCCCAGCTTTATCACATACAACATTACATCACCTCCTTGCAATGGAACACATAACCAAGAGCCTGAGAGAAGCTGACTCTCTCTAGGGCGTTGGGAAGAACCAGTTTTCAGGGAGAAGCTGAGATGTGACCTTGTGTCTTTGTCCTTGTTTTTTTGTCTCTCCTTTTTCCTTCAACCAGCTCTACAATTTGACCAGGACAATGAGATCAGCAAAACATTGTTCCTTGGAAATCCTAGAATTTACTGCCCTGGTTCTTCTGGGCCACAGCTCTTGTGTAATCTGCTGTCTTGCAAATGCTAAAGGTCTGCTTTACAGACTGAAAGGTTCCTTCATTTTTGGTTTTTTTGGGGTTTTTTGTATGTTTGTTAGTTTTGTTTTTTGGTGGGGTTTTTTTTTTGGTTGGCTGGTTGGTTGGATTTTTTTTGTCTCTTAATAGGCTTTATGGGATTTGACTCTAAACCCAAAAAATCAGCCAAATTTGAAGGTGTAAAATTCTTCAGTGTTGGTCAGTGCTGTGAGTTTATACCCCACTGAAGCCAGGATGGAGTTAAAGGTGCTCCCAGTCTGAAAGTGATGGCTCTGTATGGCCAGTACCACCTGAAAACATACCAGAGTCACTTTTGAGGAAAAGCATTTTACTGGCTGAATGAATGACTGCTAAAAAAAAAAATATTCCAGGTTACTTTGGATAGGAATAACTTGGATAAAACCAGAGGAAAGAAAAAACCTAACCCAAATCCTTCAGAAATCATTTAAAGTTAGTGAGCAATGTGGTTGGAACTTCAGCAAAATAAAGCAAAGAGGTAAAACAGAAGAGAAGAAAGGAGAAGAGAAGAGAAGAGAAGAGAAGAGAAGAGAAGAGAAGAGAAGAGAAGAGAAGAGAAGAGAAGAGAAGAGAAGAGAAGAGAAGAGAAGAGAAGAGAAGAGAAGAGAAGAGAAGAGAAGAGAAGAGAAGAGAAGAGAAGAGAAGAGAAGAGAAGAGAAGAGAAATTATAATGAGGAGGCAGCTAATTTTTTTTTAAGTAAAGCTACAGGACTACAGGCAAAACCAAGGAAAATTTTGTTGCTCTTCCTGTGGAAAAGTTATGAAATTCCAATAGAGAGAGTGTTCTGATCCATCTGAGGCTGGCATTTTAATGGGGCTGGTTTCTCCAAGGCAGGCCATTACAGCCCCATTCAATATTCTAACCATTGTGGAAAAATGCCATGTACCAACAGCTATTTTCCACAATTTTCTTCAGAAAATCTGAAAGAAATGCAGAAAATTGATTTGAAGCCCTGGCAGGGAGATAGAGAAACGGTAGCACAAGGCTGCAGGCCAGTAATTTATGTTCTGAATGTCACTGAGTGCTCTGACTATAATTTCAGGGGAGAATGATAATAATTAAAAGCACAAACTCTCCAGTCGTTTCTTACAAGGGGAAAAGTTGAATGTAGTAAGTGTAGGGATTTCTTTAATGCTTAACTTTTCCAGTGGAGTTTCAAAAATTAAATATAGTAATATTATTTGCTCTCCAAAGTTATCCCAATGAGCTTTCCTGTGCCGGGAGGGGAAGCACTTCAGCCACCAAGCACAGACACTGCTGGGATGAAATGTGGGGCTGTTTGACAGCAGGCAGCTCCCCAAGAGCCCTCAGATGGGACCAGCACCAAATGCTCCCCTGGGACATGAGACACTGCCAGTGCTGTCCCTGGGAGGGCTCAGCCATTCCAGCCCTGAAGGGTGGGGAAGAGACCAGAGTCAGAGGTGACAAAATCACAGAATGGCTTGAGTTGGAAGGATTGTAAACATCACCTCATTTACACCCCCTGCCATGGGCAGGGACAGCTTCTACTGTCCCAGGTGCTCCAAGCCCTGTCCAGCCTGGCCTGGGACACTCCCAGGGATCCAGGGGCAGCCACAGTTGCTCTGGGCACCCTGTGCCAGGGCTCAGCACCCTCTGAGTAAAGAACTTCCAGATGAAGGTCCAGCCACGGGGGTGATCTAATTTATGTCAGGATTTGCCTATTTGGATTTAGCCTGGGTTTAATGCCCCACCAAATGAGCTGCTCCTGAGGAAGCAGCCTGAGGGAAATCTGAGCACAGAGCCAAGAATGCCAGGCAGGTTATCAAAGCTAGCAGCTCTGCTTGTGGCTTAAAGCCCTTGAGGTGTCCAAGGTGACTCTGCAGACAGCACGAGCCCCAGTCTGGTGCCTGCAGTGGTTGCTGGAGTGTGGGTTCACTGTGCAGGGGTTCCAAAAGGGGGGTTTATCTGGGACTACACCAAGCCCAGGCCCCTTCTGGGCTGGTTCTGCAGTGCCTGGGATGTTACTGCCAGGTTCCAGCTGACATTGAGGTGCAGGGTGTTCCCTGCAGGTGCACCCATCCCCTAACACTCTCCCTGCAGGAGTGTCCTACAGGGGACAGGCTGCCAAGCTGCAAACCATCATTTGCCACAGCCAGCTCTCCACAGGGGCATCCCATGGGAATCTCTGAGGATGACGGTTCATCCTACAAATACAACGTGCTTTCCTTCCCAGTGGGAGCAGAATCCCAAAGAGCTGTTGAAATTGTAAAGGACACACACAAGCAGCAAGAGAATTTCCACTCCTTTGGCAAAGTCAGCAGGAATTACCTAGAAGCACCTAAGAGCAAACTTTCTCTTCTGCAAACAGGGATCATCTCCTCTCCAAATTATTAAATTTGCCAATGGCTTCAACCCATACAGAAAAATAAAGGCACTTTTAACTTTTCACATCCATTCTGACAACCATAGGGACATTTCTCAAGGCATTTGTTACATTCCTTGAGGAAATATTAGACCTGGAAGTACTACTTTACATACTTAAGAAAACTAAATTAATGGTCATATTTCAGTAGATGTTGCTAAATGTACAGCAAAAACTAAATACTTTATTTATGAAAAGAATAAAGTCAATAAATAGAAGAGAGAATAAAAATTCTGGACTGAGGAAATATTTCTATTTTTTCAAGAATATGCTCACTACATTGATGCCATATTTTGCCTAGATTTTTTCAAGCAAAGTAAATCATAGAATCATTCTGGATACAGGCAGTGTCATTGCAGAGATAAATGGCTCTCAGGTATTAGTTTCTAACTGGGTAAACACTGATCCTTTGACCATTGACCATATGTCCACAAATCATAATATTTACTGAAATACAAAGGAGATGTATGCACTGCTACATATAGCCATCTTTATTTGCAGCAGAAAATCCTCCTGGCAGCACCTCATATTGAATATGAACAGGACTTGAATTGGGACAAATACAGCAAATTTGTTTATCAGTGCTGCCTCCCAATGCTCTTTCATCTCCCAGAATATAAATATTCATTTAAAAAAAAATCTTCTAATAAGTAAAAGATTAAGTATAGGAAGAACATTTTGGAAAACTGTGTGACTGTGAATGACATAATCTATGCCTGCCTGAGTTTGAAGACAGCCTGAAGAGAGGTGTAAATACCTAAATCTTGTATTCATCTCAGTCAGGTATTAACTCATTTTTCTTCTTAGCAACACATGTCAGAAGGCAGAGGGTGATCTCACAATTTGCTCTGCCAACTTGTTAGAAATTCCCACTGGAAACATTCAGAAGGAAAATTACCCCTCAGAGATATCACACTTTGAAGTTCCCAGCAGCTTCCCTGGATGCATTTAGCCTTGCAGAGGGCTCCCAGCAGCAAAAATCCCCAGGGAAATGCAAATTCCATGGAACAGGATACCCGAACATCCCTGCTGGAGTGGTGGTGTGCTTTGCTGGACACAGTAATCCTATCCCAAGCCACAGATACAAAAAGTAGCTGATCCCACCCTGGGCAAGGCTTTTGCCCATTGTTGGAGTGGGAATGCTGAGAAGTCGCCTTTAGTTCCAGTTTATGACTGCACCAGCAGAATTGACCACTTTGCTGATTTAACTGAGGGCAGAACTTGACCCTCAGTCCTCGTTAGCTCCACTCCATGTCAGAGACACTTCAACCACCAGACCTGTGTTCCAAACCTTATTATGGCATGTTATCATATAATAAATATGTGATTAATGATAACTGAGCACCACTTAATGAAAGGGTTTCTTGCTTTCTCTATTTATATTACCACACGTAATCTGAACCTCAGATAATTAAATGTTACATAAAATATTCCAATACCAGCAATCCTGGGAGCTTCTTTTTGAACACTTGGCAACCTTGTAATGGTTTGTCATTAGCAAGCATGCCCTAATGTGACATTCCACTTCAGCAGCCTCCCCGAGAAGGGCTTTTTTTTTTTTTTTTCCCATTGCAGCAAGGAGCTGAAGGCTGAGTTATCCAGCAGAAGAAGCAGGTGTTGCAGCGCTGCTCCCTGTGGAGTTATTTCAATACCCAGACGTCATTAGCACTGAGCTACAGGACGTTGTAGTGCAGTAAATGCGTCACGTTGCACTGGCTGCCGTGGTCCTCTGGTGCATCCTGCCATGGATCATCCCAGGATCCTGTCAGCAAAGGTTGTTTGAAAGGGAGGCACTGGCTCCCAGGAGCAGGAGCTGCAGTGCAATGAGGAAGATTGCAATCTATTTCCCCCCCTTTTATAGACACTATCTTCATTGCACGCACTTGGCACTGAAATAAGGGGGAAATACTGCAAATTCAGGGATCATAGAATAGTTTGGGTTGGAAGGGACCTTTAAAGGGCATCTTGTCCAATCTGCCTCAATGAGCAGGGATAGTCCATGGGTCCAGTTTAGTATAATTGTATAAACATGAATATTAGCTGAAAAAATCCCAATATCAATAATACTGAGTTATTGCAATGTCCCTGATGGGGCACCAGTGGTGTCACCAGGAAGGGTTTTGCATTGCACTGGGGTTGATTTGTGATCCCATTTCTGAACAGGTAGCATCTTGCCAGGGAGGATATGGGTAGGACATGGATGCAGCTCTCTGTGCAAATCTCTTGCTTGCCATGCTGGAGAGGCTCTACTCATTCTGGGGACCTGCAAGTCCCTCAAGCTCCTCATCCCAGGAAAGCCTACCCCAGTTTTACAAGACAGGTTCCTGCCTTAGAGTGCCAGAATAATTCAGCTTTGAGAGGACCTGTTAGATCCGACCAGGTAATTGAGGGTTTTATCTGCTCTTGCCCTAGGTAGGGAAAACAGGGAATTCTCTCCACTAAACTAAGCTGTTTTTTGTAGTCCTGTATCAAGTCTGGACTGATTTAGCAGAGTTTGATGTCAGCAACATAAGGAACTGTGTAGTCTCACTGTGCATGGTGGGGTAGGGAGCGATTGCTAACACAGCAAGGATGAAAACAGACCTCTGGCACATGGAAATAAAACCAGGTAGAAACAGGTACTGAATGAAACAGTTCAGAGCAAGATGCTGCTTGAGCTCCATAACTCCAAACCCCAAGTGAGAGAAGGGCCCTGCAGACACCCAGGCAGCTGATGGAGCGATCTGAAGTCACTCCAGCCAACATCTGCTTCAGCAGGAGCAGAACTTGCCCCGGTGGTGTCAGCACAAGTCAGCTCACACAGCAGGAAGTGTTTCCATTTCTGTGAGGTTTGCATTTGAATGCCTGTCTCTGGGAATTGAAGAGGATAATTTTATCTAAACCGATTTTCCCACTCCTAACAATTTTACCCAGCAGGTCTCAGGTGCCAAGTGGAGCTTCACCAGTGGCTCTGCCTGTGTGCTCACAGGAGACAGGGTTTTAATTCTGTAGCAATTCCTTTGTTACTGGAAGATGGGAATGAAAGGCTGGCTGAATGAAGGGAGGCATGACCCCAGTGTCTTAATAAAATAAAATCCTCTGGGGTTGGCCCAGAGGTTATGCTTCTATTGCCATGGGAGAGACCTGGCTTGATTCCTGCCCTGGTGCTTTGCTGTGAGGCCCAGCAGCAGCAGGGCAGGGTGTTGCAGGGGTTTTGGCCAGCAATACTCAGCAATGACCTTTCTGGCTGATTGCAGGGCAGTGTGGATGAGCCCCTGGGGCACCCAGCCCTCCCCAGCTGGCCAGGAACACCAGAGGGGAGTGGGATAGATGACAGCCCAGGTTAAGGAAGGGGCCTCAGGGCTCTTCTGGGGGCAAAGGTCTTGTCCTCAGGTTTAAAAATGTTCAAAAAAAGCAGAGAGGGACACACCCCACTGCCACAGCTAGGCAAGACGTGGGATATTCAACAACATATTATTTGCTGGAAAGAAAATGTAGGGTTTTTTTATTTAAAATGTGGCTCTCAGTGAAAACCACATTTATAAAATTTCAAACAATGTATGTTTTGTGGTTGTTGGGACTGAGCACAGTACTCCTCACGGAGCTTTAAATCATTTCATATTAATGCAAAAGCGCTTGCTGCTTTGCTGAATCGAGAGATCTCCAAAAGAGCCTGAATGTGAAAAGAAAAGTAACAGCTGAAAATTCCAACCAGCGGGCTCGAGTTTTCCAAGGCCTGTTTGCTTTGGCCTGCCTCTGCCATTCCTTTCTTTCTTTCTTTAGAAGTGTGAAACTGGTTGGTCGCTGGTATTTGTTCTGTGGTCTGCACTAACTGTTCCATCTGTGTAAACTCCAGCTTGCCAGCCTGGGAGTTTAACAACACTTTCCCTTCAGCTGGAAGGAAAATGAAAGTCCCGTTAAGTGGCACTTTGAAGCTTTGCAAAACACACTGCCCTGGGTTTGAACACGGAGCAGGAAGGTCAGCTCCTGCCCAGCCATCAGCACAGAGCTGACCCAGCCTGGAGCACTGGGGCAGCCCCGGAGCTCCTGGTGGCACAGCTGGCACCGGGCACACAGAGGGACACACACACAGCCAAGCCAGCTCTGCTTTTATCAGGGGTTTCTCTTTGTCACTGGCTACCAAGATTCTGATCTAGGGAAGTATTCAGGCTCTAAATCATCTCTTAGGAGTTAAATAGGAGTTAAATGTCCAAATATCCCACTGGGCCTGGTTTCCAGCTCATGTCTTGCAGATTTTCTTTTCTTTGATGCCCAGTTTAATCCTAAAAGGAGTCCAGTTCCCCTCTGAAGAACCAGTTCAGCTGTGCCCAACATGACCAAATCTTTGATAGCCTCTGATTCACAGGACTGAAGATATTTCTACGGTGCTATTGTCATTCCAGGTCACTACAATAACTGATATTTTATCTATGGGTTGTGATTTGAGTCCAGCTTCCAGACAAGTGTAGGCTGAGGAGCAACCAGCTCCAGTGTCCTTTGATGGGGAGGGACTGGCTGTGCCATGTGCCAGATTGACCCTGATGAAGGACTGATCCCACCCTGGCAGGACTCTGGGCCAGCTCTGATGGCACCTCTCCATTCCCAGGCCAGCTCCAATCTAGAGTTTATAAGCTGGGCTCAGTTCTTCTCCAAATATAAAATATTAAAAAAGAAAAAAAAAAAAAAAAGCAAAACCAAACCAACCAACCAAACAAAATAACCCCCACCATCAACAACAAAAAAACCCCTGATTAAACCCACTCCCAGCCTTTTATTTACACAGAAAAGATGACTGAAATGCTATTTTGCCTCCTATTTCCATGCTGGTTTTCTTCTGCCCCATGATGTATATTTGTCCTTCCCAGGGTTCAGCCCTCCCTAGACTGTACTCCTGAGCCCCAGGCATAAGGCTGCCTTTTCCCCTTCCTCTTTTTTCTTTTTTTTTTGTTTCCTGACTGTGTGCTTAGCAAGGGTGTATTTTTAAAGCTGTGTAGGGGTTTTAGCTGCCTGAATTCTGTCATGGCTAACAGAGAAGCTGTGCTGTTATTACACAAGTAATACTTTGAAAATGTGTAGTAAAATTCAGGATCAGTTACTGTCAACATAGGAGAGGGATATATCAGCTCAGAAAAAAAATCTTTGCTGCTGAGAAAGCAGAATTCATCAGATTCTTCTAAAATAATGTTTCTGAACATTCATATGAACTCCCAACAGATGTTGAGTTCAATCATGTTTTCTCCTAATCAAAATATATACTGTTGGGTATTTTCACAGAAAATTTAGAGGAGGGGAGAGAGGATTGCAAGTTTTTTAAAGGAAACTACAAGTGAGACTGGAAGTAAATGTGTTTTTGAAGATGACTTCCAATAAATAATCAGCTTACTGAAAAAAGCCTTTTCCTGAAATTCAAACCAAAAAAATATCACTGAACATTTTTCAGATTTGTCTTTCCCCTGCTGCCTTTTTCTGTCTAAAACCTGATTCTTTTCAAATACATTTTCCTTCAGCTGCAACATCTTATTTTGGCTGAAAATAAACTTCTATTGAAAAGTCCAAGCAGCTTTTCTCTGCAAGGATTTGGAGATTTTGCTTCAAGAAATGTTCACAAAATATTCCATCACTTTGCTGTAGTAACCAGAGATATTTGTTCTCTGAAGAAAACTCCATTGCATAATGCAAACACCTTTTCATTTTTTCTGCACTCGAACGCCTGTACCTGCCAACCTACTTCAACCAAAGAAAGGTCAGCTCTACATTTGCATAAAATCGAATGCATTTGCATAAATCAAGCTGCAGCTTTATATATGACATTGATCTGGAATGCATATTGTGTTTTTCGTGGTGAGAGGCAATGAGAGGCAGCAGCAGCCGGTTATGAGAGTGTCTGTCTTGGGCTCAGCCCTGCTCTGAAGTGAGTGGAGATCAATCCCTGAGCCCACCTGAACGCTCACACATGTCAATAAGAGCACAGCAGACAGTCAGTTCTCCTTCTGCTCAGCTCACCAGAGCATGAGAGACTATTTTATCCCCATTTTTTATCTGTTATGCTTTCCTGAAGTCATAGAATCAAACCTGATGCTGTAGGCATCAGTGGTCCGTGTAGGTTGAAAATTCAGATGGAACTATCCAAAATTAGGCTTTGCCAAGATCATCAATAAACTGATGTATCCAAGATTTTTATACAATACATTTTAGTTCATTTGAGTTTATTCAATATCATTATATATTTGGATCCAATTTTTTGTCTGATTTGATGAAAGTGGCAGAGAAAATCTAGACTTCATGACTTTTAGGAACTTGAGACTTCACATTAATTTCAAATTCCAGGAATGTCTAATAAAACCACTGCAGCTGGCACTGCTCAAATTGCCAATATATTCAAAAGCAGCTCAGAAGTGCTGAAGTGATGATGTGACAGGAGAGCTTCTGCTTCTGCTCTGAGTCCAGAGTGGCATCAAGTCCTGTCCTGGAAAGTCAAAGGGCCAGGCCACCTGCTCTCTGTGCTGACCTCTGGCAAAGAAACCACCTGAGCAGCTCCAGACTGGCCTATCAGATAAATTATGTCATTCCTTTCACCTTTAAATCCACCTAAGTAGGAGATCTGCACAAGGATGGATCTGAAAACCAGACTTCTGCAAGGGGATTTTTTTTGTTTGTTCATTTGAGGAGGAATCATTCCATATCAGAACCAAGAATTGCTTTCAAACACCACACCTGGGCTGTGTAAGGCAGGCAGGAAGGATTAGCTCTTTGCAGAAAACTCCTTTTTAAACCACTCAGAGCTTTGAGGTAGTGCCTGAGCCTGTCATCAGCATGGGGGCTGGCAGAGGGCATGGCCAGCAGTTTAAAGGGTTTGATTTACCTGAATGCTGACCAGTCAGCTCTGCTGCTCTGAGCAGAAATCAGATTGTTTATCCAACCCCCCTGCTCTGATCTGCACTTTTGGGTTCATGCTCGAAAGCAAAACCTGCAGCAGCCAGGTCAACAGCCTCAGACAGCAAAGGTCACCAGGCCTGGGCACTAAAACAGGACACAAAAACGTGTCCAGCTGAGCCCCATACTGACCCCAGCACTCCATTCATTATTGCAGTGGTTAGAGCTGATTAAGAGTGCAAGGATCCCTAGGCAGCTGATCAGAATCAGAGACACCACATAATTATAAGTGGAATTGCCTAAAAATCAGCAAATTTTTACTGAGGAAAAAGGCCTTGAATTCTTTTTATTGCCCCCAAACCCTCACCCCCTCACCTTACCTTTGTTCTGCTTTCAAAGTCAGCAGCCAGACCCTTTTGGTCTCCCTCTCAGCTTGGGGGCAGTGGCAGATGGAAGCTGTCCCTTGTGCCTGGGTGCAGTGGGACAGGGACAAGCTGGGCTGCTCCTCTTTTCTGCCTCCCCTTAAACACCCACTGCTCTGGGCTCCTACAGGCATGGCTTGTGGGAGGATTTCCACAGGTACAGGGCTCTGATGGTGCTGATGGGACAGATGGCAGCAGAAACATCCCTTGGCCTGGGCACAGAAGCTTTTGCCTGCAGCTGTGATGGCTCCAGAGAACACTGTGGTGAAAAGAGCTGTGGAGCAGCTCAGGCTCCACAGGAGGAGAGCAGGGACTGTGTGTGCCAGGATCTGAGCTTCCTCACATCCTGGAGCAAATCAGGAGAATCTCTGTCAGGCCCATGGAGAACTTGGCTCTAGAAATGCTGCTCCTGCATGGAACAGTTCTTGAGATCTAACCCATCCACCACAAATGGAGCAATAATGCTGTTAGAAGGTGATGTCTTTGGTGCTAGCACACAGACTAGTTTCTGCTCCAGTATTCAACAGGAGTTTTTGGAAAGGCAAAATTATGACTTGGGAATTGCAGCTGGCCATAGCATAGTGCGGTAGAATTTTTATCAAGACTAGCTGAGAATGTGACATATTTAAACCAATCAAGTGTATTTATTTTACTATAATCTCGTAATAACAGCAATGACCTCAGTGAGGGGACTTTTCTGAGCACTAGAGATTAGCTGGGGTTCACAGTCCCCTGAATGCTGATCTCTCCACGGCAGTGATGGAGATGTGGATCCTTTTAAAAGGATTCATTGCTGTCTGCTGAAGTCTCCATGAAACAGCCCCACAGGGCCATGGCATGGTTTTTAATAAATCAGCTCTGGCCCCCATCACCCCAGGCGTTGCCTCCCAGCCAAAACTGCTTCCCTCTGGCATTTTTAGCAGCGTGGCTGTTCTCATTGCAGATTTGTTTCCTCTGTGGTTTAGAGCCTGCTGCCTTCCACACTGGCAGGGCCAGCATAAGGGGAAGTAGGTGGGGAAATGCCCCTCCTGTTCCTGAGCCAAAAGCAGGGCAGAACTCTGCCTTCTATTTTGGCTGGGGGGAAGCAGCATCCCCTCGTGCTTTCCTTTCCTGCCCCTCTGTGCAGCAGGGGCTCCCTGGATGTTCCCTCTGGGTGATGGAAGGAGCTGGTGCTGTTTCCCAGCTTGAACAGCCTCAGTGCCTCTCCTCCTGAGCGCCTGCCCCTGCCCTGCTCAGCCCGAGGCCTTTGCACCAAGGGCACACCAAAGAATCAGCCCAGGGAAGGGCACGTCAGAGTCAATTAGAAAAAAAACTGCCTTTGCAAAATGATTGAAAGCCAGAGGCCATTTAAAAGGTGTTGCCAAGACTTTGAAAGTGTCAAGAACATTTTGGAAGCTCTGCTGGCCAGGGTGTATTTCTTGAGTCACTGTGTGATGTTTTAGATCCTGGCTAGATAATAATCAGACAGATATCCCATAATGCAGAAACATCAAGTCATTATCAGACCCTGGAATAAAAAGTAAAACCACACTAAATACAAGATAAAGCAATATCCAATGAACAAGTGATTTGTCTGATACCATTCTACTGAAGGCATCTTCACTGTGCTCCAGTGACAGCAGATGAAAGGCAGGACACAGAGAGGACTTCTTGGAGCTTGTGCAAAAGTTGCTTTTAACTACAATTACAAAGTCAATTAGAAAGTCATTTCAGCACTAATGAAACAATGAATGATTGATGCTTAATGGTTCTGGCAGGAAATACAGCCTGGTAAATACAGCTGACCAGGAAAAGGCAATTCAAAGTTACATCAAAAGTTTAGGGGGGTTGTGTGTATTTATATCTGTACATGTATATGAGAATGTAAATTTACAAAGTCAAAGTGCTTCGGTTTGGGGGTGCAGACCAACATCTTCAACCAGACAGAATTCACACTCCCAGTCATTCTGGTGTAACCTATAATATGCTCAAGCTGGCAAATGTGTTTCCAGATCCCAGGCTGGACTGGGAGGGCTTCACTGCCTAGGTCAGGTGTCAGCTGGTCATTTCACCTAATGTCCAGTGTGCCTTGGGCAGAAGCAGAGGTGAAAAAAGCATAAATCCAGTTATATATAACACACAATAAATATGTATTATGTATATTAAATATAGGTATATTTCTCTATAAGTATAGACATATATAGATGTGTATATATTTCCAAATGCTCCTGTCTTGAAAAGGTGATGGATCAATGCATTACCCTGTTTTCTTTCCTGTGGCTTCTATTGCTCTTGCTGGGTTTAAAATCAATATTGATGTTGTGATGCCTTGGCCAACACATTTAATCCCAGGTGGGATTAGACATTCTCTCTGTAGCAGGGAGAGAATCCCAAGAGATGATTGAGACTAAATCCAACTACTGAGATAAAGAGAGGTTTCTGAGCTTTGTCCAAGCAAGAGTCTCAGATTTCAATCCTTGGAGTGGCCCAGCTGTTCCTCCCCTGTGGCCCAGCAGCACAGAGCTGTGCCTGCAGGGCACTCCAGCACGAACACATGCCCAAAGCTGATGCAAGAATCAGGGAAAATGCTGCAGCACAAACCTCTTTCATGTAGTTACACCATACACAGGTGTGTAGTTACACCACACACCACACACAGGCTGGTATAGAACTTAGTGCTAGAGCAGAGCTACTTGTGTGTTAGAGTTATGCCATAGAGGCTTGATTAAGCAAGACAAATTTCCTGACTCTTCCTTTAATCCTGACTGCAGTAAGGGGAATGAACAACCTGGGAAAGGTCAGGGCATGGTGGCACTTGCAGCAGTGCAGGTGCAGGGTAACTGGACATGGTAAAACTGTCCCTCCCCACACAGCCTGTGCTATGCTCTCTTGACCATGGAGCCACTCTGGGTTTTCCCTGTGAGGATTGCATGGATGTCAGGATCAGAGGCTGGCTGGTGCCCTTGGGCCTGGACACTCAAACAGCCATTGCCTGAAAGAGCCTGACTACTTGTTTTACCCATATTTAATGCTTCCCATACAAGTGTTTTAATGTACTTTAAAGGTGTGTTCATGGTGCTTTATCCACTCTGAGGCAAACACTTGAGGTCTTGGCTTCTGACAGCTCTGTGACTGTGGGCACCATCTCTGCCCACACCCTGCTCTTTCCATCCCTGCTGTGCCTGGTGTCTCCTTTCTCTGAGCACTTGGAAAGCTCAGTGTAAGTGCAGGAGAACAGCAGTGCATGGAGCAACTGGCCAGACTGAACCATTTACCTGAGGCCATTTGTTTATGGCATCCTTGCTCTCACCATGAGATCTTTCTCTTGTTTTAATCCAGGCACATGGGTGCTGCATCTTGCAGTTGTTTCAGGCTTAGGGTGCCCTGTGAGCAGCCACCTTCCGTCCCCTGGGACCTGTCAGCTGGTTTGTCTCAGTGTGTTTGGTCTGTCTCTGGAGAGCTGCTGTAAAAGGATTGCTGAGCCCATCTACAGTTCACTCCTGCTAATTAAACACCTCTGGTTCTGTGCTTGCTTGCTCCTTTCGTTTTCCCCTTCCCTCTTTTTTTTTCTTTTAGGCTAGTTCCAAGAGGATATTATTTTTAGCTCAGGAGGGTTAAAGGGGAAGGGAATTGTGCCAGAATCAGGTTGTTAGGAGATGGGGAGAGAGGAAAAAAATGCTGGGGGTGGGGGGTGATCTGCAGTGATTAAAATTCCATCTAATAATAAGATAGAAAGCTGCAGTGCACAGGCCCAGCCTAAATTAAGCTCCTGAATTAGAAGCACTTTCCAAAATTCCTCTCTGGACAATTTAATTAGGCGACAGGTATTTCCACAGTCACACGCTGCTTCCGCTGGGCAATAAATAAAGACCCCAAGAATTCCTACCCTAGAATCCAGTGAAGAAAGCAAAACAAAACTTCCAGCAGGACACAGAGCAGCGTGTGGTGAGACTGGCCCAGCTCCCCTCCTCCCAGTCAGTAATAGATGGTGCAGGATCACAGTCCTGACTGGGGGCAGGGGCTGATCTGCAGTTTGCTCTCTGATAAAGCCCACATCCAGGCACTGCACAGCCTATCCATTATCTGGGCTTTGCTCTCTTTGCAGTGCAGAACTGACGTGTGCAGCCCTCAGTCCTGGCACAAACGATGCCATCCCTCCCTGTCTGCCCTGCTCTTTCCTTCTGCTGCTCCCCCAGCCCTCTCTGGGGCAGTGGTTAGGGATGCTGGATCCCCAGCCCCTCCCTGACAGCACAGAGCACTGGGGAGAGGACATGATGTCTTCTCAGGCAGCTTGGAGCAGGGGAGAAACAGGAGCCTGAATGTTTTTCCTCCCCAAAACCATCATCACCCTATATTCACCATTTATAATTAATAAATCAAAATAATTCAAAAAATAAAGTCAATTATTCCTTTTTATGGTTTAATAGCCCATGAAAGCAAGTATTATTTTCTTCCCTCCATAAGATCACAGAATTATTGAATGGTTTGTGTTGAAAGAGACCTTGAAGATCATCTCATTCCAAACCCCTGCCATGGGCAGGGACAGCTTTCACTAAACCAGATTGTTCCAAGGCCTCTCCAACCTATCCTGGAGCACTTTCAGGGAGGATGTACTCACAGTTCCTCTGGGCAAATCTACCTCTGCTATGCTGAAGAATTCAGAGTACCAAACCAAAGAACATGCATTGCTTTTACCTGAAAAGTGCCTTTATTTAACACACTGCCTTTATTTAACACACAAGTGTAACAATGTAGGCCATGCCCTGATAGCAACAATGGGAGTTTCTAGAATTCCCAGAAATATTCCTTCTCTCAGCACTGTTTTTCTCACCACTCTTCCTACTGGCTTGTCTTGTATAAATCTTCCTTAATTCCTCTCCCAAATATTTGATGCTGCCGTAGCATTTTCATGGAAACGCTACATGTGTGAAAATATTCTTAGATTTCCTTGAGGTGAAAACCAGAGAAATTAAAAGCAAGGCTTATCAAGAAAGTGTCAGTTGTAGGCACCAGGCTCTCATGGAATATCTGTTTGTGTGACATCCTTTAAGTGACTTCAGCAGTCCCTCTTGGAGGGTCATGTCTTCACCAAGCTTCCCAGGATCAAGGGCTGGCTAAAATCAAACTAACAGTCAGAAGGACTGAAAAATTGGAGAATTCTTAAGGATTTTTGGTGTGTCAGAATTTTCCCTGAGTGGTCATGGGAAGAGTGCTTTTTACTCTCAGGGGTGTTCCAGCCTTCAGCAAACACAGTCTCTGGTAACTCCCAGCTATTGCCAGGAAGAATTGCCTAATTCTTCAGGAAATGGCATGAGTCTGCATTCCTTCAGCCTCTGAGCTGTCCTCTGCCTTTTTATTGAGTGGGTGTCTGAGTGCCCAGGTTAGCAGCATGTTGGGGATAAAGCATCCATTTTTGCACCATGTTGGAAGAGAAGGGAGTATTTCAATTCATCCTTGTCTAGAGAAAACTTTGAAATTATTCAGAAGTATCTGTGTTCTCATTTAACCTGTAATAATGATTTTATTTAATCTGAAGGGATTCTTCTAACTGCAGGAGCTCTTACCCCATGTTAATTAAATATCCATTGATTTCTAAAACAAAGGAAAACACTTGTGCTTATTGAGATTTTACTGTGATATTCAATATAACATGGTTCTATTGTATGGTTTAGTCCTCTACAAATTTACCTTTAATAAAGAACAGCTAATATGCAGAGAGATTAATTAAGAAAATATAATCAGATAGCAAAAGAATCATTGTAAATGACAAAAAGGTGAATTGATGGTTACTTTGTTTGGGTTTTTTTTTTCCCTTTGGCCAATACATACTTGGTAATACTAAAATAAAAATAAATATTTTTAATCAAACTAGGTTTTAGTTTAGTCCACAAGGGAAACACTGAGATCTCCTCTACTTAGAGTACTTACACAGCTAAGACATTTTAAAGTACTATTTAAAAAATAGCTACTAATCTGAGAGTCAAGGCTGGAAAGGTTTAGTCCTGAAATTCTTTGTAATATAGACTTGATGATCTGTGCTCTAAAATCATTGCTCGAAAAAAGGAAAAAAATGCCTCTCAGCTCTCACTTACCTGAATTACAGCTTCAAAATTTCTCTCCAATATTCCCCATATGCCCTGCTCTTTATCCAAGTGCTGGGTTTCCCATGGTGGTGCCAATCTGGAAAGTCAAATATTAAGGCACATAAAAACCAATTAATCCTGCCCATTAATTGCTGTTTTGTTTTTGGGCTTTTTTTTTTTCATTTGGTTCCTGCCTAGAACAACATCTCCCATCTGAGAAAGCCATTAGCACTGGGAAGACAGGCACTGAATAAGCATTTTGCTGGAAGTGGGACATGTTTGCTTTCTTTGGAAGGTGCAAGTAGTGGAAGAAGTAGAATATGACAATAGGGTGAAACTGCAAAAAAATGGGTGTGGGAGTTGCATTTTTAAAAGAGAAAGCATGTTTCTTACCATTCAGAATTCCACTTGGACTTCTGTGCATGTACACACTCCTACACCTTAACAGCTGCTTCAAAATACCCCTGTCCTGGTAACAGCACTGTGGATTCACAGCCTCTGAGATTTTTGCCATATGACTCCATCAATGGTTTGTGTAGCTAAATTTATCTTTAATGTAAAGTTAAGGAAGAGCCCTGCAGTGAGCAGAAAGCCCCAGAGGCTGCCCTGTGCAGGCAGGGCAGTGCAGCTCTGCAGGGCCCCCCAGGGCTGCTCTTTTCCCAAGTTTCAATCTAATTCCAGTCCTGCATTTCAGATTAGGCCAGGCCTTGGTGGTGCTCATGAGATGAAATGACACTGCAGACTTGGCTCAGCCATCAGTTTGATTTGCATGATCTGCACTCACACCTTTTCCCGATGTCGTGCCATGCAAATATTTGAGGTAATTGACTTCCACTTGCATGGAACCAGGTAAACAATGAACTACAAGTGGCTGCATTCAAAAGTCACTTGGCTTATCCTCTTTTGGAAGAGTCTCAGGAGATGGAAGACTGGAATAAATTGGGTTTTGGCCAGGACTTGGGCAAGGAGGATTTGGGGATCTCTTTTCTTATGTAGTGAGCAGTCACAAAGAAAGAACTGGAAGGAAGCCTGGGAGATTGTCTGGGCCACAAAGTGGCATTGCTTCAGTGGATGTCTTTCCTGACAAGTGGTGATTTAACCCATTCATGGCAGTGTCTGGCACTGGGGAATCAGCATCTGCACCTTCCCATGCATGTGGAGAAGGAACTCTGTGCCTCCAGTGACCTCCACTTGTCCGTGCTTTGTGAACTGGAGACAGACCTCAAGGACCTGGGGGAATGGTTTTGCAGTAAAATTCCTCAGCTCACAACAAGCACTGAGACAACACTTAGTCTCTCCTTTAGTCACAATTCTTGTGTGTGTTTTTGTTTCCACCAGGCTGTAGAAATTTTGCTGTTGGCTTGTAGTAACAGCAAAGCAGGATCCTTTCAGCTGTGGCTGAGAACATGCTGTTTGGACAGCAAAAAGGTAAACCCATGATTTGGCTGTATCCTCCATGTTCATTCTCTTGCCCTGTTTCCATTCTACAATTTTTAAAGACTTGGAATGAGTTAGGATATGCAAAGATTAAAGGGCCTTTCTGTCTCTCTACTCTAGACCACTGTCTGAGATAGGGAAGGAAAGAAAGTTAAAAATAAACTCTGCACACAGCCAGCAAATCTCAGGAGGGCTGACTTTTCCTCTAGGATGCTCCAAGTTTCTAACTCCTCTAACCTGTTTATCAGATCCTTTAGTGTCTGTACCACTGATGAATTCTGATTTTCTTCCTGACTTGCAAGATCTATAGCTGTCACTTGCAGAGGAGAAATGATGCTGTGTGATCCATGTGACCAAGTCATTAGCTAAATCAGACCATATTTTGCATACTGAACAGCATGTCCTCACAGAGAATTGTTTGTAATCAGTCAATATTATTTATTTTTAAAAGTGCAAAAGATACCATTGAGTAAATTTGAATAAGAAATAAATTTGGAGAAATTGTAATCAGCCTGTGAACATTTTGCAAGCAAGGAGAAAAAGAAACAGGCTAAATTAATTGATTAAATTACTTCCAGCAAGTGCCTCTCTCTGTGCTGATCCTCTTCTCAATGCCTTCAGTATTTTGGGTGCATACCTCAAGCCTGACCTGAATCAAACTCTGCTTTTCCAATCAGAGCTCTTTCTTCAGGGGGGATTGCCAGTCATACTCCATTAAGTGATGGGTTTGCATTGTCAGCAAACTATCATTAAAGGAGCAGGCTGATAACATAAATCTCATTTTCACTTGTAAACCAAGGCTGGTCCTTAGGTGCAGTATTTGCTCTTTGCCTTGCTTTTTTTTTATTATTTTTCTTGGCTTCCCACCCTTGAGATGGTGATGCAGTTTTCAGGAAGGAGTTTTCCACACTCAGTATGCCTCTTGTTTTCCACCTACTGAAGAAGGGCCAGTAACATTTGATCAGCTGTAGTTGCACATCCAAGGATGATCCTGCTATGCAGGGAGATTCTTGAGGATAATAGCAGATGGGGGCTTCCATTTGAGCCAGAATAGCACTAAGGGCTGGAAGATTTGTTGATCTCAGCATGGAACCTCCCACACTGCAAAGCACTCACCAAGATGCTCACCAGACTGAAGTGTACGTGCCAGAGGCCTCATCCACTCAAATAACTTCCTGATCTTTCTGTGTTTTTAAGTTCATCTCAACTGCCAGGAATGCCCAGGAAGGAAGGAAGGAAGGAAGGAGGGAAAGTAGAATATCCTCTTGCTCCTCAATACCCCCTCATATTACAACTCAGCACTCTGCTCTGATGCTTTGCTCTAAGAAACCTTTGGCCTAGCACTAGAAGGTATCAAGAGACATTCACAGCACTCATTCTCCTTTACATTTCTGCTGGATAAGGAGGCTCTGGAGCTTTCCAGTTCCTTCTTTTGCAACTGGAAAATGAAATTTCCAGAGTAAGAGCAGCAATCTGTACTCACAAGACTTTCTTTGGTCCATGGATCCTGAGGACTCAGCATGAGTTTGGGTAACTGCATACTGGATGGGGGACATAGGAGGGACTGTATGGGGGGAAAATAAAATGTTGAAAGAATTTTAATGCTGGCAATTCTGACCCCAACATCTGCACACGGAGGACAGCAGCAATATTGCTATAAAGAAACAAAGCAACATCTGGCACAGCCTTGACCCAGCCAGGGGGATGCTGCTGGGCAAAGGGAAGAGGGTGAATCTGGAATTTCACATACCAAATGAAGAGTGAGGCCAGCTCACACTGATGGGGTGCACTGAAGTGCTGTTCTAGTCCCCTCCTGCTGCCATGGTGAGGGGGAGGAGAGGAGCAGCGAGCCTGCTGCAGCCTGCAGGGATGGCTTGATTTGGTTCATTGAGCCAGGGAACCTCAGAAAGAGTGAATTATGGGCAGTTTTGTGTAAACCACTTCAGGTGAAGAAGGAGGCGGTTGTGATGGATGCCAAGAATTTACTGAGCTGCGGTGAAAAGTGTTTGTGGATTCCAATGTGGCGTGACATATCAGCCCTTCCAGTTACAAGGTACTACCCAGCACAAGGGTTGGCTTTTCGTAATGCTAACCAGTGATGATGAAAGTTTCAGCCTCATGTAAAGTCTCTTACTTGAATTTTTTCATCCTCTTTCCCAGCAGGGCTCTGTTCCTCATTCTTGGAATGCAAAAATGGTGGTAAAAAGCCATAGTCTGTCTTCATCTGGGTGTAGGCTTGGGATTTCCTGCAAAACACTGTCCAGAGTGGCTCTTCCAAACCATGCAGGTCCCAAATCTATCTGCACTTACCCCTAAGCACTGCAGCAGTCCCACAGATGTGTCCAGCTGTGCTTTCCCAGCTCTGAGCCACAGGCAGAGGTGGGTGCCCTCCAGCCAGGACAGCACTAGGGAGTTCCTGGTTGTATTCTTCCACTGAGAGGGAAACTAGCAGAGCCTCGTGGAAAAACGTGACCAGAAAAGGAACCTGCCTTTTTCTTAATGTGGATACAAGAAAGCTGTGGATTTGTTTCATCAGCATAACACAAAAACAGCTGACACTGAGGCTTTGAATAGCCAGACCAAGGGGCAGAGGATATCAGTGCACAGGAGGAGCAGCAGAGCTGTGAGCCACGTTAGCTACAGCACACAAACAGGCTGCAGTTTTCCAAACTTTCCTTCTAGCGTGTCTTTTGAAGGCTAAAGACTGTAAAATGGAAAACTAAAAAACATTAAAGTGAAAAATATAGATATGTTTTATCTATATATATGGAAATACATACTTCATGGACACCCCTACACCAGGCATTCTAGTTAACAAGGGTTCAGTAATGAATCCAGTGTGATATACACCAAGTTCTTGAATTTATAGACTTCTGCTAGCCCATGGGAGAGACAAATGTTTCAACATGCTCTAGCAATGAGTCTGAAAGATGAAATTCAGCTCTAGCCGGGAGTGTAGAAGACAAATTCCCTCAAGCTTCCTCAGCAGATGCAGCTCCTAGCACCATTTTAGATGTACCTCAAAAAAAATATAGACAATTATATATTTCTCCCTCTCAAATAAAAACTTCTTTGCCTTTGATTCAAATAGAGATTCACTTCCTCAAACATGCTGTGTTTACATTCCTTTTGAAAATAACTTTCACGAGACACAGATTCACAAGTGTTGCTTGGTGGCCTCCTAAAGACATGCAAAGTATTGTACACAACTGAGAATTACAATTATCCCATCAGCTTCCCAGCTTAAGCTGGGAGAATCTCAAGTTGTAAAATTAGTTCTTTTCTGACAGGTAACATCTATGAACACTGGTAGATTTTTTTAGTTGTTCTTTGAACTACTATTAAAATATTAATATCTGATATCACATATTACTGCACTAGAAACACATTGGTGTTTCAGAGACATGACAAACTGAATTTGCCTCTGTAACGGTGTTAGGCAATATAAAGACTTATTTTTTAAGTACTTTCTTTCAAACTCCTTCCACTTTCATTTTGTCCATTCTTTTTGTTACTTTTGTAAATATAAATGCAGTTGGCAGTGGCCAAGCTCTGCTTGCATTGCTGTAGAGAACAACAAAGCCATGTTCTTTCCTGAAAGGACTGAGCCACTGGGCAGAAAGAAACTTCACCATGGTTTGTTGGAGGATGTTGTCCTAGGGAAGGCAGTTCTAGTTTGCTGAGAAATTTACTTCAGGGCAAGTACATGGATAGACACAAATTGGGTTCCAGTGTATCTCCAGACCCTTCTGCCTCCCTCACTGGTAATTGAATATTAATTTTCACTGTGGTGATGCTGCTCTGAGCAGTCATGAACACTCGTGAGCCTTCACAAACAGAATCTGACAATGAACAGCGCCTGTGAGTGCAGAATATTAAAAACATGGATTTTCATTCCTCTGCAAAAGCATCTGTAGTAGTCATGCACAAAATTAAACATGTCATAAATTAAGGCACCTATTGGATATCAATGCCTCTCTTAAAAGTGTATCTGTCCCCAAAAGGGGAAAATCTACTTATTTGATCTCACATGATATTTCCATTGGACTCTTTGGAGCAGCACTGGTGGAACTCATGCATATGATTAAAATCAGCTTTCCTGGCAGAGTATTTAATACAAATAGTGATTCTAAAACCACAATTATCCTTAAGGAAAGGGAAAAAAAGAAGTATTCTACCAAGTAGTCAAGATAAAGAACTTTTTCTTCATATTTGAGGAGGAGATTTTGAATACATGAATGTGTGAATGGAGGACAAGAGCCCCTCACAGACTTAGCAGAGCTAGAGGTCATGCCATAAGTTATTGGAAAGGTTATTTTTTCTAGAGATGTAATATGGTTTTGAATTTGACCTATGACTTCTTAGTTGCCACACATGACCCCAAATAATCCAACTTCAGCTTCTTGAAGGCCATTAGCAGTAGAAGGTCATGCCATGTGCTTCTCCATTTACAAGGTAAAAGTGTTAGGCCAAATTAAAGGCTACTCAGAAAATGTGCAGAAAATAAGCTGGTGAATAAAGCATTTCTTTATGTTTCTCACCTAGTAAGATGTGATTTCAGATTAACCTGTGGTTGAACAAGCCTCTAGCAGATTTTTCTTCCTTATTTTTTGCTGAAGAGATTCTAATTAGCTACTAAATTTTGTTATAATTTTAAACATTCAGATATTTTTCTATACGAAAAAAATTCTCCTGTCACCTGTGCTGATACAAACACCCAGAGTTTTCTACTTTTTGTGTTATTTAGGAAAAGTTGAGATTCACTTTTTCCAAACTTTCACTGCAGATACATAAAGCAGAAATGTCTAAACACCTCCATATGAGTCAGCTGTGTAAGCTCTCCTACAGACAATGGTGAACTGTTAACCGTTCTGAAGAACAAATCTTTTCTCTTGATGTGCTTGACAAAAATTGGACATTAATCATGATTTACAAATCCCTGCTTCTCTCCATTGACTCAGCCATAAATGAATCATGGATGACTCGATCACACCATTGCCCACACTAGAGTTGTCTGGAGTCAGGTGAGATGAAACCCTCTGCAGGTTTCTAAAGAGATCCAGGGACCTTCCAAGGGAAGTTTGAGACAGATTTTTAAATTTTTAAATGGAAGGTTTTTAAATGCTCACCTTTTTTCTCCTCTGTTAATTGCCCGTATTGAGATTATCTTCAGCAATTTATTTGTAAAGACTTATTAGGCTCTTTTCAGCTTCTGCTGTCTTTGTGATCTAATAATTTACATAATTCTTTTCTTCTCAAATAATGCTGAAAAATATCTGCCTTGAACACTCATGGTACACTACAGCAGCAGACAAATAAGTATTTGCTATTTTTCAAGTGAGTTTCAGCCAGGAGAAACTGAACTTTTTTGTTGAGAATGAAGCACAAAAAAATAACCCAGTCCTTCAGAAGAAACTTAACAATTTGTTATTCTGTTAAATGAAAAGTTGGAAAACTAAAACCTCTTTTCTGAAAACAAAGTTCCCCTACAGATCTCAGAAATATGCACTGGAAACTGCTAGGATTTCAAAATCCTAAACATCATAGCCTTTGAATTCTATGTTCTGTTCACTGGGATTTATCAAACTTATTTTGTTTTTTCCACATTCTCCATTCTTTTAACTCCCCTTATCCCACTTCCCAAAAGCCCACATACTTAGTTTAATAAAAGCAATTATTACTTCCATCTATTTCTCCTCCAGGCAAGACTTTTCAAATATGCCACATTTTTGAAAACTCTATTGTCTGGGAAGCAAAAATGCACGTGAGACCTGAAACATGCCTGTCCCTCCATGTGACTTCTGAATAACTGAGGCAAGTGAACAGAGATGTGAAACTTTGAGGAAAGGGGAGAAAGGGGGGCAGTTACATGCTGAGTGAGTGGCTCATGTTGCCTCATCCTGCTCTCTCCTTACCCTCTGATGACTCAGCATCACAAGGGAAATAGTGACTCTGCAGTTCTGGTAAGCCCTGGCTAGTAATTGCTTCCACATATCCCACTGAGATGGAGTTTTCTTCAAAAGGTTTGACATCTTTGAATTCTGCTTATGAGCTGCCCACAGTTTGTGTTGCTCTCCTACAATGTGGAGTGAAATGTAGAATATACCAAAATGTGGGTGCCTTTTTTTCTAGGTGCTCTGGGGACTAATATAAAGAAAAAGAAAAAACCCTGCAAAATTAACTCTTTATCTCAATGACAATGTAAGTAAGGCAAATGTAATAAGCCATACCATGCTGAGGAATAGCTTTATACTGTGTTGTTGGAAACTTTTTTTCTGTAGAGAAAAGAATGAACTCTCCTAAGGAAGTCAAGACAGTTTAAATACATGGTGCAGCTCTCACATGACAGCTGGTACAACTTCTCAAAACTCCTGGTAATGCCTAGAGCAGAGTCAGCAGAAATGGTGCACAGCCAGAGCACCCTCAGCCTCGAAGCTGAGCTGCCTCTGAAATGCACTGCTCAGGCGTGCCTTGGGAAAGTTTTCATTGTCCTGTTAGTTTTGACCATTGCCAGCAATTGGTGATTGTCTGATGCAGAGCTGGGAAGTGTTGCAGGCTTCTGTTGAGGAGAATGTGCTTCTGCACATGCCCTGCAGGCAGTACTGCTGTCCAGCAGAACATCTCAAGGCATCTGAAGCCAAGAGGTTCAACGACAGGACATCCCCTAAAGCTGAGCCAAGTAATGTACTGTAAGCTGCTCCATCAGCTCCTGATATTATTCTTTTCTTTTCTTACAGCTTGACTTTCTCGGAAGGATGTGGCTTTTTCCTGTGCAAAACTTCTGCTTTCACACCATATGAACCCACCAGGAAGGTACATCTGTTCTCTTGTGAGATGTGCTCTTCTCCTCTAGGCTGCTGACTCACCAAACTAGGAAAGGAAAGGTGGTCCCTTCCTAGAAGGAGAGTACATCTGAGCTAATGTGCTTTATCTGAAAGAGAGAATAAATGGGAACTTTTATTTCTGATGAAAATGAGAAAAGAGCCCCCTCAAGCAGCATTGCACTAAAATAGAAAGAGAAGGTTCTTCTACCCTCGCCCCTTGGGTGCTTTTGAGGTTAGCCTGCCTTTGCTACCAGATATCCCTTCAGAAGGTGTCCTGTCTTGCCATGATTGTAAAATAAAATAGGATGTCTAATAGTAGTTTCCTGTTTCTGCAGATGTGTCTCCACTATTAAAGGCCTCATTTTTAATTTGAATCCAAATCCCTGAGTGATAAGAACAAAGTTGGAAGCTCATAGGAAATTATTTTGCTTAACCACTCTTTTCCTTCTGCTATGAGTGGATGGACAGCAGTAAGAAAACAAAGAGTTTTATTTGTCCCAGAAAACAAAGCTGTCCCAGACTGCAGTGCTCCCAAAACTCCAGCTTCAGGGAGTGCCAAATCAGTGGGACACAGCAGCATGGACACAGCAAGAGTCTCTGGCTGTGATGGGGCTGCTTGGGGCAGCACTGGGGATTCAGAGCCACACACAGCTCACCTCTGCTGTGCAGAGGGAATCCAGCTGTTGGAACCTTAAACAAGCAGAGGAATCTGAGGGCTCTGTTGGGGAATAAAGAGAATAGTGGGAAAATGCCAAGAGATTATTAGCTCAGCCAAAGATTACGCATTTGCACTAGTAATTAAAGTATTTAGCATTGGATGCAGGCTTTGGCAAGTGCCACCAACAAAAGATTTCACACATGCATGTGTGAGCACAAGTCCACAAGAGCTTTCTGTCTGTCTCACACACACACACACACTCACACGCAGGCAAACAGAAAGAATGAAATAAGCCATTAAGAAATATTTCCGCATAATGCAATTATTACAGCTGTATAATTGAATGGGGAAACCATTGATCTGTAGTAGAAAGGAAATTGCTCTTTTCATTGTGTTCCTATGAATATGTGAACATTAATCTCAATCTATAATCAACGTTCATTTCAAATCTGATTGCGTGCCACTAAACACCCGTAGCTATGCTAACATTATGTTAATACGGTTCAACATCATAGCTCCCAGCTTCACAGCACAAATATTTTTCTTTGGCAATCAATAGTAATTTTAGCTGAGTGGATGGAAGTCACGTTTTAATGGTAATCTTTCCTCCAAGCCTCCAAGTGGAAACTCGACTGGTACCTTAACACGGCCGCAGTGCATTGCATGTAATCAGATAAATTAACCTAAAAGACAGAGAGAAAACACAGATCAGGAATAAAAAGCGGCGCCAAGAAGCTCTACATTTTCCTGATGGATTAAAGTGCTCATTATCATGAGAGAGAGAGTGGATTTCAAGAGGAGAGCTGAATTCCCTTGGCTTTGAGCCGTGGCTGGAGAGGCAGCAGGTCACAGTGCTCAGCGCAGCCGGGGATGCCTCCAAGGAGGGGAAGCCAAGCAGTGCAGCCAGGGCTGAGCTGGACTCTGCTGCCGAGAGCCCTGCTGGCCTCAGGGCACCAGGGTTTGTCCAGGAATAGGGAATCTCAGTTTTAGTGCTGCAGTGCATTGCAGGTTTCCTGTGGGACCCTGGGTAAATGGTTTATTCTACTTGTGCTTCGCTCCCCTGGCTCTGAAAAAGGATGTGATAGTGCTCTGCTGTCCCCTGGGGATGCTGTGAGGATTTGGGGGTGGTCAGTTCCTGGGAATGGGAGCTACACAGCTATGATGCATTAGTTAAATCTCTCTTGGCCTTGCTGGTTCATAGAGGTAAAGCTGCTACTGTGTTATATCAAACTGTTTTATTTCCTTAATGGCATCTATTTTTAGGTATTTCCAAAGCCTTTTTTTTTTTTTTTTCTGCATTTGAGGGGCCAAGTTGCTGGACTGAGTTCCTTAAAATCTTGCTTGTTTTTAAAGGAGAAAAAAACCTGTGACATTGCAAAGTCTAGAAAGAAATTACCAGGTGCAGACCAGTGCCATTTTCACAGTTACCAGGAGCTCTATAAATCCATACCTCCATAAAGGTGTTCAGACATAGGAACATTAGGATAGGAAAACATCTGTACTGTTAACAACCAAGGCTTGCTTACCCCATATCCTCTCCTTTAAAGTGAATGGATAGCAGGAGTTTAAGGGAGTATGGGAGAACTGATCAGACATATGGAGATATTTCTCCACAGAACTCTCTCAGGATCTGATGACTCAGGTGCTTCTTTAGCTGTAAATGTTATCTTTATCTACGGTAGAGTTTCATTTCTTTATTGCATTTTTTTCTTTTTTTTTTTTAATTGTTGAGCATGTATTTCTAAGAAACCTCAAGGGGTTGTTTTGTCCAAGAGGTTTTCCAAAGCCTCTCTGAACACTTTCAAGCCCTCTGCACCTTCAGTTTCCTCTAGTAAGATCTTCCTCAGATCTTCTGTGTACAGGGGGGAATTGCTTTGGATTCTGCTGATCTTGAAAAATATTTTCAATAGCAGATACAGACTATAGGTTGCCTTGGTAGTACCTATTCTGTGTCATTTTATTTTTATTTCCTATCTTGAGGCAGCTTTTAAAACCTGATATGTAAATCTGTTATCCTTAAATCTGCTGCTTCTTGGAAGTTGGGTCCCTCCTATGTTCCTTAACAGATTGAGGTGTCTTGACTTGTGTACCCCATAAGACTCTCCAAACAGTGAGTCACTTAAAAAATCTTATCTCTGTTATTTTACTTAGTGCTGGATAAATTCCCAGTGTCCCATTAATCCAGGGTTGCTTGCAAAGATGTTCTCTATGGGAGCCAGTCTTCTCTGTTGTCACTCCAGGGTCCTGGCCATGGTCTAGGAGAGATCCGTGGGACTTTGCTCCAATCCCAAATGCCTCCCTGTTTTAGCAGACTTCTTTTAGGGGAACAGGGACCTCCTGAATGGCTGTCATGCCTCATCTTGCAGATTGGTTTATGAGCCTTTTCTCTTTTCTAGTTTCCTCAGAGGTATGAGCTTTCAGCAGCCTGCTCAGATTCACCAGGGAGGAAACCAAAAGCAGAAAGACAAGCTCTGAAGTGTCCGCATGCTCCACATGAGCAGGCTCCTTTTGTCAGAGTACACCAATTTTACATGCTTTGGGCCAAAGCAGGAATCCCTCAAACTATTCCAACTTTGCAATTTAAACACGTTGAATTTTCACTCTGTGTAAAAACCAGAAATTCTGAGTAGTGTCACCTTTACCTGCTGGGGTTCTCCACAAGAAATGTGTAACCACTTCGTAAATTCATGTTACTGGAGGTGTCCACCCAGCTGTTTTGTTTCAACAATGCTTTTCCACTGCCTGGGTGGGAAGTGTGTTGGAATATGGAACTAAAATCCATTTTTTCTAACTTGGATATATCTAAGGTAGACCCTTACAAACAGTGTTATTTCAAAATTAACAGGACATACTTGTGTGTGTGTAAGGAGTGAGGTTACAGCAAAAAGCAATCCCTTCCCTCCTCTAAAGCTGAGCCAGTTTCAACTGGCCTCTGGCTTTCCCCAGGATCAGGAAGTTGAAAATGAGACTGAGAACCAACCCTCTCCCTTCTCCTATTTGATTCCTGTGCCCAAGCCACTGTGGATCTGACCCCAGGACCTCCTGGCTCTAAAAATGGATTTTGTACTGCCCAAGTGGCTCCTGTAAAGTGCAGAATTGGAAATGCAGTGTTTGTAGTTGTAATGATTTGCAGGAGAGGTGGGCCTTTGGAAACAGGGAAAACTGGCTGCCATCACCTCAGTGGTTTCTTAATATGGTGCAAAGAAAAGGAGAACCATTATCTCCTATTTGCTGCAGGTTATTCAAGCCTTCTAGCAAATGGGCTAAATCCCCACTGGTGTAAATTGGTTTAGCTCCACTGGAGTCAATGGACCTGAGCTGATTCACACCCTATCTTAGGATCTCTCCTGTTACCTTTGAGCATGGCAAGAATAAAAGTTGTAGCATTACAAATAAAGTCCCTCCTATGCTGTGGATGATAATCCATGCCTTTCCCTGTCCCCATGGAGCTGAGTTGTCTCAAGATTATGAGCCTTAGATGTTTAGAGCAATTTTGACTGGATCAGAGGTTACAGCCTCTGCTTTTTAACATTCTGCTTTTATTTTCAGGCTATGAAGTGTAATAGTTCACCATTTTGGTTTAAGTATCACAATAAAAGTCAGTGAGATGGAACAGGCAATAAGCAGCCGTTTTACATCAGTGCTGCTGAGACAGAGTGCTTAAGTCTTCATTAACCTACAGAGGAGGGAGCTACAGAAAAGAGACTTGAAATAAAATACCAGGGATGAGGCTCACATCCTTCCTGGATGTGCAGAGGCAGACACCTTGGAAGGCTGGCTCTGCTGGGAATGTCTCTGTGCCTGTGCTCTCATACAATGAATGGGAGGGTGAGGAGACCCCACACTGGTGTGTCAGGGTTGGAGTGCCTGGGCTGTGTCACTGCTGGGGGACATCAGGAGCTGAGAGCCAGGCAGGCTGCACTGCAGGGGCTCCATCACCCAGGGATGGCATTTCTGTATTTGCAGCATCTCCTTGCTCTTCATTAAGCCCTCTATTAGAATTCTGAGACTGCTGGGTCTCTTCTGACACGTGATATTTGGATAATGGACCACATTTCTACATACAGTCCAAGAGAAGGTGAAGAATACAGTGCTAGGTAGAAAAATTGCAGATTTCTCTCAGCTCTTCCACAGAGAAGAGAGGCTCCAGGCCTCAGAGGATCTCTGTGGTCTCCTCTGGACTCACCCCAGCAGGTCCATATCTGACTTGCACTTTACCTGCTCCCTGCTGAGGCATAAAGATGCCCTATGTGAGACTTCAGACTTCTTTGGTGAAGGAGAAGTTACACTTCCCCTGCAGCCCAGACACAGGAGAGCTCAGATAAAGCTATGGCTGCTTTCCCTCTTGCTGAACTGAGCCTTCTCCCTGGTCCCAAAAGTGCAGAATGCCTGCCCTGCTTTACACAACACTTTGCTGCTGCTGATTCTGTGAAAGGTCTCCTTGAGATTGCCTCTGTTTACTCTTCAGTATAATGAAGATTGTTTCCCTTGCCTGGGGGTAGAAGTAGAAATGCTGAAAATTTACTGTTCTGGTTTATTGCTTAAAAGAGATTTTGCTGTGCCCTGAGTGTGTGTCTGCCTTGTCCTGGGTTTTGCCATGTCAGAGCACTTCCAACATCTTTTGCAATCTCTGCAGGATCTCTGTGTCCTGGGCCTCTGTTTAAAACCCAGAACAAGTGTGGCAAACTTTCCAAGAAAACAGCCACTCCCTGTGTTTTTGATGCATGGTTTCCCCATTTTCATCCAAAATTTGCTCCATTTCCAGGCAAGTTAAATACCTCCTCCTGAATGCTGAATAAAAAATTATGATATATGTTTTGTGTTTTTTCCTAAGATAAAACCAGAAAGAGAAAAAGCACAAGGAAAACATCTGTTTTAAAATCAACAGATATACCTGTCCACTTATGTTGTTGCAGGAAAACACAACAAGACGAACCAGGTGCAAGGTGAAGACAAAGTTTACAGTTTGTTCTGTTTTCACCTTTGTTAGAGGTTTCTTAATTTGCTTACTTGGTGGAGCAATTCAGATAAATTTATTTACCAGTTATCTAAAGTCCTCATATTCATGTTACATGAAATGATTGGTTACATGGAATTTTGCTTTCAGTTGGAATTAGAGGTAGCAATGTCCTGGAATACACCTGCTTTGTCACTCTGCCTTGCCAAGTGGAGATTTGCAGCAAGGTGGAAAAGAAATGAATATTTTCACATCATTGTAGGTGAACCTGGGCCACTCACCTACAGGTGGATATTCAAATCATGGCCTCAAGTCCCTGGTCTAATCAAGGGCAGAAAAGTATTTTATTTGCATGACAAAAACAATATATTGATGATAAGGAAGAGTCAGAATAAATACTTTAAAGACTTTAAAGACTATGAGGCAGTTTGTTACTATGAGGGTGAATATACTGTAACTACCTGAGATAAATGGGTGGTTGGGAATAAGCAATAAAATAAATAAAAGTAGATAAGTAAGTGCTTCATAAAGCTCTGCTGTTTCTTCAAAGGGCAATGAACTTTCCTGATGTCCTAAGATTAGAAGGATGTGTGTGATCTTAGTGGCCACCAAAATTCATGGAAGAAAGGGAACAAATCACAAAGGTTTTACCTAATTTGTATTTGTGTTTTTAGGTCTGCATTCCTGAGTGTCCTTGCCCTGAGAGACAAGGACATGCTAAAGCTGTGCATGGTTTTGAGCACAGACTAAATGAAGCACTTTCAACCATCCAGCCAGTGACTCAGTGTAAATCCTATACACTGCTTGGAGATAACATCTGAAATAAAAGTGCTTTTTTCCTCTTTTTCCTCACGGCTGCTGTTGTCCTATGAGAAAGGGCTCTCTGTGTATTTAAACATTGATGAACTCTTAAGTAAAGAATCAAAACAAAAAGAAAAAAATAGTCCCCAGGAGTGTGTGAACAGCAAGGGCTTCTCTGCCTGTGCCCTGATTCTTTTTCCCCTTCAAATAGATTCATGATCTCCCTCCTTGTCCACCAGCTCTGCTAGAGGCAAATGAGCAGGGACAGGCACAAATATTCAACCCTAGAGAGAGAGAATGCTGAAATAATCCCTCTCTACTCCCACCCCCCATTTACATTTACTCTCTCCCCTCTCTGAGCAGCCACCCCAGTGCCCAGATGTGTCAGCACATGCAGGGGTTTGTCTGATTCCATTTTAGATCTCTGCTACCTCCTTGCAGGAATTAAACAAGTGTAAATTTTATAATGGGCTGATCAAAGATGAATGGAAACCTGCTCTTATTCCCATCTCAATTTCCTGAATAGCAGCATCTCTTTCTATCCATCGGGCTCTAAAAAAGGGGCACTGCTTCTCTTCTCCCTGTTGTTTAATTCCAATAATTATTGTAAAAAAAAAAATTAAAAAAGGCTTCTGTGGAGGTGACAACATCACATGCATGGGAGCTGGAAGCACCACTGGGATGTTGCATTGATCCCACCCAGGGATGTGGCTGAGATATCCCTGTGCTCCTTTCTGCTCCTGGGGACATTGGCTGTACAGACCTGAGGCAAACCCAGTGCAGCAGTGAAATATCTGCTGCAAAGCACATCTGTAACTGCAAGGATTCTAATGCAAATACAAACAAACAGCAACTGAATGAACTTTTTAAATCAAGAACTGAGACTCCAGAGGACTTGGACTATGTGGCTTTGTGGTTTGCTTTTGTCATAAGGTTACTCTCTCCATGTCAAAGGGAATTTTATCATTGCCTTTTAAAGAAGTGTAAGTTCAAACAATACTAAGATGTTCTTCTCTTGAACCCTCTTTGTCTTTTTTTATACAAAGCACAAGAGGCAGTATGTCATACATATAAAGACAAAAAGGGCTTAAGAGCTGGTATTTTTCCATCATATCAGACATGTAGAGACCATGAAGACATCACCTGGATGGGTATTCAGCAAAAAATTCTAAAGTTGGTTCAATTTTTGGCATTTAGCACCTGGGGCCCTGGTGGCTGGGTTTGAACACAGAGCAGGGTGGGCACAGGGGTGACTCCAGATGGCCTCAAATGCAGTGACATCGAAATGAAAAATCCCTTATGAGCTGCTGAGTACAGGGGGTATATTTTAGTCACCAGTTAGATGGTCTGTGCAGTGAGCACTGCCAGAATATCCTTTTATTTCTCTATGAGAGAGCTCCTGTGCCTTTAACCAAGTGTGACAGTTCCTTAACCACCATGCCCCTCACCAGAGGTTCATTTTCTTCCCCTGGGACATCACTCAGAGTAATTGTCCCCAGTAATAATCAATAAATCCAAATTATCTTGAATAAAGCCAGATTTATTTAACACAGTGTAACAAATAGAAAACCAGAAAGAAAATCCATGTAAATATAATTTAAAGAGAACAGGCTTGTCTGAGACTATGAACTATGTAGTAAGCACTCCAGCTGGCCAAGATATTTTACAACAGTGAGTAGAGACCAGCACATTAACCCTTTAGTTTAAGGGATGTAGATTTTTGACTTGGGAAAACTTCAGGCTGCACAGGGCCTTCTTTTCTAAAAGACCTTTTCTTAAATAAAATTTTCTTAGCTCTCCATTTATTTAATCTTCTGAGTAAATAAGAAATACTAAAGATGGAGGTATTTTTAATATGAAAAGGGTGGTTTTTTGTTGTTGTTGTTGTTGTTGTTGTTGTTGTTGTTGTTGGGTTTTTTGGGTTTTTTTGGGTTTTTTTGGATAATGCCACTCTGGAACTTTTCGTGGAAATGCCTTAAATATTTTTCATTTTCTTCCCTCAGATGGGTGGCCATCAGAATATTCTCTGGAATCATCTAGTAGCCCTACAGCCTTTGGATTCCAATGGCACTGGGATCAAATTCATGCAAAATGAATTTTTGCATCAGATTTCTTTCCCATAACTTAGCAATCAAAAGCCATTCCTGGTCCTTTCATCAGCTGTTTTTTATCTCCCTGTTCCTAGAAGTCACGTTCTCAGAGGCTGTGATTTCAAAATGCCATTTTCCTGGGACTGCTGGGTTCCAGTACTACTTCTCAATTTCTCTGGTGACAGAAATTGCTCCTGGAGCACCACTGAGGCTCTTTCTTCAGCTAATTAAAATTTACACCTACAAATTATCTCTGCTGTTTGCCTCAATCCCTGAACACACATTCATGGTGGTGCAAGTGAGATTCCTCTTCCCCTGGACCACTCCTTCAGTTGTTCTTCCCCCTGAATGTCCTTTATTGTTTGATTCACCATGCAGTGAGAGCCTCACCATCCACAAACTTGTAAGGGATTTCAGCTGGAGATGAATTTTTAACTTTGTTCTTCCAAGGGCTGGGTATTTAGAGGCTGATTTTCCAAGAGAATTGTGCTGTGATGCCATCCTTGACGTAGCCTCTGTTGGCATCCCACAGATCAACTACTATAAATCTGTCTTTGAAATTTTGATGGTGAACTTGGTTAAAAAGGAGGCTTCCAACTTTGGTGATTTAAATGTGATTTTTTTGTTATTGTTGTTATAATTTGCTGTAGTGTTCAAGCAAGTAATTTCATGAACTTTGAGAAGCTGATTTAATTTTATGTGTTCATGGCTCCATGTTGAGGTCCCATGAGAATTGAGCACTAAGGTGTCAGGGCACACTGCAGCCTTTCCCTTTCCTCTGAAAGCATTTAGGACCTTTAAACTTTAAGAGGCATTCCTCTGCCAAACACAGTTAAAATTAGCCAACTGTTTCAAAATTTTGGTGTGCTTATGCACATGACCAGAATATGAGTGTGCAAAGCTTATTCCCTCAGAGAACAGAGATAAAAAGAAATTGGCCACTATAATTGAAATTGATAAAAGTATTCAACATTTTAAACAGAACAATTCAAGACTACTCTTATCACAGTCTTCCTTTTCTGCAAAAAACTGTAGTGACCCACATCCTCCTATTTGTTTATGTCACTGAATGCAAGATTGTGATAAGTAGAAGGTATGCAGTGCACCCCAAAATAACTGCAGATGTGATAATTGCTCCTCTGAAAACCTGGTTGGACCAGTTTATTGTGCAGTGTTCAGTGTGTGTATTTAGAATTTGTGGGCAGCTTTTAGCTTGCACACAATTCTCTTCAGACACATTCCTTCTCACGCCTGACCTCCGTTTTACATGATTTTAAGCTGTTTTCCTCTTAACATGAAGCTATTCCCAGTGCATTTCAACAACATATTTAGCATGCCATTAATTTTTTTCCCCTTCAAATCTCATTCCATCTGATAGCCTGGCAGCTCTGACTATAACCAGTTTCCTTCTCATTACCAGTCCTTTAAAAGGGAGGAAGAATCTTCAGGGTTTCGTTACCTTTCTTCTTTCCCATTGTGAATTTCCTACTTTGTCAAAAAAACACCGAGATTGTTGTTCACAGCACTCATCCCACCGACAGAGAGAGAAATGATAAAACCATAATGCTCAAATTGAATCAACTGCTGTCATTGTGTTGCAGATAATTGAGCTTATTTTTAGAGTTCTCCTCTGTGGAGGTTTTGGGGGTTTATTTTTCTGTTAAGTCATCCTCTGTGGAGGTGTTTTTATTTGGGGGAAGGTGCTTTTTTCTTTGCTGTGTTTCTGAAGCACCAAGGGCACAAATGTTACCACAATTCTACCACAGCCTTTGCTGCTTTTCTTGGGGTTTTACAAGTTGCTACAAGGAAAGTTTGGTCTATCTTTACCCAAGTGTTAGCCTCAGCAGAGCCTTACCCATCAGTGTAACAATTGTTAAACTCTTTTTTTCTTGGTTTCCTTCCCCAAGAAGAGGTGCAGTTTGGCTTCTTGGCTCCCTTCTTATCTTTTCACAGTGGCCCTTGGAGTGGAGTCAGGAATGAAGTCTCATCATACTTGGCACAGGAGAGGCTGATTCATTAAAATCAACTTTGTCTGAGTGAAAGGGTGAATTTGAGTTTAAATTTTTTAATTTTACGTGTTTCCCAAGGATTTGCTTTAATTGCCAAAACGTCCATTCTGTCTGAATTTTTAAATGAAAATATTCTGAATATGGTTCTAAAGTGAATCTTTGCATTTTCAGAATTACCTTTCATTTTCAGTAGAAAATTTTACATGTTCATTGGCCAGATTCTGCATTAGAGCAGACTTCTGTTTGTAAAAGTACTTGAAGAGAGTTGTTTTTATATTGTCGTCCTAGTTTTGGATAGGAAAATATTTCAAAGTACAAAATCTGATGGCATGGAAAACACTTTCCTTCCACTTCACTTTTTTGAATAACTGCCTCTGTTGAAATACTATTCTACTTCTTTTACTTTTTCCTACTGCCCATCAATAATTCATTACATTATTAGGAAATGGATAAAGATGGAATAAATCATTTAATACAGTATTTTCCAAATTCTCATCGATGTGAGTTAGAGTGTGTGGGATACAAGAAGGTGATTATCATTTCCAGCAAGTAAAAGAAGCAGATGAACAGTACAAAATACTCAGTAAATGCCTTATGCTTGGCAATGCAACTTTCTGGTTCCCTGGCTGTGGCACAACCCAAATCAGTGACAAATATGAACATACAGACTCAAGCACTGTATGATGTGGCTGTGAATGACCAGGCTGTGAATTACTAAATTATTTAAAGACTGTCCAGGGGTGATAGTTTTTTTCCCTGAAATTTTAAGTGCAGACTCTGATGTTGTACATTGTCATCTAAATCCAGAGGGTTTCTGCCCCTCACACCTTTCAGCTCACATATAAGGAACAGATTTTTTAACAGAGCTCCTGTCTGTATCACCACTGTGGAGCTGCACCTTTCTAAGTCCCACAGTCAGCAGTATCAATCAGATGAATAAAATTGTGCATGTGCTGAAATGCTTTGCTGATGGGGAAATGCAGGCTGCAACAGCTTACAACCTGCACAGACCTAAACTGGGACCTGAACATGAAAACCAGTATAACATCCTCTCTCTCAGATCATTTTTCCACCTTTCAGTCTTCATGAATAAAGGCTCCAAAGCCCCCCAAACAAGCAGAGTCTGCCCAGAAAGCTGATCAGACCTCAGCCAGTGCTCACACATTGCACAGGAACAGGGAGCAGCACGTGGTGCCTTCCTGGTCATTTAGGAATTGCAGAAGGAGCTAAGCTGAGACTGGCTACTGAACTTGAGGTCAAGTTTAATTGCTCTGAAGTAGTGCCATGGGAAGGAGGGGTTTAGTTAGTTTTTCCACTGGAGCTTTCAGAAAAGCAGCCACTGACTCAGCTTATTTAAAACTGCCTTAGGAACATGTGGTCCATAGGGCAGAGGTGCCCACCTTAAACACTTTGGCCATGGTTGTCCATTCCTGCTTGATTTGACAAACCAGAATGCATTCATTCTGTGCTCCTTCCCCAGCTCACAAGCCATACCAATGGTATTAATCAGGATTAATGGAGGCTTGAGAGAATTAGGAAAGCATCCTGTGTGTCAGTCCTTCAGCAAAGCCATGTCTTAAAATTTATTACATTTGCAAAGACTTCTCACCAAAAACAAAACAAAAAAAAAAAGGAGGAGAGGAGAGGAGAGGAGAGGAGAGGAGAGGAGAGGAGAGGAGAGGAGAGGAGAGGAGAGGAGAGGAGAGGAGAGGAGAGGAGAGGAGAGGAGAGGAGAGGAGAGGAGAGGAGAGGAGAGGAGAGGAGAGGAGAGGAGAGGAGAGGAGAGGAGAGGAGAGGAGAGGAGAGGAGAGGAGAGGAGAGGAGAGGAGAGGAGAGGAGAGGAGAGGAGAGGAGAGGAGAGGAGAGGAGAGGAGAGGAGAGGAGAGGAGAGGAGAGGAGGGCAGCTGTGGGAGCAGGGAGCTGGCAGGGCTGGCTCAGCCCTGGTGCCAGTGCTGTGCTCCAACGTGTGAGCCAGCTGGCAAAGGGGAGCTGCAGAAACGCTGCTCTCTTGCTCAGCAGATCTGCTCTTAATTACCTGCCTGTAAATCAGGATTCATTTAATAAGTCTGTGGAGCTGGACAGTGTGTAGGCTACAGTCCCTGCAAGCTGAATTTCTCCGCCCTGGGTATGTGCAGGGTTCAGCTGCTACTGTGAACATCTTTTCTCAAAAATTCTACATTTTGCTTCTCAATCCAGAACTAAAATTGTCTTAAAACATAAAGCAGAGTTTGAATAGTGGTTTCTACCACGAATAGGAAGCTTTCAGCTGCAGCAGCAGGGCGAAGGCTCCAGCTCCCAACTGTACTGCAGGGCCAAATTCTGCCCTGAAATCCCCTGTGCTGAGGTACCAAAATGGGCAGGAATGAAACAGTGTAGTAGTCTGTGCATATGAGAAATACGAATGAGGAGAGCTTTTCTGAATGAAAGAAAAACAAACCCCAAACCTGATAAACAAATGTTTTAAAAGGTCCTTGACACAGGTCAGTCCTAGACATTAACAGTCCCTGGAAAAAGTGGCTTAGATGAGACAAGTCAGAGGAGCTGATTCCAGCTGAAAACTCAAGTAAGTGCTGAGTGCTTTGGGTACCTAGTGTTGCTTTTACCATTTTTAAAAATCATTTTTCACAGTTTTAGGGCGGCATATTTTATTTCAAAAGAACTGAATATCAAAACCCTGTTTTGGTGACTTCAGAAATATGTTTATATCAGAAAACTATTTCCTTCTCCATTATTTTCTGAACCCTCTTAAAAATAACACATTGCACTTTTGACTGCAGAGTTTATCCAGTTTTAGGCTGCTGCATCCTTCCAGCAGCAGCCCTTTGGCTTCTGTAAAGGATGAGTGACTGGCTGTCTATCACAAAAATATGAGCCTTTTCCATCACTGTCTTCACTTCTAATTTACATCTACTGGCATTTTCAGTTATATTCTTAATTTTTCTCTCCTGAGAAGGAAGCTTTTCATATATCCATTTTTAAGTAGAAACAGCATGAATTTCCAGAATAAGGGTGGAAAGAGAAGAAGAAAGAATAAAAGCAACCTTCTTTTCCTTCTTTTTTTAAAAAAATGTCCTTTTTTTTGTACTCCAGCCAGATGGAATTAGGGCAATTGTTCACTTGAAGTACTATAGAGATTAATGAGGTCCAGAGGCAGAGCCATGAGAAAATAGAAATGTAAAAAAGTGAAGTTTCCAAAAATACAGCCTCCACGATACCATAGGGATGGATCAGATTGAATGTTTCATCTCATAGCCTGACTGGGCAGGCTGCCTCATGTTCTTAGCTTATTAAAAACCTGAACCCTTTGTTCACCCTCTCAGGCCAACCCTGGTGAAAACAGAACTGATGCTCAGGACTTGCATGTCTGCAGCCCAAGAGTCACAGCCCTCACTTGACCAAATGTTTAAGAATACATTTAAACTCGTCTAAAGGACTGTCCTGTTTGCATTTCTTTGGTGAGCTCACTTTGAATTAGCTGTGTTGTTTCTGTGGGAGAGGGAGGGAGCAGGGGAGGCTGCTGTGGTTAAACTGGGGTCAGAGTTAGGTCTGGATGTCCTGGTTTCACTGGGGTGTCCTGTGAGCCCAGCAGAGCACAGGGACTCAACTCCTCCTCCTGCAAACTGAGATGGCTGAGATGTTCACAACAGATTCAATGTCTGAAACTCCAAAGGGCCAATGATTCTAACCTGCAAATGCCAGGATTGCACCCTCCATCGTTTTTCCTGCCTGTGTTGGGGAGCTTCCCAAGGCAGGGGTGAGGCTGGAAAGTTGTCCTGCCAAGGGCTGGTGCCACAGTCTTGCTTGCAAAATGATTTCAAAGCAGCAGAGGTGATGTGCAAAGGAAAGCAGCAGTGACCCACGTGCCCATGATCTGTCCAGAGAGGTGTGAGAGCTCTTTAGCTCCGTACTGGCACACACAAAACAGCCCTGATGTGAAAGGTTTGGCGACAATTGCTGCACACTTGAAGTTCCCGAATACTCAAGAGTCTGCTACATCAAGCCACTGGCACAAGAACATCTGCAAGAGTCACTCAGATTGTGGGTACAGCTTTCCTACACACCCATGGTCACTAGAGCATCTGAGTCTAAAGTTGTGTGTGGAGAAGGAACAGGGGAGTGGCTTAGAAAATAATACATTTATTTTCATTACTGTTCCTTTCAGGTGTTTTTATAACAGTTCCTATTCTGCTAGTAAATCCAAGACAGTCTTTATTAGAGCAAGATACACAGTTTAGAAGTGTTGTTTTAAACCATTAGATGAGGTCTGAAACTTGCTGTGTTAACAAAGCATGGAGAGGAAAACTCACAAGGCACTTACTAAAAAATTTCAATACTCAATACATGGGACAGTTAAATTTAAAGCAGCTTAAATGACTCCTGTGTTTTACCTGCTGTTGCTGCCACACACAGATCTTGTCACTTTAAATCTTCATTTGGCAATTTTCTGTTCCATAACTGTAGGGTATATACTTGGATCCACAGAAGTATAATATTCTGACAGCTGTTTCCTTTGCTAGCAGTTTATTTAAGCACATTATTTGGTGCAATTTAGACCTCATTCAGAACTACTTCAAAAACTTAAAAAGACTCATTTCTCCCCCTGCTTGTCTGTCTGTCTGATCCCACTCCAGTCATCAGAGCTTCCAGTTCACAATATCATTTCAGCCATAGTTAATCAAACTCAAAGAGGAAAGGCATATGCTTTCAGGCTAGATTTAACCTTTATATGGGTGCCAGAAAATCTTTGCATGTAGAAAGAAATAAGAAAATGCTTCTGCTGAGAATATCAGGAGGGTATCACTTCCATCTATAAGTGCTCCAGAACATGGATTATATGAAGCAAATTAACTACTTTGAATGAAATATGATTTGTGTTTAAGACTCTATGGGAAATTCTTGTTCTTTATGCACTAGCCCCTAGACCTCAGACACTCTCTCAGACCTAAGTCTGACACTACACAAGTCCTGCTGAAAATAATGGGAACACATTTCCTCAGCATAGAGAATTTTGGAGTGAAGTGGTTGTACAGAAGCAGAAGGAAAGAAAGGAGGTGTGTACAAGGCATGGCAGAGGTTTGTGTGACAGGAGAGGTGGCAGAGGTGTCCCTGGCCTGGGAGGGAGCAGGGTGCCCACCCTGCACCCAGAAATGGAGAAGGCACAGCTGAGGAGGGTGCAGTACATACACACAGGTGAACAGACCCAACTCAGTCTGGACTCATGGCCCAGGTTTACTGAGGCCAGAATAAGCATCGTGTCTTGCTGGTTTTTGAGCCTCTTTGCTGTGCTGGGAGCAACCAGGAGCTTTTGGAGCCGTGGCAATGGACTCATTGTGCAAATCATGCTAGAGGACAGCCACGCCGTGTTCCCAATCTGCTCCCACCCCAAAGCTTTGCATGAAACTGGGAAGCCCAGGTCTGTGCCTTGAATTCCAAGTTCCCAACCTGGTTCCTGCCCCTGGCAGATGGCAGAAGCTGCACATTGTCACGAATCCCTGCTGCAGCCTCCAGCCCCGCTGGCTGCACCCCTGCACCTCCTCCTGCCCCAACCTGCGTGTGCCGCAGGAGGGGCTGACATCAGGCTCGCTAATGAGGCTCCACAGCCGGAGATACCCATCTCCAGGAGTAATTAAATTAACCAGATTTACGCAGCCCTTCACCGCACACTTTGGGTTTTCCAGAGGCCTGCCAAGATGTGAGCTGTGTGCTGGGAGAGGCAGGAAGGCGGATGGGAAGCTGGAGGTGTCCACTGTGAGATTCTTTGTGCTCAGCCTCAAAGCCAGGTTTGTCTATTCCTGGCAGCTGGCAAAGGGCTGTGGAGTTTGGGGAGATTCCCTGCCCCACTGCAAATCTGGAGACAATTTTTGAGTGGGGAACAGGTCCTTCCAGGTTATGTCTGCTCCTACCCCCCTGTGCTATCAGGCTGCATCTGATGTGGGAGCTCTTCCTCAGTTATAAACTAATTTGTAGTGGGCAGCAGAGTGTTTGGTGGTTAGAGGAGGGAGGGGAGGGAGGCATCCCTCTTCCAGCAGATCCAGGCATTTCAGCCAGCCCCCACAGCTCTGCCCAGCAGATTAAACCTGCCAGTCTGCTGCTAATATCTGTATTAGCTCATTTTAAAGTTAGTTTAAGTAGATCTAATCTGCAGTTCAGTCACGGTGTACAGTGTGCACGCAGTCATTTATTCAGTGCCACATCTTTCTCTCAGTAATTCACCCAGACCCGCTCACCATGAGGACACTAATTGCCTGGATGAGGTGCGTGAGATTTAGCCAATGCTTCAAGTATTTGGGCAAGTCGTGTTAAAAGCCCGGTGACTCAGTGTATCCATGTGTGTAATGGGGCATTCCCTTTGTCTCAGCGCTGTTGAAAGGCATAATGAGATCTCGCAGAGGTGTTGGGCTGCAGGTATTCAGCGTCTCCCAGGGCTTGGTCATCAGGTCTTGATGAAGCCAACCTCGCTCATGAAAGGAGAGGCAGAGACTTCCAAGAGTCCAGCAGGACTGCTGGGATGAGGAAGTGCTGGAGAAGTTGCTTTGTGAAGTTCTTTGAAGCTCTTTGGAGAGCGGCAACTAAAGCATGAAAATTCCTGCCCTTGCCAGTTTTAATGAAATGACCAAGTTTGTTTTAGTGGGATTTACTTCAAAATGTCCTTTTGTGTCTGAAGAAAGCAAAGTGGCTTTGTCAGCTTTGCTTGTGAGGTAGCAAAAGTATTACACTTGAAATGGAGCTGTAAAAGGAGCAGTCTTTTAATTTAGCGGCATTTGGTATCATTCAATAAATGATAGACTAACAGCAGCTAGTGTTTGTCTCAGAATTTCCCAGGCAGATTTCTTCAATCCTGGGGGAAAAAACGACAGCAAAGAATAAAGTTCAGGAATACTGAAGCCAAAAATGCCCTTACAAGTGCCTTGTGTCACAACTGCACAAATGCAGAGCGTGTGGACAGCGGGTGCTTGCCCTGGAGAGGTGTTACTGCTCTCAGCTCTCCAGGAGCAGGGGCAGCTCTGCTCTAACTCTGTGCACGTGTTTTTCTTCAGTCTGTTTCTACTTCAGCTTTTTTTTATGACAAGTGCTACAGTGAAGCTCTGCTTCCTTTTGCTCATTTTTCACAGCTTTCCATAATTCCTAGCCCAGTTAACTCTGGCCTTGTTTGGACATGTTTCTCCTGCTGCAGCTCTGATTTTCACCAGGGAGCTGGAAAGTCAGATGGTTTCAGATGGCTGGAGAGTGCTGTCAAACAAGTGGGGATCAGCTTGGTCCCTCAGTCAGAATGTTTGAGATCACTGAACATCTTTCCTTTCAGTGTCCTCATGGGATAACACTTCTACCTGATAAATGCCAGGTATGAGACCAGGGCCATTTGCTCAGGGAGAAAAAAAAGGTATTAGCCTGTCCAAGGAAACTGGCACAGCTCTGAACAACACAACTTCCTAAAGGACAAGGAAAACACATCTTCTGGCATCTTTGTTCATTCACCCAGTTCCCCACCTGGCAGAGGATGTGTTCACTTTGCAAATGTCACTTTGTCATAACACTTTGTCCTTTGCTGTCTACTAAATTTCATGCAATGACAGTCATGTTGAACTAAAGTTTTAAAGTCCTGAGGGCTAGTTCCATTCTCACATGAGATTCTACCCAGTCTTTCCTGAATATTTTAATTCAGCTTCAAGACGTGAATAACTCAGCACTTCTTGGCTTGCAAAATCTCAGGTTTTATACCAGGAAGGGGAAGTAAACAAGTAGCACTTTGCATTGCTCACACTCAAATAGTAATTGTGATGGGAAAGTGCAGTCTTTCAGCATCCTGGCCTCACTTGTTGCATTATCCCTTTCCCTATTGCATGTCCACATACTGTGACAGCAAATAAGCATTCATGTCTGGCTTTCTGTCCCCATTAGCCTCTCCATTTCTTATGGCCTTCCAATCTTTGGTCCAGGTGTACCAGCAAGTTACCAGCCAGTGACTTCATGACAAATGAGCTCCTTCTCCACCTGAGCTGTCTCCGTGTCCCCTGTGATTCTGCGGTTGATGGAACACAGTTCAGGATCTGTTGCAAATTGTTTATTTTATATTGCTCTATCAAGCACCATTTTGTATGGCCAGGATTAATCTGCTGCCCAGGCAGAGCACTGGAGAGGAAAACAAATACTCAGTTTCTGAATAGAAAGGTGACTGGGAGAGAGATTGTGCGAGTTCACTGAGCGTTGTTGTTACGAAACATCTGTGCTGTTTTGCAGGATTGTGCAGATAACCAGAATGAAATTACTCACCCAGAATGATGGGAGAGAATATTCAAGATATTTCTATATCTCCCAGACTCAGGATGTTGTACCTCAACCACCAATATATCTTTGGGGATTTCCCTTTCTGACCATAATATCAAAGCTAAAAACAGATCAGAAAAATGCCTGGTTTAAAATGAGATCTATTTTGTGGGTTGAGAGAAAACCACTGAAAAATCCCAGATCATTCTGCCAAGCCTATGAATTACAAATAGCAGACATGCTGGCTCAAGCAAATCCTCAGTTGCCAAACACTCACCGTTATCTCCTCTGCGATGTTCCTTGCAGGTGTCAAGCTGCCGTGAGCTTAGCAGACACCACAGATTTCCTTGGACAGGCTAATACCTTTCCTGAGAGACATCTGGAGTCAGGACACAGCTGGAAACAAATGTGTCCTGTGTCTTCTCTGTCATAACTCATCTTCCCAGGGAGGAAGGACTCTGTGCTATGGCTGTTTTCTTGTTTAAGGCAGGAGGAATCACCATCCAGTGCTCAGGCCTTTCAGCTTCTCCAAGATCTGGCCTGGAGCATTTCCCTCCTCACCTGGAGAGCAGAATTTCTCCTTCTCCCTGGCTGCCTGTGGGCTGTGCCCTGGTGCTCAGGGGGATTTGTTCTTTGTTTCAGAAGGACCATGGTTAGACTCTGTCCTCTCTTCTGCAATGTGTGACTGCCACAAGATCAGGCTTTGTTCCCTCATGTTAGATTGAGGAGGATGGTTGTGGGAATTTGGTGTTCTGCAGGTAAAGAGCCCCTTTCAGCAGTACCTCCTGTTAATCTGTCCCTGAGGGTCTTTATGATCACATATTCCACAAGTGGCTGAGCTGGCTGCTGGTTCCTGGGCCTCTTTTCTCCCCACTGGGGCTTCCTCTGCCAAAGCTCTCTGCTCTGGATCTGCTGATGGACATTTCCCCCTCTGTTCTGCTGCACTGTGCTCTCCTGCAGGGACTGCTGATGCAGCAACTTCAGACTGGGACCCTCTACAAGAAGAAATCTTGCACTTGAAAATCCCCTGTTAACAACATTCAAAATATGATCTGTTAATCAAAAGCACATTGCTAAAAATACTCCCAGTGCTTCTCGTGCTAATTCCAATAAAGAATAAACTTTCACAGCAATCTGTAAGTTGAGTGAGTTTTCAGTAAAAGTATATACAAAGAAAAGAGAATCTATAACTTTCATGAAATTTAATCTAAAGGATACATTTACAACTTGCCAAGTATATTTTGGGAATGTTGTTAAACTAATGAATTCTGAGGAATGACACCACTTAGATTCAACATGATAATAAGCACAGAGATATCCCTTGTTGATCTCAACTTCTTCCCACTGGGAGCCTTATTAAGCCTGGCAGTGAGACTCAGAAAGTTTTTGCTAGGAGTGGGCTGTTAAGACCAAAGGAATACTGTGCCATTAGAGGTGGAAGCAGGCAAAATATTGGGGATAAGCAGGAACATTTTGAGTAAGTTGGGAAACCTTGAAAAGCAAAAAGTTCCTTTTGAAGGACAAATCAGAGGAATTCTTAGCATTAAAATTGCCTTTGTTCCATGTTTTGTTCAGTTGATCTAATAAATAGAGAAATGGTATAACTTTAGTGACCAGTCACACATTTCAGTGGAAATCTCTTGAGCAGAGCCCTGATGTGATCATGTCATGACCAACTGTGCATAATTTTTTGCACTATTTCTTTGCTGAAGAAATCCTCTAGAAAGGCGAAATCATAAAACAGCAACGAAAAAAAAAATCATGATATGTTCATGTAAAATCTTTGAGTAGAAAAACTAAGAAGATACATTCCTCCATAAGAAAAAGTTCATAATGAATAATTCAACTTGCTATACTAGTTACTGCAAGTCCTGCCCTAGTTAGCCAGGCTGCAGAGTGCTGAGTTAATGAAGGCTACTGCTCTGACAGGGAAGAGAAAGAGCATTGTTTCAGCAGACTTACAGATATATCTCTCTATCTATATTTCAAACTTCATTAAGTGGAGTTAATAAAACTATAAAAGCATATCCTTAGTGTGCAGTACATGAGTGCTCCCATTAATTCAACTGTTGTTCCTTATGTTTAGAATTAAGCAAATGCTTTTAACGATTTGCTAAATCCAGTCTCTGCTCCGTGAACTGGAAGTTACCTTTGCATTTGTACTGCCCAAACAGTCAAGAAATGATAAAGGAACAACTCCTGAAATTATTAAGAGCTTGACCTGTCTGCATAATACTCATAATAATAACAACTCTTTTGTCATCAAAGAGATTCTCACTGAAGCCTGGGAGGGTGTAATTTTCTCGGGGGCCATTGTGCGTGTGATCCACAACGCTGTCTCATCAAATAATCAAGCGCTGTGCTGCCGCTGGGATGTGTCAAGTTACACAAAGAAAATTATGCTTTTTGTGTGTCCATAAAATGAGAGTTCAGGGAGGTTTTTTAGGATGGGAAGTGTTTTAAAAAAAAAAAAAGAAAAAAAAAAGAAATATTTTCCATCTCCAAATGCATGGCAAAAGAAGAAAAAATCCTTTTCCTTTCTCCTTAAATCTTTCTCCTTAAATAACGATGATCACAAGCAGCAGATTGTTGCGACAAAAGAGCAGAAAAAAGCACTTAAATGCACAGCTCCAAAACAGACAAAGGATAATTACAAGGTAGACATGACATAGGTGAAGTGGCTTCTGCTTTTAAGGGAAACAAGATTAAGGAAAGCAGTACAGTTCTTTTTTTCATCCACCCAATCTAATCCCAACTCCAAGCAAGGAGTGGCACAGAGACATCACAGTTTGGCACTGTGACCCCAGCTGAGGAAATTGCCAGAGCAAATGTTTGTGTGCCATTAGCACATTGTGCTAAATATTCAACACGAGCTTCGAGGGCTTTGCTGAATTTGGGCATTGGGAGCATTTTAAGCAGTGCTGGTTTAGAGCTGGAGGTTTTTAATACTGTTAGTTATTTGCAGTTAGAAAGAGGTTTGCACCAGTAAGCATGCTCTTTAGATGTGTGCATTGTCACTCTCATCCTATTCTGCTTCTCTTTCTAATATGGACAATATTTCAATTGTTGCTTTTATCTTCGGTTGGAGTTTAAGCTCTTGCCCTAGGGAATGTGCAGGTCCTGTGTGCAGTTATTTTGCAGTTATAGTTATTGAGGTGGAATTTAAGAAGTGTTCAGCTCCAGACCAGCTCTGCTGTGCTGGAGTCAATGGGACTTTCCCCGCTTGTAGGGTGTGTGGGACAAGTAGGGTAGGTCTTGGCATTCCAGGAAATTTCTCCACCACTGCAAATAACTCAGCAGGTCAATTTGGCAGTGGTCAAATATGTTTTATCAGTTTTTTGTCTGTGTTAAGTTACTGAAAGTCTTGCTTTGACTGAATCCAGGATTAGATGTTTGCATTTTTAGAGCTCTCAGATTTAGCTCTTGTTCCCGGTGCGCAGGCAGAGACTTTACTGTAAAATCTGTAACTCTGGTGTGTGTCAGATCACCTTACTCTGCTGAGAAGCACAGTTTGCTGCAGTGGGTGGCTTGAGAACCTGCCTCTCCAGGTCAAATCAGAGGTCACATTTCCAACCACAAGCTGAAAAATCACTACCACTGGGCAAATATTGCAAAAAGCATTTATCTGGGAGAGGCCACGTGTTCGCCTCAGTGACACTTGCTTTCTGCAAACATTCATGTAAGCAACCTTTTGTTTACACAGTAAAACAAAGTATTGCAGAGACCATTCTGTGCTCACTTTTCTGTTTGGAGATGTCCTCCAAAGGCCTGCACTATGAAATTATATATAGACTGACAGAATAAAATTTTTGATTATCATGAATCTTCCTTGACCATCAAAAATGGAAAAGAAAATCTCAAAGTATTGCAGGATTTGTGATAGAATTATGACAGCTGGTAACTAAATTTAATATCTTTATGCTTTTTGATCTTTGTAAAATGGAGATAATACTTTCTTAATGCTAAGGGGCTGAATATGAGGATGAAATAATTTAAAACTTTGGGGTTCTCAGCTTTTGAACTGCCAAGGGCTGTGTAATAGGTAGACAGATTAAAATGTTGATCAGTTAATGGACACACCAGTTAATGGATAAGTTGTTCATAGAATGAAAGGGAAAAATTTTGAGTGAAATTGGGTTTGCATTACTGGATTGCAGTGCTAGTGTCCAGCACTCTCAGTCACAGCATCATTCTACCCCTGAAGGATGTATCTCCTTTACCTGAGGAGGATTTTTCTGTTATCACCTCACACCCTGTTCTTAATCACAATTTTGCAGAAAAACAATCCCACGTGTCCTTCCCCAGCTCTTCACACTCGGAGCTGTTCTTGCAATTTCTCCAGTTTGCCTTGTGCAGGGATGTTTGTTATCCTGCCTGTCTTTAACTCTGTCTCCTCACATGTGGTCTCCCTCTCCTTCCCTCACAGTTCTGTGTGTTCTGATGATGTGCCCACTTCACTTTCCATCCCCCTCTCGGGTGGGTCACTGATGCATGAACAAGCCCCCACCTCTGCTCCCAGAGGCACTCCACTTCTCACCTCTCACCGTTACCCCATCTGTATCCATTTATCACCACTTTCCAACTTGTCTAACCTCGCTTACTGAGCCATTCTTTTTTGCAGCCAATTGAGAATTTCACTATCAATGCCAGACTTATTAACCCTAAGTCTCTTATGCGGTATTGTATGGAGAAAAAAAAAAGAAAAAAAAAAAGCCTTGTGGAAGTCCAAGTCAATTATGTCTGCTGCTTCAGCCCTGTCAGCTCTCATCGTCACCTCCACTCCAAGGAGTTAATCATATTTGCTGAGGATGACCTACTCTTCATAAATGGATTCTGCTGGCTGCCCTTGCTTAGCTTCCCATTGCAAGAGCCCGTGTGGCATCTATAATCTTTCCCAATACTGGGGGATATGGTATAATAACTCTCTAATTTTGTCATTCCTCCAGCCAACTGCCCCCATGTGCCATTATTTTGTCACCAACAGGAGCCTGAGAGTGATTTCTCCCCGAAAGGACTGTACCAAAATGACAGCCCCTGTAATAGGCACGAGCACACAGCACAAGCTGACAGCTGATGAGCTGCTGGACTTGCAGAGAGAAAGAGTGGAGAGAATTTGCAGGCACCCAGAGGGAGCGAGAAGATGCTGGGCTGTGTTCCTGCCATGGGCCAGGAGCAGAGCTGGAACAGAGCTGGCTTTTCTGATGTCCTTGGGCCTTGCTCTGGCTCTGACTATTTTTATCTGGGAGCCTCTTGGCTCTGGTGTCCTCCAGCACACGAGCAAAAGGTACACAGCTCCATGTGCAGCATCGGGGTGCTGCTGCTAACAAAGGCTAATCAAGCAGCAGATTGGAAAAGCAGAGCTGACACGTGTGATGAATGCACGGTGGGGCACAGGGTGATCGGATGCAATGAAATATGTCCACTCAAGTCATAATAAAAGCAACGAAGGGAAGAGCTGACAGGGAGGGTGGGATCCATCTCAGCGAGGGCGAGCTGTCTGCCCCAGTGCCCAGGGCTGGGCTGCTCCTGCCATCAGGGCAGGGACACGTGTCCCCAGAGCATGACCTGCCACCCAGCACAGCCACCGAGCTTAAGGTGACCTCAGCTCCAAAGGGGCAAGTCTTCATCTTCTGCTGAGGAAGATTTTTTGCATCCTACTGCTAGGAGAAGGCAGAAAGGCTTTTCTAATTGTGTGGCTTGTGATGTAGTTAAATGATCTTTTGGATTTCTCAGGGTAGCTAAAGCACCCCTTCTCCTCCCTACCCCACAGCACCATGCAGGGCAAAATGTGACACCAATGTGACAACAAAATGTGGCTCCTCAGGCAAAGAAGAGAACAGTGTTGCTTGTGGATTATGATAATTTTATCAGGGGAGGTGCTAGACTGAGCTTTGTATTTTCACTGCCATGCTACCCAGAATCCCAGACAACACACTGAGGTCGTGGCCTTGAGGAACAGGGAATCCCCACTCAGCCACAGCATCCAGCAAACCAAAAAATCAACCTGGAACTCCTACAATGAGAGTGTCTTCAGCAATAACTGAGTAGATGCTTTGGAGTGTCATGTTGAAAAGACATGAGGCTACTTGCCATATAAATAGACACCAGGTAGAGGTTATATTTTTTAGATTGCAGTCTAAAAGGTGGGGGTGGTTGTATTTATTATCTATAATTATTTTTCAAACTTTCAGTCAAACCTACATTATGGTACAGCAACAATAACTGCAGCCTGAAAAGTCATATCAAGGGAAACTCAGCTTAAACTCCCCTCAAAAAGGAAAAAAAAAGAGAATTCTAATGATAATCTTTGCACGTCTTTGTCTTCAATGAGATTTTTTCTTTTATATCAAAACAGTTATTCTGACAAAAAGGACTGTTAAATGTCTCTTCTTGCTAGTTACTCATGAGGTTGTCCTTAACATGAGCAGGTATTTCAAGTACTACATCAATGTCACTCCACCAACACAACTTCTCTTGTATATCTGGACCTGAATCTAATTGTTGCATTATATCAGTAGCAGCATAATAATCAGATTCTCATTGTAAAATGAGGAAAAGTTCACTGTAATTCATGGGATTAGATCTAAATAAAATATTCTAATTTTATAGAGAATGGCATGGATCCACTTGCTCATTGTTAACTAAGATCCTGAGACCTCAAAAGATCTTCATACAGTAATGAAATCTGGGCTTCCCAACTTCTCTATTCCTAATGACACAAATTAGGAGGCTTATGTTTGAAACTTTTGTGTTGGTTTTGGTTTATATATCTCCTCTTCCCCACTCCTAGTAACTGAATTCTAAGTAAAACTCTTTTTTCCTTTTTCTTTTTCTCCCCCCTCAGTTCTCCATCTGCCTGTAGTTAAATGTAGAAGCCATATGAAGTCTGTGTTGCCTTTCTTGTGTTTTCACAGCAGACTGTTACTGCAAGGGAAGCTTCCATGAGGAGCCAGGGACCATGCACTGCATTAGCATCTGAGCAGGCAGTGCAAAAAATCAGATCTGATTCTGCCTGTGGAAGATAAATGAGCCAGAGTCCCCAGTGCCCAAGATTTGGTCATCTCTTTATGAGTTCTGAAGTACCTATTAGCAGCTTTGATGAGTGCTAGGGGAGATGAAGTCTACCTTGAACAATGTTAGAAAGCTGAATCAAATAACTTGAAATCTCCCAGAGGGAGAAACAGCCTGAACTGGTTATAGGTTTATATGAACATTCTGACGGTGGGGGAAAAAATGAACATTTTTTTTTCTTGCAGAAAAACCTCCCAAGAATTTACTCTTATCTGTAAGAGCTACTTCCCCAGCCATTTTATAGATGTAGTGAGGCAGATTTGCTGAGGATTTTATCCCTGTTCTGTGTCCTTTCCAGTGAGAGATACAACCTGCTAAAATGAAGCAGGTGGAAATGAACTTCTCGTGTGCTCTGCCAAGGCCTGTTCAGGGTGGCCCTGAGGAATATTTCAGGACAGTGTGTCATTCCAAAGCACTACACAGTCAAGGAAAGTGGATCCTGTGCTCATGTGTGTGTTGCTGGACACAAAAGGGTATAAGCACACAGTTAAAACTGAGTTTCTCTGACTTAGCAAGTCACTGTGTGTCAGTGCAGTCACAGGAACTGCTTTTGCATTTGTTTTTAGTGAAGCAGGATTGCTGAAAGTGCTTTCAAGCTTCCAGCTGGGATTCTGCTTATCCCTCCTTAGAAATGAGCTCATCTTCACTGATAGCACACATTTGCATACCTGTGCCCCAAATCTCTCTGTGCCAGGCACTCCAGAACTGGAGTTCAGCACTCCTAGAGTTTGTTGAGGTTCTTTGTCTGTGTTTCTGATAAATCTATCTCAGAGCTCCCAGACATTTTCTACCAGTCATTGGCAGAGGTGGCTGTGGCAGAGCAGAGACAACACAGAGGCAGGGACACTCACTCTGTGCCCTGCCTTGGGCTGCATAGGTGGGAGCACACATCTCTCCAGCATTTTCCTGCTCACTTTTTCATTGCAGGACTGGGAAAAGCAAAGTCCTCTGAGCTCCAGCCCATAGGATGGGTGGAAGAGAGGAAGAACTGCTGTATCCTTATTTTTGAGGGAGAAGTAGAGCCATGGTGGTCCTGCCACCTGACCACTGTCACTGCAGAAGACTGTGGTGCAGCCAGCCAGTATTTTCCAATCCCAGAAAAGTGGGAGCAGAGGGGAGGGATTCCTTCCTTCTGCAAGCAGTTGTCTCCATGACTGTCCCTGTACTTAGTTTGACAGAAAAGCCAAAAGGAATGAGCTGGGAGGAGCTGATGTTCTCAGAGTGGTTGAAGATACGGAGCACGCTGCTATCAATGCCCTAACTCTGTTTGCATCAGGGCTGCTCCAAATCCAGCCAATTTGCTGGCAGATAACAACTCTCTCACCCCCCTCTATTACAGCTTGCATAGTCACTTGAGGCCTTTCCTTAAAATCTTGGTCTGGGAGGATGAGCTGAGATCCAGCTGAACACTGTTCATTTTCTTTTTAATGCATTCAGTGGATGCTCTGAAGCAGATTTTGATGCCAGACATCTGTGCTGCTTGCACGCACACAGGAAAGGCTTGTTCTGTCATGACAGAGCTTAGAGCAGGATTATTTGTGTCTGATAGTGATGCTTGGTAGCAACTCCTGAAGCCCTGAACATTGCAGAGCATCAGAGGCTGTCACTGTCAGTGCTGTCTTCACTGCAGGGAGCTATGTAAGTAATGTTCAGCCTAATTTAGAAGAAAAATGAGTTGGATTTGCAGCAAGAGTGATTTTCCTGCAGAAGCCAGTGAAGTGGAACTGAGGCAGCAGTGAGGAGATCTCATGTGGGGCTGTGTGTGGTGGCTGAGGGGCTTAGGAGGGAAAGTGTTGTACCTGAAGAGCAGGTGGGTGATGGCAGTGCCATCAGATCCCTTGCCAGCAGCTCAGCCCTGCTTTGTGCCTCTGGAGTCAGGACTGTGCATAGGGGGAAATGTTATATTTATCTATTTATTTGTTCATTTGTCTGTTTATTTATTTATTTCCAAATGCAGGATAGTCCATCTTAAAGCTATTACACTAGATCCCTTAGAGGGTCTTTGGGCTTCTTTGCTCAGTGTTTTCATAAGAGGTGCTTGTGCTCTCCCTCTGGGCTGGGGTGGGACAAGTTGAGTGCTGACTCTGTAATACTGGGAGTCTATTCTGACTTAAAGAAAAAGAATCAGCCAATAAAAAGATTTCAGCTTCAGAAGACACCAGCTTTGCCTTCTGTTCTTGTCCTCTCATTGCATGGAGCAAATGATCAGAGATGAGTTGAGCTTTGAGCCCAGACCAAGAATTTCAGGTATATAAAATGATTTGAATGGAAAGCTTGGGATCCTTACTGCTGTCCCCTGAGAACAAAAGAACTTTAGAGGCACAAGGGGAAGCCAGAAAAGCTTAGTTAAGCCCTAATGACTGCTGAAGGAAACCAGTAAAACTAAAAGAGGAAACAAGTCCCGGTACAGACCTGCTCACCCGCTCTGACCTGAGGAGGTTACTTTGTGGGCTGTGGTTTGAATGCCTACAGTTCACAAAGACCCCCTCCTCCTCTGCTGCCCCCACACCCATGGTGGTGGAGGGTTTGCAGGGCAGAGGGATTGCTCAGCAGGAAAGGAATTTTCCCACTAGGCATTAACCAGGGAGGAAAACTGATCACAGTGTTTCCCACGATGCAAAACAAGTAACACAAATATCCCAAACCATTCAAAATCATGGTCCTTTCATGGCACCTGCTGCCTGCACAGGATGTCCCTCACAACTGAGGCCTCTTTATCCCCATGAGCTCTTTATCCCCATGAGAATTTTGAGGCAGTGCCACATAGCCACTGGCAAGACCCAGATCAGGATGTAGCTGTGGAGAGCAGCAGGCACTCTGATGCTGTGAAGGGAAATGCAGACTGGGGGGACTCAGCCACACAGCAGAAGGCAGTAGGTGCTGTCCAGCTGGAGCAGTGTCTATTCAGCTGGAGATGTGTGAGCCCTTTCCTGAACTGCATTACTACTTAGCACTATAGCAATCAAGGCTGTAGTGCTTGTCCCAGGACCAGAAAGCTCTCTCATGGCCAAAGCCACCTGGAGCTGGTTGATTGTGCCCTGATGTCCCATCCTCTCCTCAGCACCCACCACAGGCTGGCATCTCACTTGTCCTGAAAGGGCTGATGGATGAATTCTCCTCCTTTTCTTCTTTGTCTGCATTTGACTGAAAAGTGATGAAGGCAAAAAAATCCTGCAGAGACTACTCTAAACATGTACTAGATAGGAGAGTGCAAGAGGGAAAGGTTTATGGCTGCAGTGATAGATGTCTAATCCCCTACAGCATTTTTCCACAGAAAAGCCACCTGAGGTCCCTAAACTTTTGAGCTGCCTCAAACATCTTTTATCAGCCCTCCTTTGCCTGCTTGGCTCATGTGTATTCCAGATGTTGGTTTGAAGGGTATAGGGAGGCTGATAATTCTTGAGCCTGGTGGTGTGGGGTCTCTCCATCCACCACTTCTGCATATTTAACTGTTGTCTTGGATTCCTCAACTGTTGGGATTAAACTGTCATTAAACTGTGTGTTCTACAAACATCTTCCCAGAGTATTCTCCTTTTCCAAAGAGCAACTTGGTCAGAAGACATCTCATGTACCTTCTTGACAAAAACACAGTTTTTCCGTACTGTGGGTATCCCAGCATTCAGAATTCCTCCAGGACAGAACACTGATGAGTATCTCCAGATCAACATGCAGCAACCTTCCCAAGCCTTCCCAAAATCAGAGTGTAATAACAAGTTCAGGTAGATCCCACTCATCCTTGTGTCACTGTAACTCTTCATAGTGTTACCCCAGCTTTGTTATCATTAAGATAAAGCTGCAGATTTTGCAGGTAGATGATGCCTTAGGCATGGTGCCAGCAGCCAGAGGATTTTAGTAAAGTAAATAAGTACAGATCAAATGCTGTTATCAGCTGCTCTAAATAAGAGTTATGACCCTTTGGGCTCCTCAGACACAAGCAACTGAATGTTCCACTGGGTTTTTACACCTGGGTCTCCCAAAGAAAAGAGAATTCTTGACATAAATGCAACTTGTCTGCAATACAGAGAGAAAGTTTGAGGGAAATTATTTCTCTGGTACATTATTAAGGGTACAAGGCTCATACTTGAAACTTAGTATTAGCAAAAGCCCTGAACAACAGGAGTTTGTTTTTGCATTAAAAATCTTGCTTTCCTTTTTTCCCCTTTCCTTCCGTTTCTCACTCTTTCTGCCCTCTCCCTTTCCTCTTTGTTTTTTATTTTTGGTCCTCTCTCTCTCATTTTAGTTGATAAACAGAAAAGGCAACAGCACTGGAACAGTCAGTGCATTGTCAGGGGGGCTGCCTTAATCCCCTAAGTCCCTGAGGAATAGAAGGGCTGTGTTAAGTGGGCTTCAAAGGCAGAAGGTGGAATGAGGTGTGATAGGAAACCAGCTCTTACTAACTGGTTCACTTCAGGCTAGCTTTAAATAAATTGCAGCTCTGAGCTGCTTGGACGTTGACAAGAGGGCTGTGATATTTGTGGCTGCAGTACAGAGAATTTCAGCCTTTTAAAGCAGGAATGGGAATAACCTGAAAGGAATTAAAGCTGTGAAATTGTAAAGCAAAAAACAAGACAAGCCTCACAGTGTGGAGGCTCCCTGGGCTTGTTCCTGGATTGCTTCTCTCATAGACAAACTTTACCTGTCTCTTAAGAAAACACATCCTGCATTCCTTGTTATTTCCTCTTGGTTTGGAGGGTGGCTGAGCTCTTTGGCAGCAGCTTTGAGAAGTGCCACAGATGCATTTTCCGGAAGAACTCGGGATAATGGGAACTGAGTTTTGGAAAAAATTGCTATTTAGCACCAACTTGGGAGTTACCAGAATATGACTCTGAACAAAAGCCCAACTGACCCCTACACTGAGTGCTGTGAAGTGGATCTCTCAGTCCTGAGCTCTGCCAAAGCAGGATGTGGAACCTTTAGGGATCACTGGGGTCTCCTCATCAGCTCCCATTACCACCATGGATATCTGTGAGTGTAAAACTGCACTCAGTTTACCTGAGCCTGTAAGACCAGGCTGGGGCCTGATTTTTTTTCCCTTCAAGCTGAGTCAAGTTTTAAGTACAGCTTATTCCCAGCACACTCCTAAGAGCGTGGACCAGGCTCCAACTCTCCAGGTTTTTAGTCACAGTTTCAATATTAGATTCTCTCTTACATGCTCCCAGCTGCTTTTCCATCTTTAACCACGACCAGATTATTACAGATGTTGGCACAATTGCTGGAGCACTGATAAAAATCAACAGAGAGAGCAATGGGATGCTGTAGACTTAGGTCAGATGAGGCTATTTTATAAAGGTGACTGTTCAGAGTCAAAGTTCACCAACAGACTCTACATATGTAGAGGTCTGGAATGGAGAAAATAATTTTATTTAGTTAAATAACATTTGTGTTTGCAAGAATAACAGTTGGAATATCTTCATTTTTAATAAATTTGACTTAGACATACATTGATGGAGTTGAAGAGCTCTCCTCCACACAGGTAAAGATGGCTTGGTAGCCATTCACTCGGGTGACAAGAGTTCTATATTGCATTTTCCTGGCTCTGCTTGGAGTAATATGGATGGTGGGGAATTCTTGAGAGCAGCTACACCCACATCTGCTCCATCAAGATCAGCAGAAACAGGTCTGTCCACACCTTTCATACAAATTATATCTGACTCTCAGTATCCAGCAGCATTTGTTTAGCATCAAGTAATAAAATCCCCATAGGAGGAGTAGGAATAATCACTTTAAATGATGGTGGAAACAACTTAAATTGTTACCACAGTTTGGGAGGGTGGAATATGGTTTTAGCTGTAAGACTGCTTTTCATTGCTCTGATAGGATAAAGGGGCCTTAAGGTAAATAGAGTTGTAATTCTGCCTGCTCAAGGGCTGATTTGCATTCAAAATGGTGCAAATAAGCTGGTTTGGGTGATTGACAAGCCAGTTTCTCTCCAGTGAAGAGCACTATGTAATTTGTGTACACTCATCTCTCCAACCACAGCCATCCTCCAGACTGGCAGCATCCCTTTAGGGGCCATGTGAGCCAGCACTGGTCAGACTAAACCCCAGCAAACACAGAGCCTGGGCACAGGGGAAGGGCAAGGAGAGAGCAGCGAGCTGAGTAAACAGCACAGGGAAGAATGCAAACCTCAGAGGGGCATTCCTGCTGGCTCCTCACACATGTGGTGCTGTGCCCAGCACATCCGCTGCGCTTCCCAGCACGCCTCTCCTCCCTCTCACACGGCCACTGTGACTCAAAGGGAGGTGAAGCCACACGAGGGTTCAACCAGAGAGCAGCAGGAATCAGTGAAAACAGGGGGAGCTGGCAAACCCAGCCCTGGCAGGAAAGGCAAGCTCACCTTCTGCAGGGTCAGGCTCTGTGGAAAGCTCAGGACTCCTGGCTAGGTCTCTGTTCTACTGCAAGATTGGTCTTTTTCCACAGCTCTTCACACATCCCTTCTTTTTTCCAGTTTTTTTCCCTGTTTTCCCACCTGGCTGTGCTGTGGGAAGGCTGCTGGGAGGGGTGAGTGCAGCCTGTTCAGCAGCATCCACTCATACCATTCCCAAGAGGATGGGGCAGGAGGCTCCCAGATGGCAGAGCTGGCTGAAAGGACAGAGCCAAGTTCAGAATGTGCCATGTGCAGTTCCTCACAGGCTCCAAAACCGGAAGACACCCTCCAAACTACCCTAATTAAAAAGTAATTTCAAATGGCAAGGAAAAGTTTCAGCTTTTATGAGGTTTTTTTTTTTTTGAGAGAAAAGGGGAACATCTATCTGTGTATCTATCAATATGTTTATCTGTCTATCTATCTATCTGTTTATCTGCCTATTTATCTACTTATCTATCTATTTATCCATCCATCCATCCATCCATCCATCCATCCATCCATCCATCCATCTCCATGGATGTATATGTAGATAAATAGCTATATAGATGTATGTACAGATAGATTTTGTGAACACATCAAAAATTCAACTACTCAACGGTTGCTGAACCTGCAGCTCCAAGGAGCAGTGTAGGCTGTGGGAGTGGTGGCCAGCTCAGACCCATGGGGATGAGCAAACCAAAGGAGAAGAAAGTCAGAGCTGCAGGGAAATGCTGCCGGGGAGGGGGCAGATAAGGATGGGCCATGATCCTGCCAGTTCTAGTCCATGCCCTGCTCTGTCCCTGGGGAAATGCAGATGGATGTCATCCCATTCAGGTCAAATTGCAAGGTACAACCAATCCCAAAGACAGCCCATACCTCAGGGCTGCCTGCTCATTGCCTGCCTCCCAAAGGCTGAGTCAGCCCTGCTGGAGTGTGAGCTGATGACAAAGAGAAGCAAAGTCACAGAGCTGTTAGAGCCCCCTGTGTTATCAGTGTGGATCTATCCTTCCTGCTGGATGCTGCCAGCTGGCAGAGCTCCATCCCCAGGGATGGCCCTGCAGCTATGCAATGGGGTGGCCTTGCAAGCACCCCTGCTGGCCCTGCTGAAAGCTGCTGAGGCACTCACTGGCCAGGACAACAACAGCCAAACTCTGTCTCTCAGGTAGAGCCCTTGGTGAGAATTCCCACTGATGTTGTGTCCAAGTTTTCAGTATCTGATAAAAAAGCAAAACAAGAAAGGATTCCCAGGATAAATGGATGGAGAGAAATCCAATATGCCAAATGCACACTGACATTTAAAATACGACCTGATCTAACCCAAATATTCATACTCAGGGTGACAAATGTGCATATAATGACAGCTGCAGTGAAAGGGAACAGTTACCAACACTGTCCCCATGACATTGGACGCCCAAATTGTATCAAGAGCAATTCCAGTTCAGGTAGAAAAAGAATTTTCTCTTTTCAGCCTTTTCCAAAACTCCCTGTCTCCTGAAATCAAGTCATTGAAAGATACACTTCAGAAAACCTCAGAAGCATTTATTCCCTTAAGAATGTAACTGGAAATCTAACTTTGGACAGAGGCTGAGCCAGTTCACTCCAGTCACTGCCCAGGGGGAGCAGGGTGCTTGGCTCCCTTTGCCTTGACAGCCAGAGCAGGGAGGGACTTCTGCCTTTTGGTCCTTTCAGCTTACACTGGTGGAGCAGGATGGATGTGGGTTAATGATCAAACCTCTCTGCCTGCAGTCAAGTGCTTGGTGCTGGATCTTGAGCAAATTGTTGATGTTTCCACTGCTCAGATTGGGAAAGCTCCTCCATTAATTGGGAGCATTAGCAGTTTCCAAACGAAGAACTTCTTGGAGGTTAATGACGCCATATGCTGTGGTCAGGGAAGGGCCTTCTATCATTTGCCTCTGGAGCAATTACTGTATTTAATTTTCCAAGCTTTTAATCTTTTTGATCTTGCTCTGAGAGGTTGATCCTTCTGCTGTTGAAGTCAGTGGCAGTTTTGTGATGGACTTGAATGAAGCCTGAGTCAGGACTGGAATTACCTTTCGGTCAAGGGTCAGATGATGCTATAAGCGATAAAGAACATGAATGAGAAAGGTTGGTGAGTTGGCTGAGCATTTCCTAAACAGGTTTCTTTCATGCTTTTGAAATTGCAAAGATTCTACTTTGTATAAACCACAAGTCATTTCCCATTTGGATGTATAAATTTTGTTAGTCCTTAAAAACAGATTCTAAATTGATCATAGAGCTCTCTCTCCATTCATAATAAATCCATTTTTACTAAAATTGAAGTGATGGGGAAGGCAATCACCCTGTGTCCATGTTCAATTGTTTTCCTAGACTAATCAGCAGCAACTTGAGAGTTTAAGGTTTATGACATAACAAAAATTAAACATATCCTTTTCTCAGACAATTCTTCTGGAGAGGGTAATTACACAAATACAGTCTAAGCTTATTATCTTTCTCCTTTTTTTTCCTTGTGCTATCTTCCCTCCTCCTCTTCCTTTTTACAGTACTACATTTCCTACATGTGTTCAGTGAAGCTGAAAATGATATTTTGATAATGGGCACACAATGAACATGTAAGAGGACTAGCTGACAATGTGAGACTTTGTTAAGGAAAAGAGGATACAATGAATAGCTATAATTGGAGTCATTAATGAAGGGACTGCTTTTTTTTTTTTTTTTTTTTCCTGGGGAAGGCAGTATCTTAATGCCTCTCAGGTTTCCTTCTCTATTTATACAACACTGTGGAGGTCAAACCTAAAGTTAGGTCTTTCCTGGTGATTTGCAATGAAACTTAGGCCACTAAAGAATTTGTTGAGCACCTTTTAGCCTACATGTATTCTGTTTGAAAAATATTCTGTGTTGTTTTTAGTGGGTGTTCTCCTCCATTCTAAAATTTGAAAATGAAAAATTAAATAAAAGTATCAAAAATGCTTGCAGATCCCTGGATAATATAATTTACATTCCAGTAATATCTAGGTGTCTTGGTCTGGGACAGTGCTGTATAAACACACAAATACACATAATTATACACATAATTCCCATCTGCAGAAGTTTACAATCTATTTCTTATAAAACTTCATTTTAACCTTTAAAGTGGCACTAAGGCTGTTTATCCTCATGACTTCACGAGTGCTGTTCTCATGAAAATTTACCTGAAAAATCAGAGACACTTTTCAGTTAAGAAGAAGCCCAGTGGCTTTCATTCCAACAGTTTGTCAGAGCTGGCTGCTCCCAGTGATCTGTTGCAATCCCCTTGGTTATCACAGCTTTTCCCAAGGCCAACAGGAGCAGCCAGCCCAGCTTTTCACTGCCCCCTGTTCCCATCTCAGCTCCTCCCAGGCAGGGACATCCTGGCACCAGCTTGGCTTGGGGACCATTGCTGTTGGGGTGGCAAAATCCAGCTCCAGCCACATTTCTGAGAAGCCTTGAAGCTGCTGGGGAGGTTGATGCCTGGGTTTGCTCACTCTCCCCTCCCATGCTCAGAAGCTGTGCTAAGCTCCTGCCCAAGCACCTCTGGAGTGGACACACAGAGTGTTTCTGTGTCTGAGAGAACACACCGTGCAGTGACTCTTGATGTCCCTGCTGGTTGTGAGCCTGAGGAGCAGGTGCAGGGCAAGGAGAGGAAGAGAGGGAAAGTTTTCTCCTTAAGCAGCAGCAAAGTAGCATTTTGCCTTATTGCTGATTTGCTTTTCACTAGAATAGCCTGCAAAGGAAACCCACGCTTCAATACCTCCATTTCCTTAATGACAGAGAAATCCTGAGATGAGTTATTCAGTGTCCACATCCTTCCTGTTGTGTGCATCCTGTCCACAGCAAAGGAGGCTTCTTAATGAAATATTTTATTTTTTTGTCCCCTCTTTCCCTCTCCACTGCATGTTTTAATTCACCTCTTCTGTCTGCCCAGAGAGGAGGAAGAGGAGGCACACCTGGTTCCCCATCAAGCTCAGAAATGCCATTTATGGGGGCCAGCACCCTGTGCATTAAAGATTCAGCATCTGCATGGCCAGTGTGGGACATGTGAGATGAAGCTGATATGCTCTTCAGGCCAGGGGGCTGAAGTTGAGATTATTTCTGTACTGCCAATGCTATTGAAGAGAATGAACCAAATTCCAGGCTCAGCTTCCCCTGGATAAGAAAATACTTAAACCTAGTGTTCCAGAGGAGAAGGTTTGCTGCTGTAGCAAAGCACTGTGCTGCTGTTCCCTTTAATCACTTTTTCCCCAGTTTCTTTCCCCATTTTTATTTAATATGACCCATATTGTGATAGAAACTCTTCATGTTGACACAATAGCAGTAAGGTCAGAGTACACACTACAGAGAGGGAAAAGCACTTTAAATTTTTATTTTTATTACAAATACGCTGGATGTGAGATGGTTTCCATGCTCAGACATAAGGCCATGGCTGTCCAAAGAGCAGAGCAGCCAAGGCCTTTCAATAAATGCACCCATTACATCTAATTAAATATCTTCAGAAGATGAGAACAGTCACAAGAACTGATAACCACACGAACAGGGAAGGGATGTTGAAAAACCCCAACTTGCTGATCTTCAATAAGCAGACTTTTCTTATTTTTAATGTAATGCTATATTACCACATATGGTTCCACATGCAGTGTTGGGAAGCTCTCTGAACACAGCTCTTTTACAAGCTTGTAATAACACCAGATGTCTGTGTGGCAAGAGGGAGGAAGGGACTGCAATCGAACTGGGAATTGGACCCTGTGGACTACTTGAGCCCCAAAGCTCTAAAAAATCTCTTCCCTTCATACAGCACCACCTGGATTATTAACTGGCATCTAGAAATGGAAGATGCCCTGGGTTTTTAGATATAATAATTCCCTAGCCATCTGTTTGGTGGAGGCTAACTTCATGATACTGCTGCTTCTGCCACCCTGGGTGTTGAGCCATTACACAAATAATGTAACAAAACCACTCTGCTTTCTGTTGTTGTTGGTCTTTTTCTCTAAAATAGCCAAACACAAGTGTTTTGTTGTTCCAGCTCAGCAAAAGCCACCAGATGGGCCTGAGAGACAAAGTGCAGATATATTCTCATGATCTCACCCAAGTGGAGGCAGGCATCATGTCCACCTGTAGGGACATTGTCACACAAGTCAGTGGTGGGATAAAGAAAATTTCTGTGCTTCAGTGCAGTAGAATTTCATCCATACATCACCATAATAATATGTATTATGTATATATATGGCATAATTATGTTTTCATAGCATAATTTTACTCCAAAGTGAAGTTATGAATTAAATAATCCTGATTTCCTACCTGCTGTTTTCCACAGAAAATTCAGTTATCTTTCAGATTTACCAGCTTTTAATGTGGGGCTTTTAAATACATCTTTGATAGTTATTCCTTTTACTTTGGATGGTTGTTGAACGGAACTGGGGACAAAACTCTTTTTAGATGTATTCTAAAATCTCACTCTATTCAACAACAGACAAACATTTCTTAGTTTACTCACTCCTGTGGCTTTTATATGATAGAAACAAAACTCTGGACAAACTCCAGCAGGGTGTTCTGGCCCAGTAAAGACAATGATACTTAAGAATAATACATGATACTTAAGAATTTTTAACTGCATCCTAGAAGATCACAGAATCATAATTGATCAGAATCAGTCAAGGTGAGAAGGGATCCCTACAATGACACAGGAGCAGCTGAGATGGAATCCTGGTAGTGGGAAATGAGTGTGAATCAGAGCATCTGCCCCTTGAATCATCCCAGTTAGAACCAGTCTGTCTCTATCCATAGTGCTGGGAGCTCACAACACTCATAACTGAAGACTTGGTGAGCTGTATAGAGCAAAATCTTAGGTGTCCCAGCATTTACTCCTGTCCCCAGTGGCACTTGGCTGGTGGCAAGTGTTTGATAGGAAGAAGTGTCCTCCAGGATGGGAGGGGTGCAGAGCAGCTCAGCTGTCAGAGTTATTCTCTATACAGAAGGATGTTTGTACTTATCAGTAAATCGATTTTAGTACCAAAAAACTCTGAGAGTGGTTGAATTTTCCTTATGCTTTCCTTTGCTCTCTATTTGAAGGTTAAATTCCAGACAACTGATGCCCATGAGAGGGGAAAATATGAGTGGACACAGCTGTGACTGGAATGGTGGGACAGGGTGTGGCTGAACCTTGTGGTGCACCACAGCAAAGGGGCTCCGCTCACCACTCCTGCTGAACCCAACCTGTGTAAGGAGGAATGCTTTCTGTGCACCTCACACTCTTGTTTCTCATGCTTTGGAGGAGGATGTGGCCTGGCAACCTGTGGTACAGCCTGTGTGTGAAAGGGTGTGCACAGGGCGCCTGGTGAGTCACAGGATGAAATGCTGTCAGAGCGGGGCACAACAGATGCTGCACTGTTCAGCTGTGGTCCATTGGGAGGTGAAAGGTGGAAAAGAACCATAAACCCTCCTGTGTGCTCACCCCCCTCGAGTTGGTTTCTATTTGCCTTCCAGTGGGCTGCCACAGCCTGCCAGGCCATTTATTTATCACACACCACCAGCACCAGGGTCACCCCCTAACCCGTCAGTGGCTTGGGTTTGCTTCTTCAGGTTTTTGAGGCCTGTAAAATAAAGAATCACTGACAAACTGGAAACTGATTTCTCAAAGTTTTTGAAGTCTGAAGACCCATCCTTTCCAATTCAGACAAATATTTTTGTTGCTGCTTGGGAAACCAGTGCTCACGATGTCAGGGCCGTTTTGGGTGAAGGACAAAGCTGAGCATCAGAGCTGCTGTAGGATGTGGAAATTGGCTGGTGCCAGCCATGTGTAAAGTACAAGCACAGAGCTCTCCTGTGGGGACAGGCAGGGCTGAGGTACAGCTGAAATGTATGGCAACACTAATGGATACCTGCTGCTCCTTCCCTTACTCATGAGTTGTTTCCTGCTCCCAGGACCAAACTGTTCTTTCCTCCTCCCTGAACAGAGATTGCAAGGAGAGTAAATGAACGCAGAACAATAAAAGCACATGGGGCAGAAGGGACATCCTCAACCCTCTCAGAGTTCCATCATGTGCCTTTTGGAGCCAATGGATATTTTGGCCCACTGGAGATTGTAGTTTTGCTCTTGTGCTCTGCCTTGCTGTTTAGGTCCAAAAAGCAGACACCTGTGGGAGCTACATTTTTGGGGGAGAGAAAAAAAGAAGGGTGATGAAGTCACCTCTGCACTTTTTCAGATTGTACACTTTTTATCCACCTGCACAGTTTGTAAACAGGCTATAAAATAAGGAAAACAGTCTCCAGGCATAATAAATAGAATATGGATTTGATCCAGCATTTTAAGAAAAGGTAGTCCTACTTACTGCAATGGAGAACAACAATGCCAAGAGGAGAAACAAATAGCTGTAATAATTTCTGTGTTTTTAAAGTTTTAGCAGAGAGTAATCATAAATCAGGTCTTGAAAATCTCAGTGGTTTTACCCACAGAAAACTATTCTGCAGCAGCAAGAAGGGCTGAAGGCAGATCACCCAGCCAGGCTTTCACTTAGAAAGTGACTGTCACGTTGGAGTCTACATCCTCTCACACAAACCATCTGCAATCACACCTTGTCCAGTCTGTTTCCATGCTCTGTGATGAAGGAGAACTGCACAGAAACATTGTCACTTATCCCTGTTGTGTGGACAGGCTCCACCTGCCACTTTATCTGGCTCCCTCTGCTCCTTGCTGCCTTTCCCCAGCCTGGGATGAAGGCTCATCCTCAGCTGAGTATTCCTGAGTATTCCTTAGGCTGACACCTAAGGGAGGAGACAGAGCTTTGATTCTCCATCACCCTGCAGCTGCTTTGGTCATTTCCAGCAGTGCAGAATGGGCTTGAATCCCCTCTCAGGCAGAGCAGTGAATGGTTACACAAGGTGCTCTGGCAATGAGACACTGGGAGTATTGATTTAGCAGACAATGAGTGAAATTTTGTTGTTTCTTTTAGAAATTTTCACAAAGTTTGGTGCCAAGAGCAAAGATAAACAAATTTATCATCCAGTAGTGGAAGGGGAAAAAATCACCACTGTGAAAATCTAGTTCTACAAGTTTTGCCATGCTAAACATAAAGGGATAAAAGAAACAATATTCATTTTATTCCTTGCTATGGTAGTGGACATATATTAACTACTGGAAGCCTCAAAGCTCTACTTAAGGGATTACAAACTCTGTACATGCAGCTCAGTGGCCACTGAACTATTGCCACCTCTAGGCTGCAGCCAGGCAGTCATTAACATGGCCCTGAATACTGATTGGGATTTTCTGGTAATTATTTTAAATTGAAAAAGGACATTGATGGAAGTCACACCTAAATGTTTTAGTTTGGAGAAGGAAGTGAATTAAAAAGGAATGTGTTTTGCTCTCAATTTTACTGTGATTTATATTTAGCAAGTAAACATTCTGAAAAATAAAAATATTTTAAATACACACACACACACACACACACATATATATATATATACACACATATAAGGAAAGTTCAGACCGATTATTTCACTGATGTTTTCTGAATAGTTTAAAGTTTCAGATTTCTACTTTTCTTTTCAATATTAGGATGGGAAAACTCTAAACTGAGAAGTGCTTGTGGATAGGAAAAAATGTTTCCTGCCCACCTCTCTTGGCAAACCACTATGTTTCTGTTTGCTGCTGAAACTTGAAAAAGCAACAGGCAATGCTGGATCAGAGTTGTTCTTCCAGTGAGTGAAAAATCCTCCCAGGATGCAGATTTGTTCACCAGCATGTTCATGGCCATGGGAATGTTTTGAAAGGTGAGGTTTCTCTTACAACTCCTGTGGCTTCTTCGCCGTGGGAAGGTAAGGCAGTGATAAACATGCCCTCTAAGTCCCTTTCCACATTTGTGTTTGCTCTTCTGATGGAAGAAAACATTTGTCTGAGTGATTTTCAAGTGGGAAATGACTGTGCCCTTACAGCCACTCAGTGTGGCTGTGGAGACTTGCACGGAGGTTTGGGTGCTCTCCACCTTCCATGATGCCTTTACTGTCTTTCCCCTGTGAGAAAGAATTCCTAAAATAAATGCAGATCCAAAACCAAACCAAATCACCTTTTCTGACTAAGTCTAGAGGACCCATGGAAAAGTGTGTTCGGAGGAGGTGACCTCAAACCAGAACTGTGTCTCAGCTCTGCAGGAGAAAGCTGAACTGAGGTGTCAGATCTCAACTAAGTGATTATTTCTGACTCCAGAGCTACTTCAGAACCAAACTCAAATGGCTGTTCCTTACCCTGAAATGAGTGAATGAGGGTGATCTTTGCCCTTACCTGTTCCTCACTTGCACAGCACCCATAGATTTGACACCTCCTGTTAGGGAAAGGAGAGCAGCACCTTGGCACGTGCCTGGAGGTTTGATGCAGCATCTGCCATCAGGTGAGTAAAGGCAAAGGCCACTGTCATCTTGGGAAAGGAACAATCTCTAAACATAACAGAAGCAATAAAATAGTTCTTTTCAGAGAGGAAGAAACAGTACTGGGGCAGAGCAGGAAAGGAAAGACCAACGCAGTCCTTTGAGCTCTCTAGTCTCCCCAAGGAAACTGAAGAGTCAAGGCTCTACCCTCTGATCCAAAATCTCCTCTTCTTGAGGACATTTTAGATGTAATGTCAAACCCCTCCAAAACTCAGTGTTCAGATATCCAGAGTTCTGATTCAGGGCTTGATCAGGTTCTAAGTCATTTGCACAAGACACAATTGTCACCTGTTCATTTGCAGACCAGGGCTGGAAACAAACCTTTCCTCTGACCAGCGTGTTCTAAGGCAGTTGGTGTTCTCACTTGGGAGAGGTGGATGTGGATGTCACACAGAATCCTGGGTGAGGAAGGGCTTCCTTCATCACATGGAGCATGACACCACGCTGGCTGGCTGGGAAATCAGGGCCAGTTCCCATCTGACAGCTGATCTTATCAGCAGAGCCCTGCCAGGAGATGAAAGAACTCAGAGCTTTAGCGAGCTGTAATTCCTCATTCCCCAGAACCAGCTCATGTGCACGCCTTTGTTCTCCTCTGCCCCCACAAGTGCAGTGAGGATGAATCCCAGAAATATTTAGAATTAAGAGGGGACTTATTACTTCTCTCTTACCATCCCAGGCTTTCAGAGCGGGGTGGGGGAAGGAAGGAGGGATGCAGGGTGTCAACAACAATAAGCAGGAGGGGGAAAGATGCCTGGCACAGGGAGAGTTCAGTCTGGGACAGTTTGATCTCTCCCAGAGCACTCTCAGTGCTTGAAGATCAGTGCTTTTGACACGTTTCTCCGGCTGCTGAATGAGAGGATTTACTTGGGTGAAATTTAGGCCCGAGGGGAACATGAAAATCATATTCATAATTTGAAGTGACATGTGATTCAGGATTAAAAAGCTGGCTGGCAGAGAAAAGAGCTGAGGTTATCCTTTTGAGCTGTGCTAATGCAGAAAACTGTGTTTTTAATCCTGTTTTAAAAAGGCCTAGAAGGTTTCCAGCTGGGGCAGTTAGAATATAAAGGAGCAGTAAAGATGAGGAATCCCTTTCACAAAAGGAGGGGAGAAAAAATCCAAAACAACAACAAAAGATCAAGTTCTGCTTTTGTTTTTCTCTGATAGCAAGTGGCTGAAAGCCAATACAGCAGGGTTTTTTTAGCTACCCTTCCTTTGTCTGACTCTTTAAAACACCACAAGCAGCAAGAATGATCAGTGGGACGAGGCAGAGGTGAGTGCTAAAGGTGACACTGGCGCTGAAGAGAAGGCTCCTAGGGGCTGGGAGTGCAGTTTCCCTCAATTTGTGCATTTCTCTGGGGAACTGAGGATTCAGGAGTAGCTTCTCCCTTTCTGTCACTGCCCAGAAGTCCCTTGTATTGAGGACAAAGCAGAAAGGTGTCCCCAACCCCACCAGGGTTAGAGTTGTGTGATTGATCTCTGCTCCTTTTCTTGTCCCTTTTCTCAAGAGACTCTTAATTGTAGCACAAGAGTGAGCAGACATCACTGCTTATTGTTCTTAATATACTAATTTCAAGGTTTTAGTTGATCTTCCTCTAGATCCTTATTTGTATTTTTCTCTACCATTATTGGATGACCTCCCTTCTATTCTGATAATATTGTTTGACTTAGTTTGTCAGAGTGATTTTCAGCATTTTGAGGGAAGAATTCCCTTTTCAGTTTAGATGTTTCTAACATAGGAAATGGAAGTTCATATTCCAGTCAGTATCTTAAAACATCACATGTACAAAATTAGCAAAATGCTTCTTGAAGTAATGTGCAGGATGAGCAACAAATTACACACTCATCAATTAACAGGCTAGAAATGTGGTTTTCCCATATTTACCTCAATAATTTCTAAAAAAATTAGGTAACTTCTGCTGTAGTCTTTCAAAATTGCATTTCACAAGGGAAACTTCAGGGTTAGTTGAAATATTTTGTTATGATACATTTTAGTTTTCTTCCTTGAGATTTTTGGGGGGCTTTTTATCTTTTACTATTTCACCTAAACATCATTTCAAAACATAAATTTGAATGAAATAAAGTGGAAAAGCAAAGTCACTGTGCTCCAGAAAATGTCACATTGTTTTCCTGTTTTTCATAGTCAACTTTTATTCTTTCTTCTCCTCCAAAAAGACTTTTTAATTGATATATAATTTTTTAATAAAAATCAACACTGATAAAACTTCTGTCCAGCTCTGTTCAAAGCCTGTCACTGGTGCACTGGAACAAATCACATTCAACTTCCCTCTTCCTCAAGGTCCAAGGTATTTTCCCACACTTCTTCTCACCCTCTGGAAAACTTCTCAGCCCAGACAAAAAAGAAATGACCCAAAGCTGGAGGAAGTCAATGAGAGCTCTTCTATGTATTGACTTCAGGTTTGGGGAGAGCTCTGGATCAATAGGGTGCTATTATTAATCTAATAACCTATATATAGAATTGGTGTGCCATCATATTAGGTGTTTTAATCACGGTGTGGAATTCAGTGGAAGGTTATTCCATTACATTTTCATGACTGAAAAGGAATACTTACAATTGTTAACCCTTGCTCACCCTGTTGAGGCAGACACACAGCCTCTCTCTGCAGCATCACCACTGGGTGCTGCAGTCCCATCATGCTCAAATCCTTCTGATAAACAGGAAAGTGAAGGAGAAAAAAAAGATTAAGGACTGCAGGGACCTAACATTAAGATATGATCTGGCCTACAAAAGCCCTTCTCAAAAGAGTGAGTTTTGTGGGGAGCTTCCATTGCTGCATCCACAGTCAGGGCAGGGGAAGCTACAGCAGAACCCAAACCTCTGTCCCAGCACTGTTTCTACTTGTAAGCTGAACATGTCTGATACCAGAACATTAAGAGCCCATAAGCACAAAATGCAGTGATGCTGTTTTTTTTACTGAGACACTTGTCAGAGTAGAAGAGCACTCTCAGTGTCACAGATCTGGCTGCAGGCCAGCGCATGACACGATCCTCCAGGGAGCTTCTTACCATTCCTGGGTACACTGAGAGTACATTGTGTATATTGTATGTAATCAGGGAAGCTATTTCTCCCTTGGGTTCTTAGTAGAGTTTCCTGCCTTCACAGCTTCATTGGTAATTTTTGTTTGTTTTCTTGCTCTGAGTGTTGGCACATCACAAACTGGATGCTTTTGCCAATTGCTATCTGCGTCGCTGTCTCCAAAAGGCACCATGTTGGGGGACTGAAGGGAAACGCCTGATTAGGCTGAACAGTTTGTTTCCCTGCCAGAGAAGGACAGAGTGGCACTGCACAGGGCTGCATTGACTGAGGACATCCTGCTGTGGCTGCTCAGCCAGCAAGGTGTAGCTGGAAATGCTGCTCGAGCTCCGTGGAGGAAGTGCCATCTCCCAGTCTGGGTGTGTAATTGATTGTTTGCCTGTACATTCCCACAGCTGTGGTCACAATTACAGTAATTACATGGGCAAATAAACCATTGCATGTTGCCAGTTGTGGCAATCTGGGCACAGGTAATTGCCAGAGACCACAGGGAGACTCTGCTCAGAGGAGGAGCTGCAGCTTCACCCCTGGGCTGGGCTGGACGTGCTCATCTCCTGCCTGGTGCCTCAGCTCTCACATCTCCTCATGGGCTGGATCCTGGCCTGAGCACCTCCTCTTGGATGTGCAGCCAGCCCGAGTTTCTGACTTGTCTTGTGAAATCCCAACCAAGGAGGAGGCCAGCCTCCTTTGGATATCGTTGGATCTGCACGGCGAGCACACTATAAATAGCATCATCACACATTATCAACTGCATTCCTTGAGAAAACCAAAGCCAGATGAGATCATCTTTTTTACAGGAAAAAGTCCCAGGCATATTTACAGAGCATTTCTCTAAGTTTCTCTGTCCAGTATTATTTAACAGCTGCCATTGCTCTTTGTGTACAAGAGCAATGTACTCTTTATCTGTCAGATTCCAAAATGAGATTGGAAATCTAATTCTAAAAGTAGTATGCATCCAAAATTATCCCCAAATAGAAAAAAATACCAAGTTAGTATCTTAATAAAAGTTAAAGATAAGATTTTTAAGGACAATATTTTATGAAATACTCACAATTCCGTTGTTAAAAATAAAATTAACATTTTTTTCTTTTATTCTATCATTAACACAAAAGTTTATAAAAATTGCATTAAATATAATTTTAAAATCCTTCCTATATTGTCTTGCTATTTCAGTTCAGAGTGTAATAATGTAATCATTGCAAAAAAATTCACATAGACACACACACTGGTTTATTTGAAAACAACCATGAGCCTGAGTTTGTAGATTATTTTAATTGTCCATGGTGATCAGAGTGCAATAAAGCATAATAAAAGACCAGTGAAAAATGATGAAATAAAAAACCACTCTGCTTTTATAAGTAGACTGTTATGAGAAAGGCAGACCATTTTCTCTGAATATGTAATTTTTATTCTGTCTCTTTAATTTACATGAATAATTAAAATAGATTCAAGAAATCCTGTGCTCCTATGGTTTTTCTGGATTAGAAGAAAATGTACTATAAGAAAAGACTAATTAATGAATTGCAGCAGATCATAACAGGGAGTCTGATTTGGGTTAAATGACTGGTCTCAGTTTCAAACAAATATTGAATGGGAATACCATCATGTCAATTGATTTTTCATCCCAAATTTCAAATTATGCAACTAGCTAATTTAAATCTACAGTCGCGAGAAAGAGTAGGAGGAATAAATGTCCTGGAAATTCAGGTTTAAATCCTAAGAGTTGAGCTCAGCTTTCAAAGCCAGTTATAGTTTCAAAGTAAATGTTTTTAAGCAAGAATAGATATTTGCTGTGCACTTCATGAAATATCTTGCAAAGACAGATAAAAGTGTAGTAATATGTGCTACATGCAAATGTATAGGATTTAATTAGATAACAAATTGGTATTTCATGTGGCCATAAGGCATCAGGGATTGTAGTCTAATGGAGATTTGCAGTATTTTCCTCATTTGGTTGTTTCTCTATCTACCTGTGTCTGTCTGGCCCAGAGCTCAAGGGAATCTTTTACATCCCCTTCTGGTCTGGAGGAATAACCTACTGACAGTTTTTGCAGAGGAACATAATGTGAAATAGGTGGAAATAAGCTCTGTTGTAGGAGATGCTCCTGGGGGGCTGGAGCATGTCCAGGAATCCCACCAGAGCTGCCTAAGGTTGGACAGCTTGGGCTCTGCAGAATTTGGGGTGTGCCAGCCTGGGTTCCTCCATCTCACCTCATTTACAGACCCCACTCCAAGCTCCAGGACTCTGCACACTCTCTGGAGAAGTGATGGCCGAAGAGGCTTCTCCCCACCTATTGAGGACTTGTGCTTTGGAGGTGCCCACCTCTCCTGTCTCATGTCTGCACGGGGAATCACAGGGAGGCAATCCCAATGGCCTGTGGGCTGTGCAGTCAGGGCAGGTGAGTCCCAGCCTGGGCCAGTCCTGCTCCTCTCTGGAGGGAGCTGAAGCAGCAGCCAGGCTCCCCTGCAGACACCAGCCACGGGGCCATATCCATGCCACAGCCTGGCCTGGCTATCTGGGACACTTCTCTGACTCCCAATGAAACACTAATCTTAAAGAAATTAGGATTTTAGTTACAAGTTAGAAGAAACTGGGCTTGAGATAGTTACCTGAAACCTAAATAATTGATTGCCTGTCAATTTATGTTTGCTTAGCTGTGCTTGCAATGGGAAAGGATGAAACTGGTAGGTAGGTCCAAAGAACACAAACAATTGCAACCAGAAACTGGAGTTGCCCCAAAAGCCATTTGTATTGTCATTGATAGAAAAGGTCAGGGAGAGGAAGACTCACTTTACTTCCTCCTTTTTAGACCACTCCCCACAAAAACGACCCCAGACTTAATTCAAGAAGCCAACCACGCTGTAATAGCCATTCCAGCTAATTACCATGGGAAGCAGGGATGGGAGGGGTTGGTATTATCAATATGTCAATAAATAGACTCTGTGCTCACCTGTAATTTTGCAGTGTGTATTAGGGGTTACCTGACACTGCTGCCCAGCTCTGAATAAACACACACTTTGTAACTTTAAATTGTTAGAGACTCTTTTGTCTGTCACAGTTGAGTATCGGTGTTAGACCAATACTCATATTTTGGTAAATCACCAAGCTGAGCCCTGAAGCCACCAACACAGCTCCAGGCACAATCAAGGTTCACATTTTGCAGCACATTATGCTCTTTGGGCTTGGCAAGGTGAAGTATGTCCATTGCAGGCAGAGCAGGAATTACCATGAGCTTTTCCCAGCTGGACTTCTTGTAATCGTCGCAGGGATAAATAGTTTCTCAAGACTCCAGATCTTTTCCTGTCAGGCTCTAAGCCTGTCTCCAGCTCTTTTGAGCTTGTCAGGGGTTTTATTTGCAAGATTCAGCTAAAAATCTGTCCTGCTAGACTAAGCCAGGCTGTTTCTGCTTGTTCCCTAATCTCCAGGCTTCCTCCCTCTGCATGCTAAGAAACACTTAGTTTGTTTAAGGCCTGAGGCAGGCATAATTACAAAATTTAGGCAGAATCCTGAACTGACCCCAAAGGTCTTCCTACTCAGACAGAAATCATTTGTCATAATGAGCCTACTCGTAACCTGCTGACCCTTGGAGCTCAATTAATTTCACGCAGGAGAAGTGCTCACAGCCTCTGGACCCTGCTGCAGGAGGGATTTGCACAGTGGTGTCTCCCACTCACACAAGCCAGTGTGGACAAATGGGCTTAGAAATGTCTCCAGGGAGAGCAGGGAACAGTGACAGGGCATTGCTTTTAGAGCAGGGTGGTAAAATGAGATATTTCTGAGTCTGGTTGCAGAGTAAATGTGTATTCCTTAGAATAATTAAGAAAGCATATTTAGGCTTATAGGTTAGATTTACATTCCTTCAGCTGTTTAAAAGACACTCACCTCTGTCTAGGAGAGAAGTGGGCATTAAATGAGCCTGATTTGCCAGCCTGCTACAACAGCTCTGCTCCAGAAAATGCTGCCCTGCCAGCTCTGCCAGGCACAGCTCTGGGACAGGGCTGGAGACAAGTGGAGATCTACAATGATATAAAAACTATGTATAAATAACGAGCTTGGGCCAAACACTGCAGTGAAATGTCCATCCTGCTTCCCACAGGCACAGCTGGGGGTCTTCTGCATCACACTGCACTGAGTCAGGCCAACCCAGAACTCATTTTGGGGTCAGACCTTGACTAGCTGAAGATGAACTGCCTGGACTTGAACTCTGGGTCTTTCTCAGCTACTGGCATAACCTCTGGATTTTTGTATTGTTTTGCCTAAATAGCACACAAATTACAGTAAAAATAGAGCTTTAATCTGAATATTTTTAAGTATGTTTTCTGGTCTTTGTCATCTCAAATACTTCAAAGGAATGTCTGTGCAGTTCAGCAAATGAAATTAAAAATTGCCTAAACTACCTAAAATTAGCTGTCTCATGCAAACTGGGTGTGGAGATGACAGGCAACAGATGAGCAGGGGGCTGAGAGCACTTGGATCAGTGGATATACAGTCAGATCCTGTAGCCAGCTGGTTTTTGGTTATAGGAGAGGGTTGTACTGGACCCACTTGTGTTGGAACAGGTATTCCTAGCCAGAATAATAAAAATCTGGCCTGTTCTATCTCTTGGCATGGTCCAGCCAGCCTATTTAATTAAGATGAAAAGCACAGTCAAGAAGATAATTCAAGAGACATCAGTCATCTTAGACAATATGAGGCAGTGATTTTTGTAGCAAATCACTGAACCTGATTATGCATTTACAGGAATGCATGTGGCTAGACTGAATAATCCTAGAGCATCTTTCCAGCAACCATAACTATTTGCACTTACATAGCACCTTTTGGCCATGGAGCCCAGGGTCTATAAATCTGTAGGCTCATAGGTGAGAGCTCAGTAGTGAATTTGAGAGCTGTGTGATAAATTGTGTTTATTATGCACTTTCCTTCTACAATGCTCATAATAGATTTTCACTAGAAGTGACTCCTGGACTGTGTAAACTCTGTGAGAGCTCAGCTGCTCCCTCTGAAGCAGCCAGAAATCTGTCTTAAGGAAATCCCCAGATGGCACAAAATTGGCATTCCCTGCTCTTTGCCACGCAGGGCTTTGGCACAGGAGGCAGTGAGGAGGTCAAGCCCAGTGCACAGTGATTCAGCCCTGGCAGTCAGGAGCTGCAAGCACTTTCTTTAGGTAACCCAGCCACACTTCTCTGTTATGCAAGAATGGACTTTGGATGCTACTGGGTCAGACCTGCAGAGAGCAGGAAGGTGGCAGGGAATTGTCTCTCCCTCCTGTGCACTCCATTTTACCTAAAGAATAGGCTCACCATTTAGGACAGACTCCCCCCAAATTATACACAGAATATTAAATAGTGCAAGTGTGCAACAGCTCCAACACAGCCCCCTCTCCCTGGCTGAATAATGTCTGTTGTTTAGATCGTTTAACTGATGATACAGTTTTCCCCTGCTTTTTGTCATGGTCTGACAATATTCAGAAACTGCTTTTCCCCTAAACTGTTGTCTCAAGTGTTTTCCCTCCTGAGGATCACAGAAGATAAAAATAATGCATGTTGAGTGTATGGAAGTGTGTATATATATATGATACACGATTGCTGAGCATTTATGACATTAATCTTCACTCACAAAGACAGAAGAGATAACTCATAAGTTATCCCTCTGCTCAACCATGAATATAAATGTCAGACTCCTAATGGAGATGTTGTCTAATGAAATGTCGTGAATTATTGAATCTCCTGAGCCATGTGCAAATTTCATTTCTTCTTCCCTTTTGGGTTCAGATTGGGTATTTTTGAGGTGATGCTATCAGCTCTGTAAAGAACAGATGAAAAGATTCTCTGTGTACCAAGATTCTCTATGAACCATGTAGCACTAAAGATACAATCTCCATCGTGTGGAATGCCTGGGGGGATGCTGGCTGCCCACTCCCATGGCAGCCATAATTAAATGCATTTCAAATTTACATTAAAAACTATTATTTTGGAAACCTCTTCCTTTGAGGGTCCAATTGAAAGGTGAATCTAAAGAGGGTCATAAAAAACAGCAGCACATTCTGCAAATATCAGTGGTGTAATTAAATCAGTGTAAAGCAGATCAAGCTACTTTGGTGCCAACTCAACACACTTAAAATGGTTTAAACATTATTTAAATAGGTTTAGCTTCATTTAGTAAATTAGTATAGGCAAGCCAAAAATTCTTTGTAATTTACCATTCCTTCTGGTCTCATCAGCTTGTGTGTCACACTGGTTTGTGTCATCTTCAGGACACACTGAGGTACAGCTTAGGTCCTTATTGTCCCGTTTTGGTTTGGCCTGCAATAGGGGTGAGATTTGTGAGGTGCACATTTGCCTTGTTCCAGAGAGAAGGCTTGTTCAGAAGTGCTGTGTCCAAAGACAGCACCTTGGAAAGCTTTGTGGTGTTCTTAGGGCACTTCCACCTTCCCCCAGCTCAGACCAGCAGTTGTAAGCAGTAACAGCACAGCCTGCTCACTGAGCTGCTCCTGGTTTACTCCCAGGCCCATTTCAGTCTAAACTGCACTTGTTCGTGCTGCTGAGATCAGATTTCTGCCACTCTGACCCATTTGAACTGAAGGAAATCCAAATGCCTGCCCACAGCCATCTCTACTCACAGATCTGAGGTGGCAGAAACCTCATCAGAATCACACAAAGTTCATTTGCTCAGTTTAACCTGTTATTTTTATTTATCTGCTTGAGAAACACATCATTCATTTTGCTGAATCCCACCAGCAGCTCCTGCAGGGCTGAGCTCTTGCTTTGAGTGCAGAATTGGAACTTGCAGCAGCCCAAACTCTGTGCAGGATGTCTCAGGAGATGCAGCAGATAATCCTGAAGTTTCAGCTTCTTCTTTTCAAGGTACAAACAACCAGGAGATGATGGTTCAGAGGGCTGGGCAGCTCCCAGGGAGTGTTTAGGGACAGGGACAGTAATCCCTCCAGCCCACCAGCACATTGTGCAATAGTTGTGCTGATACCATCAGGCTTCCCCTCGCATTGGCCCCGTGATGTAGAGATCTGTTATTATCCCCACTTACAGCTGCAGCACAAAGGATGAGGGGAGAATAAATGACTTGCCAGAAGGCAGATGGGGAGTCTATGGCACAGAAGATTATAGGAGCCAGGTGACCTGTGCCTTGGTTTGGCTTTATGCCCAGAAAAATCTCCTTTTCTTCCTGTAGTTATTGTGCCTTCCTTCTGCAAAATGGAAACCTCTGTTGGAATCTCTAGCCCTTTAAAGCTACAAAAAAAAAAAAAAATCATCTAATTCCCAGGTAAGAAAAAAATACAGAGGAGCCCTTATTTACCCTGTAGGCCTAGGCATGCTGCATGGTTATACTGGTATAAGAAATGACCCAGCATGAGCAATGCCTGCATTGTGCTGTGGCACAGTTTTGGCCAGAACATTCCCACTGGCCTCCATTTCCCATTGCCATGAGTCATCATGTACACCCACAGCACTGATGGTGTCACTGGTGCTGATCCCAATTACCTGGAGAAACCTGATAGATGAGGCACACATTTGTGTATGGGATTGCCCATGTGGCACTGCCACTCCCTGCTGCAGGAAGGTTCAGGGCAGAGCCCAGCGTGAGCTCCAGCACATCCTCACCACCATCATCACTGACACAGGGCTGCACCGGGCTGTTCAATTCCTTTAGTATTTATTGGAGCCAGCAGTGCCTGAGGCTCCAGCCCCCCTTCCACATACCTAGCTGAAAATTACTGCCAGCCTTTGCCAGTGACCCCTGCAGGAAGCACTGAAGCGATCCCCCCGATGGCTGGGGGCTCAGCCTGGCCGGGTGACCCGCGGTGAGGCCGGGCTGGCACTGCAGGCGAGGATTGATTGCAGGTAGCAGGTGAGACCCTTTCACCTGGCTGCCCCTGGGACGTGGCCAAGCGCTCCGTGCTCCAGGCAAGACACACCGTGCGTGGGGATGCTTTTATCAGGGCTGCCTGGCCACTCATTATCTTGTTAGGTTTGTAATTGCTGGGCGTGTCGATGCTTTTCCTTGAGCACAGCTACTGGGGAGCAGCAGAAGCGTTCCGTGCTTCCCTGGGCAAAACTGGAAATGAGTAGGGTCTCTCCCATCTCTTGCTTTTTCATCCTCCTGCTCCCTGACTGCCTCTGCTGTGGCTCCATTGATCTGTGGTGAAGATGCTTCCCATTTACACCTCAGTCCAGAAGGAGAGAATTTAATTTGAGGTAATTGTTGTCCAATGCAGTCGATCCAGCCTCTATCCAGGCTTTATGGGAGCAATATTAGAGTGGAAGTGATTTTGCTATTGCAGTGGATTGCATCAATATATGCTGGAACTGATGTGTTAGGATCAGGAAAGTGACATTTACTGTAGTAAAGGGAGTACGTATTTGGCCCCAAATTTAGCTGGGAGTTGAGAGGCATAACTCTACCTTCATCTGGGATCATTTATCCCAGCTCTGGGTCTTGCCAAGACAAATAAGTGCTTCTTCATGCTCACATGCTAATGCTGTTGTGATGAGCAAAGGGTTCCTTTACCTTTTAACCATTATTCAAATTAAACTGTTAAAATCAGGGAGAAGCCCAAATTCAAGGGACCCAGCATATATATGATACAATTCTTTACCTGCTCTCTGTAGCCTAATATGAGGGGGGTACATTTCTACCGAGTTTATATTCAAATTAGCTGGAAGACAAAGAAAAAGAGAGAAAGAAAATGCCTGGTCTAAATCTGGTCGGGGTTCTGAATCCCAAATCAAAGGAGCAAGGCATCCTTCATGATAAATGTTTTATGAAGAGCACACACAGCATGGTAATGCCCACAGAAATCTGACAGTTTTCTCTGCTTTCCCTCTCTCTGCTCTACTTTCCCATCCGTGCCTCAGGTCACACAGTTGAGCCTTGTTGCTCCTGTCCTTGCCTGTGGTCCCTGATTCATCACTTTTCAGACATCACTTCGTGTGTCTGGAGAAGCAAGCAGGAGAGACAGAACTTTCCCTGAATTTCTTCATCTCTGTTTGCACTTCTGCTTGCATTTTCCTTGCCAGTCTTTCTCACTTCTTTCATTCTGTCTCTTCCATGGTATTTCTTTTCTCACTCCTGTTTCAATGTTTAGTGTCACTTGGGTGGAAAATGACCTCACAGAGCGTTGGGAAGGAGTCCAGGTCCTGCTGGCCTTGACTTTCCTGGGCAACTTCTGTTTGTATCTGCAAACCTGTGCTTCTGTGATGGTCCATGAATTTCTCTGTGGAGCTGGAATCTGTGGGTTCAAGGTCCCCTAGAATCTGATAATTGGGATGAAAGATCTCCCCATCCCTTGGGCCCTGTGATCCACTGCCTTTCCTAATACAAATGGGCTCCTGTTTTCCAGTTGGAGTAGGCCTAGCACAGTCTCTATTTTAAATTTTAGTTCACCTTTATAGGAATCCTTTCATCATACTAATTTAAAAATTTGAAGACTCATTTAATTTTTTCCCCTCAGCCACTTACCACACAACATACCATAGCAGAGAGAGAAGTCTCCATGCCAGTTATGCCCTTTCATGAGCTTTCCTTTAACCCCTTTTTCCTTTTCTGCATCAGAAAAGGATACAGATTGAATGGCCTACATTGTATATAAACCTCCTTGGGTTTATATACAGCAGACCAGGAATCTCCAGTCTCTGACATGCCTTCATCACAGTGGAGTCCTGTGTCACAGCCTGGCCCTAGCTCCTGCCCAGATGAGATGGAATTGTCACCCAGCTCCAGCCAGATTCATGGTGGGGCAGCAGCAGCCACTGCAGCCTTCTGGACATACTTTTGTAAAGAGATAAAAATTGAAATTCAGTATATTTACTGCAAATGACAAACGAGAGTATAAAGCTGAATAGAAAAATTGCCCTAGAAAAAAAAGTATCCCCTCAGGAATCAGATCATATTTGAGACTGTAACTGGATCAGACAAGCCACAGCCAGTGAAACTACAGAAATTTATTGTGCACTGAAGAGCTGCAAACACAGACCTGTGGTGGCTCTGCCCAGCCTCTCCTTGGATGGAAAATTGCATTGTGCTCTCCTTGGATTTGGAGTTGGACCAGTTTTAAAGAGAAGGCACTGTGAGTGTGCTTGTCCTGAAGGCTGCTGTGCTGGAAATGGTATCTCCTTCTCAAAGTGTGTTTTTAAGGCATGGGCAAGGCCTGGGCAGCCTGGCCAAACGATTTATTGACAGGTCAACATCTCCACAGCCAGCACTGCAGAGCAGAGGATTCTAGGGTATTAAATATTTCATATCCACTTGATGAACTAGGTTTTGCATGAATTGTACCCAAAGGATCAACCCAAACCACTCTATGTTAGGTTCTCAGCCCTGCCTTGAGATGTGCTCCATGAGACATTTCATCTCTCAGCTTCTCAGCTCTGTTTTTCCAAGTCAAGACATTGATTTTTTCCTTTCCTCTGTACTTTGTCTTACCTGCTCAGATTGATGTGGACTTTTAAAGTGTTCCATATGAATATCAGCAAAGTGTTGTCCCAAGTTTAGTTTCAGCCTCAAAAAAGGAAAAAGCACAACAAAATCCCAATAGTAACCAGCAGTTATTTTTGCCATCTTGGGGAGCTGGGGGTTTTTGCTTTTTGCTGGTGTTCCTCATTATTCTTCATATGAAATTTGTGCCTTTTTTAACATGGAAGCTTTACTTTAGCTATAAATAATAAAAACTATGCTATTTATATGAGCAGTGCTCTTTGGTGATCTGGCTGTGGGATTACAGCATGAGCTCCTGGGGTCATGGGCTGAAGAAGCCTATGAGCTGGGCTGTGGAGATTTCTGAAAAGCAGAAAAGTGGAAATAAAGCAGTGATGCTGACACAAAAAAAAATTGTTCATTTTTTGCCCCATGAGTTATGCCAGCCCTGAGTATTTACTTGCCAGCCAGGTGGGGTTAGCAGTGTGCAAGCAGGAAAATGAAGAGCTCCTTTCATCCATGGTGGAGAGCAAACCCCCAAAAGAGGGGGTGAGACAGGAGGTTACACTCATGGAGGGTTCCCTGGAAAAAGAGGTTTTTAGAGTCACAGTCAGTGAGAGGGGAAAGTGAACATTATGGAAGGTGATGTGAATGAAACATCAGGTATTCAGGAGGAGGGAATGGAGGAGATACAATCACTCAGGGACTGCAGATATGAGGAGCAAAACTTTGATTGATACAAAACACCAGAAGGAAACTGATGAAAAGAATCACAGAGAATGTGGGCAGAGATAAAAAAAATTAAAAATAAAAGAGTGTTAAAAGGTTTGAGGCCATTTTGACCTAAATGTAAAAAGATAAGTGAGAAGTCTGAACACAAACACGAACCATCCAAATTCTCCTCCTTGCTTTTGGATTTGTACAATAGGCTGACTGCAGATGGGTTCCTACAACATGTGGGTATTAGTTCTATCTGGAATTTATGAGTTTTTCGACTTACTGTCAGAGCACAACTTCCCTGTGCTTTTCATATTTATTTATTTTTTACTTTTTCCCAGAGCTGAATGGGTGCATGAAGGGCACATAAAGGTTTATTGAGTAAAAGCCCTAAATGCTTGCAAACTTTTACTATTCTTCCAGGGCCTATAAATATTTTTCTCAATCTTTCTCTTCAAGGCAATAAAAAATTAGTTTAGAGGTTAGCTGTGGGACACTTGACATGAACCTGGCTCTAATCTCATTTTGAGTTTAGGGAAAGTAGAACATTTCAGAGTGCCAAAATATTGAAATAGATAATGGCATGGTCCATAAGCCCATACCTGTCTGTGGCATCCCAAAGTGCATGGATGGTGAAAAGACCAAGTACCTGTGCATTAGAAAGGTGCTGCCTCTCTCAGGGGCATTGCTGAGGTTTGCAATTGCAGCAGAATGGTTTTCCTTTCAAAGGGCATGGTTTGCACCCCAAAATGTGCCCAGATTCAGAACAAACACCATGGATTCACATCTCAACAGTGTATGGTGCTGGGCATCAGGGACACAGCTGGGGAATCACAGGTTTTGACACACACACATTGGAGGCAGGGAGGTTTTTTCTGAGTGCAAAATTATACAAAAAAAAAAAAGTTTTAATTAAAAATAAACAAAAAATCCCACAAACACACAGGATAAAAAAATTCTGTACTCATTTCAGCATCAAAACATATCTTGCTACTCCAAAAACTGAGACTGTAAGGAGGTACCTTTACTTCAAGACTAGCTTAGTCACATTTCTCACAATAACCTGACTCCCAGATTCCCACCTCTGGATATCCCTGTAGTTTGCTGTGAGCCCTCAGTTCGGGGTTTGCTTAGCTGTGCATCCCCAGGACAAAAGGAGATGTTAGGAAAGGCAGTGAGAGCAGCCAGTGTGTGGCCCAAAGGTTGAGATCCATTGCACGAGGCCCTTCCCTTCCACGTCAGGGATTATGTGAGGGATATGGATGTGGCACCTCGTAACCACTCCACATGGAGCTGTGCTAATTCCTGTCAGGACACAGCAAAGGAGTTAATGCAAGCTGACTTTCGACTATGTAAAAGATGTTCCTGATGAAACAGCAGACGTCTTTGTCTCCCTTCATTTTCCCCTCCCTTCTTGGTTTGCAGCCCTAGCCTGGGAGAATCATGGAATCATAGAACAAAAAGAACTTAAAGATCAACTCTGCCATGGGCAGGGAGACCTTCCCCTAAGCCAGGTTGCTCAAAGCCACATCCAATCTGGCCTTGGACTCTTCCAGGGATGAGCCAGCCACGATTTTTCTGGGCAGCCTGTTCCAGCACCTCACCACCCTCATGGGGTTATCCCTTCTGGCTGGTGATCACCAAAATCAGGAATCTGGAGGTGTCACCGTGTCTGCCACCTCCTGCAGGGCCAGGAGGCTTCCCTCAGGTGTCTCCAAGGGTTTTGGCTGGATTTGGGATGGGGATGCAGTGGCTGAGTGAGCCCAGCTGTCCCTGGTGTGTAAGTCAGCAAGTCCGACGCCCCCGCAGGAAGCCGAGCTCCTCACAGCAGCCCTGTGGTACTCAGCAGTTCTGGTTTGTGAGGGGACCTATGAAAATATTTTTGGTGTCAGTTTTCCTGGACGCTCCCAGCTTGTGAAAATTGAAGGCAAGCACTAACTTTCCTGTTCCGGAGCAGTTGTTGCTTTAAAAAAAACCACCCTGAAAGCAGGAGAATGTCATGGGAACGCTCCTGAGGCCCCTCAGCTTGGAGGTGGTAGGAGGCTTGCAATAACACATTCACTCATTTAAAGATTGTTTTGGAGGTAAAACCACTTCCTATGTAGATGTCTACACTAGAAAAAGAGTAGATCAGTGTCTGTTTCACAGGGGTGTTTTTAATATAAGAAAGCGTATTTTTAGTGAGAAAAACTCTATCTATCTATGAGGCATTCCTTCAGGAAAGCTGATGTAAACATACTTAGCTGTTAAAGATTTAATGAGATCCCACCAGTATGTGTTGTGCATTTATCTAATGAGATCACGTAGGTTCTCTCAGCACCTCCTCCTCTATGAAACCAGGCACCTTCTCTGCTCCAGCTAGGCCCCCAGATTAATATTGCCTTGACATAATTGTTCATTCAACGCGACTGCTAATTTGTCAGTGGAGCTATCCCAGGGTCTTGCTCCAAGAGATATGAAAACAATAACCTTGTGACCAAGAGGCAGGCCTAATGTTTTCACTGCTAAACTGTTGAAAGGGTGTTTTATGTGAAGGAGATGGGAATGAGTCATCAAGCAAGGGGTACAGGGTTAGTACTTCTGAAAAGAAAGAAAAGGAGCATAAAAACCCCAAAGTTATCCTTCCCTAATACAAATCAGAGAATTGATAGGCAAGGAAAAAAGCAAATATATGCAAAGTGAACCAGAGGAATGCATCAATCTGCAAATCAAACGAATTCTGGGCATGGTTATTAAAAGTTTGTGCATTCACAACCACACGTGTGCGTGCTTTGTCTTGCACACACACATGCACCACTAAAGCACTGATGTGCAGCTCCCAAACAATTACCTTCTAATTACAAAAATGTGCCCCATTCCAGTAATGACAACTGCAGCACAATGAAAACCAAGCGTCGGTATAAAACAAAAATCATATTTCAAAGAAGCGCTGTAGATTAGCCCGTGGCTTTCTCTCAGCTGTGTCTCTCTGATTCCTGCTGGGTGACACAATGGGCTGGCTTAACGCAGCCTGGCCTCTGAACTCAGCCTTGCAAGCCTTGGATCCTTGAAACAGCACCCTCACTGTCTATCTGGTTTTAAAGCTACACATATTCTGCACAATATTCTCTTCTTTCTCTGCCCCATTTGTCTGTGGCACATCTGTATGCCCCATCTCCCTGTTTTTTCATAAAAGTCCTCACAGTCTTTTGTGTGTGTATTCCTTTCAACATCTGCAAAAGAAATCATTTCTTTTAGAAACAGTGTAAGGGTCGGGGAATATACACAATTGCTGGAAATACTGTTTAAGGCCCAGAGGGGAGAACTTTTTTTCTCCCATGATAATGTGCTTTTGCAATGCAAGGCTAAGTACTCAAAATCAACCCCCTTCTCTCCTATCTGTCCTGCCCAAGAAAAAAAAAATCACAAGGTGGAACAGGCTCATCTGAAGCAAAATATACTTGAGAGAACAGATGTGGCAAAACAAAACCCATAGCTTTCCATGAAGAGCTGCCAAAAATAACATTGGCTCGGCAGGCATGTGATCTTCAGAGGAGTTTGCTACTTGAATGAGTCAGAATGGTGATTCCATTTTTACCTCTTCAGTGAACAGGAAACACATTCTCCTTGAGCACCAAATTCTCCTGCACTGGCCCACTTACACTGGATTATATCAGTGGGATTTGCAGGTGCTGAGACAAAGTGGAAAGAGTGTAATGGTTTCCTCTAGTTTGAGGAGCAGAGCTTAATTAACAAAGCCCAAAAGGTCATCAAGAAGTGTATTTAAAACACAGATACCTGTGTACACATACCTGGAGTGAGGAGCTACAAGAGTAGAGGGAAGTATTTAAAATATCCATTTCCATAAAGAAATATTTGGACTCTGCCCAGACAATATACTTTATTCTAGGTTTAAAAGCTTGCAAAGTTTAAGGAAAAAAGTCTAGGAGGTGGCTGATGCCACCACTCCATCACGTGTGCTTCAGCTCATTGCTCTTGAATGAAAATGTTTTTGTTTAATTTTTTTTGCAGAGAAATGGAGTGGCAATGTCCTCAACAGGCTTCAGGTTTTGGTATCCAACTCTCAGAGGTTGGAACTCCCAGAATCAGCATATGTGTTTCTCAAGTTTTATAGTGAGGAAGGAAATTGAATTTTGAATTTCATGTCAGGAGGAGCTTGCAGAACTTCTCTTTGAATGGGCCATCAATTGTCCAGTAAAAGTAGGAAATGTTGAGGTGGAGTTGATAAGAAGGATATATAGAAGTCTTTGCAGTTTCTTTTTCTTTGAGAAATACATTTAAATGGAAAAAAAAAAGCTATTCCAAGATTCCATGAAAAACTGTTACTCTCTCAAATGCCTTCCATATCTCTAGGAAGAATCATTTCAATTTTGCAATAAATGAACATATCCCCAGTATAATGAACTGATACCCCAGTTCCTTGAGGGAAGCACAATGATTTTATTTGTCTATAGGAATCACAGTGATCCTTTTTGTATCCTCCCATTCAAGTGTTTCATGTTTCCTGTGAAATATTTGGGAGATAGTTTCTGTATTCATGACAATTGTTGCCCACATTGTCCAGTACAATACCAAAAGAATAGAGGAAAGTCCAGTTGTGGAGCTGGTTGCAGGCCTGGTGGATATTTCATCAAGAACATGAGTTGGGAAATATTGGTCAATTGGGTCCTGGGAAAATCTACCTTTCATTTAAAAAAATTTTAAAAAAAACCTTGGATGCAAGTTCTGAAAATAGCAAAAGGAATGGATCATAGACCAACTGCAGACAAACGCAGTCTCTCATCAGACATCTGAAGTCATGTTGTTTCTGTTGGAGATTTCAACAACTTGAGTTGAAGTCCATTGCCAGGACTTTCAAAAGCAACTGATGGGAAAAGGAGTTCAGAGGTTTGAGCAGAGCCTGATTTTCACTGAGTTTGGGGATTCAGCAGTTTCTAAAAATCAAGCCAAGAGCCTTCCAAATTGAGAAAACACATCTGACAATTAATGGCTGGAAAATGTGGTCAGCACAGAGCTGTAGGTGCTCACGTCTTCAGAAAATCAGTCCAAGGCTCCCTCAAGTTAGAAACCTGACGTTTCCAGAACGAGAAGTCTCTTTGGAAAATGTTAGCCTCCAGCTCTGTTTTAGCTTTTCTAGGTATTCACATGGGAAGAAAAATATTGTCTAATGTCTAAATGTGATTATGATGTAGTGGCTCATTGAGCTGAGAAAGTGCAATAACATGTGGGAAATAATAGTGCCACACTGGAGGTGAGGTGCAGTTCATTGGTGAAAAGGCAGTGACAAACCTGTCTGCCACTGGCTCTCTATTTTAAAGGAGCCTCTTGATACAAGAAATAGTAGCTGTCTTGTGACATTGTCATTTTGCATCTCCTTTTTTCAAGATTTCTGGGTTTGTGTTACTCTTTAGTTATTTAAATACAAATCTGACCCTTCCACACAGAGGAAATAAATAAATCCAAGAGCACCAAGGATTTTCCAAACTGGTAAGTCCTTGTCCACAGAATTCTGTGGGACTTGTTCTTTGCTTATTTTTCAAGGTTTTTAGATTAAAGAACTGACTACTGACTTCATGTAAAACAAACAGGGAAAAAAAAAACAAAAAAAAAAACAAAAAAAGGCCACTTGTGTTCAAATCTAAGTGATGGGTCTCTTCACTGAACGATTTCATATCTAAACAATGTAAATGAAACTTCCTTTCACTTTGATAAAGCACTTGGCAGTGAAGTGTGTGCTTGCTGACCAACTCATTTGTCAGAAAACACCAACTCTTTCATACTTTCCATGGTCTTGTTTACAAGTCTTGGTGCCCCTCCTCGTTCCATCCAGCATTGCTCCACTGTGTTGAAGCAAAGCAATTCTGGACGCTTTGGTACACCTTAATTGCCAAGAAAACACGGAGCAAAGATCAAAGACCAATCTGCACCAGGAAAATAGAACCACTTCTGGGGCTTCTTTCTTGGAAAATTTGTGCCCCAGCATCTTCATCAAGATCAGTGGGAGCTGCTTACAGGAGAAAACAATCACAACACCTGTATATACACAACTTGATAACAGGATCATTCATCATCCCTCCAGCTTCCTCCTCTTTGGTTTAAATTTAAAACAGACCAGAAAGTTGCTCTGTCACCTAGTTTTTTCAAACATAAAGAATGTTGTAATTAATTCCTGCACATTACAAGACCACAGAGATATTTTTGTACATCAAAATTATGACGTAATGTTCTGACACATGATGACTGATTCTTTACTGCTGCCTAAGTACATCACTGTGCACTTGGGTGGCATCAGCTGATTGTTGATACACTCAATCTCTTCATTACTTTTTTTTTAATTATAATTTCTTTTAAGGTGGATCTTTTTGGTTTATGCCAGGGCTTGGGTTCTCCTCTCAATTTTAGAGGCAACGTAGCTTTTATAGATTGACTCTTCTTTGTTCTTCCCTGTGAAAGAGAAATCTACTAAAAATCATTTTTTATTACATTTTATAGCCCCAAATGTTGGCAACTTCAAGGCTATATTTTATAACAACAACAAAAAAAAAAATCAAAAGAGAACTGAGATAAGAGCCAGAAGAAGACTCCCAAAGGGCTGCTATTGTGACAGAGGGCTAGTAAGACTTATTTTTCCAGCTCTGGTGCAAGACTCTGCCTTCAGTCAAAGGTTTGACTGAGTTTTATTAAGTAGTAATTGTTGGTCTCTGCAGATCTTTGAAAGCTCTGATTTCCCTGCCCTGTATTACATTCACAGAACACACTATTGGGACTTTTTTCCAGCAAGTTTCACCAGGATGTCAGTACATCTGAAGACATCCATATCACATACCCAAATACACTACTCTGGCCTTCTCAGTGTGTTGGAGGACTGTGCTTTACCCTCTTCTCCCAACTGCACACTCAGTTGCAGCCCACACCGCAGCTGGATGGGAGATGAAGCTCTGGGAAGCCAGAAGGAACTGCATTCCTGGAAAATGATGAAACCAAGGATTCATTTTTCATTCCCACCGCTCTCATTAGCAGATAGCAGCCACTTTTATCACTCTGAATATATTACTCAGGAGGCTCTTACCACATCAGGGCTTCACAGGGCTGGATGCTGTACAAACACTCGCTGTGTGCGTTCCTCCCATGCAAAGGACAAGAAAATCATTACAGCCTTGCCACAAGCACCTCCCCTTTCCTAAGGCACCCTCTCCACTCCCCGTGTGTATCTCCTGTTAATCATGCCATAGATCTCAGTGACTGGTGGAAATTCAATAAACACAGGTCTGATGCATGGTGATAAGAGAGACTCACAAACCAAAACAAGCACAGAGAAGAAAAACTCTCTTCCTCTCAACCCCCCCAGCAGTACTCAAAGGAAGTCTCACACACTTGATGATGCAATTGCTTTTCAAGCCCCAACAAGCAATTTTTCTGCCCCACTGTGAAGTGAAAAGACCCCAGCACCTTTTGCCCCATAAATTCAACCAGCATTGAGTTGGAAAATCAAGAGATGCATTATTGTTAATAAAAACAACATTAAATATTTTATTCTTTTCTTTTAGAGCTTTAAAGTCAAAGTGACATTAAGAGCTCAATGGTAGGGCTGGAAAATGGAGAGGAGGATTTTCTTTTTACAGGAAAGATGAGGCTCTTTTGTAGTTAATTAATTGTATCTCTGGGAGTCAGTGTTAAACCCAGTCTGCAGGTAAATGCAAGGCATGTCCTCAACCTGAGAGGTTTCCACGTAAAGAAAACCCCTTTTCTTCTCACCAAAATTGCCTTTTTTAGCCCCAGAAAGTCTGATTTGCACAATGTGCCCTAATGAAAAACAGCCACTTATTGCAGCTGCCCTTTTATATCCCTTTTCCAGGAGGAGACAGACCCAGACATGTTCTGGGAGGAACAGGCTGCTCGTCTGTCTCTGACACCTCCCTGAAATGTGGTGCTCAGAGAAGCACCTGCGCTGCAGGGCATGGCTGGTTTCCCCAATTCAGGCAGCACGTTCTAGGAACACCCCACCCACGGGCTCAGCCTCTTCCAGCACCCACTGGTGCCACCCAGGTGATTGCCAGCCCAGAGAGGCTGTGCCTGATCCGCCGCTCGGGCTCCCTGCGTGGTCTACGTGGCAGGGTGATGCCTGTCCAATGGCTTATCCGTGCTGGCAAAGGGAAAGGGGCTCCTTGTGGGGTTTGTCAGTGTCTCTTTTCAAAAATGTGTATTTCCAGAGGGGTAGGACAACATAAGAGCTGAGGAAGGTATTGTCATTTTAAGAAAGTCTTCTGGGATGACCCTGATGTGACACAGTATCTCTGTACCCCAATTTCCTACCTCTGGAATGAGAGTAGGAGCTGCTTGGCTGAGAGGTGTGCTGGAGGGACACAGAAGAACAGTTAGGAAGTGTTTGAATATTAGAGCTGGGAAGGAAGGGGAGCATGGAGCCACATTTGATGAGATTTACATTTCCTTTACAGTCCTGAGGCACCCTTTGTGCCATTCCTCATCTACTGACCCCAAGACTAAAAATTCAGTGGGTGCACAGAAGGAACCAGATTCTTTCCTAAAATGAGCTGGCATATAAATCCCCTGAATAGTCTGGCTCAGGGTAGTATTGTGTCTCCTGATGGCCATGGCAAAAAGCAAGTGGAACAAGATTGGGTGACACCAAGCTATGATGTGAGTGGCAGTGGCGTGAGTGATGGTGTCATCAAACACAATCCTACTGCCAGAAGCTGCACCTGGGTTAGTTGTATTATGGGAGGCAAACAGAAGAAATTCATTCAAGGCACCTGTAGCTCAGGAGATGCAACTTCTGCCTCTCCTGGGTTATAGATTGATCAGAATGTGTCTCTTTTTTTCCTGAGATATTTTGGAAATGTCTCAATTTCATTCTGCCAAGAAACAACAGCAAAAATAGTCATGAAATGTAACGCTTGGAGTTTTGCCAATCTAGATTTTAGAGGTTTGGGGAATTATTTCAATTCTCACAGGGAGGCCAGAAGGCAAAGATCAGCTGTAAGTGATAGAATCAGATGTTACACACATAAACCAGAATCCTTTGAAAAACAGAAACATCCCATTCTCCACACATGATACATCCTGACAGAGCCCAGCAGCATCCTCAGCACAAGGCCAGGCAGCGTTCAGCAGAAGCACTCGTGAGCAGGAGGACAGAACAACTTTTCCTTGATTTCAGCTGGAGCTGCATGCAGCTGCAGCCCGATAAATCTGTCCTGAGTAAGGCAGGGCCGTGTGTGCCTCCCGTTCTCGCACACACACCCACACACACTCAGACCGGGCTGTGACTCACTGCCTTCCCAGCAACCGGGGCTCCTGTGCTAGTTCAAACACGCTGAGACACTCTCTCAGCCCTGTGCATTAACCCCTGTCTCCTTCCCACAGCATCACCCACGGCTCAGCAGCGCCCAGCAGCCGGAGCTGGGCCTGACGGGCACTCTTGGTGCTGATGCGTGGAGACAGACAGATTCTTTCATGAGCTCACTTGACCCTTCAGGGTAAGAAGTGGAAATACTTGTTGTATAGTAAATTGAGCAAACATGACATGGATGGTAAAAGAGGGAGACAAGGGGAGAAGACACAAATAACTGTGAGGGTTCAACTTATGCACATGTAGAAGGAGGCTGGGATGGCTTCACCAAAGGGAAAGGGTCTCTCTTGGAACACCCAGAGCAGAGCTTATACCTGCAAACTCAAAGGCAGCTGATAGTCTAAAAATAAAACTTCTCCTCCAATCCATTTGGTTTGCTAACATTCAGCTGTTCAAAATACCAGGATTTTATCTGTCTGGATAGCACTTGAGAATGCTTTCATGATTTTGGTGGTTTTTTGGGTTTTTTTTTTTGTCATCAAGGTTCAGAGAAGGGTGAACCTGTCTTTGTTGTTGCTTTTCAGGTGAATATAGTTACAACATCCCCAAAACCCCATTTTCCTAGTCCAAGAGAACACTTACAATATGTTTGCAATGCTTGCCAGGGCACAAAAATGTACAGGGCTACTATTATTCCACAAAAACAATGGCATATCACTGGAATGAATGACAGATATTAGAACTTTCAAAATCCTTTGAGATATAATCAAACTCAACATCCTACTTTACAAATGTGGTGTTAGGTTATGCTACTTCATTCTACTCTGGCAGTTGTGTGTAAGGCAGAGGTGGCTGCTCATGAATTCACATTTCAAAGTATCATGCAGAGCCCTTCAGTTTGCAGAAAGGGGGTCTGGACACATTCAGGATAAAATCTCTTTTCCCTTAGTCCTACAGAGCATGTAGAACTTTGTCTTCATAGATTAAGTTTCCCAAATGGGTGTTATTTCATCTCAGTGCCTCACCAAGGAGCAGTAGTTTGGACTGATTGGAAGCTGCAGAATTCAGATCTCCCATCACCACACAGTTGCTCCGTCTGGAGCTGGTCCTGTTTAATAACTGGTTTGACACAAAGGTGTGATGGTGCCATCTCATCTATCAGCCTGTCACTGGTCTGTGGCACTTGAGACATCAGCACATGAGCAGCCCAAAGTTTTATTATTAACTCTGGTGGTTTGACAGGGGAGAGAAGCTGCTGCCTTGGAAAAGTCTCAGTGAAAAGCAGAGTCTGATGTTCCTGTGACCATCTTGCTTCAACACAGAGGAGACACCTGCAGTTTCCCAGGGTTTCAGGGTGAGGATGGGAAAGCTCCATTTCAGTGCTGAGCTTTCCTTCCCCATGTCCCACTCGTGCTGGCATTTCCCACTGAGCAGGAGAGCTCCTCTCCTCAGAGCACTGGGTGTTTCCCCTCTGGGAGATGCATTCAGCAGGTAGAAGCTGCAATCCCACGTTGTGCAAGAGGCCAAGCTTGGCCTGACAGGCAGGGAGCAGGCTGGCTGCTGCAGACAGCTCCAGCAAAGCATCAGAGCTTTTCTGTCCTCACCTGAGGCTCCCCTCCATCAGCACCCTGCAGCCACCGTGCATCCCTGCCCCATGGCTCCAGCAGGCTAAACCATGACTGTTGCAAGGTAATCCATTCTACCTGGAACCCTAAGTCTATTTTAAAGGAAATGGTTTGTTCAGACATGTAGGCATAGCTTCTATTAGGATTTATTTCCACTCTGGTTTGTGACAGTTTCCCTGAAGAAACAGATTTTGTTAAGAAAGGCACTTTTGGGGAGTTTCTGATGGTATACTTGCATTTACCTTGGGCTGTTGAGGTATAAAACACCACAGAAGAATTACACTTCTAACCACTCTGGCTGTATTATCAATAGACTGTAGACAAAATCTGGCCCAAAGGGAAAGTACCAGGCTTGCCAAGGTTAAAACATATTTGTGAACCCAAGTCTGAAAAAGGAGAGAAATCAGTGATTTAATCCACCAGCATCACATAAGTCAGACAGATGAAAGGCCTGAAAGAGCAGCACAAAGTAATCTGGCTATTTCATTCCCACTGAGCACCAATTTCCAACAGCCAGAGACAAAAGACATGAAAAAATATCCTAATGTAAACTGGCACGGGGTCCAGAGCACTAGCAGTTAACGTTAATTATGTATTACCCAAGCACTATAGATAGCACCAAACAGGAAGGGGAAAAACTCATAAAGCTATTAATAATGAACATAAAATTTGTAAATGCACTATGAGGAATAATTTGCATAGCAATATAAACATGATCTCTAATGCTGAAGAGCTGGAAACAGCACTCTGGTTAAAAAAAAAAAAATCATTATTTTATATGTTTAAAGCTATAGTCCTATTTACTTATTTATGAGCATGTATTATGGTCTCTAATTTTCAGATTCCTGACTGTGTGGAACTCAACCACTTGGCTGCTGCAGACATTCCTGTTTGCTGGACACACACAATAAAAACTTGGAGCATTTGCTTTACAATGGTCTGGGATGGACAGTGGTTACTGGGGATACCTGAGTGTGTTTGAAGACAAAGGTCAAGAATGCCTGGTAATTTACTCTATCCTTGCATTTTAATTTGCCTTCCAAGAAGTCATTGCATTGGATTTTGTCTTATCAAAGTAGCCAGACCTCTGTCAGAGTCCACCCTCAGCTTCTCCACTGAAATAATGAAATGCTGGCAGTGACTTTCACCTAGGCTCCAGTGGCACATCATCCTGTAGCTGGCTGGAATTTCTCTAATCATCAACATTTTGATAGGAATAAAGATCCATTCACTGTATGTGGAGCCCAATTGCTGTGATGTTTCAGGGCCCCAGGATGCTGGCAGTGTCCTGGCCTGGCTGGGATGGAGGTCTGGACCACGAGCAAGGCACTGGTTCCCTCATCACCCTCATGATTAACCTCAGGCTGTTACATTTTATCATGGGAAAAAGGTGCCAGTTTGCCTCTATTCTAACCACAACCATTCCAAAATATCCAGAATTAGTTTAAACATGTGGAAACAAATGCTATTTGTTGTACAATCCACAGGGTTTGCCAGGCTACTCTGGAACTGCTTAGGCTAACTGCAGGAGCAGTGCAAACCTAAGAGCTGCTCAGGCCTAGGAAACCCCAGGGTTAATCCATGGCAGAGATTTCAGAATCCTCTTCCTTGGCAACCTGCACCTCAAGGTGTGATAGAGGTTTCCCTGTAACACAGGAGGACAAAGGAAGGAATGGGCCAGCATCTGGGGCTGGGATGGGATCATGTCTCTGCTCTCCTGAGCAGCTCTGCCCACTCCCCTTGGCTGGGGAAGTTTTCCGAGGGCAGAGCTGAGTTTCTCACAGCTGGAGGCTGCTTTTGCATATATCACAGACACCTCTTGGTGGGTTGTGATTTGATTTTCCACAGAGGCCTCCTGGGAATGCGTCTCAGGAACAGGGTGTGGGGGAGGATGGGGAAGGATGTGGTCGCATGCTTGATCAGAAAAGCAATAATGAAAAGTGGATGGAGAAGGGGAGAGAGCAGTGGGAGTTTTCTCATCAATCCTGGGTCCTGTTGGGCCAGCAGCCCCTCTGGTATGTTTAGGGATGCTGTGTGCCTTAACAGCCTCCATTTACTAATGCAGTAATGACCTGGTGGAGGAGGATTTGGCTGCTGCGCTAATTGCATTCCTCTGCTGCACAATAACTTAACACGTTATTAAGATTCCACAGAAGAGGGTCAGGGAATTCATCTCTTTCCAGTGCTCCCCTGACCCCAGCACCATCTCACACACACACACACACACACACACACACTCCTCTCCTCTTTTCCCCAAATCCAAATGGATGCTTTCAAAAGCTGGAAAGGGAATACTCCATCATCTGTCACTTCCTTTTTTTCCCTTCATATTCAACATTTTATGCCCAATTATGAACAGCTGCAATCTCCAGCTCCCCTGCTTTACACTGTTCTTACAGAGCAAAAAAGCTCAGAGATAGAGTAAGATGTCACAACTTCAAGGTATGTTGAAGATAAGACCACCCTAAACACAGCTCAGGTTTTCCCAAGCTCATACATCTCTGGGAGAAGGACAAAGCACAGTAGAGAGATGATTTTTCCTTTGGTTTGGTTTAGTTTATGGGTGGCTAAATGCACAGTCTGACCCAATACTTTTCTTCCACTGGATAAAAGGCTGGGCCATTGCCCTGACACACCAGTGAGGCAGAGACCAGCCCTTCTCCTCCCAGTGCCTGCCCTCAGCCCTGCCCACCCCAGCCTCTCCTGCCCTGCCCATTCCAGGCTGCACATCCTCAGCCCACTCATGCACCTGCAGCAGCTTCCCTACCAACATATCTCTGCATTCTACAGCTTCCTTCTCCAGAAATCTCCCTGAGAGCCTCCCCTGTACTACCCCATGTTCAGGATGTAATGATGGTATCAGGTCGTGCTAGATCTACTTCTAATCCTGCCACCTTTGGACCACTGAATTTAATGGGGGAAGAGACTGTTTATTTTGTTGACCCTTGACAGAACAACACATACATTCAGCTCCCTAAATAAATGAATCAGTAATCATCATAAATAATAATTACAGATGAAGGTGTGTGCAAGGTTAAAACTCACTCAATAGAAGCTTTCCTCTGACTGTGTCTGGTTTGTACTATTATTTGGTTTATAATCTACTATCTTCTGCTTTTTCTTTATTTATGTATATCCTCACCTATCTATGTAAAAGAGCAAATAAAAGGCAGCAGTTTCAGATCATTTTTACTGCTGACATACCACAAAGCTTCAGCATTCATCTCTCACCTGGAATGAATCAGAGAATCAGAAAATCACAAAATGGTTTGGGTTGGAAGGGACCTTAAAGATCATTTTGTTCCACACCTTCCAGAATCCCAGGTTGCTCCAAAAACCATCCAACCTGGCCTTGGGCATTTCCAGGGACAGGGCATCCCCAGCTTCTCTGGGTAATCTGTGTCATGGCCTCATCACCCTCAAAGAGAAGAATTTCTTCCTAATATATAATCAAAAACTACTCTCTTTCCATTTAAAGCCGTTCTCCCTTGTCCTGTCACTACATGTCCTTGTAAAAAGTTTTTCTCCATCTTTCTTGTAGGCTCCCAGGAGGCACAGGAAGGCTGAAATTAGGTCAGGTAGCTCAGAATCATCACAGTGAGCTGGCCTGAAAGCCAGGAGCACCCCCATGGCCATCCTCCAGAGTCCTTCCCCCACAGCTGGCTGCAGGGAGGCTGGGAGCCTGCACCTGGGCAGGTGCACTGATCCCAGCTCATCCAGCTCACTGCCACCCTCCCCTCCCAGCAAGGTCACAGCACAGACAGTGCCTGAGTCATCCCACGGGCTGGATCCAGCCTGCTGCACAGCAGCTCCCAGGAGAGGCAACTTCTGCAGATAAAAGAGGCTGTAGGGTCATCAAAGTGAAGTCAACTTATTTGTTTTAATTAAAAATTCTCCATGAGTGTTGGGGTTGTATTTGGTCTCTGCTGCGAGGAATGGTCTGGTTTGAGTGCTGCCAGTCCTCTGCTCTGCTGTGATCACAGGATCATGAATTTGTTTAGATTGGAAAAGCCCTCCAAGATCATTGAGTCCAACCCTTAACCCAGCACTGCCAAGGCCACCACTGAGCCGTGTCCCCAAGTGCCACATCCACACATCTTTTATGTCCCTCCAGGGATGGTGACTCCACCACTGCCCTGGGGCAGCCTGTACCAGGGCTAGACAAGCCTTTCAGTGAAGAAATGTTTTCTGATATCAAACCCAAACCTCTCCTGGTGCAACTTGAGGCTGTTTCCTCTTGTTCTGTTCCCTGATGCTTGGGAGAAGGGGCTGGCCCCTGCCTGGTTACAGCTCCTCTCAGGTGGGTTTGTGGACAATGAGGCTCCCCCTCAGCCTCCTTTCCTCCAGTTGAGGAGTTCCATCTCCCTCAGGCTCCCCTCACCAGGTTTGTTCTCCAGACCCTTCCCCAGACTCATTCCCTTCCCTGGGCAGGTGCCCTTCATGCTCAGGTGCAGAATAAGTCGGTTTTGGATTTTCCCCAAATAAGCTCATTAATGTATTAGTCACAAACGCACTTCAAGGACACTTGACCTCAGTGTCTCCACTTTCCTCTGTGATCATCTTCCAGCTTCTGCTTCAGCAACAGAAAACTACAAAGAAAAGAAATGGCAGAGTCAACAAAACAAGGAAAAGCCAAAGATTAGGGCTGTGGTTGGCTCAGTAAAGTCCAGCCTTTGTGCCATGATCCCTGTAACTGCTTCCAGGTTACTCCCAGAATGTAAATCCAGGTAGTTAAATAAGGAAGAATTTTGTCTCTTCCTTTGGATAACTTTTTACATCTCTCCTTCTGCTGAGTTTTAAAAAATGGTGTTTAAAAGTACAGTACAGTCATCCTAAATGATTAGTGTTTTATTGAATGATAATTAATACAACTGGGAGAAATCTGAAAAGCAGATTGGGTAAACAGCAAAGGAGGCCATGCAGAAAGGAAGGGGAAAAAAGAGCAGCAGACAATATAGGAGAAAACAGAGTCACTTCTGGGCTGAATTTTTTTAACAAAGAGCTTTTCTTCCCAGCTCTGCCATTCCCCAATTGCATTAAAGTGGTTGGCAAGATGAATAATATTTTTAGATTAAATATACTGGCAGAACAACAGGAACTGCAGCCCCTTTACTGTTCTGCTGGAAATTTCTGCTGCTGTTTCTGGTAAATATGGTTGGTGGCAGGACCTGGCTTGTAGCTTTAACCACATGTGGGAAGTTCATGGGGCAAAGATGCCAAGTCTAAAATTAACCCCCTTAAAAAGAAAAAAAAAAAAAAGAATTAAAAAAAAAAAAGTGCCTGGAGCAGGGTGAGAGTGTTTAGGTTGTTATTTTTAGTTTTTCATTATATTAAGACATGTAAAGATTTAGATTAATTAAGGATAAAAATCTCAACATTTTCTGGACTGAAATGAATAAAACATTTCCATGGAATATTTTAGTTTTAAATCCTTAGACAAGAACCAAGTAAAAGACAGAGCACTTAGGGTGAGGACTCTTTGAAGCTCCCAGTATTGCTGTGGAGAATGAATCAAAGGTGTTGCCAGGTTTTACCATGAGCAGCACAATTCTCAGGGCTCCACTGCTGGAACCCCAGAAACTCCCCACAAAAAACTGAGTGTGATGTCCTTGGGCTTGTGGAGAAGAATTCAAGAATGTAACAGGAAAGGATCAAAATCTCTAAAGCAAGTAAGAAACACAGCACCAAATCATTGGTGTTTCCTCATTTTTGTGTTATTTTTGTTTCTTTATGAACTTGTGGAATATGTGCCCTGATTTCAGGGGCAATTTAGCCCTGAATTTTGAACTTAGGAGTGTGATATCAAAACTGGTGGTGCACACACTGAAGCATTAATAAATAACTTTAATATCACCATTATCCACAAGGTTAGTCTAAAATAACCACTGCAACATCTTTCACTCCATGCAAAATATGGGGATTCATCCCTTCTTTGGAAACTGTATTTTAATCCAGACTTCATGCTTGGCTGGGTGTTCTATTCCTTGCTTTGGGAGACAGGCTCTTGTCTCAGTTCCTGAAAGTTTTGTTCTTTTTCTATTATAATATTCCTAATCCTATAAAACAAATCTCTTTTGGGAACAGTTGTTGTAAAGTAGAGGTTTGTGCTAATAAGGAATAGAGTACATTCTATTCCAAAGAAATATTAGCTGGACCTGCTGAGAAACCAGTATTTATCAGTCCCTTCATGAATCCCTACCTTTACAAATGATCTAAAATAGAGATTTAATTATGCCTCTCTTCATATATTCTATCATTTTCTTCATGTCAAATCCATCCATGTTACCCACTCTGGTTTTAAAACTTCAGTCAAAATACCAATGCCAATTTGCAATTTTATTTTTTTTTTAATTAGTAAGTCCCTCTTAAATCTTTATTATGCCAGCAGACATGGACACTGATGCACAAAATGCTACATATAAATCTTATAGGAAACAGATCCAAAAAACAATCCTGTGAACCACATTGTTAACAAAAGAACATCAATATTTTTGCCAATTCCCAGAGATGTCAGTTTAAGCACAAATATTTCTCAAAACCTGCAAAAGAAACTCACACAGCTCAAAATTTGAGTCAGATCTATGAAATCCCTGCTTAGACTTCTTGGTACCATATTTGGGTGAGAAAGGATGGAATAAAATCTCAAAAAATCCATCTGATGTCAAACAGAAAACATGGGAATCACATGTTGAGCGTGTGATGATTGAGCAGATCGTGGCAGTAGAAACATGAGAGAAATAATTGCTTTCCTGGGTTGGGGGTTCCTGTTGGCATCCAATAATAAAAATCATCTCAGTGGAGAATTCCTGGCATAAGACAATGGTGATCAATAACGAATTCCCAGCTGTTGCTGGAAAAGGTTTCTGAGCTATTGCAGACAGGACAGAAGTGTTCTCAGTGCCATTACTGAAAGCAAGGTTTAGACCTGAGAGCTAAAATGAAACAAAGCAAGCTTTCAATTAACTTCTCAAAGTGCTCCCAGTTCCCAGGTCAGGGCAGATGAAAAGATAAATATTGAACAAAGAGGGCTGATCTGTATCTGAAACATCTTAATGAACACAAAAAGTTATACAACATACCCAAGGAGTGCTCTTGCCTCTTTTCAACTGCTCCTTACTCCAAAGCAGTGCTGAGATCGTGTCCCTCACAGGATATCAGCTCTTAGGAGTGATTTTGGATGATTTACTTCAGGCCCTAAGTCAAGCTGGAGTTTCCCCCTGAACTCTGGAAAATCAGATTTGTCACTGATACGAGAGGGGAAATTTCTGATTAGAAAAAACATTGTTTTCTGAGAAAAGGGGAAAAAATATCCATTACTAGATGCTTTCAGGACTCTTGCTTCTGAGTTATGTGACGTGGGCAAATCACACAGTTGCTGCTTTTCTATTGTCAGGATTATCATCAGCTATGCTCCCATCTTGACTACTAAGTGAAAAAACCCAAACCTGATCTCTGAGAAAGTAGCTGTTGCCAAACAGACAAACCAAGAATTTTCAGAGCCTGAATAAGACATCTGCAGCTTCCCAAAGATTATTCACTTTCTCTCTTTATCTACTAGTGCAGCAAACTCAAGAACAATGCTTTGGAGGGCTGGGGACATTGTGTATAAATAATATTTGAGGTTGTATTGCTAAGGCCAGAAATTATCTACTCTTAGAACCCCAGTAAGTGCAGTCCCTGGGGTTTTGTTTGCATAAATTATCTGGGGGGGAAATGGATTAATCCTTGTCTATGCAATAGATTAAATAAGCATGTTTGCAATTTATCTATGGTGCATTCTGATGTAGTGTTACAAACACTGACATATCATATAGTGGAATAATATCAATTCAAATAAGAGAATCAGATTTTTGTGGGTCAAAAATTCATTGACATCAAGAGGGAGGCTTTCTACTGATTTCTGTGAGGTTAACCTAAGGCTCCATAAATATGGGAAGGCTATTTTATGGCTAGTCCTGAAAAATCAGTGAAACTCAGAACTGTGGTTTGTGTCTCAGGCATCATTAGCACACTCATGAGCTAAATTGTGACTATCAGAAATAGAATTACTCTGTTTCTAAATCCTCCACTGTTTGCAGGGTAGTCCCAAAAACTTTTAAGAACTGATTTGGGATTGAGATGTGCAGGGATAACAGAAATACCAAACCCTGTAATTCTTGGTATAACTTTTAAAACTTGCAGCCATTTTTTATTCCTTCTTAATGAACAAACAGACAAACTCAATATTTTTTTCTTAATATACTCAAAGATTCAAAACACCCAGAGTACAAATAATTCATGGCACTAAGTTGCCATAAGCTGAAACCTTGAAGCTGCAGGAGTTTTGCTACTGACTTCATTGGGTTAGAATTTCACCCAAAGAAATGACCACAACTTTCAGTCTCCATAAATGCTGTTGTGTAATGTTGGATTATCTAAACCAGCCCTTGCAAATTAATTCAGTAGAATTAAAATTAGAGAAACTGGAAGCTGAGATGTGGAAGAAATGAAACAGTAACACTCTAACAGTTATAGTCTAGGGGCAACCCTTTATGACCTGGTATTGACACAGCAGCCTTGCATGAAGTGACACTGGAGTTTTACCAATACCACTCAAACAAATCATATTTTCTTACTTTTCTTTCCCCAGCAAAGAGTCCCAAACACAACTACAACCAAGGAGTGCCACACTGACCACAAGAAGAGAAAGAATGACTCTGCACTTTCCTCTCATGTCCAGCCCATTCCTTTCCTCTCTCAATGTAACCATTTCCTTTCGTAAGAGTTGAAAATGAAACCTCACATTGTGTTCATATTGAGACCCTTTCATGTGCATGTGCCAAATAATTCTCTATGAGTGGGTGCATGGAGAGGAACATCAGGAAATGTCAACTTCTCTTCCTTTTAGTTTGTTGTCTTTTACTGGTTTTATTTTCTTCTGGTTTAATGCTTTGCATGTGGGTCTTTTGTGTTTTGCTCCAGTGAGTGAGAGTGAAAAAGAGAAAAAGGGAAGGATGTCGACTTCACTTTTGAAATAGCTCAAGATGAGCAACAGATAAAACCCTCAAGAACAAAACAAATGAAAAAAAAAAACCTCAACCAACAAGAAAAAGGGAAAAAAGAAAAAGAAGACAACATAAACCATCTCAGAGCCTCATGCACTGCATGTACTCTATACTGGACCTGCAGTGTCTGGATCCTGCTTTTCCTGCTGGATCCACTTTTCCATCTCACAACACAACAATTTTTTTATTTACAGTGACCAAACCAAAGTTGGGCTTTAAAGCTAAGCCAGCACTGTTGGGCTTTATCTAAAACAACCTTCTCACCAGCTTTTCCAGCCCGTGCCTGTGCTGCAACAGGCTTGCTGTACTTGTTCCCTTTTCATCCAGTCTCATCTAGATTTGGGTTGCATGTTAGAGTTGCCTGCATGGGGAAGCCAGGTTCTCTTTTTGTCTCTGCAGTAGGAGCCAGATGTTGCAGATCCCCCACTCTCTAATCTTCCTGTTTTATAGAGAAACAAATAAATGTTATTTTTCCATGTTGCTTTGTCCAGTGTGATGTTGTGGCCAAAAAGGCTGCCCATGTAATCACAGCTGGATATGAGAAAAGCTAAATAACAATGAATTGTGGCATGAGGACCCCAAGTAAAGATCAAGCCCCTTGACTGTCTGTCCAAGGGCTGTAAGAACACAAAGCAAAAGGCAATCTCAGGGAAATAGTGAGCAACAGTACCTGGATATGTTTTAGAGCAGCAGGATTGTCTCCACTGGGCCACTCCCAACATTTCCATATGAAATGACCAGTGATAGCCCTCAGAAAAGAACAGGATTGAAGCTCTGTCAGAGACCACATGCAAGGAGAGCATCCCAAGACTTATCCCAAAGGATATCTCTCTCTTTCAGATCATGGTACAAGTCAGCATGCAGAATATAGGGGTTGACAACAATAATTGATCAGAAATGAGACAATCAGTTGACTCAAGGGGCTATGTGATTAATTGCTGGGGTCCAAAAATGCCATTAAAAGCTGCAAATGATGTGAAAATTTGAAGTGAATTTTAAACAAGTATACATTTCCTGACTCAAAGGCACTTTAGCCCTATAGCCTGCAGCTTAGAGACATCTATCTGGCTTTCTTCCGTCAATCGATACCATTAAAGCCCTAAAAAAATCCTTTCTCCATACAGTTATAAAATATCAATTACATACATTTTCATTAGCTGGATGCAGTGATCAGGGCTGATACATTGGTTGTTTGTTTCTCAGTGAGACACTGCTGGCACTCCTCCAGCCCCAGCCTTTTCCAGTGGGAGCATCCTCTAATGACAGTGATGGGGACCCCCCTCTGCCGTGCCCCATGGCACCAGCTCTCAGTCACTGAGCCCAAAGTGGGGGTGCCAGGCTCAGATTCCCCCTGACCATCACCCCAGCAGTGCATTAACCTCGGGTGTCTGCAGAGGATTTTCTGCTGCAGGATTTAAAAGCTCCTAGCAGACACTAATGAGTTATGCTAAACTCACAGACACTCCTGTGGAAAGTACTTTCGCCCCTGTTTCACTGATGTAGACGTTTAGATAGAGGAAAGATAAGTCACTTGCCTGAGGCCATGCACTGATTGAGTATCAGAGACCAAATTAAACTGACATCTCTTGGCCCTTAACTCCATGTTGTGGAAGTTCTGTCTTCTGGAGAAACTGCTGAAAGAGAAACTAAAACACATCATGCCTACATTAAATATGCCAGCTACTCTGTGCTCTCCCATTCCTTTGTTTTTAAATGCCACCCTGGTAGCACCAGCCTGCAGATACCTCTGTGTCCAGGAGAACATACTTCTCTATTCCTTTTCAGCTGTGTATTGACATCCAGACCAGCTTTATGTGGGCCAGCACTCAGCTGGAGATCTTTGCTGAAAAAGGCAGGAGCTGAACGTGTCTAGAAGTACAGACATATTTTTAAACCAAGTACAAATGTGCATGGCCACACCAAATGTGGTTTTGGAAAATGCTGCTTTGTTTTCACCCAGCACTTCTCAGAAACAGCAGAAGAAAGGGAAGGCAGTGGAAGAAAGTTTGTTCTTCAGAAGGAGCATGTTAAACAACAGCATTAATTATTACTGGGTTTTATCCTTAGGGGAAAAAACACACAAACAAGTAAACAAACAAAAAAGATGACACACCTCTCTCACCTGCTGGAATTTATGGCTCTGCAAGACTCATTTCCACTGATAACCCTCTCACTGGCAAGCTTGCTGGCAGCCTACTTTGGAATAAAAGGTCTCCCTAGTCTCCAGATCCATCCTGTGTGAGTTCAGAATTAGAAATGCAATTGAGGTCCTAATGGGAAGGGACAAGGGCATAACCAAAACACTGCAGAGGGGAAAGTCTGTATTTTACTGCTGTAATGATGGATACAGAAGAGGGAAGGAAAACATTCTCCCACTGCAAAATTGTTGAGTATGCACAGACTAAAAATATTTTTATTGCAAGAAGAAAAATCCATTGATTTTTTTCTCCCCAGTTTTCAGCAACCAAAGAAGATATCCAGATAAACCTTGCAGGAAATATCTGCGTGACAGACTGGAGACTTCCACTTTTTGGTTGTAAGAGAAATGTTTCCATTGTTGGCTACTGCAATCTGAACATTTTCAATTACCAGGGGTTTATTTCTTTGGAGGTAATTAAAAACCTGACATTTTTCCTTGAGGTTTCCTTCCATTTTAATGATAGAAAAATATACCTAATATTAAATGTCAACTAGCTCTTCTTCAGAGCAATTTATATCACCGCACCTACAGGTAAAACATGTCTTAAACAGACCCAAGAGCTGCTTCCCCATGTGGTTATACATGAGGTTATCCAAGGCTGCATGGGCTGGAGATTTGGGAGTTTGAGTTTGGAGTGTAAAACAGAGTAGACCATGTCCATGCAATCCTCTGCTAACGTGGTGCCCAGAGCCCAGCAGTGCTGGGAAACCTGCACAGGAGGCTCCTCCATGCTGCCCACACGGTCAGCTGAGCCTTTCCCCAGCAAATCCATCACTTCCAGGAGCTGGGGCACAGCACAGCCATGGCTCTGTGCCTGCCACAGCCAGCCCTGTCCTCACTGCTGCTCAGGCAGGGCTGCAGACTCGCTCCAGTCCCTCAGCTATCCCAGGAGAGAGCGTGGTTTGAATCTCTTGGCTTCTGCTCCACATCTGCCAGGAACTGAACCTGCTGGGGTTACATCCACACAGGCAAATGTATTTATAGGTAAGCCCACTGCCTAGGGCCAGAAAAGGAACTGAGTCAGGGAGCTGGATCTGGCCCTTCAAGGCTTGCAAGTTCTTCCAAGCCCATGTCTCACTGGAGTGGTTTTGGACAGATGGGAACAAGTGAGATGTTTAGTGGTAAAAATGACACCACTTTTGATTAAGGGAAATGGTGAAGTTTCTCTTGAGGGCAAAAAATTGTAAATTCCCATGAAAATATATCTTCCTCAGAAACTCCTGAGTACAAGAAAGCAGATTTTTATAGGGCTTTTGTTCGCCAAGGAGCTGTGCAGATGTGACTCATTTGCTCTCCCCTGGCCAAATGTTGGTTGATGCCTAGAAAGAGGCTTAAGCCTCCCTACAGACTCACTGAGACTGTGTTAGAAACAGCATCACAGGCCAGGTTCCTGCTGAGAGAAACCTCTCCACAGCTTCCTTGGGCTGTCCACAACACGGGCAGAGGACTCTCTGAGAAGTTCATTGCACATCCAACAGAGCTACAACTGTCCTGAACACCTTCCTCTGCTCTGGTCTGTGCCCCATGACAAAACAAGGTTCTGTATTTGTGGAAACAAACCTTCTGCAAGAGATTGAGTGCTTGATATCAACAATTTCACTTTATTCTCAGCCTTTCAGCCAGTCAAATTTGATGGGCAGGAAGGGGCCTTGAAAACATGACATTTCTCCAAGGTTTGCAGAATGACTCCACCACACTCTTGCTCCATCCTGCTTTTGCACAGGGGAAAGTTTACATTGTGGGGAATTTCTTCCTTCCTCTGTCCCCCCAGGGTGGGAGGAATCAGGGACCTTGTGCTCTCTGCTCAAGCTGTGGTTGGTGAGGGCTATGAGAAATGAGGAGCAAAGGGTTCCCCACAGGCACACAGGCACACGAATTATCAGAGGATCTTGGTCATTTTTACAGGCAAACCAGCTCTGAGCAATATCTAGGGTTTTTTAACATCTGGCTTTCTAATGAAGTATATTATTTTATAATCAGGAATAAGAGCTTCACTCTTTTGTAGGACAAGCAGAACAGATCTTTCACCACATGTATTTTTGAGTTTATTCTTTGTATTGTACCATTATACAGTACTTCTATTATTATGGTTATCATTGTTAACATGAAGCTTTGATACTTTATCATGTGCCTGGGGTTTTTTTTATTATTTCCTTAGATTTTTCTGTGCTTTGCCATGTGCTTTCTTCAAAATATTTCCAGACAGCTTTAGCTAACAGAATGCACCTTCTTCTCCAGCAGGACTCTTAAGTCTGTTAGAAAACAACACATTTTCCTCTAGAGAAAAACCTGCTTTCCTGTTACCTAGGTCATTAGCACATATATTTAATTTCTATTAGAGATGACAGCAACAAGATTCCTGTTGAAAATGCATTATGCAATGCAATACATATGAGTTTTGCTCGTTCCCTGTACAAGAATAGGGGTTATTTACCCATTGTCCCAAAACTGTGATGAAAGCCATACTGGAAAAGGAATTCAGCCTTGTGCTCCAGCAAGTCTGACACCCTTCTTGCTGCTTATGAAGGTTTCATTTCTCTACATCTTTATTACTGTTGGAGCATTGAATGTTTAGGATGTGGGAGCAGATGTGAACAGATGTCTGAGGGCTCAGCTCTTGACCAGCTCTCCAGGAGCTGAGCTGTTTGTCAGTGCTGTGTGTCCCAGCTGAGGGGGCTGAGGTACCTGAGCACCTGCTCCCACTCAGACTGGCCACTATCAATCAGAAAATCTCCAATCCACAGCTCATTATGGTCTTTCCAATGAGGATGGAAAGAGACTCAGGCAATGCATTTTGTGTTTGACTCAAGCACTAAGGTGGGTGCAGCAGACTCTAGAACAAAAACACCTCTGGAGCAGCTGTCGGAACAGCACAAAAACTGCGTTTGATCTCCCCTTTGCTTCCAAGGAGGGTTTTGCAGCCTGGATGTCTTGAGATGAGAATTTTTGCCAACTGTGACTCAGGAAAAGAATTTAAATGTGATGGCCTCAGCCTAGTCCTTGGTGGAATATTTGTCCACATCATAAAACCACTGGACACAATATGGAAATGCAATTGACATTAAACCAAATGATATAATCCCATCTAATGATATTATAATGAATCCCAAGTGAACTCAACATGATTGGGCAAGTATTTCAAAGTGTTACTGAAACAGTTTTTATAGTGTAAAGGTCTGCATTTGCCAACCAGTGGCCAGACACACAGCACAGACTCTCAGAAGTTAGCCAATTCCCACCCTGTAAACCTGCGGCTGCTTCTTAGAAAAACATGTTTTTTTAATTAGTGCTTTTACTTTTTGAAGGATTCAAAGGCGTTTTCTGAAGTGAGTTTCATTGTTTTTAAATACATTGCTCCTATTCCCAATTAGCTATTTCTGGTCTCTAGTGAAATCCCCCGATGAGTAGAAGGGGATTAAATTTCTGTAAATCTACCATTTATGAACTTGTGAGTTGCTAAATGATGTTGGCCTTTCACCTAATGGCTGCTTGTGCCTGACGTGTCTATATGGTTTGCTGTGTTATTCCTCTGCTCTGGTGTTATTGTTTCTACTAATTTTGCATAAGGTACGTTTTGGCATGGCTCTAAAAACCTGATCCAAATGTATGTGAGCACAGCTGACCGTCTGCTTGATTGAATGCCTTCCAAGTGCAATTTTCAAATCTTTGCTCTGGAGAAATGGGGAGGGAAGAGAGACAGAGCTTTCCCTCCAATCTGGGATTGCATCTTCATTTTTGGCCAGCTTGAGAAATTCATCCCTATTAAAAAAAAAAAGAAAGAAAGATAATTTCTTAGCTCAATGCTACTCAAGGGCCTGGATGTTCTTGAAAGCTGCCCTTGGTGTCCCTGTAGGTCACTTGAAATACTGAATAACATTCACAACATTTGGAGATTGTGTCTGATATATTATAATATGTTTCACATACAAGCCTGAAATAGATGTAGAAGGGGTTTTTTTTTGATTCAGCAACATTTACAAAAAGCATGTGTTTTACATTTTCTCTTTATTGATCTAAAGAGCTGCAGAATATTCAAGTTGATAGAAAAAGAAACTATAGCTGGCTGTACTGTAGTTTGCATTCTATTTTGTGATAATTATTAAATTATCTTCCATCAAAGTTTGCCTGGAGACACTGATTGTCCAGAATAGCAGTGTTACAGACAGCACAGTCATTTCTCCAGTTGCATGGGATTGCACAAACTTCCACCATTGTCCATCTCAGCTGCAGGTGACCCAAGAGCCAAGTACCCATTGAATGGAGTCTGGCTCTTTCCTCCTTCCAGCCTCTAGGGCAGGCAATTATTCATCAGAGGTTTGAGAACACAGCTCAGAGAACAAAGCCTCTGTCCAACCTGGACTGCAGCTCCCACAGGATTTAATCTTTACCCCTACTGGAGCTGAAGCAAAAGCATCCTTCGTCTTCAGACCTTCTGCTCTGAGATTGCTCACCCTATTAGATCTCTACAGAGCTCACCTCATGCTCACCTAACACCCAGTCACCCTTCTGTAGTCCTGCCTGAATTCCTCTGGGCTCCCTCAGGAGGAGGTTACAGCTCTTGCACCTCCACTGTGGACCATGGAAGGTCTTCTGCCTCCACTCATATTTGGTTCTGGGACAGAGCAGAAACAGCCACCCAAAGAGCAAAAGGCTGTGAACTGTATAGAGCTGTGTCATACACTGGGACAAACACAAGGGCAGGACACTTTTAAAGCATGTCCCCTCTTGATTAAGAAGTTCAAGACTTGCTCTGCAAATACACTGGAGACTGAGCTGATCAAGCAGAGGTTACCTGATGCTGGGCAAATGTTTGTCCACACACTGTCAACCACAGCGGACAGTTTGTCCACTGCTCTCAACAGCTTAGCCTACCTGAACCCTGGGTTTAAGAAGATTGAAATGTAAGAATCCATAATCAGTGATCCAGATTACCCTTCTTTGCCTTGAAACACAATAATTCTTCCACACTATCAAATATCCTTGGAGATAGCAGTGGATGAGAAGTGCCTCTAGCAGGCAGCTTGAAATTATCCCAACAGAACTTGCATAACCAGTTAGGTTTCTACTCCAGAGCAATACCTTCACTGAGACTACTGGAAGTCATTTGAGTGCTTTTGAGTTATTTATATCCAGTGAGGATTTCCCCAGGAAAGAGAACATGAAAGATGATCTTCTCCCAAAATGCCTGGAAAACGAGCAATGAGCACTTTCTTGGGAAAACAAAGCATTTGCCATCTTTTCAAGCAATTGGGGTCCCTTCATGATGTATTCAGCAGAACTTTTCTGGTCAGATGTGTCATAATGCTTTTGACTACTGTGATAATGTAAGTGGCTGAAGATGAAAACAGATTGATAAATACATTAGACTCAAAAGTAAAATCCATCCTGTTTGCAAATCTCAAGAACAAATTTAGCTAGACCTGTTGATATTTCCAAGGACACAGCATCACGTAACACCAGGAAAAGATTTAAGAAGTCAGTCTTCAATCTCTGTTTGGGAAAGGACAAATTCAAAGAACCTTACTCAGTTTTTTCCTGATTTCAGTGATTCATTGGACTCCTGTGTTGTCCCTTAGAGTACAAATCCTGTATGTTTTAGTGGGAGAGTAAGCAATTTTCAAGGGCACTTTTCTACCCTAAGTGAGGAGAAAAGGGTGTGATTACTCACAGATATATATCATGTTACCAAAGTGTCTGCCATTGCCATAAGGTATTGGCAATTCTACCCCATGATTTTCACCTGTGTAAGAGCAGCTCACCATCACACAGCAGCAGTCTTTCAAACAAACAAACAAAAATTTAAAAAAAAAAAAAAAAAAAAAAAAAAAAAAAAAAAATAAAGAAAAGGGCATTTTGCCAGAGAGGAAAATAAAAAATAAAAAAAAAAACAAGAGCAGACAACAGTCAGACAGTTTTAGTTTTTTCTAGAGTAAAGTGCTGTAGGTACAGATCAACTTTGTTTGTTCAATACTTACTCTATTTTCCTTTAACCTGCTCTGAAACAAGGACTGGAAGCACTTTGCTAAATGGATTGAAATTATCCTGGCTTCACAGCGTGCCTTGTAAGTGCCCTGGTACTGTCTGTGGTCCTGCTGTTTGGAGACTGCCTGGAGTGATGCCCTTTCAGGGGTTTCCATAGATCCCTTCCCCTGCTATGGCAACAGCACACTGGGCTCTGCTCCTCCTCTGCCTGCACCAGCCAGGGGCTGCTCCTTGGGGAGCCTGGTCTTGCAATGGCTCTGAGAGCTCTGCCCAAGAGCAGAGTCTGTGGGACCCAAAACAGCCACTACCCACTGCCAGCTGTGTGAGCCACCCGAGATTTGGCTCCTTCCTGAGGCCAGGCTTGCCCTGAGAGTGGGGAACAGGACACTGAGAGTCTCTTGCACCATCTGTGCCCCCTTCCTCTACTCATCATTGTCTTCAGACAGGGGTTTTCTTGTCATAAAAAAGGCAGTGTTGACACCACAGAAGCTGAGAGATGCTGCAGCCTCTCCAAGGCACAAACTCTACTGTTTTCAGGGAGGCAGAAGGAATCAATGACATCATGTAAATTAGATGCACCTCTGTCAGCTTATTGCCTCACCTCATTGATTTTAGAATCTGCCAAAAAGAATTGTGAACTCCATCCATAGACATTTTGTCCACAGTCTCATGTTTCCAACCAATTTTCAGATGTTTTAGTGTGTTTAAAATTTTTAATCATGGACTAATTGCACATGTCCTGTGGGCTGTTACCTCATCCATCCCCATAGCCTGGCAGATAATCTTGTGACAACCTTTTTATGGAAATCATTTGCCAGGCATTACTGATATTTTCTTAAACTTTTGAAACTGATAGATATTTAAAGGAATACAACACACATGTACAATACTCACCTCCCCAGATAAAAGAAGAAAGTTCCCACCTATTCCAGGGTGCCAAGGACAGAGAGTGGGAAACTTCATTGCTGTTTTATCAGTGCCTTGTCCTCCTAATAACTTCTGTACAGTTTAAGGCCCAGAGATGGAATGACTTTTGCATTCACTGAATTCTCAGTCAATGTGTGTATCTGTTGATTTAGTGTTTCTCTTTGCCATTATGTGAAGGGAAGTTGCCTGAGGCAAATACAGTACTTAGAGGTGTAGTGTTCCAGGAAACTCCCAGCTGGGAAGTCTGGTCTGGACCCGTGGCAGTGTCCTCCCCACCAAACATCTCTCATTTCTTTTCCCCTCCCTGCCTCGAGTTCGATGCGAGCTGCCCCTGTTTGTGGTATCAGAATCACTGAAGAAGATAAATATTGGAAAGAGGAGCTGAGAGAGATGCAAAAGTAGCACTTGGCCAGTCCTCAGAGAGCCTACACCTTCCCTCCAACCTTCACACAATATTGATGGTTTCATAATGGACATGCAGGAATATGGGATCAAAGAGAATATCTGAGTGTTATTGGTTCTAACTACCCAAGCTTAGCCACGCTTTTATCTTTAAAAGCCTTGGAGAAACAGCTTCTGGTTTGTTTTCCATTTCATCTGATGCAGCTTGCCTTAGTAACCAATTAGCATTTTGTGATTACATGTAATAATTCCACATGCTCAGACTGTGCACTTGGTGTTTCCAAATGCTGTACATTGGGCTGAGGTGACACATGGGAGACTGTGACCCTGGCCCTGGCAGCTTAAAACACATGTTAGGTCATCACTGTTAAGAAAATCTTTTTTTGTTCAGTCCAGTAAAAATTGCCTTTTTGTTTTTAATTGGATTTTTTAATATTACTATATTGAAACAAAATAAGATCTTTATTTTGTAGAGGAGATCTGATACAGGGGACACTGTGGGGTATGGTTCTCTTCAGAACAGACGTTAAGATGCTTTTATAGTCATGCATGGAAACAAAAAAGAGGGGGAAAGGAAAGCAGTTATAGCTTTTGTACTAATCTATATATTGCAAGACTCCATTTTGTGTGCCTATAGCAATACAATTTGAGGACATGCTTTATTTTACTGTCATTTCTCAGTATTATAGATACTGATCATTAAACTCCCAGAAACTATTACAGTTTGTGAACCACTTACAAAATAACTGTTGAAATGTGCAAGCCATAAATCAGCAGAGAACCTGCACCAAAATCAGAATTTACTTCAGTTCCTTTACTTAATTCCTTTTCCCTGTTTCCTCCAAAGAAAATGTTGGATGTGACAGACACCACCTACGTGCCAGGGGAAAGGAGCAAGTCCCCAAATCCCCGGGTGCAGAGCTGACATGCCAGCAGTGTGTCCCTGCCCTGCCGGCTGCTGGAGCTGGTTCGAGGCTGCCGGGCAGCCCCCAGGATGCCGTGTCCCCCCCAAGCTGGGAGCGTGTTTGCTCCGAGCCCTGCAGCATCCCCAGCTCTGAGCCCTGCAGCATCCCCAGCTCCAAACCCTGCAGCATCCCCTGGCTCCGAACCCTTCATCATCCCCAGCTCTGTCCCACTGGGAAGCACTCCCAGACTGTGGCCAGCCCGCTCCTCCTCCAGGGTGAGCCGGGCAACCCACACCAGAAATGCAGCCTGGGCTCTAAATGCTGGCCCCGGGCAACCTGGACTCAGAAATGCAGCCTGGGTTCTAGATGCTGGCCCCGACTGGGGGGAATCACAGGGAAACAGTTGTTTGGAGTGGGGAATAGAAAAGCGATTATGAAGTGGCTGGTGTTAACTGGAAAACAGGGATGATGCTGGCTGCAGGCAGTGGCACCTTTGCAGGCTCCAAAAAGCCAACTATTTTCATCATTTGCTCACAGTCCTTCAGAATGCACAATAGCTCCGTGTGTGGTGTCTTTTTTTTCCTTTCTTTCCCCACAATTTTTGTAATCTCGAGATTTAAACCTGTTTCAGTTCAGTTTGTGACACTGTCCCTGACTGAAGGGGCAGCTCTGATGGACTAAAAACCTGGTACAGTAATTTCACGATTATAAGCCGCACCATTTTGACTAAAATTTTGGTCTGAACCTGGAAGTGCGGCTTATAATCAGGTGTGGCTTATATATGGACAAAGAACTTGTTGTTTTAGTTTGGAGGACAGGTGTCTGCTGAGAAAGGCAGGAACTTCTCTTTGAAATGGAGAATGTAAACCCCCTCCCTCCAAATTATTGTAATTTTGAAATCAAGGGGCTTTCAGGCAAAAATATGGAAATTAGGAATAACAGTTCTTTTCTAGGGAAATTAAAATAGAAATACAGTACTACAAAGAAACAAACCCCAAACCCTGACAAAGTCAGAGTACAGCCTGACACCTGTCAGGCAGGGTGTTGGCAGCAGTCCCATTCCATGGTGGCTGCATCCTCCTGCAGTGACAGATGTGGCTCAGTTGGAGCAGTGCTCCTGTACAAGGTGCAGTTTCCCTCCGGAGCTCCAGTGGGGATGTGGAGAAATCCGGTTTTCCTCTGGAGTCCAGTGGAGAAAGGGGCTCCCTTAGTGTCCCAAAACCTCTGTTTTTATCTTGGTAAGAAATGTTGGGCTCTTCCCCCTGGCTGGAGCAACTCCCAATGGGATGCAGTAATTTTATCAGTCCCACAGTGGGACTCAATGGCCATGAGCAGAAAATGACTGGCTGGAGGAAGGATGGGTTGTGAAAAGATAAAGAACAATGCCCTGCCTGGTTTCAATGGATGGCCCATTAGCAGAATATCTCCCATGGAGATGAGGATCACTGCCCCCATCCTCAACAGTTGGTGATAGAATAGATACCTTTTATCACACTCTGTATTGTAATGTGTGGCTTATAATCAGGTGCAGTTTATAATCGTGAAATTACTGTACTTGAGTTTCCAACTGAGGAGACAGCTGGCTCCCTGCAGAAGTGAGTAGGGATGCAAACTTCCACAGGTGAGGGGTTTGGGGAGCTGTCTGGGGAGCTGAACCTCACCCCTGAGCTGACTCAACTGCAGAGAAGTCCCCAGGGACCCTTGTAGGACCAGATGTCAGGCCATGGAAATCAGTTTTGTACTTACTGTCAGACATCTGCAGCATGTCTTGCTAATTGCTAGCCGATATATTTTATGCTTTTCAGCCTTTGCAGTGTCTTTATTCACCTATATCAATATGGAATGGGTACAAAACAAACACAGACCTCCTCGTGGACAACCTGCCTACAGGTAGGAAGGTTACTTCAGTTGAAACCTTGGCTTGAAATGAATAATTGAATCATCTATAGCTATATCCATGTTTAAACATTCTTACCACTGCCTTCTGCCAGCATCCAGTTATTAAAAATAGCAACAACATACAGTAGCTTGAGCCAACTTTGTATTTACTCATGTGTGGTTTACAAGAGATATTTATTGAATGGTTTCTGATGGTCAACAACCACTGTAAATAAATATCAAGGTCCGTGCCATTCATGAACAATCATTAATAATTTTTGCTGGACTTGGCCTGAGTCATGAATGAAAGATATTTGCTGTTTGATCTCCTGGATGCTGTGGTGTGACACCGCCCCTGGCCCTCTCAGCAGCTCTTCTGTGACTGATCTGTGCACAGTGTGTCACCTGCACAGAGGGATGCTGCACAGGGGACTCTGCATTAAAATGGGATGTTTGCCAATGCCACTGACACCCAAGCCAAAGCCTGCTGCAAAATCTGCTGCTGTGCAGAACATGGACAATTTACTAGCAGTGCTGTGCTTTTACAGAAAGCATTTTAGGAAAAGTAATTTTAGTCATTATTCACAAAAACCTGGGAATGAGCAGGACTGTCTGTTCCGCCTGCATGGATCTCACAGTTCCAGTTGTCTAAGTCCTGGTGAGTCTTACCTGGGGCTGTTTAGAGGGTAATAATAATGATATTCCCAGGATAAAACCTGGAAAGCCAGTGAACAGACAGGTTCTCATAGGATACGAGGAATTGCACAGATTAAGCAGAATGTCATTCCTGTTCAGCACCTCCCCTAGTGTTCCCCAGCAGCAAGGAGCTGAGATCTATATTTTACTTTGCTTCCAGCTCACCCTGCTCCTTGACCAAATCATTTAACTCCCTCAGGATTCAGGCCAGCAATCTAAAGAAATGCAAACTTACCAGAAATGGACACAAGCTATGTGCACACCAAATTGAAGTGCTGGTGAGGAGTACAAGATAAAATTCTACACCTTATGAACATCCAGCCTGAAACTAACTTCAAACCTTTTTTATTTTAATAGTGCATGGGAAACTTTGTTCCAGAAACCACTTAAGGTCACTGTCAAGTACCTAATTTCTCCATACTTCTAGAACACTGCATCGTGGAAGTTGCTAGTTTGTGAAATGAAGGATTACAGAAATGAGTCACAAATGCCTACTGATAATAGGAAATAATTGTAGAAGTGCTATTAGTATTTCTACATTTACTACTAATGAAATTAAGCAAATCAACAAGATGAACGTTTCAAAGACTGCATAGAAACAGAGAACCTTTCTTCTAAAACAGTTTAATTTCCAATGAGAAAGATCAAACTAATTTCTGCATCTGCAGTTTATTCTGCATTTCTGCCCTGCTCAGGACTGGGAGAGCATCCTTGTCATCTTCTTAGTGTATTTTATAACAGCCAAACCATACAATAAGCACTTTCTTCATCTTAATCAAAGGCCAGTTTTTCCATTAATACTTTTCCATGTCACTGAATGAAGTGGAAGAGTTTTGAAGGTTTCTGAGGTGTGCAGCAGGAACCAGCACAGGGCTGCAGAAGGTGCCTTGCTCCTTGCAATATTGATCGTGCAGCCTTTCAGAGGGAACATTTCCAATTTTTTTTTTCAAATAATTAAAGTATAATATTTTACAGCCAGATAAAATTTACAGGGACCCTTGGCAAGTAATTATAGTGCTTCTTTAAAAGAGACCCCATAAAAGATGCATGATTAGAAAGTTAAGGGTCTGGATAGAATTACAACGATGTGACAAATAATTTACAAGCGATAAACCATCCCAAGGAGAGGGGGAGGGTGATTAAAAGAAAAAGGGGGAAAAAGACATTAAATTAACCAGTGATGAAATATCACAATTACAATAATCAATTTGCACCCTGTGTTTAGTGTTAAGTTTTTGTAACTACAAGTTTTTGTGCTTTGGCTAGAGAAAGGATTCTCTCTGGCTAGAAAAGCTCCAGCTTGATGTTGATGTGAAGCATTTCTTTTCATCAGAGGTTGTTCTGAATTTGGCGCAGTAGCTTTCATTTTATTACGTACTTAAGATAAATATTCTGTATAGACGTTCTGCAGTACTAATGATCCCTAAGATTGTGGAACAGTAGCTTGGAAGATTTTTATCTGCCTCCAGATGTTGGCCAAACTCATTTTTTATAGAGCACATTTATTAGGTTTCAGCTGGGGGGGAAAAAAATGCGATGGATTCCAGCTTAAAGCACTTTGAGAATTGGAGAAAATGGAAGTTTGTGTCTGGGTTGGAATTTTGATGGCAGGACCCACATTGCAGGAGATGAAGGACAGCTGTGACAGAATGAACAAGAGGAAAAATACTTTCTTATTTTTTCCTCATATTAATTGCTCCCCCTCATACAAAACCCGAGATCAAGTGGCAATCAGCACCAGACCTACAATGAGTGGCTGCTGCCACCAGCAGTGTGACCATCAGCTGTCCTGAGCTGGGGAGGGGATCCCAGCTCCCACCCACACGAGATGGAAGGCAGGGGTACAAAATGAGCCTCACTCAGAAGTGATGCAGAACACGACAGCCCACAACCCCTGTGGGAAAGGATTTTCACAGCACAGGGCAGTGCAAACAGCCCCTTACACCAACAGAGGATCTGTGTGGATCTTCCCACTCACCTTTCCCCTCAGTCATAATCCAAATCTGTAAAGAAAACTGCTTAATTTTAATTTCTTTGTTGGCTCTGTCTCCTATAGCAGCAAGACCTTCAAAGAAAAGACAACATGTGTTGGGACTTCAGCTGATTTACAGAACATGGAGACTGATTCTCCACCAGATAATCCATTGCATCCCTCAGCACATTAAGAAAGGTGTATCCCCCTGAGTCAGTCTATATTTCATATTATACATATTATATATATAAATACATATTTTTATTTATATATATTTCTATTTTGCCTTGACAACTTCAAGCAATATCTATGAAGTTTGTGTAACTGAATGAGAAGGGGATATTTCTGCCCTGTTAGCACACATGATAACTTGCAGCCATTTTAAAGGCACTGAGTATTTTCATTGAAGCCTCATTATTGATAACTCCACATCAGATCATCTGAAGTGCTCCACATCCTGGCACTCAGGATTTTACTCTGTGCCTTTTGTATCTAAAGAAGTTTCACAGAGCAGAGACCTAAATCAAGACAGGTTGGGTGCTGAAGGTGTAGGAACATGAATTTGACACCAGGTTGATTTTAGTGCACTGCTGATTTATCCTGCAGTAATTGCAGAATCAAGCACATTAATCAGATTGATTTGTGCACATCTGTTTTTCAAAAAAACAGATGTTGGATCAGAGGAAAAAGAAGTGCAATTTGCCTTAAACCAACTGACGTAAATCAAGAGTCAAATAATTGAAGGTACCTGCAATAGATGCCCTTGGCAATGAGAGAATAATGATGCCTGAAATCTCATGATCCTTAAAACGTCCATTTGGGGGCTCACTTTATTTATTAAATCATTCACATGAGTCTCCCCAACTTCTGTAGTTTATTGGTAGAAGAAAATTCAATGGTTTTGTGAGACTGTTGGTGGGACATAACCATATCTTCTCATATTCTATTATGGCAAAAGGGAAAAGAATATTATAAAATATTTCTTTTCTGAGTATATGTAATAATTCCATTCTAAACTCCTTTATTGGGGCAGACTCTAATTTATTCATAACAGTGAATTACAGGAACTGGAATAAAGTGCATTTTTGCAAATAAAAGGTAAAATACTTCTCTAGAACTAGCAAAACGCTCTGGGCTTATCAGCTCCTGAAGATGAACTGAAGAAAGGATTTCAAGGCCTCAGTTGTCACTTGCAATATCAATCAGACCTTACCTTCCCCATGGCCTGAGCGCAGAACAGTCAGTGAATAAAGTCAGAAAGAGAGAAACTCCAGGAGAAACTACGGAGATTTCCCAAAGAAACACCTCTCCTGCTTCTCTCATTCTAGCCCTAGGATCCAAACGTTGTAACCCTGCTGCCTTGTTCTTGTGGTTTGTTGAGTGGAAAATGCACATGTGTTCAAACAGCTGTACCGTCGGGGGCTCCATCCGAAATGCAGCGCAACATCTGTAGGACAAGGGAGAGGTGTCAAGTGAAGTGTGTAAACCTGGGGCTGGCGGCACGGCGCTGCGCTGCCAGAGCCTTCTGTGGGGGCTGAGATTCCCCTCGTGGCAGGCTCGACGTTTTCCAGACGTTCCCAGGGACACCTTCTGTGGGGCTGCTGCCGCTCCCCTGCCCGCGCCTCGCGGCTCCGCGGCGCTCCCCGCAGCAGATTGCAGCATCTCGCCTTCTGGGGGCTGCTCGTTCGCACCGTGTCTTCTGAGCAGCTTGAAAGTGGAATTTTGTTACTCCTCAGCCCTCTGCTTCTCCTCGAAGGATTGCTGTGAGGGTGAGCTCGGGGGCAGCACGCGCCCAGGGAGCTCCTGCTGCGCATTCGTAACTCCTGTGCTGAAAGGCACTGGTGGTACTGGTGGTATTGCTGGCTGGGGCAAGGGAATTCCATCCCAAATTTTTTTAATGAGGCACAACTGTCATGTTCTGAAGCCAAAATACTTCTTGTCCAACAGGCAAATTGGAATAAAGATTCTTTTTTTAAATTGAAATAAACGCAAACATATCTTTTCTTTTCCTTCTTTAATCTCATTGTAAGAACTGAAATGGTGCAATTGCAGTGCTAAAGTGCACCAGCTATGGAAAAAAACAAGGAGTATCCCACCATAAGGGCAGTATTTCATCCTTGTGATGATCCCAGCATCAAAGACGGGCTGTGAGCTCCCCCATAGTCTGGGAACGTTCTGATCCAGGGTTTGGCTCCAATCTTTGAGTAGGTTACAGCCATGTACTTGGATCCAGACTGGAGTCTTCCCAAAATCTGAGGAAGTTCAGAGCCAGGATTTTGGCTCCAGCCCACAGCTAATTCAAACCAAACTGCCATCTAGATTCTAAGTGAGGATGAGTCAGAAGGGCTCAGCAGCTGACGAGGTGTCCACACTGTGTCATCACCACGCACGCTCTGGCAGCCAGCGAGGCCCCGACTCAGGAGCGCACATCGCAGTGCCACCTGTGACTTGCAGAGCTTTTGTGGCCTCCAGGACCCTTCTGTGAGCCCAGCACCCACACCGTGAGCAGTGCATCTTGGAGGGGGGATGGTTTAGCCCTCTGAAACACCTGGACTTCATCCAGGTTTCAACCCACAAGCTTTAACACGTTAAAGTGAGGACTCTTCATGAAATATGACCACCTCCATTATTACATGGCAGGAACACTTTCCTCCTGCACAGGGAGAAGTAACTGTGTGTTCCCATCTTTTTACTGGCTCTACTTGCTTGCTGCTGGGAGTACTCTGTCTGAACCTGTTGTCACTCAGGGAACATCTTTATTCCAGAACACTGGGGAAACCTAATTAACTGATCAAAGCTCCCCTGATGGCACTGGGAGGTTCACTGTGCTGCTTGCAGTGTCAGATGTGAGCCTGCCTGTCCTGTGGCACCCACCCACTGGATCCCTGCTGCCTGGGGACTCCTGTAGACCTGCAATGGGACTGGGTCTCTGTGTGAGAGAAGTTTTACATAAATCAGGAACAAACACATTGAGGATTGCTCCCATACATCCTCATTTGGATTTCAGAGAATCTTTTCTGAGCACCACCCTGCACACGCAGTTCCTTGTCCCAATCTTTGTGCATTTGGAAGCAGTCACAGCCAGCCCTGCCTTTCTCATGCAGCACCCAGTAAACAGTTTCTTCCTGCTTTCATTATTAATAATATTTATTATCAACACTCTAGCAATACAATCAGACCCTTAAGTGCTTTTCAAACTTGCAGGAAGACAGTTTTACAAGCTATTCCCCTCTTTGTCCAGAGCCTGGAGGGGAGTGACAAACTTTAGTTGTCTGCTTTTTCCCACTAGCTGAGTGCTCAGGGAGGGAGGGGACAACTTCTCCTCTAACTACTCCTTGCCCCAGTATCTCTATTCTAAGAAAGCAGGAGGGGGAAAGCAGTGTTGTAAGAAGAAAGCATACACTTGATAAAGTAATTTAAAGAGAATAGAACTTCTCCATTTTATGACCTCCCAGGATTTCAGCTTTTCTAGAAAAAGAAAAAATCTATTTAATCCAAAATTCTGTTGCTCCCTTCCTGCACCCATAACACAGGACTCAGATGCCCACCATAGAATTTTAGGGGAGCCAGAGTGTTCCGGCTGGGAAACAGGCTGGGCAGCACCTTATCTGGAGTCAAGGTGTCTTTAGTGTGTCCCACAAAAAGCAGCAAACTCCTCCACACAAGCTCCAACCATGCACTGTTCCCCAGGAGTGCTGCCCTGCTGGGGCAAAAAATCTTCACCTCGGTGAGCACCAGCGTGGGCAAATGCCACAAATTGTCCAGCATGGGTTCCACAGATGGAGGGGCACATATCAGAGTTTATCCAGTGCTTTTCTGAGAGGAAAGAGTTAAGAAAAAATAACCAGGCATGGAGTGGTGTTTCTTATGGAGTCACGTGTGGGGAGAATAATGCAAGCAAACTGCTTTCGCAAGGATGCTGAGGTCACTCGACCACAAGCCTCCAGCTCTATTATGTGTGAGGGAGATAATGGGGCAGAACTGTGGGCAAAAGTCCTGTTCGTGGGAATCCTGTCAAACCTCCACAGGCCTTGGAGACACCTGGAAGAAGATAAGCACGATAATTATTTTCTAAAATAAGAGGCGCTTTTATTCTTTCCCTCCACCCACCCCCACCCCACAGCAAGTCAGCAGCCTCTTGTGGTTTTGTTCCACGTGATTCCTTGAAGAGAGACAAAGAAATGCAACATCCTATTGGAGTGAATCACTTAACTTGGAAATGACCCGATTCACACGTTTTTTCCATTCCTTGTCGCTAATGTGAGTCCTAAAACAAAAGGAGAAATGATATGTCCTGATGTTTAGTCTGTGAACTGGAGTCTGTGCTCTGTTTTCCAGTCTAGTTAAGACACAGGAAAACACTTTGTTTTCCTGAAGAGTCTTCTTTCAGACATGGCTGAATGCCTGCACGGAGCAGATCCTCCAAGAGCTTTTGGGGCTTCAGAAAAGCAAAACAGTGACTTTTGTGTCAGTGTGACTCCAAGATACGGAGTGCTCAGGTTTGGGCCCTGGTTCCCCATGAAACACCTGATGACAGGGTTCAGCCAGAGAGATTCACAGGTTGTACTCCTCTGGATGATGATACCAACCTGCCTCAGCCCTTTTTCCCTGAAGGATTCTTACCACTACACAACTGGTTCAGAGAGACTTTCTTCTTCTCAGCCCTTATTGCTGCTTTCAAACATTAGCCAAAGCATCTCACTGGGCATTTCTTTAGGTGAGACCGTAATTTTTTTCCTTTTTATAAAGCATCAAGTGTCATCTCACTAAGGAGATGCTCCACAGGATAAATCAGACACAAATAAGAAAATGGCACATTTCTGTGTCTAATTGCATAGAAAAATCAAATTGATTTCTTATTGCACAGAGGAATCTTCATGATTGGGACATTGAAGGGCAAATGATGGAGCTTCTTTTGCCTGACAAATCTATGACAAAGAACTGGTCTCCATAGTCAGCTGAAAATTTCCTGCTGACTGGAAGAAGGACTCAGGCTCTCTGTAACTGGAATAAAGTTGCACAACAACCTCACAAGAGGAGTTAGCCTGGAATAGGAGGGGACACAGGGTCTGGAGATCCTGCAGTGCAGGCTATGTGCTGCCTTTGCTTATCTGGTTTCAGTGGCTCACTCATCCCTTCAGACTGACACATATGTACTTTATGTATTAAAAACCCTGTGTTCCCAAACCAGTGTGAGCCCCATGGTCCAACGTGCCAGCTGCTGGCAAGTTGCTCTTTTCGTACTTTATTGGAGTCATTTACACAGGGGTGGGCCAGGAAAAGAGGAGGGGAGAACAGGGAAAGGGAGAGCAGTGTTTTCCTCTACCCTTGTTTTCTTCAGTTAGTTTGATATTTGTCATTATTATGTAACCCAGTTTGGGGCTGCCAAAGTTGTTGGCACCAGATTTAGTGGCAGTCCTGCCTCGCTTCGGTGGAAAAGCCAGGGGTTGGTTCTGCTTGGGGCTTTTTATAATTATTTAGCTTTAAAAGACTTTCTTCTAGGATATGTACCACATGTTTGGAGTAGTCATTGTTCCAGATGTGCTTGAGCTTAAAATCTGGGCCTAAATTATTTGGAAACTCAGTGAATTTGAGATGTGGCTTTACAGCCTTTCTCCAAAAGGTTTTTCCTCCCCAAAATTACATGCTGTCTTCCAGATTCACTTCTGTGTCTGATCAACCTTATCATGTTACTGGTCACCTGGGTCAGTATGAATGATAAAATCACTGCAGCCAAGCTGTGCCCAGGCCAAGAACAGCCAAGAGCTGGATGGAGAGACAAGGAGGTTAAAGGATTTTTAAGGGCAAATGGGCACCACCAAAATGTCAGTAGTATCTTGGGTATTATGACCTACAGCCCAGTGGTCCAGGCGTGCTCTTTCCTACCCAAATAGTCCTTTTGCATCACTGGCAGCCAAAAGGTCCCAGTAGATCTTTCCCAGGGCACCACTGTAAATAACTCCTGGTTTGTGCTGAAGCATTGACGCTGCATGGGTAAAACCAAGGTCAGGCTTTCCAGCATTATCCTAAACTGGACACTCACTGGCTGAAATCTGCTGTGCCACAGAGTGTAAGCTCTCAATTCCATGACATTTAGATGCCCCTTGCCTTAGAACCAAGAGTTCTTGTGTCAATGGATTCCTGAATCCTCACTGAATGTGTGATTCACGCGTTCATGTCTAAAAAAAGGAAAAAGAAGTCAAGATTCATTCTTTTCAGAGAATAAAGCCTAAAAATGAGGTAATAAATGAAGGGGACATAACATCCCTTGCAGATGACTAAGAATTTATAGTTAATGTGTGGTGGTACACCCAGCCACAGAAAAAAATACCTGTGGCCTCCCACACAGAGCAACAAAACTCGTGCTGGTCTGGACCATAATCAGTGTGATGGGCTCCCACAGTGCCTGCTGGAAGCCCCACTCAAGAGCAGGGGGAAGGAGACACAGTGGTTGTACCCTCCCCGAGGCTGGAACACAACTTTTGCACAAAATGACTTTTCCTGCACAGTCACAGCCCTGGTGGGGGCAGAGGAGCCACTCTGGGGTGGGGTGGGGATGGAAGCAGCAGGGCAGGCTGTGCTGGGAGCAGCTGGGTGAAGTTCAGGTGTAGGGAACACAGTGGAGAGCCCAGTGCTTAGAAGGGAAAGCACAGCTCACTCAGGGCAGCCCACAGTGAAATTCCTGCCATCCTTCAGCCTGCAGGCTCAGAGGACTGAGAGGGAAAATGCTGCTCCCTGCTCTGAGCTGGGGAGCTTCCCTGCTCTAGAACCCTGAGGTCTGGTTCAGTCTCTGCTGAGGTCTCAGAAAGAGGAGCCATAGCAGCTGAGTACAACTGGTGAAAAGGAACAATAGAACTCCTTCCACTTCCCCTTGAAGGGGTGTTAAACATGGACAAACCACCCAGAGAACCTTTCAGAGACACTGGACACCACAAAGAGGGCTTGGGTTGTCAGTCCTTCCTGCTCTGACAAACTGCACTCTGTGTGTGGCTCTGGGGACTTATATTTTCATTCCAGGTATTTGTGTTTACTTTTTTTTTTTTCCTTTTTGCAAGCACTTTGAATCACTCAGGGAGCTATTTGTGGGGCTGAAATAACATCAGATCAGAGCTTCTCACGGTTCTTCAGTTTCCTGGGAGCCAAAACATGGGGGACAGAACAGATCTCACAGAATTTTTTACCACATTATTGTACCCAGGGGAGGGAAGGATAGAAGTCCATTAAAATATATAATCATAAATAATGAGATATTTAGGTTTAGGGAGGAGTTTTGTAGAGTTTTAACACACAGGTTAAGGATCAAAGGGAATTTCTTTTCTGGTTCCATACATTTTACCTGCTGTTCCCCAAGCTTTGCACAGCATCCTATGCTTCATTATGGGGTTTAAACCCCAAAACCACCCTGGAAGGTGCTAGGTATGGAATGGACTCCCACAAGTGTAGGGAAGATGTGATGGATCTGGAGCCTTATGGAACTGCTTGAGAGCTACTTCAGGGTGGATTTTTGGAGGATCCACCATCTGCTCATCTTAGCTTAAAAGGGATGTTGCAAGAGGATTTCAGTCCCTTTTAAAAGCAAAGAGTTGCTTTGTTTCCAGTCCTTTCCAGTGCTTTGTTGCAGAATAAAGCAATAGATAAGGCATGGAGGGGTTTGGATTTCAAGAGCAGCCTCAGCTGTAGGATGAGGGAGGGATTTTAGGTAACAGGCAGTGAAATGGTTCCACTGTGACAATAGGTTTTAAAGCCCTTGTGCACAGATTCATCACACTGGAGAGGAAGGTAAGAAAATGAAGACATGAAGAAATTCACATTGAGCAGTAATTTCCTAAAACCCCTCCTGCTCTGGAGCAGCTAGACCAGGGCTAGCAGATCCAAGCACAGCTCTCTACAGCTGCACAGGAGTACCCTGTGGAAATTTGGCATCATTTTGTGGCACTGGAGCAGCACAGAGATCTTTCACATATATGGAGCCACAGAGAAGCTAAACTTTCCAACGCAGAACAACTCCAACATTTTTAATACTGTGGTTTTGCAAAGGAGAAAGGAAAAGTAAAGACAGTAGACTAAACAACAGCAGGAGTGCTAGAATTAAATGAGAGAAGATGCAAATAGGGAAAATTTGAAAAATATAAAGGAGAGTTATTCTGATATTGAAAAAATGTAAGCATGAAGTTACTGGAATTAGAAATGTTTGTGATTTAGGTCCTTTTATATAAAGTGACTAGAAAAAGTTTGAAAGCATAAAGGAGGAAGCATTATTAAGAGTCTGGTGAGACAGAGGGAAACATGGCACAAAAGGGAGGTAGGGGTGTATCAGACTGAAGAAAATCTGAAGAACCAAAGGCAATTTATGCCAGAAAACATTTTGCTATCAAATGGTCCCATTCCAGAAAGATGCCACAAAATTCTGTAACAACCAGCCAAGCCCAAGCCTTTGGACTCAGCATACAGAGTTTTTTACTAAAACAACCAGAAAACATTTGCATGTTTTTGCAGTCCTCTCTTCACTGAATGTGTTAGTTCAGGATTGCCCCCATTTTTTAAGATCTTACCAGACACAAAGGTGCTTCAGCCCTATGGAGCTCTCATTTAGTTTTGCCCCCAGGTTTTATAAGCAGGGTCAATCAGGCTCTCCTCTCCTTAAGGCAGAATCTTTCAGGGCAGGATCTGAGCCATACCTTTCTTCACACCAGCCCAGTGAGGAGCCATCTATGAGACGATTTTGGCACAGCCATGCTGAGGGCTCAGAAGCTTGGACAGCTGTTAGATTTTGCTGTGAAGCCATCAAATTCTCCTTCTTCTCAGCATTATGAAATTTCAAACGCTAACATTTTACATCACCGTACATGAAACAAAAACAGCACTGCTCTATTTTTAAGCAGCAGGTAGAAAAAAAAATTTGAACTGAGTTTTTTTAAAACGTGGCAAATAACCTTGTAATATCTGTAACTCTTAATAAACTTGTGGAGGGCAATAACCCACTCTGTACTCATGCTCTGCTCTCCACAGGAGCTGACATGGGCACAAACACAAGCCATGCTGGAGGAGCAACCTGATGGGAGTGAGTTAAACTGCTGGTGATGGCAGTCTGACCTCCCATTCCACATATCTGGGGTAGATTCCACATATCTGGCCGTAGATCCAATCCAGGGCACTGGACTGAGAGCTCATCAGCAGCTGAAGTCCTTTGAATGCACTGCTTTTGGTTGAAATTTCCCCCAAAATAATGTTATTTGTACATGTCAAGGCTGGTGTGCATTTCAAATCTAAGCAGAGTAAATTAAGAGATTTGGGAGATTTCCTTCCAAAGGGGATTGTGAAAATGCTAATGTAGAGGTGTATATTTTGTTAGTAGCTGGTTAAGAAAAGAGCCCAAATGACACAGTTTAGAGAAGGAAGGTGTCCTTGTCAAGAGGTGCATTAAAATCTGACCCGGCTTCCTATGCTACAGAAAAGTGACTTCTTAAATACCAAAGGTGTGAGGGTGAGGACACAGCCCCATTTATCAGCATCAGGTTGTGAATGTAAGTATGAATAACCACCAGAGTCATGCCACAAATACTTTGATTATATTCCCTACATGCAGAAATAATTGTTTCAGGCCTCATTCACATTGTGAGTATACTCATGATGAATAACTGTTAACTTAATTGTTTACCTAGCAAAAAAAAGAAGAAAGCTTAGTCTCTTCCTTGTTTATTGAAAGAAGTATTTCCATGAGCAAGACAAGCAATGGATTTAGGTTTCTTTGCAATATGTGGCTTTCTGGCTTACTTGAAATCTAGGAGAGCTGATCAATGTCCCTTCTCTCAAAAGGCTTGTCTGGGAGAAGGAAAGAGTTTTGAAAATCTTTAAACATAGGAGGAAATCTTTCAGATACCTCTATGAGAGAAAAAAGCTTCACTGAGGAGCAGGGTATGTGTTGTCTAGGACTAGAAAACTGAGCCCCTTGTACTCTGTAAGGGCACTAGCTGGGATCTCTCCCCTTCCTCTGTCCTCTCCCCACATTTTTACAAAACCTAAAACCTTTGGGACCTCTGCTGTTTTATTGAATTTGGTCGCAATTGGCCAACAAGTTCAGATGGTATTGAAGGTGGCTGACAGCTGGACACTGGCACATAGCAAAGTTTGCACAAGCCTTGTATTGTTTGGGATGTGCCCAGCAAATAAGCCTGGATTTTTCAAGTGTGTGGGGGGGATGCTATATTCCCTGTTTCTGGGGAAATGAACACTTTTAGACTGCTTCAGAGATTCCAGTTTGAACAAAGTAACTGTCCTTTTGCACTGAAGCTACACAGATGCTCCTCCATCTGCCCATTGTCATGGCACCAAAAATGGAAATTGTTTGCCCCAGCCCCTGGTGTGTTTGCTCAGCCCGTGCAGCCCGAGCAGCGTCTTTGGAGATGTGTGCATCAAAGCAGGAGGTCACTGCGGTCAGCAGCAGCCTTGGTTACCACCACACCCAGCCAAAGCATTCTTCCTTCTCCTCTGCTGACACTCCAGGCTGACTCCCTGCATGTGACTCCCCCACCATCCCCTCCCCACCACAGGTTTCTGGTCTTGCACAACTGACACTACAGATTGCGTGGGCAAATTTGTCACACTGCAGGCCAAGAGTCCCAGTAAACATTTCCCCTTTTGCCCATCCTCTCTCAGCCTCTCCCCCCAGCACACGAGTGCACCCACCCCAGAGATGCTGGAGATTTCCCCTGCCCTGCTTCCCCCAGGGAGCCAGCAGGAAACGTGCAAGGAGGTATTTTGCAAAATCAAAATGTTAAAGGTTGTCCCCTCAGATTTGTCACAGGCAAAGAAACATGAGTTAATTTTTCTGTGAGTTCTTGAAAGCTAAGATGAGAATATATATATATATAAAAAACTTAAAGAGAGAGAAAATTGGAGGGAAGCAAATAGCTCTTTGGAAAATCCTCAAAATGCAATGGATATCAACAGAATGTTTCTACCACTCTCGGGAAGTACTGCCAGCCCACATCTTTCTGCTAACTCCTAATGGGTCCATTAACTACTCCTAAATAATGATGGAAACCATATGGGTGCACAGGTGGTCTCTCAATAAATACCAAATGAATTCAGTATGATCACCATTAACACAATTAATACCCAGCCAATCTACAATGATGGAACTATTAAAATTAAGCGCTACTATATTTCCTGAGTCCCATGGCAATTTTACAATGGAAACAAACAAAAGACTAGAATTAACTTTTTTTTTATTACAGTTATTTGGTTTTATTTACTTACAGGAGGATTTTAGGCTTCTGTGTAACCTGCTGTGTCTGTGCTCTGTGCATTTTGAGGTAAGTTTTGACTCTGAGAAGAAATAATTTTGGGAGAAATAATTTTTAAAATATGCTTGTTTATTTGGGAGGGAAAATTACATGTATTTGGGTGTTGAAGCAGAGTGCTTCCTATTTTCTGCAGAAGGCTGTAAACACAAGTAATGAATATAAGACTGCTACAGCTGCTCTTTTTATCATCTACACTGTGAGTTCATTGCTGTTCCCTGATGGGACTATTAGTGTGGTCGGGATTTTAATTTTAATTTTTTTATATTAGTACAGTTCCAACATATACGGTGGTCCACCCAATTGTCAAAGGAAGGGGAATATGTTCACACGTGACCTTCTGTAATGAAACACCTGATGTAGGCCCACTGTTGTTCAGACATTCTTTCTTTCCAAAAAATGAAGAACTTGGTTTTATTTTTAAGGACAAGACCTGCTTTGGGTCAGATTCAGCCTCCATTTTCATGTTTCCCTTGAAATCATGAGCTAAGCTCCCTGGAGCTGAGCAAGGCTGTCTCAGTTCCAAAGCCTGTGTGGTCGAGCACAGGTCAGATTGAACACCCTGGGGTTTATCCATTTGGACAACCAATGAAAAAGAGAGCTTTACATTTTGAAAATTAGTGCCTGTTTGTCTGCAGAGCCTCTTTTATATGAATGACTTAAGCCTGGTTTGTGGGAGAAGATTTAGAGAAACATTTTGGATCTTCTGTTCTGCAGGGCATGGGGTCAGGAAAATGTTCATGACAACAAAAACTGAATATAGCAAAAGTGTGACTTGAACTGGGTGCATTTCACCACTGGGGCTTGTGAGAGAAAACCAATGTCTGAGTTTCATGGGGCAGCTCATGGGAGTTTCGGGCTTGCTGCAGCTCATACCAGGTTAAAGGAGAGATTTCTCAATGCATGGGTGCAAGTGCTGTTCTGAAACACACAAAACACTCCTTTTTGGTGCAGCAGTGAATGAGATGGATCCTTTGTTCTGTGGCTGGAGAGATCCCAGGAAATCTTGAGTTTCAGGATGGATCTGCTCTGCTCAGCTAGGCTGGGATTTCAACCTTACCCTCTTCCCTGGGGTGTTCAATTTTTGCAACTTCTCTGTGCTCAGATTGAATCTGGCAAAATCAAAAGAACCCATGCAACTCCAAACTGCTTATGGTTACACTTGTGCTTACTATTTTTTGTGTTCTTCACAACAAACCTTTATTTCTGTTCATTGCACCAGATTTGCACCCAGGGAAGCTTTTCCACAGAAAAATCTCTGAGGTTTGGGAGAGCCGTGCGCTCAAAACTTCCCTAAAGTTCTGTGAAATATGTTACATGTGGAGCACAAAGCTCATTTCACAATTCCTTGCTAAATTTTCTAATAAACTGTCTCACATCTATTGCTCTTGAGTGTTTCTGATTAACTCCAAGTATCAGTGCTGTTGTTCCTGAAGAGAGAAGTCTGTGTTGCTAATTTGAATAACATAATTTCCGAATGTATTAAGGTAAATAAGGACAATGCCCTCTTGTTCCAGAACTCAGATGCCCGTGAAGTTATTCATCAATCTCTCTTTCATTTAAATTCGCACTTTAATTTGTGTTTCAAATGCAGATGAGGCCTTAATTAAATAAAAATTCAGCAGATGGTTTCAAATTCTCTGTTCAATTTACATTTCTTGTACCTCTCCAAGTGCTGGACTTTATCTTTGGAGACAGAAACATTGCTGTTAGACCTTTTCCTTTAAACAAACGTGTAGGAATTAGTAGCTGGAGCTGTCTAAAGGAATAAACTAAACATGGATTGCCAAATCTGAAAAGCCTCAAGTTTATGTTTTGATCAATTTCCCAAACCTTCATGGATTAGCAAAACTCAAGTATCTATCAGAGGTGTGGTTCTTTTTCAGTTAAAAAAAAATAAATAAAAAAGAGAATAAGAGAGAGAAGAAGAAGAATTGGAAGCACAGGCAGCCTTTACCCTTAGGCTTTATGAGACCTTTGATTATCAACAGGTCCAAAGAGTTAATTTGACAGAAGTGCCAAATGACATGGGGAAAAACCTCACTAAATATTTTTGGTGTCTAGAAAAAGTTGCTGTGTTATTCAAGCTCAGCACAGGAGCTGTGTGACTCTGAGCATGTTTTGTTCTATCTGAAGCTGTTCATTATTAAGAACTCTGTAAAAGTAAAGGAGAGTGATAAGCAAAATTACAGGATAAAACCCTTCTATTATCTCTGAATCAGGACTCTATTGAATAAGTAAATATGTCCCATCCTTCTCTGACTGGCTCTTAGGAGAAAACCATTTTCTTCTGCAGCAGTTGCCTCCTTCACAGGAAATTATGAAGTAATGGAAAACACTGCTTGTCCATTTATACCTTTTGAGGTGGAGGTATAAAATACATAAAACTGCTTTTCTCCCCCCAGTCCCTTTATTTAATGCACCCACTGCTGCCCATGACCTTGCCACATGCTCCCTGCTAAAACTGGGCAGCATTTCTTGTTCTCACTTTAGTTTCCCGTTCAGCACTGATTTACAAGCCCACGTACATTCACTCTGTCACACAGGCTTTTCTACCTCTGCCTTGCTAACCATATCACTGGATTACTCAGAGCTAACTTATAAATTGCTTCCTTTCAACTTCCTTCCTTTGCATGTTGTGCAAGGGGAGCAGCCCCGCGGCGGGGCCGTGGATGGGGATTCCAATTTTACACCCTGCAGCTGTACATCTCCATCCCTGCCCAGCCCACAGGCTTCATTTATTTATTTTGAAACAGCCCCAGAAAACTGTGACAATATTTGTGTATTTCGGCAGCCTGGGGGAAAAGAAATCCACCCCACCTCTCCCTTAAAAGAGATAGCCCCTTGTGAGCAATAAAAACTTTAATAAAAAGTTAGTTGATGTGTTGCAGATGCCTCCAAGAGCTGAACACTGGGTGGGCATAGTGGAACTGCCAGGTAGAGAGAGACAAAATTTGGGTCAGAGAAGCAATTTCATGGTGGCTAGAATTGAATGTGTGTGAGAAGGGTGCCTGCAGGATCCAGCTGGGTTTGTGCTCAGGCAGAGATGCATCATTTCAGTTGTGTGGCTAAGCAGGGCTCTGGTTTCTGTTTGCAGCTACTCAAATGCCCTTATTTGTTCTGGCTGGGCAACTATTCCTTCTAACAGGGGAAATGTTATCAGCTTGGCTGTCCTCGTGAGATTTCTAGTATCTGTGGGTATATGCAAGGAAGAATTTCACAAAGCAAGTTCCTCTTTTGGGATCATGGGATTTGAATCTCCCTCTGTGGCCCTTGATGTTCACAACATCTGTTGGTTGTATGTTTGAAGTTCCAGTTTGGACCTGCTCTGGGCTCAGATAAAAGAGGAAGAGCATGATGCTGCACTAAGGGAGGGTGTCTGACATGAAATTTTGAGCAGTCACTTGTAGCAGGGGGCCATGCTTTGTCCCTGTCTTAGAGGAAGAACACACATTTGGGGAGCTCCAGGACTCCAGGCTGCTCAGAGATCCACATTTCTACCAGAGTCAGAAGACTGAAAGATTTGTCTCCTTCTCAATGAGGGATGCAGATAGAAGTGTTTTTGGGGGTTGGGGCAGGACAGGGGATTTATCAGGTCTTGGTAGTAAATTGCTTAAATGTAATAAACAGCACAGCAAAATGACTGCTTACCTTAATTCCAGCACTCCTCATTTCCCAGTTAGCTCAGAGCAGGCACACTGAAAAAAAAAAAAAAAATCAATTTTTTCCTCCTAGAGTGACTGCATTAAGGGTGCAAACATGCAGGGCTGGGGGAAGCTCACAGGCAGGTGCTCTCATCTGTGCTGTGCGTGCGTAAATGAGGATGAAGACCTCGCTGAGGTCTCATTGAGGTTGAAAAGAAGTGAAGAGTTCTGCTGCTCCTTGTCCTATTGGGAGACCACTGCTCTGCATTCTCTTCCTCTCTCCAGCATATTTATTTTGTGGCTGGTTTTGTTTCTCTCTCAGTTAAGGCTGTAAAACCCTTGCTCACAGACTACAACTTTATTCCCTGGTCCATCACTGGCTGCAGTCACAGCCCACGTTACCTGCTGGGGTAGCACACACAATTTTCACTGTCATTTCTTCTCATGTCTGATTTTTTTTGACAACATGCTATGTCTTTATGATATAATCAACTATTTTGTCTTCTTGAGGACATTGAAAAAGAGCAGGAAATGTGAATACCTTAATATTTCTAAAAAGAAAAGAGGTCAGCTACTGATACCTTCACCAATTCTTATGCAGCCCTTGACAGCTAAAAGTCTAAGCAATTAAATTTGTATGAAAATAGAATGGAAAAAAGCTGAGTGTAAACTGACTGATTTTTCTCAGTACAGGACAGCTTAATTTTGGAAACAGAGGCATGAGAGCAGTTGTGATGCCAAGAGAGACTTTCTGAGGTAAAAGTAGTTTTGTTTTTTTTTTTTTCCACTGAACTTTTTCCATAATCTCTTGATAAAAATGTCCCCATTTGATAAAAATGAGATCAAATAGCTTATTTGATTCTTGAAGAAGCCATCAGTGCAGATACTGTTAATTTTGGAGTGAGTTCTGTTGCAGAAAGAGATTTTGGGAGAGCCATTGATCTATGGAAAAGAGGGAAGTGAAGATATTCACTGCTGGATAAAAATAAGTTACTTGAGCAAGCCATGGCACAGTCTGTTGTGGTTTTCTTTCACGTGATACCTTGAAGAGGAATTAGAGATGATTTGGAAAAGGCTAAGTAGGTTAAAGCCCCTCAGAATGATTCATATAATTTCAAGGCAACCTTTTAACTTGTGTGCAAATCTTCTGTGTGTTTGACGTGAGCCAAGAGGAGGAAGGGGACAGTCTGTCTTGTGCCATTCCCCTACACGTAGAGCCCATGAATCAAAAAAATGGCCTTTGTTCTGACTTCAGCCACACTGATGTGTGTTAGCCTAGGCTGGGTCAAATGTTTTTAACCCAGATTGCCTACAATATGTCTGTATAGAAAATTCTTAACCACCTGCCTTCCCCTGGTGCTTCCAGGGGAGAGGGAATATGTGGTTTAGACATCTGAGGGGAAAGTCCCCTTAAAGCCATGAAGGACCACACCAAATCATTGTCAAATAGTTCCCCTGTCTGAAATGCAGAGGGGAGTTTCCAGTGTGGATTTCATGAGGAAAGGTAAAGCTCTCACCATTGAGGGAAACAAGAAGTAAAAGGGAATCAGGAGGTAAGAAGGTAAAAGTGGAGCTCAGAGCCTCCACACCTGGAAGCCACCCTGCAGGAACCCAGGCCCTGATCTGAACTCAGAGCACCTTGGAGAGGCTGCAGGACTCCTGCTATTCCAGCCTTATTTCGGAGTTCCGGTTTCTTTCTGATTTCAGTCGAGAAGGAGGGGCTCTTTCTCTCTGAAAATAGCATTCAAAGGTTTAGTCCAGTTATAATTCATCCACATGCCTTGGGTTTGTGTGGTGCACACACGAGTGCTCTCAGGATGGCACAGGAGGCAGGGAAGAGAAGCAGGATGGAGGCAAAGTGGATCCAATGTATGAAAGACAAACCAGAGGCTGTGTGCACCTCCCAGACCACCACACCATGTGTTCATCTCCCTGAGGAGCAGCAAACCTGAGCCCACACGTGGATCCCACAAACCTGGAAGCTCATAATGGTTCACAGTGACCTATTTGCCTTTAGAAGAAAAAGGTTTGAACATCCAAGGGCTTGGCCTCTTGCTGTGCTGCACTGTGAGCTGTGAGCCAGCCTTCCCCCAGGGCTCTTGGTCTGGCTTTCCTTAGGAGGCTGCAATGGCATTGCTCAAAAATCAGCAGGGAAATGCAAGATGGCAGCTGGGCTGGCTTTGTTGGGTGGACAATGCTCATCTCAAAGATACTGCACAAACAATTAAGCATTTTCCTGCTGTTTGCAGTATCCCATTCCTCTCTCAGAGGAGGATCTGCTTGTATTCTTGGCTGCACTCATGCTTGGCCCACTGGAGAAATGAGAACAGGTTCTGCTGTTCTAGGGCTGATCTCTGCATCTTTACTTACTCCAGTGAAAACACTATTAGCACCAGCATTTCAAATAGCAAAAGATACTGAGACTGGTTTAAAAAAAATACTTTTCTACAGTAAAAAATAATTAAATAAATAGAGTTCCATATATTTTTGGAATCAAAACAATGACTATTTTGAAGTCCCTCTCTGTAGCAAAATCTCCATACAACCTCATTTTATGAAATAAATGAAGGTTGAGATTTCTGGGTAGATGAAGGAGCTGGGGACTCTCTGAAAGGGCGATGAACCCCACAGCTGTTGTCAGCATCACTTCTCTGTGCTCCTGGGTATCACATGGGGCTGGTGTAAATCCCCCTGCAGCTCTGCACAGCACAGCAACACGTCCTGCAGCCTAGGGACAAGGGAAGGGGGAACTCTGGGAGCCCAGGAATGGGGCACTCACCCCTGAAAATCACAGCCTGCAACACCAGCACCACGTTCCTCAGGCACCAACCAGTGCCCCCTCCTCTGTCCTCTCCCCATCTGAAGAAAAGACAGAACTCTTCACCATTTCTCCTTCTTCTTTTCTCCCCCACAAAGAAGAACTTGCCAGGTCTGCATCTTTTTTTCCCTGAACTGTTTCCTCTTTCTGATTTTAAAAGCATCTACCGGACAGCTCAGTTCCAGGCTGAGATGTCAACTCTTTGAGCAGTGCTGTCCCTGTGGCTGTGCCCAGGGGTGGCCACAGCTCCCAGGGCACTACAGGACGCTGTGTGTGCAGACACAGGAGCAGGGCAGCTCTGCTCTGCCCAGCTGGAACCGGGGGCTGACCTGCTTGGCTCCCAGGTGGGACCTGGCTCCAGTCCTTGCTCAGAGCACGAACAAAGCACGCTCAGGTTTGCACCCAGCACCTCTCACAGCGTTTGGCTGATTCATTCCCAACCCAGCTGGGTGCACAAACACTGCTGGGGCTGGGCACCAAGCAGCTAAAGAGGAGTGGAAAACAGTAACAGCAGGATGCCCTCAACCCAACTGGAGTCACCTCAGCCCTTTTACAGAGTGATTCAGCTGGAGATGAAGCATTAAAGCTGTATTGGAAACTGCTTTTGTTTCCCAAAGAGATGTTTGAAGTTTTGATTGGATTTTTTCCTCATCTAAATCAGGATGAAAGGGAAAAAAAATTGAAATTTCTTTGCAGATCTGTGATTTAAATATCAGGAGAAAGGCTGGGCCAGTGGAATGGTTCCCTTTTTATGTTGACCCTTTCTTTTAAATGACTACACATTAATGTGAATTTCAAACGCAAGACTCGTTTCAAACAGAAAATGAAAATTTTGCTTTTTGAAAATATAGAAACCACACCTATTGTTTTCTTCTAAATATCTTTTAAAGACAGAATCAGAAACCAGCCCTTTCCCACAAAAAGGTCTGGTTTTCACTGAATTTGCATTTTTGACTGAAAGCCTTGTTTCAAAGTCTTGAAATTAGATCATGGTGAAGCAGCATTTATATCTAATTGGCCTTGAGGAAGAAGAAAGCTCTGTGGGTGGGATCCATCTCACCTACTTACAGGTGTTTAGTCTAAATTATATGTCGGTAGTCAGGGGCACCTCCAAAAGGCTTTTCTCTCTATTCTGGTGGTAAAAAATGCCTGGAGAGGTGGTTTACACTTGATACCCACTTTTTCAGTGGTTAAAACTACATGGGAGAAATCCTACCCTTGCTGTTCACACTCTGGAGGGAAGCTCAGCATCACAACTCTGATGTTTTCAAGCTGGAGCATGTTGGGAGAAGGAAAAGGAGCCAGGTTCTTCATCAGTTCTTCAAAAAGGAGCCAGATATTTTTAGGTGATAGAAAATAGAACAGTTTTGTGGAGAATGAATCAGCTGAAGGAACACTGGTTATTTCCATGGGCAGGTAAAATTTTAAACATCTAATTTTTTTTCTAAATATTCCTTGATATATGTATATTTATATTTTTTTCAATTCCTTTGTAATTTATTTCTGATTGTAGAGGGATTTTTTTTTTTTTTCAGAGCGATGTTTATTTTTCTGCTCTGCTGTTCCTTCCCTTTTTTTTTTTTTTTTTTTTTCCCCAGCAAAGTGCTTTTAATCCATTTGCAATGCTGCATCCAAGACAGGTAATTCCACTTGTGAACTCCTATGTTTAACTGAAGCAACCTGGTATGGAAATCAAAAGTGAGCACAGCAGAGCATGCATTTTCCTTTATTTAATAGTTTCTAAAAGGAATATGCTTTTTTTATTGTGGTTATGTTTGTCCCTTTTTGCAGGGGGCCTGCTGTTTTTGGCTCCTGTTATGTTTGTGCATAGACTGGTTTGCAAGGGGCAGAGCTGTAAAGACATTTGTTCTTTAATTTGAGATGCAAAGCCAATTTATAAGCAGAATTCTTCAGATTTTATTTTCAACACCTGTGCTGGATGAAGCTTGGCCTGTGACTGGAACGTTTTGGAAAGCACATGTAGGAAGTGAATGCAGCAGACTGTGTGAGGAGCTGACATTTATAGGACAACCTTTCATAATCAGGCATATTCATAATAATAAACAGCCCATTGACCAAATCCTTATGACTCTGATGATCAACTTCTTTGAAATTTATAGTGAAAAATACACAAAGAGCAGTGTTATAGGACAGCTCAGTGAGAGCCTTGGCAGACACTTGACCAAAGAATCATGGAAAGATGGAATAGTTTCTGTTGGAAGGGACCCTAAAGACCATCCAGGTCCAAGCCCTGCCATTGGCAGGGACATCTTCCACTAGACCAGGTTGCTCAGAGCCCCATCCAGCACGGCTTTGAACATGTCCAGTAGCTGGTGGAAACAGATCTGACACTTTCTATGCACTGGGTGTTTGATGCAAAGATCTTGGGGTTTCCTTTTGTACATGTGGAGTTTTACCAGGGATATATTTAGTTAAGAGTTCCCACAGGAAAAAAAGAAAGCAAATTTGTAAACTACAGAAGTTGGAGAAGTTTCTGGTTTTGTTTTTGTTGGTTTCAAAGAAAAGAAAGAGAAAGGGAAAGGATATTGCTCTATGTGTTTCAAAGCAATACAAGTGTCTGTGTGTAACAAAACAACACAATGCTCTCTTCCCGTTCTCACATTTGCTCTGTGCCCAGGGCACAGCCTTTAGCACTGCAATCCCCACCTGAGTATGGGGAAGGGTTTCAAAAGTGTCTTGATCCACTGGAGAAATCTTTCCTCTTCTACATCCCAGTGCACAAAATTCCTTACAGTGATGCCTCCAGTTCCCTTCCAGCTGTGCCATGGCCAGTGGGAGGCAGCAGGGCAGCCCCTCACACACCGAGCTGATGAGGCACAAAAGGGATGGAAAATGAAGTTTCCCTTCACAAGCAAAGGGGCCACAGCTCTGAGGTCTCAGGGCTCCCCTGACAGCAGCGCTTTCTGGAGACCTGGTCTCTGCTGAAGGGTGAATATTGCCAGGGGTTTGTAGAGTTTGAAAAAACAAACTGGTTTTGTCTGCTGAGAGTCTCATAAAAAGTACAGCTTTCTACTTAAAACTGACCATGAGCTTGGAGATAAATGTCTAGAGAAGAGTGTGAGGCCTCAGAATGAAACTGAAGGACTACCTTTATTAATATATTTTCTTGACAAGCTATTTTTAAGTGTGTCTCCCTGCAGCAGGCAAGCAAAGATATTATTTCTTTGGAAATAAAAGGACCAGGCCTAAGGTCCATTCTATTTTCAGGGCAGACACGTAACTCCCATTCCTGTTAATGAGGAAGCTTCTCCTGCTTCAAGGAAAGAACAGACCCATTAGAGATCTAGGATATTATTTTAGACCCTCCAATGCCCTACAGCAGTGGGTGCATCAGTAGGGTCAGTGTCAGAGCTGTTCCCTGCTGGTTTGTTCCTCATAATTCTGTCCTACAGTGCAAATCTTGCTGTGGTACAAGATCATGATGAGTTTTGGCATTGCGTTGTATCAGCCTGGCTTGTTTTGTTTTATTTTCTTTAAGGATGTCTCAGTGAGATGAAAAATGAAAGGTCAAACCTGGCAAACCCAGGATTGCCTCCTAGAGGAGAGCCCACTGGAGATAAGGCAAAGTTACATGAGTTTGGGACCTGGCATGACCTACTTAGCAGGCAGAGTTATGAGAACCCATGTTAGGACAGTTTGTTTTTCAGCCTGGTTTCTCATGGGAACAAGGCTTATGCAATCGTACTGTCTGTGTGTCTGTGTCTACATCCTCCTCCCCAATAACTTTTGGACTCATTGCTCAACTTCAACAGGGGGGTAGAGGTTCCAGGGGCACTTCTGGTCCTGCTGGCATCTATAATCAGTCGAGGAGAGTGAGGCTACAGGTGTTCACTGCAGCAGGAGTTGGTGTGGCTCAGCCAGGAGAGCAGTGCAGAGCTGCAGGCAATGGCACAGCCACGGTGCTGCTGGTGCATCCCCACTGCACCTTCCACACTGCACATCCCCACTGCACATTCCACACTGCACCTTCCACACTGCACATCCCAAACTGCACATCCCACACTGCACATCCCAAACTGCACCTTCCACACTGCACCTTCCACACTGCACCTTCCACACTGCACATCCCAAACTGCACCTTCCACACTGCACCTTCCACACTGCACATCCCAAACTGCACATCCCACACTGCACCTTCCACACTGCACATCCCACACTGCACCTTCCACACTGCACCTTCCACACTGCACATCCCACACTGCACCTTCCACACTGCACATCCCACACTGCACATCCCAAACTGCGCATCCCACACTGCACATCCTGCTGCTCCTTCCTGACACTGACACCCTCACTGCTGAGCCTCTCAAACCTCATCTCCTGCTTTGTTACTTCTGTAAAACGAGGTGAATTTGAGAGGTTCTGTTAACTAACAGGCTGAGAGATGGCAGGGCAGCATCCCTGCAGTCAAAGCAAGGTTAGAGGGGGATGAGGAGCTCTTCTGGGCTCAGGAGCATCTGACCTGAGCTAAATTTCCCTCTGCCAGGGCTGCAAGGGGTGTGATGCTGCTCAAGTTTGTCATTCTAACATTCACACACTCAGGAATCAGCTTGAGTCAGGGTCTCACTCAGACCCAGTGCAGCTCCTTTTAACCTCCCTGCCTTCCAAAAGATTCCCTGCCAGTGCTGCCACGTGAACTCAGTTAATTACAGGGGAGGAGATTATGGCCCCACAGACTTCACAGAGAATGTTCAGCACAGGTACAGCACTTAATGATAGGCAATTAAAACACTCTATCTAATTCCTAAGAAATGGTGGGTTTGGAGAGGGACCACTTCCAGTGAACAGGTGATAATGAACTCCCCAGATCACAGAGGCATCATTTCAAAATGATGGAATGAACTTATTAAACATGCTATGGCAGACAATGTTATTATAGGAATATACAGGGCAGGACAATAGATCAGGAAAACTCCTTGGGTTTCTGCTAGCATATTACAAACATGACATTACAAGATTCTTTTGGCTCATAAATAATAACAGAACACACATTAGTACTTTTAATGATTTGTAGGCAATTTTAGGGATCTTCTCCTCATAAAATCTCATTTTTTGGACAAACTGGGTTGCATGATGGCTAAACAGATGAGAAAGACAATGTTTCCTTTTATTTCACTGAAGTTTCCCAAAAGAGCCTGAGAAACTGTTATTTTAAACATTGCACAGTTAGATAAAAAAGGTGTAATTAATTAATGGATTCTTTGCAGTTAGTGCAGGAGGAAAAGGACTCTCCCAGGACATAATCCAAAATTGTGATACCTCTTAAAATGAGTTCAGGACAATCTCAGACTGCTAATTTTCTCTAGAGCAGATATTGGAGTGTGAAGGGTTTGTCAAAAAAGTCTGTTTGTGACCCTCAGGTTTGTTTGTTGTACCTGTCTGTGTCTCCCTAACTCTAGAAATTAGAGCTGAAATTCCAGGCTCCGTCTGCTTTGGCCTCAGTCAAAGCTGCATCACCTTCAGGTGCTTTTCCTCTTTACATAAAACCCTTTATAACGAAATCATTTCCCACTCTCCTGAGTGTTGATTGGCTCTGCTATAGGGGCTCTCTTCTCTCCCTGAGTTGTGTAGCCTTGGTACAGTGCTCTCTGGATAGTTTTCCCTCCTTCCCCACCGGTGCATCTCCTTTGAAGTCAAAGGAGCTACTGTGATTTTTTGCCCCATTGAGATGCTCACTATGGAGGAAGGATATAAAAGACTACTGCTCACAGGGTGGGAGCTGCTGGTTTCCAGTTTCTCATTAATTTTTCACTTGTCTTTCATTTCAGTGGGTCAACACTATGCTCCACCTTTGGCACAGACACAAATACTATTTTTTATGTGGTTCAGTGGGAGGAATGGTTTTGATCATTAAAAGCAAAGCAAAAATTATTTCAAGCAAAATTCCAGAGCCTCTCTGCATCCATTTATCCTTCCATGGCTTCCTTAAAGCATTGCCTACTTGTTCTCTGGGGAATGTGTGCTCCAACTGTGTTTTACCACATTTAGAGGAGCAGTCACATATGACCAAGACTAAAATTTAACCTTAATTGCCCACAGGCTGCTGCCATTGAACCCTGTTGGCATGTAGGGATTTTAGAGTGTCAAAATGAACCCAATAGAAATAATAAGAAAGGCAATGCCATATTTAGTTTTGAACCATCCTTAAGAATACTAATATGCTAAAATCTGAGTGAAGAAGGCTCACGTCTCTTGAAAGAATGTGTGATTTCCTGTAATCATCTCCTTAAAATATTCCTGATTGGGACTTTGGAGCAGTCAGAGAAGAGAGGGGTCTCTGGAGAGCCCACCACTGCTCAGTGCTGAGGCAGGGCTTTGGAAAGTGAATCACTGCCTTGTGACTGGATCCCTGCCATCCACCAAGGATCAATAACATTTTATGCACCTTCCTGCCAGCCTCAGGTTTTTGATTCCAGGTGTTCACATTAATCTGGGACACAATGGAAGGAAGAAGTTGCTATGGTTGCATGGAGATGGCAGCACAATCTGGCTGACTTTAGTCAGCAAGTGCAAGAAGTTTAATTATCTCAAATAATTGCACTTCTTGGAGCCTTTATGCTGTTTGCTTAAGTCCAGTGAGCACTGATGTCATGAGTGCTCCAGATTCCAGAGTGTTTGGGGTCTCCAGTGCTCAGTAACATCATGTGCCTCACCTTCCCAGCCCTGGAAGAGCTCAAAACAATGAACAACCTGGTGCAGAGGTGTTAAGGGAAGTCCTAGCAGAATAGGACATAAGTTTGTTTTAGATTTGAATTTTACAACTGCATGATCTCAGAGTGTAAAACCAGCCTTTAACTCTTTAGAGTAAATCCTTCCTTGGGACTGAAGAATTTGCATGCTTCTGTAGGTGTAGGGCATCCTTTTAACCCCTGGGCTTGTGAAAATTCTGTTTAATGACACCTGCAACTGTTAGAAATTATTACAGCCCTTAGAGTACAGTAATTGGGGACCACAGTTTGTGCTGCAAGCGTTGCTCTCTGGAGCTGCCCTTCCCAACCAGAACTCCTCACTGGATGGCTCCTGAGAGCCACCTCTCATCTCATCATTTCCCTCTCCATAATGTGCCCCTCTTTGTTCCATCTGACATTTCTGTCACCTTTAAGAAGCCTCATAGAGACGGGACCATGGAGTTTGGATGTAATTGGCATATGGATGGTGCTCAGATTTTTTAATACATAGTTTTTATAAGACTGCTTTTATGTTTGCCTTTGCTCTTTGATCTCCACTTGAAAAACGTTTTTCATAGAGTTTGTTTGAAAGCACAAATAATCGCTTACCACAACTAAGGGCTAGCAAATAGTTCTAGAAAAGAAAGAAAACCAAAGAGAATCATGAGCTGATGGAGATGCCTTGAAAGATGTTTTAGGAACAGCTTGTAGCGGCACATTTCGCAGGACTGTTCATCAAGTTAATTCTCTTGTTGCACTGGCATTCTTGGATATGGTAATAACAACAAGGAAAGTGGTAATGGATTTTTGAAATGGGAGTTTTAATAGATTTAAGTAAATTACTTGTATTCAATACTGTAGTGTTGCGATATGACACACTACAATGAAAGATAAAGTCACTGGCAGATATAATCTGTGGCTCAAAAATAAATATGATGATTCCCATGTAAGCTGATATTTAACTAAATATACCCCTGGAAAGGTACAAGCCCTGAAAACTATAAAACATCACTACTCTGGTGTGATAGAAGCAGGAGCAGTCACAGTGGATGGGGAGAGCTATTCAAGCCTTTGGCAGGGCAATTGTAATAGAAGCCACTTTTGTCATGGTGGATGAGCTGTAAATTGAGATACTCTAAGGAAGGAGAGTCGTCTCAGGGTGACTCAGCATGACTAAAAGTCCCAAAAGCCTTGAAGCAGCCTCTATGCAAGGCAGAAACCATCTTTATTATCCTGCTGATCTTGTGGGTCTTCATAATAATCATGTGGGGTGCAGGTGTATGTAAGAAAGCCCATGCTGAGATAGGATTTATTCCCTTCAAAATCTCTCAGGTCTGGGAGAAATCCCACTGGCAAAGACCAATCAAATGGCAGAATATTTTAAAAATGTTAAAAGTCAATTCTTTCTGTCACTAACATTAAACTACAGTAATGCAGACCAGTTAATGATGAAGCTTCATGAAATAAGACATTAATCTCCACTTGTAATGCAGGAGCCATACAACTTGCTTCAGCCTTAATCTTTCATGAGTTATAGACTCTTCTGTGATTCATAAAACAAATAAATCACACCTCTAAGCTACCATCTATTTATTACCACTTTTTAAATGTTCAGCATAATATAAAAAGGGTATATTTTGCTTGCCAGAGGTTGTCAGCTACTGAGCAACATTTGGGAGCCAGAGTCCTGATTGTGCAGACAGTTGGACACAGGTTTTGTCTTTGTTCCTGAAGGCAGCCAGCTCTGTGGAAGTGCACTCATGGGGCTGAATGTGCAAATTTTATCCCATTCTTTCAGGCTGTGCTTACAGTGAGGAGGCCAGCTGACCTCAAAGATGACAGAAAATCCCTGGCCTTCCTCTTTAGAAAGAGACAAAGGCTGATCAGTAAATAGGACTTGCCAAGTTATGAAACCATGGGGAGAGTAAGGGAAAAGAGTAATTTGGAACAGCAAAAATCAGATTAGGACAAATATTCAAATTATTAGGAGATTTATTCCAGCCAGAAATCACAATTCCTCTGGTTCTTTAACATTCTCTGTGCTCATTTCAGTGCTACTCTCTTTGCAGTAGAACCAAAACTTCAGAGTCCACACACACAGGCTGTCAGTCCAGCAGACCTGGCAGGGGTTTATTGCAGGCTGGCGGCAAACTTTGCACCCAGTATTTACAATGAAAGTTTAAAAAAAAAAACGAGTAAAAGCATCTGGTTTTAGGAATCTTCTGTGCTTCCATTTTTGAGAGTCCTCCTGGTTGGTTCCCAACCTACATCACAAGGTTGGCAGTCTGGTTGGCTTGGCTGTTCCCCAGTCCTGCTGGTGTCAGCAGGGAATTAAATTCACTCCTTCCACCTCCTGCCTACAAAGACCACAACAACTCCCATTGTAGCTGCTGACCTTGGCCTTAGATTTCAAAACCTCAGGGACACAGAGGAGTTACTGAAGTAAATAAATAAAATGGAACACATGCCTCTAAAGTGCACTCCCTTGAAACCATGCCCATATCTGCTCCTGCCCAGGTGGGAGTTTATGGACACAGGGATGTGCTTTGGAGCAATTCTTCATATTTGTCCTGTCTGTGATGTGTTTGAAGGAACTTAAAAATATGGCTCTCCCTGGGCACTTCTTGTAAGTTATAGTGAAACTTTGGCTGTGCTATGACTCCAGAATTGACACATTACTGCAAAAAATCCTGCTCTGTGGGCTTGAAGAAAAAGCACAGCAATTGCATGTCCTTTCCAAGAATGTTAAAAACCATACAAATACTAACCAAGTGCAATCTTTCCTCTTGTTATGTGCTGCATATTCCATTAGACAGCATTCAACTCCTGTGTCAGATTTGGGTCGTTTCTTTCTGTGAAATGCAGGTGGAATTGGAAAACTGAAGCTCAGTTACCCAGATGATGCAGACAAATGTTTTTTGCTTCTTTTGGCAAACAAATAACAAGATTTTCCTATATAAAGGACTACTATAATGAAGGAAATTCAAGAGGCACACTAGTCAAACACAATGCCTCAAGAAAAGAACTGCTTTCCCCAAAAAGAGGAAAATAAGCAGAATTCTGGAGAAACACTTCTAAATCTCAGGATGAGTAAATACCTGCTGCTGATCTACTCATCCTTTTGTTTTTAGAGAACTGAAGTTCTTGGGGTGTAATGGTGTTGTAGTGGTTGGAACTTTAATTTCAGTTCACTTTTCCCTCAGAGATATCTCCTCACTCCAAGTCCATGGTGGAGCTGTCTGGGGGAAACTTCCACTCTAGATGCTTCAAAAAGAATCATGGATGTTCATGTTAAAGCACCTCCATAGATCTTGTTCTTCAGTATTGGAAAACAAATTCTGGAGCAGCTTCTTGTTTTCAACGGAGGAAAATGAACAAGTGGAAAACACGCGGTCATTAATGACAGCAGAGCTGCCTATGAGTGATCACTGTAGCATACCTCTGGTTTCTAAAGCAGCTGTTGATAAATGACACCAGAAGGTGACTTCTGGCTCGGGAAGCTGCCCATTTTCATAAAGATTTTGTTCTGAAACCCCTGCAATTATACTGCTCTTGCACCACTCTGTGGAATTCTGCTTTTGATTTCTTACAGCTTCATGCAGACTCAAGCAGTTTGGCCTCTTTATTAAACCTAAGCATCAATCTGTAAAAAGCCTCTTGATTGTCTAGACAACTACTTGTGAAAGTCAGCTTTGTTTCGTTGGCTCTGTGTCCCTGGGGGTACCCACACTGCTCCTTCTGTTCTTGTCTGTCAATACTCTTTTGGCCAAAATTTCATATTTTTTCTTCCCCTGTATCTGCCAATTATTTTTGTTTTGGAAACCAACTGAAAAAATATTTCACTGCTGTTTCTTGATACTTTTTCATTTTTAATAAATAAATGCCAACAGCCTGGAGCTTATGAGCAGCCCTACAGTAATAAAAGGATGTACACAGCAGGCAGTACTCAATTTGCAAAAGAAAAACAGATTAACATTTCAGGTTTCTGAGGGCTTTTTGTCAACAACAGAACATTTAAAAACATCAATCTAGCAGTAATTGCATTTATCAGTGCATCCTCGGCTGATTCTTTGGCTGAGCCCTTTAATATCATGGAATGGGGTAGCTATTGGAAGTGCTTTTAATAGATATAGATTATATAGATGATATTATATGGATGATATAGATGATATAGATGATATGGATGATATGATATAGATTATATAGATTATATAGATTATATAGATATAGATTTAGATTATATAGATATAGATATAGATATAGATATAGATATAGATATAGATGATATAGATTAGATATAGATATAGATATAGATATAGATATAGATATAGATATAGATATAGATATAGATATAGATAGATAGATAGATTATATAGATATAGATATATAGATTAGATATAGATATATAGATAAATATAGATAGATATATATAGGATATAGATAGATGATATAGATAGATGATATAGATAGATAGATACATAGATAGATACATAGATAGATACATAGATAGATGTAGATATGAAGTGAAAACTTAGTAGCAGTCATGTTGATTTGACTGTATGTAATTCTCATTTCTGGAATGAAATTACACACACTAGAAGGATGTGAATGCATGGGTAACAGTGGGAGAGTGAACACCCACAGCCAGGCCCTCAACAGCTACAAAAACTGGTACCAAGTCCTATTCCTGGGCACTTTTACAGAAAGTTCATTCTAAGCAACAATGAAAAAAAAAGCACTTAAAAAAGAAAAAAAAAAAAAGAAAAAAAAAAAAGAAATCTCAGCAGAGACTTTAAGAAAACACCACGGGAGTATCATTTCCCCTTTTCTTTAGCAGATGCTCACCAGTCACTTTTCAGGTATAATACCACTGATTGCATCCAGGCAAGGAACAACACGAACGAGACGCTGCTCTGCTGCTCCGAATTCCCTATGAGGCTGGAGAGGCGCCAGGAATGCCCTGAATGCTGCTGGTAATCAGCTCCTGGGAGCCTGCTGCTCCTGAATGCCCGCCCTGAGCACCTTCCCCTGCTCCTCAGAGCAAATTCCCTGCAAATAACTCCTGCCAGCTCCTGCAATACAGAGAGCCTGCGCTGCCCACAGGTTGCAGGATTTTCTGATTTCTTCCTCACACAGTTGCCCCAGCTGCTGGGGTTTTCTGTCCCCTCCAGTGTTTCTTCCCTAATGGAGAACAGAAACTTCTTTTTAAAAATTTGTAGAACAGGAAAGTAACCTGAAGCCTGATTTTACGATAATTCACTTAGACCCTTCTGATAATTTTGTCTTATGTATATTTATTAGAGTGTTTTTTTCCTTCTAACATCATTAGATCTGTTTTGAACTCAAAGGTCAGTTCCTACACCAGGATAAATCAATGTAACTACATTGATTTCAAGGATTGCACCATCTTTCATTAATTCCTATGGCCAGAAATAACGTAGCAGTCTCTGAGGAAGAAGATAGATATACATATATATTTATATATATGCAATTGATTTAAATCACAAAGGAAAAGAAAATTCTGTGAAGAATGTAATTCTGTAGCGTGTCATTAACAATGCAATTAAGGCCCAGTGGTGTTAAATGATCAATGCAACAGAATCTCACCCAGCGACCTCCAAAGATTTCTCTAAGTCCATACCCTCTGCTGTTCCCATTCTAGCTTCATAAAAAAGACTTTTTCACAGGAGATCCTACCATCTTTTTTTCCTACTAAAAAATATGTGGTTTCTTTATTTGTTTGGACTCCATTAGCAGCCTAAAGGACACGTTTCCCAGTAAAATAACTTAAGTGTTGGTCTTACTCATTTCAATTCAATCATTCCAAAATTAATTCCAATTGCTCATCTAATTATATTTCCCTACTTTTATTGGTCTGCTTGTGAGAGGAGTCATTGCCTGCGTTCTTTGGGCTATAAATTAAATATATAAGGAGAGAGAGGAAGAGAATTAAAATTATGCAAAATGTTTCAGTGCTAAAGTGAGAAGTTATGTCTTTAAAAATCAATTCTGCAGTAAAGGTGTCTGTGGTTGCACAGAAATCTTTTCCCACTTTACAGGGAGTTCCCAGTCTGTGCAGCTCTGTAGCTTCTCTTCCGTGCATGCAAGAAGCAGCTTCACATGAAACTGATAACTCTCTCCAGGGAAAGAGCAGCATTGCCTATAGCCAAAATATGTTTTATTAAAAACAGAATCTTCCTTGTCAGGTCACATCACTGGTGCTGAAGCTGAGGGCCACGCCGTGGTGCCAGGTTTGCCACGCGCCGATGCTGACATCCACGCCTGGTGCACAGATAAAGCACAGAGCGCCCGGCCACGGCTTCCTCTGCAAACCAACGCTTTCCCTTGGTTTGTGTGATAACAGCACAGAGCTGGTGGTTGAAAATCACTTCAGAGAATGAGGTGCTGCACTTGATAAGAGCAGCCCTTCACGGCTCTGTGGGCTGCTGTGTGGTGGAGAAGAGGAAGTTCAGAACCTTAGGAAATGTTTTAGATACTTCTAAAAGTGTTAAATGTAGCATATATGCATTTCCTCTTTCCACTGTGATCTGCAGGTGCAGGTCCCAGCTGAGGCTGAGACATCTCCCAGCACATCTCTGCCTGAACCTGCAGACATCTGGGCGAGCAGGAGGGCAGCAGACACAGACCAGAGGACTTCCCAAGCCTCACAGGGATGGAGGAAGTAAGGAAAGGAAAGGAAAGGAAAGGAAGCCCCAACCTGCCCCTGAATTAATTAGTTCACAACTCGTGGCATTTAAAATATATATTCCAGTGAGCAGATGGCTTTGCAGCTACATCTTGGGACAGGTCTGGTCTGATTCCTCAGTGTCCATTTCCAATCCCCACAGCCCCTCTGTATTTTTGCATCACAGCAGTCCCGTGTCACCCACAGGGGTCCCAGTATGGCACTGGGACATGGCCACGACTCGAGCAGCAGCTACACAGCCTGAGGCTGACAAATCATTGAATTAACTTTCTCCCTGCCTCATGCAGTTCTCTAACCACTGCAAACAACAGAGCAATCATGAGATCGAACAAAAGACCAAGATGAGGGCCTCCACAGGACCCTGGACTCTCTAGTTCAGAATATACTTTCCTTATTTATTTTTTTACCCATGTCTAGGTTTATATACAATTGACTTCACATCAGTTGGCACAGAAACAGTCCTATGTAAAAAAGCTTTACAGTCACTTGAATTCAAAGAATTAACTTTGTACAGCAAAAAAATATATTTTAGTTCTGGTTTACTCTGTTCAAGTCCACATTTTCAGCCCCCAAAGTTGAAACAGGTGAGTGGTTCTGTCATCAGAACTCACTGAGTTGGAGAACTGGGCCCATCAGAAACTTTTCTGCCTCCAGGGCTTTCCCTAGGAAAACTGGACTGTCCCTCTGGCAATTCAGGGAGAAAGAAAACTATTGGATTAAAGTCAGCACCAAGAGCCTAAGTTGCTGTTCATTTTTCCTTTAGTGCCTCTAACCTGAGGGCAATTAGAGCCATAATGTGGACATTAGCTATCACAACAGACATAAAGATCTCAGATTAGATGGATTTGGCAGCAGGGCTCACACCAGTTCCTTAGAAAGGGCAGCCAGAGCAATTCTCCAGCGGTTCTGTCCCTGTGATCTAAACTGTGTTTCCCAGATCTCTGTGCTGGATGTTTAGCCCAATGTTTTAGGAAGTCTTCTGGCAACTTTTAAATCTTTACAGGTGCTATTATTGAGGTGTCAGTTGTCATGGAGAACAGGATAATATTTCACGACATCAAAATACTCCATAATCATTTCAGAAGGTGGATGATATTTCACATCACATCACATCACTGCAGACTGAGGCTTTCCCTCTTCTCCACACAGCCCAGATATAATCCCTTCTGATTAGAGCCTTTTCTCTTTGATGCTCTCCTTTGTCATCCACACACTGGGAAAATTGCTCTCTGTTGAATTACATGCTCCGTGCCGTTTGCAGAGTTGTCTTTTTCAAACTGGAAGCAAAGCTGTCTGTGCCTGAGCAGCAAGAGGATTCTGACTTCTAGTAAATCTTTGATTAATGAAGCTCAGGTAAACAGATTAGTCATTAACCTTTGCTTCTCATGATCAGATTACTTATTGATGTAGAGGGGTTGTGCTGCTCCCATGCTGCCAGGAATGGGAATCTTGCTTTCTCTTCAGACTTCAAGAATCTTCCCATCATCTAAAAAGAAGCCCCTTTCAGGATGGTGATGTTAGAGAGCTGCTGCCTCTGCAGGGAGTCATCTATTTTGTATGGGATCTCACTGCAACCAGGGCACTTACATGCAAATATTAATTGGTGCTGCCCACGAGGAGAATGTGCTATTCATATTTCTGGTTCTGTATTTCAGCTAGACAGCTGTCAGTGAGGGGAAATCAGCTGAGACACAGAGCAAATACACACAAAGTGAGACAAGTTTTTAAAATGGTACACTCTGAATCCATGGCTGTGCAGGACAGTTGTTAAACCCTTGAGAAAGGCCAAGTTCTTGGTCAGGAAATCATTGTGTAATGCACATGTCTGTAGACAAACAGAAGGCTGCTTTAAATCCATCCAAAGCTGACTGAATTCTGGGCTCTTTATCTGCTGTACAGGTCTCCCAGGATGGGCAAAGGCAATCTATGAGCTGAGGGCAGCAAGAGAAACAGGAACAAGAAATTTTTATCCCTGCCTGCTCCATCAGGTCTGTGTACATGTCATTTTACTTATGGCCTCTGTGAAGGAAAGGAATGATGTTCCATCACCAGTTAAGGAGAGTTTCAGATTCAGACACTGGACAGAAAGCTGGGCACTCTTTTGGGGCCATCACTGCAGTGCTGCCCATCTGGAAAGGGTTTGCAGTCTTAGATTTCCAGACTATGTCCCCATGGGTGCAGAGCTTCATCTCCAGAGCAATGGAGAGAGATCCAGACAGGGGTCTTATTTTCATGATCTGCAAAATTAGATGTGGGAGGGTTATGTGGGACAAATGAACACGAGTGACCTGTGCCTACCTGCAGCCTACAAAAACAGAGAGGGAATTCCAATTACACACCAATCTAATTCATTGATCTCTAACACACTGGGTTATATTTAAACCTGCAGACATCTACACTGCAGTCCTGAATGCAGAGAAGTACAATCAAAATAGACAGATAAAGCTTCATATTTTCTAGCTCATCCACAGGCTGAGCTTCATGTTTTCATGAACTTTCAGTTTTGCATCTTGTAAAACCCCAGCCTCCACTCCCATTTCCAGTCCTGGGATCCCCTGTGCACACAGCTATTAGCAGATGGAAATCTAGCAACCTGATCTGTGGGCCCAGTTGGGTAATCAAACATTTAATTACTAACAATTATCCATTAATGCTTATAAATTAGGTTGCCAAACTACTTCTACAGACTACAAATATTTGCATCTAGACTTGTCTGCAAAAATGGAAGATGCCTGTGAAAAGCTTCACCATGATGCCTAACACTGGCATTTTCATCCAGACTCTTCAGACTGACAAAGAAAATGCAAATATTAGCTGCATCAGAAAGGTATGAAAAATTAGGAAATTAGAAGTTGAAATTGAGGGAATCATGAAAATCAGGTCCTAAGTCAAATTCCAGGCTTGCTTGATTTCTCTCACATTAAAATGCTTCTTCCTTTTCACCCTTCTCTCTTGCTTCTTCCCCTCGAGTTGATTAAACATTTGCCTCCACCCTACGAATATATATTGGTCCAGAGGGCTTATTTTATTCTGAATTACTTCCTGATATTAATAATGGCTTTTTATGACTCGTCATGCATCTAGGAATGCTGTTTATTAAAATAAAGTCTAACAACAGGATTTCAGGTAAAACTTCAGAGGTGAAGATGTGCTTTTCACTACTACTCCTAACTAGGAGAGACTGTAACTCTCTCCAGTAAGAGCACACTGCATTGCTATGCAGAAAATGTAAACCAATTCTGTAAAAGGGTTCCAGTCTCCATCCTGTTAAGTAAGTTTTGCTTTCTATAATTGCCTGCTTTCTACTGTCTGTTTTATTAAAGTGATGTGGTTATGATCTTGTCCACGTGACCTCTCCCTTTGCTCACAAGGGAAATGTTGGAGTGGTATTGCAAGCATTGGGACTTCAAGGCTACATTTAAATTAGTAAATTCAAACGTGTCTGGAAACATTCCCAGGACTAGAACAAAACTGTTTATACAGTCAACTGCTAAGCTGTTCTCTGGCATGAATTTGGCCCGTTCCAGCTCCTCCTTTCCCTGAATGGATTGTGATCTCAGCATGGCCAAGGAGCAGTGCACATGAAACTCCCACTTTTTGAGAGGATAAATGATTTTACTTGTATTTATGCTGTCCACCTGCTGCCCTCGATGCATTTTATTTACCTGGTGAGGTAAAACCACAGCACCTTGAACTTAGTTCCCAGGCAAACAAATTTCTTTGGAGAATCACATTGATTTGAGGCAAATGCTTCACATGGCAGGGACCAGAATTAGCCACTGTCAGGCACAGTAAAAGTTGATGCATATGCAAAATTAGGCTCCCAGTCTCAATCTGGATAAGTATCAGTTGGATCTGAGTGGTGCAGAAGCTGAGCATAACACAGACAGGGTCCTCAGCTGAAAACTAATGTCTCTTGTTGCAGCATCAGGCTCAAACACTCTGCCAAAGAAGCAGTGCCAGAGGAATTGCAGAAAGAAGAGGGTGTGACGGTTTAATGGGATTTTAGTAAAATATTGTATTTTTTTTTAATTTGCCTGAGTGTTTTATTCTTTTTAAGTAACTCTGAAGGGATCATCTAATTCTATAGATAAGCCATGTATAGTCACCAGCCCAACATAAATTAATTTAAATGGCTGCTGAACACAACACTTGCTTTAACTGAAAATGCAAGAAGTTCTTCAAGGACTACATACTCTCTATCTCTTTTCCCACCTCCCCTGGGGTCTCTCTCCCCTCTTTTTCATCTTTTCTTTCTCTTCCTTGATGCCCAAGATGGTTCCATTAGTCTTGCAAATATTAATTCCCAATGCAAACAGAATGTGTCAGGTACAGGGGGATGTAAATGGAAAATTAATTGAAGAGCAACGTGTAGGCTTGTGCTACAAAATGTCCTCAGCATGAATACTCAAACAGAAACCTGCCACCGACTTGCTGCCCCTCAAAAGCCCTTCCACACATGGAACACAAAGCTGGGATGCAGGCACAGGGGGTGCACACGAGTTTTTGAGCAGTGCCTGATAACTGGTTGCTCTTTGGGGTTTGTTGTTCCAGGATCCCTGGAGCACAGCCAGGACAGAGCTGCTGCCCTTCCCTCGCTCAAGGCCTGACCCAAACACGGCCCCAGGAGAGCCATGGTGCAAGGTTTTGTCATCCTCCTCCTTCCTAGGCAATCAGTCCCTCAGGAAAGGTCAGGCTGCCATCAGCTGCAAAGTTCCTGTTAACCCTCTCCAGTCAGCAGCGGCCAAAAAACATTCCTGACCCCTGTTCAGAGCTGGGAGCAGGAGCTTTTGGAGCTTCTTGCCAACTTTGACCATGCAAAGTACATAAAGTGATCAATGAATTTTACTGTTTCATCTGTTTCATAAATTGTCTTCAGATTATGATGCTGTTCAAATCACTTGCTACAGATGCTTTGTGAAAAAATAAATTTCTTCAACACTTCATAACAAGTATTTGTAATCTATGTTGATAAGATCTTCTTGATAATAGAGTAGGGTATTTTTGGCTCATTGATTAGAAGAGTTTTAGACTCCTGAATTATTAGATTTGCAGGTGAGAATTCAGAATTTGATTTCGGTTAATAGGCTTTCAATCCAGAAGAGATAATAGTTCACTCATTCCACGTCCTTGAACAGCACAAACCAGAGGTTTCAGGCAGTTCTTTCTCCCCATACTTTGATGTATGAGTACATTTGACAAAGCTTTATCTCCTAGAAAATTATTCAGTCTTTCTTTCAAGCCATATAGAATTCTCCTGCTTTAAATAAAAACCCCAGATGTTCCCATGACTTCCCCCTCATTAAAATAATTTGCTACAGTATTCCTGGGAAACTAATAGAAGTAGTTGAGAATACAAGCAGAATTTGTAATGAATTTTCACACACTTTTAAAATATTTTCCTAGCAAAACTTCCAAGTTTTGGGCTGTGGCTGCTCATTTTGATCCAGACTCATTATACCTGGTTTAGTGACATCAGCAGTCTGGATCCTTTCTCTGGTCAATGAAGAAAAATAAAGTGTCCCAGGTGGATTGCATTTTCCAAGGCTGGTCTCTCTACTGACTGAAATAGGAGGCTGGAAAAACCAGCAGACCTTAAGCACTTCAACAAGATATTTAAATTTAGGTGGGAAATACCCTGGCTCACCTTGATGGTTTTTGCATGAAAGAATGAGGCACAAATCTGGAACAACCCAAGGAAATCTATCACCCATCTCCAGAAATCCTTACTGGTCTTTTCTGGTACCACTGAGATTTATTTTAAAGAATTCACCAGGGTCAAAATTGTTTCCACTCTCACTGAAATTATAACTCTATTTCTCAGCCTTATCATCAGCATCCTGAGGCTTTTTTTGCTCACCAGGGGAAAAGCAATAGGTCATATCTTTAACATGCACAATATTAACTTTCTAAATCCTGCTTTCTCTCAGGATTTACTCAACTAGATAATTTCTATTTATTTTGGACACATTCTGATATCGTGTCTATAGAGATTTGTGGGGAAAGTGCAGATGATACAAAGGATTTTGCTTTTTACTCTTAACCACCCCCTGATCACCACCACCACCAGTCTTTCAGCCTCCTTTCACGTTTCCATTTTCTCTCTTCCCCTGTTTCTCTGCACTCAGCATCCTGCAAGCAGTGCTGTACAGTCTTCCAGTAAATATCTCATTTAAAGAGTGAGGAAGCCTGAATTAAATAGGGCAGGGACTCTTGCTGGCCCGAGTTAATGGAGATGTCTCTTAGTGAGATGTCAGCTCTAGACAGTTCAGCTCCGCCAGCATCGTGACAAACCTTCCCCCAAGTTCCACAGTGTATGAACAATGATCCCCTAGCCAGGTGTGTGACAGCCTTTGGATGGGGCCATGGCTCATTTTTAGGTATTTTCTCATCATTCAGGGCCACAGCTTATAACCTCATATAAGTGAATGAGAGCAGCAAAAAGAAAAAAAAAAAAAAAAAAAACAACAAGTCCTGGAAGCAGGAGCTGCTGTCATTGGCTCAAAGGCAGACAAGAAACCCCATCATCTTGGCCCAGTCTTAATAAATTAATTATGCTCTGTCCTGCAACCAGGGGAAAATATGGATGTGTCAACATTTCTGGAAGGTGAAATTATCCTAATTGGTTTAACTGAAGCCAGAATTTGGGACAATGTTACTGGAAATTTCATGATCATAATGGTGGTCCTCTCCAATCTTCAGAGAAAAAGCATCTAATGGGGGGTCATGCACTGGTAGTGATGCATTGCAATTAGAATGCTGGAGCTAGTAAAAATTAGCACTGCTCTTGACACTCCCAAAATTGTGCCCCCTTGTACTCTGGAGCAATCATTAGGGTAATGTACAATTTCTCTTGGGTGAGAGTTTCATAAATGTTATCATTTCAGAAGTGACAAAACTTCCATCCTTGCTGGGGGAAAAAAATATAAAAAGTTTAATTAATCCCAAGCTTTGTTTTCTGAAGCACACCCTCCCAGAGCAATCAGCACACACAGAAAGTTGTGCTGCTAATGCTTTTTTTTTGGTGCAGAAAACCATCTTGTGTTTTCACATATGCTTCCAACACGAGAAGTTTCCTCATTTTGACAAAATGTGTTCCCCATATTTTTAGAGCTGGGTTAGAGCTCTGCTGCTGAGGAGAGGACACAGGGCAGTCACACAGCTGCTCCCAGAGCAAATGTCAGAAGTGCTGGCACTAATGGGGAAGTGACAATGCCCTTTGTTCCCTGCCCCTGCCTCCACTTCTCCCTTCCTCCCTGGGCCTGACACCCTGCACAGGGAAACCTGCCCCTGGTTTGCAGATTCATCTGCTGTTATCCTGCCCAAAAACAAACAAACAAACAGGCGTACAGAGACTTCTGTGCAGAGAAGACACCATTAATACACAACCACGAGGAGCAGAAAAATCAGTGAGAGCGCAAGCACAGCCAAGAACATGTTTGCAGTGTGCTCAGGATGGATTGCCCAACACCGAGGGAAGCAGAACACAAAAGTTACACTTCCGCCAGACAACATGGGTGGCTTGTCACCAAAAAAACAGGTTTAAAGGCTACACTTGCCTTCCCTCATGCACCCCTCCCTCTTCTTACTGCATTCCTCTTGTCCAGTAGATAGGTTGTGATTAACTCTTCCTAAATAGGAAAGTAACACATCTCCAAGTTTCTTTTAAAAAGTAAAGATAAGTGAGGTGAAAAAGGAGGGTGGCTTTGCAGAGGATAAGGAAGTGCTTGGCAAGGCACACAGGGGTGGTCACAGCTCTGAGCCCACCACAGCAGTGGGATGGCTCACACCTGAGAGCTGCTCACACCTGAGTGCTGCTCACACCTGAGAGCTGCTCACACCTGAACTCTGGCTCACACCTGAACTCTGGCTCACACCTGAGTGCTGCTCACACCTGAGTGCTGCTCACACCTGAGAGCTGCTCACACCTGAGAGCTGCTCACACCTGATGCTGCTCACACCTGAGTGCTGCTCACACCTGAGAGCTGCTCACACCTGAGTGCTGCTCACACCTGAGAGCTGCTCACACCTGAGAGCTGCTCACACCTGAGAGCTGCTCACACCTGAACTCTGGCTCACACCTGAGAGCTGCTCACACCTGAGTGCTGCTCACACCTGAGTGCTGCTCACACCTGAGTGCTGCTCACACCTGAGAGCTGCTCACACCTGAACTCTGGCTCACACCTGAGAGCTGCTCACACCTGATGCTGCTCACACTGCTCTGAGCCCTGAGCAAGGCATTGCCTGGTGCTCCCTCACCAGTTCTCATCAGAGCTAACCCACAGCAACATCCATCACTGAATTCCTGAAAAGAGTGGGTTAATGGTTCACAGAAATCAATAAAAGACTTCTGTGATGGGAGAGCCATCCTGGAATGACAGAGTGGTTTTTTTCCTGCCAGCAATACTCTCACATTTACTGAGAGAGCAGAAGCTGTGATATCAAGTTCTGGGCTAAAGTCTCTCCAAGTCTGATGGTCTCCACCTCCCCTGCTAGTGACCAAGCAGTTTTGTTCTTTTCAGTCGAGGCTGGAGTTGATGGTCATGTCAAAACAAACAGCCAGGACTGTCCCTGTGCCCCAGGCACACCAAACAGTGAGCACAGCAGGGTTCATGCTCCCTGGCTGGATTTGCTCAGTGTTACCACCCAGCAACAGCCCATGCAGCTGATTGCTGCAGAGTTCTGAGTGTTGAAACACTCACAGTCTCTTTGGGCTTCCCCCTTGCATGATCTGTCTTTTCAGGCCTCATCTTTTACTGCCTGTTTATTTATTTATTTATTTATTTATTTTTGCTATTTTGTTTATTCAATCATTCATTCATTTAAATTTGTTATTTCATTTATTTATTTATTTTCAATAATCTCACTTGGACATGCAGTGACCAGTACTCTTTGGATCCAATAAAAAGGCTGCAGACATGGTTCATGTCCTCATTTCCCATTTCAGACTACTTCAGGAGACGATTTTTTAGACTGTCAGAACAGTGTCCCACTGATGACCAGGGTTCAAAGCCTCCTGAGATGGTCACTCAGTTGTTCAGGAGCTGCAGGAGCTTTCACAGTCAGGGAAAAGAGTATTTTGGATGGGAAAGCAGGATTAAGCCCTGACACTTCTGCTTGAAGCTTCACCAAGCAACTTGGAACACACTGACAAATGCTCCTGGTGCACCCCACAGGATCAGCCACATCCCCAGCCCAGCCCTGGCCCCTGTGCACACAGAGGGCTTCACTGGGGACAGCAATAATGGAAACAACATCACTCCTATTAACAATCCATATGCAAATGCATACTTTTGTATTGTTTTGTTGGGCTGCTTTTACCATAGATCTAATCTCTTCACCTTTGGCATTGAAAATGTGTTTTAATTAACCCACTAGGCTAGGATAGTCTGGTCATTTTTAATTTTATTTTCCTGAATGAAAACAATGCTGGCCAAATTTACTGTACACTGTCACCTTAATTACCTGTCTTAGATAATCCCTTTCACACTCACTTGCAGTTTATCACAGTATAACACAAAAACTCTTCCTCTAAAAAAAAACTTTAAATGCTTCTGAGATTCAAACTGTAGATTGCTTGTGCAGCTATAATCTTAAAAAACATCTGCTACATTTGTGTGGTAAAGGAAGTCTCTTTAGAATACAGCCTTTGATTTCTATAAAAGACAAATCAGGCCACATGTTTTTGTTTTGAATGCTTCTCATCACAAGAGGAAATTTTCTGCAGCTTGGAATTTTGAAGGCATGAAAAATGTATTTATTTTTTTAAACAAAGAGCGCACATAAGAACATCAACAAAACTCCTCGGAAGTGTTAAAAACCATTCCTCTATCATCTTTAAAGAAACACTAACGACTGCCTGACCCACATTTTGATCCACCTTTCTGCCTTAAGTTTATCTGGGTCATATCATGTCTTTGATCCAAACATGTAACTCCCATTGACATCTCAGACCTTAGGAGGTTCACCCATCATTAGCTCTGGAGCTGCTAATAGCCCAGGCAAGCAGAAGATTGGGAGGTTTCACTGGGCTTTTATTATTTGTCTCTCAAAGTGAGTGTGTCAATAGCGGTGGATTGACAAACTGGCTGTGACATCAGTGTGCACTGAAGGTAGGAATCGATGCTACCTTGAGGCTGAGTGATCCAGAACAGATTTTTTTTTTTTTTTTGCCTGATTCCTAACTATCTATTTTTTAAGAAAATATGAAAAAGTAAAAGCTTCTGGCTTTTCATAGGGAGCTCTTTGTTCAGGATTTTAAAACTGGTGTGTTGCTGCTCATTTCTTCTACCTCGATCTCCTCTCTCTTCTTCACTGGGATCCTAGAGATGCCTACACTGAGCCTTTTCAAAACAGACCACACTTGTGGAGAACCATCTTCTACACCTATCAACCACCCAAATGCTTCATACTACCTCTCTCTTCTCTGCTTCTTTTCCCCTGGTGAGAAGCTTTGAGCTAAAACAGCCCCTGAGTCTCCAACAGCTTCAAACAAAGGGTCAAATCCTGCCCAAGGTGGGCCCCTAATCCTGGTGGGGAATCACATGGACCCTTTCTCCCTTTTCCAGGGTTAGAGGAGTCACAGGTCCCTGCTGCAAGCCCAGGGCAGGAGGGAAGCAGCAGGGATGTGATGCAGAAGCACAGCTCAGCCAGGTACACCAGTAGATGCTGCATTTAGAGAGGTGCAGCTCTAAACACAATGTCTATTGTCTCAGCACGTTAATCAAGTGCACAGTCAGTGTCTGCCTTTTGATAAGCTTCTGATTACCAAGATTATTTTTATTTTTGCATGCTAGCAATAAACTTCTGCCATGATTTGAAATGCAAAAACTACAGTTCTGCATAACCAAGACACTGACACAGAAAAACAATTCTGGTTAAATTTTAAAAACTCAGATCACCAATCCTACAGCAAATCCCTTACAGTTTTGGTGGCCTGTCAAGCAGGTATGGCTAAAGAGTGTCCTGCTGATAGCAGCTGTGAGCTGAAGCATATCCTTTTAAGTGATAACTGCTGTCAAAGTGGGGAGACAAGTAATGAGGGCAGAAAGGCCCTTCAGTTGTAGCAGCTTGGATAGCTCTCATATAATTTGTATTTTCATTCACTGGAAATACTTCATTAGCTGTCAATTATTTTTGGTTTGTGGAGGAATTTTTTTTCGAGTTCATTCTTTTCTCTTGTAGTCAGTCACTCATCCCATGTTAAAATGCCAAAGAGGTATCAAAAATCAGATATTTATACCTTAGGTGCTGCCCAGAGCTCACTGAAATCAGTACAAAGATATCAGTTAGTTTAAGATCCACTTATTTGTGACTCTGCTTCTCCTGCTAAGCTTCTTATCAAATTCAGCTTTACTGTTCTGTGAATTACAGGACCCTTCCTAAAGGATAGTGGACTCTGTTTTATCTGAAGATTTACTGTGAAAGAGAATAGTCTTTATTTTTCACGTGGAATGGAGAAAGTCCATGGAGATGAACTGGGAAAGGTGGGGAGGCTCTGTCGTTGATCTCTCATGGCACTAACAGAGCCTTAGGCACCGTGGGCAATGGATCAGAGCTCTCCCTGAGCTCCCACCACCCCATTTTCCCTGTAGAAATCCCTCCCCCAGTCACCAAACCAAGCTCCTCCACTCCAGGTCCCCGTGCATTTGGGAGACACAGCACAGTGCAAATGCACACTGGAGTCTGCTCTGAATGGGGGCAGATGTTTTTCATCACAGCAAAGGAGCCTCTTGAGCAAGTATCTAGATAGAGCTTTTAATTTTTTTTTTCTGCACAGAATAACTGTGTATTTACATAGTTGTGAAATTACTTTTCTGATAGAGAATCAGATTTGCAAAACATTTGGTGCAATTTTTTTTTCTGTGATCATGATCATATCTTCTCCTTGCTCTGAGATGCAGCATTCCTTGTAAACAACTGTCTCCTCTCCTTGGTACCCTCACCTGGATCATGCATGGAAAAGAGATCCTGGGCTAGTTGTCATTCAGGCATTTGCCCAAAGCCTAGAGGAACGCACAGAAAAGCTCCCAGGGGATTCAGTGAGGCTTGGGTTGGGTGCTGAGCTCTGGGTGCAGTGAGTAACCAGCCCACTGCACCCTGCCAGCTTTGGTTCATGAATGTGCAACTCTTTGCAGGAATGATTCACACAACCTTTCAAGTGCACAGAGCTCATTTTTCACCAAAGTTTTCAGTTTCCATGTGATTTCTGTAGAAACATACTGAAAAGCTGGGGCCTTACTTGGAGCTGTGGTGTGCTCTGAGCTCACAACTAAAAGTGTGATCAGAGGGGAAGCTGAGTCTCAGCTCACTCTTGAGATGAATTTGAATGGCACAACTCCCTGATTTTCTGGTGTTTCCTACTCACTGTTAATCTGTTCAGAAGTTCAAGCAATTCAAGAAAGTCCAAGCATGCATTTCACTTTTACTGAGATGAGAAATATCAGTTGTGTTAAGCCAGCTAGCAGCCAGGATTCTGCTTTGCTGTGAATCTAGACCCCTTTTAAAAATTCTGCCTGGATTTGGGGGAAAGTCAGACACATATTCACATAATACCATTGCAGCTAGATTTTCAGCTCTTCTTTACAGCTATGGCACTGAGTTCTAATATATTTAGCTTTTTTTAATATAAATAATCTTGTTTCTCAACTATAAAGCAAGTGTGGGTGAGGGGGTGGTGAGTGTCACTGCAGGATTAAAAAGGGAGAAATGCTTCTGCAGTGCCTCTCATTGGATGGAGCTCCCACCTTTGTCTCCTGCATCCAGAGATGGAGAGGACATGAGCAGCTTTTTCCAAAGAGCTCAGGTCCCAGTAGGTCCCATTAGAACTCCATGACTCAGCACCTAAGGTGATCTCTGCCCCTGACACAAGCAGGGTGAAGAATAAAGAAATGCCCAATCACCCTTGGAGCAACGTGTCTTGCTGACAGTTAATTTGCCAACAGCACTCTGTGGCTTTGTATATTAATTAAGCAGTGAATTAATTCATTAATGTTGCCGACACGGAGAGCAGAGCATACCTTCGTTTCATAATGCCTAATTCCATTATCAACAAGCTAAATTCTGCCCTCAGCTCACCTACACGATGGCACTGCTGACTCCAACAGATGCCACAAGGAAATGTCTGGGGGCAGCTTTTGGCCTCACTTGTTTCATTGTGCTACAGACAGCCATGAGGCATTTTCATTCCTGTAAGTAAATTTTCCTTCAGAAGCTTGGCAAAGTAAAACCTCAGACACTTTTGGGCTCTTTGCCCAACTTGAGAACAAGGGGCACAAAAAAAGGTTCATTTTTCTCACCAGCTACAAATTTGATTGACGTGGAGGGCTGGTCCTATTAAGCTGAGATCTGGCCTGGGTTCAATGTATTTGGAAGCCTAGTTACAAACGCATTAAAACAACTTTAACAGAGATTTTGTCAACCTATCAAAGACAAATCAAGAGTGATTTCCCTGATGCCTCTGCTGAATTGGGTAAATTTCATTTATTGACTTCAAGCACTGCGTGCTGGTAATTTTTTTTCTCTGTCTTTTTCTCCAGAGGAATTTGACATGATCAGATCTACTCTGATGTTTCATAATCACATTTTCTTTCCCCTTCCTCTCTCCTCCTTTGCAGGGTGCTTTGAGTGGTGCTACCAGGTACAGGAGATACGTATGTTAGAGGAAAGGGATGGGCCAAATTCAGAAGTGTGCTAAATCAAAATTAACTCAGTACAACCTACAGTAAATTCACGAATACAAGCCGCACTGAGTATACAGTAATTTCACGAATACAAGCCGCACCAATTTGACCAAAATTTTGGTGGAAACCCGGAAGTGCGGCTAATATTCCGGGGCGGCTAATCTATTAACAAAATTCTAAAAGCTGCCAACACGGAAGTGAGAACCCGCGGCAGCCCCAAGCCAAGCTGGAGCCCGGCCGGCCCCGGCAGAGGTGGGAAAGCCTGGCAGAGGCGGGGCCAGCAGTGTGGGGGCGGGCGGCAGAGCCTGAGCCAGCAGGGCGGGGCAGGGGGGGCGGCAGAGCCCGGGCCAGCAGGGCGGGGGAGCCCGGGAGAACTGGGGCTAGCAGTGCAGGGGAGCATGGCAGAAGCAGGAAGGCCGATGGGTGGGGCTGCCTGGCAGCGGGGGAAGCCCAGCAGAATCGGGGCCAGCAGCGTGGGGGAGCCCGGCGGTGCGGGGGCCTGCAGTGCTGGCCAGGGTGAGGAAACGCGGCGGCGGTGCAGATGGGAGGGGGCGGCCGGCGAGCCTGGCAGCGGCGGCAGTGGCTGGCCCGCCGGCAGGGCTAGGGAACGCGGCACGGCCGCCGAGCCGGGCAGCGGCAGGCCGCCGGCAGGGCTAGGGAACGCGGCGCGGCCGCCGAGCCGGGCGGCGGCGGCGGCAGGCCGCCGGCAGGGCTAGGGAACGCGGCGCGGCCGCCGAGCCGGGCGGCGGCGGCGGCAGGCCGCCGGCAGGGCTAGGGAACGCGGCACGGCCGCCGAACCGGGCGGCGGCAGGCCGCCGGCAGGGCTAGGGAACGCGGCACGGCCGCCGAGCCGGGCGGCGGCGGCGGCAGGCCGCCGGCAGGGCTAGGGAACGCGGCACGGCCGCCGAGCCGGGCGGCGGCAGGCCGCCGGCAGGGCTAGGGAACGCGGCACGGCCGCTGAACCGGGCGGCGGCAGGCTGCCGGCAGGGCTAGGGAACGCGGCGCGGCCGCCGAGCCGGGCGGCGGCAGGCCGCCGGCAGGGCTAGGGAACGCGGCGCGGCCAGCGAGCCGGGCGGCGGCGGCGGCAGGCCGCCGGCAGGGCTAGGGAACTCGGCGCGGCCGCCGAGCCGGGCGGCGGCGGCGGCAGGCCGCCGGCAGGGCTAGGGAACGTGGCACGGCCGCCGAGCCGGGCGGCGGCAGGCCGCCGGCAGGGCTAGGGAACGCGGCACGGCTGCCGAGCCGGGCGGCGGCAGGCCGCCGGCAGGGCTAGGGAACGCGGCACGGCCGCCGAGCCGGGCGGCGGCAGGCCGCCGGCAGGGCTAGGGAACTCGGCACGGCCGCCGAGCCGGGCGGCGGCGGCGGCGGCAGGCTGCCGGCAGGGCTAGGGAACGCGGCGCGGCCGCCGAGCCGGCCGGGCGGCACCCCGCCGGCAGGGCTAGGGAACGCGGCGCGGCCAGCGAGCCGGGCGGCGGCGGCGGCAGGCCGCCGGCAGGGCTAGGGAACTCGGCGCGGCCAGCGAGCCGGGCGGCGGCGGCGGCAGCCCGCCGGCAGGGCTAGGGAACGCGGCAGCGGGGCGGTGCTGACGGGAGAGGGGGGCCAGCGAGCCCGGCGGCAGCGGCAGCACCACCCGGCCAGCCCCGCCGAGCCGTGGCGCTGAGCTGGGCTACCCGGCCCCGTCGGCAACCATGAGCGGACCGAGCCTTCCTGGCCCCGCCCCGAGCCAGTAAAGCCCGCTATGCCGCGATCCTGTTACTAATTGACCAATTTGTGAAAGCTGCGCACGGATTCTCGTGACGAACGAAAGTGCGGCTAATATTCGGGGTGCGGCTTATCTATTGTCAAAGACAGCAACATTGTTGAGGCACCGGAAGTGCGGCTTATAATCCGTGCGGCTTGTATTCGTGAAACTACTGTAAGCCGCATCTCTGGGTGTTGGCAAACATTTCGGTTTTTGTCCATAGATAAGCCGCACCCGAATATAAGCCGCTCTGTCGTTCGCAGCGAGGACCCGCGTGCAATTAGTAACAGAACCGCGGGAGGGCAGGGTTTACTGGCTGAGCTAAGGCTGTGCAGGCTCGGCCCGCTAGGGGCCGCTGACGGGGCCAGGTGGCCCAGCCCGGTGCTGCAGCTCGGGGCCGGCCGCCGCTGCCCCTGGGCTCGGTCACCCCGGGTCGGCGCTGCCCCGTGGTGGCAGGCAGGGACGGAGCTTCCCCCGCTCCTACAGCAGCGGCGGCGGGCGGGGACAAAGCACCCCGTCGGCTCCCCGAGCCACGGCAATGGCTGCGCGGGGCTCCCGTCGGCTCCCCGAGCCGCGGCAATGGCGGCGCGCGCTTCCCCCCCCTCCCCAGGCCGCAGCAATGGCGGCGCCGGGCCCCCCCCGTCTCTCCCCTGGGCTGTGGCAGAGGAGGAAAGAGAGCTCTCCCGCCTCTCTCCCCGCCCCCCGTGCTGCCTACAGGGAGCCAGGCTCCACCCACGGTGCAACAAAGTAGCGATTTGTAACAATCGCAAAATGCCGACTTTGCAGCTGCTCGGCTCAGCACTCTGGCAGGCACTTCTGAGGTTGTATTAGCCGCTCCTGATTATTAGCCGCATTTCCAGTTTAGGAGCAAAATCTTAGTCAAATTGGTGCGGCTTGTATTCGTGAAATTACTGTACTTCAATCTGGCCTGCCCTGCAACTTCTTTGGCTTCTATGACATAGAGGGCCTTGGAATGGCATCTGCAGGACTGCTCAGGTTAAAAACAAAAAACATTAAGAACAGCTTTTATGGGTTGTAGAATGAACTAAATGCCTTCAGCTTGATCCACTGGAAGTTCATGGATTGGAAGAGGAAAAGCATGTTAATTGAAGTACAGCATGAAAAGGGTAAATGTGTGTAGGTATAAATGTCACATCCAGGCAATAAAAAGCAACTGCAGGAAATTTCCCTTTGGGGGACAATGGGCATCACTGCTTTTCAGTGCACGTGGAATAAACCTGAGCAGGACTGTCTGAAAGATCCCCTGTGGTACCAGAGAGATTGGCCTCATCTGGCTCCAGAGCTCTCATTTCACAGATAACCAGTGGTACCTGTCCCCTGACCCTGAGCAGAGACTCACAGGAGCTGCCACATCCCCATTCCAGGGGAGAAACTCCTGCAAGCATGGAAAGTACACCAGGATCCTCAACCAGTTTGGGTGAAACTTGGTGAGACTGAGATAGCTCGACACATCCCTTGGAGTCTGCAGCACAGTTGGAAGGATTTTGGCTGGAGCCCAGGGGAGCCTCAGTGGTTTCACCCTGCAGAGGCACTGGTCCCAGTGCAGAGCATGGTGTGCAGCTGAGCCTGGCACACTGGGTGCCACACAGCCAGAATGTGTCTCCAGCCAGCAGCTGTGCCTTGCAGTGATTGCAGGAGCAGCACAGCATGGCAGCAGCGAGGGGCCAGCAGGCTCCCAGTGCCCAGAGGCACCCCAGGGTGCACATGGGGTGTCCCCACTGCCATTCTGTGCCACCAGGCCTGAGGATCAGTCAGCCAGGACGTGGTGCTGCCCTGGATGTGCTGAGAGAGCCTCCTTGGGAATGCACCTCCCTCCCCTCGGCTGGGGCAGCCAGGCTCTGACTGCTCGGAGCAAGCCTGGCACACACATCCTTTGTTCTCTCTCTTTCCTGCAGCAGAAAACCAAAGCTAAGCAAGATTTAAGCGATGTGCTCAAAGTCAGCCCGTGATTCAGTGATCAGCTGAGAAGGCAGACGTGCTGGGCTAGCCACTATTCCTGTTTCTCCCAAGTTAATGTGGATGGATTTATTCAGCACATATTTATTTCGTGGGTTTCTTTTTCCTCAATGATATTTCCTCAATTTCTTGCCTTACAGTTTTCATTATTGTGAAATTTGATTACAGAACCAGGCAAAATCACAGAGCAAGGCATGTTTCCACCCTGCAATTTCACTCCGAGCTAGCCCCATCTCAGCCTGAGGATTGCATGGAGAGAGGATCGATTCTGAGTTTGCCAACTGACAGACTCATGAGAAATATTCTGATCTTGTTTGGATCCCACTGAGAGTATTTCATATGTTTAAAGGCCTGCTAAGTTGTTTTTTTTTTTCCTTCTGTTTACCTGCTGCTCCACATAGTGAAACAGCTTGGGAATGAGGGAGCACTGCTTCTGGAGCTGCTTTGTCCTTTGCTTTCTGTTTCTTCCTCTGTACACACTGGCACAGATATTCCCTGATCAGAGCAGGGTATGTAGGATACGGATTCTCACAGTGTCAAAATGTAGCTTGCTGGCCTGGAGCAGCTCTTCAATTTTTCACATTTATGTGACACTATAAAAGTAAGTAAGAGCCATGATTTTATCTTGTGCCCTAGCAGCTAGAATTTGCATAAACTTAGAGAGGTCTTGAAATCACAAATGTGAAGTGAAGTATTGTGCATCATTAAAATAAATCACTGTCATAGAAGCCTAGAACTTAACTAAAATCTCTCTTTTAAGCATCAGTCTCTCTGGTCATATGGTGCAGCCAGCAAAAAAGTTTTGCACTCAGTATTCTGTAGTTCATATAAGTTGCATCCATCTCTATTTTATTCCATAATTTCATGTTTAATATCATAGAGTTACCTCCCTTAACTATGTTTAATTTGGCTTTATGTTTGTTTATTTTCTTTGTCATGTCATTTTTTCCTCTTGTTAGTTTTGTTTGGCACTTGTATAATCACACTTTGGAAACATTAACTAATTAACCTCCCTAATACTCCTGGGAGGTACTGCAGACTACGTCAGCCTTACCCTGCCTCCCACTTCATGATGAAATAAGCAGGAGTTGTCTGATTTGCATAAGGATGAAAAGAAAGTTGCCTGAGCCAAGACTCAAATCTGGGGCTTCTATCCGGGATTTTTCCCTTTCCTTTTACACTGGGACTACTTTACAACTGGTTGCTGCATCAGATTAAGCAGGAATGGCAAACCAGGGGGTTGTACCCCCTTCCCTGAGCTCCTTGTCTCTTGGTAAAGGCATTTGGGGCATCCCCAAGCAAACACAGAGCTCCCATCCCACCCAACAGCATCATCACCACACAAAATCAAAATCTAACACTTGCACAGCTGATCTCTTTGGCACCATCAATAGTGACTAAAGATGCAAACGAAAACAAGGCATTTTCTGGTGGACACTCTACAAACCTCTATGAATAATGGTCCCTATATTCAAATCCCACAAACTTCTCTGCACCTTCTGGCTGAATAGTGAACCCACCACCAGTTAGAGATCTATTGTAGCATCACAGAATCATTTAGGATGGAAAAGCCCTCTAAGGCCATGGAGTCCAGGCATTAACCCTGCTCTCCAAGCCCACCACTAAACCAGCCCTGGAAAAAGAGCCCCTCCAGAGGATGGCTTGAAGGATAATTATCCCTGTAACTTTATGCCTGGCATATGCAATAGATAGGCTAATATTATCAGAGGGAGGAGTAGGAACAGGGTTGGTTAATCAGCTCAATCACAGGGATGAAGGCTACCCCAGGAAGCCAACTCCCGGGAAGCATAATGGCAGGAATATGCCTCAGGAAGGAGGAGGGCTGGTTGTGCAACAGGGAGTGGGAGAGGCAGTGGGAAGAGTAAACCCAGTGGCGCCCTCTGATGCTCCAGGCACCCCAAGCCTTGCCCTGGGGCTGTGTGACACAGGAGCAGGAGGTCCAAGCACGGTGTGCAGGGCTGGGGTGGGAAGCCCTCTGTAGAAAACCAGCCTGTGGGGAGGGACTGTTCAGCCTTAGGAGAGGGAGAAGGCTCAGCACAGCCCCACCCCTGCACCTGGGCACCCCTGCACTTCCAGCCAGCCCACTTCCCCTGCCACTTGGGGTCAATAGGGCCTCCCTCTTTTGCAGACTGTTCCAGTGCACTTGTGTGTGAACACAAGCCTAAACCTTTCAGCAGCATCCCTTAGCTGCCAAAGGCTTGATGATTCTCCTCCATCCACCTCTGTGCTCATGGTATCACAAACCAGTCCATGAGACACACGAGTGTGTCTTAGGAACAAGGGCAGGTTCCCACGGGGGGCTCTGACAGAATAGCCCAAACCAGAGCAGCTGAGAGGAGCAGCAGCACGAGCTCAGAGTGTTTATCCCGCTCTGGTGGATGGGACAGCCATGCCTGCCCAGCAGTGAATGCCAGCACTACCCCACTGCAGGCTGGAGCACTGCTCCCCATGGCCCAGCACACACTTTGGACATTCCTGGCTGTGGGGATTGCATGAGAGCAATGCAGTGTGCTGCCCCTTTGTGCTGTGACACCACTGCCAGCCTCAGCACACCCAGCTCCTCAAACCAGAGTCACTTCTGCTTGTGAAGACTGGAACCAGACTGTTCTGAGTCTGTCTTTTCCAAAGAGCAGGGAGGTGAACCGGGGATCACAAAGGAGAAAAAGGGGTTTGATGCAATCTACACATATGTATAAGTGGAATACACAGCTGTATAATGGAAAAGCACAGTTTGAAATGCTTGTGAAGCAGGCCAGAAGTGGGCTGAAATGTCAGCACTTCTCTCCTTTTTATGTGGTAGGAGAATAAGATTAAATTCCCCTTAAATGCCGTAGTGGCTTCTGCCTTATTAGAATCATCTCTCATAACATTTTTAGAGTATTGTGTGGAATCCACTTAAACGAATCCCCATGAAATGAAGAGTGCTGTTAGAATAATCTGGCTCTTGTGTGGTGGGCTCTGCCTTGCACAGCAAGATTTGGCTGTGTGCTTGAGAGGGAGAGCAGGCACCAGCTTCCCAGCTATTCATATTTAAGTATCTCAAAAGGCACCAAGACACTTGCAACAATATTGTATCACACTGCTATTTGAGCAAGGAGAGAAAGAGCTTTGAATAATTAAAATCAATTAAAAGGCTAAAGGATAGGGATTCTTCTTGTCTTCAGAGAACACTTTACAGCAGTAGGTAAATGTTTTCTTGCCTTACCCAATAATTATCTCTCTCAAACACACCTACCCACACACAGTCTTGTGCAGCCACAGTCTCTCCTGGTTTAGATTTTGGAAGATCTCAAGGTCGGTTATGTGAGTGCTGACACTGATTTGCAGAGCCCTGGCACAGCCCTGATGGGGGTTCCCAAGGAAAGCAGCTCCAGCTGCCACAACCTGGCCCTGCTGAAGACCAAAACCTGCTTTTAGAACTCTGTGCATTCAAATCCTTCTGGAAATACGTAGCTGCTAGCAGAGCTGGGCTCAAAGTGACAAAAAAAAGAAATTCTAATGTGTTATATGAACACAAAGTGACAGCACTGTGTGTGTGTGTGTGTGTGTCTGGTTTTGATTCACAGGCTGGGACCAGTGTGGTACAAGGGCACTTTCATCTCACCAAGCTGGAGTTCAGGAGATTAACCTCTATTATCTTGGGGAAAAAAAAATAAATAAAATCACAACTAGCCCCTTGATCTCCTCCATCAGCTGATGTCTTCTCTGACTCAGGGCATCTCCACCTGAACGCCCACTGACCTCAGCAGTTCCTGGTGGTGATGCAGCTGGTGAAGCAATCCCCAGTGGATTGCATCACCTGTGATGAGGTGGCACTCCAAGCAGTGATGCAAACAGCGTGAGCCCTGAGATGCTTTGTGCCTCTCCATCCCTCTGGCATGCTCCTCTCCCTGCCCTGTCCCTCTGCCCCTCCTGAGAGCCCTGAGCATTTGGCTTTCTCTGCTGCCTTATTCAAAAAGCCCCATCACTTCCCATAGCATGAAATCCCTGGAACAGAAAGGAATGAATTGCTGGCTGACACATGCCCTGCAATAAAACAGCAGCTTGTGAATAAATACATAAAGAAGCCTTTGGGTCTGGGTTGGCTTCAGAATAGATCAGTTTATTTCTGCTGTGATTTGGGGAGTACAAATATCTTTACATTAGCAAACAGCACACAGTGGGGATTGTATCCCAGCAAGGAATGTGTGTGGATTTGGGAAAGGCCAGCTCCTACCTTGGCACTGCCCATGGGGGAAAGAGCTGTCCTGTATGGTCACGCTCACCTGCAAATTATCATAAGAGTTTAATAGTTAACTTTGCTTTTGATAGCTCTTGTTCCACATCAGAACCTCCTTGCCTCCTTCCCCACTTCACTGACTAAACAGATTAATTGAAATTATGGAAATAATTTTGAAAAATACAGTGAACAAAATGACATCTTTGCTTTTGGGCAACAATATTTAAAATTTGAATTTTTTCTGTGGTTTTCAAGGGAAAAAAATATTCTGTTTGCAAGTTTATTTTTTATCTGCCAGCTGAAATGATATACATTTAAAAATGTTTATAAAGAGAGAGAGAAAAGCACCAGAGGGTGTTCCAGGTGACCTGTTCTGTGGAAGGGGAAGCTCCTGTGCTGCCCAGTGCTGGTCACTGAGGGAAGGAGGGAACCACACAGGTGAGTTGGGGATTCAGGTTTAGACTCAAAGGACTGTAAACAAGTCCATCCACTTTTGCCTGGCAAAAGCTGGATTTCTGTGCAGAGCACCGAGAGCCAACAGGTGAGAACACTCAGTGTAAAGCAATTTAAAAGCATTAGCAAGAGCCTTTCCTCCATCTCTATGTAAGAACACCTCTTAACACCAGATCCAGAACTTCCTTGTGCATTCTTGGTTGTTTCAGGAAAGCATGTGCGCTCTCTTTTCCCTGATATTTTTAGCTGAGCTCCCTCAAGGCAGCGCAGACAATGCCATGTCCCTCCTCTCGAGGTTCCTGGATAGCAGCAGCGTGCAGCAGCTCTCTGTGGTTCAGATGTGTTTCAAGCTCGGGCCAATTGCCAGGCTTTCATTAAGTGAACAACATGTGAATGTAACCACATACAGAGCTGCTTCCATCCATGCAGCGCCCAGCGCCTCTGCACAAAAGCAGATGTTGTGGAAACAGCCCAAGCCAAATAAGCAAGGCAAGATTACCTCCATAATGAGCTAAAAATTAGTTCTGCACCCACTTGCAGGGATCAAAAAAGAAAAACACAACCCTCTTGTTTTCCTAAAATAAACAGTGCAAGTGGCACAGACACCCAGGCAGGTATCAGCAGGTGCAAAGCATTTTCTTTCTCTGTATCCCATACATACAGATTTTAAAGATAAATTCAGACTCAAGACTAAATATATCCAAGTGAATCTAAATGGACATAAATTACTTCTTCCAGCATACAAAGCACATGAAATAAAAAGCCTCTGAATTTCTTTGCTTCTTAGACCCTGATTTATTATCTGGCTACAGGGAAATGCTGTCATCACTGACATGTTTAGACAGATTAATACAAACTGATTATAGTCTATAAAATTATTAAGTTTGAAATACCTTTATTTTGCTTATTTTTTATTAAAAAAATCTTTGACATATGCACAGCACCCAGTGTATGTTATCATTTGCCTGCACAGGGTATTCCCTCCACTTTTAATACAGAAATCTTAAACACGCTTTTTAAAAATACTTAAAATACTTTTTCTCCCATCACTGTGCATCACTGTCCAACAGCCATGTGCTCTCAGTGCTGGTTAAGGGAAAGGACTGGCCACAGTGGCAATCACCATTTTAATTGCTAATTCCTTGCTCAACATTAATCTGAAACCAACGTTACTCTCCTCATCATCATTGTTCCAGGTTTGAGCCCAGGCTTTCCTTTTTTGCAGAGGGGAAAATGGATTATTGGGAAGAGGAGGAAGCCAAAATGTGAATCAGTGCTTCTGGGCAAGAATCATGGGGGGTTTCCCCACTTTCTCTCAATTTTCTATTCCTTCTGAGCTTATTCATAAAGTACAAGAAGAGGAATTTTGAAGGGAAGTCCCTTGCTGGTAGTTCTCTTCCCACACAGACATTCTTCTGCACAGACATTCATATTCTTCCTCTCACCACCCCTTGCTCCACGATGTTCCATCCAAGAATTAGGGAGGGGAAAACAGGGAAGGGGAGCAATGTAACTAGTTTCAAAGAAAAACTTTTTTTCCTCATCAGCAGAGCTGAAAGGCTTTGAAAAACCTTGCTTTCTGCACAACACGAACAGCTACACAAACTTCTCTTCCCTTCTCTTTCTCCCAAGAGGAGGGGAGTTAACAACCTGAGAGATTTTTTTATAGTTCTTCATTACTTCAAAATGAACACTTTAATTCAAATTTCAGCACAGTTTTGCTGTTTTTCTTTTTTCTTTTTTTCTCTTTTTGTAAATGAGGCACTGAATGAAAGGACTACTTTATCCATTTTTTGTCTAAACATTTTTGGGGGTGGAGTGATCATTAAAATATACTGATACATGAGTCCTTGCAGTTTGCAATTTGGCTTACATTGAGTAATAGTTATTTGTCTGAGTTAAATTAATGTTGATGGATTTCTTTCATATTTCTTCCCCACTCTGAATAAGATTTACTGAATGTAGCTTTTAAATGTCATTACATATGTGGCGTTAATTCACATCTGCATTTTTGTGCTGGGAGGGGTAACCTATTTTCTGCTTCCACTCTCGGTAGCTGGGCTCACATGTTTCAGGGGCTAGTTCTGCCATTCACTGCTTTCAAAGAGCCCTGATTGGCTTCAGTGGGAGTTAAAAGCACTTCAGGGCTTTAAGAAAGAGGTCTGATCAGTTTTTAAAGTGTTCAAAGCTGAATGGATTTAACTATTATCCGCGAGTTTTCACAAGTTTCTTTCAGCGACAATATGATCCTCGGTGCACTTAGTGTGATTTTTTTTAAAAAAAGATTTGATATATTGTGGCAATAACTGCAGAGCAAATGCTACCTACAAGGAGTCAAAATCAGTTGTTCATCCAGCAGAAAGTCTCAGTGCATGGATGAGATGCAGGAAGGCTTGGTTGGGAGATCTCAGGATAGCCAGGAATGTTGGCTTGTGGCAGGCTGGGGCTGGAGCCCTGGCAGTGATGATTGAAACCTGTGACAAATTGATGTCATCTTCTCAAACTACAGACTGCTCTGGGACCACCTTGGTCCATCGGCTGCCACGCTGTTCCCCTTCAGCCCTTGCCCTCACCTGTGCCGCTTCAGCTCAGTTTGGCCACAGCTCCACAGAGGATCCAACACCCACTGACACGGGCCTGGCTGGAGGCTCAGTGCCTGTCCCCTGGAAACAGCCAAAATTGCTGAAAAATGCAAGGAGTGCTCGACAAGGCACCTTAGAGTTGAGGCATGGCGAGCACATTGCTGCGTGCTCCCGCATCCCGTGTGATCCATCCCCACACTCAGACACAAGCACCTGCACAAGGGCTGGCATACGGCAAAGTGCTCGACTGAAATGGGGCAACCTTGGAGTCCAAAACTTAGCTAATGGAAATTGGAATGGTGCCACTGATTACAGGGGACTCTCCTAATTAGCGCCAAGCAGAGAGACAGAGCTTTATGAAGCATAAAACACAGCACTGAGCACAGAACGTGCTCAGGGCTCAGCAGCCCCAACTCTGACCCCTAAATCATATTCCTTTGGTAAGCTCAGTTACAATGGCAAAGTGCTCTTAAGAGATACAGTGAGTACTGAGGCTTACAAGAGTGTTTGTATAAAACATATATATCTATCAAAGTGACAGCTGACTTTTAGTTAATCCTTGATAATTATGTTTCCTTGAGAATATTATGGAATGTCTGGTTTGAGGAAAAAAAAAGCACATAACCATGTTGATTTGTGGCAGAATTATGCATGCGTATGGCTTTGCACGTGAAGCTGATCAATATGTGTCATTAGTGTCTACATACATAATTTTTATGGCTCTTTTTAATAGGGTTTGCTTTATGTTTTATTTTGAGATTGCTAATGAAAGACAGCTATTTATTTAGAGGTCAGCATTAAGCTTGTTGTGATGAAATATGTATTTACTTTCTTTGTACTTGATAAGAATAATGCATGTACGCTTATTATGTCGGCAGCATAAGATTTATGATCTCCACCACTATTAATGTCTTGGTTTTTCAGTGCTTGGATTTTGTAAATGAGCTGATAAGTAGATACACTGTTGTTACTTAGCAACCTTAATTGAAATTTTTAAACAAAATACTTTCCTTTTGGAATTTCCCAGGTAATTTCTTTTGGCACTCCTCTAAGTGTTTACTTTCTCTTTTCCTCCGTTTGTTACAAGAAGATACCTCAGTTGTTTCTTCCTCCCCTTTTTGTAATTAAAAGAAAACAGGAGGGGTGACAAGGAAAGAACTTTGGGCCGGTGATCCACAGCCTCTCCTGCCCTCCTGACGTTTTCCCTGGCATGCGTCAGCAAAGCTTTTACGAGAAAATTGCGCTGTCCTCTCACCACGACCTTTTCACAAGTTTTCAGCAGCACATAAACCTGCTGCTGAGTTCATGGAAGGCCTGTTGCAGGCAGGCTGCTGCCCAGGAGCAGAGGCAGGCAGGGCACACAGGGGCTCCAAAGGGGACAGGAACATCCCCAGGGACCAGCAGCACCTGGGTGACCCCAGAGTCGCTGTGGCTGGCTCCAAAGGGACAGGAGCATCCCCAGGGATCAGCACCACCTGGGTGATCCCACAGCCACAGTGGCTGCCCAGCACCAGCCCCACCTGCACCCCTGGCCACAGCAGCTCAGCACTGCAGCGAGGGCACCAGCCATGCACCCCCCGCCTGACCCTGCTTCCAGAAGTGCTGTTGTTATTGTTATCAGTTCTTCTCAAATGATTTCCTGCTGATTTATTCTTTCAGCAATAGGCTCCATGGCAGCTGCCTGGCTGTCCCTGAGTGCCCGTGAACACCCACCTGTAATGCAAAGTTAAATGTTAAGTCACATATCAGGCTCTCTGCTGATAAACAAACAAACAAACATCTCTGTGCTCCCATCTTAGTACTGAGATTGATTTTTCTTTATAGGTTCCATTATTATTATTATTATTGTCTGAATCTTCAGGTGCCATGTGAGAGACCATACCCTGGAATCATGGCACTCATCCTTCAACAATTATTCATCCTCTTCCTCCTTGAGCTCTTTATGGGGGCATAATATTCAGGGGTGAGAGACCTGAATCAGTTTAATCCCTCTGTCTTTTTTCTTTGTGCTTTGGTGCATTCAATACTATTGTCAGATGTAATTATATCTGGGTAATGAGGAGATGAGTTCTGAGCTGAAGTGAAATAGTTACAAGGTGTGTGAGCTTGTCCCACACACAGAGACAGGAATTACAGGCTGAGGAATAAAAGTTTTCCTTGTCAGTGTGATCTGAGAGGTGTCAGAGGAGCAGCAGCTACCAAGAACAGAACAAGCCAGGGCTGATTCAGCCTGGCTCCATATGCAGATAGCAGAAAGCACCTGGATCCTAACATTTGTTTAGGAAAAAACTATTAAAAAAAAAAGAGAGAGAGAGAGAAGGAGCACAGCACATAGACTCTCCTAAAAAAAAAAAAAAAAAAAAAAGTTATTTTTAGAAGAGGCTCCAAATTAATAAAATCATCCACAGAGTTTTTAAGAAACCATTCCAGTAAACTCATTAGGGACTGGGGGATAATTGTCTGAATACTCCAGTTGCCCATCTCACCCCAAAAGTGCCTCCAGGACACTGGGGTTGCACCAGCTTTTCAAAGACAACTGAGAGCAGAGCCACTCCGTCCAAGTGAGCACCAGGCTGGCTTTTAGAGCTGTTGGGTTTTTTATTATCCCCTGATTTTGTGTGAATTCTGCTGAAGGGGAAAGGGTGTGGAGGAGTCAGAGCTGGAGCTCCTAAAGGTGTTAGCATCCAACAGCTGCTCAGGAAATACCAGCAACCCCCACATCAGCGGGCTGGGAAGGGCAGCAGAGGAAAGCACAAAGCAGTTACCTATTCACTGCAGCCAAAGGTGTTTCCTTTAGCTCCTCTTTTCTGCATGTGGGGGAACAGCTGGAAGGAGCAAAACCTGATGGCAGCACGATGGACATTTCTGGAGAAGCTGCTTGCCCAGGGGAAGGGCAGCATTCATCCTTCAGCACAGGGATGCACACTGACACCCCGGTGGGCTTGGGCAGGGGAGCAGCATCTCTGCAGGGCTGGCAGGCTGCCTGGGGCACACACAGCTCTGGAGTCCTCCACTCCCCTTTCCTGGGGCTTTCCAGGGGTCCTGGTGTTGCAATTGTGTGAATATCCAGTATTTTGCTCATTTAAGAATTAAGAGTGATTTTTCATGTCAGGGTGACATTAGCATGTTATGTCCTGCCCTCCCCAGCAGAGCAAAAGTGATTTACTAGAAAGGAGGGTAAAATCTCCAGCATGATGTGACACCTGACCTCCCACCCCCCTACTGCTGCTGGCAGGGGCAGGAATTATGGCTGAACAGCAGTAGAAAAACACAAATGGTAAAAAGAAAAGTTTCACTTGAAATCAAAACTTTCAACATCTGCAGAAATTAATACCAACAAAAACCGTGTGGATATTCATCTCATTCATTTCACATCCACTTTATTTCACAGAAAAGTCAGATTTCTCTCAAACTCTCCCTTGCCCCCACCCAAAAACACTTCACTAAACTAAAATCTTCAACCTGCTTTGACTCCTGTTCTCTTAGCTGGGGTAAATGTGCAAAGCACAGTTTTATGAGGAGGTCTCTCAGCAGCATCTGTGTCACTCATTGCAGTGAGTTCCCCAGAGTGCTGAAACATGTTGGTACTTGGATGGAAGAAAGTTTTATGAAAATGTAGTTGGTTTTTTTCAGCTGGCTTCACCCAAGTGCTGCCAAGATAAAGCTCCTCACTCACACACCTTGGCTGTTTGCCTGCACAAGGTCTCCAAAATATCCAGAGGGTGGAGAACAGGGACTTTTCCTTTCCCACCAGCTGACCCATCACGGCCCAACCACTCCAGTTTGAAGCTAATTTTAATTCCAAAGGCAACTCGGATGATAGCATAATGATTATGGGAGAAATGCCACACAGGGCACCTGCTGAGACAGCTGAGAAAAAGCCAGGACAGACCCCAAAGCAGTGCCAGCACTGGGAACAGCCTGGGGCAGCTGCATGGGGCACATCCTGGCTGTGCATGGGTACCCATGGCCTGCAGCCTTCTCTGCCCACAGGGATCCCACCCCCTCATTTTTCAGCAAGTGTATTTGTGTTTTTTTCCTTTTGTTTAGACATTTCCAAGTGGTCTGCTCCAGCCTCAACACACAGGCAGCCCAAAGCCTGTGCCCCCAAAAGCCAAGAGATGTGCTCCATTGGATTTAATGAGGTTTTAGCAGTTTATCCATTATCACACTCACAGCCAGGTCACTTCAAAAGCAAGATTGCAGGGCAGAGGTGGGATTTGTCTGCAGTGCTGGACTCTGGAAATTCAGGTGCCTCCTTGTTATATTACTCTGTTGGAAATGTTTATGGCAGCATTTGAGGGAAGGGAGGCTTCAGCCCTCCAAGAACTGGGAGCTGCTCTCTGTCCTATGAGCTCAGGGCCTGAGGGTGCATCCAGAGCAAAATTATCAGAAGGAAAAATAGCAGGAGAGGGAGTTTTTAAAAAGGTTTCAGTAGATGTAAATATAATTCATTTTTCCTCAGAAGTTCTGATCAGGGTTAATAAAGCCCCTTGAGACCAAGGGTGTGGTAAATACAAACCAGAAAACAATGGGCTCTGTAGCTGGTCAGTACCAGCATCTGTAATCCCATCACACACCTTTCACTGAAGGAAGACACAAGAGAGCACTCCTGGTGTGTCTTCACTCAGTGATGAGTATTTAGGTGTCACTTTATTATTACCTGAATTTAAATAGATTGTGATTCAGGGACACCAAAACTCCAGTAACATGAAAAGGACTTTCTGTCCCTGTCCCAGCAGCAGGACATGGTTGAACTGTGTTGCTTCTGTGTTCTCTCCCTTTTTCTCCTCTTCCCTCCAGCCTCCCCAGCCTCCCTTCAAGTGATGGGCCTCCTTATTAAAATGCTCAGAGTCCCCCCAGCTGCTCACCTCACCAGCCATGGACACCAAATGAAAGGTATGTGGTTTGTGTAGGGACAGAGGGTTCAAGAAGGATGTTGGCCCCTTTCCCAAGCTAGATGAAGTGAGGAAAAACTCATCCCATCCCTCCAATGGGGTTTGTGAAAGCCTCTCGTGAGCACAGGCTGGGGCTGGCTCCTGCCTGCTCCCTGATCTGACCTGTCAAGGGCCTGGTGTGCAGGCACTTTGCTTTTCCTGGAGTGAGCAAGAGAGGATATGAGAGAGGATGTTACACAGGACAATAAATTTGTCTCTTGGCATCCTGCTTTGATAAGAGGAGGAAAATAAAAAAACAGAACACAACACCATAACTAGCGTTTTCAGGACAAACTCTCTGGCAACAGTCCTAAAAAGAGGAGGAGAGAACCCAAATGGCTCATTACAATTAGGAAAAAGAATTTAAAACCACAAATCCTCAGAGCCAGTGAAAGTCCAAGTGCTGTGGAATGGCCCATCCCTCCAGTGGGATAAAACCCTGAATAACGCTGTGGTGTCCTGGCAGCACGAACAATAGTAATTTTGGTGTCCTGGCTGCTGGTTTCCAGGAGAGAAAGTGGCCCTGCCCTGGGTCAGTGCATTGCCACCCTGTGCCCCTGGCACTGCTGCTCAGCAGAGCTGGAGTGGTGGCTGAGGAGCCATGGGGTGGGAGCAGGAGGGTCCCAAAATTGGTGAGCATGGCTCTGGAGGAGCAGGGGGCTAGGGCAGAATTCCATTCCTGCAGGGAGGCCTGAGGGCAAGGAGCACCCTCAGCTTTCCAGGTCACTCTGGTCAGGCAGTGCCCACACCACACCAGCTCTGCTGTCCCTGCAGTGCCACAGCTCACCCTGCCCAGGGCTGGGCGCTGTGACTTTGCTTTGTCACTTTGCTTTCACCTGCAGAAGCCAAAAGTGTTAGTAACCCACGGCAGGGAGCACAGGGCAGTCTTCTTGCTTGGGCAACGCACAGGTCTGCACCAAGCACTGCTGTCTGAGCTTGCATGGGGTGTCTCATCTGGTTACCAAAAGCAGAGAGCAATCCTGCATTTAAACACCCCAAACAAACAAACACCACCTTTCTGTGGGGCTCTCTAGGTCAGCTACAAGCCAACAGCAATTCCCATGGCCAGCTGGACAGAAGTATTTAATGAGATTTATTTTAAATATTAACTGATGAATTTAAAGCTCACCAAGCTTCTTCTAGGTTGGACTCAAAATATCGTGGAAATGAAAATAATTGGGCTGCAGGTTGCAGCAGCTGTTAGGAAATAGTGGCAGGGCAGTGAAAGATATGTTGAAAAGAAGAATTTCAGTATGAGGCCTATGGCATTGAAAAAATTACTGGTTAATTATATGCTAATCAAAACATCACAGAAAGTCAAAATTTCATATGGAGAGGTAGCAGGGAAACCTTACTTAACTAAATAAGTATCAACTACTGTTAGTGGAAGTGAAAAACAAATCCTGAAGTGACTGAAGGAATAAAGAGCAACTGTTTCCACTTATACTGCCTGAGCATATTATTTGTTTTCAGGGGAAAAAAAAGGTTAGGTTAATGCAAAACCTAAAAAAAAAAATAAAAATAAGGCAATTTACATAGCTTTTACGTGTAAAAGAAAATAGACTAAAACAAAGAATTATTTTTAAAGTGTTTTCTTGTTCAGAAAAAGCGAAAGAAAAATGCTGTCTGTTCCGTGTCTGAGCTGTCCATCCAACATCCTGGGGTGATTAACCAGGCCCACACCTTTCACAACAGAAAACAGCAGCATTCCCTGCCCTACACTCCCTTTCTCCCTCCCCAGGAAGATCCTATCATCAAAGCTCCACTGAAATGTTGTTTTCCAGGGATTCCACAGGCAGGCTGGTCCTAGAGGTAAAGTGCATTGATAGGGACATATGGAAATTCAGTGTTTCACTCTCCAGGCTCCACTGCAGGAGCTGAATCTTGCAAGGGGTCTCATTACATCCCCAGTGCCACTGCTGGGACACACAGAATTGCCCTGCTGTTTCTGCTGAGTTACTATCATCCCCCAAGAAATGCTCAGACAATTTTTCCAGTATTTTACTGCTGATCCTTGGCAGTTCTGAGTAGCAGCAAGGAGCTGGGTGAGTCCCCCCAGGTCCTGCAAGGAGCCTGTCAAGGGCTTTGTTATCTGTGGGTTGGCTGAAAGCTTGTGGGGACACCATAACCAGCCTGGAAAAGCACAAACCTGAGATCTGTCACCTCTACCCTGCTGAGTGTCTAATTATCTGCCCAGGTATTGCAGGGCCCTGCTGGGAGTCCTGGCAAGCCTGCAGGACGTCTGCTCCTCCACGGCTGCTCCAGCTGCAGACTGCCAGGCAGCAGGGTTGTGTAACGCAATAAAAGCCATCCCAGAGCGGCGTGTGTCCGATACACCTGGACTGGTTTGCAAAACAGGTGTGTTTTTGGCTGGGCAGGGTGGGTCTGGCTGCACCTCGCACGTCGGGTGGCATCAAAGGAGGCGCAGGGTTGAACGTGGGTGAAGGAGACAAAAGGCAGGGCTGGGAGGGAAGCTTGGGTGGAGGAGGAGAAGCGGGAGAGGTGGCGGATGAGAGGCTGCAGCGTGGGTCGTGGCTGCGCTGCAACACCGCCGAGGGAATTACCTGGGAGTGAGGGAGGAGAGGGAGGCAGGAGCTGTGCCAAGCAGGAGCGGTTATTGGATGGAGGGGATGAATGCGCCACCCGTGCCCTGGCTGTGCTCAGAGCTTCACTCTCCATCACTGGGGGATTCCCTCAGCTTAGAGGTGCCCAAAGCACATCAGAGCCCTACACCTCCCATCTCCCAGACTCTCCCCAAAAGTTCATTTTCCAGCTCTTTTCCCCAGGCTCAATTTCCCTGGCTGTGCTTTTTGGAAAAGGCAGCAGCTCTCCGTTCTTTTTGATGTGACAAAGGCAGCCCGAGTGTGGATGGGGCACAACTGGGACCTGTCAGGGTGTGAGATGTTGGCAGGATGAATGAAGGAAGGATTCAAGGGCTGGCACTGCCTGCTTCCATCCCAAGAGGAGAAGGAGCTCTTCCACACACGGCATAGCCCGTCACCCCAACACTGACTTGTCCAGACCAGTCGGTGGCCTCTGTACAGCAATTAAACTTTGCTGGAATGGTAAAGTCAGTCTCTATAAATCCAGATCCAAAACGAGTATTTTTTATGATGGAGGCCACAGCTTAACATAATTAACTGTGACTTACACGCTGGTTACTCTGGTGTGATGTCAGCTTCTCCACACTGTTTATTTTAATTAAAACAGAAATTGTAGGTCTTGAGTGCTAGTAATTACAGCCCGTGGACTCAATTTGCCAAAGCCCCTAATTAACCTGTTATGTGTCTACCTGACTTGAGGTGTTAGTTGAAACATGACTGGTGCAGTGGCATTATGTTGTCTGCAGTGATGGAAATACAGTAGGAAGACATGACAGGCTCTGTGATGGGGATCCATATTTTAAGCTATTCTGCATGACATTCCTTTCACTTTTATGTAGATTACCAGTTTCCTACATGAGACTTCGTAAGTGATAGACTGGATGAGAAAATGGGTTTGATGAGGAGTAGCCCTTTTCCAGAATAATTGTCTCCTGTAAAGGCTCAGGAGGGTTTGTAAATCTGGTACTTTTGTGGCAGCAGATTGCAGCAGGACAGGGTGTGCTCCTCTAAGGATGCCTTTCTCTCTGGAGGAGGGCTGGTCATCTTTCACCTTAATTCTCACAAATACTTCTGCCTGTCCTTGTCAGCTCCCTCTGTCTCAAGACACTTTAAAATGCAAGTATTTCTCTTCCCAGTTCAGCCACAAACTCCTGTTATACCAATCCCTCTAATTTCCCATCTCATGCCTGCTGTCATGTTTATGATATTCATCCCTCCATAAAGGCTTTTTCCCTTGTTCCCATTTCTCCATAGCTATTTTGATTTCTCCTTTCTAGACCTGTGTGGACCAGCCAGATGTTTCACCACCAGTGCAGGAGGGAGTCCTGCCATTGCCACAGTGGCCAGGATCAAGGACTGGAGAGAGACACACTCCTTGGCTTTTTTCTGAGCCCCAAAACCACAGCTGTCCAAAAGCTTGGAGCTGCACTGAGTTCAAAGAGTATTCCTTTAACCTGTAAAATAAATGCTTCCAAGTGGAGATACTTTGCACAGATCTGTCTCTATCTTTGAACCCGTGGTTTTGAGGCAAAATATGCAATAGGTAAAAATTAGGCAGCTCTCTGCTTAGATTTGCCATTTCATTATTTTTTTCTTATAGTTTTTTCCCACTTGCTAATTTCTGTCCTTTGCATAGAGCGATTTTTGAGTAAATCTGCTCCTGAGTGGTTATTGCAACAATGGAAATATACATGCAAGACCAATATCTAATACAGTTTCTTACTGGCCTTGATGTACCCACCCATCTTCAAAAATCTTTGGTTTGGGGTTCTATTCTTGAACTACTAAAAGAAAGCAGTCTGCTCTTTTAAATACAAATGTGAGCCATGGTACTGCCTTTTAATTGGATGACATGAAAATAGAATGCAAGAATTTAATTTATGGGCCATATATTTGAAAAGAGAAGATACTCTATGTCCTGTTTATACTAGAGAGATAAAAATAGGAAAATCCATAGGCTGTTCTTCCCTCCAGTTCTTAACCATTTTAAACACTTTGTTTGCTACAGATTTCCCCTGCCTTTTGTGGGGAGAGGGAGTGTATTCCATGTAACCTGTCATCATTCAGAGCTGTATTAGTCCATTAGTCCACGAGAGGAGAGCTGGGGTAAGGAGAAGGGGGTGGAGGGAAAGGTACATTGTGTGTGCACACAATACATGTTAGCCAACATCCCACAACTCATTAATCTTCAGCGGTGAGGAGAGACAGGCCAGCTCCTTGGGGCTCCACCACTATAACCCTCTCCTCCTCATTCATGAAGATAAATGCCCTTGGAGTGATCAGCCATCATGTTCTCTTTATGCATGTGCCAGATGGTGTCTTGTAAGTCAGCCAGAGAGAAACCTTCTCCACGGTGAGCAAACAGGAGCCAGCAGCAGCAACCTCCCCACAGGTGTGCCTTGCACCCGTCTGTCCATCCTCCTCCATCCCCTGTGCTCCTGTGCCATGAGCTGGCAGGTCATCCATCCTCACCTGCTGGGTGTGGCTGGGCTGGGGGAGCCCTGTTCCCATGGAGATTGCTGCTGCTTCCCCATAAGGTGTAAATGAAAGGGTTTTCCTAAATCCATTGCCCAGGAGCATCTCACGCAAGGCTGATGAGGAAACAGTGAAGAATAAAATGGGTGTGGAGTTTTCTGGGGCTTGAGGAACAAGCTGTGACAGTGCATTGCCTGCAAGGTCTTTTGCTTGCTTTCCCTCTTCCTCCCTTCCAGAGGTCAGACTCTGCTGACCTCGGATAACCCAGCAAATTGCCTGGTACCACGTTATCCACACTGCTGGAAGATGCCAAGCAGGGGTTGCTTTTCCAAGCTGTGAGGTTGTTCAGAGGCAGGGGTGCTTTGGAGCACACTTACACCTGATTTCCCCTGCCCTCCTTCTCTCCTTGTTATCCCCATGGACTCAGTTCCCACTGACTTAGACACAGCAGTGGCCAAAGCAGGGAAGCAAATCCTGCGGATGGAGTCCCAGAGCCAGCTGGGAGGCTGGACTGCCCCAGCTCCTGCAAGTCTGAACAGAGCCTGATCTGTGCTTCCTAGGGTCACTGCATCCTCCCACCCTGAGATTCTGAATTCCCAGCAGGGACAGCCTAATCCAAGATAAAACATAGAATTAAAGAGAGATTAAATTTGTTTCAACAGCAAACTCTAAACTGTTGGTAATAGGCATGAGTCTTCATGTACAGAAGGAGTGGAATCTCTTTTCCTTTGGAAAACAACAGCCAAGTTCCCATCCAGGCCCTCCAGAATCTTTGCCTATACTATTTAATATATTAGAAATTTTTCTAGGTAATTATATTACTGTTGAAGTAAGAGAGAGACAGAAATGGCAACACTAAGTATTTTTATTATTATTATCACTGACAGTTGCAAGGTTCTCACTAGAATGGGAATCTCAGACTACCTTAAGCTGACATAAATAAAAGAAAGACCCATGGGATCTCAGCATTATTTTATGTCTTGAAGAAATACCCAGGAAACACAATTAGCAGAATGCAGTTGGATCATTTATAACAGAAAACCCAGCAGATTCATTAGAGCTGGTTTCCAGCTGCTGGCAGCACACAGGGTTAACTGAAGGCTTTCTCCTGCAGTGCTGTGGGACACTGCTTGACAGGATGGTGTGTTAATCTTCCCAGGATATGCAAGGAAATGACTGGGCAGGTCTTCATGAACTGGATCAATCAGAGAGCAGCCTAGGAGCTGGCTGCTCCATTTGGCTGCTGTTCAGGAACACACATGCCAGGGAGGGAAAACTCCATCCTGAGCTGCTGTGTGTCAATGCATCAGCTTGTAGACATGTGCTAGACAGCTTGAGGAGGAGCCTGCCATGAATCAGCCATGTGAGAGGGCTTGTGTTTTCTAAACGGGAGCAAACTGCTCCAGGCTCAGATTTAAGACTCAGGTTCAGAAGACCAGAAATACGTATTTTGTATTCTTCTCTTTCATCTCTGAGCCCCACTGTTCTCCCACAGATCTATCTCCCCACCTGCATGTGCGAGTGCCCAGGCTGGTACTTCCTCCTGGTTGGGCAATTGGGTCAGCAGCACCATTGCTCAACCACAGAGCTCCACTGCACTCTGACATAGACCAGAATGAGCTCTGGGATCCCTGCTCTCAGGAGGCTCAAACACCTCTAGGTTACAGGTCAGGAGTGAACACACCAGGATATTTCAGCTGCACGTTCGTGGCAGCAGGGACCGTTGCTTTGTTCTGTGTTTGGATAGTGTCCTGCCCGTGGGGCCTTGGCTCCAGGTTAGGGCCCTGCAATGCCACACTAATACAGTGAAATTAAATAATAAATTAGCAGCAATAGCCATAGTAATTAGCACTTGCTTTGACTAGTTGCCACGGACCCACCAGCCACAAACATTAGTCAGGGTTTGTGATCGTGTCTTCCAAACTGCGACTGCTTGCAAAACACCTACTGTCTCTTCACACATGGGAAAGAGGGAACAAGTCAGAAGAACAGTTGTCTACAACAGATCTCATCACCCAGAGCCTTCTGGGTTGGCAGTGTTTTCCTCTAGCTGTAAAAATCTCTCCCCATTCAAGTTCCATCAGGTGCCTGAGTCCTGATCTCTGCCAGGTAAGGTCCTACACTGCACCTCCCGGGAGGAAGCAAAGGAGGGATGATGCTCAGCTGGATTTCTTCTGTCTGTCATTGAGTATCAGTCACAGCATGAGTTAAAATAGGGGCAAAATAGGATAAATGAAAGGGAGTGATTGAGAAGATGTGGGCGACGTGACAGACAAGCAAGCTCCTTGCATGTTGATGAGAACGGCATTATCCAGGCAATGGTTGATTTCTTTTTGTCTTGTTTAAAGGGGCAGCATCTTTGAGAAGCCTGGATTTCTTAAAGGATGATAGTTACATTGCAGAAAAATCCCATGTCTTCCCAGCAAATCAATTCTACGTTAATTTAACCAAAAAAAAAAAAAAAAAAAAAAAAAAAAAAGTAAAATACACGGCAAATTAAAAAAACAATTTCAAAAGAAATCCAGTGTGGGACAGGGAACCTTTCTAGGAGTTGTCAGCCAAACACACAAAAAAATGGGTTGGTGAAAAATGGGAACCCATTGTGAAACAAGCTGATACTTCAGTGAGGTTTCAATAATCCACAGCATCACAAAAATGGAAAGTCTGCCAGCTACAGAACTACATGTGAGAAAGGCTCTTGCAGCTTCTGTGTTCATCTTTCATCAGAGGTGCTTGCTAACGCCATCACACCGTTCTGCTTTTATAGTCTATGCTTTGTACACATGCATTATTCCCAGGCATTTACTGCAGCCCTGCAATTTGGAGAAGTACAGAACATGGGGATCCATAGAAGGAAAATGCGTAGATGGATTTGAAAGCAGCCCTTGCTGAAGGAGCCTTAAGGCCTAGGTGTGTTTACAACCTTGACAAAGTTACAGAAAGATGAAAGAGAAGGCGCAGGAAAACATATAATTAAAGTAGCGTGATGTTACTGTGCACTTACAAACTCAGAGTGAATATGGAGAGTTTTATCACAGGAGGTGCAGCTCTGCTGTCACCAACTTTCCCATACAGAGGTCACACAGGCACAGAAAGGCCAAAAAGAGACATCAAAACTGCTTCTAAACAAGGCACAAGTCGAAGAGGAGACCCATCAAAGGTAGTTTGAAAAGAGCAACAATAATGAACAATTTGGTTATGAAACAAAATGCTCTGGAGGCAGTTTAAGGAAGGCACTCCAGGTCAAAGCTGCTGTGATGGGAAAGAACTTTTAAATTGTTCCAGGTTTAAGGGGACCCAATGTTCCTTCTAATTGAGGATTCAGTTCCAGCTGGAGATGAGCCAGTTTAGGATCTATGAAGAGATACCAGCTGAAATTCTAGGGGAGGATAGGAACTGGTAGGTATGATTGGACTTCTCATGCATTTTATCTATGATCTTGATAGTAAGAGCAACCCAAACCAGATACCTCTGATGTGTATAGAAGCAGCCATCCCACAAGCTTTTAGGGGCAATTCCTCGATTCAGGGCTCTAGTGTGAACTGTAGTAACAATCACTGAGAGAGAAGAGCATGATGTTCACAAAGTCATGGTGTTAAACACATTTACTGCTGTTACCAGAGTGAGGATCTGCTCTGTAGCACGTTGGAAGGAACCCAGTACATATCACAAGCTGTCCTATACTCCACTGGTACTACAGGGAGTTAATTCTCTCGTAAGCAGGAGCAGCAGTGTGGCAGCACAGTGCCCATAAGGAGGGAAAGTGAAAATAATGTTGATCCGGCAGTGAGACAAGCTGCAGCTCCGTGCAGAAAAGACTGCACCTCACATTCCTGCAGTCAGCCAGTCCAGTTCCCTGCTGGCATCTCATAAATCTGTGCCAACTTCATTTATGCCCTCCAAACTCATCGTGTGAAGGTCCTGCACAGATATCAACAGCTGTGTTATCCTTCTGCACAAGTTAGAGGAGGTGCCATAGCCCAGGAGAACACTCAACCTCTCCCCAAAACCTCCACCCCACTGCCCCACTGTCCCAGAAGCTGGTGGAAGTGAACTGCTTTCACCAGCTTTTAGCTTTCCCAGTGTCAGTGTCTGACCCAAAATGATACTCTGGATTAGTTCTCTATCCTACCACAGATATTTCGCAAATACCTTGTCATGGCCTCAGTTTCCCTTCTCTGAAATGACATCTTTGAGATATTCTGGAGTTAACAGTTTTCTCATTGCCATTGGGAGCAATATGGTTCTTGTGTTCCTTGCTGGAGCACATGTAGGTTATTTCATGGGATCTTCTACTTACCTGCTCACACAGGGCAAAATGGTATCTGCACAAAATGAAAAAACTGGGCAAAGGAGTGGAGGGAAAGCTGAGACCATGGGGTGATCCAGCTTGCTGGAGCCACAACACAGGACAGCAGCAGGGCCAGGAACCAGAACCTCAGCCCTGCCAGGGCCAGCCCATCACTTCAGCACAGATCTCTGCAGCCAGGCTTTGTGTCCATACCAACAATCTCATTCATGCCCTAAATTAAGCAGGAGATTTCCTGTGTCTGCAGAGATAGTGACAGCGCCTTTTGGCTGGGTGGGGTCACAGGTATGCTCTTGTCTCAGGTGCCATCCCGAAACATCAGGGATCAGAGTGATCCTGCTGCTGAGTGGCCTCAGCTGTCATCAGTGACGAGATGACTGTTCCCTGTGTGAGCAGGTTACAGCTAAGGAAAGACGAGGTGTGAGGGCTGTGTTTATTTCACTGTATTTTAATGAAGAAACTGGAGCTGCTGTCAGCATTACCCGTGGGTGCATCAGCCACAAATCAACACTTAAATAAATGAACTAAATGACGTGATGTCAACTCCATATTCACAGCAAAGTACTTGGTCAGAGCACAGACTGAGCACTTTGTAATGTTCTGCCTATCCCCAAAATAACCCTTTGGGTAAAAGCCTGAACTAATTAACGAGTAGGCGTCCTGTTCTGAAAGGCAAAGAACTCAGGGGACACAAATGTTAACATTGAGTATCACTGAAACTAATCAACACTAGAAATGTCTTCAAAAATCTGAATCTGGGCTTTCTCATCCTCGCCTCACATCAGAGCTGCAAACAGCAGAGAACTCTCAGTTGCTCCCTGAGATGCCCAGTCCCTCTGTGCCCCCAGGGGACACTGATGGGAACCATCAAGGCAGAGTTTGGTTGGTGCCAGCCCCAGAGATGGAGCAGGGGTGACTCAGGAGTGTCCCAGCTCCGAGCAGGGAGAGCTGGTGCCAGCCCAGGTGACTCAGGCCCAACACAGGTGCCTGTGGCAGAGGCTGCCAGCCCTTCCCATCCCTGAGCCCTTTCCTGGGATGCTGCTGCCCCAGCTGCAGCCTCAGCTGCTGTCCCAAGGAGCACGTTGTCCCCAGCACCAGGGGCATTGCTGTGTCACTGTGGTCACTGAGGACAAGCCCTGGCATTTGCTGGGAGGGCAATTCCCTCCAGACCTTCCCTATATCCCACCCATGCACTGCCTCCTGGACATGCAGGGGGGTACCACCTTTCTTACTGCTCTTCTGGCCTCCTTTGCCCCACAGAGCACCAGTGTTTCTGTATAAAGCCATATGCTGCTGCACCAGCAGTTTTCTGATGAGTGGTAGCAAAATTTGTCTAAAAATAGTACTAATTTACCTTCTTTGGCCTTCAGTTTAACCATTCAAATGTTCCACTTTAAGGAGGTGGCAGCTGCTTTGATCTGCTCTAGTGAAGGTGGAGAGAAAGTCTGAAGCTTGCTGGAAGGCAGCTGTTTTTTCACTGTGGCCTTCTGGGGAGATCTTGTGGGTAAGGGATGGATTAAAGCATAGGTGACACCTCTCAGGACCTTAATTAGTAGAGGGAAACACCTTGATTGCTGTATTCTGTGACTGTCTCAGTTAATACCACCTCTGGGGCCCACACTGCTTCTGCACAGTCACCAGAGCAGCTCTCCTGGGTGCAGGAAAAACTGAGTGGGAGTGATGGAAGAGCTGAAAAATACAGAAGCCTTCACCTCATCTACATTTTGGAGGGAGCCTGATGAATTTACACAGTCCCTCTGGGTTTTACAGTCTCTGTCCAAGGAACATCCCCTTCATGTAGGAGCTCCACAGAGTTTGGATGTTGCTCTGCTGACTGGAATTAAGTGCTCCTTGGCTAAATGGTTTTGTTCAGTTTGTATGTGATACTTTCCTGGAAGGCTACTAAATGCATGCTGTTTCCCTAAGATAGAGGCTTTTGAAGCTACTCCAGGCTTTCATATAAAGATTCTTTTAGTCACTTGCAGTAAATAGGAGGATGAATGCTTTTCTGTGAGTGCCATACGAGGCCATCAGAGGCAGACGGAGAGTTCTCAGCACAGCTGGTTTTGTGTTTGGTGGCTGGGTTGGTTCCCCCTTACAGAGATTCTGCAGAAGTCCAATGGATTTCACTGGAGACGTGTGCAAAGCTGTCCTGGTATCACAAACCCCTGGTGCAGGCAATCAGGGACTTTCCATCAGTCTGTATGACATGAGAAATGCTATTTTGAGAGATCCCCTCTTCCTCTTACCCAAGATGTCTTTAGGTTTTGAGTACTCTCTGTTCAGAGCAGGTCAGAGCCCTTTTCCCCAGTCAGTCACAATGTTCACTCATGCAAACCCACAGGAAGATGAAGGCTGCTCTGGAGCCCTGTGGCATGAAGGAGACCCCAGGGCATCCCTGTGGGCCAGTATGGGTAGATTGGTCTGCCCACAGGTGTCCTCTGTTGAAGTCTTCCTCAGATCTTGCCTTATTTTCAGCTTTGCAGATTGGGCAGCCACCAGTCATCACCTACCTCAGCAGTGCCAACATAGAGCAAATGGATCAGGCTGCTGCAGTTGCTCTTCTGTTGAATCTTTAGTCCCTGAAACCAGTAACTAAATTAGCCAAGGCAAGAGCTGGACTAGTCAGTTAGTTACTGCAAGAAAACCATCCAGGTTCACTTATTTCTTCAGAAGGAACTTCAAGCTCTCATGCATATTACAGACTGAGGAGGCAGATTTCAGAGGAACTTGCACAGCTCATTTGATTCCTCCATGCAGCAAAATCACTCTAAGTTCAAATCATGACATGCAGGCTGTAAACAGTGATGGGTTCTGAGAAGGAATCTGAAATTGGATCCTGGCTCTAAAGCAGCCATGTGACCAATCTCCAGGCATCCCCAAATTCTGATGTGGGAAGAGCTGGTTCTGAATACTACACATAGTCCTCAGTTCTATTAAGGTCCAAACTGATTTTTCTTTTTTTTTTTTGTCTGAATACCACCTCATATATAGCCCACATACTCCTCACTTAGGGATGCTTTAAAATGGGGATCAAGTTCTCCTCTGTCACAGAGCACTGAGGAGGGATTCAAAAACTCAGGAGGAGCCTATTAAATGTTTTAGGGCAGGTTGCCAGTTCTTTTGCCAGCACACAGACTACTACAAATTCTTACACGCACATACATAGTTCAGACTCGCCCTGCGCAGTGACACCAACCGCATTTAATTCCCGTGCATACCATCCCTCTCTGCCAGCCTCCTCTCTGACGCTTTTGCCTTGTTCTCCACAAACACAATTCTAAATTCAGTCCCTGAGTTTCCATTAAGGATGAGCAAAACAGAGCTTTAAACTCTGAAGCTGTTTTAACCCGTTTGCTCCTGGATCAAAGAGCCTCCCAGTTTCGCTCCAGCAACTCAGGAAACTTTCCCCTACTGAAATCATGGTAAGAAGAAAAAAGGAGGACTAAAAAGAAATTAGTTTTACTAAGGTGGAGCAGTTTTCTTTCTCTGGTGTGGTTTTACTTGCAGAAATGTGAGTTAAAGGAATGATGGTGAATACAATCTTAGGAGTGATCTGAGTCTTCTATGAATATTCCTTTGTGGAGCACACTCCAGTGTACTCTGGTCTGGGCTTGTGGCTGGGAGTTCAAGGTCACAGTAAAGAGGCTGACAGTGCAGCTCAGATCCTGCAGCACCTGCTCAGGCCTTGGCTCTGATCCTTTTTCAGCAAAACAAAAATCACATTAATAACTATAAAAAACCAAGCTCCTGACATGAGGTTTCAGTTTGATTTTTTTTTTAATCTTATGAAGAAAGAAGCATTAGCTGGGGCACAGGGTAGGGTATAATTCAGCACTGATGGGGTTAATCATGATCCCTTTTCCTATGGCCATCCACCACTGGGCGAGTGTAGCTGCATTGTCCATGATCACAGCACTGTGTTAAATGTGCTGCTCTTCCTGGAGCCATAATGTGAAATACTCAGGGCTATACTAACAAAGACCTTTCACTTCGTTTTGTGTGTGAAAACATGGAGCTTTTCCATGGGCAGTTCCTGGCCCCTCATGGCATCATGGTGCAGCCTGTGCTTTTCCAATTCACTGAAAGCTTCCTCAGCAGATCCACCACAAATATCTGTTTTCCAAGATTTAAATTTTTGCTGAGGAAAAAAAAATATTCAATAGGCTGAAATCTGGCATTTGAAGGCTCATCAGAGGAGTCATTTTCTCATGCTCCAGATTCTGTTATCTTCACAGGGTGAATTTCTATTTCCTTGCAACTGAGACTGATAGGAGTCACCAAAAGAAAGAGTGAAAAAAATCTGAGTATTAATTTCAGATCAGGAATGTTTTAAATTGAGCAATGAGCACCTTGCGTATACAGTCATGAAATACTTTTTTCCCCAACAGGGAATTAGTTATTGATAAATCCACAATGAGATGTAGCAACAACTTCCAATGTTCTGTGAGATAAGAGTTATCACTTAATCAGCCAGGAGAACGAGATGAAATGGATACTACATAATAAGTGTTATTCTTGTGGGGGTGCCAGCTCCAACCCAACAATTTTAAATTGAAGCTTGCTGATGGTTTTCATCACTCTGATGTGCTCTGAGCTCTGAGCTTTGTGCTCTGGCTCACTGCTGCCTGTCTCCTGTGTAATCATGGGGTTCCTGCTCTCTGGAGAGGCAAAGAGAGGGTTTCAGTCACACTCTGCACAAGCTGGCCTCTCCCTCCCCACGCTGGCTCCCTGGGTGGCTTCGCTGCTGCTCCTTCAGCCTCTGCTCCCAGCAGTGCTGCCTCTCATCCTCCCGCTGTTTGAGACCTTACAGAGGCATTTGAAGTGGATGTGCAGCATTGACTGACAAATGGAGGATTTCATGGCATTATCTGATTTTTTTATGAGAGCCTTTTAAAGAAATTATCCACCAACATGATACACTTTAATATTTTTTCCCAATTCACCAATGAAATTAGTTTCTAAGTATTGCATGTTTTGTAAGGAATTAACTTTGCCTCAAACATCTGCTTGCCTGCCCAAGTTTTAGGTTGCTGCATTGACCTTAATGCATATGTTTCACTGAGCCTCCAGAAGTGCTGGCTGGCAATATGTGAGATACCTGGGCTCAGACCAACATAAGGTGCATGGAAAACTGAACATTTTGCTGCACAAATGCAGAACATCTAAAGTGCTACAGGTTTACACCTGTGCAATTACTTTAATGTAGTCATGCTGGAGCAAGGAGAGAAAAAAACCCAATGTAGATGAAGCTTTCAGCTGACAGAGAAAATAAAAACACAGCTTGTGGTTGTGTGAACTGATCTGTGATAAAAATGTTTGCATAAAATTACATGCAAATGACTGGGAAGTACAAACATACCCACAAGAAAGTCTGTTCCACTCAGGACCAGAAGCAGAAGTGCTGGAAATATAGGAAACAAACTTGACCTAAAGGAAGCTACAGGGTGAGGGTGAGAGCTTCTTTCAGGCAAAATCAGTGATAAAGCACTCAGTTACCTCACTGGGCAGGGGATCACCCTGGTTTGGCAAGTGAACAGTTCCTATCTAGCTCAGAAAATATTAGGTAGGCACCTAATTTTTTTTTTTTTTTACAGAATTTAAACATATATGAAACCGCTAGAAGCGCATGTCATGGTGAGTAATTTTTGGGACCCTATCTGCCTATTTGGAGGTGGAAATTGGGATGGGCATACAAGATACAGCAGAGGAGGCAATCCCAGTCGTGTCCCATTCACTTTGTCAAGTCATGATTATTCTGGGTCTCAGAATACATAATTCTCTTGGGGAATGAGGACAGCCCAGCCAACATGACCATAAGCTCCAGGTCAGTGCTCACCTTCTGAAGAGAGTTTCTTCATGTCATGTTTCTTGACTATTTCTTGGAGGAGACTTTCCCTCATCTTTTTTCTGCAGGTGGCTTCCCCTGTAGAGTGAGGGTGGATTTTGGCTTCTTGTGTGCTAAACTGTCTGACTGAGCCACCAGGATGGAACCAGGGTTCTCCTGAGACAGTGCAATGGACTTGCATCATTTTAGGGGTCTAATTGGGATGCATATTTATATGTAAGTGTGTGTAAACTTTTAAAAAATTTGGTTTCACCCTCATTTTAACCAAAGATAGGAAAAGTAATAATTATAACTTAAATAGCATTGATGCAAAATGACAGCAGTATTTGCTTATCTGATCTTATCATTCCTTTGATGGTCTGGTTGCACAATGATTACAGCTAACTCTGCAGAGGCTGAGATAGCACAATATTGCTCATGGAGGTTATCATCTAGCTGCTTCTCATCACAAGCACACTGGCATTAATTACCCAAACTTGAGTTTAACCAGGAATACTTCTCTTTAATATATCTTTCCGGTTCCCATATATTTCAGGGGAAAGCATTGACTTTATTGGCAAGAAGGACAAACAAAAACAAACTCTCCTGAGATGTTAAGCACATATAAAAATCCAGATGTTTCCAGCATCAGGGTTAGGGGGTTTTTTTATTTTCCTTTCTTTTGGTCTCTGTTTTCCTGCCAGGCCCACAGGAAAGCACACACAGAATGAAGCCACTCTCCAATGGTAGCTTTGAGGTGCAAACTCTACAAACAAGAAAAAACAAACACAGTCAAAACCAAGCGTTTTCCTCCTTTGTCATTTGTTCGGCTGCTGCTGAGACCCAGGCTCATACCTGGGGTAAGAGTTTTTCCTGTTTCTTCCAAGGCCACGCTTATGTGACCTGGGGACTTCTAAGGCTGGGAAGGAGGGGGCAGGAGGGGGTGTCCCATCCCACAGATCCTTCCTGCGAGGTGCTGGAGTGCTGGCTGCCCATTGATCCCGAGCGGGCGTGTGGCAGGGAGATAACGCCGTGTTTGTTGGACATCTCACACTGCCCAGGGCATCCTTATCTCCTGCAAATCAGGGGCAACAGGACTCGTGCGGGGAGGCTGGGGAGGGGAAAGACCTTGTGCTCAGGACTAAGGAATTTCCCTTATTATCTGATTAATCTTTAGGACTTCCCTGCCTTCCTTCCCCTCTCCTTACAATCGCGCAGTGTGGAGGCCTGGAGGACTCCCGGGAGTTTGAAGGACACGCTGATTTATTCTTTGTTCATGACTGCATTAATGAAGGGCAGTAGTCTTTCCAACTCGGTGGGTTCTCCAGACTTGATAAAACTTGCATAAAAACACTGGGAGGATTCATTGCTGCTACTCCTCTGCTTTATTAAATAGCTGCTGCATTAGGCACTCTGCAAAGCATTAGTGCAATTAGTGATCTACATTTATATCAATTTGATAGTGACCTGTGATAAGAGAATGATACCATAGCATCTTGCTGATGCCACTTTTCTTCTTGGAGTGTTATTTCCCAATATCTTACTCCATCCTGACCCATCAGTAATGAAGTCAATGAAAACTTTTCTTTTGATGTTAGAGGGAGCAGCAAAAAACTCACCCTTAAATTCCTCACACAAACCTGACTCTCATTAAAGTTATTGGAAAAAATGTATGTGTCCAGCTTGCATATGGAAATTATGCTGATTGTCCTTTCTGGCTGTAACAAAAAGTAACCCCAACCAAACCCAAAAAACAACTAGCAAAATAATTTAGGAAAGAGAGTCTAAGTCCAACAAAGAACATTTTTCCAGTGTATTAAGTAAGTACCATATACTCCATGGTTGTGCTTACTGCTCAGTAGGGGAACTCATTTTCAATGGAGGATGGCAAAGTTAATCCTGTTCTGTTTTCTTTTGCTTACTAAAAGAGCTTGAAAGACAAGCATTTGTTAATTGTATGTACAGAAAATGCACATGCAGAGCTCAGTTTAATCCCTAAAGTTGCAAAGATTCCAGGAAAACCAGTGAAAATTAGAGGGAGGGAGAGCAAAGATGAAATTCCCTTTATTTTTTTCCTTTTTCTAATAAAAAAATTTTCAGATTGTGATGGAAAAAATGAACGTTAAAAAATACTCTCAGTTCACTCTGTAAATTTGGGAATTACTGTCAATTCAATGTATCCTGTTTCATCGAGCTCTGGCAAGAAATTTACTGATGGGGAAAATATCTTTATTACACAGGGAATCGCTTGCTTTGCCACTATCAGTTGTGCTAACAGCACCTCCCAAAACACTGTTAGGATCTAACTTTTCAGCCAAGTTTCCTCTGGAAGTGCTAAAAGAGGTTCTCTTTAGACACAGGAGTGCTGCCTGGCCATGAGGCTTCCCAGAGACACAGACAGTGCTCATGTTGTGTGATGAGATGTACAGTTCTGCCCAGCAGATGTAAAAACATCTCGGTGGCAAAGCCCATGGGTTTGTCTCTGGATGCTGGATCAGCCCTCGCTGCACTTCTGTTCCCTCTCTGTCCAAGCACAGCAAGGCACACACCAGCAAAAGTGGGATTTGCAAGGCTGGGAGTTCCACAGCAGCTGAGGAAAGTCACTCTCCAAATATCTGAGTCAGCCCCTGCCCAGCAGCTGCTGCTGCGTGCTCTCCCCTCGGAGAGCCAAATCCCTTCCTGGGCTGTGGCAAGCCCCAGAGTGGCTGGGATCCTTAGTCACCTCTCCGTTCGAGTCCTGCCCTGGCGTCTGCGATGAAAGACTTGATCTTTTGCCGTTTTTACAACAGGAACCCTTCTCTCATCGCTTCCCAACGTGCCACAGCAGGACAGAGCCGTGACCCATCCTCTCCTATTTGCTGTTTGAGGCACAGAGGGCTCTTTCAGAGGCACAGTCCCACTTGGGATTGCTTTCCTGAGACTCGGTTCAACAGCCATCTGCTGTGCTCTGTTGACCCATAGTGGGGCACAGGAAATCTCACTTCTCCCAGCCACGGATACACAGTGACCAGTAGCTACCTCTTCCCCAATTTTTTTGTTATTTGTCTCTGTGGTTACAGTAGCTGAGCCCTACTCGAGTCCCTGGCAAGTCCCGTGGCCTCCTTGGCAGAGAATTGCCTCACAGATTGTCGGTAAGAGCAAGGGTGGGCAGCCTCCAGCACAGCACCTACCCCTGCCTTGGCTTCTCCCCTTGCAGAGCAGCTTCTGAAATCTCAACCAAATGCCTGAGCTGTTCCTTGTGTTTTTAAGAGAAGCTGGTGTGTTTACAGAGATGTTGACAGGCATTGATTCATCTCCAGAGTCAGTCTGTGCCTTCCAAGGATGGTTGGTAGAGGTTGTTAAGGCACCAACCATCACAAGGCTGGTGCCTGTACCTGGGGATCAGACTGAAAAGATTCAATGTACTGGTGAACTGTGACATCCCTGGGGAACAGGGGACTGCTGGTATCTTACTGAAGATTTTCCTTTGGGGCATGGGATTTCATTTTCCCCTCTCATTGTAGCCCCTAGAACTCCTCTATTCTCATGGTAGAAGAGTTAAAGCAATGGGAACCCAGGACTGGTCCTGCACCCTACAGGAATGAGGATCCAGGTCTTGCAGAGGCTGAGACAGGACAATATTGCTTGTCATGATTATGGTGCTGCTTGTCCTCAGCACACCCACACTGTTGTCAGTGAGCCAAAAGGAGGAAAAATGCCCCCAGGGTGCCTGGGTCCCTTCCTCCCAACCACTGTTGGTTTTTAAGCATGTAACTAAATTATGTCCTTAAAGATGTGCAACTTCTGCGTATTCACCCTAAACATGCACAAGAAACAGCATCCACAGGAAGAGCTGAAACTCAATCTATTTAAGCATTTCTCAGAACAATCAAACTCAAGAGAACAGCCCAGGAGACTGGTCCCCATCTCTGCAGTCAGGCTGTGGGTGGATGTGTTTTCATTAAGCAATCCAAGCCTTCACACATCTACAGACCCCTTTACACCTCCCCTTGATTTTGATATTTTTTGCTCAACTCAACAAAACTTTTCCCTCAGTTCAGAGATAAGGGAGCAGAGAAGGAAAGCCCAGCCCCTCTGTGATTCTTCAGGACCTGATGGGGTTCCCCAGGGTCCAGTTCACAGGTTCTTCTCATTATCAAGAGATTTTGCCCACCCCTGCAGCTGATTAGGGCTTGGCTTGTCCATGGAGGCAGCAGCCGTGGTTAGCTGGAAATAAGAAAGGGAATAATTCCTCCTACACACTCAGAGACCACACTCTGACCTGGTGAGCAAAAGACAATTCATGGGCACTTGGGAGAACTGCATGGAGACCACCTTACCCTGAGGCACAACCAGCCACGCTGTGGGTGGGAGCTGGAAGAAAAGTCAGAGGAGAGTGGGAGAGGAACACACCAGGAAGAATAAGAGAGGATGAAAGGTTCATAAAATCGTTTAAAAAGGTCCTTCTTACTCCTTCCTTGCTGACTATTGGCAGTGCAGACTGGACACAGGCGCTTGGCAAGGCTCAGGCTCTGGGACACCCACAACAGGGACCATCCCCTGCACTGCACACACTGCAGTCCTCCCACCCACTGAACCTCTCCAGGGCCCTCTCCAGCTTCATTTCAGCTTGGAAACCCACCACACCTCTGATGTCATCCCCCACTGGGGCTTGAATTCATTTCAAGTTGACTGGCCCAGCACAAGAAACATTATTTTTATATGTATGAGGTATATCTATGGTTCATAAAACACCACACAGGACTGAAGTGGTTGGAGACCAAGTGATAAACTGAGGCCAAGCATTTACACAATTGGTTCTGAAAAGGGATTTTTATTGATTGAATACATCATTTTTTCCCATTATACTGCTGGGGCTACTTATGTCAAATCTGCTGCATAGGCTGGGGCTCCACATATTGCACAGAACTCCAGCATAGAGACCAGGAGGAAAATCAAGAGCCAAACCAATTAATACATCCAGTCTTGTGTTCATTAGATGCCTTTTGAAATGACTGCATGTTGCCTTTAAAAAAAGACTTGAAGCTCAGTCACTGAAAGTCCGTGAAACCCTCACAGTCTAGGAGTGAATTATTAGTTTTTCTTGCATGAAAACTCTGTAAAACATTCTCTTCATGGCAATTGATGAAGCATTTCAGCATGTCTATTTTATCATCACACAGAAAGAATCCAAGAACATTTTACTGCCCACTAGAGCCTTTGTCCATAAGAAGTGAGTGTTTTGTTCCAGCAATGATAAAGACCTCCTGTATAGCTCTTGTCTAGGAGTGTGCTTTGAACTTTAAAATTAACCAGTGCTGGTAAACAGGAAACACCAGATTACAGTTTAGCTCACATTAAATTGTTCTCTTGGCTTTTTTTTGTTGTTGTTTTTATGTTTTAGGCAGGGACAAATAAAATGTTGCATCAAAGCTGAGGTCACAAATTGTTTATTTATTGGGGGCATTTTGCACTTTGCATTGCAAGCTGCTGCAACTGAAAGAAACATGGGTTGGCATGAAAAGGGGAGGAGGAGTGAGAGCTATAATGGAAGAAATGTTACCCAATAATTAAAATTCAGTGGTACTGTAAATCCTAATGGAAACAACAATGTGTCTTTGTGTACAATTAACTCTGGGCTCCAGTTCATGATAAAAATTCTAGCTTGTAAAAAGCCTTGACCTCAATACTGAGAGCTCAACAGAGGTTCACAGATCTGGCTTTAAAAAAAAAAGGAAAAAAAAAAAACTTTCACATAGGGGGAACAAATAATAGCTGGACTTGGTCCCCTAAATATGCTCCAATTATTCAGGGTGGTTGAAGATAAGATACAGGAGAAGTACCAAGGGGAAAATAGTCCAATAGCTCACAAAAAACTACAAAGTGCTGCTTGATGTCTAGAGTGAAAATTCACCCTCCCCCCCTTGTTATGCCAATCCTACATTCTGCAGGGCACCCTGTGTGTTAAAGTCCTAGAAAATCTTTATTATTATTAGTTTAATACTTTTTTAAATGTTAACAAAGCAGACAAAACGAGTTGTTCATTACAGTGAGTGACTGACAGGGAAACATGAGGGACTATTCATTAAATAATTACTACTTTTAGGCAGAAAAAGTTACTGTGCTTAAAAGGGGAAAAACAGTGCAAAATCAAATTGTCTATTCTTTTTTTGGTGGGTGTGTGTGGAGGGAGTAATGTCTCATGGAAAAGACAGTTCTACAAATGTCAATCAGTTTGACAAGCAATTATCAGCCTCAAGGAAAGGACGCAGACTGTGGGTAGAGCCCCCCAGAGCAGAGTAGCTCAGGTACTGTGCCAGGTGATGGTGGGCACAGTGGGACTTGTGGGAAGAGCAGATCTGCAGTTCATCTGCAAGCCTGCAGAAACAGAATCAAACCTCTTAATCAACTATGGTTACTTTTGTAGAGGACTTTTTTTGGGGTTTTGGGTTTTTTTACTTCTAAAAATGGAAGGACTACACAGAGCTTTATGGAAGGAAAATTAGTTCAAAAAGGGTTTTTGGAAATATGTTTTGTCAGAAGTTACACTAGATTCATGTTTAGGTTTGGGATGTTTCTCTGCAGCAGTGAACCCAGCAGCTGTAGCAGATGCTTCTTCTAAAGAAGGTGAGAAACAGGATTGTCAAAACCATTTAAGTGTCTGAAGCCCTCAGATTCAAATGCAATTATAGAATCCTAGAATGATTTAGCTTGGAAAACACCTCTAGGATTATTGAGTCCAACTGTTAACCCAGCACTGCCAGGCCCACCACTAAAACATGGCCCCAAGTGTCACATCTGCTTTTTGAACACTTTTTTGCTCCTTAATCTGCTTGATTGTCCCCACATTGGCATCTACATTTTCTGCCATTATAAAAATAGTGCAAGAATCAATTTCTAAACACCTGGGGGATAAAATACCAGAAATTTCTCCTTTACATCCTTATGCTGGAAAAGAGAGAAAGGCTCTCCAGCTCCTGGCACCATCCATCACTAACAAAGTACCCAGAAAAGGGAGCTGTGAGTTGCTTCTGGGAGTCACTTACAGCCCCTTTCAGAGAGCTGTGGGTGCTCAGATGTTTTATCTCAAGGCTGTTTAGGGGGTGCTTAAAATACAGATACAGCAGAGAGATGTGATCTCTATGCTTGTGGAAAGCTATAAAAAGAAACAATTCTGCACTTCAACCACTATCTTTTGATCCTTAACCAGAGGTAGTTTGGGAAGAAGCTTGCTTGTGTACACGGCAGCGTGTCAGCTCTTGGCATCAGGTGGGTTACAGAAGGAGCAGAGCAGCAGTAGCTGTTTGTGGTAGAAAGGAAAGAAAGCTTAAAATGAGTGCAAGTGTGGGAAAATAGCACTTTCATGCAAATAATCTTTACAGTGAAAAACTCCATCTGCTCTGGCCCTGTGCATTTGAACTTATTTTATGTTGTACTGGAGCATGCAGATTCTCTGGGAAATTGCTTCTAAACAGAAGTCCCAGGCTTTTGTGTGTCTATACAAATCCTTGGCATGTCACTTAACTCCATTCTCACCTCAGCCATGAAGCACCGCTGCAGTTGGTGGGAATCCTCGGGAGAATGATTTCCAAGGAGAAATGGCATTGGCATTTGGTCCATTTCAGGCAGAACGGGAACATGTGCACTCACGTCCCAGACGGCTGAGCATGCTGAGAGCTGGTGACAACAGTGACAACCAGTGCCATAAGTCTTGCTGATCCCAGTGGGGCAACAGCAAGTCCTTAATCCCCGTGTTGTTTCCAAGCTTCCTGTTTTGAAATTGCCATAATTAAATTCTAAAGACTGAGAAAGCACCAATCGAGTTGCCAAGTTTATGTCAAGCTTTATCAGCTGATCTCATCATAATCTGGTAAATAGCATATCATGAACATCAAATCTAATTAAATCCTCTTGAGATACGGGTTAAAAAACAGACACAAACAAGAATCAAACATTTAAAACCTGCCGCTGTACAATCAAAGTTAATCCACAGGGAGAAGTGAATTTCCTTGAAATCTGGACAAATAAGCCTGCTATGTTTTCCTTTCCCCAGTGGCTCACAGTCTCTCTGGCACACACAGTCAGAAGGAAAATGCAGTTACTGGGGTTTAATTTTCAACACAGATCGCATGAAATGCACCTCTAAAATCTGACTTAGGAAGTAGAATACAGCATGGGGCAGAGGAGATATATTTTATTTATATATATATATATTTTTTTATCTCCAGTATTCTCAGCAGTACTTTTGGTGCTGACCATATGTAAAAGAATGCTCTCTATCCATAGGAAGCACAATGAAAACAGCTCTACTGTGGGCCCAAAAAGGCAGCAGTGATGTTGTTCTAAAGTCAGTCTCTTGATCATTACATGATCTGCCAGGCACCTTTCGAAACACCTCTAATGCACCCTAGGTGTCTGTGTGTGTGCACAAGCCCTTAGGGCTACACCTATGCTGCTAGTAAATTAAACAGTGGCAGGTAATATTCCCAGGCATTGGAATTTGATAGTCTACATTGTTAAATTCCTAGAACCTGCCCTGGCGCATTTTTGACCTGAATCAATTAGCGTTCTCCCACACATGTCCCAGGAATTCAGGAGTTAGCACAGCCAGAGACCATTCCCAAGGGATGCCGTGACTTCAGTCATTGTGTGTGGTCACAAGAGGATCTTGATACTATGGACATGGCTCACTCCAGGTCAGTGAACAGCCCTAACACCAATTTTCTAATCAGAGCTCTTGCCTCTGTGCACGTCTTAGCCTACATCAGCTCTGAACTCAACCTGGGTACATCATAAGAGTGCTCTACCCTGAGCAGATCACATCAGAGCTGTGTGAAAGGGCAGCTCAGAACTTTATCTGCTGGGTGACAGCTTTCCTACACACAGGCTCTTAAATGCAGCCTTTCCAATCAGTTCCATTGGGTTACAGAAGAGAGGAACAAGGGAAAGGTCCTTCTTTGTTCCCACCCTTCCTTCTTGATGTGAAGTAGACCACCCCTGGTCTCTCTGATAAAGAGCAACAAGTTGATGTTTGCACCTCTTCTAGTCCTTTAAAGAACTCATTCTGAAGAGATGAATCCATAGTAAGCAGTATAATTTCACTCTAGGAAAGAAGAAAAAAAAAAGCTCTCTTTTCACCTCCAGGATTTAACTAAAAATCAAAGTTCAGAATGGATTTGCCTCAAGTGAAGAGAACAGCCCCTCTGATAAGGATTCAACCCATCTAGCTTGATGTATCTAAACTAAAACCTCTCTTTCTCAAGGTTTCCTCTGCAGCCAAAGGACACCAGAAGGTATTTGGTTCATCTCAGACCTAACTTGTCACTCCACTAATACAAGGAGCCTAGTCCTGCAATTACCATCATTTCAGCAGTTCAAATTGTCTTTTACCTGAAAACTGCAGTGCTTCTTGATCTGTCCACTTTTGACATTGCCTTTCAAGTCTCTTACAAGCCTCACCACTTGTCTGTATTTCACAGGAAAATAAAAAGAAAGTTAACCAGTTGTGTCCCTGTCAACAACAGCAAAAACTATTTTGCTATTAACTCAGGTCAGAGTTTCAGACCTGATGCAAAATGTGCTTTCTGCTCTCATGATAAAAAACTCTAAGCTTCATAGCACTAAGGTCACCCTGACTGAGAAAGTGAAGCAGACCCCTTTCAGAGCAACTGTTCATCATAAATGATGCATTCCCATATCTGTAATTTCTCCTAAAGCAATGTTGACTGGCCCTGCTACTAACTAACTTCACAGCTACTGCCGGGGTCAATGCTGGACTAAGGAATTCTTCTCCTTTACAGGCTTTAGTAGCACAATTCTGTATGTTGGGATCGTTCAAAAACTCACAGCAAAGATGGGTGTGGATGGATGGATGGATGGATGGATGGATGGATGGATGGATGGATGGATGATGGATGGATGGATGGATGGATGGATGGATGGATGGATGGATGGATGGATGGTTGTGGAAGCAAAAGCACAAGAACAGTCATTTAAATTTGCATCCTCACCAAGCAGCAGCTGCAAGGGACCTGCTGCTTCCAGCCATATGGAGGAATGTATCCCAGACACTCATACTGCAGTACTACAGCCCATTTAAATATCGTTGTGATACGGATTTGAATCAAACAAACTGCAGTTTGTACCTGTGGCATTTAAAATGTGCTTAAAACTGGATTTTTCTTCCCTGTTCACTGATTCTATTCCTTGAAATAAATTGATTTGTGTTGCAGAATCTGAATTAACCTGTAACGGGAAATGCTTTAGTACAGGATGTTGTGCAAAAGTGGCAATTTGTGATACTTTGCCATTTTGTAATACTGTGACTGTCCCGATCCTGTTCTTCCTCCCTCTGCACATGTCACTCACACTGCCAGTCACCTCTACAGCACAGCCTGTGTTTTGGCAGGCTGTGTCCTCAAAGACCAGCCATCATTCCCAGTATCTCCATTAGGAAAGTGCACCTTTAGTTCACCCCTTCTCCATGAGCTCTGCAGCCCAATAGGCAAAGGCAGCTTCAATACACGACCTTGCCAAGCTTATTTACAGAGAGCTAATGACAGAGAAACAATGGCAACGAGGAAGGGAAAAAAATCAATTCACCCAGTCATTTGGCAAGGAAGGAATACACATTTCCCTTCTTTCCAAGGTTTTGCTTTGGGTCCAGAGGGAAGGGTCTGCTGTGTTCAGTGGAAACAAAACTGCTTATGTAGCTGAGTATCAGAAGAGCCAGAAAAGCCAGTGACCTGTGATGTCTTTAAAGCAAGATAATATTTAACTGCTTTAAAAGGAAAGAAACTTTAGTCTTTGAAGACGAGAGATGGCAAACTGTATTATCTGTCAGTGCTATTATTAATAGTGAAAAATAACATCTAATTTGTAACATCTTTACAAATTCCAAGCACAGCTGATGATCAACCTTAGCCGATCACTTTTTTGCTGACCAGGTCTTACAACTTTTGGGCTGACCTTACATGTCAGTCAGCATGAAGTTGTTTATCAGGTGTGCATCCATTCCTTCACTCCCTTCACTCATCATCATTTTAATATCAAGACAAAGGCACAGGATGAAAACCATTCCTTGACACTTCTTAATTTGTTGCAGCTTTGATGCTGGAACAATTTTTGTCTCTTCATGGTTCTTCTTCTCAGACACTTTTCTTCCTCCTTGCCAGTGATGCCTTAATGTGTGGATTTATGTTTGGTACCTTAAGGGCTTGCTCCAAGTGCATTAACATCTTTTGGAATCTTGTTTGCACAGCCAGTTATTGGTGATAAAATCTTTCTGTTCAATGTACAAGATCTTTTACGTCTTTGCAAGTGATTACATTTACATTCTTCAAGCACATAAAGCTTGGAAAAAACTCCATCCTTCTCCAGTAATTCCAGCATGTCTCAGCTTGGCTTTATTTCTCCAGTAGCCAAAATATAAGAGCTGTTATGACCAATTATCTCTCATCCTCACTGCAAAGCTCCTACCAGGTTTAACCTGGTTATCACTCTTGACTAAGGGAAGTCCAGTAAGGAGTGGAAGGACAAGATGGAAGGACACTTCTTCTTTGTAGTAAACAGAAAAATCTCAGTGTTGTTCAAGCATTTTACCTAACACAGAGGTTGAACAGAGTATGAAAATCCTGGTACTTCAATCCTCTACAAACACTTTTGAGCTCTTCATGTCTGTGTCATTCCCCATTCCTGTGTCTCAGTAAGAATCATGTCACCTTTCCAGTTCCATATACTTCCAATTCAATTTGTATTTCCTAGCACTTCCTCACTCATCTTCTCACTGCTCCTTCTGTTCCTATCTGATCTAACATCTCTTCAGGCTGGGGGCATTATCACATTTAATAAGTCATTATTCCCAAGAAAATGATGGTAGGATCACAAGAGACTAAGGCCAAGAGAAAGAAATCATATTGTTCTTGTTTTTGGGGACAGACAGGTAAAGAGACCCAGATTCTGGAAACGTGGGTTATCCAATCCACTGCTCCTTTGCAGTCCTGGCTGGAAATGCCTAATTCCAGTCCACCCAGCAGAGTCCAGCATGATATCTGGGTTTCCAAATAACCCCAGGCAGTGAGGGAACTGCCCTGTCTAAGCCAGCTCATAGCTACACCCCTGGACCTGCCCACTCCAGAGGTTGTAATGAGCTGGAGTAATACCAGAAATTGGAACCAGCAGATCTTCCTTGAAGCATTTAGGTGACAACACTGACCAACAGGCATCATTATTATAACTAACTAACTAATTAGAAGGCATAACTCTACCTAGTTGGTGGGTGACTAAGGAAATTCATAACTTGGAGATCTGGCTAATACAAGCCCAGAGAGACCTTACTTCAGCTTCACAAGATGAAGTTCTAAAGACTCAATATAAAACCTTTTAAATGGAATTGTAGAAGGAATTCTGCAGTGCAGATTAAAAAATGGGTTTGAATGACTGGTTTGGGATACATTAAGACTGTTTGCTGAAGCTGTTGTATCTTTTCAGCTGACATCTCATGGCTGCTCCTCTGCTATGGCCACTGTGAGCTTCACACAAGGACCTACCCCTGACAGCCCTGTGCTAAGAGCAGATTCCATTTGAGCTAAAGGCTCAGGCTGGAGTCCAAGGCATGCCTGACCCGGGGTTCATCCTGGGTGATCACAGCAGTAGATGGCAGCAGCGCACATCACCCCTGCTGCTCACGGAACCAAGGTGGTCCTGCTTGACAGAGGCCACTTCCCAAGGAACAAGATCAATCAAGGAACAAGATCAATCAAGGTACAAGATCAACCATAATCATCCTCCAGAGGCCCCAAAACCACTCTGCCATTTGATGCAATTATTTTTTCCACACAGACCTCAACATCTCACAAAACTGAAGGCAAGACCCTGTTGGCCAGTGCTGAGCACCTCCGGTGATGACTGAGCTTTTGGGTGTACATCAGCAACCACAAGAGTGGATAAAACCTCTGTAATTGAATGCTCCCACTCCCACATGAGCACTCCTGGGTGCAGGGACTCATTTTGGGCTCTGCCTGGAGAGCTGAGCTTTCGTGAAGTAAATGAAAAGGCAGCACCAAGGGCCACCGAGGGAAATGCAAGCAGCTCCAGGCTGAAAAACAAAGGACAGGGAAATGAAAAGCAAGGATGATGAGCCATCTTCAGTATTAGCACCTATGGTTCACTTTCCCCTCCTGAGAAGATTCAAGGCCTCAGTGACAGGTCAGTCTCACCTCTCCTGCAAGAGGAGGTTGGCTGAAGTGATGAAGGAAAGGAAGATTTTGAGGGATTTTGTTTCATTTTTTTAAGGTATTAAAGAAGATCCTGTGTCTTTAACCTTCAGGATAACCTTGTTTCAGTCTGGTTCTCATTGCTGGACTGCTCCTTGATGAGCTTTTTATGCCTGATTAATTAGTACACTGAAGGAAAGTGGGGGCTGCTGTGTTTAGCATCTTGTGCTCAATCCACCATGCAGTTCCACAGCTCGAGGGTCTGCAGTTGCCTCTTTCCTGCCTCTGGTGTGGGGTTTCATTGCCTCTTTCTACTTTTTGATTGTGTGCTTCCTATTGATTCAGCCACATTTATTGAGGCTAGCTGGAGACCAGTTTAATTTGAGTTTGTAAGCTTTTTTCCTCTACTACCACAAAACTTTTCAAAGAAAAAGAAAATGCAGATGCAGGAGTGAATGGTTCAGATTTATGGAGCACTATCTTCCAAAGAGTCACTTTTACAGTGTTATTGATGACAAGAAATCATAATTTTTTAGGAAAATAACACTGCACATGCCATTACTGCCAATGTCTGTGCAATCAAGAGAGAAGCACTTTTGTGGTCCTTTAATTTTTAGAAATGTGAACCCATAATAGTACAACTTCTGCTAAATTATTCTGTGTCCCAGTTTTCCCAGGGGGTGGGGATGGGCAGGTGGGCAGGGAGGAAACAGTGACCCTCTTGGTAAATCACTTTCAGCTCTGACAATAAAAAGTGTTGGATTAAAGCTAAGCAGTATTACCAATTTAAAAAATGAAGGCAGCTTTCTGCTCAAATAGTTTTTTGGCTAAAACAGGAAAAAGTAAAACTACAAAGCAGATGTGAGTGTACAAAAAAAATGTATTTCACTACTGGAGTCATGGTGGCTCAGTCACTTTGTCCCTCTCTAGGAGTTATGGGGCTGTCAGGTCCAATTCATGGGCAAGAAATGGTGTGTGAGTGCCCTCGAGACACCTTGTGCAGCCTGGCCACAGGGCAGGGGAGCAGCCGTGCCCCTGGTCCTGCTCTGCCCCTTCCCTCTGTGCAGGTCAGGGGAGGCTGTGCCCTGATGAGATGACTGAATGCAGACACGCTGGGTGAGGCTGTGCAGGCTGCACAGGGGGCAGGCAAGGTGAGCACCAGCCCCTCCTGACCACTGCCATGAGTCAGTGAGCCTCACTTAGCCCCAGGCTGTGCTGAGAGCCACCTTCGGGTGCTGGCAGGAGGGGAACACATCTGGGTTTGTTAGAAAAGGAAAAGCTCCTTTCTGGGGCTGTAACCCACAGCTGCAGCAGGGCAGTTCCAGGCTGGTGGTAGCTGGTGTGGGCACTGCCCAGCCTCTCCTCAGGCTGATTTTGGGCTTTGGTGATGCTGCCCTGTCCTCAGCAGGAGAATTCCACAGGAGCTTCAGTGGCACTTCTGTATTCCAGGGAAAAGCCAACTTCATGGCAACATCCTCAGTGCTCAGGTGCTTTCCTGAGTGCAGAACTCAGAGTAACTAAACACTCAGAAAGCCGAATTCCCCTTCCTGCTGCAATTCCAGGCTTGGAGCTGTGGAAAATGGTCAGGAAGGCACTTGGAGAGGCATGCATGTAGTTCACCTGAGTTCCCAAAGGTAGGATCAGGTCTTTTTATGGGGATCCTTTTTTGTCTAACCCGTTCTCAAAACCATTTGGTGATAAAAAACCACGCCTTCCCTTGGTGATCTTTTCTGGTGCTCACCTGGGCTTTGATTCAGAGAGTGGTGAATTCCCCCAGTGTGATGCAAGGACAGGTTATATACAAAATATTCCTTTTATGGGAGGCATGGTAAAAAAAAATGGAGATAATACATGCATATCTCACCTGTCTGGTATTCAGACACCCAGTGACCCTGGGTAACCCAGAACAGGCACTTTAGCTGTAAATAACTTCACAAAGTAACAAGAAATCAGCCCCTCTGTTTTTGAAAACTCTTACAAAGCCTGTTTTAGGTGGTTGCATTTCAAAATAGCGTCCTGCTGGTTCAGTGACACATGTAGCCCTGTTTCACCAGACAGAAGTTCAGTGCTCGGCCAACACGGCTGGGGAAGCTTTAGTTCAGTTTAATTTTGTTAAGGGAAGATTGAACAGCTCATTTTTAGTATCTTTTACCTCCAAAGTACATGACTAAACCTGCATTTTTTCCCCAGTCACATCCTATTCCTTCTGGAGAAGCTGAACTGGGAAGGCCCCTGGAAACTTTCTGGTGCACTGGAGGACAGGAGGGTGCTGAACTTTCCCAGGCTCTGCTGCAATGTGGGGCACCATGAAACAGGATGTACATGGTTTTCCATCCTCTTACCTTGGGTTACTCTGAGACATGGCCCAGTAAAGAGTGACATGAACTGGGGTGCAAGGAGCACTTCCTCTATCAGGAATTCCTCTGTTACCAGCAAATAATGAATATCCCTCCAAAATATCAGTCCTGAGCCACTGCTTGCTGCTGAGGGAATAGAAATGCCATTGCACAAAGTATGGGTGAGACACTGCAGCACACTCTGTGTTTGTGCCGTGAGGAAAGGCATGGTACAGAGCCTGGCATCACCTGGGAGCCTCCTCCACAGGGACAGACCTAGAGGGCTGGGTGCCTGCCTTGCCCAGCAAAACTCAGGCTTCAAGGAGGCACAAAAGTCCATTAATGGTACAGTGTAGGACATGTAGGCTGGAAAATAAACACTACACAGCACTGCAGAGGAATAAAGTGGTCATGGAGGATGTTGGGCTAAAACTCTCACCAGTTTTTCTGTAAAGAACAGCAGCAAGGTGCTGCCTGTGGAGAGCTCCATCAGGGCACGTTTGCAATGGCAATAAACTTCCTTTTGCAGTGTGTTTGCTCAGTGAACTCCAGAGCTCCAGCACGGGGCAGAAGAACATGTGCAGGGTCGAGCAGATCCCTGCTCCCCGTTCAGAAGGGGTCAAACACCAAGCTGAGCTGCAGCGGCTGCACAGGTCACTGCCAGGGAGAGCTCATTTCAGAGGAAGTGAAAGGCTTTGGGGGGCTCTGGGACTCCTGGTTGCTCTTTGCACAGAACTCCAAGAACTTTCCTGTCCCCTTGAGGTGACCCTCCACCACCTGGCCACTGCCCCAGGTCTGGCTGCAGGGAAGGAAGAGCACCCCAAGCACATTTTTGTCCCCAGGATCCCACATTTATGTGACATCTTGGCAAGATGCAGAGAGTGGCTTCTGCAGAGCTGATGTCTTAAAGCTCAGCACTGAGGACAGAAATATAAAAACTTACAAGAAAAAAGATGGAGTAGCAAAACTACCCATTGTGCAGCCTGGTTAAGTGCAGCAAAAACACGTGTATGTGTGCAGGGAAGGAGGGAGACTGGGTTTGAATTAAACTGAATTTCCCCTTGACTCCCAGCAGCCAAACTGAAAAATAAATTATTCACCAAGGCTTATTCCTGAAGAAGCCCTGCAGGACTGCAGGCCAGGCTACTGCCCAGGTGTGTACTATCTAAAGCTCAGTTTGATGGCACTTTGCTATCAAGAGGAAACAAATTAATTTTCCTCCTTTGAAATTAGGAGACACTTGCATTAAGTGATGCATAAAATAAAAATAAGGGGGTTCTGAAAGAAATTACTGGGAGCAATAAGTATCCCAAGCCATTGCCTGCTGAGAGCTGAAGGAAACAGAGGCTGAGATGAGAAGAAAATGCAATTTTATTCCCCTTTAGACTGAAAGTCTTATTAAAATCATCTCTTTGAGGCTGAGCATTACTCTCTGTGAGTCAGGGCTGTTGAGGGGAGAGGACAGCAACACCTCACAGTGGGTGCCCTCCTGAGGCAACAGCATCACCTCAGAAATGTGCAGGAGGAGCAGCCCAAAGAGATTACCTGGACCTGAACACAGGACCTGCCATGGACAGTTTTCCCATGGTGGAAGCTGTTCAGATGTGCATGAGAACCTTCTGGCTGCAGGTCAGAACATCCAGAGATGATTAAAATATTCAGCTTGAAAGTTTGGGGATCAAATAAGTGATATTCTGTGAAAAGTATGTAGATTTTTGTAAATAAGAGGTTGCTGTTCTAAATTTAAAAAAAAAAATAAATTCCCAGTGAGTGAGACAAGAGGAGCAGCTCCCCTCCCTCCTTGTAGCCAAACACAGGGCAATGTTTTGTTTCTGACTAAAACTAAACCATTACAGGAAAAATGTGGCTTATCAGGAAGTTACTGTAGGTTCTGACAGTCCAGCAGTGATTTCCCTGCTCCCTCGTCCTTTGCTGGCGCAGCAGCGCCCTGCCCTCTCCCCTGTCTGCCTTGTGCCTTGGTTTGGAGTCACAAAGGGTAAAAAACTGCCTCAGAGATGTGTGCAGCTCTTATCCTGCCTCTCCTTTCCCCTGCCAGGGGTATCAGACCCATGCCTTTGTCCTCAGCAGCCGAAGGGAGCAGATCCTGAGCCCATCAGAGCCGGGGGAGCCCTGGGTGACACAGGTGCCACACTCTGCACACACAGGGGGACAACAGGGCTGTAGCAGCAATGTTTGCTCAGGGAGCAGCACCCCTGGAAGACCTGACATAGTTTAATAGACATATTTAGTGACAGTTTTAATTTGGGAAGATGTCTGCAAAAACAGGAAAGGAATGGAGGAGGTTGGTTTCATTTTGTTATGTATCTCTTTCCAACAGGTTATTTTTGATCATCTTTCTAATGTTAATGCCCTATTAGTGGTGAGGCTAGATCTGACAAAACTGTAATAATACTTTTCTCATTTATTCTCGTAAAGCACTCAAATAATTTTTATCATAAGTCCATGAAATTAAATTAAATATACAGAGAGAAATTGTGGGTCAAGTTCTCTGGAGTTTGGGTCATTGCTAATAATGTAGCCAGATTAAAAACCTTGAAGTTCACATTAAGTGAAAGGACTGGCAGAGCTTTACCAGAGTTAAGAAACTTCCAAGTATTGAAGGAAGGGAACAAAGTGAAAACCAGACAGTGAATCATCATCACTCGTGTGTGCAAAACACGACTGGGAATTCAGGCAGGGCCTCTTGTTTTGCTTTGCCCATCCCTTCAATTCTTTTTGCAGGTTATTAATATTTGTTCTAAGCAGCTGTTTGAGGTAGCCCAGAAGGAAACTTCCCTCTGAGACTCTTTACAGCATTTTTCTTTCCCTGTAACCTTCCCCAGTGTCCCTCCACTCAATTCCCACAGCAATGCAGGACAAGGAGGAGTTTGGCTGGCAGGGCTCACTGAGGTCCCTTTGAGTCTTTGGTGACCTGATAGGCCCTGATTGACATCCTGGCTCTACCTTGACATTAAGACACAGCTCTAAAGATGGAATTGAATATTTAAGGGTACATTTACAAATGTAGAAGGGAGAAAATGGCGAGGAAAATTAACCCAGATAATTTCTTCTACGTGATATATTGTGCTTCTAGATTTTTTAAAAAGAAGGGGCAACACTGCAAAAGATATTTTCTGGCTGGCAGGCAGAAAGGAGAGTAGAAGACCTGAGAGTCACCTCTCTAAGAAAGGTATGATTGCTTCACCCTTTTTATTTTGGCAGACCAGGCTACAAGTTGCAGGCAGCATTTCTGTTTCATTGATTGCATCTGCAGTGGGTTTGCCCAGAAGTAGCAGACTAGCTGGGAGTTAAATCAGAGCAAAGCAGAAGCCACCAAGGCAAGGGAGATAAGAACCCACAGCACTCTAGGTCCGAATGAGGTCTGAAAAAATGTTGAAAAAAAATACCCAGAAAAATAAATTTCATTTTTTCCTTAAAACTTCAGTTTGAAATATTTTTTTGGAATGGAGAAGCCAGAATAGAAAGGAAGTCCCACACTGAAACCACCAAAATCCTATGGGATTTAAGGGGGTGGGATTGTTTGAGTCATTGCAGTGAGTGTATGTTTTCCCTGTGCTCCCCTGAGAGCTGACTCCCAGCATGTGCCAGCTCAGGGTGGGGAGCAGAGGGGGAGATGTGACTGCTGTGCCTCCACAATGCACCTCTTTGTCTTTTCTTCTCTTACAGCTGTTTTGGTGAGCGTGGCTTTTGAGGGACTCAGCGTGTGGGTTCTGTGTATGAGGAGATTGCAGGGATTTAAAGGGCTGTGTTTGGGGAAAAGCTAAACTCAGCCTCCACGTTTGCACGCTTTGCATTATACACCTAGGCCTTGCCCACTCACTTTGTGTTGGCTGCAGTTTTGCTCAGGCAAAAATTCACATGGGAGAGTTCAGACTGTCCACATGTGCAAATTGGAGGATTAGCTACCTAACAATTGGTCCAAAAACACAGAATTGGTGATTTACAGGCTCAGCCAAAATAACAGGTCACATTCTCTGATGGAGGAACTTGGCATTGCATTACTGAAATTGGAGGAGCTTTGCAGATTTACACCAGCTGAGGATTTGGGCATAGGTGTTTCCTGAGTGAGAAAAATCTGAAGGGAAAGAACTACTCCATTCAGTTTATTTTTACAGAGCAGAGTCTACAGAAAGTGGTCACTTTGCCAAAGAAGCCGGAATCACCTCACGGCAGTTGGTGCATGAGCAATAACGCCTTAAGGGGATTCACCAATTTGTGCTGTGACAAAATTCTACCTTTCCTGCCAAGAAACAGGAACCACTGCAGTTTAATGTCCTTTTTTTCTTTCCCTCAGCAGAGGTATAAATGGCATTTTTGTACTTGGAATCTCCAGGCCCACACTTTCCCCCTGCCGATTGTGACTGCATTCAGTTGCAGTGAAGGACCACGTTCCCCATAACTGCACATGAAGCCACACGTGCACGAGCTTTCCCAAACACCACCGTGTCACTGCCACTAGAAATGTGCCTCCCACACACTTTGCTTACTTTATTTTCTTTCTTTCTTATCTCATCACACAATGTTGAAGGTATAGGGCAGCCTCTAGGGCTGCCTCATTCACCCAGGGTGTCCTCATGATTCCCACCTTGCTTCAATGCCTTTAGCTCTGGGATGGGTTGTTGGGATGGAAACGTTTTTGCAGAATCCACAATCGCTGGAGTTTGAGACCAACACTTTAAATGTGCCTGTAACGTGTGTTACCCAGTGCTTTGTTTCCCTGGGTGTGTCATATGCCATTTTCCCTTAACGAGGAGCTGTTACAAGGCAAGTTTTTTCACCCTTGCCGGGTGTTGGAAGCTCAAACCATGTGGGGTGACAAGATTACCAACACTTTGCTGGAGGGCTGAAAATACTCTGGAATGGGATGAGAGATTTAACATGTTCACAGAGCCACAACTTGCCAGTGAGAGGAAGGTGGTATCGTTCCAGAGAGCAGAGGAAACCATAACTGGGCAAGGATGAGATGTGTAAGTCACAGGAAATATTAAAATTCAACAAAATCTGCTCTGACACCCAAGCTTCAAATAGCGCTTCTGGGATGGATTAATTTCAGGCAGAAATCCATACCCACCCAAGCTTGCTACCTGCAAATCTGCCAAACCCAGCCCAGCACTGCTCCTTCAGATGCACAGCCACTCTACAAACATTTGTATTAAAATTGTACAGCTCTCTGGAGACACTGCTCCTGGGGATTGCAGTGTGGTGTTGCAATGGGAATGAGCACCAGTGCAAGCAAATCACTGTTTTGGCAGGAGGTGATGAGGAGCCATGTCCTGAGAACGTGGACAGCAGACCTGGCTGCAAGGGAAGAGGGGCAGCCCTGAGGAGCCCAGAGCAGAGGGAGCAGGAAAAAAAAACAGCTTTGTGAAAAAGCAAATAGGCTGTCCTTGGAGAAGGCTACAAGGAGAAACATGAATTTGCACTCAGTTGCTCAGGATGTTACAACCCCAGCTCCTCATGAGAGTCTCTGAAAATCCTAGAGAGTACTTCCTGTCCAATAAAGAATATTACAAAAAAAAGCCAGCTTCCCTCTCTTTGTGTGTCTCACTTCAGACACACAAGCTTTTTTTGTTTGTAAGGTTAATCTGTTTCCTTTTTTTGGAGCTGAGGTGAGGTTTTCTTCGAGGTCCATGTGGGTACCTTGTGCAATCCTTTGCCTTCTGCTGCTGCTTGTGCAGCTGCCACCTTCCTGGGAAGGCCTGTTTTAGTAATCTAACCTAAACTTTGTTGGCCATTCAAGAGATGTGAGGACTCCCATTTTTGCTGGTCCTTTCCTGTAGCACACTGATGGCTCTTACTGAAAATCTCAGTACAGGGTATTGAGAAGTTGCTGGGTATGACTAAAACTGCAGATAGTAGTGGAATAAAACTGGATCTGCCTGATGATTTCTCATCTTGCTATAATACACAAATCTGGATTCAGGATCCCCAGAGTCTGAGGTCCAGTGTTTTAGTTCTAGCCTTAATCTGATCTCAGATAAGAAGGCTGGGTTGCCCCAAATGGTCCCACAGCAATTTGCAGTAGGAACAGGACGGGTTGTTTTCTTACAAGAGCCATGACAACCTGGAAAGGGGAACTCACAGCCTCTGCACACAGAGGAGATTTCAACATCTGATGTAGCCAAAGCCTGGTGAGTAAGGAAAGCCAGGAGGGCAGAAGGTCACAGGCTTGTGCAAAAGAGGTGAGAGGCACTAAGGAAGGTGGAAGTGGGTTTCCAACAATGGAAGGTTCAGAGGAGCTGAGATGACAACAAGCAAAGATGACAAGGAGGGTGTGGGGGACTTCAGGATGATTTTACCTCAAACTATAGGATGAAAATGTGAGAGGAAATATAAGAGGAAACAACACAAGCTCTAGGGAAAAATAAACCAGAGATCCCTATAAGAGATTTAACCCTTGTGTCCCTAACAGGCATACCCACACCTCTGCATTTTGGGGAAGTTCAACCATGAGCCAGCTTGCACCTTTGCCCTCTGCCCCATTTCTTCTGAAGCATAAAAAGTTTTATCCTGTATTTTTCTAAAATAAAAAAAAAGAACTGGTAGGAGGAATGTTCTCTAAGTCATCCAAGCAGAAGTAGAGGTCTGACATAATTTTTCACTTGTACCTGCTGTTGATAAGAAAGTGATTTCCAAATCAATAGACCCTAAAGAGAGATACTCTAATTTTTTCAGAAAAATTTTACATGCACAAAGGGAAAGTTGCAGAGCTGAGCCCTAAGTGGAATTAAAAATGGATCAAGCAATAATATATAGTGTTGAAAATGCATTAAAGCAACAGTGACAGTATTTTGGGGACATTTGCTGGCAAAACTTAAATATGACCACATAGAAAGGAAACATATGCACAGTCAATCACCTTAATACCACTACTTAATGAAGGGGATTGGGAATTGAATATTGGATTAGGAAGAGCTGGATGACATAAAATCAGAGCAGGGGAGGATGGAAGGAAGAGGTGATGCCTGCTACCTGGAGATAAAGGGGACACAGAAAAAGAAGAGATCATGAGGGTATCCAGGCAGCTGCAGAAAATCACCCTGCAGAGCAGTGTTTGTGGTGAGAGCAGGGAAAGTGCCTGTGTGTGTAGGAGGGCATGAATGAGATGAATCATTCTCAGAAGGAGAGTCCTGTGAGCAGCAGAACCAGCGTAGCCCTTGGACATAAAGCTCAGGACTGACTGACTCGATTTATTGATGTCTCACAGGGGATGAGCTCATACAGCAGGTTCAGTGGGAGCACTGACAAAATCATTTTCCTTAATCATTTTCCTGAACCCAGGCACCTCTTTTCCTGAGACTTACAAGCACTTAATATCTTTCAATGCACTGACAAATGGGTTGAAATTGGGTAACAAGTCCAAGGGATATTAGGGACAAATAGATTATATTCTATAATTTTATTTTTTTTAAACCATAGTTTTGGGTTTTTTAATTGCATTTATCTAGTAAATGACTATGATCAAGTTGAAGCTGATGAGCTTGCTCCCAGTTCCACAGCCTCATGGTCTTGGAGAGCTGGGTTGTCCTCACCATGTGCCATGTGAATATTCAGCCTGCTGTAATTAGGAAGATTTTATTACCTGGAATAGTTGAAAAAAATTCAAATGTTTTAATGTACTGATCAAAACTTCACAGACACTAATTATGTTTTTAGGCATTTTACTACTTCCTACTTTTCAGCAAAGGCCATCAAAGAACTGCCACAGTGGTGACTGTCCCTGTAACATCCCCACCAGCAGCAGTCAGGAAGTCCTGCTAAAAATTCCATTTTCCTTTGGGAGAAAAATTCATATTTCTAGGTTTGAATACTTTGAGGAAAATCTGTGTGTCTAAAAGGAATTGCTGGACATTTTAGCCATTTTTTTTTCCCCAAGGGTTTTTACATTCAGCTTCGACAAGTCCAGTAATCAAGGCCAGGAAAATCTTATGTCCTGAGGGATGACCAAGAAAAATGTTTCTAGAAGCTTCTAGAAAATACACTTAGCACTGTGATTGAACCCTGAAGAAATTAACCTCAGAAAAGACTGAAAATTAGAGCTCTCTATAGATTTGCTAATTATTCCATGAAATTGAATGGGGAATCTTAAATAGCCGTTAAACTTAAATATACATTTTCAGATCCATTATAATTACTTCTCATCTACATGAAAGTAATACCCTAAACTGAGAGTGCTGGATGATTGTAAAGGACAGTAAAGTCCCTGTCCAGAGATTCTTAGAATCAGTGCAAATATCAGATGGAAGACAGGGGTAAAATAGGCAAGAAAATGAGTATTACTACAGCAGGCAGATGGCTGTGCTGGGTACAAAGGGATTTTTCTTCCCTCAAAGCATTTAAGAATTTTAAAATGTTCCTAACCTGCATGCAGAGGAAGCCAAATTTTTTTCAATGTGTTTTGCTGAAACTATGAAAAAAAAGCAAATAGCTAAACAGTTTGGTTTTCAGCAACATCAAAAATTATTCCCTTAACTGAAAGAAAAATTTGAAAACACTGGAAATAGCCAGAAGCTAGATGTTTTCTGCTTTGGGTTTGTTTGTTTTTAAGTAACTGGAGAGCTCCTTCCAAAATAACAGAAAAAGTAAAAATTACGCCTTTTTGTTTGCTTACTTGCAAAATATTTTGTGGGGAAAAACTTGTGATTGAATACTTGTGATTCCAAACCATAGTTTGGGATGGAGCTGTCAGAGCCTGGCTGTACCTTTCTGGCTGTATCCAGGTCCATCAGCACCTCTGGAAACTCCAGACCAGCCCAGTGCAATGTCCTGTGTGTGAAACTCACTCTGCCACTCCATGCCAAGTTTCGAGCAAAGGAGTAGAATAATTTTAATTTTGTTCTTTTCATCTAAGTGTGGTCAGCCACCTGCCTTGCCTAGATCAAGAAAAGCCTTTTTTTTTCTGCAGGTGCACTGGGGAAAGGCAGTGTGCCTTTGCACCCTCAGCCTGTAGCTCTGTGTCTGAGCAGCAGACACGAGGGCAAGCAGGGACAGGCTTGGAACAAGCAGGGGCACAGACAAGCAGATACCCAAAAAAGCAGAGCTGATGGATTTATCATTACCCTGGTGTTTGTAGTAGGTGACTACAAAATCTGAAGTACCATCCAGCTGTCAGATAATGATTCATTTTTTTACCTTGTCAGACACCAGGAAAGAGTTTCTCCTCAGTAACGAACAAAATAAAACTGCCATGGGAACCACTGTAGTGTTACCTTTGCAAGCAGCCCCTTTTAAATGTGGATTTGGTGTCGTCATTTGTGCAGAGCCAGGGTTTGGTATTCAACCAAAGGAGTGAAATCCCTGGGCTTTGACAGGAGCTACAGCACCCCTTGGTTCCAGAGGATGTGTTCCAGGGCTTATCCCCAGGATAAAATATTCAATAAATGAACTGCTTGTCTGAGCAAAGTGTCCCACATGCTTTGGTGATGAGCATAGGAATAGAATGGAATGAGGAGAGGAGAGGAGAGGAGAGGAGAGGAGAGGAGAGGAGAGGAGAGGAGAGGAGAGGAGAGGAGAGGAGAGGAGAGGAGAGGAGAGGAGAGGAGAGGAGAGGAGAGGAGAGGAGAGGAGAGGAGAGGAGAGGAGAGGAGAGGAGAGGAGAGGAGAGGAGAGGAGAGGAGAGGAGAGGAGAGGAGAGGAGAGGAGAGGAGAGGAGAGGAGAGGAGAGGAGAGGAGAGGAGAGGAGAGGAGAGGAGAGGAGAGGAGAGGAGAGGAGAGGAGAGGAGAGGAGAGGAGAGGAGAGGAGAGGAGAGGAGAGGAGAGGAGAGGAGAGGAGAGGAGAGGAGAGGCCCATGGCATAACTCTAGCTGGCAAGGAATATTTTTTCCATTCCTGCACCTTTTTCACTCAAATAAATTAAGCTATGCCTAAAACCTATGAAAATGGCCAGAGGCACTTCATTGACAGCTATAGCAATTCTATAGGCTTATTGACCCATCCTCAAGCATCTTGAAGAGAAACTAAGCCACCAGGAGAGATGCATAGAGCAGCTCAAAATACAAAATAAATGTATTCACCTTCATTGCTGAAAGCTCCCCCCTGCCCATGAGGGACACTCAAAATGGCCACAGAGAATCCAATTGCCTTCGATGTTTGTTGATAAGGAAGCAATTTGTTCATTTATTAATTTTTAGAAAATGTTATGCCATTTGTACAAGGCAATATTGGTTTGGCTGCTATAGATCCTGCACAGGCTGACTGCTCTGTTTAACTTTCTATATTCTAAATAGGTCCCATTGACTTTCATGAGTCTGCTTGTAAGTAAAGATAACTTAGAGGATCAAAGCCCTATAAACTGTGTCATTAAATTTTAAGAAGTCAGAAGCTGCACGTTCTCTTCCCAGGCTGTACCAGCATCTCCCATGAGTGCTAATGAGCCCAGTTCTCATGTCACCATTCTCTGGACATCAGAAGACACTGATTTGATTTCAGGCTTGATTGCACAGATGAAAATAAGCAATAACTCATGAAAATCAGTGTAGGTTTACATGGCAGTCAAAATATAGCTGATGAAGTTCATGTTCATGCTGAGAGCCCTCCTGAAGTTCAGTTCTCTTAAAACACATGAGGCATCTGGTCTGTACAGTAGGTGAGTGGAGCTCATTAGCATCCATTCTCCACATATTTGTCAATAATTCCAGAAGAAGAAAAAAGGAAAAAGAATAAAAACAAATCTCTGCTGAGATTACCAGAGTGATTCAGCTCAGGAATGTGTGGGAAAGATGACTCAGATTTTAGCCAGTGATTGTCTCCTCCACACCTTGTAGGAGAGTTTTCCTGGAAATCAGGCAGGGTTTTACTGAGAGCAGGTTTTCATGAAGTAGGAAGTGAGAAAAGAGAAGTGGGGAGGACTTTTGTCTTTCTAGAACCTTTTCAAGCCAGTGCAGAGGTTTGGGAGAGAAGAGGATGAAAACATCCTTTTAGCGCTGGATTTTACAGCTATCTTCAAAAAAGCTGAAAAATGGAAGCAGCTGAAGAAGCCCCAAGACAAGGATTGTTCCAGCAGATGTTCTTTGGCTGTACCTAATGTGCAGAATGGAGGGAAATTTCCAGTGACTCCAGGACTGGACAAGCTCCCCTGGGACTGAGGGACTCCTGCTGCATCCCAGTGAGCTCTGCCCAGGAGATGGGGCCAGCCCCACAGGGCATTCCTGGAGCCACTGTGCCCTGCAGGTGCTATGGGACAGCTCAGGGGACGTGACAAACACCCCAGGTGCGACTTGGTGCTTCCCTCCCAAGCATTTTTGAAGACACCATCCAAGATGATCAGCTCCTGAGTCACCCCTGCAGCCCTTGGCTGTCACCTCCTTGCAAAGGCACAGCTCTCCCTGAAGCTTTTCTGCAGAAGGGGGTTTTATCCAAATAAAGGAGCCAGAACTGGAAGGAAGAAGAGTGGGAAAGAAGTCAAGAGGCAAATTCCTGTCACCATACAGCAAGGGCAAGACAGGGAGGAGCACCCAGTGCAGGTTCCAGGCAGCACCAAAACCCCAGGGGACACCTTTTGCTGGGACAAACATCCCTGGAAAGGTGAATGGTAAAACAAGCACATCCTGGACAGGGGGCACTAATAAATCATTCATGAAAAGAATAGGAAACATCATAGCCAGGGCAAAGAGAATGCTAATTTGCTTTGCAACCTGATCAAATGGAATGACTGGCCTTGAGGGATGCAGCCATTTTGGGGGTTGATTGCTGCAGTTAATACAGAGCATTAACTTTGCAGCTTTGCTCCAGGCAGAACTTGTCCCAAGTGATATAAAACTTTCAATGCACTTATTCTATCAGAAGATGTGTGTGTGTGTGTGTGAGACTGCCTAATTAATGAGTTTCTGTTCAATATTAATATGCAGAAAAGTTTACTGCCTCAAAGGTGTGTCAATATATACATTTTTCTGGTTAAAGAAGCTTGCCTTTGGCTATTCTAAAATATAAAAACTATTAATTAAAGTATACAGTGCTTTAGAAAAAAAAAGAGATCGAATTGCTGAAGTCTTTGGGGAGAATTGCTACAGAATTTATGCCAAATGTCTCAATTAATTGATATGCTAAAATGAGCAACCTGGAGTATTTCAGTAAAGATTATTCACAAGACTTCAGCTATTCCCTCCCAGCCATCAAAGAATACTGTTGAGTGATTTCAGACCAGGTGGAATCAAGAAAAAACAATTGCACAAACTCCTCCCAAACCTGTTGAGTTGCTCCTTTCCCTGCACCAGGAGCTGCAGGGATCTGGGAAGAGCGGAGCCCTTGGAGAGCTGCAGGTTGTGCTGTGCCCACCTCAGCCTGTGCCTGGCAGTGCCACCAGGCTGCTCCTTTCCCAGACACTCTGCAGGGCTGGCATGGCCCCTCCTGACCAGAGCAGCTGCTGCAGAGTGCAGCCTGTCCCCAGCAGCACTTCCCACCCTGGGAGACACCAACAGGGATGGATGGAGGAGAGGCAGCATTATTGCTTTCGGTTTTACTTACGGGAAACCAGGCACGAATGCAAGACAGGTCTCCAAAGCAATTTCTTCATTATTTTGTCTTGCCTAAAGAGCTTCAAAAACAATTTTCTCTGAGTAATTTTTGTCAGAGGTAGTAGAGGAAGCCTCTGGAAAAGCCAAAGGCCAAGAGCTGTGTACAAAGCCAGTATTTTAACTGTATAACTATTCTTTCTCCCCAGTGGATGCCTGTATAAATTATTTACCAAATTATCCTTCCCCTTCTTAAATTTCCCATAGCATATGATATTACCCTTTCCTACCTGGAAAATCCTGCCATAAACCTCCACCAGTGACTGTTTAATATGCTGAGCACAGCCTTGAAAAGCCCTTCAGAGAGCCCTCCCAGCCTGTCTGGACCCCAAATTGCTGCCTGCAGACACTACAGCAAACCTTCCAGGAAAGTGGAAGGAAATAAAGTCTCTCATCTTAATCAGTCTGATGAGCTGATGAGGGAAAACAGCCCGTGTCCATGGAGCAGGGCTGGAGTAAAGGGCAAGAACTGGTGGCTGCTGTAACAATATAAACAGCCCATGAGTGTCTTCTCACAGTGGGATGCTTGGGAAATCTGGGTGGGTTTCTTTAGCAAGGATCTTCTGGCCAGAAAACTCTTATTTTGCAGATACAGTGCCCTAGTTTTGGGTTTTTTTGGGTTTTTTTTCCCTGAGCAGGTGGTTATTATATTTCACGTGTGGGGTTTCCATAAGCACAAGTTGTCTGGTTGCTATGAGGTGACAGAAGTAGCAGCAGGTGCAGAGAGTCTTCGTGCTCCTTTAGTTTCCTGCTTGCTGGGGCTAAAAGAAGGATGGGAGAGAAAGTCAGGAAAAGGAAAAACTGTGAAATATGCCTTTTCTTTCTTCCCCAGCTCCCTGTAGTTGCAAGGCAGGTCTTCACAATGTAAGAGATAAGCAGCTGCTCAATGTAGGAGCGGTAGAGTTAAAAAAATTCATGTGCTTTATAGATGTTATTTGATCTCTACTAAATACACTGAATATGGGATTTTTGCATGGTGCTTTGATCTCAGGGAAGCATATTCCAGCCGAGCTGCTGCCACCCCTCTAATGAGTGGTGTTGGAGGCCCTACATAAACCACGGCTGGTAAAAGTGGGGAGGAAGAATGCAAACTCTGGATCCTGCTCCAAAGTAGGTCAAGCTCCTCCAAAGGCACGGCACCACATCTCTGCTGCCGTGGTGCAGACCCTGAGCAGGGTGAGGAGCTGCCCAAACTGCCCAGGGCAGGTGGGTGGGAGGCAGAGCAGCTCCAATGGCTCAGCCCATGGGCACAGCTCCACAGAGGGCTGGGAGCTGCAAAGGACTGAGATGCTGCCACAGCAGATGCCTCCTGTGTGGTACAAACCCACCCTGGGCTCGCTTGCAAAATCCAAAAGTGTCAGCAGAACAAAACGAAAAAACAAAACCAAAATAGTTTTTATTCTGGGATTGGTGCATAACTCGGACCTTGCAAGGTTTTAGAGGCTGTGTTGCTGCTGCACTCAGCTGCAGCCACATGCAGGTGCCTCCCAGCCAGCTGAGCAGTGAGGGCTCACACAGGAACCTCCCTGGCCACAGGAACAGCCACCGGGCTCTCCTGAGAGCTCTGACTGCGTGCCAGGCATTTGGGGAGCCAAGCTGCTTTATCTGCACAGCTCAGAAGACTCCCCACACACAGGGATCAGGAACACCTCTAGGTCTAGGGGAGTCCTAATTCACAGCTGACATCTGAGGTGCTGCAATCACATTACTAATAGACCAGCTGAAACAGGAAAGGAGCCTTTACCTGCTGCCAGCTCCTGTAATAACGTGTCCTAAGAGCACTTTCTTGCTCTTTCAAGTCATGCACACACAAGTTACTTTACAAAGTGGTCTCTTGTCTGGGCCTCACAAACTTGTTTTACTTATAAGGTGTCTCAGATTGGAGCAAGGACTGCCAGAGGGGAAGCAGGGTTACACGGGATTGCACCACAGAAACCACCCAGCTGCAGTGGATTGCTCTTTTTGCCATGGGCTGACTTGCTTATGCAGGTTTGCACTGTTATCAAATGTTTGTTATGACACGGGAAAAAATACTTAGCTAAGCCAGGCTTGTTCTGTGATCTGGATTATCCACTCTCTGCTTCCCCACGGGAGCTTTGTGGAAAGAGTTTGCTGCAGTAACCAAAAAAACCCCTCATCCTGAAAAGCCTAGCTGTGGAAGGAGAGACTGGCAGCAATTGTCTTTAAAGAGAGTTTCTCAGGCGCCTGGAGCAGTGTGAAAGATGTTATAAATCCTTCAGCTGGAAGGGCTCAGATAGGATAGGCTTGAGTGCCAGCCTACAGCCTGCTAGTAGCTCTCTAATTCCTTTTTTAACTTGTCAGCTGAGGTAGGGACAGTATTGTGTTTCTGCTTGTTTTCACTTTATAATTTGAAATTTTAGAATGGAATCAGCACACCTGAAACTTTGACAATCTGTCTGCAAGAGATGGGCTGGGGTTCAAGGAAACTGCTTTTAATCCTGTCTGCTGGGTGTGGGTTTTCCCCAAATCTCATTTCCTATTGTAGATTTGGGTGGCTTCTAACTCCAATTAGCCTTACACAATAAAAACAGAGGGCTGAGTTTCAGAGGATGTCTTGCAGGGGCAGGGGGATCATAACTCAATGTTGGGCAAGGCTTTTTTAACCTCCACGCCTCCCTTCCCTCCAGAAATTAGGATTTTACCTCCTAAAACATGAGCTTTTTTACAAGCAGTTTAAGGACTCTTCTATTCTCAGGGTTCACCATTTTCAGGTTTTTGCCACATCCATGTTGGCTGGAAACCTTCTTCTCTTAATTAATGCTGGAACTCTGGTATATCCATATGACTCCAAGGTCTAGGGTTTTAAGAAAAATGCCAGGTGTCAGGAGACTCCTCATAAAATCATGACAGTTAGCAAGCTGAATACACAAAGAAGTCTTGTACCTTTTTTTCTCTTAAGTTACTTCTATTTTAGTGTAAGGAATCCTAGAAAGAAAAAGAGAAAAGTGCCCACAAAAGATCCTTGTGTCATGAAGCAAAGCCTGGAATAAAAGTCTCGGCTCTGTTCCTCTAAAAAGAGGGAGGCTCTGGAGGTGCAGTCTATCAGACAATACACCAGTTTGTAAAGCTATTGGAAACACTTATTGGAAAAGCCAGAAGCTGCCAGTTGAAAACCAAGGGTTTAAAATGTGAAGGATCAAAATACAGCAACATTAAACCCTTGAAAAAGGAAGGTAAAATTGAACAAAGAATCCAGGCTGTGACTGGTTGTTGTCCAGCAATTCTGAAACCTGGTTAAACTTTGAGAGGCCCTGAAATGTCTTCTGGATAGAACTGGTGTTTATAACTTCAAATGATGATGCTGGATGTTTGACTTTTCATCACCAGCAGATTATTAATGTTTTCTGAGCACTGGTGTGTCACAGAATTTGAAGCACTGTTATGAGGAGCAGTGTCGTTTTGTCAGCTGTGAAATGTCTGTGGCAGCAAGGTCTGTGAGGATTCTCCCCTCCCAGGGGCCTCCCATGGTTCATCCCCATCCATGGGATATTGCAGGTGGCTTTGGAAAGGTGGGGATATTTTCCTGTTTGTTATCACTGCCAGGAATAAACTCCTCCATTAACCAGGGGTGCTTGGACAGATGTTGGGTTTGGGGTTTTTTTTCCATTGACAATAACTTTTTCAACACCACAGATGCCTGTGGCCAATTTAATCCTGGTCACCCTGCTCCCCTGATTGCTGGGGCTGATCCAGAGCTGAGCTACCATGGGCCCAACCCTTTAGCAATGTTCTTCTTCAAGGGAAAGAGCTGTTAACCCAAATTACTTGGCAGCTCTAAGAAATTCTAGCAGGTAATTTTTGCAGTGCTGTCAGTCACTCTCAGCCCCCGTGGCTGCACTAGTTGCTCTGAATAACTACAGTAGCTCTGATCATGAATTACTGTGATTTGTCAGCAGTAATATAAACCCAGGGAGGGTTTTGATGCTTTTGCCAGCAATGTGTGAAAGAAAATATTTGAGTGAAGTTGTCTCAGGCAGGTTGGGTAAAGAAAAGGGGGTTTAAAAAGCCAGCCTGACCTGCCCAGGTTTATTTCATGCAGTGCTGAAAGCAGCCCACTCCTGGATTTAAGGCCAGTGGATATATTTAGTCTTCTGATGGGTGTTGGACTTCTTCCCCCTGGAAATTATAATAGGATTCTGCATACCATCTAAATAATGCAACAACCTACTGTAATATCTCTTTTCTTGGAACAACTGTGTACAACACTGGGAAAAACAAAGCATGTCTCTGAAAACAAAAATGTCCTTCTGACAAGAATTGCTACAATTTGGACAGTGGGAGTTTTTCCGCTGTTGGAGAGCAGAGCAACAATACCACTTGGAGCAGGAGACAGGGAATCCACACTGGTCCTTAAGTTTCAGATCCTGATTTCCCTGCTGAACTGTGCAGAAATTTAATGTCAAAAAGCTATCCAGAGCCCTTCCTAGGTTACTGCTGGAAAACCTGAACTGTGTTTTCTGGGGGCCAAGCAGAAGTTCTTGAAGTTTGCTGAGCTTATCTAAAGAAAAATGTCAGCTGCAAAGTGAGTGATAACAATTTTCATTACTACTATATGTACAACTATATGTATAGCTATATACATACACGGTAAAATACGTAATTACATAGTGAGTTATATATATAATTACAGCTATTTTTTCAATCACCCAGGTGTTAGGAAAATTCCTGTTGAAAGTTCTCATATTGCAGTGAGACCTTGAAGAAGGGTGACCACATTTACCTCTGCGTCTCAGCAGCCTCTTGCAGAATTTGGTCCAGTTTTAGCATGGACTCTTTTATAAACCTGTGTCCTCTGGCAAGAGTTGGAAAGGACAGTGCTCCAGTGTGCATTGGACTGACTTTTCCCCCTCCTGCATCTGCATATGCTGTGTGACAGGCAAGTGGCTGAAGGTTAATTGTTACTCTAGGATATTATGTTCCTTCTCTCTCTTGTTAATTCTGGGAACAGGGTGGGGAAAGAAAATCCCTCATTCTTGAACCTTGCTGCAAATGTTTCGATGGCTGCTTAAAACAAATGTTTGTCTTAAAAGAAAACAGAAAGCAAAACTAAAAGAAAAACAAAAAAAACCCCACAAAAACATCACAAAACAAAAAACAAAACCACAAACAAACAAATAAGAACAGTCCAAAGGTACTTCTCCTTTATAAAATTTGAGATTAAAAATCAAAAAAATTTACCTAGTGCTTTTGGTGTGCTTGTAGCTGAGGGATTAGGTCCAAATCAGTAATGTATATTACTTTTTTTGTTGTTGAGGCTTTTATTAGCATTTATTTCTTTGCCCCTATCAATGTCAGATCTTCTCTGTAGCTTAAACCCGTTTAACAAATCACTGCAAACAACTCGAAGGATGCCAAGGAGGTACATGGGCAAAAAAGGCATCTTCCAATGTTTTTGATTCTCCTGAGTAGAGGAGAAGCCCATTCTGCTCATTGTGCCTGCAGACATCTCAGGATGGATGGAAAGGGCAGGGGACATGGCAGGTTGGAGCAGAGAGAGCAGGGGGCAGAGGCTGGCTGGGGTGGTCCATGACCCCAGCCCACTGCCTGGCTGATTGACCACCAGCACCTGGGCTGACTGCTGCAGCAATCTGGGCTTTTGCTGATCCCCAGAAGTGTTTCCTGCATGAGATGTGGAGTAGATGATCCATGTCTAGCCCAGCTGAAAGGGATCAGGGGGCAAGGGCAGCTGAAGAGGCCGTGGCTCCTCTGGAAGAGGCAGAGCACGAGGTGCACATCAAGGAGCTGATGAACTTCCCATTTCCCACCCCATCCTTTCATTCCAGCTCCTCTCTCATCCCTGTGAGCCATGGGGTGGTGAATATATGAGGTTTTCTACCCAATTACTCCTCTCTTCAGTGGTGCAGGAATCTGGGCAGCTGCTCCATGCCTACCTGAGGTGGAGGGAATTTTCAGCATCCAGGGAGATTTATGCCGTGACCTTCTGGCTGTGAGGTGGCAGAGCAGCCCATGCTGTGCTCCATCTCACATGCATATTCATGGCTCGTTTGTTCAGGAGAGAAATGACTGGATTAGAGATGGTTTGAAGGACACTGACCATGCAGTTGAAATATATTCAAGTTGCTCGCAAATTAGAACTCCATCATTTTTCATAATAAATTGGTAACTACTGCAAATCCATGTGCACCAGGGTTGTTATTGGAAATGCTATGTATTTTATTGGATTGGGAACATTTTGCAGCTATCAAGCTGTCAATTATTTTAGCACAACACAAGGTTTCTCATGATGATGGATGGTGATTCTAAATAATTTTTATAAAGTATTTCTACTTACAGTGGTGTCAGGAAACCTGCCTGCCTGTGAAATATTGTGATTTTTGAAGCACTCACCTGATAACACTCCTTAATTGTGTAACATTAATCTGTGTGTCAATCAAATGCTTGCAGGTTAATATATGGAACTTTCTTTCCTGAGGTTTTCATAGAGGGGGGAAAATTAAGATCACAGAAAACTGTTGGCAGCATATGAAGGAAGAAGCAATGCCAGACTTGTAACCAACCATGAAAATGCATGTCATGAAGAATAAAGAAAAGATGAACCTTCTTCACTAATGAACTCTACTTTTATTCAGAAGGAAGATGTCTTCCAGCAACATGTTTTTTCTTTCTCTCTTTTTCCCCACTTCTAACACATTGAGTGGGAAAAAAAGCCCAGTTTTACATGTCTTGAGCAGATTCAAACATCTGTGAATAAATAAGGTACTAGACATTAGATACCTGCTCTCTAAGTTTCAAAGTCCATTTCAGAGATCAGTAAAAGATGTTGTTCTATGCCACAAAAATGAAAACTAAGTTATATAAAGTTGCCTTAACCAAAAGTTCAAAGTTGGAAGCAGGGTATATGAAGTATACAATGTCCCAAAATATCTGGAAGGTTGAGTACACCAAAAAATACTGCCTTGGACCTAAAAGTGTTGTCCACTTTTGCACACTTGTGCAGGACAAGGAAAGCTCCAGGGACCACAGCACAGCAAGTGCCCTGCTTTGGTGACACTCCCCTTCATCCCTGGCCAAGAAGAGCCACCCCAGAGGGACTGTCTGTGACTGTCCCTGTGCTGGGGTTGTTGGTGTCACTGCACCCAGACCTTTCTGTGAGCCAGCTCAGAATCCTTCACCAGGCAAGAAATCCTGACCAAGTGGGGCTCAGCCCCAGCTCCCTCCTGCTGCTGCTGCTGCTCTTGGGTCTGTTGCACCAAGAGGTTTGGGGCCACTGCCCCATTTACCTGTTTCTGAATTTGGGGTGAGAAAAGGTCCAAAAATCACAAAGGTGCACCCCCTCTGGTCCTAGAAAGCCCAGCAGTTTGAGCAGGATGTGCTGGATCTGCAGAGTCCCAGGGTTAGCTCCCAGTTTGCATCGCAGGGACCCTGACAGCTCTGCCCCTGCCCTGCCCTGTCCCCTCCAGCAGCACTGACCATCAGAATTCCCAGGGCAGCACTGGACTCTGGGCAGCCTGGCACTTATCCCCATTTATACACCACAGCCTTTCCCAGCCATTAAATTGATTTTATATGTGCAACCCTGTTTCAGCAATTAAAGAAAAAAAACCTTTATAGCTCTTTTGGTTTGAATTGGGCTGGTTTCAAACCCAGGTACTAAAATGGATAAAATTATCTTGAAAAGCAAAGGAATAACACTGTACTCTGAGCTCCTCTGCATCATGTTATGAAAGACACAAAGATAATATTTGTATAAATTAAAGCTATTGGAGACGTATGGTATTTCAGTTTCTGCTTCATTAAGTTGTCCTCCAGCCCTGAACATCCCCAGATCTATTCTGCAGCACTTTTCTATTTTAAATTTAATCTACCCTGCTGAAGAATGAAAGCTTAAAAGGATATTGCCTCTTTAAATTAAATGTGGAAAAAAATAACAATGGTGGAATTCTTGCTGAAGTGAATGCAATCTATTATATAAGTTCTAGAATTCATAATATTTTTATCTGTCCTTTAGCCTCCCCTCTAGTTCAGCAGTATATTTCTTCACTGTTCACTAGAACTGCAATTACATTTTTTTCATTGATTGTAAGAGCAGAAGAAGCCACTGTGAGCATTTAATCTGATTTCACATGTATAACAGACCCTAGGACATGTCAGGATTAATTCCTAATTTGATTAAAACAACTTTTGGAAAAATATCCAATCCTTTCCCTTCAGATTCCAAGTGAAAGATTAGACCTTTGTAACTCCTTGTGAGTTGTTTAAATCACCCATTATTTTAGCTTTATCATGACAAAAAGTTCAGTGTTTTGAGGCATGTATTTCATCTTCCTCTAATCTGTAGATATTGGGTTATTCCTCTGTGGGACTTTTCCTTCTCTGTGTGGACTGGTTGACAATTAAATCACTACTGAAGCTTCTAATTGCTGATGAAAATATTAGGACACTGACATTTTCTCTGAAACCCTTGCAACTTTTTTCAGACTCCATCACCAGCTGAAAAACCATGCCACCCATGCTAGCCAGTAAGAGATGAAGTAACAATTTAAATCATGTCCCCATGGGGATTATCCACCCCAATCTGTCTTTTTTAGCATCTGCCTCCTTGCCACTTGCAGAATTTTCTCCCAGGCTGGGGATCCAAAGCTCTCCTTTCAATCAGAGGCCCCAGCTCTGGGGCCTGGGGGGCAGAAGGCAAGGGCTGGGTTTGCTCCAGCACCCAGGGGTACAAACAGCCATTCCAGAGGTGCCAAAGCCATTCCAGAGACACAAACAGCCATTCCAGAAGTACATACAGCCATTCCCAAAGGTACAGCCATTCCAGAGGTGCCAAAGCCATTCCCAGAGGTACAAACAGCCATTCCCAGAGGTACAGCCATTCCCAGAGGTACAAACAGCCATTCCCAGAGACACAAACAGCCATTCCAGAGGTGCCTGGCACCGTTACTTCCCTGCTGTGCCCTGGCAAAGCTGTTCTGCTTTGCACAGAGGAGCCTGAGCCAGACAGAAGGAAAGAGGCTGCAAAGCTGCATCTCCAGGTGAATAGATGGGGTGTTATCTATGCACTCAGTACATAAATCCTGCTGCCACCTCTGGTAGATCTGATTGGAATGCTCTAAGAACACCTTAGCAAATTGAGCCTAAAGCCAGGACAGGCAGAATAAATACCTGATTTTCATGAATGTGAAGCAGACTTAAGCTTGAGAGAGGCAGCAATCTGCTCCTGGCCATCCCAGGGGCAGAACTCCAGGGGCCTGCAGAACTTTAGTGCTAATGCTACTGGTGTCTCCAGCCTGCTGGGGCTTTTATGAATCTAAACAGAAGGTTTCATTTTCCTAGTTTCCATAATAGGTGCTCAGGTTCTTGGGTGTTTCTGGGTCATCAGATCTTTGAAGGACAGGGGATGAGGAATACTGCAATGTGTCTTGGAGTTATTGTCCTGCTGGTGGAAAAGAGTTCCTTTGTAGACAGGCAAGTTCCTAGAAATGGAATTAGGAGAATGTGAACGGAACAGATACCCAGAGAGGTGGTGGGACCTCCACCCCTGGAGCTTTTCAGGACTCAGTGAAATGGCTGACCTGATCAGTGTTGGCTGCAGCCCTGCTTTGAGTGGGAGGTTGGGTGAGAGACCTCCCACCAACACTTCTGTCATGTGGGAGCATGGAGAGACACACTCAGGGAGGGTTTCCCAACCTCATCTTGGAGTCATCAGCAGGTTCCCTAATGGAAACAGCTCAGGCTAGGAGAGAGGGCTCCCGTGGGTGTTCTCAGTGAGAGTGCCCTGGGAAAAGGCAAGTGCAGGCCAGGGAGGGGGAATTAAACTGTGTCACTGAGAACAGCAATTAAAGAAGCCAATTGAGATTTCAAGGAAAAAGCATAAATCTATAGGGTATATTAGTTAATTAAAACAGCAGCATCATCTCCAGGCCCCTTTCATTCACAGAAAGCTTCTGTTTCTTGCTAAAGGCATATTGAACTGGCAGCAGTAGCTCAAGACAACTGTGGTTGCTTTTGGAATGAAGTTGTTAGCTCAGAAGAGGAACACACCCCTTCCCTGGAGTCCCAAGTTCTTGGCTGGAGGAGATTCCAGCCCTGCTGTACTGCGTGTTCAGGGTGGAGCAAGTGATTCAAGCAAAGGCAGATACTGGTTACAGCTTAATTGCTGCTGATTTATCTCTTCCCCGAGTTCAGCTATCCCCTGGCAGAAGCACCTAACCCCCCTTGGAGGCTGGGGTCAGCCTCCAGCCCCAGCAAAGTCCAATGTCCAAATTCCCACAGACTCTGTTCTTCCAGGAATGTGCTTGTGTTTCATGCACAACAGGGCCCTCACTGCATTTCCCCTCAGGTCACAGTGGCAGGTTCACTCCCCACATCCATTGCTGGTCAGCTCTGAACCATCTCTGAGTGGGGCTGCTCTCCCACAGATAACATTTATGAAAGGCAATACATGATAGGAAGACTTGAGTAGATTTTGGGTCCACTGCTGTTGGACCCGATGGGTAACAAAGCAAAACACCAGAAAAAGCTTTATGTTCAAAGCTGGTTTGTTTTGATTTTAACTGGGAGGGGGAGGGGGGTTTCTTCCTGCTTAATGAAAAAGGTCTTTTCCTTGCCATAACCAAGAAAGGAGGCTGCAGCACTTGGCAAACAAATTTCTATTAAGTGCATTTGCTGGAAATGTTTATACTTTGCTCTTGACAACTGTCTTGAATATACCGAGCATTGCACTGTACCTTGCATAATTCTGACATGGGAGCAAAGTCCTTGTGGAGGAGGTGACAGTGTCATTCCCTGGGACTTTTTTTTTTCTTTTTATATCTGTCACTTGTTGTAATCAAAAGCAATATCTTGTTTTGGAAAATATTTTCCTGCTCTTCAGGGATTCTCTTTCTCTTCCAGTTGAATTTAACAACAGGAGGAGAACATCTTTGCAGGGAGTGAAGAGGAAGCAGGGAACTTCATAAGAGCAGGGAAATCACCACTACCTTCCATGCAATCTGCCAGATGTTTAACAAGGGGTTCTCTGCCTTCCTCCAAAACTCCCCTTCTGTAGCATGTTGCCTGGAAACCCTCTGCTTCTTCCCCTTTCACATTTAATTACTGCAAATTGCTGAAAACTTTATCTAAACTCCTATCAGACAGACAAATCACCATTTGATTAAGGCAGACAAATGGTCCTAAGCAATTCCAAAAGCTGATCTCTGCATGCTTTGGGGTTTTGGAGGGTTTTTCCCCTTACTGTCAGGATTCAACCCAGCATTTCCCAAGCTGAGTAACAGGAATCTGGGCTAATTCAGGAAGGGCCTTGCTCTCTGATTTTGTATATGACTAGAAGATAAGAAAGGATGTAGACAGAGATTAGCATAAGAGACTTGTTAAATGAATATGAATGGGTGCTCTGGCAGCTCAGCAGAGGGTGGCTGCTCCCTGGCCCCGGTGAAATGCTGCTGCTGGGTTCTCCTTGCACACGGGTGTCCCCGTTACAGCTGGGCTTCTCTTCCACAAGCCTGCCGAGGGTGACACGCAGCCCATGCGGGGCAGGATTTACTCTTTGCCCCAGCCCGTGTGTTTGTGGGCTGAAGGTGGGGATGACACAGGCGTGGGGAGGGAGCCGCAGGGCAGGACCGTCATCTCGGTGCCATGCTAATGCCGGGCTGAATCACAGGCTGTGCCGGTGCTGGGGCTGGCACGGCTCTCACGGGCACACAGGTGTGGCTGCCCAGCGCTCCGCTCCCCGGAGCACAGCCCTGTGCCCGCTCCCGGAGACGTGCGGGGCAAAGATCCTCCACAGGGACACGGCAGCGCTCTGACAGCCACAGCAAAACCAAAGGGCTGCGGGTTTGAAACCCTCCCTCTCGGAGGAGCTCCAGAGTTTGGTTCTGGTTGTCTTTTTTGAAGGAGTTCCATCAAAGGCCATGGGATGCACAGTGAGCATCATTTGCAGTCCCCCCAGGAGCTTCTCAGCTTGGGGAACAGGCTGCACATGAAGCTGCTGGGAATAATTGCCTGTTGTGACTGGAGTCTCCAATTTAGAGAGGCTGGACAAAGCAGGAAGACTAAATCATGCAGGTGATTTCTGGCAAGAATAGTCTCCCCCAGGTCAGGAATGCAGGCAAACCTGACCCGAGGGCTAGCTGCCCTCAGGGTTTGCTTTTATTATTATTTTTTTCCCTCTGACAAACGCCTGGCTGCTGATTCCACTGCTACCCAGCTTTCACTGCCTCTGCAAAGTGCAATGAGCTGCAGAGGCCCCAAAGAGTTAATTCAGACTGAAGACAAGAAGCAAAACAGCACCCTAGAGCCAGGCTTTTCCCCCCTGCTTGTGGGAATCCCTGCTCCCATCCAGCTCTGCACATTTGCAGCTCTCCCAGTTAACAGGTTGTTTGTCTTTCAGTGGATGGTGGGAGTCTGTGTAAACCTCCATGCAACTGACTTTAATTACCTGCCAAACCTGCACCAGGGCATAAGCCCACATCTTGTATGTGACATTACCAGTAGAGCGAGTACTGGAATGCAGGGGCTAGAATAATTTGACAGCTAACATAAAGCACCATGATTTATATTTTGGTTATATTGAGATTTTTCCCCCCTCTTTGAGCACTCATATAAATATTTACTTGGATCCTAGGACCTTGCTTAACCCTCACAGTGCCACATTTCATCTTCTTCTTTTTTCTTTTTTTTCCGGTATTTTTGTTTTTCAGCAGCTACTCCAAAAATGCCTTTCATTTTAAAGCACAGAAGATTTAAACCAAAAATAACTTCACCTTTAAACTGCTTCATCTGTAAACACTGTGATTCAGTAATCTTTATATATTTACTGTAGACTTCAATTGAAAACAGATTATGGCAAAGGGTTTCTTTTAAAAGATACATGACTTTTTAGTAGGAACATTGGGTTTAGATTCTGAAGCAGACATCAGCTGATGCCTGTGCTTTGTTTTAAATTTTACCCAAGCTATTTCATTAATTATTGAGCTGAGTAACATGACTATATGGTCTGTTTATTTCAAATTTAAACTTCTCTGCTATTTAAGGATTCTTTTTCTTTTGTGTCACCCCATGGTTTTAATCTCCATGCAGCAGGACAGAAATCACTGCATTGAGAGCATTCTGGTAACACTGCAAAGGAGAAAGCCATGGAGTTTATTATTATTATTGTTATTATCATTATTCCTGTCTGTCTATCTGACTTCAGTATCAGTCACTTATTATGTAGCCCTATAGGCTCTCAGGTATTTGCTTAATACCCTGCTCTTTTGGGTGCCTGACTTGAGAGGAGTGAGGATCTGGAAATACCCTTCCAAAACCATTTTCTGCTAACAAACACCCTTGCTGCTCCTTCCATCCCTCTGTGGAGTGGGTTAACCCGTCACTGCACAAGACCAATGCTGGCCCTGATGAATTTGGGCTCTTCAGCCCCTGAGATCCATCCACACGTGCTCACAGACCAGTGCAGAGCAGCCACTGCAGAACCCAGAATAAAACACTTGATCCAGGGGTCAAGGCTGACATCAAAATAAGGATGGCCTGTGTCAGGAGGAGTTTAGCAGTCCTCTCTTTCTGATGTCCTGAATGCACTCAGTTTATCAGCCTCAGCCACTGTGCAGGCTGGAGCTGATATTACCACTGCAGTTGCACAAATACGACATGTGGAGCTAGATGGCATTGGACAACGAGCCAGAGTGGGACCAGACAGAGGAGAAATGTAAAAGCTTTCCTTCAGGATTGCATGAGCAGACAGTTCAGACTCAAGCCCCTTTTTTTTCCTGTAATTGTTGGCTGCCTTAAATAGGGGGGAAATGCAGATCTGGAAGCTGTGAGGGCCTGTGTTAGCTCAGAGACCTGTTTATAATTATATGTTCCCTTTCTCATGTTTGCAGAGGCTTTAGGTAATAAGTGCAGCCCAGCACAGGAGCAAGGCAGAAGCAGTTAGCTGAAGAGCAAGGGGCAGGTTTACTGCCCTCTGTAATTTCTTTTGTGAATGGGCTCCCTGAACCAGCAGGAAAGTTTCAGCTCCATTCCATAAGAAACAAAACAGGATCCATGGACACACGGTATTAGAGAGGCTTTTTCTGCCTTCCCACCTTGCTATTTATCCTCTGGTGCTCAGTGATCCTGCCCTGTGCTCCAGCTGTGTGGTGGGAGGACAGGGAGCACAGCCCAGAGGAGCTTGTCAGGCTGAGCTCTGCTCTCAGTCTGCAGCTCACCTTGGCCAGGTCACCACAACCCCGTGAAAGGTCAGTGGCTTCCTTTAATAAACTACCTGAATTTCTGCTGGAGAAGGAGCAAGTACTGTTTATTTTTATTAATGCATATTTCAGGTGCTTGGCACCGATTTCTTGCCACACTTATTTCAGAAAAAAATCGTGTTGACCACAGTGCCCTTGTCACCATGTGTTTAATATCCTTTATAAAGCCAGGAGCACCTTTCTGGAAACAAATGAAGTCTCATTAGTGGAAAGTCGAGGCTAAAGCAGAATCAGATCTTTACATTTTATCAGAGGGAGGTTGCAGGCTTCGACAGACAAAAACAGGCACAAGCAATGCCCATATATTTACAGTCCATGTGCGTTATTGCAATACTAGGTGAAAACATCCCAGTTTAGAAATAATCCCAGCTCTGTATTTGGACACTTCCTAGGATCTCCTAGCATTGCTGTAAAAGCCAGAGTCTGCAGAGAGGGTACAGATAAAATGGTGTATCAGAGCAGCACAGTGACATTGGCAGTGGAGTTTTCTCTGGAATAAACCTTCACCCACTGCCTCCAACAACGAGGGAAAAGGCAGAAGAAATAAGTTTGAGATGTTTCTTTAAAGAAAGCACTAAACTTGGTAAAAGGACACAGCTTTGCTACCTTGCTCTCTGCCCCTCATGCCTCAGGATATCATAAATTTTTGATACCAATAAAACAGAATTTTTGATGAGCTGCTATTTTGCATTAAAGCAACTTTACATGCAAAGATTGCATAATAGGAAGTAAAATTGAATTTTGCCTCAGAACAAGTTCTTATTATTAATTTAAGTGTTTTTTATATATTTTAGCAGCAGCTTATCATTCTATATATTTAATTTCTTTCAAGTGAGAACACTTAGCATTGGTTTCCTTGTCTAAACAAATCTTTTAAGAGAACACATGTATAAAGTGGAAATGCAGTGTTTTGAATCTGTGCCTTAAGAGAAACAGTGACACTTTAAAAGGGGAAATAAAAAATGACAGAGGACAACTGTCTCTAAAACCTACCAGCAGGCTCCTTGGGACAGAAAACATGTCACTTTCTCGATGTGGAGTAATTTTTTCCCTCTTTACTGCAGTGTTTATTCTAACCTTATTGTGGCAAAACTGTAAATAGAATAAGCCCACATTGGAGCGATTCTGTTTAAGGCAAAGGATTTGCAGTACCTTAGGTCTCAAGTGTAGCACAGTCCATTTCCTAACACTTCCACACACTGTGATGCACAGGACCAGCTCACAAATATAAACCAGCTCTTTCCTGCCCTGGATGCATTAGCAAGAAAACGTTTTGGAGCACTTCATGCTGCATTCAGAATTTACTACTGAAAGCCACCATTTAAAAATCAAGAAAAGGCAGAGCTTGTAAGGGTTTTTTAACCCCCTTCTTGTTCTTCTTCCTGCATGAAACAGAAGTCCAGTGTGGGTTCGTATCAGACCACTGCATGCAACATTCCTGAACCCACCATGCAGGATTATGCAATAAGCTATTTACTGTGTGTACCCACATAACTTCAGATTTAATGCAACCCTAACGGAGTGAAACACCATGAGAAAAGAAAAGAAAAGAAAAGAAAAGAAAAGAAAAGAAAAGAAAAGAAAAGAAAAGAAAAGAAAAGAAAAGAAAAGAAAAGAAAAGAAAAGAAAAGAAAAGAAAAGAAAAGAAAAGAAAAGAAAAGAAAAGAAAAGAAAAGAAAAGAAAAGAAAAGAAAAAGAAAAGAAAAGAAAAAGAAAAGAAAACTGAAACTTGTCCAAATAGAGATTTACAAGAATAAAGCACAAAAGGGACCCCGGGAGCCGAGGCAGGGAGGATGCTGGCAGCGGCGCCGGGCGCTCGGAACGAGCTCCCCGCGGAACCTGCGCACGGCGCTGCGCGGCAGCGGAGCCAGCGAGGGCTCTGCGAGTGCTGGGGAAGTTTTAGCTGTCCTCCCCGAAACCCGACACCCCCAGCCCCGAAGAGCTTCCCTGACCTTGGTCTGTCAATCACCGGCACCGAGCAGCCTGCTAGAGCCAGGCGGGCACTGCGCCAGCCCGAGGGAAAATGGGGAAGGGGGGCCGCGGGGGAGAAAAAAAAAAAAACTAAACCCTAAACCAGCTGGGAACAGTTATCTCGCAAGCCCTGGCTCATCCTTATAACACATCTCGCCTGCCCACCTCAATACGGAGCAACTCATCTGCCGGCCGGCAGCAGCGCTCAGCATCTCTGGAAAGTCTTAGAGTGATGTTTCTATCTTTAGTTCAAAACGTCTTTTTAGTCTTAGATGTCTCTGTTTTGGAATTAAAGACAATCAGCTTTATACACTCCCCTGGAGGGGAGGAGGGAAGGGAATATTGAGAGGAGTCTATTAAACGGTTGGCAGCGATAGTCTGTGAGCTCTGTGTCAGTAAGTGGGGGGAGAGGGGGGGCTGTTGCCAATTGTGTTTCCTGTCTGAGCGTCTCGTTCAGTTCTGGGAGCAGCCGTAGCCGGTCGTCACCTCTGTCCCGGCGCGGGGTGCCAAGCTCGCTCCGGCTGTTAGCAATAGTTCTTACAAAACTGCGAAATCAAACAAAATAATGATTTTCACTGAAAGGAAATCATCCTCTTGCATTACATGAGATCACACAGTGAACCGTCGTCCGGCAGGCAGATTTAGCGGTGCAAGCCTTGGGCCCTTCCCCGTCCCACGCCCCACCATCCCCGGGGTGCGGGGCAGCCGCCGGGCCGCTCTCGGGGTCTCCCATCGCCGCAAAGGCTCCGCCGCTTCTGCTCCCAGCGCGTCCCAGAGCCCCCGTAGCCCGGCTCCGGCCAGCGGTGTACGGGCCCGTCCCAGTCCCTGTCCCAGTCCCTGTCCTGGGTCCCGGTCCGGGTCCGCCCCTGCCTCGCCGCCACGCAAACCCCATCCTCTCCAAGCTTTCCAAGCGAGATTGGGATGAGGGCCTATACACCCGGCTTTTGGGGAGACAATTCACAGCATCTTCGCTCCGGAGGGCGAGTGCCGGGTGGCCGGTGCGGTTCCCGGAGCGGGGGGTGGTCAGAGCTCGGCCGGCCGAGCCAGGGGCCGCCCAGGCCGGCTGGAGCTGCCGCAGCTCCCGGCGCGGAGCTGGACCGGCCCCGGCCAGGGCTGTCTGGGGACAAGTGGCGCAAAGAGCGGGCAGAGGAGACACCGGCAGAGCAGCACGTCCGGAGCGGAGCGGGGGGATAAGAGGGGCTGGGCAGGATGCACGCTGTGTCCCCCGCTGCTGACAGCAGCTTCTCCGCGCTCCGGGACAAGCGGGGAGCCCCGGGCGGGCGGCCCCGAGCTGACCCGCGCAGCCCCCGCTGCCGGGGAGACCCCGGGCAGGCCGGTCCCGGCAGGAGAAAGAGGGAAAAGAGGAGTTTTTCCCTTGGCTCCGAGTAGCTGCTCTCCGTGGTGCCCCTGTCTCATGTGTCAGCCCCTCGCCGATCGGTGATGAACGGCGAGAGATCAAAGTCGATCCCCGCGGATGGCAATGGGCGAGCGGAGGGAGGGGAGGGGATGGGATGGGAGGGGAGGGGTCCCCCCTCGCTGCTGGGGCTTTCCGGGGGTGCAGGCAGCGGGGCACAGGCAGGCACTGCCCGCCCGGTACCCGCGGGGCTGCCTGGCTCCGAGAGCGCTGCCCTCACGGCACAGCCCGCCCAGCCGCAGGCCGGGGCGAGCACGAGGGCGGGTGGGCTTTGGCCCCTCGCTGTGCCCAAGCCCCCTGGAGCCGCCTCTGCGGACAGAGCAGCCGGCCCGACCCGAGGGAAGGAGCCGCAGCCCGGCCCCGCTCCTGGCAGCGCCCACGGCACCGAACCCGGCCGGTCCCGGTCCCACCGACTCGGGCTGTGCCCCGGTGGGACTCGGTTGCGTTTTTCTTTTCTTTTAGAAGGAATAAATTAGAGCCCAGGAGCAGAGTCCCGGCCGCCCGGGTCGTGCCGCGGGGCTGCCCCGCCGCTGACACCGTTCTGTGGTGGGAATCTGGAGGGCTTTTCTAAGGCCTGCTTTTCCTACTTTTTTTTTTTTTTTGGTTGTTGTTGTTGTTGTTGTTCAATTAGCCCTAGTGATTTATTCAATGCATGCATGAGGGGACATTAATATGCGGTGGCAGTTCCCACAAACAATATTCCTCTCAGGCTTTCTGCAGCCATAGCATTTACTGGCAAGGGGGAGGCTATACAGGGAAAGCCAGGCTCTCCCAGCCTTTTCCTCTGCAAACTCCTGTCCCCCCTTGGCAGGGCAGCAGGGTACGGGCTTGTTCTCCGGGCCTGACTCATGTAGCCGGGGGGCTGGGACGGGCCCCGGCCCTTTCCAAGCTCCCCCAGCTCAGTAGCTGGCCCAGCTGGCTCTGGCAAGGCAGGGATGTGCATGGGGTTTAAGAGGGGGGATTTTGTTTTAAGTTACTCCCTGTGCTTTTAAATTATTTTTTCCCCATTCTGTCCTTAAACAGCTTGTTCTCCAAAAGTGCGTTATGCCATCCCTCACTGCTCACTGCTGCTGGGACATAGGGCAGGGCACAGAGAACCTAGTTTTTCTGATTGAGGGATACCTTGGATTTCGGTTTTAGGAGGGATTTGAAGTTCCCCTTTCACACTTTGAGAGCAGCAGTGTTCAGACACACTGCGACCCGGCTCAGGGACCCTTTCTCCACACCCAGGCAAGGACCAGGGCGATTTTTAACCTCCTCCTCCTTCAGTCTGGGGAGCTGTGTGGTTATTCTGCAGTGAGAGCAGCTGATGGATGGCGGTGGAATTGAGAGGTGCTGAGCACTTGGGATGGCGGGGAGCGATCTGTCCCCTTCTCTACAGGCATGGAACGAGTCTTTGGGGGGGAAAGGGGAAATAAAAATAAAAAAAAAAAAGGAAAAATAACCTCAAAACGGAATAAATACAGTGTGTAGGTGGAAAGAAGGAAAGTGAATGGGCAGAAGGAAAGTGAATGGGCAGCCCGCATCCCAAAGGAGCTGGGGAAAGAGGGAAAGGACAGACTTGTCCAAGTCCTCTCCTTTTCTAATATATTTAAAAAAAAAAAAAAAAAAAGTGTGAGTGCCTGCGGCCAGCGCTCCCCGCTCTGAGCCGGGGCTGGCTGTGCCGGACAGTGACAGCCCCGCTCCGGGCACACCCCGGCAGTCCCGGCCCGGCGCGGGGCTCCCGCCGCTCCGCTGGCCCCGGAGGGCTGGGGGGAGCTTGGGGCGATGCTCCTCCTGCCACGGGCGAGCTCCGAGCCCCGCAGAGGAGGGAGGGGGAAGGCTGAGCGCTCCTACCCTGCGAGCAGCAGCGTTCCCGAGAGGGCAAAGCAGCCCCGCATCCCCCCCGGACCACAGCCCCCCAAAAGCGCCGGCGGCAGGGTGAGGACAGGGACGGGGCCACAACTTTTCCTTTCTCTTTTTTTTTTGGAACACGCGACGTCAGAGAAGCAGGTCCCTCCAAGAAATGCCATTTCAATGATTTTAATAAGCAAAATAGGAAACAATTTTAATAACCAAAAACAGAAACCAGTCTGAATAAAACTACAATAGACCAGGTTTTTTAATATTTTTCATATCATAAGCAGGATTTGAAATTGATCCCTTCAGAACTTTACATGAAATAAAAACAATTTTTTTCCGCTGCTGCAATGTTTTGATTTCAACACAGTTGAATCAGTAAAAACCAAAGATCGTTTTCTGATGCATGACTAATATCCACAATATTTAAAACTGCAAGCACCATGCTGTTCATTACAATCTTGTTATTACTGTTAATTTATAAACTAATACAAACTTAAAATGCATCCGGCCAGCAGTGCCAGCTATCCTAAAAGGAAACTAAAAAATAAGTTTTCATTTTGGTATTTTTGTCAGTGCAACGTAAATCCTTTTACTGACCTGCAGGAGGAAAAAAAAAAGTAATAAAAACACCCATAAGACTCCAAACTACTACTACTATACAACTGCAAATAAATTTTGGCTAAAACTTTCACTCGCTGCATAGGGAAGCAGAGAAGCAGATTACAAATCATTGCAAAAGAATACATTTAAAAGTTGCAGTATGTCTTCTTAAAAGAAGTTTTAGATTTAAATGCTTTCCCAGCCCACTCATCAGCTGCTGCCATTGAGAAACCCAACTTCAGTGGCGACACGGAGCCCTCGCTGCTATCGCAACCTGACTCGTAACGAGGAGGGCTTAGGGTTGTTTTTTCTCTTTATTTACCGAGAATCTAGGGGCTGTTGTTTTTCAAATGGAACTGGTATCTCGTCCGTCCTTCGCTTCCTGAGTGTTCAATCAGAAGGGAAATTATCTGGCCAAGCCTAAACCACTCAGGCTGGGAATTGTCCTGGAGGAAAGAGCTTCGCTGCCACTTTAAGGCATGGAGTAGGTTCTAGTGACCGAGGAGGGTTTTTCCCTGTTAAGTTTAGGTTTGTCAATGCCACTCAGGCTTTTTTGCTTCTGCCCCAACAAACAAAAACCAAAATGAAAACTAACACAAAAAAATACAACTTAAAAGTGCACCAGATATACAAAGTTGGTTTTTTTCTAATGCAAAATGCCCATAACTTTTTTTCTTTAAGTATCTCTTTAACACCAAACAAACCGTATAACCAGCCTGCTGAAATGTTATTTTGTTTTTTGTGTATTTTTCTCCTGTACGGTTTGAAGTAGCAGATATTTACAAGCTAACAACCATAAAAGAAAACAAGAGCAAAACCAACGAACAAAACTGCACAAGCAGTAAAAAGTTCGATAACTTGTGATGTTTTTCTTATTGATGAAACAACAACAGAAATCTATGATCGATGATCAACATGCTATAGTTAAACAAGAAAATGGTACAAAATAGAAATTATTACCATACATGTCCAGCATGCAGGATTAATATTTTTAATGCAGATTTTCGTATTTTTCTATATAATCAAGCAGGCAATAAAACTGATGAGTTTTTTTTTCTTTCATTCTTTCTTTTCTTAGATTGAATGTCCCATCTGAGTCCTGTAACTTATTTCTCAAAGCAGGCAATATATGAAGAGTTTGCATATATTGTCCTTTTTATTTATTCTCTTTTTCCAAGCAGGTAAATTGTGCATGAGATGGTGCTGTATATGTCCTCTCTCTTTCCAAGCAGGCAGTATATTACAGATGGCTTGTTCATTGTCCTTTTTTATTATTATTCTTTTAAAGTCCATCTCGCTCTGCAAGCAAGCGATCTATAAAACGCTTCACTTGTCCTTTTCTCCTTTGCCTCTGTCTCTCTCTCTAACTTGCACACGAAAGTCAAAAAGTTGCACTTTACCTCTCCCATCCCCACCCCCAGCCTACTTTTCCCACAGCTACTCTAGAAGACTGGATGCTGAAAAAAAAAAAAAAAAAAATCAAGTCTCTATTTTTCTCTCCTCCTTTCTCTCTAGTCAAGCAGACGGATGGATGGAGATGTCAGAGGAGGATGGGAGCGGGGGGGAAGGTGACAGGGGTCAGGTTTGGGGGGTGGGGAGTTTTTGTTTGTTTTTTAATTATTTTTGTTAAGCACTCACATGAAGAACTCAGGGGAAGACGGGTTGTCACTGGTGGAGCCGGCCTCTCTGAAGCCATTGCTGGCCAGTTTCTCACACTTGAGCTTGTAGGCGTCTCTCTCTCTGGCGAGCCGGGTCACTTCTTGCTTGAGCTGTTCCACCTGCTGAATGAGCTGCGTTTTTTCGTTCTCCAGGTGGTGTTTCTGCTGGACACGTTTATACCTGCAGGACTGGGCATAGCCCCTGTTCTTCAAGGTCCTCCTCTTCTGCTTGAGGCGGATCACCTCATCTTTGGTGAAGCCTCGGAGGTGCCTGTTGAGCTCCCTCACAGACATGGAGACCAGCTGGTCATCTGAGAACCGGTCCTCCACGCTGCTGGAGGGGGGATGCTGCTGGTGCGAGTTCTGGAGCTGCTGGGAGGAGCTGGAGGAGGTGGAGGGAGTGGGAGAGGCCTGGTGGTGATGATGGTGGTGATGGTGAGGGTGCCCGCTGCCGGCCAGGTCTTCGTGAGTGACTGCGGGATACTGGTGGTGGTGTTGGTGATGGTGATGATGGTGGTGGTGGTGGGCCCGGAAACCCTCGAAGCCCTGCAGCTGCTGGGACACCTGGTGGGACCCAATGAGGGCTTCGACAGCGTCCTCTGGGGTGAGGTTCAGCGCCTCGGGGTTCATCTGCTGGTAGCTGTTGGCCATCCAGTACAGGTCCTCCAAGTGGGTCTTCTGCTCGGTGGGGCTGAAGCTGGGCGAGGAGGGCACGGAGCTGCAGGGGGTGCTGATGGGGGTGGAGGAGACGGAGCCGGCCGGCTGCAGGCGGGTGCAGTGCCTGCCCGAGCGGTCGTTCCTGCCCAGGGGCTCCTTCTTCACGTCGAACTTCATCAAGTCGAAGTCGTTCACGTACTCCATGGCCAGCGGGCTAGTGGGCAGCTCGGCTCCGATGCTGAGCTCTCCGGCCATCGCTGTCTTGCGGGCACCTCTCCCGGCGGAGGGGGCTGGAGACTTTACCCCAGCGCGCAGTCTGGCAGAGGGCTGGCCGCGCTCCCCTATTCCAAACCAACTTTGGCTTTCAGCTCTCGCTTCCTTTCCTCTGCTCCCACTCCTCCGCCTCCTCCTTCTCCCGGCTTCTGGGGCTTCTTCAGTCCGGAGCAACAAAGCCAAGGACGAGCGGGCCGCCTGGCTGGCTCCTGGCTCTCGGTGTCAGCGCTCGCCCCGCACCGCGGGCTGCGGCAGCCGCCGGCTCCGAGGCGCCCGCTCGCAAGGAGAAAGGAGCGGTAGCAGGAAGGGCAAAAGCAAAACAAAACAAAGATGCTGCCTTCGGGTCAGTGCAGGAAGAAGAAGGTCGGTGCAAACGCCCAGCCCGTGCCCCTGGCCGGGTTTTGTAAGTCCGGAGCCCCCTCCCCGCGGCAGCCGAGCCCGGAGCCTGCCGCAACTTTCCAGCTCGAGCGAGCGCCGGGGCAGCGCACGGGCTACCGGCGGCGGCGCGGCTCTGCACGGGAGTTTCGGTGGCTCTGGCAGCGCAGGCGAAGGGGAGGGAAAAGGGGGAGGAAGGAGGGGAAGGAGGAGGAAGGGGAAAAAAAAAAAAAAAAAAAAAAAAAAGGAGGAGAAGGGGGACGAGTACAGCCCAGGTCTCTGCTGTAGCTGCCGCCGCCAGCGCTCGTTGTGCAGCTGTGATCACAGAGCAGCCCCCCTTGGCTTCTTATACGGCCGTGCCCGCCGAGAGCGCGGCGGGGGCCGGGGCCGGCGGCGGCCGCGCCAATGGCAGCGCGGCGGCGGGGCCGGGCGGGGCCGGGCCGAGCCGTGACAGCTCCGCAGCGCCAGCTGAGCGCCCGCCGCTCCCAGCCCGCACCTCCGGGCTCTCCCCGGCTCCCCCTCCAGCACCCGCGCCTTCCCAGATATTTATTTATTTATTTATTTAGCTGATCATTTATTTATTTATTTATTTGTCTCTGCGCTCCCTTCCTCCCGTGCAAATTTTCGGCCTCTGCAGCCCGCAAAGGAGGGGGACTCGGGGACATCCTGCCCGTCCCTTTGTTCTAAATATAACAAAGTGCCCCTTTTTGCCCGCTGCCGTCCCGTAGCTGATCTCAAGGCAGGGAGCTTCCCCCCCACGCCACGCACACGCATCCACCCTTTCAACTTTATGTAAGCGGCCCCGGTGCGAACGGAGCGGGGGAAAAGCGGCCGGGAAGGCGCGGCGGCTCCGGCCGGGAGCGAGTGCGGGGCTGCGGGAGGCGCCGAGGGGGACAAGCGGGGAGCCGGGAGCGAGGGAAGCACCGGCTCGACAGGGCTGTCAGCGCTCCGTGTACAGCGGGGAAATCCTCCCGGTTACAGGAAGCAAATCTCTCCCTAAAGTAAAGCAAAGGCATTGACACAGACAATTGCAAATATTAGGGAGAGAAGGGAGAAAATATAATTACATTTCTGTTCTGAAGGGACCGTGTTTGCTTTCCTCTGCTGTTCCCTGAGAGAGTGACTGCATGCAAAGGAGTATTCGGTTTGTAAGGTTTTTTTAGTTTCTTTTTTTTTTTTTGGTCCTGTAACAGGATTTTTTTTTTTAACATTTTGTAACGATTAAGGGAGATTAGGGCTTCTTTTTACACCGCTTTCATGCTCAAACAGACAGAAAGTACGACCCCAAGTGTCCGTTTTCAGAATAACAGCTACATTTCACCGGGAGAAAACACCCGGAAAAAGGGACGGGCGTGCGGGAGCGGAGCGATGCGGGAGCGGGGCTGCCTCGGTCCCGTCTGACCGCGCCGCTCCGGAGCCGCTCCTCCTCTGCACCTCACAATCCCCTGTACCACCCTCCCACCCCCCTATTTATTTAGCCAAAATAATAAAAAAAGTTCAGGAGCTGTCTGCTTTCCCGAAAATTATGTGGAGGGAACTGCTTTTCTGGAGCCGGGACAACGCTGAGGAGTCCCCAGCGGAGACCGCCCATTGTGGGTCCGTCCCTGCGGGACCCCGGCAGCTCCGCGGCGATACCCGCAGCCCGGAGCCGCTGGTTCCGCTCCTCCGCATCTCCGCGGAGCCGCAGCCGCGCGGGGAAGCAGCGAGGCAAAAGTCGCTCAAAGTCCTCCCTTTACCCAAAAAGAAATTTCAGCGGGTCCCTCTGGCAGAAAGAGGAGGAAACCAGGCAGGGAGATTTCATCCCAATCCGCTTTCGCAGTACAAGCGAGCCGGGGTTTGATTTCGTGTGGCCATGCCTTGTGTGCGTGTTTCCCCAGGACATTTTGGGGGGACAGAACTCTCTCCCGATAGTCCCGGGGAGCGCTGGCTGCGGCTCTCCCCGCGCTGCGGTCCCGGCAGCGAGCGGTGCCTCCGCATCCCGCTGCCGCCCGAAGCGGGGCTGCGCTCCCGGCAGCACGCACAGCTCTCCGCAGGTCTCGCTGCTCCGAACGCGTGTGCGGGAGGACACGAGCGGAACGCACCCCCAGCCCCGGGGCGCTCCCCTCGCCCGCATCCCCCACGGGCAGCGCAGCCCCGGCGGTGCGGGGAGGCCCGGGCTCCGCACGGCCACCGCGCTGCTGCTTTGCCGTCAGTCCTAGATTTGGGAAATCGCCGTCTTTTGGCTGTTAACGAGCGGCCCCGAGGCGCAGCGAGGCGGGGAGCCCCGCGGTGCCCCTCTGCGGAGGGGTCCGGGGAACCGGGCAGCGGGGCAGAGCGGAGCGGGCAGGGAGCTCGGCGGTGCCCGTGCCGCCTCCCCGGGGGTTGGGGGCTGCCCAGGGTCCCCCGTACGGGTCCGCTGGTTATTTCTGAGGTCCTAGTAGCTGCTTGGGGAGAGGTTTATTTTTACCTGCACATTAAACGTTATCGTAGCCACTGAGAGAAAGGGGACCCTGGCGAGAGCTTGGGAAGCCTGGCTGCAGCCCTGCAAAATGTGCCATTAGATGGATAATACTTTTTCCTCTCATAATTACTGAGGTATATTCACAAGGTGGAGCTACTGAAAGGCGGAGGGAAGCATTTATCTCCCTGTCCATACACACTCTGTCCCTTTCCTTAATCTTTGAAGCTGTGAACTACAGATCGCATTTCAGCGTCCGTCCTCACAGTCATAAAATTTAGGGGCACTTCTTGGATCCGTTTCTTTGCTCTTCCATGCCTCGCTCCCATTTCAAAAATACATCCCACAAAACTTGCGGCGTGAAGCGGCTGACTAAAGTCAGAACCGCTTCGTGCCCCGAATCCCCAGTTGCTCATTGTAGTTTTTAATGCATCCACCAAAGGTTATTCTCGATGGGAATTATATGTTAAAGGCGTTGCTCCTATGTACATTTTAAATTATATGTATAAATATTTTAATTTTTTAGCAGGGATTGGGGAAGAAATAGTGTTGCTGGCGAAGGAATTCTGTGCTGAACAGCCCAACGAGGCAGCTCAGAAGTGTTTCCCATCCGCGTGGCCGCGGTGCTGCGCGCAGAGGGAGGGAGGGAGCCCCGCGCACCCCGGCCCCGCACCCTAAAAGCCACGGCGGGGCAAAGCGGCGGCTGCCGGCTCCTGGGGGAAGAATTCCCGGTCTTCTCGGCACCCGCACCGGGGGAAAAAGAAGCGCCCACCTGCCCGGCCCCGTAGCTCGCCTCCCCGCCGAGCGCTCCGGGCAATTTTTTTTTTAATTACAACCTTCTTCCCGCATCCGAAAACCGCTAATCGAGCTGCTTTAAATTTTTTTGCTTTCTGTATTTTAAGATCCGTTTTTTCAAGGTTCGTTTCGGGGAAAAAATTACTTATTCCCGCTCTCCCTTTACTTCCCCCTGCTTTCCGCAAACTCCCGGCCAAAATCGGGACGAGTTCAGAGAAAATGATAATGTCATTTCTGATCAGCGCCGGCGGCATGTCCGCCCGGGGCAGGGCAGTAGGGGTCCTGGAGCCACTGAAATTTGAAATCTCCCTTAAAACTGCAACATCCGAGATACCTACCCGTGTTTTTTCAGGTAGGGCTCTGTCTAAATCGTGTCAGTGACATTTAGAAAGGGAATTATATTACGTTCTACATCCTAATCCCCAGTTCTTACAAACAGCAGGTATAGGTACTCAGATAAAAAATAAGACGACTGTTGTGTACGTAGTTTCCGTGCTCGGTTCTCTGAGAAGCGCTCCTCGGTTTTGGTAGCTGACTGCTACTTTTCCCCCAGAATTAGCTTTTTTTATCCTGTAACACCAGCGGGATATGTTGGCTGAAATGGGAGTTTTGTTAACAAACATAGACCCAAACCTAAATTACCCGTGGCTGACAGCCGGCACTGATGGAGGAAAAGAGCATCACTTTCCTAATTCCTACCTCCCCTCGCCTGATTTTTAATTTCCCAAACCGCAGGCAGGCACGGTGCTGGTTGTCAGGATTTTTTTCCCCTGTGTAAGCAGCGAGGGACCTGGTTAATCATCTATCGCAGATACATGTGCATGAGAAAGAAAAGTGTTGATGTTTGCTTGTTGGGGCTGATGGGAATGGCCCACGAATTTAGGATTAAATTACTACTGGTAATCATAAGGCTTTGTTTCCCTCTCGCTCTCCCTTTTCTGCGGGGATTGTCAAAGTAAAGCCGGCAACATTATTTGGACAAAGTCTGGAGAGCGGCTTTGCTTGTATAAAATAAGCGGTGGAACCCTTCTGGGTTAACTGGGACCTCTTCAGATTTTAGCCCGAGCCGGTTAAGAGCGGGGCAAACCCCAGTACTAGCTCTAGACACGTTTTCACAGGTGGATCTGGGAGAAGGGAGCGGACCAACACTTCAGAAGGGTAGGTTTTTGGGGGGGTATTTTTCTTTCCCGAGGTTTCGCAGTGTCCAGCGTTAAATCCCCGCGGAGCAGGGGGGTCAGGGTGTGCGGGGGGCTTTGGGGTTCGCTCGGTCTGGGGGCGCTCCCGGACGGGGTTGCTGTAGGGGACAGGGGTGTTTAGGGGGTGACTGATGCGGGCGGGCCGTGAGCGGGGCTGTGCCGGCTGCGGGGCTGTGACACTGCCCGGCCGGTCCCCCCGAGGTCCTGGCACACAAACACCAGCCCCCCAAAACGCTGCAGAGCGGCTTGGGGGCACTGATGGGGACGGGAGGGGCAGCGACAGCTCCTGGGGGGCGAATCCCGGTGGGCACGGCGGCAGCGCCTGGGTGATGCCCAGGCGAGGCTCCCGTCCCGGAGAGGTTCGGAGGATGCTGCACCAGGCAATGGGGATTATTTTAATTTAGGAGGGACGAACGCGCCCCGGTGGCCCCCGCTGCTCGGGGTTAGCCCGGGACAGCGGAGCGGCCCGGGGGGACTGGAGGGGAGCGGCTGCGGCTGCTGCTGTGCCCGAGTCCTGCTTCTTGTGCGGGGAAAGGAGAACGAGCCCTCCGTGGCACCCTCTGCAGTTGGCTCAGGGTCTCGCTGCTCTCCGCGGTTGGGAAGGGGGGTGGGAAAGAGGGTGACTTCCAAACCAAATGGCATTATTTCACCCTCTCCTGCAAAGCTGCCTTCGGCAGGGAGATAAGCACAGAGCAGAAACCTTCAGTTTCTCGTTACTTCTTTCAGCCTTAGCCCCACCATACCGTGAATGCATCGGTCCAAACTTGTTTTCAAGAGAATTTGTCTCTCTCACCATTTCCAAACCCTGCAGTCTCATCCTAGTCTCCTTCTCCAATTCATATTCCTGTTATTAGTCCCCTTTCCATCATGGTGAAAATTGTTTCTAGCAGATACACCTGATCCAGAAGCACAAACCCCGAGCCTTGCTAGGACCAGCTTTCCTCTTGTGCTTGGCTGCTTCCTACTTGAACCACAGCATCTTGAACTCATTATCTGAGCCCTTTTATAGGAGCTTGTAGCCAATAAACAGCACCAAAACCTTTCTGAGTGATCAGAAGTCACCTTTGGGGGCTGAAGTAGCCAGCAGAAGCTGAAGAACTGTAATTGCTGCAGCTGTATCTTGCAATACCGTTTTGTGTCATTCAAAGGCTTTTCCAACACTTCAGCACTTGGCCCACCTCTTACAAGAGAAAAAACTCTCTCCTGCTTATCTGCTTCTCCTAGGATTTCAGATGTCTGGGTGCACAGATGTCTAGGTGGAAAAGGTGATCTTTCCAAGGGTTTTTTAAAAGTTCCCTTGGAAGAGATATAGAAAAAGGAGATGTCAGAGAGACAGGGAAGGTGTCCTGGACTCCAATGTCACAAAATCACGAGAAGCCAGGAAATCTTCCAGAAAAGGTCAGGATCCCTTTCTGGCCATAGTCTGTTGCCTGTTGTTTCAAGGAGCTCAGTGGGAGAGTTCTTGATGATCAGCTCTTTAACAGCCAGGAAGTAAGTTCTGGCCTCAGTTGTGCATTAAGAAACCCAGGACCATGGAAGACAGTGCTGCTGCAGGTCCCATGTCCATGGCAGCAGAAAGGCTGCTCCCAGCAGGTCTGGGTCCATCCCTGGGCCCTCGCAGGATCAGGGGGATGCTGTTACAGCCCAGGAGTCCAGGCATGTTCTGATACCCACTCAGACCTGTATCCTTTCATTCAGACTGATTTGTAATTCCTTTTCATTGCACAAAGTCCTGGATCAAAAAAACTGCTTATATTGAGAAAATTTTTGGAATTCCCTTTCCAGCATTTGCTGCATAAGGATTTAAATATAATCATAAAGCCTATACTGTATATTCTTTTTGCTCTTTCCACCTTTAGCGCCCATTAGGGATTTGGTTTTGCTTCTGTTTTGACAGCCCCTGTATATATGTATTTGTGGTTGTTCCGTACTGTTTCCTGATTTAATATCAGTGCAGTTACAGGAGAAGGATGCACCGTTAGCATTTTTTGCTCAAAGTATTTTTCAGGCTCCTTTTTGATGTACTGGTCAGGTTTGCAGCTTCTGTGCTCTTGTTGATCAGAAGAGGAAGGATTGGGTTTGTTGTGCCCTTTGGGAACGGAGCTCTCTCTTCACCCAAGGAATTCAGCAATCTTCCTTCTCTAGCCCCTCGTATAGATCCAGGTGCAGGAAGAAAGTGAGGAAGCATATCAGAGAAGCTTGTTATGCAGTTTAATTAAAGTCCTTTTGTGCATTTCTGAGAAGTAAAGATGAGCCAAACTGGAAGCAAGGGGGCTTCTGCAAGCCTCCCCCTTCCTCCCCAAATATTCTTAAGTCCTACATATGTGAAGGGAAAAGAAGACAGACAAAGAAAGGGAACAATTCTGGGGAAACGCTTCTGTTTGCTTTCCCTGTTAGTCCGAGGAACACTTACTCAGCTCTTACAAAGCCAGGAGAAAATAAAAGGCTCCTGATCTTTGTTTCTTTTACATATAACCAGATCCACAGCTTTGAATAGCACCAGACTGACAATTTAAAATCAGACTCAGAGTGTGAATTCTTCTCCCGTTGCCCAAACAAGATATTTGGCTCATGGTGCAACTTCTCCTTCTGTCTTTAGGAAATAAAACTGAGTTTTAGCCTCTGTGTGTGTGGTTGCTGTGTGTCACAAACATCTCCCAGCTTAAATCCCACTGGATCTCCAGACCCTAGAAAAGCTGGAGATGTTTCCCATCACTGGCCACTACCAGGATCCTAAGGAGGATCCGAGGGGGGTGGATCTGGCACGACTGGGCCAGGACATGGGGAGGGCTGGTGGAGCTGACTGCTGCCCCTGGGACGAGCTGCAGCTGCTCTGTGACTCTTTCTTTGCTTCCAGAGCTCCTCTGCAGAATGGTTACATGAGTTTGTGCAGGAGAGCTGACAGCACAGCAGTGCTGCAGATTCTCACCCTCTGCTTCCCAGGCTGGATGCTCTGCAGCCAAGTTAGCCATGGATCATGCTGGGATCCCATAACCAGTGACTGCAACCCCTGGGCTGGGAGAGGGATACAGGAGAGAGCTGCAAGAGAGGGGCAGTGCAAGGTGAGCACAGGCTGCTGCAAAAATGAGCTGCACAGGGAAGGTTCCTTCACTTCTGTATCTATTTTAATTTTAATGGCAATCCAAAGGGGCATTTCAGCTTTGCTGTACCAAGGGAGATCATTTCTACCGGTTTTCCTCTATGTTAGTGGAGACAAAAACACACCAACATTTCCAGCCTGTACCCTGCTCCTGTAACAACCAGTAAATGCCCCTGCTGCAGCAGGTTCAGTTATCCCTCTCTGGCCAAACAGTAACATGGGCATTCACTAGATTTTTAAACACATGTATTAATACCCAACATGGCTGAAAATTTAGGAAAAAATATTCCCTAATATCTGTGAACAAACCTCCACATACAGATTTAATCACTGCTTTATGCATTTTCTGAGCATTGTAAAAAAGAGATTAGAGTCTCCTGGACAGCTTTCTCTAGGATTCTCCAGGCTTTCAGTGTGAGTGCCCTGTTTATCTTCAGTATTAACTCTGTATCTGCAGGGGCTTTAATAAGTGTGTTTTCATCCTTCACACACCCAGATAAAGAGCTTCACCCCTGAAAGCTGTGATTACACCTCAGCAACCTCTCTCTTGGCAGCGTACGTGTGGTTTCTGTTTCGTGTTGTTTTCCTGGCTTGAATTAACACATGTTTCAAGACTCTAATGTACTTCTTTAATAACTGACTTCTATAAAAAAAAGAAGATGAAGAATTTCATCCAAGAATTCCCAGCTGGAGACATCTGTTCAGCAAGTCACCTGATGAACACTCTAACCAGCCAAGTGTGAGTTATTTTTATTGGTTCAATGTTTTAAAAATAGATTTTTTTTTTCTTTTAACTGATACCTTTCTAGTGGATTCCTTCACTGGTCTACAAGGATTTGGATTTATTTCTCCTGAAGGACTAGTACAGCCCAAACTGAGTGATCCATTCCAAAACCAAGCTGACCGGCTGAAACCAGTAGGAACCAGTTAAATGCTTGAAATGAGGGTTTCCACTAGGGTAATCAAGTTTCCCAAGAGGTGATGGATTTGATGTATAGCCTGTCATGATGAGTTGCAGGCACTCAGCACCTCTGAAAATCAGGCCATAGCAGCTTTCAGCAAATGTAAAGAGACGGGGTGTGCACGTGTGAGCTGCAGAGAGGACACACGTCTTCATTGATCTCGAAAGGCAGGTTGAACTGTTCTGCTTTGAATCACATGATTTGTCATGTTATTTAGCAGCTGTTAAGCTTAGGTGAGCTTGTAGGATCCTGTCTGTGCACACTCAGCCCCGATCCTCTCTCAGTTGATTTGTCACTCCCTGAGTGCTGTGCACCCTCCTGGTCACTCCTCCCCACCAGCCAGCATCCCAAAGGTGCTTTCCAGAGGGTGGGGCTGATATGTTTGATTTTCTACTTCTCTGTGTCTTATCTGGGAAGGCTTTTGAGGCCCTTGGACTTTGCCTTGATTTGAAGCCTTGTTTGGAGCAGGACCCCAGGTCGACATGGGAAGGGTGACCTGAGAGATGACAAAAGAGGAGGAGTAGAAGGGCAGAGTGGGTGAAGACAGGAATGTGGGAGTGCACCTTGTGCTGGGTGTTGTAGACCCTCCTGCTGTCCATCCAGGCAGAAATCTCTCAGCCAGCCTGCCAGCAGCTTCATTGCCCACTGGCTGGCCTAAGCCACTCACCCTCCTTGAACTGGGACAAACTGGAGCTCTGAACTCTCCACACCCCAGCACAGGGCATTCAGTGGGTGCAGAGCACAAGAGCCCTGCTTGCCTGCTCTATCCAGGCAGTGGGTACCTGAAGGAAAACTCTGTGGGGACCCCTCTCCTGTGAGCCCTGGGAAGGGCTGAAGGCTCCCCAAGGACTGTTAAGGAGGGGGAGCAGCAGTGCAGACCCCCAGTCCTTTCTACACTTTCACCCTGATGAATTATTTGCTGTTGCAGGCAACAGTGGGACATCATAGGCAGAGAACGCACTAATATTTTAGTCTTTCCCCTTTTTTCTTCCCTTTGGAATAGTTTGAATTAATAACTTTATATATTTCAAAAGAAAGAGAGGTTTTTCTCACTTGAGAAAAAAAAAAAGAGATGTTTTCTGAAAACTGTATTTTAATTGAGCCAGGCTCGGGAGAGGGGAGGCTGAGGGACGAATTGCTGTCATGGAATTAGCTTTATGAAAGAAAAGCAAATCTCCACCCTGTTCAAACATTGGGAACACATCACAGAGGCATCCTGCTGCACCAAATGGTAAACATGTCCATGTATTATATCACTTATGGCTTCCTTAAGAGTTTTATGATGCTTTCTCAATTACTGTGTTTGCATTTGTAATTAGAGTGCAAAACACATTGTGAAGGCAAATTATAGAGCTAACTTGTCCTTTCAAAATAACCCATTTGCTCAGTGTGCTCCCAGAAGCATCTCTTTATTCAAGGGACTCCAGTGAAGGAGTAACCTCCTCTGCTGAGGGTGCTGGAATCCACACTGGCTGCAGGGAAGGGAGAGGAGAAACACACTTTTGCCCCAGAGTTTTGTTGTGCTTGGGCCTGACCTTCAAACCACTGAAACTCCTGTTGGTTTCTTTAAGCTCAGCCCTCCACAAGTTTGAGCAATTAATGGAACTGGGGGGAGGTTTTCTTGCTCTGCCACCAATTTCCTCTCTGGCCTTGGTCATGCCACTTGACCTCCTTAGTTGAGAAGAGTTACTGGCCAGAACTACTCTATGGATGTGACTAAAAACCTCCTGTGAAGAGCAGGGATATTACTGTTCAATCATCAAACATCTAAATAAAGTTGAATAAGCAGGGTTGTTACTTTGTCCTGCAGAGATTCACTCCCATGCAGGAAGGTGATGATGACAGCAGCTCTTTGGGGCTGATGCTTTGTGTGCTACCAGCCTTTGCCCTGGGCTGCCCTCACACCTCACTCACTCCCTGCTCAGGTGTAAGGGTGACACCTTGCTCTGTGCTGGGGTCCCCAAGTGCTCCCCAGGGCAGGGTCTCTGCCTGCTCTGTCACAGAGAAGCTCCTGACCAGCTGCCCTCGTGTTTTCCTCTGGCTACCGAGCCTCAGCAGCAGAGATCTGATCTCCTCTTAGGCAGGTCGATTCTGGATAGAGCAGACTGGAGTCTGGGCCAGCTGTGCACTTTGCCTTTGAATTCAGTAGGGAAAAAAACGGCATCCAAGTCTGAACTTGGATGAAATAATGATCTGCCCAAAGTGGAAAGGAAGCAAAGTCTCACAGTTACTACACTGCTGTGTTTGCAGAGAATCCTTGTGTTTATTGTCTATTTTGTTTATTTGTTTTGCAATGCCTACACTAAGCAGGAGGACCTGACTTTAAGTGGATTTATCTGTAAGCAACACTTTTTTCTTCTGTACCTGAGTCGAGAGGGCACAGAAAAGGGTCCTGCAATACGTAGCTCTCCCATAAGTGCATCCTCCCCATTCCTGGCCATGAGGAGTTACTTGGCTTTGCTCTACAGCCAAGGTTTTGGAAAGTCTAAGCTCAATCCTTGGCCCCTACCTGGCACACTGCCCACCAGTGTCCTCTGCTTGTGCATCAAGGTTCCATGAAAACAGGCCAAAATTGGTTTTGGAGTAAAAGAAAACCCAAAGAAACCCAAAAGAAAACCCAAAGAAAACATTGCACTACAAGATTACTACAATCCTCTTTTTCCCTTTCCTTTTCTTCACTTTTCCCACTATGAAGACATTTGTCCAACTTTTACTCCCCCACAGGTAACTCCCCATTTAATTTCCAATGCAGCTGAGTTAGAGAAGTTCACCACAACACCAACTCTGCCCTTGCCAATGCTCAATTATTAATTCAATTCTTGATATCTCTTGCATGGGTCAGCAAGGTTGATTCCTTGGCCCCAACTTTCTGTCAGGTGCTTGTTCCTTCTGAGCAAAGGTTAGGTCACCTTCCGATGATTCACTGAAAAAACTGGTTTTATTACTTTCCCTGGGCATGGGAGAGTTTCTTCAAAGAAAGAAGCTGCAGCCTATGGGATGACCATCCCAAAAAGAATGACTGCCAAAGGGGTTTGGTTAGGGGTTCAGCTTAGTAACTGCCATCACATTGGTCATTTAATGTCCTTAAATCCAAGAGAGTTCCTGGAGGAATGAGTATAAACTTTACAAATTGTGTGATTATTTGTGAAGTTGTTTAGGAGGGGCATTTTCTGCTGTTGATATGAGAGAAGAAATTCCAGTGTGGTGTTTTGCAGTGCCAGGTTCAGTCCAGTTTCCATAACCATGTGTTTAGAACATGGCCCAGGTTCACTGAGCAATGTCAGAACACGACCAGGGAATGGGATACAGCTGCAAAGCAGGCAAGCTCAATTTTCTTGGGGGAAGAAAAGAGAGAAGGGCGTTTGTCAGCTGAAGGATCCCATTTGTGAAACACCTACTGTTGTTTGGGTAGCTGGGGTTGAAAATATGTCTGTCATCACCCTGTCCTTGTGGCAGCAATGCTGTTTGCTTTGCTCCACGGCTGTGCTGAGCGAGATGAGTGCTGTCCCTGCTGATCCCAACCTGGGCAGCCCTGGCTGCAGCCCCTTGCCCCCAGGGAACCCTGCAGGCTGCCAGCATCTAAGTGCCACCAAGGCCAAATCCAGAGAAACGGATGCCAAGAAATATCAAGGTGTGAGTTGCAAAATTTCAGCTTTCTGTGGTTTTCTTTTCTGATGAAAGCCTATTTCAGCCGCTGAAGGAAGAAAACACCCTCCATCTAACACATGGAAGACTTTTTTTAATAAATGCCCTTCAAAACCAGAGAACTTTACCTGCCTTATGAAATTGCATCAATATTTCAAGAAATAGCACAGTGGAAAATTCATATTCATGTTAGGTACCATAACGGGAATTTGCAGCACCTACAGGGGAGAGCCATGTTTTCTGACAGTGCTTACAACAGGGGCAGAAGATAAGCATGTAAAAAAATACATTAAAATCTCTTTACTTGGCAAAATCCTTGTAGTTTGTGCTATTTTGAACCTGTCAGCTGCTTAAGTAACAGCTTGTCAGTGCTCGTGGCCCGGCCGAACACGAGCCTGGTAGCATGGCTGCAGATTGTCAGGGGCTGAGTGATCTCCTGGGCTGTGATTTATGACTCCACCAACAATGACAAGCAAGGAGAAAAGGCCCTGGCAATTTCAGAAGCAGTTGTGGAAACAATTAGATCACTTTTTTATTAGGTCGTTTATACAACTCTTCCTTTTAAAAATTAGATCCTTGATGAGTGCATTTTTCATGCACTTGGGCGCTTTGTCCTGTTTTTCAGTTGAGGGAAAATCCTGGCTTTCATTTGGAAATACTCCTGAGCTACGTCTTTAACTTCCCAGGGGTGCACAGGCCATCCCTGAGCTCACCCAAAGTCCTGGTCCATCTGCAGTCAAAGCCCTCTGTGAAGAATAATTCCTGCAGGAATTGCACTGCTTTCTGTACCATCCTCTCATTCCTGGTTGCTCACATCCTTCTGCTGACCTGTTCTTTGTCTCCTCTGCAGCTGGTGGGAAGCTTCTGGCAAATCACACTGGAATAGGTAAATAATAAAGATTTGAAAACTGATAGAGAAAACTTGGACCAGAATGGTTTGGGTTTCTTTTACCATTTTTAGGGGTTTTTTTTACCCTTCTCATTTCCAACAGCACAGTTATCTAGTTGTCATATTTCCATTTCTAATTTCCTCAGCAGTGGTTTGCCCAGGCAGCTGAGCAGAATCAGGTCTCATCTTTTCCTAAGGAGCCAGTGGCATTTCTCTAAATTGCCCAGAGTACTGCTATCCAACCTCTTGAGCTTGGAACATGAGTTTACTACTGGGCATGTGAGATAACATCCCATTAGATAACATATCTGAAAAGATACGTTTAATCAAAATCTCTCCCACACCTTGTTTGCTTTCTTGGCACTTGTCAGTCAGTGTGTGTGTCTCATTGAGCTCTACCATGATAGTAGAGTTACAACATCCCCATTTTGGAATTGTCTTACAGAGAAAGTGGCTCCAAAAGTGGCCAAAGCCCCTCAGCATCCCAGGCACTCCCCAGAAGCCAAGGGATCCCAGCACAGGTTCAGGTTCCTGGGGTGGATTTGACTTATTTTGCACCAAGGTTAATGCCAATATAATGGGAATTTCTGCTAAGAAAGATAATAAAATACGAACCTGAAAAATGAGCTCTTGCTAAAGGGAGTCTCATTTCCCTCATTCCCCTTCTTTTAAGAAGCAGGGAGATCTTGGGATTTCTCCAGCACTGTGTATTGACAGATGAGGCAGAGAGTTGTGCTCCACCATATTCTGTATCCCAATGAGCACAAAACTTACTCTCAGCTTTGAGTTTTATCGTTCCTTTTCAAAACCCGCTTCTCTTGTTCTACGCACCAGCAAAAATCCTTTTCATTGCCATTAAAAAGGCAACTGAGGTGCCCATTATTTTATTTTTCTTTTTAGTATTTGTACAGAACTCAGCAAATAAAAATGGGTCCCAGATAAAAGGTGTGTCCTTTCTAGTAAAGCACAAAAAAATCTTAATCTTTGGTCCAGAAGCAGTAGATTGCCACAAACAGTCGGCAGCTAAAATCATTAATCTTTGCTGCTTGCCCAACTGGTACTAGTAGTAAAGAAGATAATACACTAGCAGAATCAGTGACCCACTACAAATTGGTCTTGAAAGGTCCACCAGCCTAAATAGACTTTTGCTGATCCAACACTTGTTAGGAATCCCAACAAAGAGACTATTGGCTCATCTGATGAGCCGCTCACTATTGGGCCTTTTGCAATGGCTGGTGATGGATGACCATACCCTCTTTGAGGGGGAAGATGCAGCTCCTGGTATGGGGCCTTTTCTCATCTTAAATTTGTACTCAATAAATCACAGGTGCAGAAGAGACAGCATCAGTTTCATTACACCTACATGCTCCAGTATCAATCATGCCAACACAAGGGGCTGCGTACAGTTCATTTCGGGAGGCTCTTTCTGTTCCAATACCATTTCCATTCCGTTGTGCTTTAGCATTCCTAAAGTGTTGAACCTCTGCAGAGAAACACCAGGGAGAAGGATGGGATGTGCTGTAATTGCACTCTTTCGACACAAGACAGGGCTTAGCTCACATAATTCAGTTTATGATACCCTGCTATTGTTTAAGGTGAAGTGCTGAATAGTTTGGTAAAGATTCAGTGGTCATCACACACCTCTTTAGTTCTTAACCTTGTTTTTTCATTTCCTCTTTGGCACAAACCCTTAGGCAGAGCTGCAGCAATTGCCCTGGAGTGGTCCCCTTTCTGTGATTATAATATCATTTTCCTGTCTGGTTTATGATATTCTTTTAGATGATGCTATAATCCCATACTTACTCTAACCCAAACCTAATTCTGATAAAGAAACCAGGCAGTTTCTTCAGTGTTTTCTCATTTAAAAGAGTTTCTGCCATGTCCTCTCTGGCTAGTAAATACCCTGGGACCTTTGCAAGGTATGTCCATTAGGATTCACAATTCATAAATTTATTGCAGAGCTCCCACATTGTTATGTTAATTCCAGTGTCAGCAGTTAAAATACACTTAAAATGAAGGAGGCTTTAGAGCTCTCAGACTTCATATTTAATGTGCATAATCAAATACTTTCATGGCATGAAATGCATGTCTAACACTCATCATAAAAACTATGAACAATGTTTTTCAAGTATGATAAAAGGTAACAGATTATTCCCCACGTGTGGCCAAAATCCATTTTGCCATCTTTATGCAGGCAGAGTAATTTCTTAGTGACCAATTACACTCTGATTTGCATAGGAACAACTATGTTTCATGCAATTAAGTTATCACAAAGTCCTGTCATTCTGCAGCACTCTGTTAATCTTTAACTCAACGAAAAGCCATGTCAGCAGAGCACCAACACAGAAAAGATGGGTGTTCAAAGGAACTGCAATAGGAGCACATTCAGAACTGTCAGACAGAACAAGCTTTTCAAAAGGACACTTCCATTCAGTTTAAACCTACAAGGGTTTTGGGCTGACACCTCCATTTATTTGCTGTAGGGCTATAAGGAGAGAAAGAGACTTTCAGTCTTATTAAAGCAGTATTTGGAATACAAAAAAAAACATTAAAAATTGTTTTCCTATGCTCCTTTTACTCCATCTCAGCAGCAGATCATAAAACAGGAATGCTATTAATGTGAGACAAGAAAATATTGGTTCTAATATGCATCAAAAAAACTTGATTTTCTTCGAACCAGCCACCAAAATCTAGTAATTTCTTTATTTTTTACAATTTGTAGGCAGACACATATTTAAAAATTATATTTAGGAGTACAGAAGCCCCAGGAAGTAGCATCTTTCTGCCACATCTTTTGTGGCTGTCAGGTCTAAGAGCTAAGGCCACCAATATGATTCAGAGATTTTTCTGGTCAGTGCCTACAGCACGTCCAGTTCTACCTGATAAAAATGGTGATTGAACTTTGAGAGGACATTTGAGGACACAACATGATTGTGTTGGTGTCAGACCCTTACTGATACAAGCTGGCTCAGGACCACCATAACCAGAGAGAGCCCATCTGCATCTGTAACCCCAGCTGCTCTCCAATACTGGGCACTCAGTGGTGTTTGAACACGTGAATATTTGCAGGTAAAAGTTTGCAGGTTAGTTGTTTTTACATGCTTCCAAAACTCCCACAATCACAGTCCAAGCAGGCTCTTCCTGCTAACATTTTCATCATTTTCACTGAAAGCTGGCACTTGTCTACTTGGCTTTCGTGTTTTGTCCCAGAGTTATTTACTTATGTGAATGTATCTGTTATCTAATATTCATTTGAACTGGTTAAATTTGCAGAAAATGTTTCTCTTTCAGGGTTGCATCTAAATTTTTGTATTTTTCATTTTTCATCTCAATTAAAAATAAATCATGCTGTGAGTTCCCTCTTTAGTTTCTTTTATCATGCCACCAACTCTGTGCATTTTGTCACCTATATACAAATAAAAAGGTCTTTCTAATGCATATCAGCACATATATCCCAGTAACTGGCTTTTAGGGCTACTGTCCAAAAAAATTTTCTTGTCTTTCATTTGCACTGTGCTGCAAAGCATGGGTTTTACTCCAAAGAAACTGTAAACAACTCTCTGTCATCTTCATTCTGGCCTAAATCTATAAGGAATATTAATAGCACTTGTAAGGTGAGACAGAGATTAAAAATATTAAAATATGACTTGGATGTTTTCAAAGGTTGCATGCTGGGTAACATTTCTGGCACTGCCAAAGGACCAGATTTGTTTGTGCAATTTTAGAAGTGACTTCAACTCCTCGTTTTCAAGGTGTCTAAAGCTTTCCACAAGTATAAATAGGTGTTTTATGTTAGGTTCAAAAGCACCAATGTAAAATAAAATCGAGGTGCTTTTGCTAATCCCATCAGAAACTTGTTTGCACTGTTACTGTCTCTATCTAAATAATTCCCAAAATTGGGACTTTGCTGTTTAGATGTCTTTGGGAAGCTGTAGCCAGAGGTAATGTCCAGGTGATAGATTTTGTATGGAAAGGAAAAATGCTGTTCAAATAGAATTGAACTCTACTCCTGGCCGAGCCAGTGACACAACTGCAGGTGATGATCAGTGGCACCTGGTCCCAGTTTACTGGGACTCCTGGAAAATGGCAACCCCTTGCTCTTGTCCCTGGGGCACTGCACCTGCAGCTGAACACCAGTACCCTCCCCCAGAGCAGGAAGCTCCAGGGAGATCAGTGTGCACAGATTCCCATCAGGATATCAGCTGGGAGGCTTTAATGCAGTCCCTATCACTTCTGGTGGAAAGTCCAGGGCCCCAAGGGACATCCTGCATGCACCAGGCACTGCCCCAGTCCTCCCAGGCAGAGCTGTCCCCTGGCCAGGCTGGGCACACTCATGTGAGCACACGTGGGCTCTGGACACTCCTGCCACATGTCTGTCCTACATCTGTCACCTGGAACAACCCCAGAGCTCCCGGCCAGCAGCAGGTGATGCAATGCCCAGCCTCTGACTGCTGTGCCAAAGGAAATGCACTCTGACCTGGGAGCATCCGAGCAGGAGAGCAGAGCAGGAGGAAGCACAGAGGAGGAAGCACCTGCACTTTGTGTTGTGAACTGCACATCATGTCCTGCTGGATATCAGGGAGGTGGGACTGAACACTGTGTTACAGAACATGCACAAGGAGGTGATACCCTGGGGAGGCCAATTTAAAGCAGGCAACCTTGAAAAACACTGCTCTTGAGTGTAAAAAAGTTTATCTTGACTGGGAGGGTGTTTGTGAAGTACTTTGCTTCTGTTGGTCAGCAGGAAAAAAGCTGTATCAAAGGGCTGGCTGCTGAAATAAAATCTGAATCCATCCCTCACAGAAACTGATGGGGCCCTGATTGTGCTCTGGGCAGTCAGGAGCCATGAAAATGTTCTGGAAAAGGTTCTCATAACCTGATAAAAGAGCTGATTTAATAAAATTATCACATTGTCAGTTTATGATTTTACTTAGAAATCTTTTTGGCCTAGTTCAGTTAAAAAAAAAAGAGTCACCAGCTTTAGTTCTTTTGTAGAAAAAAGATCCCATCATTTATTAGATGAATGAAGATATCAATTTCTGTTTAAACATTAACAGGGTGATGCCAAATATTAGTCAGTTCCTAATAATTTTGAGGGATTAAAAAGATAATAAAAGTAATAGTCCATTACATTACCTACTTCAGCAAGATTGTAATGAATGTAATAAATTCCAGATCAGGGTTATAACAACTTCCATCTATTTAAAATGAATTTGTAGGGTTACTTTCATTAACTATGTATATGGAGAAAATGATCTGACATATTACTTTAAAAGAGCTGTAAAACCGATTAGAAGGAAATATGCTTCCCAGACAGTGATCCAGGCCGCTGGGGAAATTTTATCCCTGAAAAGATGGGGGGCAAAAGGAACAGAAAAGGAAAGGACCTTCGAAGATGCTATTGCTCTTTTTTTTTTTTTTTTCCCCTGCCCCAAAGTCACTTTTCTCCTCAGGAGAGATCCAGGCAGTAACAGTGGGCAGAGATCAGGAAAAGGATGAAAACCACTTTCTCCCTGACTTTTCTATTCCCTCCACCTCCTTCCTCAGGAAAGGATGGATCTGTTAATGAATAAAGGGCTCCCACCCCGGGGATTTGTGCATGGAAATGAAAGCGTGCCTGGTTCTGGTGCAGCCCTTCAGCAGCCCAGGGGAAGGCTCAGGCATTAAAGGGGACAGTGGCCTCATTGCTCGGAGGAGACAAGGGACCTAGCACTTGACTGCACTACAGAAATTACTGCTGCACCTAGAATGCAGCCTTCATTTATCAATTTCATAGCAAGGGGGGAAAGGAAAGGGAGGGGGGAAGCCAACATCTGACTGCCTTTTTCAGCTCACGCTCCATCTAGCCACCGAGAGCCCTCCAAATCCAGTCATGTGTGTTATAAGGAGTCCTGAATAAAGTAACTTAATACTAATGATTTATACTTAATTGGACCTCTAAGTGATTAAAGTGGCAGTAATGAATGAGTAACATCCTTCTAATTCCCTTTTTCCATTTGGCTTGGCCTGCAGGCCCTTTCTTTGTGCAGGATTTGACTTGGGGCTAAGCAGTGCCAGTGGTTTTTAAGCTTTTAGTAGCACGTCTGGAATGAGCCACTTGGATCATGTTTACAATAAATGACTCCATAAACATGCTACCAGAGCATTGGGTGGTTTGTTTGGTTTTTTTTTTTCTTTCTTTCTTTCTTTCTTTCTTTCTCTTTCTTTCATTTATTGGATTAGCCAGTTCTAAGGTTAATGAATATGCATTTGGCAACCCATGTTTGTGAGGCCAAGTCCCATGTGGGCATCAAAGGGTTTGAAATGTGTGAGTGTAAATATCAGCTTTGTCAAAATATTGATTCACTTGAAGAATAACATAGCACGCTCCCCTTTGCACTGATCTTCATAAGGATAAACTTGCTTTATATATATTTTTTACTTATTTTATAGGATTTAATATTGACAATTAATTGACTGAATAAACTGAGATTTTCTGACTTTGTACTACACTAATCTCTACCTGCCTTTGCAGTCTAAAATTTATCATTACCCTCTACTTTAAAAAAAGAAATCCAGTAAAAATGTAGGTGTTAACACTTGAAATATGTCATCTTTTAAACATAAAGAGAGATCCAGAACCTCATGTTTCACCTTGTGTTGGTAAAGGGAATATTAGGCAGCACAAAGTCTGCTTTAAGTCAGAGGGAGATGTGTGGAGCTCTTGTCTCTCACTGGGGCGGATCCAGCTCACTCCTGGGAGCTGGGGCAGCTCTGAGATGGGGGAACAGGAGAGGAGCAGTGAGGTGTTCATGGCACTGTGCTAAATTGCCAGATATTTAAAATCAGTTTGGGTTTGTCTATCCACATGCCCCAGTTACACTTTTCACTGGAACACAAATAAGAGTGTGCCACATACATCTCACAGTCACTGGGGTGATGTTGCTGTGGTTGGGTTGTGACAGCAAAACTTCCATAATGCAATTTAAAAAACTAATAATAATCCTTGAGCTTCTTTTACACACAAAATTTTATTAATTTACAAAACCCTCTAGCTCTCTCTTTATGTTGATTTTCTTGTTTGGCTGTGGGAGGCTTTGATCTACCTGGAGATCTTGTATTAAAACAAATTATTTGGGATGTTGTTTTTTTTTTAATCCCTGGTTCAGGAATATTTGTGGTGAGAAAATTGTATGGAATAGGTTTGATTGCATCAGATATTGTCAGAGATGAGGACTGTTCAGCAAGCAGAACACTCCCTCACCTGATTCCGAGGGCAGATTGCTGGCTGCCGTCATGGATAATAAAACTGCTCTGCGGGTGTTGATAGAAACTGGCTAATTAATAGACCATTACTGTGCTGTCACTGACTAACATTAGAACCTTCTGAGACCAGTTATGCTGGCAAAAATCTGGAGGAACACTCAGGCCTGGTGAAAATCAGATTTGGTCTTGAATTTTAGAAGTATATGATTTTTTAGGTGTTGTCCACACTCATGTTTAAATTGTGTGGATACTCTCTGTGAGATCAATGCTCACACAGGGTTATACACCTCAGATAAAGGGAAAAATGCAGGGAATTTCAGTGAATGAGCTCTGGTGCCCTCACACCTCTACAAGCACTTGATGAAGTTTATACCCTATTTACCACAGCCTTTTGGGAGGTTTGCCTGCACCTCCAGAGAAAGGGCTGTGCACCCAGACACTGAGCATCCCTCTCCTCTCCTCTCCTCTCCTCTCCTCTCCTCTCCTCTCCTCTCCTCTCCTCTCCTCTCCTCTCCTCTCCTCTCCTCTCCTCTCCTCTCCTCTCCTCTCCTCTCCTCTCCTCTCCTCTCCTCTCCTCTCCTCTCCTCTCCTCTCCTCTCCTCTCCTCTCCTCTCCTCTCCTCTCCTCTCCTCTCCTCTCCTCTCCTCTCCTCTCCTCTCCTCTCCTCTCCTCTCCTTTTGTTTTCCCAAGATTTCAGGGTCACCTTGCCCACAGTGAGTGTGCAGGAACCATTTCACACATTGGGTTTTCTCATTCCTGTGGTTCCAGCCAGGAGTAATCTCAGTTAAACATCTTTTGGGATGGTGCAGCAATGATTCAGGAGGAGCCTGACAAGGACATTAGTAGGGAGTAGCAGGGAAGGGAGAGGTATTATCCAGAGCTACAGAAAATGCCTGCTCAGGAGTACAAGAAATGAGAAAAAGCAAAGAGTGGAAGAAATAAGCAAAGAAAGAGAAGTACCAGCAACATTTAACACAGGGGGAAGGAGTCAAAGTGATTTCTGTAGCAGTAGGAAGGAGAAAGCAAGAGCAAAAGTAAGATTTATGGAGGAGCAGCTAATATGAGATTGGAGTTTGTCAAAGGCTGAAGGAAAATAAAAGGAAATAAATATGAAAAAAGGCAGCAAATTGGGCATTTGGAGTGCTAGAAGTTAATTAGCCCAATTTGCTGTGCCCAGGCTGTCCATCTCCTCCCAGAGCCCTGGGAAGGACTCCCAGAGCTGCAGGAGTGGAAGCAGACAAGGAGCACTTGGCGTCCAGCACCAAAGCTTTGTGTGCTGCCCGTGGCTGGGCGGTTCATGGGCTGCAGGAAAGGCAAGGAGACCTCCCTGGCTGCTCCCTGCAGAGCTGTCCCTGCTCAGCCCCTTCCCACAGAGCAGCACCATCCTCAGAGGAGCTGTGGGGATGCTGCCTGTTGGGGCTCTGGGAGCTTCACTTCAAACACTTCAAACCATCTTCACATGGAAGGAACCTTGAGCACACAGCTCTGCCCCCTGCTCATCCTCCCAAATTCTCCTGAGCAGCCTCAGCCATGGCACAGGGAGTTCCCAGGAGGACTCAACTCCTCGAGGCTGTACAAACACACCATTTGCTTCTGCATCTCTTTGAACTATCCTCAAAACACCAGTGCTATAATTGGATACCCTTACCTCTGCTGGCCTGTGCTGCATGGGTCATATATGTAAACATCAAGCTCAAATAACAACCCCCAAATTTAATTTATTTCTATCTAAACAAGTTCTTTTATCATAAAGCAATAAATTTGTCTTGGTGCTAGTAATTTGTTGCGGGTGACATAACACTGCAAATTGATTAATCGCTACTGTACACGACAAAATGAGAAAAGCAAGGAATTATTATGAATAGCGTCCATCTGATACAGTAGGGATTCATTATTCAAAAGTGTTAGCTAGTGGTTAGCTATCCCCTAGTTGCAGATTACATTCATTTGCAGAATCCTACATCATGCTTACACAAATCAACAAACATGCATTTATTAAGACATGGAATGAAAGCTATTAAAATGTGAAAAATTGCCTTTTTCTTTAAAAAAATTAGTCAAGTTTTGGTGGTAGCCTTTTTTTTTTTTTTTTTTGGTTGGGGATATTTTTGTGTGGCTGAAGTAAAGAAGTTTATTGCATTAATTCTATGTGTGCCTGAACCAGGCAGATCAAGCTAAATATACTGATATTGGTGGTTGGTGTCTTACACTGAGCCCTCGTACCACAGGCTGGAGGATTTGTACTTGAAGTGTTGGGCTGGAATTATAAATGTAAAAAATAAGCTGCCTCTGTCCTTCTAAGTGCATTTTAATTTTTTGCATTATATTTGTACAAATAGATTGCAGTAATGTCTGAGGAACTCACTCTGTTTGGGGTGAACTACAAAAGGGCTCTCTCCTCTAATAAAGTGAAAAAATGATATTTAGAGCAAGGTGCCCCATGTTTCTCAGGCTGAACACTAGACCTTGTTTTGAGTATAGAATTACTCTGAATAAATAAATTCCAGGTGCAAAGCACAGGAAAGCATGATCCAGACCCCTGCTCTGCATAGCTGAGGATCATCATCCCTTCTGAGATGGAGCAAAGTGTGGTGTGTCCATTGCTATTGCAGTGAGTGAGGTGTCCAAGCCTGTCATCAATGGCAGTTTGTGTTCTCTGTGGAAGCAGCTCTTACACAATAACACAGGAAAATTTGGGTTTAACTTTTGAGGAAGGGTGTGAGGAGAGCACAGCCTTTTCTTCCATGCCTGTCTCAGGAGCTGTTGTGCTGCCACTTTGTGATGCTTCTACAGATAACAGGATTAAGGGCATCAAACAGCAACTTCCCCTGCCTCCTCCCCTCCCTCTGCAACTCCTGCCAGTGCAAAGTGCTTTCCCCTCTCTTTGGAAAGTTGCTTCCACCTGCATTGCTTGAAGAAAGAAGCAATGCTTCACAATTCCACATTAATTGTGGAAGCACCAGCTCAGTCTTTGAACTCGAGGCTCCCATCTTTTAGCTCTGCTCTGAAATGCCACATGTTAAATTGTTTTAATGGCTACTTGCAGCAAACCATCACTAAAATATCCCCCAAAAGGGCATTTTTATGTGTTGCTAGATTTTTAAAGTAAAGTTGATCATTCCACTTGGGTGTTCTATGTAAGAAAATGGTACTGCAAGATGAAAACAAGTATATAAAATAGGAGTGTGAGGTCTGTGGTGCATAATATTGGTGCATTCTGGTATTGATTGTTGGGTACACTCTTAGGTCTAGTTTCATTAACATGCTGTGGTTAGATTGAGATACATAGGAGGTATAACCACAGCTCCTGCACTGAGAAAAACATCTCTAAGCCTCCTACTGGGCTCCTTTGAGAAATCTGGGCCCAGAGACAGCAAAACAACTTTCTTCTGTGAATGGTTTCTCCTTGTGTCCATGTAGCCATGTAGACTCAGCAGACAGTTCTTTGCACACCAGAGTCACTGAAGTCAGATCAGTTCTCAGCCAGAGTGGCAAACAGCTCCTGAGTGCTGCTGGCCAGCCCTGCTCGGGTTTCTAAAGAGGAGGAGCTGATTTCTCCTGGAGCACTCTCCACAGCCAGCCATGTGAGTCCCCCCTCCCCAGGCTGCTCGAAGCACTTTCATCTCATGGGGACTGCCTGACTGGCTCCAAACAAGAAGGTGATGTGCAGTGCTGAGCAGAGCAGCAATGCTCACCAACCTCCTCTGCTAAAACAGAGGGAACAAACTGCTCTTTACTGGGGGCTCTACACTTGCTCAGGGGTGATGGCCTGGGAGAAGGAAGGTGGCAACCTCTTCAGACTAACCCTGCATGAATTACCCCATAAAACACACAGTGGGGTCAGCAGGGGATGGCAGGGATGTGCTGGGGCACAGCGAGATCGAGAGGGTCAGCTCTTCCTCAGGGGACATGGGGGAGAATGCAGCCCCACAGCAGGGTCTGAGCTCCAGCCCCACAGCAGGGTTTGAGCTCCAGCCTCACAGCAGGGTTTGAGCTCCAGCCCCACAGCAGGGTCTGAGCTCCAGCCCCACAGCAGGGTTTGAACTCCAGCCCCACAGCAGGGTTTGAACTCCAGCCCCACCAGCAGGGTTTGGGCTCCAGCTCCACAGCAGGGTTTGCTGTCCATCCCCAGTTTCTCAGGGAGTGTTTTAGCTCCAGCCCCACAGCAGGGTTTGCTGTCCATCCCCAGCCCCACAGCAGGGTTTGCTGTCCATTCCCTGTGCTCACGGCAGAATTGGGATCTGGACCTCTCACTGCAAGCACAGGGATGGACACCAAACCCAGCTGTGCACCTGGAGCTAACCAACTTATGTCCTCAAGGACAGCAGTGGCAAACCGGTTTACAGCTGAAATCTGGGGCCCAAGGAAAATCCTGATCTCCTTGGTGCTTAAACCATGAGGTTGTGAGTGGCTCTGACACCCTGTTAGGGGGAAAAGAGATGGGAGATTTTGCTTATCCATTCAGGACCTGCTATAAAATCAGTGACATTAAATTCCAGGTCAGTTATGTTTTTAATCTGATTCTGGACTCAGACTTGATTCAGCAAAGTGGTTTAAACACTTTTAAGGTGCCATCAAACCACTATTCTGCCTAGAACTTGCAACAGAGTTGATTCCTGAAGCAAATTAGCTCCTGGCCATTCCTCTCTGTGCTAGGTAAGCCTTTTCCATCAGCCAGCCACAGTTTTAATGAGAGGAATGAGGGAGAAAAAGAAAGGTTTCGGTCTGGGCAGTCCTTCTCTGCCCTGGGAGTATTGCTGTGCTGCTGTGCAGTGAAAAGTTAATCTTTCTTGACGGGTGATGCATGTGGATAGTACTTCATGCATTTCATACTGAATGCTTGATATAGCTCAGTGATCCCATATAAACACTGCAGAAGCACAGGGGACCCTGGGCAAGGAAAAGATCTGTCTTAAATCCCTGTGTCTGTCACATCACAACATCCTTCTCTAATGACATGCAAACTTTGGAGAGGCTGCAGCCATCTCTGTCTTATCTGGGAGACTTTTGGCTGTTAATGACTAACTACCCAGTGACAGAAGCTCTTTTTGTAGATTGCTTCCCTTTGGTGTTTTGCAAAAACATCCACAGAATCAGTAGATAGGCAAAATCAATCCGTCAAGGGCAGGAGGCTTGTGTAGGTGGACAGCAGGAATCTGCACGCTAGCCAATTGGATCAGTCTGGGATTTATTTTAGGATTTTTTGCCCTGAAGTGGCAGAATCTTGCTTCTTTCTCTCTTGATCCCCTCATATGGAGCCAGAATAGGGCTTTGCAGGGGTGACTTACTGTTTAAAAGACACAAGAGTGACTTTAAATGGGATAAAAATGGGTTTGCAATTTGGCCACAAACCAGTGACAAACCAGAGGGTTTGATAGTTGCTCAGAGCATTTGAACACCCAGGAGCTAAAGAGCTGCTGAGTGTGCTGTGCTCACTGTGCCTGGCACTGGGGGCAGCCAGAGGAGCTGTGCTGGAGTCAGGGCAGCAAATCCAGCTGGGGAGTTGGCTGGTGGGTCTGGACTGCAAGATAAATGTTTATGGACAGAGAAACTTCTCCCTGGATAGAGCCACTACAGGTAAAAACAGCTCTTACAAATCTCTTTATCTCCCAGTTTATCTGTGGCCATGAACAGATTTATAATTGTTGTTTTGGGACTAACTTCTGAATCCACATTCAGGACAAAATCCTCTGAAATTGTTCCCACATTAGAGACAAGAGAGGGCTCTCTTGCAGCTCCTGGATGCAGTCACGCCTCTAATTCTCCCTGGTTCCCTAATTAAAGAGTACCAAAACCTAATCTTTCCTAGAAATGCTTTGTCAGTAGGCAGCAGTGGTCTGCCTGCAGAGTTAAGTACATCAGAGATTTCAGCTCCTTACAAATGCTGACCTCCAGCGAGGCATCAGAAGTTACACTAGCCAAAAAAAAAAAAAAAAAAATCATTTTGCCAGCAGCCTGTCTCTGTCAGCTGAAGAGTTCACCAGGGTTGGTGTGGGGTATCTCAGACTGCTTATGGCCATCACATGGAGTCCCCCGAAATCCAGTCTGCAAGTGTTTGGTTTCACATGGGCACAAAGTGTGCAGGGCTTTACTACATCCATCTGCAAATATCACCCCGTGGCTATCTGCCCTCAGGCTGGTTTTTAAATTGTAAATTAGCAATCAAGCAATGTGGGAATGGGAGGGGAAACAGGGCATGCAGGAATTTGTATGGGAATAGGAATAGGAATAGGAATAGGAATAGGAATAGGAATAGGAATAGGAATAGGAATAGGAATAGGAATAGGAGGAAGAAGGATAGATAGCTATTTGTTCCAAGGTGATCTGAAGGGCAGCAGCAGGTCTGGGAAAAGCCAGTGGTTTCCACGTTCTGTGCCTGTCTAAAGCAGAGGTGTGAGTGCTGCCAGTGGCCCCCCTGCCCCTGCTGACACCATTTACCTGCACAGCTCTCAACAGGTCAGGTCCTCAGCAGGGAATGAACAATGAACAGGGGCATCCTCACATGGAAAGGAAATGAGTAACAGGAGGCATGAATGGAGGTGAATATGTATCGTGCCCTCTGTCAATGCATCATTTTACTCTCAGCAGAGCAAAAGGGAGCCAGGCTTTTATTTACCTACTGCCTGAGCAAAGGCCAGCAGTCCTCACTCTGTCAAGTTACTTAAGTCTAGCAAGTGCTGCAAGACCTGAACCAAAAGGGATGTTAAAGCTGGTGAAAGATTGTCATGGGGTGGGCCATGAAGCTTTTATAAAACAATTGCATCAAGCTTGGGAAGGGAAAGAATCTGAGGCCATTAACCCACCCAGGGATGAGGCTGTCAGCAGAGCCAGGCAGCATGAAATGTCCATTTGCAAGATGTTTTCCATGGGAATCAGTCACCAACCCTCTTCAAACACTTAAAAACCCAGCCTAGCATGGAGGGCATGGGCACTGCTTTGTTCTTCCTACATCTGACACAGAGGGATGGGAAATGAAAAAGGGGAGATTTCCAGGAAGGGGCAAAAGAGAATGGTGGAGGAGCTGGGGACTCCTCCCGGCTGCCTCTGAGCTGCTGCTCATCAAGGCACAGCCTTTCATGTCCCTGAGCTGCTAAAGACATGGCTCCCCACTCCCCAGCCCAGCTCTGCAAGGAGAGAGAAAAATGCTTCAAAGCCAGAGTAAAATCCTGTGTTCACAGGTGTAAGTGCCTACCTAGTGTGGAAGGCTGTGATGACTCCCCCGGGACACTGCAGCCCTGGGCTGTAAAAGAGTGAATTTCTCATCTCTCTAAGGTGCTGAAAGCCCCTCCATGAAGCTGTTGGAAATCATTGGATCAAAACCAGCTGTGGAAGTGCAAAGTGCATTCATTTATTTTGAAACAAAGACCTCTCCTATGGAAAGAATCAAATAAAGTGTGCAGGGGAGTCAGTGGACAAGGGAAGGGAAATGTAGAGCTGATAACAAGGTAGCAATAGAAATGGCATTTGAAAAGCTTTTATACATATATAAAAACCAGGGAGTGAGGAGAGAGAGTGGAAGCAACTTGGATTGGCATCAAAACTCTCTTATCTCCCATATTTACACTCTCCACTGCACAGATTGCTCTAGTTCATCTTTAATTTGCCTTTTGATAGTTGTAGGCTGATACCAAACACTCCTGAAAGCTGACACTTGGCAAATAGCACATTGCACTCCCATCTCAAGTGCATGACATGAGAGAAGGGTTTGAGGCCATCAGAGCTACAAAAGCTGTTGCTGCTGTGATCCTAGGACATTTAACATGACTTGATTTTGCTATTCCTGTGCACCCCAAATGCGTGTGACAGAGGAACAGCTATTTTAAAAAACGCCAAAGCCAAGTGTCGATGAGATAAGCTGGACATCTCTTATCAGAAATATCTCCCTCCACCTTCCTTTCTTTTCTGGCAAAATCTCAACAGTGAGGTGCTCTCTGTGCCAACATGTGCATCCCCACAGGCAGCTGACTCCTCCACCCCTCTCCTCAGCCCAGAAGGTTTCTCCACAGCCCCCTCTTTGTCACTGACACCTTGGGAGGCCCTGACCTTCACAGCACTCCAGAGTGAGTCCCCACGCTGGGCTCAGATATGTGCTGCTGCTGCCTGAGCTGCCAAGAGGACAAACTGCAACAAGATAGCTGCACAGCATTCAATATCTGGGGACTAAGTGGATTACTTAATGGTACAGGAAAATCACCTTGTTGACAGATATCAGCAGAGCAGGAAACAGAATCACGTGTACTCTGTGCATGAAGAGCCAACAAAGATTTGAACCCAACAGCACTCTGTGAAGCACTCAGTTCTTGCTCTTAGAGTTTCATCTAATTCTTGTTTGCTAATATTAAACCCACCCCTTCTTGTCCTACTGACAGCCAACCCAGACATTATTTTTATCCTCCTTCAAAGTGAAGACCACTGCCTTCAAACAAGGTCTGTTTATAATCTGAAAATAGCTGTTGAAATTGATGTTCTCACAATGCATAAAGTTGTTTATAGACAGGAATTTTTTCTGGCAAAAGTTCATATTTAGAGAAACAGCTTTGGAATTTTCTGACCAGAACAAAACGAAACAAAGAGAATTTCCAAGTGATTCCATAAGAATGAGCAAAGCTACACTTCCACCTCTGAATTCCATGTTTCTTGGATCCACAGAGTTCAGTAAGATGAGGCATATGAAGGCATGTGGTTCCCAGCCCTAACAAGGTGTAAATGGTGTGGCTGATGGGGTCCTGATGTCCTCACTGCATCCAACAGAGCAAACAGGAATGATGCAGTCAGTGTTTGCACTACAGTGGCATAAATCTCAAACCCATCACAGAGCAGCATCTGGAGTGTTGGAAGAGTGATGCTGAAGCAGCTTCCTTTTTCTTTCTTTTTTAGTTTAATATTTTTTGCTCACTGAGAGGGACTGGAGGATAAAACTGATTTGCTCTCGCTTGGCCAGGGTGCTTAAACCTGAACCTTAACCTCATCCAGGCAATAATTTAGAGCAAACACACCCTTACACACAAGAAGGGGAAAACCACTTTCAGGGCATTGTCACCAGTCCACACTGCTGCTCACAGCCACATTTCCCTTCTCTGCTGTCCAGATTTGTTTTCTTTTGTATTTCCAAATAAGCATGTTAGCCAACACAATCACACATAATTCAGTATCTGTCAAACCTACCATGAAATGGAGAAACAGTGTCCAGTGGCATGTCTGTGGAGTGCTCAGGAATGGGTTTGTGGTTTGCAGAACAAAAATCACCCTCTGGCTGCCAGGGACCTCCACAGGCTGGGGACCTCTGTGCCCCTGCAGTGACAGAGTGACCAGGAGATTCCCTGCTCTGTGTGGGCAGTGCTTTAACCAAACAGTGGCAAAAGGAGATGCAGTATGTTGGGGTTTGGCTTGATCTGCCTTGCAGCCATTCCTCCTGCATCCCTGGGCCCAGCAGGGCACCTGCCTGCAGCCTCTCCACATAGACAGGGCTGAGCTTAATTGCCTTTCCCTGAGCAGGAACACTGTGTTTGGTATCTGTCTTCTGCTGACTGAAAAACCAAAATAGGAGAAATTTATGGAAATTACATGTCAGACAGACAAGACAAGCCTCACTTCCTTAGAAAAATGGGGTGAAAGTTAGTTTGAAAAAAGCTAATTTTTCATAGGCTAATGCTTTTCTACCATGTTCCTCTTGCTCAAGGCTCTAGATAAAAGAGTTTTCAGTTTGGTATTCTAGCCCTGGGACATGAGACAGGAACCTGCACTGCCCATAAGAACTGAAGATCATTCCTGTTTACATTCTTGCTGTTGTATCTCTGCTTTTCCCTTAGCAGTTAGTGACAAAATAATGATAAATAAGGAGCCAAACAAAATCAGGTGTTAGGACACACTTTGCAACTCATAGACCCCAAACTCTTTAGAAAGATAAAATCCATTTTGTTCCTTTATGAGATAGATGATCATGGCTCTAGAATCTCCCCCTTCACCCATGACCAACCACATCACTCTCTCACTCTGCTTTTTCCTATTTTTTTCATGCATGCAAAGCTCAGCCAGGCAGGGTTTTGCTTGCTCCTCATAAGGAGAATCCTTTGCCCCCTCTGAAGTCACCCAGACTATTCATTCCCATTTTTCCTTGCCCATCAGATTGGGGCAGCTCCCACTCCCTGCCACATTCTCCCTTCTCTCCCTGTGGTGCCATGCACCACATCAAATAATTGTTGTTATAACTCGCCTCCTTCCCCAACTAAAATATACTTGATTGGGAGGGAGAGGGGGAATGGGGAAATAGCTGGGTTTATTTTAATAGTTTCCACTCTCAGTTCAGCTTTATAGTACAGTATATTTAACTTTAACGTATGGACAGCTGGATGCATTTAACAGCACAATGGAAAGAATTTAGCCAGTATACATTTCAGGCCCTGGATTTGGAGCTGATCACTACATATTTCTTCAAAATATTTAGATGCTCCTGCTAAGGATTGTGTTGGGCTGATCAAAATCTGTTTGTGTCAGGTAAGATTTGTCATAGATGAGCCTCTTTATTTCTTTACTTACTGAAACTCTTGCTACAGGAAGAAGCTGGGTTTAGCTGATATCAGCAACTTTAGCCCAGTGCTTATGAAGGGGTTACTCGCCTTCCCTGCAGAAGCCAAAAAAAGCCATAAATACACAGAAACACAGGGACAGGTTCTGAGCCCATTGCTCCACTTGTGGTGACACCAGCTGGAGAGTAAAGGGTCACCAAAGGATCAGCATCTGTCCCCTCTCCTCCCCCCTGCACTGCAATGACAGAAAACAGCTACAACCATGAGACAGACCCATAAATCCTTCATGTCTTTCCACGGGACCTGCATCCCTCTCCAAACATGCTGGTTACCCTCTTGCACCCTCTCTACAGCACTCTGGAGATTTTTCGGTGACAGCCAGGGAAATGAGGCAGCAGGCTTTTTCTCTCAGCAATAAGAATGAAGGAAATTTTCAGCACACTTCAGCATTCATTTGCCTTTTCTCAAAACCAAATAGAATTCTGTTTACTATCATAAAATACCCTCCTTCCCTAATTGTATACCCTCATGCAGAAGCCAGGGTGCCTGAACAACATGATTTTATCAGGTTTATCTTGTTGTCCTGGTGGTGTTACTCAGTGTCTCTTGCAGCAGTGCAAACAGAAGGCAGAGCAGCCAAGGCACTTGCTGGCTGGCTTAGCCAGCTTTCCCTCCAACACTGGAGAATAACAACAGCTTCATCTTTCCACAGGCTTGGGTTTTTCAGGTGTGTGTTTAAAAGTGCTGTTTTCCTCCACTACTGTGGGAACATGCTATCAGGATAGACAAAGTGTAAGGGGCTGTGTTTCAAAGATATTCTTATAAAAATGCCAAAGAGAAGTCAGAGCCCGAGGAACAGTGACACTTATGATTTGGAGAATTTCCAACAAGTAACACAGCTCAGCCCCACGTTCCAAGCTGTGAATGAGCTCCAGCTATTTGGGAAATTATGATGCTTTTAGATGTGTTTGGGTAGATATGTTGCTCTGTCTCTAAACACTGGGAAGGGAAGAAGGAAGGAGAAAGATGCTCAAGGAGAAAAACCCCTTTGGAGGAAAGACCAAATTGTTGGAAAGCTCTGAAGTGTTCTCATTAATGTCATGTCATTACTCCATATTGCTGCACAGGTTAATATAATTGGGTTACTGTGTGTGAGCAATGATCCATAGCATGTTATGGCACTGAAACAAATGACATTTAACCAAGAGATTTGTAAGGCACCTTGTTATCTGCATGGTGAGCAATTGCAAGGGAGAGTCAGATTGCTAGACGAGCGACTGACAAATTAGTTGTTGGGTTTACTGGACAGCTTGGATTTATAACCTCACAAATCCAACATAATTTATTAGATCCATAAACAGACAGATCCAGTGTTTTTACTTAGATTACACTCTTATTGCAGTCTCTGATCCTGTTCTGTTTGCAGTGCTGTATTATTCATGTAGCACTCAGTCCTCTTGGGTGGGGGCAAGGTGAGCTGAGATCAATAAGAAGCTGCAGGTTTCTAGCAAAAAAAAAAAAAAAAAAAAATTACAGCCCATTTAATAAAATAATAATTGCAGCTGGTGGTCCCACACTCCAGTCTCTCCAAAGAGGAAAGGATACAAATAGAAGGGATTGAAAAAAGTTGCAAATTCAACTCAGTAAAATATCTACTCTGTTCTGGGTAGAACAGAGGCCAAAGCTCTTGCCTGCATGCTAAAAGCCAAAAACAAACAAGCTGAATGAGATACAGGGTGGAAAAGGACTTAGTCCCACCTGGATAATCATGATGGTCTGATTCCACCTTGGCCTCTGGGAGGATGAAATATCCCTGATCCCTTCTGTCTTGTCTGGGCTGGGCAGCAGAGGGCTCAGCATTGCCCTCACTGCAGGACAAAGCTGGAGCCCTTCTGGAAGGGCTTTCTTTAAAAACTCATTGAAAAAGAGCATACAGCTCCCACAGGCAGATTATTCCAAACCTTTAGTTGGTGTCAGTTCCCCAGTATCCCTCTGCCACGGCTTAGGTCACTGACTTCTCTTTCTTTCCCCAGGAACCCAGAAAATAAACAATTATGTCCCTCTTTATGCTGCCACCCCAAACAGGCTAGAGGATGGTTATCAGGGATGCCACCACCCTGTGCACCTCACTATTCCCTGCAGCCCTCCTTTCCTCTTCCCACTTTGCCCAAATCCAAACCTTTGCCCTTTCTCCAGCACCAGTTTTGCAGCCCTGTGACCATCCCCTCTGCAGCCACACCTGTGTCCCATGGCACTGGTGGCACCTGGAGCCCAAAGCTCGGCTCAGGGGAACAACTGTGTCCCTACAGCTTTTTCCATTTGAGGAAATGATGAAATATTGCCTCTGTTCAGAGCCTTGGCTCACACAACAATTTTTATGAGGTGATAAAATGATCACCTTTGGGCTCGTGGCTGCTGACTTAGGCCAAAACTACACCACCCAAGAGAGTATTCCTGCTCCTAATCCAGCTGGCATTTGGGATCACTTGCTTTCCAGGTTACAGGATAGTTTGTTTGGGCTAGAAGAGCTCCAGAGAGATGTCCAAGTTTTTTGGATGTTCCTGCACAGCAAATCTGACCTCCATTTCTTTTGAAACTTTTCCCTTCTCTGAGTAAAATTTTACAACTCTTCTCATAGATTGGGTTGATCAAAAATAACCTGGGGAGGCTTGTAAAGCTGGCTCTGAGGTTCAGCTGTAATTCTCTAGGTTAAGTAATGAAAATAAGAGAGCAGTCCAAACTTAATCAAAGCTCTGAAAGCCACGGGCTGCTGGGTGAGTTTGGAATCCCAATCTCTCTGCACACTTGGGCTGATGACAGCGAGCAACCCAGGGCTGAGTTTGTAATCTGTTAAACTGCACAAATAAATGAGAAAGGCTGGCATCAAGTGCCACTGGCACTGACAAGGTGCTGGAGACGACGTGGCTGGGATCAGAAAGCAGGACCTGGCCTGGCTCAGTGACTGGGCAGTGCCAATCCCTCCCCATGAGCACAGCTGAGCTGGGCTGGGCTCAGAGCCTGGGCTGGGCTCTGCTCTTGGCTGGCTCTTGGCTACGGCCACTCACAGGCTGCTGAACGAGTCCTTCAGGGGTTCCCCTCATGGAAAGCTGTTATTGTTAAAATAAACACGCATTTAGCTGCACCATCTAATATTTCACAAGCCTGAGGCTCAGCAGTTGGAATGCATCTTCCCCAGCCTTGAAACAGGAGGCAGCACGAGTGGAGGATTGGAGCATTTTCAAGGCAAACACGGGAGGATTTTATTGGGGCAGCTTTGGTGTGGCTGTCACTGCCTGGAACAGTGCAAGATCCCAACTACCACCCTTTCAAACACATCTGCTGGGGGAGCTTGGGCTGCTTTAGTCAGGTGTGCTGGACACTTCAATCCCTACCTGAGTCAGTGTTAAACCCTGAATGGACTGAAGAAAGAGGGAAACACACCCTGCCTATCCCTGCCTGATGTCTTCCTGAGCAGATTTTGCTGAGTTGCTTTCTTGGAATAATTTGATTAATTTTAATATTTAAAAATGTTACAGACCAAGTTCATGCCCAGTTTAACATCAATTAATCTACCAAAGAGTAAAGCCTGTGAAAAACTTAGAACTTAAAAAGAGCAATCCAACATTCTTTCTTGTTTTCTTTGAAGCAGGTTCTATACAAAGATGCAGTACCAGATTTTATATAAAATGCCTAATTAAAGCAAGCCTCCAAACTATGCATTTTCATTTTGTGGCATTCAAGAAGAAAAAAAACCCAGCCCTACTAATAATTACTAAAAAGGAAACTCAGCAGGGAAAGCAGGAGGAAACATGGAAGGCAGTGAAGGAGGAGAAATGCTCAGCATATGGAGGGGTTAACTAAATCTGAGCCTGTGATAATGCTCTCGTGTTTGCCAGGGAGACTGGGGAGAAAATCCTAATGGACCTACTGGAAACTGTTAATGCATTTTGGTTATGTGTACAAAAAGGACACGAAGCCAACAGAAGTGGCTAATGAAAAATTATGTGAGCATTCAGCAGCGCCCATTATTCAGAGCCCTGATGGTGGTGGGGAGATGTGAATGACACTGGTCAGGTGAAGAACTGGAAAACCTGGTGCAGTATCACCTTTCAGACTGAGTGCTGCCAGCACACTTAGGGAAGCATTGAATCATAGCTGGGAGATGAGATATTGCTTTAGGGAGATGCAGAGAGGCATGTTACTAGCATACACTTCAAGGCAGAGAAAACAGTCATTTGTTTCACAGGTGAATAAATAAGCATTTCCTTGAGCAAGCCCAGCCATCCAGCAGGGCTATCACAGAGGCTTTCATCACCAGCAAAAAATAGAGCCTGCTCCCACTCATGGGAAAATTTCATGGCTAGATATAAGTCAAGTCCATGTTGCTCCCAGACACTTGGGCTATCACAGCTTTGGGCAGAGGTTCTCTCTGTGCAGCACCTATTCCAGCAGGAGCTTGCTTTGGGATGGAAACCTCCCTGTGTGGCCACAGAAAATCACACACATGGTCTTGAATACCCCAGCTGTAGCTTCCTCATGGACAAAGGGAGGTGGGCACACAACATTAATTTCTAGAAACTTGGACTGTAGGAAAAATGGCTTGGAAAAGTTTTTTTTTTTCTTTTTTTTCTACTGATATTTCCTCTGTATTTTTCACTGGAATTTGAGAAAATAAAAATGTATCTCCTTTTCCTCATCAATTCAGTGGGATACTGCAAATCTCAAAAATTTCCATTTGGGGTTGGGGTCTCTTGCTCCTCTGTTAGTTGTCAGCAAGAGCAAGGATATTAAAATACCAATTCTAGTTCAAGACAAGAAAGAAAATTCTCCTTTCAGTTGCTGCCATGAGGCTGGGCTGCAGAAAATAGGGAGACAGAGGTGTCCAGCTGTGACTTTTGCTGAGGTGGACTCCCAGATTCATTTCTCTCATGGCCATGGTCCTTGTGTCACCATGAGGAGAGCAAAGAAGGAGCCAGGAAATGTCCTCTGCTGGTGATGCTTTGGGCTGTAGAGTGGTACTTTAGGTCTTTGCTTTTTCAAGTCTCATTTGAGGAAATCATGAACTCTCTTTCTTGAGAAGGGATGATATTTCCCTTAATTTAAACAGCTTTGAGCAAACAAGTACCAATTTGGATGTACTTTCCCATTTAATATTTACTTGATTTATGCTTCCAAGCAACCCTTCTGCTCTCCTGTTTATATGCCCTCCAAGCTCATTTTTTAACTACAGTTAATCACACTGAAGCAAAACATAACTCACAGGGAGAGGATGATGGCCAACATTATAACTGGGGCTACTGTATTGGATGTCAGCTCTGCTGCTAAAAATAACCACCCTGGGACAGGTGCCTTCCCTGGACAGCAAAATTTAATGCCACTTTTAAAATCCTGGCTAGCAGAAGCCTTGGAAGGGAAGAAACCCTTTAGCATTTGGGGAGGGAAGGATTGGTATTCCCAGACCAGGAACTGAGAGCTGCTTGTTTGAAGTACTGACAGACAAACTGGCTGGACATGAAGCAAACAGCAGAGGCTCAGAGCACTTTGCCTTCTTACCCTTGTCATAGTTTAGGTTTGGAAATGTCAGGCTGAGTAATTTCTAATCTGCTAATGCTGCTGTTTGCTGTACAGTGAAAGGAAGTCCATCTGTAGCTCCAAAACACAGCTCAGTGATAGGCAGGTGGGACTCAGAATAAAGGAAGAAGCAGGAAAAATGCTTTGTGCCAGGTTTCTTTCTCTGCACAGAAAATATTTCAAGCTCCTCCAGATGGAAAACATCTACCCCTACTCAGGTCATGCTCCCTGATGGTCCCTTCACCAGCTCATCAGCACCCAAATTCACCAGGCAAACCCACAGAGCAGCAGTCCTGGGGCCAGGGTGAGACCTGCACCCTCGTGGAGCAAGGAAGAAATGAAAAGAGAAATGTGAGAGAAGGAGTTTGTCAGCAATTGAGAAATACCTGCAAATGTATTTTCTCTGTGAGCTTGGCAGATGGACAGGGCACTGTCTGTGCAATCCATCTGCAGTAGGGATTCACTCAGTTAAATGCACTCAATGTTTTAGCAATAGAGTTGGCAATACATAAAAATGGTGTTTAACTGCCTTGGCAGGTCCCAGCAAGCCAGGCAAGAGGGGAACTGAGGGCTGGCCATGGCTAGCCAAGGGGTTTTGTTTCCTGGGATGTTTACACCCAACAGCTCAGCTGGAGCAGCAGCAGCATCCCTGCAGAGTAGAGCTGGGTTTGCAGGGCTGCTCTTGGGGTGCAAGTGAGCCTGCAAAACCCACAGCTGTGGGAATTACACACAGGATTTCGCCCCTTCCTCTCTAAATGCAAAGTTCTGCTTTATATCACTTGGTTTTCTGCATGTTTTCTTTTATTTCCCAGTGGGATGAGAAGCCTTCCCAGGTGGTAGGAAGGAGTATCCCCGGAAGCTTGGCAAGTGGGGGAGTGAGCAGGCAGCCTCAGCAAGCAGAACCGCTCGGGTTTCTCACACCTCCCAGACATCCCAGCTATGAGAGGCAGCACTTCCCTCCACCTGCAGCTCCCAGGAGCCTGCTTTGCCAGGCTGTGGGAGAAAAGCAAGGGAATGACCCAGCTCCACAGGAGCAGCCTCATCTCCAATAACCCATTTGCTCCTGGCTCTTGACACAAGTGTCCTTTGCTCCTTCCAGGTGCTGAACAAACCCAGCTGGATTTTCAGGGTTCAGCTGTTCCCAAGCCCCTCACCCACTGCTGGTAGTGCAGGGAATGCTGGTTCATGGGTCTGGGAGAGCAAGCAGGAATTATAACATCTTGCATGGTTTCCATATGCTTTGTGCCAAATTATTCACACCTTGTTCTTCCTCTTTACAACACTAGGGAAAAAAAACAACAAACCAATCAATTAGCTCTAAATCCTTCTTTTCTTCCAGGGTAGGGGAGAGGAGAAGATACCTCTGCACAACACCCAAGGGGATGCAGAGAAGTTTTTTCTGTTGAGTCCTAGGGCCAAACACATCATCTGGAAGGATATAGTAGTTTTTACAGACTGTCATTTTCTAGCAATTATAATTTCACACACATTTACCTAAGGACAATTCTGAAAAACAAGAAAAGTGACAAGTAAACAAATGATACTGCTTCATTTCCTTGGAAAGCATTGTAGATGCTTTTCAGATAGCAAATACATTAAAAAGAAAAGAAAATTAAATAAAAATGTATTCTCTTCAGAAGGAGATACCATTTCAGATACGGATGTAAAGGTAAATTAAAGAGTGCCAAGTGCAGGAAAGTCCTCCATTTCTTTGTAGGATGTAATTAATGGAAGAGGCTTACTCCAATTGCCACAAACCAATGGAAAGGGTTCAATATAGAGTTGACAAAGTCAATACTTCTGTTCAGCATAGGTATTCTGTCATTTTTATTCAATATTGAAACTTCTAAACATGAATTCTCTTCCACATGTGATTACAAAGCCATCAGGTTTTCCAGTGCCAACTCTGCACAAAGGACAAGGTTTCAGTTTGAAGCCATTCCCCCTTGTCCAGTCTGTCACTACATGTCCTTGGAAATGTCCCTCACCAATAGGACATGGGGACCTTTTGAGCTGAAAGAGGGAAGATTTGATTGGATATTCAGAAATATCCACCTGTGAGGGTGCTGATGCCCTGGCACAGGGTGCCCAGAGCAGCTGTGGCACCCCTGGATCCCTGGCAGTGCCCAAGGCCAGGTTGGACAGGGCTTGGAGCAGCCTGGGACAGTGGAAGTGTCCCTGCCATGGCAGGGGTGGCACTGGGTGAACTTTAAGGTCCCTTCCAACCCAAACCATTCCATGATTCTATGATTTATATTATCCTTGTGACCACATTGAAACGAACTCCTTCCTACACAGCAGAAATAAGGTTTTAGTTTCTCTGAACAGATCATCTGAGTTTGTGGGTGATGACAACAACCTCAATAGAAAGTAGAAAATAATCCAGAATGATTGACAACTGTATTTTTATTTATTTTGCATTATCCAATCAGCACTAATTGTTACCTGTTTTAATAGGATAGGGTTTTATTGGTATTTTGACCCAGGATCTTGATTTGATACAAACTCAAACTCTTGTTCTGCTCCAAATTAGGTCACCTAAAGGAACCCAGCATCTGTGCAAGAGTCCAGGTCACAGAGCTATTTGTGGAATGGATACTGCACAGTCTTTGTGAGTGCATGATATATGAACTGTATGTATTACCTTGATAAATTGTTTTTAAATATTTCCTCCTTTTTATTAATTGAAGAGGAAACTCATGCATCAATGACATTTTTATGCTGGTTTACACATAAATTATTTCCCTGTGATGTTCATTTTTATTATTATTGCCGATATTATAGCAAATGCATTTTTTTTGCCTTGTAAACAAGATTTTGCTTACAGCTAAATGAAAAGAAGAGAAGTTAATCACGTTGAAATAATAGGTTTAAAAAGGTAATTCAGTAATGTTTGGCTGATGTTTAATCTTCCCCAATAGAAGCCATGCTGAGAGAAATGACAGAAATTCTGCTTTTGTAATTAAACTGTATTCATCACTGGCAGGGCAGCTGAAGGAGAGCTGAAATAATGCAGTGCCTGCTGACTCCTGGCAGAGCCTTCCAAGCAGGGACTTCAAGGTTTGTTAAGTGACAGTGGTGGCTGCAAACCATGACAATTAAGAGCATGATCACAGCTTCCAGTATAAGAACTTGAAATTGTGGGTCTGTTTTGCAGGAGCATGTGAAGCTTTTTCTGAGCCCATCAGAAAAGGTGCCTCTGAAAACAGCACCCATCCCTCTGCAGAAGAATAGAAACAATCACCCAAGGTATGTCCAGGGGCCTTTTTCCCAGGAGAGCTCAGTGTCTGATCCCTAGTCAAGCCCTCTGTGTCCATCATCTCTATTCCAGGTCTGACTGCTCGTCCTTGGCACTTTTGAAAGAAATCCAGCACTGGACAGGACCTGGGAGTCCAAATCCCACAGGGAGCAGTGGAAAGCTCAGGAGGCTTTGAAGCTGGGCCACCCTTGCCATAAGTCAGCTTCACAGTCTCCCCATGCTTGAGGCAGTCAGCAGCTCTCAGCAGCTCAGAAGCCCAGCAGATTTTTTGCATTTGTTCCTAGGTTTGCTTTCTGCTCAGCAGCTGAACAGTCAAATGGTATTTAGTATGTGAGCTCTGAATGAAAGCTACATTTCCCTTTTTTGCCCTTCCTGGTTTGAACATCCAGCAAACTTCCCCCTGCAGCTCTGGAGGATATAAACAATCTTTTTGCTGTTAGAAGGCAGACATGACCAAGCTTGGATTTGTGATTTTCTAGGAAGAACTGTGTCATCCCTCAATGAGAGGATCTGTGTGTTGGAGTGGCAGAAGCAGGTCAGTCTCAAACAGTATCTAATTAGGCAGATTTCTGTTGTTTAGCCAAGCAGATGTATCCATCACTGCACGTTAGATGCTGCATCACCCACTTATAACAGCTTCCAGCTCCTTAAAAATGCAGAAAAAGGAAATCTCCTTTGCTTCTTGGCTGGTGCTTTGACCCATGCAGCAGCAATCACTTCCAAGGTATCAGTAAGAAAATTAATCAAGTAGCTGGGAATGAGCTCAGTGGTTTCCCAGCTTTGGGATCTGTGTTTAAAGCATTTCCTAACAAAAGGAAAGCAATAAAAACATTTGATTCTTTCCCCAGGCAGGTTTTCATTCTCTCCCATCCTCTCTAAGGTCAGGTGAAATTTTTCTCAAGGAGTTTAAAAGGTGATCAGGTATAAGCTGAATTTGATGGAACATGGGGTCTCTGGGGCTCATCAGTCCCTGCACTCAGTCCTGCCTGGAGGAGCCAGGAGTAACTTCAGTACCACAGGGAGACAGTTTTCTGCCTAAAACCACCACACCCAGGCTCTTCCTCAAGCCATGCTGCAGCCAAACCTCGTTGGTGCCTGCTTTTCACCAAGAAATGGCCAAGAGTGCAGAAAATCCTGTGTTGCACCACTCACATCATGTCCCTGTGTCAGGATCCCACATCCCACTTCTTATGTCATGTCCCAGTGTACAGGATAACACTCAGAGCTTCCTAGAGAATGATTTTATCTAGCAGGACTGGTGAAGATGATGTGTTATTTTACAATAAACTGATTCAGAGATCACTGAGTGCCTAAACCCTGGGGTCTGGTACCATGCTCACAGGTAATGGAGTCATCTCCATGGTCCTACCACTAAAAAAAAAAGTTTCTGTGTCAGTGTATTGATATTTTCAAATATTTTTACCAAGTGCCTTCAGCTTCCAAGTCTCATTACACCTTTCTGGAGCCTGGGATAGTTTACACTCAGAAATCACAGCAGTTTAAGGATGATCCCTCATGACCTATATATCCATTATGCATCTGACCAAGGTTTCACACAATGCAACAACTTTGCTAAACAACAAGAGCCCACAGCGTGTCGTGGGAAATGTATTCTGAACAGAGCAGGGGAGCTTAACACACAGAAATCACTGTTTGCCTAATACACAACAGCTTCTTTCCAGATAAAATTCTTCTTTCCCAACCCATTTTTTTTGTGTGAAAAGACTGATTTTTCTATTGAAGAATTTTATATTGTTCAATTTTTATAAAAATGAAAAGCAAAAGTTTATTTTTCCCATTGGTTCAAAGGGACTGTCTGGATTGAGCATTTGTAGTGCATCCTTACCTAAAAGTTTCAGCATCAGCCCCATAACCTGTTTGAGAATCACCTGAACTCAGTGTATAAAGGGAATCTTTTTAACATAGTGCTATGTATTGCTAAGTTTTTAGAAAGTTATGAAGATGTTTTTACTGAGGAATATTTGCAAGTTTCAGATGGCTGGCAGATGTGTTAAAGAACATATGATTCAAATAGAAAACCTTTCTTTTTATTGCTGAAACACTAATAAGAGTGCACTTTAATATGCCTTAATGTGTTACTCCTTAATTGACAGCAGATGTTTCCTGAACAGCATTTTTTAAAAGACGTGCCGCACTTCAAAACAAGCAGAAATAAAGCCTTACTGTACATACAAGAGCTTCCAAAAACAACGCCTCCCCTTGCCAATAATTGTTTTTAAAAACAGCATTCTGGATTATTTGAAAATCAATATTAAGTCCCATGGAATATGTCAGAGTAAATCTCATGTTATTTCAACAGGACCTCAACAGAGCCTGTGTTCAAGGTCTCCTTTTGCTTTCCCTCCAGTCTCCAAAACGGGAACCATCACCCAGCCCTTGATGTTGGATCAGAAGAGAATGGAAAAATCCATTGGGATCCAGGTATCCACCTGCCTGATCAGGCAGAGAAAACTTCCAACAGAACCAGCGCACCTCACCTGAGGAGCATGACAATTATTTTTATGCTTATGTGTAAAATATTCCAAAATTTGGAGTCTCCTCATACCCCATCTGCTGGTGTGACACCAAGGAGACACAGGAGAGGCTTTTCTTCAGCTCAGGGAATTCCACAAGGCCAGGCTTCAACTGGCAAGGGATTGTCATGGAGGTGAGCAGGATTGCAAATGCTTCTATCATCACAGGCCAGAAAAGGAGGAGGTTTTCCTCATTATCTTGCCAAAGTCTTGCTCCAACTCCAGATCAAAGCAGGTGTCTCAAGGTATCTCAGAGCACACAGAGACCTTCACAGGACTGGTTTTCACCATCCTCAGTACGCTCCCAAGCACCAAAAATGTGTAAATCTGTTTATTACTGAAAATGGGTATGATTACAGTGGGCTAGAGAGGGCCCAAGTTATGTGAGAAAAGAGAAGAAAGAATAATAATGCAGCTCCTTGTCCTTCCAAAGTCTCTTGGCAGACTAGACCATGCTTTGGAGTGCAGACCTGGTCTCAGAAATGATGTCCTGCCCAGTGCTGCTGTCACTGGTGTCACTGCAGGCCCTTCAGCAGGTCCTGTGTGACCCAGAACAGGGCACAATCAACCTGGGCATTGGCTCTGAAGAGCTTAACTTCAAACCTTCTCATGCTAAAGGAGGAGTTAATCTGAAATCAACTTAATTTATTTCTTCTTCCCCTTCATTTGAAAGGTTAATAACATTTTTATTTCCTCAGCCTTAATTTTGAGAATCTTTCCACTGTGTGTTGTTGCAGGACAAGTGTAGTGTTGCAAAGCAAACACCACTGTGCCAAGGCCAAGGGAGAGGAGCCTGGGGCTGCCTCGGGGACCCACGAGCTCCAGGCAGGTCCTGGTGTTGGGGTGAGAAAGGTCACACATTTGGATCCACTGAACACTTTCTGCAAACCTAATGGCTGCAAAGGCAATAAACAGCAAAAATAATCAGCAGCACAAGGCAAGCAAGGAAAGTAAGGAGAAACATGGAATTTTATTATCTTCACCGAAGGAGACGGATGAGCATAATCAAATTATTGATGGGGAGAGATCAGAGGGTGACCATCCTTTGCAATCACAGATCAGCCTTACCCACCTCAGGAGGCCTGCTGGAGTGCTGGGAAAATGGGGCTGGCAGGATTTACTGCTCTGGCCCCCAAACCCAGCCAGAAGCAGCCCCAGTGCCCGTCCCTCCTGCCTGTTTGATGTGAGTGATGCTCCCACGCTGCGCTCCCAAACCCCCTGCGAGCTGTGGCAACACATGACAGAATCCCTAAATACAGCCAAGCTGTGGTCACTGTTTATTTATTTTTATTATGTAAACAACCCATCACTTCGGGTTATTACAGTTTAGCTTGAAAGGCATTTGATCATTTAAAATGACTTGGTGTTATAAAATCCTTTTTTTAAAAAAAAAAAAGAAAACCCTTGTTAAAATACTAAGTAATTGACAGTGCTTTTTGTTATCCTGCTTATAAAATACAAATCATAGGGCAATAAATATTATTCATTTAGAGCTGATGCAAACCAAATGTTTTCTTCCTTAAAATACCCATAAAAGTGAAGTTTTATCTTCCATCTGGCAATGCCTCTTATGCCAAAATGTTCTGAGTGGAATTGCATTAATAAGAAGACATCAAGAGAAATATGTTACTTGTATCCTTTAATATGCCTTTGTAAACTGAGATACATGTTGGCCTTCTATCAATAAGCATCTCTACCTGTGGGGTTTGAGAAGGATTAATAGAGAAGAACCATTATAGGATGAAAGGACAGAGCATGCTGGGAGAAAAATGAAAATCAAACATCCACCAGTGCATACACTTCCTTCCAGGATAATATTTAGATTTTATTTTATTTTCTTAATTTAAATATATATATATATAAAAATAAAACGTTTAAGCTGGTTTTAGATAGCACACATCTGTACTGCAATAAGGCCATTTTCAAAAGTACAGCTCTCAGTGGGATATTTATTTAATTCGTATTGGTTTTGGACCTCAGCCTATAATGAGAAAAGATATGGGCACATGCTAGAGACGGTGGCTGCAACTGGGACTTTTTTGAACATTAAAGTAGAAAAAGCCTTTGCATGTAGGAAGGGTTTAGTGAAAATTCAATAACTTTTGCTTCAGACACTGTGCTTCAGAGCACTAACAAAGACAAGAGAGAACTGATGCAGACACTGAATTCACGACCAAGCTGCCTGGGAAATGCCAACCGGATCTGGCAGCATTCCCCAGCCTTTCTCTCTTTGGAAACTTTCCCCTTTCTCTTCAAATTTGATTTTGAAACCCATTTCCAATCCCCTTGCATTAGTCACATCTGAGCTGTGCAGGGATGGTCTCTGTAGGTGTGTCTGATCCACACATCCCTTTCTGTGTTGGTCAAAGAGGTGTTAGAGGTGTTGCCTTCCCAAACTGAGTTAAAACTTCTGCTGCAACCACTGGTGCTCGTGCCATGCTGCCTGTGCACTCCCAAAGTGCCACCACAGCCCCACAACTTGCCCACTGCACAAACACTGGTGGCTTTGCATCAGATTCAGCAGTTTTGAGAGAATTTTAGCACAGGGGAGAGAGCAGAAGGCTTTCCCCAGGAGGCTGGAGCTTATTGGGGTCTCTGGGCAATGCTTGGGGCAGCTGAGAGCTGTTCTGTCAGTCCTGCTCTGCACAAAGCAGAACTAGACATGAAGCAGGGAAATGTTCCGCATCCAGACACTGTACATCATTTCCTTGCTGCTCTATTGTGAATCTTACCCATTTTTCTGCACCTTAGGGCCCAATTCAATGACTAAAATTGATTTTTGGTACTTCAGTGGCCATGTGTGGGAACCAGACGTATTATTTTTTTATTGAATACAACCCTTAGAGCACTGGCTCACAAGCACTCTTCAGTACACTATAATAAAGTAATACCAACATCTCCCAGCTCTCCATAACTTCATTACTCTGTGTCTCTTTGGGACACTTTTGTCTCCTACCCAGACTCTTTCAGGGATGATGGGTTTTTCCTTGGATTCTGAGAGCTTCTCCCTTTTCCCTCTGTGTGCGTGTGTGTGAGAGCTGACACACACATGTGCACACTCCCTTACATGTGCTCAGCATTATCTGCCAGATTCTGCCAAGAAAACAGCACATCCATGTGCCACTCAGAAAAATGCACTTGACTTTCGAGGAATTGTTTTCATTAAAGCAAGATCAGGACCTGCCTGCAGACCCAGAAGTGTGAATGGAAACAATTTCCCTGCACAGGAATCTCAGCTGACGTGCAGCTGCCAAGCTCTGAGTTCCCTGAAACCATAAATAGTCCCTAAAGGCAACATAAAACTCCCAAGGAAAAGTTGCACAGAGGTAACATCCCATTGAGAGCACCAGCTGGGGGGCCACCAGCACCTCCTGTGCCTCACCTGTGAGGTGCCTCCTGCATCCTTGGCTGACTTGGCACATCTCTCTCACCTGGGGCACAGGGCTTCCCTTCTCCATTTGTGCAATCCCAGGCATGTTGGAGCTCTCCTGCACTCCAGGTGTGCAGTCACAACAAACAGCAGCTCCTGTGATACCCTTAACTGCACTCCTCTCTCTTCCCTGCTGCATCCTCAAGGACCACTGGGATGAACACCCAGATATCTGTGAATTCCTGCCTGGGAAAGCCGTACAGTTATAGCTGGAAATCTGTAAGAATTATTTAGGGCTTGATTATCCAGCCTGTTCAGCCCTTTCCTCCCTCCCCAGTACTATTGAAATCAATGGGTATTTTCTGAAAATCAAATCTGGGTTAATGACGAAGGGTTTTTCAAGATGGAGCAGTGGAAGCAGCGGTTACTGGGGCAGGAGGAAATCTCCTGCAGGTATTAGTTTTACAGGACACAGAGCCAAAGGTTACTGTGGTGCCTGTGATGTGGAACAATGATGAAATACTCTGGGAAAAGCAGGTCCCCCAGCTGCAGTGCCTGCATTTGGTGGTCATGGCTATGCTCCACTTGTGATCAATGGCTGCAGAGGCAGGGTCAGGGCTGCAGCAGCCGGAGATGCTGGTGCTCTGCTACAGAGCCAGGCCCCAACCACGGGGCTGAGCTTCCACAATTCATTTATCATAAACCAGCAATTTGCAAATGTTAGCACTTTTCCCACACATCATGAGCCCTGATGGACTTTAATAAAGGGGAGAGCTAGAGAGAAAGAGAGAGAGAAGAGGGAGGGGGAAGAGAGAGGGGAGAAAACCTACATAATTAACTAAAGTTCTTAGAATGGCTTTAATTGTGAAATGTTACCTTTCTGGAAGTAATTGCTGTACAGATTTTCATTTGTTTTCTAGTTTCTGGGTTTTTTACACTGGTTTCACTTCAGTTAATTAGCCTGTTGTCTCTGTTGGTGGGGTTTTGCACCTCTCTCTTTTACCCTTATGGCTGTACAGGAAAGACTTTCCAGTTTGTTTGGCTCAGGTGATCATTAAAATTTGATTACCTGCATTAATTTGGTTCCTGCACTGCTTTTAAGTGAAAGGCCTCTAAAGGGAAGGGATAACAAAGAAGAATAAATTGTAAACAAAGCTTGAAAATATATGAGAATGAGAATGTGCAAAGGTGTGCAGATTGTGAGAGAGATGCTCATCAGAGTCTCTGGCAGGTATCACTGGGCAGGTTCAACACCTCTAAGCTCTGAGGAAGTCCTGCTCTGGGTCTGGCCTGTCTCCAGTCTATAGATGAGTAATGTGGCAGAAAGAATGAAATCTGTAGATAGAAGAAGGAACAAGAGTTGACACTTTTCACTAATATCAATGATAGCATCACTTTAACATGATTTTCCAGGCGTCTTTTTTCCCCAGGCTCGTATTCTTCTTTCCATAGAGAACAATAACAGAGATTTCTGTGACAGGCATAAAACATTCAGAGCTGTGATTATCAGTTTTACTCCTACTGTTTTGGGAAGAACCTGTTCCTCTCATTGGGGGAAAAAACTGCAGCTCTTCTGCCTGTAGATGAAGTAATAGAACAAAACTAGATGGTGCATGTTTACTCTAATGTTTTAAGAACAGAAGTTTGAACTGGCTCCTCATCCTCTATGTTCTCTTACTGATCAAATCTACTCTGATGTCAGCTTTGAATCACTCTCAGGAAGGGCTCTGAGCAGTAGGTGCTGGCACTCAGGGAGCATTGGTGGCTGGGTTGGGCCAGGAGCCCCCTGAAATGACACTGCCTTGCTGCAGCCGTCAGTATTAGGTGAAAAAAGGGACTGCTGACTTCAGAGTCATGTAATCCTGAAGTATGAGGTGCTCCTGACTTCAGAGGTGGGGATCTGTGGGCTTGCACACCTCACAATCCCCAGCAAAAAGGGGCTTGTGGTGAAACCTGACCAGTTTGTCACTTTTTTCACCTACAATTCAATACTAGTATCATAAATCTCAGAAAATGTCTCATCATGGTCCTTCTGTAGTATGCTTAAACATTCTTCCCCCCCAAAAAATGCAGTGGTAGGATTATTTTATCCCCTCCTTTCCAAGCCTGCAACACACTTCATCCCAGCCAGGCTCTGCAGCACGAGGGGCTCAGGGCAAACCCACCTTACAGAAAACACAATCCCTGGGGTGCTGCTCAGTTCAGAAAACCCCAAACCACAGAGACAGCAGGTGAGACCTCAGAACCTGGCCAGACTGATGCTCCTGTGGAAATCCTGGAGCTGCAGGTTTCTCCTGTCCCCAGCACAGGTCACTCCTCCCCTGCTGCCCTCAGCCCTGGGCTGGAGCATCTCCCCAGCCCTGCAGCTCAGGCAATGGCCCGAGGTGCTGCTGGATGTGAAATGAGCCCCTCTCACAGAGTAGCTGAGCACTGCACATCTCTCAGTGCAGCTTCCCTTTAACACATCTCGTTTTTTTCTTCCTTTTCATGACCTGCTGCCAAAATCTCTCTGCTAATGTTTCTGCCACCATCGATGCCATGCAAGAAAAGTGTCTTTGTTAACACATTTAGGGCCTGCTTTTAATTTCTACAGTATTCCCTTTAATAACAATGTCTAATTAAAACATCTGTTAAAAAGTCTGTAACATTAACTTTACAGGGAGAATTTAATAGAATTATATTTGAATTGCAGCCATTTAACGGGTTTCCTAATTAGGCTGTAGAGTTTTTATTTTTTTTAACAAAAACATTACACAAATTAAAATCAGGACCAGTTTTTTATTATTATTATTACGACACAGAGTGTGGTCAAAGAAAGGCAGGCAGTATGTGGTGGTGTGTGAAGGGTGAAAAATCTCAGTGTGGCAGCCGGGGACTGAAATACTAAAATGCATAAAATGAAACAAATAAGAGATGATGTTTGAAAGGGGGAGGGGACCAAGAGACAAGCAGGGGAAAATTCTCTGGTCTTTTATTTGCACAGTTTATTTTCAAACAGAACCCTGTAAGTATCTCAGCATTTATCTGCCCCCATTCCCTTTCTATTTCTCCCAGATTTCACTTGTTTGGATCTTGGCTCTATCTGGGAGGATAGAGGGAAGAAGTCTTGAAAAGAAATTTATTTATGCCAGGTTTGTGTTTACCTACATTTCAGAAGCTTGGATAGGTTTGTTACTAGGCAGAGGTTTTCTGCAGTTCATTTAGTAAAGCTGAGCTTTTTCTGTGCAACTTTGCACCCACTGAGTGATTGACTGGCACTTACAGAAATGTGGAACCTCCAGCACTTTCAGGAGAAGCTGGGCTTTTAATGGCAGGATTTGACTAATATTTTTTAAATACAAGAAACCACGGATAGAAATTTTAGTTGGGGAGAAAATAGATCTTCCCATTCACATGAAAATTTCTGCTGTTCATTATTAACCTGTTCTAAATCAAAAGGAAAACTAACAGGGAAAAATCAGGTCTCTTGCATGAAGAAATATAGTAACTGCTTTTAAATCATGCATAGCAACCCTGAATTTGACCACACCAGGATAAGGCATCTCACAACAGAAACTGTATGATTTTCATAAAAGAGTGGTGATTTTCCAGTGAGGTGGGGTCATTTTTGTGTTCAGAATGAGATGCAAGAAAACAATACAGTTTCACTCTTCAACATAAATATTTCATGTGGTTCTAAAGATGCTAAAGTTAGTGCCTGTACAAACATCTTGGGTGAAATCCTGGCCCCTGAGTTGTCAGTGATAAAACTTACTGACTTCAGAAAGGCCAAGACTTCATCTTTTGTCTTTAAATTGAACTTACAGTTGTAGTGAGCACTGGCAAGGGAAAACCCACTTCAAAGGAAGGCTCTGACAGTCGGACACTTATCTCCCACTGATCTGAACTATCTCAATCTCTTTTTGTTTCCCAAGTGAGCCTGGAAATCCCATTGAGAGCAAGTTCATCAAAATAGTTCTTTTGTTCTTCTAATTTACAGCAAATCCAACGAAGAACACAACTTCCCTCAAGGAATTTTCAGTACAGCACAGGCCAGCCTCAGACAGAAAGGGCAGGTTTAGTAGGGAAAAAAATAACAACAAAATGTTCATAACAAAGAATAAGAAATGCATTAGCATTCTTCTGAGACCCAGGACACTGGTGAGGCCTTTGATCTCCTCTGCTCTGCCATACTGCTTTGCTTTTGTGGCTTTTGGATTTGTAACATAAGTCAAAGTCTGTTTGGGTCCTGTGGAAACCATCTGGACTCTTCTAGCCCAAATATCTGTCCTTCAGTGGCTGTGAGGGGCCTCTCCTCATAACCAAATTATCTGTTTCAGGCCTATATTTCTTCAGCCCACCATTCTGCACATTCCTTCTTTTCAAGGGAAGAAGCTGAGCCCAACTCAAATGTAAATACCAGATCCAGTGTCCAGGGGATGGATTCCATTCCCTCCACTCACACAAAGCAACCACCCAGCTCTTACAAAGTTCCTCAGAGCACGTCCTCCAAAAATGCCTTTCTTCACAAAGAGGGGACTTTGTACAGTGATTTGTAGGGTGCTTCCCACAAACATTCATGGTCACCAGCACTCTGCAAATGCCCATCCAAGAATGAGCTCCAGGGAGCTCTGCAGGACAAAGTTGCACACAGGAATTATCACAGGACTGTGGTCAGTGTGTTTTCTGTGTACTTGGAGCCTCAGGGAATAAAGTTGTTTTGGAACAAATCCTCAAATCTGCTGGGGTGTTGGTGGGGAGAGGACATTTTGGTAGTTTCAAATGGCATTACACATTTGTGGAGTGGAAATTACAGTTCAGTGTGTGGGCATACTTGATTGGACAGTCTTTCAGTTGATGGGTTCTTCTGTTCAATTACTATTAAAATTCATCAAATGGAACAGAGTGGTTTTAATGCCCGTAATTGTTGTACAAAATGCTCTGTAATTGGTCTTACAAATGAAGCTGAAGAGCAAGATCAAACTCCATTGAAAATGAATCTGTCTTTCCACTGCAGAGTTCAAGAGTCACTTCGAAAATCCATTTCACGGGGAAGTGTTTAGCCAATTCCAATTCTGGTTCGTTTTGTGTGGCAGTTTTTATTTGCTTATTTTGGCCTCTCATATGCAAATGAATCTGCCAACTCTTGAACTTGGTTCCACGTGCTCCCCTCACTTGTTAATCCAGTGCTGCAGTCAGGCAGCAGCAGGCAAACTTCAAACCCTCTCAGGTGGATTTTTGAGTGAAATGGGAAGTCTGGCACTTGGGCAGTGTGAGGTGAGGAGCTGGCAGCTCTGTGCTGTGCTGCCTCTGGTAGAGGAGCCAGTTTCAGCAAGCCTTGCCAGCCTGTGCCTGGTGGCTTTTTGTGGATGGGAGGGAGAGTGTTTACCCCTGGGAGATTAAAGGAGAGGCAGCCTGAGACATGTGAATAAACAGAAAGTCAGCATTTCTTACACCAGGGTAACCTGGAACTACACTGTGGGAAAGCAAGCAGGACATTTGGGGCATTGGTTTTATTTGGCACTTCACAATGAATTAATTTGCTCAGAAATAATCCTAAATTTTCACCTGGAAGCCTCCCTGAACATGAAGCACTTTTCCCAAAGGTGGAAAACATAGTACAGGGGTGATGAAGGAGCAGCCAAAGCACCTGGGCACTCCCTGGGCCCTTGCTGTGTTTGTGCCTCCTGCCAGCAGGTGCTGAGCCCCTGGCACAGGCTGCCCAGAGATGCTGTGGCTGCCACACCCCTGGAGGTGTCCAAGGCCACGCTGGACAGGGCTTGGAGCTAACAGGTTCTGTGGAAGATGTCCCTGCCCATGTGCCAAGGACTGGAACAAGATCACCTGCATGGTGCCTCCCAGCCCAAACCAACCCATTCCATGATCCATGATGCAACACGATGGATTTAACCACAAGTTACTATTTAATTCTGTCTTCCACCTCCTAAAGACTCCAGACAAAATCCTCTCTCTGGCCCCTCTTTAAAGCCACGTTCTTCTTCTGCCCCTTTGCCTCAGCCCAAAATTTCCTGGTTTTCACTATCGATTCTGGAAAACACAGCTTATTGTTCATGCTGCTTCTGTCAGTTTTTTCTGCTTTGTCTAATCTCAAAGAATTAAAAAGAGGGCTCAGAGGGGATCACTCCTCTTTGTATAGCGAGCAGAGAGCGTTCTGTGGCACCTCTCCATGGAATGAAGTGATGGCTGTGGAAGAAGAGCAAATGAGAACTGAAACTGGGGGAGGGAAAGGAAAAAGAGAAAAAACTACACTCTGCTGTCCCAAACCCATTTAAAAGACACAAATCCCTCTCTATGCCCCCGACCTGTTACCAGGGCATGTTATTCACACTCACTCACCCTGCCTCTGTCACTATTAGTCTGCTGAGGGTGTGTGTGACAGGAGCTCAGCCCAGCAGCTCCTGGGATAACAGAGGAGCTGAGCAGGAGCTCCAGGAGTGTGTGAGCTCCCCTACGTGCCTGCGAGCAGGGAGCTGGGGAAACACAACCAGCTCTAATTAAACTGCAAGTGTAAATAAATAGAGCAGAATTTCAGATTACATCCAACAAAATTAAGAAAAGGTCATGGACAAGGCTTTATTTTTTAAAACCTACCAGCTCTGTTTATTAAATGTGATTGCTTCGTACACACTCAGCACTAATTGGATTGCAGGTTGTTTTGTATTTAGGTGGGGGTGGGTGAGAGAATAGAATAGGGAAGGGTGAAACACACTTCTAATGGCATCAGTTCTGTCCTAAAATAGTCTGTTAGTCAGCATCCTGACCTTTTCTTTTTCCAACCCAAGCCCTGAACAAAACACCTTGATTTTTTTGTCTGGATTTTTGTTGCTGATAAGCAATTCCACTGTGGTCTCAACCTCTGGAGCTGTTTCTGGGATGTGTCTGTGTGTGTATGTGCATGTACAGCCAGGAAAGGTCTGTGAAGCTGCAGGGAAGCCCTAATTGCAATTAAATCTGGGTGCCTCACTTTCCTCCACATGTATCCTTGCCTGTGTAGGCTGAGGTGTTCAGGTGTGTGTTTTAAGTCACCAGGTGAAGCCAGAGTGAAACAAAGAAGTTGCACTGTCAAGAACAAGCAATTAAAGATTTCTCTATTACAGAAAAGGCACAGCAGAGATTTCTCTTGGAAGGGCACTCTGGGGAGGCTGGAAAGGTTTGGGTGGAAGAGCCAGAGCCGATGCCAAGTGGTGCCTGAGACCCTTCCTCACCTACAGAAGGAGAAAATAGCAGCAGAACTCCGAGGAGCTGTGGGGGAAGCTGTTCCTGCCTGTGCCTCACCTGCCTTCAGCTCCTGCAGCAGGGCACAGGCAGAGGCAGAGCCCTGGGGGCCGTGGCTGCTTTTATCCCAACACCCTCCGGTATTTTGTGCAGCTCAGCACTGGGTGTCAGCAGGTTTGATGGGACACCCACACACCCCCATTGTCAAACAACACACCCTTTCATCTCCCTGCCCAGCATGGACATCCCTGGGGGGACCACTTTGTCTTTTAGAGGGTTTGCTTGTCCCCAGTTCCTCTCCCTTAGCTTCCCCAAGCTGGAAAAGACAAAAACAATCCCAAAACCTTGGAGCTGAGGGTGGGTGTGGGATAGGACTGGCAGGAAAAATTAGAGTTGATCATTCATGGGGTTGCCAGTGCTTGGACGGTAATGTCCCCCAACTCTTGCAGGCTGGGTGACACCAAAAATTCTTCTCATCAGCACAAGTCTGCACGCTGGGCTGGGCTGGGCTGGGCTGGGCTGGGCTGGGCTGGGCAGGGATGGGCTGGGCTGGGCTGGGCTGGGCTGGGCTGGGCTGGGCTGGGCTGGGCTGGGCTGGGCTGGGCTGAGCTGGGCTGGGCTGGGCTGGGCTGGGCTGGGCTGGCTGGGCTGGGCTGAGCTGGGCTGGGCTGGCTGGGCTGGGCTGAGCTGGGCTGGGCTGAGCTGGGCTGGGCTGGGCTGAGCTGGGCTGGGCTGGGCTGGGCTGGCTGCTCAGGGATCTGCTGGAGAAGCTGGGACATAGTGGGGCCCATGGAGATGCCCTGGTGCCATGGGATGGGGGTTCCTCATCCCAATCCATGTAAAACACTGCAGTGTTTGCACAGATCCCAGCCTCATTCCAGAGAGGATCTTATTTAAATGGCACAACTGAATGGTAACTGAATTGACAGCCAGAATTGGGAACCGGGATTTAAAAAAAGTCCTGGAAAATCTTGAGCTGTCAGCCTAACATACTGAACATTTTTTCTCCTGAAAACCAAAATAATTCATTTCATTCCAGCCAGAAGCATTGCATATTTTGGTGAGGAAAACCATGCATATGTGGCAAGGGAGCCTTGTCATGAAAGGCACAACCTAACTAAATTCCATTTTCTGTCGAAACAACCATTTTGATTGGAATTTTTAGGTTGCATTAGCCATTTCTCCTAGTTCATTAAACCATGTGTCACTTTGTAGCCACAAACAGTTCAAAATAACATTTATTCATTCATTAAAATGATTCCTGGTTTTCTTCAGCAATTATTTGTTGCTAAGAAGAATCTGAATATTTCTATTTCAGAGAGCTGTTTTAGTCAGGCAGCATCACTTATTTTCTGTTTCTTGTGTAACTAAACAGCAAGCTGAGAATTGCTTCAGCTGGCACCCAAAAGGATTTTGCAGTTTACTGGATGCAGACTCATAAGTGAATTGCTGGTAACACAAATGAGGAGATGAATTGTTTTCCTTAGATCAAAATGCACCTTCAAAGTAAAGACAAAAACTGAGGACAATTTGAGCTTCTTTTAATGACAATAACAATAAAAGGAGGCCTTTAGCAGGGATTTTGGGGAAAACTGGGATTGCTGGAAACAGTTTCTAAGATCGATTGACTTGAATGATGCACTGGGACACAGAGAGGAGAGAGAGGCAATGCCTGAAGAGAATAAATCAAATATCTTACAGCATTTTAGGCATTCTTTCCTTTCCTAGACACTGCTTTTAGTTTCCAGAAATATGAACAATTCCAGGCAAGCAGAGAATAGCCTGTTCATTTCCCCCCATGATGAATAGTTGCACGTTAGCCTGCTCATTTAATGACAGCTATATATAGTGTGTATAATAAATCAGACCCCAGCACACAAATGCCTTCTGTTTACCTTTAAAACACTCCTTTTTTTTCTTTCTTTCTTTATTTTCCCTGAGAATTGTGATTGTTGCAGGACTCTGATGAATCCACCTACATGTACAGGGATCTGACCAACAAATTACCAGAACTTTTGGTTCAGTGAAATCCCCCATCCTCCCAGGACTGCCTGATGTCCCAGGACCTCACAGGACCAAAGTCTGCACAGGCTCTGGAAAATTAACTCAGCTCAGAGGGAATCTCAGTCTGAGCTTTGCATGAAAAGTCTCATTTTAATCAGGGATCTCAGTCAATTAGTCTGATTATTGCATTATAAACACTTGTCAGCTTTTATAATATGTGCTTTTGAAATACTATGCCTGAACTCAGCAGCCCCAAAATAGCACATCTGTAACCTGAAGTACACTGACTTCCCTGCACAGTAACTTACCAGTTAGAATTTATACATACATATATTGTCATAGATAAAGATATTTATATGTGTGTGTGTGTGTGTGTGTGTATGTGCTGCTATTTGTTGGATGAAAATATCAGATACTAGAAAGTATCTGAGATATCTCACTTCTAAGAAAAAAGAGAGATTCCTTTTCCATATAAATATTACCAATTTCATCTGGGCTGGAAGATGCACATTTCAAGTAATTCTCTCCTATCCTGAGCCACTTCCCAACGAGCTGGCACAGCACGAATAAGATGATCTGATATTCCCACTTCCAAGATGAGAAATTCACAGATTGGATTCCCACTCTGGTTCCACCCCCGAAGAATTGTTCTCCAGGGAAGAGAAGGAGCAATTTCTATTTTTTCCTTTATTTTGGGAAAACTTTTCATGCAAAGAAATGTAGTAAAAAGTACTGAGAATTGCTGAAAGACACACAGATTATGTATGTTTTTATAGCCGTGAAGTCACTCAAATGGCTTTGTCTCCATTTCCCTGTTTGGCATAGATCACTTATTGTGCATATGTTTTCAGATGGAAATGCTGAATTAGACTATGGTGAAATGGATAATGCAGCCCTAATGCTGGCATGAGCTAATAAGAAAACAGCAATGAATCCACTGCTGCAGATTGAAGTACATGCATTTCATATTATTACTCAGGGCTTGTCTCTCCGATTAGATGATTGCATAACCTTAATATTATAAATCTTGCATGATGTGAATTGTTCAGCTGTAACCATAATCAGTTTTTACTAAGGTGGCATTTCTGTCATCTTGTTAAACACAAACATTATGTATGCTCTAGTCATAATTTTACAACAGTTGCTTTTAGCGGGTGACGGCTTTGTCACTCAGGAGATGCTGTTTAGCTCAGATACTCAGTGCAAGTGCTTAAGATACTCATAATGGCAGATTTTGCTTCAGAAAACATCGCTTTGTAGATCCTTTAATTTTCTGAGTGCAAATTTCTCTTCAGAAGAAATGCAAAAACTTGCAAGCTCTCAGACAGAAACCTCTATCAGCCGCTTTTCAGATCTTCCAAGAACTGAGTTTATTTAATGAAGTGAAAATGGCTGTACACTCCACAGAAATCATGGCATTCCAGTTCAGCTGCTCAGCTCTGAGCTCCCACTTGCTTCAGTCCAATTTTCCACGTCCCAGCTCCCCATGTGTAAATAAATTCCCCAAGGCCCAGCTTTATGGGGACCCTGCTGCCACCAGCGTTTAAGAGTTTGAGACCCACCGTATAGAGTTCAGCCAAATTCCTTTTCCCATCAATTCACTGGGGATTTACACAGTTAAAGCTCACAAGTGGGTGATAAATTTCAATACATATTGTGGGAAGAAGGGGACATGGTCAGTGTGGCTGTCATGCAACACCATCCTTCATGCAGAGCCTGGGGATTGTTTAGTTCAATTTACCTCCTCAACAAATTTATTGGCTTAGTCAGATGCTCTGTAGAAAATTTTTTTTAAAAAAGCTAAATCCCTGCCTTCTTCAGGTAATGGACATATTCCTATTTTTCCTTTGTAGATCTTATGTTGAGATAGTCCTTTACAGAGAGGAACATTTAGAGAAGGTAAGGACAACACGAGCACTTCCACATTTCTTCAGGTTTAGGAAACCCTGAGACTGCATAATCAGGGAATCAGGAGCATAAAACAAGAACTATCTCACCTCTCTATAGCTCTGTAATAAATCTAATAATTCTTGTTGGTTTTAATAGCAACAGAATTGGCCCTATACTCTATAATTTTATACTCAAAATTACACCTTAACTTTTATGTAAAAAACTGATTTCAAATAGCTTTTATCAGGCAGCCTGTGAATGTGGTTTTCTGTAGAATATATAAAACAATCAATTTCAGTAGTCTGTTCTTTGTAGAATAAGAGTATTTTCTGTTTTCTAGTATGTTAAGCAACAGAACCTGGTACATTTGTTGTTTGTTGTCATGGAAAGCACAAAGGACAAAGAGTGTAGATTTAGATTAGATAAAAGGGATAAATCCTTCCTCATGAGGGTGGAGAGGCCCTGGTTCAGGCTTCCCAGGAAAGCTGTGGAATGTCCAGGAGAATGTCCCTGGGAATGTCCAAGGGCAGGTTGGACAGGGCTTGGAGCACCCTGCTCTGGGGAAGGTGTCCCTGCCCATGGCAGGGGGTGGAAACAGGATGAGCTTTAAGGTCCCTTCCAACACAAACCATTCTGTGATTCTGTGAATGTTTCCAGAAGTGAGCACTCTTGGTGAGAGGCAAGTGGGCAATTCCAGATTTGCCTGCTCCAAGCTGCTGTGGACCAGAGCAGAGATGGGGAGAAGCCAGCCCAGCACTCCCTGAGCACTTCAGCCAGCACGAGGCAGTGCCAATGAACCTCACACACACCCAGTGCTCCCGAGGAGTTCCCAAACCTCCTGGGACTCTTTTTCTGGCACCAGCTGCCCGTTCCCTGCCTGCATCTTGTGCTGGGGGAGGACCTGCAGAGCCTTGTGGGACAGTTATTAGGAATGGGTTTATTTTATGGTCCAGAAGGGCACCTGCAAAAGCTTTGTGTTCTAAACTCTGAAGCACAGGGCCAGCCCAGCCCCAGAGCTCGAGGTCCACAGCCAGGAGTTCATGGGCATCTGGGGGTCTTTTTGTGCATCACTCCCTGAAGGCAACAGGGGGATGGCTTGGTCCTGCAGGAAACCCCATCCAGTGATTATCCCCAGTGCTCTGCCAGCTGCTTTACTATGCTGAAACTCTCACACTGGAGAGGCTTTCTCACATGGTTGGGAGGGAAAAATAGTTTTTAATATCAGATTTTTAAAAAAAGAATGTATGGCCCCTATAAACTGTTAAACTTCACTTTATTGATCATAAATCTGTGTTTTGCTCAATGCAAAAGTTTTTCATCTTGCACAGAAAAATGCTGAAACAGCTACAAATGTCAAAAACACAAAGTTTTCTCTCCTGGACAATTTATATGGAAGTTATTGGATTTTTTTTTTCAGGCATTCTTACCACAGTGTGCTGGCCCACTGGGTTAGGAGAAATTACCTTTCATTGCCAAGCTTTGTTCCTGCCCTTCACTGATGGAAAGAGACCTGGAAAATAAAGCAAGAGTGTTAGCCTCTTCTACATGCCACTAGTGATAGAAGGGCTGGATTGGATAAGAAACCCAAGCTGTGGGAATAAGACCTCAATAATAGCATGGAAGAAGATATTCCTTAGCAAAGTAGGGCACAGGCAGTAAAAGTGCTGGGGCTCAGAGCAGAGAGACACCTCACACTGAGATTTATCCCAAGGTCCACACCCCAAAACAATGGCTGTCAGAGCAGGAGGGGCAGGCCAGGCCCCAAGGTGACATTTCTGGAGGTAATGTGGCCCTGGGGTGCATCCCCCTGCTCTGTGACCAAGGGCATGGTCCCACCAGTGTCCCAGCCTCTCTCTCTGCAAATGGGTCGATGCACCTCGGGACCAAGAGATTAACAGCCCTGTCTTGGTATTAATGACCTGCAAAAGCTGGGAAGGTGCAGAGCAGGGCAAAGAAATCTTGATTTATTAATGGCAAAGCAGAAAAATGGAAGGAAAAAGTGGAAGAAAAAATTCCAGCCCAGCCAAGGGTGGTATGGAGACAGATTTACCCTGTTGTATCATGCATTTAAAATGGGTCATTTCAGCTAAGGCAGCTGGGTGTTAGCACATTGAATATATTTCGTCTCCTCTATTTTTTTAAATAATACATCCCATTCAGGAAGATGAAAAATAGGAAAAAGGACTCCTTTTTCTTTGTATCCCACTGTCCAAATTACAGAAATTGTGCTTTTCCCTCATAACCTGGAAGCCTTCTCTTTGTGCTTGGCCTCCATCACGTGGCACAACAGGTCTGTGTGCTCCACTACAGTGGTCAGCATCTCCCCAGAGATAATGGACTGGATCATCACCTGGATGCAATTCTTCCCTTTGGTCATAAATCATGATGGGAATACAGTAACCAAAAGCCATGAAATATGAAACCACATAAATAAAGGAAGGAAAGGACTGTGAATTGTCTGGGGAAATCTGTGCAAAGAAAGGGAGGAGGAGGTTTGCACTGTTGGAGGAGCCACGACAAATGTACATCCTGATTTTAAAGTCAAACTGTTGCTATAATTATTTAAGATTGGCCTCCTCCTGTGTCTGACAGGATGAGGCTCTGTTCTCCTTTCCACTAATTTCATGTGTTTTCTGTTCCTCCTTTGCTTTTATTTCTGAGCTTTTCCCACTTCTAGTGGTTCTGTCTACAAATACCCCTGTTATTTCATCATCCCTCCCAGTCCCCAGCCTCTGGACTGTTTCTTCTTCCTTTGCCTCTGCTCTGTTAAAATCACATGAGTTTTGTTACCAACCTGAGAACTCCAAACCTGACTTCCTTCAGGGAAAACACTGGTCTGCCAAGTCAACAGCTTTAACTCTCATCCACATTCAAAAGGTGGGGTCCAAGCACATCTACACATTTAATTAAATCAAAATGTTAAATCCTCCTTCACAACTGCCCAGCCCAAATATGATCAGCTCTACAGTTTCAGAAACACAGTGAACAAAATTTAGCATATTGTCCTATTAGGAAGAAAAGTGAAAAGAAACTGAAAACAAAATATTGAAAAGCTTAAAAAAGGAATCCTGAAATCTTACATGGATTAATGCAAAAACTTGGCTTAATCTTGTAGGCAGCATTTCACCCTTCAGATTTATTGAAATCAAGGCAAGGAATCTGTCACTGCTTTGTTTTGCACCAATACCTGGAGTAAACCTGCATGTCCATTCCACTGTGGAAAGAGCTCTGTTTTCCCCAGAATCATTGCAGGCATACCATGTAGTCTAAAATACCCTGAGATTTATAATTTGAGCCCAGTTATTTTATATATGTCAAAACCAGTGGCTAGCCCTGCTGTCCTGAGGCTACTCCCAGGTACTATAGCACTAAACATTTTTTTCCAAATTGTTGGCTGTCACCACAGGTTCCCTGGGAAACTCAGTATTTCACAGAGCTGAGGGACCCCAATTAAGAAATATTAGTCCTATTGAAACATGCATGATACAATTTTTTAAACATATTTTATTTTCATTGGATTTTAACTTCTCCTCATGGACACAGCTACATATTCACATAGATACTAATATTTCAGACTTGACAAATTCCCACTTTTCGTGGTTGGTTGTTATGCTCCATTCACGTTTCTCCTAATGAAATAAGGCATTGATGAGGATTTTACCACTGGTATAATTTTATTTTCTGTAGTAACACACATCCATCTGTTTGGTGAAGGGTGCATATTAGAAGACAGGATAAAACACACAGAATGTGGAGCTTTGGTTTGAACCATGTTTAAGTGGTACAGGTAGAATTGTGTTTCTTTTGGATCAGCTTTTCTTCAGTTCTGCAGTGCAGTTAATAAACACTGCAGACTGCTCTTTCAGAGCTTATAAACTTAGCAGAAATAAAAGGAACTAAGGGGTCTGACAACTGAGTGAAGCTTATAAATGCCACTGAAAGCCTTGGGGCCCCAGCTCCTGGGGAATATATCAGAGCCCCTGCAGGTTTATAAATTCTGCTATTTATAGGCAGGTTTCTCTCCTGACCATAAAAACCATAGGTCAAAAAACACTGCTAGATGGAGAACATGAAGCCCAGATTTCAGCCAACTCCAGCTGCTCCTTCCACAAGCCTGTGCAGCTCCTCAGCAGAGCTGTGGTGCCTGGTGCTGGATGTCACCCTGAGCCCATCACAGGGAAAGCATCAGGAGTGATCCCCTGCAGATGTGAGCTCCTGGCTCCTGCAGGCTCTGCTCCTCACACCTTACAGCCTGGAGGACCTTGCCAGGTAGCTCAGATGGGAGTGTTTTGGGGCCAATATTTCAGAAGCACCTAAGTTGGCTGAGCTGCTTCTCAGCAGAGGAAAGGAGGGCCAGCCCTTGGGGCTGTGTCACTGCTCATCTTGTGTTCCCCACGGTCTGAACAGGCTCCCCGGCCCCCAGGACACAAATCAAAACTGCTGTTTGCACCCCCTCTACAAACCCACCTAAGCCTCAGCTTCAAGGAGGCTCAAGAACAGCCCATTTTTTGTCTTTCACCAACTCCATGCTCCTGAGTGCTGAGGGCAGGCATCCACCAGCAGCAGGAGGAGGAAGCACCATGAGCACATCAGGATTTTCCTCCCAGCATCCTGATCCCAGCTCCATTCTACCACACCCTCTGTCTGACAAGCTGCTTTAATGGATGGGCACTGGCCTTCCGTGGAGGGGCTAAATGTAAAACTTCCCTATGCTTCTCTTGTCAAAGTTAAAAGCTTTTCACGTCTGTGTTAATGTTTCTTTTTTTTTTTTTTCCCTCCTGTCTGCTGGCACCAATGACAAATACTACATCTTGCATTGAGTAACAGTATATTGAATGGCTGGCAGAGGCAGAACACGGCACCTGTGATTTATCTCCGGGAGTTTGGGTTGGATGACACTGCTGGGAACAGACGGGGGCTCTGAGCTGTCACCTGATTACTAATTCTAGGATTTCTCCTCCGAGAGTGAGAAGGAGTGAGCTAGAATGAAGGGTACAAAAAGCAAATCAATAAACAGGTTAGTGTTTGCATCATTATTAACACTCGGGCTGTCAACACACCCATTGAAACTATCGCTCAGGGCAGCTGCAGATTTAATGGTCAGTGTAACAGATTTACTGTAAATGTTAGCTAAGGCAGAGCAGGAGGGGGATCTCACTGACAAATAGCAGAGATTTCAGTGGGATGCATGGAACCCTTTATGTGTGTGCGTAAATAACTCCAGGATTGCCAGGCAGAGGCAGGGGGCTCTCTGCAGTATTTCTTCTGGCAGGGCTGTGGTGTGTCCCCGTGCTCCCCTTCCCTGCCCAGAGCCCCTGCCGCCCTCCACTCACAGGAGCAGCTGCACATCAATTAAATCACCAAGGGAGCTTTGATCTTGGGAGCCCCTCACAAACCCCTTAATGGCCTGGAGGAGGGAGGGGAAGGGAACGGTGGTGCTGCCATCTTCACACTAAATTAGCCTGTGATGAGAAAAAGCTTTAAACGAAGTTGGGTTTTATTGGTTTTATCCAGCTGATGGGCTCCTGCCATTTTCCCCTCTCCACAGTCACCTTTGCAGAGGTTTCTTAGGAACACTCCTGGCATTGCCCCTTCCCTGTTGATCTGTCTCACACTTTCCAAAGTAACACAACCAAGCAGCTCTGAGCTGTATAAATGAATGCACAATCAAGTGTCTCTGCCTAAATTACTGATGAAATGATAAATCTGCTGCAGAGTAAATTGGCTGAAGACAAATCTTTCCAAGTCCTGTCGGTGCTGCCACTTTTTCAAATGAAAGCCCTCATAAAGAAATTAAACTGGTTAAAATGAAAAAGTATCTAAATTCAAGTAGCTTCTGCAGGGGAGGGTTTCCCAGATTGCACTGTCATCTCACGTAGATCCTTCTCCAGGAGCACTCTGCTGCTTTCCTTGCCTGTTTTAAATGGTTCCCACATGCACATTTATAATGGTGCATCAATCTCCAGGTAACTGCTTCTGCTCACTGCTGCTGCCAGGAGAAGGAGGGACCCAGAGGCTGAAACCTCAGAGTGTCAGATGTAGCAGCCACATGTAGCTCTCCCTGCCCCAAGGGCTGCTCACTGTCCTGGAGGTTTGATCCTAATGACAAAATAAAATACTCTGGAGCTGCACTGCTTTGAGATTCCCACATGCCACCTTCATCTCCTGCCCTCCAGACAGACACCTCAGGAACTGCCTCCAGTGCAAGCTCAGGAAGTGTGAGTTTGTGCAGAGATAAATCCCCTGTGTTCCAGCCTTAGGGAATTCTTGCTGAGAATGCCCACCCCAGTGACCTCTGCCTTCAGAGCATGGGCTCAGGACAAATAAGAGATGCTTGAAAGCTCCCAGCCACGTTCCAGCATTGCAGAAGCCTCTCAGAGCATCTAGAGATCCAGCAGAGACCCAGGACAGAGTCTGAGGCCACGGAGGGTCTGATCTCTGCAGGGCTGGATCAGTCACAGAGCCCAGGGAGGGTGGGACATTGCTCACCCAGGAGGTGTCTCAGGAGCAAGAGCAGCACAACTCCCTGTCCCCCCGTCTCCAGCCTGTCCCAGCCCTCACCTTCCCTGTGCATGGTGTCTCAAGATGCTTTTCATGCTTTTCAGTGATGTTGATAAGCTCTGTCATTAGTGCAGAACTTTGAACACACAATATGGTGAGAACAGGCTTCTCTCAGCTCTTAATTTCATTAGAAACAAGCCCGAGATGGAACGCGTGGAGCTCAGAGATTCCTGAATGCCCTTTTGTGCCAGGACAAGCCTACAACAGTGGCAGAGGATTTATTTACCTGTTAGCACAGGCATCCCTGGGACAGCATCCCCTGTGAATGTCTTCCACATTCTGGGACTTGCATTACTGGCCAGGACCTGAAGCCCTTCTGAGACACAACAGGAATGTGCAGGAATCAGAGGTCTGGTGGAACACGAGGGGATGCAGGCAAGGTTCTCTGGGGTTACAGTTTACAAGTTCCAGCATTGAAACCCTTCAGTGTCTGGCTCAGGCACAGGATTTCCTCACATCCCTTGATTTCATGATGCTATGTTGTGGTTCATCCACAGATCCCCACAGCAGATCTGGTAACTGCCCAGTGCACAGGGGCACTCAGATGGACATCCCCAAAGTGCTTCTGGTATAACCTGAGACTGTGTCATCCACTCACACTCCTCTGTAGTGCTGAGCTCCTCTCCAGTGGGCACATCTGCTTTGTGCCACAGCAATGCCAGCTCAGACTTCAGGCTTCCTGGGACTTGCAACATTAGAAACTCAAACCCAAATGCAGCAGCTGCAAAATCAGCATTAACGTGTTGCGGTTTGGTTTTGATTTCTAAAGGGCTGGTGGCAAAGAAAAGCTCTGGAGCCTCTCTGTGGAGCTGAGCTCTAATTCCTGCAGAAGAGAGCAGCCCCATGAGTTCAGAGCACTGCTTGCTCCCTTTAATCCGTGCACTATTGACTGGAGGAAGAACAAACCTCCTTGGAAGCCTTAATTGGAGCAAGTGGCGTCTGACGATTTTTGTTTAAACTGTACAAGAAGACTCCTCCCTGGTGGGAGATGTTCAGCAATCAGAATGAGGAAGAAAAAAGCAAACCTTTGCTGCACACAGCTTGGCTGTGCAGTGGATAACCCAGCAGAGAGCAGCCCTGGGAGCTGCTGGAATATTTGGACAAGGTGACCCTGCACCGAGCACATTAGCTGCATTATCAGCCTGTAAACTGTCTCACTGCTTTACATATCTGTATGGGCCACATATTGAAGGGGAAGATTAGCTTGATTATCAATGGGGGAATGAGCCAAACAATTACTTTCATTATTGAATATCCAATTAATTATTCAGGAGGCAAATCAATTATTCATATCTCATTTAAACTGGGTCGCGGGAGAAGGGCTGCCATTTGACAGAACTGTTCACAGCCTCTCTGGGTGCAGCAACAATTCTGCAACAGGGAGGAATTGTTTTGGGAGCAAAAGCCATGCTCAGAATTATATTCCCCAGACCATATGGATATCCATCCATACACATTTGGTGGCCAAGGCCAATTCCAGAGAACTGTGAGAGTTTGGAATTCCCTGCAGGGTCTCCTCAGCCATGATTATTGCACCTTTTTAGTGTGATACAAAGCATCCTCCAGGCCAGCAGCAACAGGAGTTTGGGAGCCCATGGGAGTAGAGCACGTGCTGTAGGAGCACTGAGACATAGAGGACTCAGATGTACTCGGTCTTATGTGAAAGAAAGCAAAAAGCTCTCATGCAGACAGCAGGAAGGAATCTCCTGGAGAGCAGCAGACTCTTAATCATTTTTCAAAACCTGATATCATCATAGAGACATTTTACCTGCAAAATATCTGTATTTTGCTTCTCTCACTTAAACAATTAAAATAATAATTTAAAAATATTGTTTGCCCACTCTCTTGTTGTATTTGCTTTCTTTGGAGGCAGGAATGGGAGCACCACACACACCTGGTCTGAATCCAGAGAGCAACACCCCAGTGCTGCAGTGCCTGACACATCCACACACTCCTTGCCATGGCCACACATTGATCTTCCATCCAAAGCATCAACAAAAAACTCACTGCAGGCTCCAGAGCACCCATGGCACTGCAGAGCAGAGGGTAAGACAGAGAGAAAGGGGACACTGAGACAAGGCAAGGAAATAAATGCAGCCTGTATTAGAGCAGATCCAGGAATATAACCAGGGTGAAAATTGTATGGAAAGGCCAAGGTCTGAAAAATCTGCTTTTCCATAAAACTACCCATACATGCAGTGACAGCTGGCTGCAACTGTTTGAAAAGCAGGGAAACAGAAGGAATCATAACTCTGTGTGTGTATTTCCAAGACAAATGGGTCCCTGGGACATTCAGTGACTGGAAACACTCCTTTCCTCCGTGCTCTCTCACACAGTCACTTGTCCTCCCTGCGGCCAAGCCCCAGCCCTCCTGTAATCTCTATTTTGTGTCTTTTTTCCTTCTTTGCACAAGCAGAAGCGAGTGATACCATATTGAAAACAAATTGTCAATTACTGAACAATCAAGCCCTCCATTTGTTTGTTAGATTGACTCTCAAATAGCCCGATTAATTATAACAGCACTAATTATTAAGATACACTGGTAGTCATCTCCTATTCCAGAGAGAAGAAGAAAGTCTTTCCTCCTGCTTTTGCTGTCACAGTAGCAGCCTTACCCAATAGGGCGATTTATCTCTGTCAAGCCACTAAAATGATAATGCCAATTAAATCACACCAGTAATTGCTGTTGGGGTCCCCGTGGATTTCTCCCAGCAGAGTCAGGTGGAATATGAATGCAAGCTGTCCAGGGAGGGCTGGATCCTGCTCAGGGAGATTCCATCCACACCAGTCCCTGTGCTGCTCTGATCACTGTCGTGGGGACCACAGGCAAAGCCCCCAGGCTGTGCTCTCAGGGTCCCCAACAGCCCCAGCTGGGCATTTTTGTATCCAGGAGTGGGGGAAGCCACTCAGGCTCACTCAGAGATGCCACTGAGCACTTCAGAGCATGAAGAGGCACAGCCTGTCCCTTTTTGTTCCCTGCAGTTTCAGCTGGTTTGCAGCTTCTCATGGCTCCAGCATCTCCTGCTCCTGTCCTGCCTGGAGCTGGCTGTGCCCCCATCCCCTCAGACCACAAATGCAGCTGGAGCTCTGGGCAGAGCTGGTGTTAAAGCCTTCTGGGCATTCACACTGTAAAAAACAAAGATCTGTGTACAAGACAAACATGCAGTGTGGTCCAGAGAGGCTTGAAGGATCACAGGTAACAGTGGTTGTGACTGATACAGCTGCTGCAAAAAGGGGGGGATGTGCCCCCATCCCCTGTCCTGTGCTTTCTGCTTATTGTAATGAATGGATGTCTCTGCAGCAGACCCCACCTAAAAAGAACAGTGTGATCTAACCCAATCTCGCTTCTCATTCGATTAAACCCCGTGAAAGCAGGCATGTAACCTTGTTAATATCACGTTTATTAGAGGGAAGGGGGACAGAAAATTAAGATATACTTCATGTTGTTGCTAATTAGAAAAATTGAGACTTTGCATCTGTGCAAGGCAGAGCAACATGTGGCATTAACAGATGTGAACTCATTACACAGCTGCATCAGAGGAAAATGTGCCACCACAGCGACAAAAATCTCAAAATCAGATTTCCCCCAGTGCCTCAGCTTCCCATTGCCTTCTCCTTCCTTCCTCTAAAAAAAGTTTGCTCTGGGGTCATTGGGTTTTTTTACTGTTTTTCTTGGGGAGCAGAGAGGAATGGAGGCTTCTCTTTTTGCAAATACACACTGAACCCCCAGAGAAGCTCGGAGCAGAAACAAGCCAGGCTGCAGCACGACAGCACAGCCTCTGGCTCCTGCTGAAACACGAGGTGCTCTGTAGCTGGAATAAAATCTACCCTGCCTTTCCCTGGCTGTGGTGTTTTCCACAGGGAACCAAGCAGAGAGGGCAGGCAGCCCCTTCCCAAGGGCTTTCCAGTCACGGCTCCCCTGCAAGGGAAGTGGGACTAATACCTTAAATGAGGTGTCACCAATAAAGTGATTCAAATCCTGCCCTTCATCCCCCTGAGAGCCATCTAAGATCACCAGGCCACTTGTCATCTACAGTAAAGAGCAGCCAAACAGCATGAAAATAGGTCACTTTTTTATCATTTCCTCTCTATGTTCTGCTTAACTTTTTGTCTCAGATAGTGGAAGCCAATCCCAGAGGAAAATCAGAGGTCACATTTGGGATTCCTCCCTTGCAAGGCTCCCAGGAGCTGATTTGCTCCCTGGCACAGCAGAGAGCAGCCCAGCAAAGCAGCTGTGTAAAAATGCACCAACTGTGCTGATGCTTGTTTCCTTTGTGCCTTGTTCAGTTCTGGAGGGGCTCAGCTGTATTTCTGGACAGTCAAAAACACCACGGTGGCAAGAGACATTCCTGTAGCAGGCTAACAGGTTTGGGGATGCACAGGCAGGGTATTGGGGTGTGGGGGCTGGAACCTACTTCCCAAATATCTGGGCACTGGATTAAAAAAAATAGAGACTGGAAAAGGAGCTCCAAAGACAGTTTTTGCCTTTTTCCAAGAAGACTTTGCAGGGACAAAAGAAAATTTTTTGCAGCAATGCCAACTTTTTCCACCTCCCTTCACATTCCCAGGGATCTCTACTGACCTGCAGTGTTACATCAAACACTGATCCCAGCACTGCTCCAAACCACCTCGGGGCAGGGTGAGGTACAAGAGGTACACCTTGGACAGCATCTGAAAGTAAGATCAGCTTTTCTCCTGGCCATAAGCTCAGAGCCCTGGACACTTTGCTAAATGAATTCCCCTGTTGAAAAGGTCTGATGAAAAAACCTTCAGGGATTTGCCTGCTGCTTCCCTCATCAAGGAAAACATTGAGGGGGGAATAAAAAAAAAACCCAAAACCTTATTTTTAATAAAAAACCTGGGTGGTGGGAATGCTCTGGACTGTCTGGCACAGTTCATCCCTTCATTTGCACAGGCAAAGGGCTGGCCAGCACTGGTTTCACACCAGCTGCTCTGGTAGGAATGTTCCTCGCCTGCACCACTTCACTGCAAGTCCTTTATCATCCCTTTGTCCCAGGCAGGCAAACACAGCCCGTGCAGCACAGAAACCTCACCCCACACGCTGCTGAGGCCCTCAGTCCCTTTGTGCAGGCTGTTTCATTTCATAAACTCAAGGGTCACTTTTATTGTGGTCTCTGCTAAATGAAATCACAAAAGCAATTTAAAATCGCTTAAGCAAATCATGAAAGATGCAATATGAGGAAAGGGCTGTGAATAATGGTTAGCCTAAAGCATTGCAACAAAGGGAGTGACTGTGCTTCTGTCAGGTCCTTTCTCTTGGTCTGTATCCTTCATGCTGAATTCCTCATCTTCTGCCTAAGATTTTGGGCAGGAACTCATCAAAGGAGAAAGCCACTCTTATCAAATTTCTAACATTGCCTGCTATTCTTCATGGAAAAATGATCTGCAGGACATAGAGAGATCTGCAACCAAGTCTGGCATTTCAGATATGCAGTAGCCAGAAAATAATAACAAAAACACAGGATACCATTTTTATCCTGGAAATTATTTTCTTGGGGGGAAAAAAATGTCAGTGTAGCCTGTGAACTTCATCCTTATCAGAGCAGAAGCCAGAAGCTTTGTCCCAGTAGGCAATAGTCCAATACAGAACAAAGTTGGAGGTGACTCAAATGGCTGCGAGATAAATTTTCAAGCAAGTTTTCTTTCCATCCCATCATCAGCAATATGCTTCACAGAATATTTTTGTTGCTCAAGGATTATTTTCTTACAGCTCTGAAAAGCTCTGTTCACCTTTCATGAGGCCCTTTACTTGTATGGCACTGGCTCCTGTCCTGCCTCATCCTACAGACAGAGCAAGTGTTTTCTCAGATATTCCTTGGTGTCCTGGATCCTGTGAGATCAGATTTCCCAGCGCTGAGTGCCCGGGGAGGGGTGAGAATTCTCCTTAATGCAGCACAGGCACCCAGCAAGGGCCAGCCTCTCTCTGTGACAGATTCATTGTCATCCAAAATAAAAGATGTCTAGGCTCACTCAAGCCCAAGTGATGCCTGAGAGCTCCACTGGACCAGGTTCCTCCGTGTCACAACTCATTTCTACTCATGTTTGCTTGCTCTAGGTGTTCTAAGGCAGCCACAAGTCAGCAGCATTGGAAGAATTTACAGAAATAGCAGTCGGCTTTGGTGCCTTTAATTTCTGGCTGGGGTGGGGGGAAAGAAGAAGAGGATTTGATGCAGGAGTCTCAAGGTCAGAAACTGCACTCAGCATCACAGAGGCTTTTGAAAAGCCCACACTTTCGCTGTGGTGATGCTCAGCTCTGTTGAGGAGGAAGGAACACCCAAATTTCCCTCTTATGGCCAACATCTCACAGCCCCCAAACCTGAGGCTCCCAGCTGGATCTATTGGACAATATTCAAAACTGGATTAAGGAGCTGCAACAGACCCTCATCTATAAAATGTGATCCAAGCAGAATCTGCACATCTGAAGCAGCAGAAATTCTGCAGGTGGTGGGCCAGATATTTTAAGCCAAGGATCACACTTGGATCTCAACAACACCTTCTCAAGTGGCCACACTGTGCCAGCCACAAAATCAATCCTGCAGAGACATAGCCCAGGAGCCCAAAGATCCCCAAAAGCTGGAGAGGATTTGGTGCTATGGAAAGGACAGGTTCCAATCCTGCTGTACCACTGACCCCTAACCTAAGAATCCCCAGAGTGGACAGGTCAGCAGGAAAGCAGCAGAGAAGATGCCCAGAAAAAAAGAGCTTTTTATTTCTTCCCTCAAGAAATATCTCAACAAATGCTTTTAGCATACCTCCCTTCAAAAAGAAAATCCCTTCTAAGCTTATGCATGATAATAACATTTCCCACATTTTCAATTAGCTGGAATAATCTCACTAAAAGCGATTGATAACCCACCTTTAGCTGCGAGCACACGTGCACCTGTGTGTGCAAGGAGACAGCCATGCCTGACAGAGTGAGAGGCAATGAGAAATGAACTGCCTGAAATTAACTTTAAGCGTCCAAGTGATTAAAGCATTGTGCTGTGATTGTGTAGGATACTGCCTTTCTTCGGCAATTAAGACTGTATTGATCAGATAGCAGGAGGAAAGGGGCCGGCAGAGCGATGCTCATTCAGGCTGCCATAATTAAGAGTGATCATCTATTGTTCTGGAGCTCAGGCACAGCCCAGCCCCACCAGGCTCTTCCCTCTCCCTTCCCTGGCCCGCACTCCCATGCACACGTGGACTGAGCATCTGCTTGGAGTGGAAATTGAAGCAGGAGCTGAAGTTGCTCTGTAGCAGGTCTGCATTAAATTCATGTCTTTCCCCATCCATTCAGCCCCAAAATAAGCAGCTTCTGCTGTTTATTAGCAAGATGGGGAAAAATGGGAGGAAATGTAGCATGAGAGAATACAGACAACCACATCTGAAAGCAGTTCTTGGGCTCACCATGGGGCAGCCAAGACTTTGGGGAAATTGCACCTCTGTTTTTGAGTGGGCCACTCCATCAAGAACAAACTTTTCAGAAATAGATCCTCCTGCTCCCAAAATTAATCTTTTATTTTTTAAAAGCAATTTATTTAATGTATTTTTCCTTCACTCAAACCAATCTTCTACCCTTAAACACAGCTTGAAGTTGGTTTCTTATTTATACCTTAACTAGCAAATTTCTGTCTTACAGCTTCTGCTGAACCCTTGCTAACACGCAGTGCTACTTTGCCTTTCTTCATTTTCATGGCTCCAGCCTGGGAAAATTGGCATGGAATAACAACATTTAAAATATCAGCTGACAGACTGTAAGTTCATGATTTCTATGACAGCAGTCCTTGGGCATGTAAACTCTTGTGGTAAAGGGTATTTCCTTACTTAATTATTCTAGTTCCCAGTATATCATTTCTCAGGGTATGGATGGTACTTACTGTGAGCCTCAGAAAAATGATCCATGCCAGTCAAAGTGTGTTACTGTGGGCTTGGGGGAGGATTTGGATCATTTCCTCATGAACACCACAGAATGCAGCACCTGAAAACACACTTCCCCAGAAAGCAACGGAACGTGGCACTGAGCCACATCACTCCAGAAGTGATGCAGTGATTTATTATTCATCAACAAGACCTTGCAAAACCCTGATGCTGGCATCTAAAACATGGTGATAATCACTGATATTTTGCTTCACCTCTGTGGATTGCTATCAAACTTAAAGAGAAAAGATTTGCATCCCAGGTGACCTTACTTGCCACAGCCACAAAGCAAGTAGACCTATTTTCAGCTTGGTCCTTTAAACCTAGAGTGTGTCTTCCCAGTTGTTTGTTGGAAACCACAAGTGTGACTGAAGCTTTCTCATTTTCCATGTCTGTCCCAATCACTGAGCTAAAAGTACAGCCTGACAAGTAGGGCTGGCAGACAGTGTCTGTGTGCAGTCCTCATTCATGTAGTACCTTCCTTCTTAATAATAAGGCAAGGACTCCATCCTATCTTCTCAGCCTTGTCAGCCTTGCTTCACTTTAAATCCATCTCACTACTTTAGTCACAGCTCTCGTTTCAGCAGATGAGATGTGGCCTTGCCACGTTCCAGTTCTCCCAGTCCTGGCCCTTGTGAAGATCATTGTTCATCTCTGTCAGCCCATGTTCCCTGCTGAACACAGATCTCCTTCCTGCCTCTCAGTGAGGATCATTTGCATTTCCTGCTGCTTGACAAAACCCCTGCCCATGACAAGAGTACACCCAGATCCTGGCAGAGTGAACCCTGGCACTGTGCAATTTCATTTTCACTGCCCTACCCCAATCCTGCCTCCTTGCTGACTTTGAGTGCTACAAGAGTTGGAGATCTCTGCTTTGCTCCTTTCCTTCCTCTCAGCTCAGTGTTACTCAACAGCTCTTGCCCAGGCAGAGTAAAGGGTTAAGCATGAAGATGTGGAAGAGGCAGTGCTGTCCTGTCACAGAGCTGCCCTTCTGCCTCTTCCTCACACATCCACACTGCTCACATAGCCTGCATTCCTCCCCGTTAGCACCATTAAGCTTTGACCTGAACTAGACATAGAGCTAAATATGTGTGCACCTGTCCCCTTATAATGACCTGCTATTATCATTTTCCACCCCTCTTTTTTGATTGATGGATATTACATGCAGAGTGACCCTCAGGATTTTTTTCCCCCCTCCTCTTTTTGTTAGGCCTTGCTAAAGCAACCTGCAAATTAATTTAATATCCTCTTTTGGTTGGGAGCTATGAAACGAGGGCTCGAGGCTGATGATGCGTAAACCATTTGTGGCATGTATTTAATCTCTGGACAATGGATAGAGATGTTAGTGCATGCTACACTAAGTTCTATTTACGCTGGCTATTAAGTGCAGTCAAGCTGAAGGCAATCGGAGCACATTACAGGGCCTAATGGGAGAGGATGCTACACAACAGTACATTAAAGACTGAAAATGAATTAAGAAGGAAGCATGGTAGAGAAAGCAGACAAGGAAAGGGTTCTGTATACAGATAACTCTTATTGACAGCACAAATATTCATGTACTCTGAGTTCCCAAATCCAATTTTGGTATTGGATACCACTCTAGAGGGAATGTTTTGATTTCCATTTTCATGCAGATACAAAATGACTCGCAGCCAGCCTGCCCCTCCCACCTCCACCTCAGTGGTTTGCATAACCTGATGCTGGGAAATGCATCCCCTTTTTGTGCCTTGCCAAGACAAGTCATAGCCCTCTTGACCACCTAAATCAGGCAAAACTTTTCAGCCTGCTCCCTGAAATGAGTCCCAGGAATGACAAGCAGACCTTGCTGCACGCCCTGTCCTGCTCACTCTCCTTGGCACTTCTTGCTCTGGCTGTCACTGAGAAAATTCAAGCCCTCTGGGAAAGACAGGAGAAAAATGCACAGTGGGAGCAGCCTATAAGCTGTGAGCACTGCATCTGTTTGTCCCTGTTATCTGGATGGGAAGAATGTAGAGGTGACAAAATACTGGCCTGCTGTCTTTTCAAAATCCAAGCTCCAGAACCCAAGAGTGGCACTGCTTTACTCCATCTCACACAATTTTAGGAGTTTACTTTTAGGTACAAAAATCTCTATTTGTGAAGAACCTGACTTGCTACATCTTCCTGAGTACAGTGACTTCACTTAGATTGATGAAAGAAAAGTCCAGTTTATAATTAAAAACTTGCACGTGAGGAAAAGAGAAGCAGCAACCAACCTACCAAAGGCACATGCTCACATTGATCAGCTCCGCTCTTTATCTCACCGAGGCTTTCCCAAGCCCAGCTCTGGCTGGCACTGCTCCTGCCCAGGCTGCAGACACAGACCTGACCCCCTCCCTGCTCCCCCAGGGCAGGCAAATAAACTGCCCTGAAAGCACCTGCCCGTGGCACTTCTGACATTCAGTTTAGAATGTGACCCAAGGCTTCCCTGCCTGTCCTGCCAAGAGCCCCACTGACTGCCAAAGGCTGGCCACCAACCCTGGCCAGAAGAAGCCCTTCCCCGAGTCTGAGGACAAGCCCAAGGACTGTGTCCTCCCTTCCTCTGCAGCTCCCAAAGGTCAGACTTGCCTCTGACAAGAAGCTCCTTGCTACGTTTGGCAGGTTGGGCTTCTCCACCAACTTGATGGCAACAGAAAATACCTGTTAGGAATCAGAAGAACAAACCCCATTTACACTCAGTAAATACACGAAGAATGGACAGAAAGCCTGCAAGGAACCAGGAGCTCTCTGGCATCCCAAAAGCCTGAGTCTACACCAGGATAAGAAAAGAGAGATTTTCCTTAGAACAAGATTGTGCTAAAGAAAAATTTTTCTTTATTTCGGGTGTCCAAGACCTTATGATCTCCTCTTCCTTCCATTTCTTGAAGTGTAGAGTAAGGGTATAAAGGAATTACTTTTCACATAGTCAGTTTATTCTAAAAGCAGTTCTGGCAATAAAAGGAAAGAATATTAGAATCCTTTAATAACCATCCTGGTTTGGCAGCAAGGGAGAGTTTTGGATCTTTTAAAATACTAGCAGAGTGAAAAAATCAATTCATTGCTATCAGGAACAGAAATATAGTGAAACCAATACCTGAGCTTAAAACACTACGTACACAGGAATTCAAACTAATCTGTTCAAGGCAGGCATTGACTAGCAGTGACTTTGGCTTCAAGGAGCAAACTTGTAGTTAAGCTCTGCAGAAAAACAAGTGCAGTTGTTTGCAAGCAAACTTCTCAAGTCCAACACAAATGACTTTCACACGGTATTTGGATAGGGCTGGAGGGAAGAGAAAGGAAAGAAGTGTTGTTTCATGGAGATCTTTTTCTCCTTGGCTGGTGAAACACTTCCTCCTCTCAAGGATATTCTTGTAATTCCAGAGCAAAACATATTCTGGAATAAATAAATAATTTGCATTTTCTATTAAATATACCTTAATTATTTATTTAATAATTATTTCTCTAGGAAACATAGCGTTGCTTATGTTTGTGGAAATTTGAGACCTTCTCATATTTCTGCAGTAAGTTCCTTTGGTCACTGTCATTAGAGTTTAGAGCCTGTTGTGATACCAAGACAGTCTGAATTAACTCTGGGGTGTTTTAGGAGGCAGATGCTGCCATGGCCTCTGCTGAGTCTGATAATTTTAGCACAGCCTCCTGTCCCATACCTATAACCATGGCCCAGCACACTCAGTACACAGCTCAGAGCCAGAATTTTTCAACAATTCATCAACCCAAGAGTGATGAGACAAATCACAAACCCAAAAAGTGTTCATGGGCTTCTTGTCTCTTTTTGGGTGTTGACTGTGATGCTCAGCTGCTGTGATCTGCAAAGTAGTTCAAGAACAAACTGTTCTGACATCAATTTGAGATCCTTCCTATTTTTAAAAGCATCTTGGGAGGAGGAAGAGTAAGAGAGAGAAGCGAGCAAGTTTCCTTCCAGCTAGCACTAAAAATCCAATCACAGTTTTCTTTTTCACCAGCTTCTTGAGCATCTCCCTGTCTTCCCACCAAACAACTGGGTAAACAAAAGAAGAAACAGGCAGGGGAGAAAATACTGTCAAAACATCTCATCAGAAGCAAAAAGGATGAATGAAATCAACTTCCAGCCTTGAAGGAAAGGAGAGGGAAGGAGAAGTGAGTCAGGAAGCAAAGCAGTATCACACACAATTAGCAAGGAGCATTTGTCAAAGACCTAAAGGTCATCTTTTCCTGGGGTAAATAGGAACAAATTCCCACTGTGGCCAAACAAGAAGGTGCCCCTACCTTCAGAGCACCCCTCACTGGTCATTGGTGAACCAGGAAAATTCCCTGAGGCCACCTGCAAGGACCTGTGAGTAATGCAAGGCCAGCAGCACTTTGCACTTTGCTTCCTCCCCGAGGGTTATCCAGCTTAACAAGTTCTCCACAGTTCAGGGAGTGTTTAAAAGGTTCAAAGTTTCTTGTTGTTTATAAGAAGGATGTCTGTTTTTATCATCAATGCAATAAAGCTGCTGAAAATAGTCATCATAATCAGTGGATACAGCCCAACAGGAGCGTCACAGTCCAAGGCAGCACCAGCCCAGGCACAGCCATCGCCTGCTGGTCATTAAACCCTCTGGGAAAGCCAGTGCACAAACCAGAACCCAGTGGGCAGTGCTGTGACCCTTTGTCAGGGGTTAAAACAAGCAGCAAGGCGAGGTGAAGGACTTTGAAAAGCCCTGGGAGCGCTTGGCTGCTGGGATCCAGCCTCATCTGGAAGGGCTCACCATCAGCACCTTGTCTAACACCTCTCTGGGTGCTCTGCACATCCTCAGCTGGCCAAACCACTCCTTGGTGCTGTCTCACGTGGGCTGACATGAGCTAAGGGAGCAGAGTCTTCTAGACTCACACTGCCATTGCAACACCATCAATTTGAATACACTGCTCTAGAAGAAAAAAACTTGGTTTTGTTATTTAAAAAAATCTACATTTCTAAAATTGTCACCGTCTCTGATCCACTGGCATGTCCAGAGAACATGCCACTGCTCACACAAACATGGAACATTCCCTCTTCATGCATGCAGTCAGAGAAATCTGGGGGGTGTGTGAAGGAGGGGGCAGGACAAGCAAGCTCTCAAGGACAGTAAAACCTTCTATTGAAGGCAGAGATGAAAGAGAGAAGGGTGGGAAGGCAAAACATTAAACAAAGCAGAGGAATGCACTGCTTTGTCCAGCTGCTGCTGATGATGAGCAGAACAGGCCCAGTGATGTGAACTGGAAGAACCACAAAAATTATCAGATAGGATTAATTTAAAATAGCGAACAAATGACAGTCTGCAATCGCTGATTTTGTTTCCAAATCACAGGCTCACATGCCTGTTGCCCAGGATTTATGCATTGGGGTAGTTGGCAAAGGGTGGGAATCCCACAATTCCCATACAAGTTACAAAATACTTCTCCTTTCACAGAGAATCCATCGTTTTAGTTTGTCCTGATGACTTTGTGACGTTTGTGTAGATGACAGATACTGAGCAATCCCCTGATAACCTCGGAAAAACAGGCAAATAGAGGTGCTGAGGGTAGGAAAAGCACATTGTCCTGATCCAGAAGGTTGATAGGAGAGCACAGGTAAGCACAAGGGTCAGCAAGGGAGGTTAGAGCCTGAGTTTTGGAGAGAAAAACATTGGTTCACTGAGATTGCTGAGGAAATACAGCGTGATTCTGCATGAGCTGCTTTATCAGGAGTTACACATTTATTTAACTGACTTAAAATCATTTTAAAAATACATGCAAGGTTTTTGGATTCTAAGATATCATTGGCAGCACAACAAAAGAACAGAGGCTTTAAAATACTGTATTAAACAGGAAATTGTGCAGCTCTCCACTGAAAATCTCTTCCCCACCTCATTTTCCACATTCTTTTGCACTCTTCATCATTCTGGAAATTGAATTTTTAGGCGCTCTCAAAATGGCCACAGCAGACATTCTTGGCAAATCCAGCTCTGAAGGAGAAAGGCAGATGAGGGGGTCTGCAGCCCTCACTGTCCCTTCCTGCCATATCTGACACCTTGTAGATTGTGATGGCTCTGCTGTGGAAAAGTGAATATTTTTATTTTCTAGTTCCCCTAAGGAGTTTTTCAGTAACAACCTTTGCCTTGTAGCCTGTAGGTCAAGCAATTACCTCAGGTAAATCCATTTACCAAACTGTAGCTCTCTCTTTTTATGTTTTTAATATATTCTTCAATCAGAAGGTATTGAAATAATTATACCTCAATATTTTGATTTCCTGAAAGTTTTTGGGAAAGAACATCAAAATAATCCTTTATATACCTAAAGTGTCTTGCCCTCCTCAGTATTGTTTCCTCAGGTCCAGTTTTTTTGTTCTCTTTTCCATACAGAAAACTCTATTCTGTAATTTCTATTTCAAAAGGTATAAAATCTCTGGCAATCCATCTCAATTCTCCAATAGCTTTTAGCAGCCCATAACAATGGCAGTTTCTCCAAGGATCAGTTTTACATGGTTTTTCCTAGCTTTGTCATGGACCTTGTAAAATGAGGAGCTGGTTCATTGTTAACCCACCTTCCACAATTTCACTTTGCATTTTATAGCAACTTTGATATTTCAAAAACCAGCTCTGTGCCTCTCTCCTTTCCTCACCACTGTATTTCATTAACCAGCAATGCATGATCTGAGCTGCAACACTCAGAGAATCAATAACCAAAAACTTTCCCTCACCTCTCCTTGCCTCACTGAACATCAGACCATAACACCCCCTGGAAAATACATGTTAGGGATGTTACAAGGTCTGTTGTTACCAAACTCGATTCATTTCAGCCCCTTCCATGCAGGACCAATAAACACATGCTCTTTTCACCTACAAATCCCCAACAGCCTCTGCAATTAATACCTAATTAACAAACAAAAGCAGAGATGCCAGGTGGAACAGCACAAAGCCATTCACAGCTCACAAAGGGAACAATTAACTCCTGCCAGCTAAGGACAGTGAGAAAAATATTTTGTTTTTTAATAAAGCCCTCCTGCCAGGGTTGGATTTGTTTATAAAAATAAAATAAACCAGCTCCAGTTCAAGTGCAAGATGTGGGCTCTGAGTCAGGAATTGCTTAGGGTAGGCCAGGGGCTGGACCAGAGCATCATTATAATTCCCTTCTGAAAATAAGACCATAAATCCACTGTCTTTCCAACAACTTTTAAAACCGATTATTTATGTCTTTTTGTAAGCCGTGAAATTGCTCCCACAAGAGATAAAGCAGACTTCACCACTGAACGAGCTAAAAACTGCACAGATTGGCTTCCTCCAGCCACACTTGTACATGGCTAACAAATTAACAACAGCATCTGTGGAGGGGAAAAGTATCTTCACTGTTCCCAGCTAGAATGAAGACATGCTTGGGCTCCAGCTGAGGTTCAGCTCACGGGGTTTGGCTGCCTGAGACCTGAGCTAGGTGCACAGGGTGTCCTTGCAGGGTAGATCAGTGCCTATCCCCCCACTGGAGCCCAGGGAAGGGCTGCAGCAGGCTGGCTCTGCAGCAGGACTCAGTCCTCTATTCCCTCTGCCTCTTCCTCTGAGGTGGGCACTGGGGAAGTGTCCACATCCATCCCCCTGCCTCTCCTTGTCCCATTTGTCTGACCTGAAGCACTTTGGTGAATATTCCTGGCCTCAGAGCTCTCAGTGTGCTCCTGCTCTCAGCCCCCTCCCTGGGCTGGCCATGTGAGTGTAAGGAGCACCAGCCTGGTCCTACCCAGCAGGGCAGGGATGGCTCCTTCCAGGGAGAGTCTGCAAGTGGGCAAAGAGCAGGGTCAGCCTGTCCTGCTCCCTGGCCATAAATGACACATTAATTACATTTAAGGTGAAGAACTTTCTCTGTTTCTAGAACTGTACAGTTGTTAGGCAAAGAACATCATTCTTACTAGTACAGTGAATTCCTTGCCCCATCCCTGGAAGTGTTCAAGGCCAGGTTGGACAGGACATTGAGCAACATGTTCCAGAAGGTGTCCCTGCCATGGCAAGAGATTGGAACAAGATGATCTGTAAGGTTCCTTCCAATACAAATAATTGTGTGACTCTGATTCTGGGATAATAAAAAAGATAACTCTGTGAAAAACCTACTTTGCTCTCAAGTCTGAGGTTTCTTTGCAGGTGTTGTGTTTCTGTTGGAGCAGGTATCAAACCAGGACTCAGTAGTGCCCATGGGCACAGGTTCCCCAGCCCTGAACATCATGACAGGTCAAACTCTGTTTTTCTGAATTACTATTCAGGTATTTCCCATCAACTACCCAGGCTCTGTCCCAGGGGTTTTAACTCCCAGGTACCAGCTCAGCACCTGAAGATGTGCTTGGAGGGGGACAGACATCAGTGCAGCAGCTGTCCCACCCACCCACCCTGCCAGGGCTCATGTGGTGACACTCAGTGCCCACTGCCACCCCTCAGGTTCCTTTTCAGGCACTGTGATGTGACCCTGCACTCTGCTGAGTGCTGCACTCCAGCTCCAGTCACATTCCCACCGCAGCCGATGCACGCACAGTTCCCAAGTCCTGCATGGACTCACCAGTAAATCAGGGCTGTAAAAGTATTTTTGGCCCCCTGCCCAGTATGTGTGCCTCTTAATCCATAATTCTGATTGTGTAAACAAGGCATGACATAACGGGTGTGCCATGGAAATATGCTCTATAAAGTTGATTACCGTGCTTCATCCCATTAGAACAGCAGTCACTGGAAAACTCTAGATAAGGCTAAAGCAATTTATTTATGTTTCTAAAGGAGATGGGCACATTTTGGCTTTTCAGGGCATGATCAAACTTGACAGGCGGACTCTAGAGCTATTTTGCAGCTCTTATATCCACTCATTTCAACCTGTACTGGAGAGGAATTTTCAAACCTATATCCTAAAAGATCAGATCAACTGTGGCTGTTTTTCAAGTATGCAAAGAGGAAACACATAAAAAGCTTTGGATTGCCTGGGTGACCTCTTCATCCAGAAGCCAACCCAGCTCCAGCTCTCTCCTGAGTGCAAAGGCAGCTCTGGGTGCCTTTGGAGGTCAGGAGCTCCAGGCACTGTACAAAGAAGAGCTGCAGCCGTGTCCCCCTGCAGCCAAGCTGACTGTCACAGCAGGATTTTGTGCTGGGATGACAGGAGCAGCTGTGCTCCCCTTGTCCATCCAGCAGCCTCCAACAGCCTTACCCAGCTCACAGCTCCCACCTGCAGGGGTCAGGCCATGGAATCCCAGCTCAGGATCACCCTCAGCACCTGTGACAAAGCTGGGACTCCAGCCCAGGTCTCTGAGTCCCCCCCAGAGCTGCCAGCTGCTGCAGGGTGAGGACTCAGGTCAAGACTTTCCTACACCCCCCCACTTCCCACGGCACTGCAGCTCTGAAGGGAGCCAAACACCCATCACTGACCTCAGTTCCAGGAGGAATTGTGGACAGGCAAAACCCAGAACTGCTGAGCCCAGGTTTTCTTTCCCTTCTCCATGATTCTCAAAAAACACCAGGAACCTTCCTTGAACCTGCCCCAGGTTTGCAGCAAGCAGGAAACCTTTGCAGTTTCAGATTTCACTTACAAATCAGCTCTGAGGAAAACAGCTACTGTGATGGAAGGCATTAAAAATTGATATAATTAACACAAATCAAGGGTATAATATACATCAACTTGTGTATGAGTTCAAAAGCTCTTTTTAAAGCCGTAAAAGCCAGGGACTTTTTCCATTATCTCAAAAAGAGCTTGATAAAGTCTTTTGCTTGTAGAATTAAGCCTGTAGCAGCTGGTAGGGTTACTGAACCAGCTACAGCAGCCTTGTGCTGTGTTATAAAGACATCTCTGTCGCTGGAGAAGAAACGATAACGTGCACTGAAAAAGGCATTTTTTAACCTGATTCTTTAACCATCTCCCACCCTCTCCTTCTGTCACCTCTTGAAAAGGTTTTACAGACTGGAACTGTACTTGAATTTAGTCTAATTGGAAGGAGATGTGATACCCAAATCTTGGTTCTCATTGGCATGGAGACACTTGCACACAATCACAGTATGCAAAACAGCAGAAGTCTGAATTCATAATTGGACGTTCCAAAATGTAATTATGAAAGATGAAATGCTCCTTTCAATGAGAAGGCTGTAAATAGAATAATTAATTTTGTGTTTGCTTGAACAATTCTGTATTATGGACCTTACACTGGAACTGAAATTAATTAAGTGCACCAGGATTTATGGAGGAGGTGAAGAGAGAGGGAAAAAAAAGAATTAATCTGAAGTAAAAGATAGATGACTTTGTGAGTGTAATGATGCGTTAGTCTGGGGTATTCTTTAACAAATTTAGCAGGCATGTTCTGGGTACAAACAGCACTCACTGACAGAATTATCTCAACTAATGCAGCTGCTGGACTCTGAGCAAATTGAGATTGCAGATGAGTACTTTAGATTTAGAGCTATTAACCCTCTGTATGCTGGAGATGTGTTTCCATCCCCTGCTTGGCAAGGTCGGCTGTGTGTCCCTTGTGTCAAGGGCTGCAGGATGTGGGCATGCAGCAACTCCCTGGCTTGTGTGAGCACACAGAAACACACATGAACACACCCAGGAAAACACAGGAACTCACAGGAACACACACAAACACACATGAACACACTCAGAAAAACACAGGAACTCACAGGAACACACACAGACACACAGGAACACACCCAGGAAAACACAGGAACTCACAGGAACACACACAAACTCATGAATACACACAGGAAAACACAGGAACTCACAGGAACACACACAAACTCATGAACACACCCAGGAAAACACAGGAACTCACAGGAACACACACAGACACACAGGAACACACCCAGAAAAACATAGGAACTCACAGGAACACACACAAACACATGAATACACACAGGAACTCACATGAACACACCCAGGAAAACACAGGAACTCACAGGAACACACACAGACACACAGGAACACACCCAGGAAAATACAGGAACTCACAGGAACACACACAAACTCATGAATACACCCAGGAAAATACAGGAACTCACAGGAACACACAAACACATGAGTACACACAGGAAAACAGGAACTCACATGAATACACACAGGAACACACACAAACAGGAACACATGCAAACACATGAATACACATGGGAACACACACAAGCACACAGAATCACACGTGTTGGCAGGGTTGGAGGACAATCACCAAGGCAGTTCTGGGAGAGCAGCAGAGGAGAGGCAGAGCACTCGCAGGAAAAGGAAGGGAAATGAGGAGAGCAGAGTTCAGAGTTACCTCTCTCAGTGGACTCAGGGAAAGAAGGGGTAGTGGCTACCACCAGTTGTGAGTTTTAAAGCAGACAAAGCCCCAGTGAGCAGCCAGAGGAATAACTAAACCAAACAGCTTAGCTGTGACAAGCTGTTCCTGAGGTCATTTCAAATGGAAGCCCAGAGTTATTCCTTTCCTCTGCTAAGATCAGGCTATAAAAACCCAGGTGTAAAAATCTCTTCTGACGCTTCATTCAGCACTAAAGCACTTTCCAGCCCTGAATGAATGAGGGATTTCAGATTTACCAGCCTGGCAGAGACCCCTGAGCCACCCGGGGCAGTGAGCACTTCCAGCATCCGGAGCAGTCACTCAGAAGACATTTCCAGTCCCATAAACGTTATGCCTTACTGGTATAATTTTGAATAAAATAAAGTAATTGGCCATAGATTCACGAATAATCAATGTGATACTTCCCCTCCTCAGGGTCACTCTGAGGCAGCACTTTGTGAGGCTGTGCAGGATTCCTGCTCCATGCAGGGACACTCTGGAGTTTAGCACGTTATGTCTGTGGAGTGTCAGCTTTCCCTGCCCCAGAACTGCTGAGAGACACACGGCAGCTGGGACAGCCCCCTGGGATTTTTTGAGACTCTGGGAAGCAACCAATGAGGATGTGGTGGTGCAGCCCTGGAACAGAGGGAGAAGCACAAAGTATTGAAGAGAAGAGCCCTTATCTCTGCTTTATCATCTGCTGCTCCTCTGCTGGGATTTCTTTGTTAGGGAAGAAGTTTCTCAAGGCTGATTTTATTCCTCACTGGGATAGGATTCCGTAGTGTAGGACTTCCTTGTGTTTCATGCACATCTGCTCCCAGAAATGCTGAGCCAATGCAATTAACACAAATTGTACCCAGTCTATCAAAGTTCAGCATGACAAACTTCTCCAAAGTCACTTCTCCTTGGAAAGCTGCGCTTGGTGAAGTCACAGGGGTGGGAAAGGTGTGAAAACCACAACTCAGACAGGACCTGAGATGCTCACAGCCAGGGCAGGTGCTGGGGTGGGAGGCTGAAATGTACCCCAGCTCTTACCAAGCTGTTCCCAAGCCTCAGTGTCACCTCTGGGCTGGAGGAGGCTCACAAAGATGTGCCTGCTTTGTGCCAAAAACTGAAGCACCACATGTGGGAATAACCCAGGGAAGAAAGTGCTGGGATTGCAGCTTCTAGGAGTTACAATCTGCCTGAGGATGGTTACCCAACACCACACATTGATCTCTGGGTAGCAGAGGGCACTGGGGTACAATGCCTATTTGCTTGCTAATATTTGTTTTCATTTTCCATAATAAAATGCTAAATATGAACTATGGTTATTCTGCCTTAAATTGCAACAAAAGCTGCATTTTCCACTTGCTTGGTTATAGCTCTTTAAGTGATACATTATATTGTTTGCCAGAATACTTCTACAAAGTCTTTGCTTCATTTAACTTGTAGAACAATTCAGCCAGATTGGTCTATAAAAGGTGTACTTAAAATGAGGATTACCCCAGGACTCAAAAGTGCTGGGTGCTAAAATGCAGTCTCTCATTTCCCATGGCCTTCTGAGCATCTGAACATATTTATACCTTCTGCATTGCAGCAAACTTAATCAGGAGGACAGGCTTGCTAACATCTGTGCATTCCATTCACTTCTGGAGTTGTCTCAATCTCTTCTGAAACCTGATTCTGGCTGTCAGAGCACATAGCTCTCCATGCTGGTATTATTTGGACATGTAGACATCTGTCATCAGGAAGTGTGATAGATGGTTTTATTAACCCACACAGGCAAAGACTGGGACAGCAAAGGACTCTTACCCAGGGAGAAAGAATCCTGAAAACCTCACAAGTCTGCTCTTCACTTTTCCCAGCCTGGGGTTGCAGCAGGGACTGGACACTTAGAAGAATAAAATTTGTTACACATCTCAGGATGCACTATTCCTCTCAGACAGCTTTGGCCAAAATAAGTAAAACAAGTACCACAGGTGATATCTCCAACAGCAGAAGGAGAAATGGAAAGAGAGGAGGCTTGGATTGGATATTAGGGAGAAATTCCTCCCTGTGAGGGTGGGGAGGCCCTGGAACAGGGTGCCCAGAGAAACTGTGGATGCCCCAACCCTGGAAATGTTCAAGGCCAGGTTGGACAGGGCATGGAGCAACCTGGGATAGTGGATGGAGGGTTGGAATGAGATGAGCTTTAAGGTCCCTTCCAACCCAAACTATTGTACAAATCTATGATAAACTGATCTCCAATAGCAGAAATTCCTGCAAGTAGGAGGGTTTGTGGCAAACTGTAGCCAGACTGTGCTTTACAAATAAGTTTAAGGAAAATGGAAATCTGTTTTGATAGAAATCATCACCAAGTTTTAGGTCATTCATGAATTAAACACAAATTCACTAACTAGTTCCCACAGCTGTTTTTTCTTCTCAAATTCTTTCTCCTTCCAACCTCCCATCTAGAAGTCACCTGCAGGCAGGATTTTGCACCAACAAATGCTAGAGCAAATCTGGAACCAAACTGCAATTTTTGGATACTTAATTTTGGGGTTTGGTCTGTATCCACATGCAGCTCCAGCCTGAGTAGGGATGATCCTTTCTCTCTCCCAGCCTTCCAAAAATAGTCAAATGCAATAAATCCTAACTGGTTTTGCATTTCCCAGGATTCTAGGATTCCTGTGCTGAAGCTCCCAGAGAACTGACACCAGATATAGACAGAGGAACACATCCCTACTCCTTCTTTTCCAAAAAGCCTTTTACTACAGCAGCCAGTGGCTCACAGCTGGGAAGTGACAGAGCTGGTTTAGGGCACCCAGGGACCTTCATTTTCCCCTCTCCTTGCTTTAAGCTGACTTTTTTTCCTTTTTTGGTTTTTGGTTTTTGTTTTTGAGTTGTTTGTTTTGTTTTGTTTTTGGGTTTTTTTGGTTTTGGTTTGGTTTGGTTTTTGCTTTGTTTTGATTGTTTTGTTTTGTTTTGTTTTGTTTTGTTTTGTTTTTTGTGAGCAACATGGTTTTCCCACACTCCCTCTGAGCCTGCATTTAAGGTGAGCCCCCAAAAATGCCAGTACAGGGGTGTGTGTATATGTGTGTGTTGTGTGGCATTTATCACACTCACAGACATCTCAGTATGTAGAGCTACATACTTGGTGCTGGTGAGCTTTATCTTTCTGAGGACACCAGAAAGATGGATAAGATAAAAACAGTTTTGTTTTTATTTACAAAGGCAAGGGATTGCACTCTGGGCCATTTGGGAAAAACTGCATTTGAAACTTCAGATTGGCATGTTTTGGGTTGTTTTCTATCTATTGCAAACATTTCAGGGTAATCCTTGTTGCTACATCCCACGACGCTGCTGCAGACTGGGAGAGATGGATGGATTGTGATTTCCTTTAAGCTCTAATTTCTGGAAACAAATGACTGCCTAGAAACCTTACACTTCACAACAAAATGAAACAGGTTGGTAAAACTTCTGTGTGTGGGAAATTTGAAAATGGGATTTAAATAGATGCAAGAATCTTGCAGACAAGACAGGATTTAAAAGTTTATATGGAGGAGTGAACAAGCAAACTCATAACCTTGAGCTGATTTTTGTTCGCTTGCTTTGACAATGATGCCAGGCACTACATCCAAAAAACCATTTTATCTCATGCAGATACACAAAGGCTTATTTTCAGAAACATCTTGTCAATAAAAGCAGAAAAAAAGGCAAATCTCACTAATCACTGTAAGAGGATAACTCAAGCTAATAACATAACCTGCAATTTTGCAGTTTTGTACTATTAGAAGGAATGAAAATAAAAACCCTCACCAATCCCCCTCTGACACTGATTCATCAAATAAATTAACTGTGTTCATCAGTTAACTCTCACTGGTCAAATAGGGTTAAAATTCTTGGATCTAATTCACACTGCTAATTTTGCAAAGGGGAGGAAAAAGCACAGTGGGATAGCAGGATCCAAATCTGCTATTTTGCCATAACTGCCTGAACCTTGGGGGTTGGTGTTTTATTCTCATAATATTTCTTTAATAGTAAAAAGTGCCTGATTAAAACAGCCTTTTAGAAAACATTAATTCAAGAGCTAAAAAAAAAATTCAAATGAACTCAAATAGATTTTCTCTGGTACGTTAACGTTGCATTTAGGATAATGGATAAGGAGAAGGATGGATTCTGTAGGTATAAATCAATAAGCAAGGGGGGTTGATGAAACTGCAACCTGTGAGAGTGAAGCCCTGGTGGTTTGTGATATCATCAGGAGCCTGAGATTAATTTGTTTGGCAGTCCAGTCTCTTGCATTCATTATTTTAGCAACAGGACCACGATGCACATGTTAACCAGGCAGCCAACACACCCTCAGATCCCCTGCAAGCACCTGGGGTACAGCAAAAATCCCAGCTGACCTGTCAGTAGGATTCGTGAGCAGATTATCCTCCTCACTGCTGTGGGAAAACTGATAGAGAGGGGGTTGTGGAGAGATGGAGGAAATTGGTGGTTCTGGATTAGCCCCACTGCTGGTCACACACCCAGCAAGAACCTGGCTCTGCCACTCTGACAAGGCTCAGTGCTGCCTTGATGAAGCTGTGTTAATGATTTCATTGGGATTGCAAGGGGAATGTGATTGGTGGCAGCATGGATAAATGGACAACACTTCTCCCAGCCTGCTCTCTCAATGGTTTCTGCCTTTGAATTTTCTCTGGCTGAATATAAAAGTTTTAAGAGACAAATTTTTTGGTTTGCAAGAAAAAGCAAAATAGTTAATATAAGTCAGTCAGGTGCTGGAAACCCCAAATAACCTTCTGCACTCTCTGTTTTCTATACAGATAGCTCACTGCTCATTTTTCTTGCAGGTTTGTGACCAAATCCTGCTCACCTCATGCACCATCTAAGGGTCTCTGAAACCCCTAATGGGGCCATTGATTTTAATGGTTGTTGGATCAGATCCTTGCTCTTAGGGACAGCCCCATTAATTTCATATGGCCTGTTTATGTGAGTATATTGGCCCCAGTTTGGCCCCAAGTCTGTGACTTCCCCAGCCCTGGGAACAGGCAGAAATCCCTGTCCTGTTCTGCTGCACAGTCTATCCCATCCAGCTGGAGTTAAGTGTACCTCATTACTCAGGGAAATTTGGATTTGGACAATTCTTCACTGATAAACAACATATTGCTATAATTAGCAAGTGTGGACTGGGAATCCTGGAAATGGAGTCTGTCCAATCTGTCAGTTAAGGAGCATATTGTTTAATTTACACAGTGCAGCACATTGTGCAACCTGAGAAGGCTCCCCCAGCCTGGGCCAGAGGCTTGCTGCTGCCTCCAACTTTGGAAAGCAGCTTTCAGCTTCAGACAGCAACTTTGACACTTTTCTTCTTCCTCTTGGCCTCCTCACCTAGGTTGAAAGTGAAAGAGGCTGAAAAGCCTGAAAGAGGCCATGCACAGTTCCTGTACAACCACTGCCAAGCTGTTTTAAACCCTGAGGATCCCCATTTTCCAGCAGAAAACTCTCCCCTTTCTGGAAGACTTCATGCAAGGAGTGTTGTGAGGGGACAGTACAGACCAAATCATAGGATAGAATCATATAATCTAACATAGAATCATGGACTCATAGAATCATAGAATGGTTTGGGTTGGAAGGGAACCTAAAGAACATCTTAGTTTCAACACTCCCACCATGGGCTGGGACAATTTCCAGTACCCCAGGCTGCTCCAAGGGCCATCCAGCCTGGCCTTGGACACTTCCAGGGATGCGGCAGCCACACCTCTGGTCATTCAGACACTCTCTGGTCAACCTGTGCTGGTGCCTGACCACCTTCACAGGGAAGAATTTCTCCCTAATATCCAATCTAAGCCTGCCTTCTGTCATATTGAGTCCATAATGCTTGTCCTGAAGTGCCAGGCTCACCACCCTGCACTGGTGCACCCAGGCTCTGGGAGTCCTGAGCTGCAGGGTGAGAGAATCCAACCAGCCTGGAGTGCAGCACAAAGTCCAAAGTGACCATCCAAAACCTGCTCCACAGAGGGATATTTGGTTTATTTGTAAATTACCATGAATACACCAACAGAAATGCACAGCAGAGTTGTTTTAATACAAATACACAGTATTAAATTTCCACCTAGGCTGACCAGAGTCAGCACCACGTTTTTCCTCACATTCTCCAAGCCGGATTCTTCTTCAGTTATCAGACTTCCCCTTCACTCCCCTGCTTGTCTTCTAATCAAAGGAAACCACTCCAACTTTTAAATGAAACTAATTTTCATATTGCCCACACATATACATACAGTTAAGAAATTACAGTGACAGTGATAAAAAATGTTAATTTTTCTTTCCAGATGCTTGTAAAACAGCCTTAACATATGTCCGCTGTTTAATTAACAGAGCGGCAGCATGGTGGAGGAAAGCCAAACTAATAATTTAAAGAAGCATTCTCCCTCCCTTGATTTGAATCCCAAAACACATCCATCATGTGCATTTCTGAAACTGCAAAAGATTTAATTTTCTGAACTTTCAGCAAACATCATAAAACAAGTCAAAGAGAAACCTGAAGTCAGGAGTGATCGCCTTTGAGAGAGTTCAGCTTCAGAACTTGCACAGAAATTCATTTCATTAAGTGACTAAAAACTCCAGTACTTTTTTTTTTTTTTTTTTTTTTTTTTTTTAATTAGCTTTTATTGTCACCTCCTGCTGGGTGTCCAAAAGGTGCCATTTTGCTGCTCAGGTTCTAGTTTTGAGCTGCCTCCTTGCACAAGATTGATGAGGATGTAATTCCTTCCTCCAAGCAGAGCTGGGATGAAGCCACTCACCTCACCTACTCATGGAGCCTTTTCCTGTAGCATTTGTGTGCTGCAAAATTTCTGGGGTATCTGAATTTCCTCCCCATGAAGTACAGACATGCTGCTGCCCCACCTTATAGCTGAGAGTTTAAATTGCATGTCCAACACATGCATTTTAACTAACTCCACTTCTGGAGCAGCTCCTCAGCCCAGGCTCTGGAGGGGGAGCAGTGAGGATGCTGAGGACCCTGGTGTGAGGTCAGTCTCACTCATGCAGCCCAGTCCCCAGCCCAGCACACAGCTGATATCCCAAGCCCTGCTCTGGCAAGGGCAGCACTGAGGGGCTCAGATGGAGCAGATGGAGCAGGTGCTGCTCTCTGAGCCCACATCTGCTTACCATGCTCCTCTTTGCCCCTCACAAAGACAAGGCCATAGGGACAAGGCAAACCCAAAACTGTCACTTGCAAAAGTGGCACAGAGGTCACATCTCTGAAGTTCCCAGAGAAGACCTTGTCCTTTCTCTGAAAGAACATTGAGAGCTTCATCCCCCTCTGCCCTTCGTGTCTGGGATGACTGTAGGATACTTAAAGGTGCAAAAAGCTCTCCTTACCTCCTTCCCCCTGTTGTCAGCAAACAACAATTTTTATGTAGAAGGGATCAAATCCCTCCTGGAGAGAACGCTGAGATCCATGGGGGAGGAGGAGGTGCCACCACAGCCATTAACCTATTCTGGGATAAGCAGGCACGCACAGAGTCAGCACTGCCCGCTTCTCACAGCCAGGAAATGATGCTCTTGGCCCCCATCCTCTGCACAGCTAATGACCCCTCCCGAGGGACCAATATGCCTGGGGAAAGGAGTTTGTGTTTTATCAACCTGATGGAGCAGTCTGTGCTCCCAGGGAGACACACAGTGTAAAAGACAAAGCAGCACGGTGCCAGCTGGGGAAATACACCCTTTCCTCTGTGGGAAGGAAGAGATTTGTCAAAGGTGATGCTGTATTTTATTACTGTATTGAATGGAAGAGCACATTAAGAGATTTCTGTTAAATATTAACCAGGAAGAGGAAAGATTGGGACAGAGCATTTTCCTTCTCCAACTTTTGTAGGGAGCACAGAGTCATAAAGCAACTCAGAAATTAATCTGCTGATAGATTAGAGACTGTGAGTGTTAATTGACCCTTTGATCTCCCAGTTGTTATTTTGGGTCTTGCAAGGAGGGATATTAATGAATGTGAAGTTATTAAATGAATTCCTCACTTGCTGTGGCAGCATTTGGCTCCCAGCAGAGAGGATCCCTCTGGGCTGGCCCTGCTCTGGCTGGAGCTCCTGAAGGAGTGAGACAGAGACAGGAACTGCATGGCAGGCAGCAGGAGAGCACCCAGCTGTACCTCCAGACACTCTTTATGCTCTACATGGCTAAAGGGAGTTTAAAATTCCCCAGCTTGAAATCGAGAGCATTTCAGTTCAAACTCTTGGATCAGCATCCCTCCTAATTCCAGCACAGCTCGAAGCCAGGGGATCTGGTTCTCACCTTGCCCCTGCCAGAGCCCACCAGCAGGGTGGGACAAACAGACCTGATCGAATTTCCCTGAGTATCTGTGTCCCTGGAGCAGCTCTGCACCCTTTGAGATGCTACACCAGGCGTTTGTTTTGCCTTCATTTCAACTCAGGCTGTGTTTTGCTCTCTAATTGTGAGACCTCTTAGGCCATGGCCATAGTCATTGTCCTGTGGCAGGGACTGAGTGGCAGAAACCCTGAAAAAGCCTGAGCTGGGCTCATTCATGTCATGGCCCTATGTGTTACTGATGTCATGGCCAGACAGAATTTCTCCAAGGTGCACAGAGAGTGGAAGGACCATCTTGGATGGAGTTTCTTCTTAGTCTGAAAGCTGTAGATAAACATTTGGAGTCAGTTAATATAGCAGGGCCTTTCTCCAGAAACCTGGCCAGCCCTTCCCATCACTGAGCTAGCCTTTGGCTAGCTCTCCAAAGGAGGCTCAGTGACTGTGTACATTAAAAATGCTATCACCATTATGGGCTCTTCACTAAAGGTACAAGAGCATGACAAATATATGTAATTTGCAAATTGGCTGGTCTTTTGCAATAATTTAGAGACACTAGTTAGCGGCAATAGAAATCTAACAATTACTGATGTTTAAGGTTTGCATTGTTGCTCTGTGAATATTTCATGCATAAATGAACTTCCCCTGGACCAACTGCTGTTTCTGATGAGGCGCTCTGAGGCTTTATTGCCAAATACACAGCGGGGCTCCCCCAATGAGCCACATAACGGATGATGCATCACCTTCACGGCTTAAATAATGCAGAGTATCTGCATTTTATAGAGTGGTGGTACACTTTATTTACATATCAACTGAGTGGCCAGGCTGAATATGAAGAAATATGTGAAGGAAAGAACATGGCACTTTTAATATTTCATATTACCAAGCCCCCTGCAGGAAGAGCCTCGGCAGGCTGAGAGTTTATCTGCCTGATTTCTGTGTGTGCATGTCTCTCTCTGAGAAAATCTCTTGCAAAACTGATGCAACAGATGTCTTTTCCCATTCTTGTGCACTTCTTCAGCATTATTGAAAACAAAAGGCACAGACTGCTAATCAGAGATTGACTTTCCAAGAGCCATTTGCTTGGGAAGAGAATCAAACACACCCTTTAAATCTCATCCTGTTTCTTCCTGGGGCTGCTGGGAGATGTAGTCTTCCTCTCTGTCACTCTGGAGAGAGCTGCAAGGTGCTCCTGCTCATAGGGAGGCCACCCAACCTGCTAGGACTGCAGGAAGGCCCAGACCTCATAGAAAAATCATCATCCAAAATGCAGACTATTGCAACAGCTGATGATACTTCCTATGTTAACAAGTCTGGGGGGATGGAAGGAAAGAATATTATATGAAAGCAAGAATTACTTCTTGCCTATGAAAAATGTGGCTTGTACATCACAGTCTGTATGGGACTCTATCTCAGGTTATGGTCCTCTTTCTGAAGCAGATTACCCATTGAACCCCACACAAAATCCTTTGTCCTTCATGAAAGCCCCAGATCTCATCCCAAAAAGGCTCTGCCTAGGGGACAGACTTGGTTGGCCCAAGCCCTGGAATGTTGGCCATCACTCTTGTCCCCTCATAGCAAAGAGTTCCAGTGACCAAACATGGCAAGGGTATGAAATTCTTTAAAGCAGCAATCCACACCCTGCATGGAAGGAATAGCCCAGCAGAGCACAGGTACCAATTCTTCATCTGCTTTTCTGCAGGACTGGTGGGATGTGTCTGCCCACCACCACTTCCTTCTCTGCCCAGCATCTGGTGACAGCATGCAGCATCTTCCTCACATTATGCCTCATTCAAAGAGGAACTGATGTGTACCAGCCTTTTTTTGTACAAACCTATTAAAATTCCAATGCAAATGACCGGATTCATAATCTGGGCTTCATTGAGAAACACAGTTTCCTGCCTTCCCCAGTAATGAAATTATTGGTTGTGCAGATGCTCCATTTCTAAGCTAATTCAATCTCTGACTGTTTTTTTAAGGCGGGATGTGTGAGGGCAGGGGAGTGAGGATGTGCAGGTTTGTGTGCCTATGCACACAGCCCAACACATCTGCACAGCGTGTTTCCCAGCACACAGATCCACAGGCTATTTAGTTAGATAGCCAATTATAATTATAAATGCAATGGGAATACCAGCAGTATATTGTATAGACACGATTAAAAATAAACTGGGAAAGCTAAAAGCAGCTTAGTCGCCAGAAACTAATACACTACTGGGGCAAGTTGTGGAAATGCCTGATTATTCTCTCTTGCTCACTCCATCCCTGGGGGATCTTCCTGAACTGTTACTTTAACTGCTCAACTTGCCTTTTCCACTGTGATAGTCAGCAGATGAAGCCCTTCACATTTAAGTGTAATAGTGCCAGAGAGACCAACTGCTCCTAAGAGTTACAACCTATAAATGTCGCTTCTGTGTCAGAATGAGAATGTGCCACTGAAGATGCTGAAGTCTGCAGAGGGTTTGCTTGACAATTCCTGCAGGCCATTAAACTTACTCCTCCCCTTGTCCACACAGCATTGTGTATGCTGGGATTTCTTGCTTGCTTTCACAGCTTTCTGAGTAGCTCCTCCAAAGCTGGCAACAGCTGAGCAATTTATCCCTGGGACAGAGTGTACGGCACAGCACTTGTTCAAGCTGCCCTTCTCTTCACCTGTCATGGCTAATGAGAGCTCCAGGACAGACTGCCTCACTCTGTATCAGATGTGGGTATCCTCACCCAGGGCAGAGAAAATGGAGATGGACATCAAGTGATCCAGGATGAGACAGGGAGCCCTGCAAAGTGGATATAAATAATCCCCCTGTCCTAGATGGTTGCCAGGTGCAGGTGGTACTGCCCTTTCCCTTTGCATGGGAACACACACACAGCCTTCTCCACCCAGCCTCACTCTCTTCTGGAGGTGTTCTGGGGAGGTCTGTAGGGTCTGTCTGTATTTATATTTCTCCACCTCACTGAGATGTTTCTGGCCAAATCCTAGGAGTTGGATTGGAGTAAGAGGGACTTCAGTCTGACTTGGTCAGGAGGACACAATCACGTCTTTGCCTGAAGTGTAAGCAAGAAGAGTAACAGTAGCTGAGCACAGGGTTGGGGTTTTTTGACTCATTACCCAGTTCTGGCCTTAGCTGAAAGCCCAACACACCACAGCCATATGCACAACTCAGAAGAAATTCAGGAATTTGCACCACATTAACATTTAGCCAATATCCACATTTACACAGGTACAAGATAGACATATTTAATATTTACTTGTTTTGGTTATCACTTAGACCCTGACAGGTGGTCCCCAAGGCAGGTTCAGATAAATCATGGTGTGCACAAGCAGTGTAGGGCATGGACAACACAGCTCCATACACCCACTGCTGTTCCTGCCCCTTTTCCTTCTGAGAAAAGAGAGTTTTTGAGACCTTGGGAAAGGAGGAAAAGCACCTCTCTGAGAAGAATGATGGTGCAAAAACCCCTTGGCTTGGTGTTTCTCACTGTTGGGGTGGCAGGGCAGAAAGGAAAGCCACAAGCAGCAGAGGGGATGAAGTTGGGGTGAGCGAGGAGCCCTCTCTGTGGAGCAGGTCCAGGCAGGGCTGTGCAGACAGGCTGGACCATAGGGACAGTCTGGAGAGGGTGGCAGAGCCTCTGCAGCAAATGGAGCTGGATCATATGGAAAGCTGCTCTCTGGATGGGAAAAGAGATAGGACAGAGTACTGAAAGGCTGACAGGCAGGACTGGCTCCACTTGGGGTGTTATTGTGCTCCATATCAGCTTGAAATCTGGAGGAATGAGGCTGTGACAGCCCCTCTATGGATAATCAGATGCTGCCATCCCCACTCCCACTGCTTCCCATCCCAGAGAGGGCTCCCTGCCTTCCCCAGCACCTCTCCCATCCCCATCCCCATCCCCATCCCCACGCCCTGCCCTCCCAGCACTCTCCCATCCCCATCCCCTGGCTCCAGTGGTGCCTGCCATGCCACCAGCACAGGGAGGAGGCAGCAGCTGATTTTGCAGCCACTTGACCAGAGATGCTGGTTGAATCCGAGCCGGGGAGGGGGAAGAGCTGAGGATCCTTTTGAGGCCGCCACCTGGGACTGGCGGCACTTCTACTAATGCACAGTGAACAGCTAAATCATACATTATTGATTTGTCAGACGTATTTGCATATAAATAAGCATGATCATTCATACAAACCTTAATGTTGTTGTTCTCCCTTTAGTGTTGTGATCACAGATGAATGACTCTAGTTAGACACAATTCAGGAAAGCTTGTACCACTGCAGCAAAGTAAGCTGCTGATTTAAAACTACATTTATTGGAGCATGTAAGTGTGACAGTCTATTGGTGAATTTGGAGATAATTAGTCTAAAAGACAAGATAAATGAATCCTGAAAGTGGTATTGTGATGAAGAAATGATCCCTCCATGCTAGTAAAGCTTTGATGCCAGAAATATTGTAAATGATAATTAACAGGGAAACACAGAGGAATTATATTTCAATTGTGTTTTCAAAAGGACTTAGAATTTTACAGGCAAATTGATTCGGTTCTCCCCCTCCCCCAGCCCTGTGATTATGAAAGATTGTCTAATTTACAACATGAACTATGAAGCATATGACAAATCGCTGGCTTGCTTTTATGCATCTTGTTTGTACGTTTCTCCCTGGTAGATATCTGCTTATTGTTTTTAAGCAAACCAAGACATGTATTTTTCAATTAGTCTTTCTCTAGGCCTAATCTAGACAGATCTGCAGGCCAGCACAACACAGTGACCCATGAAAATTATATCTGCTGTATTAATTCATTAAGCATTGCAGGATCAAGCTGTAAGATCTCACTCCCTGATAACATCAGCAGCGTGAGCAGGGTTAGTCTGCATCCCTCCCCTGAAAAGAAAATATTATAGATTGTGCAATGCAGGGGAAACATTGCTTGCTAACACTTCATTTTAATTGTCCTAAATTAGAGCTGAAGACTTACAAAACTGTGTGTGACAGCCAATGAATACCAAATGAATTCATTAGGATCAAGGCTGTTACAATGAATAACTAACGAATCTATAACAGCAACTCTATCCTTTACACCTCGGCTGGGCTGCACAGGGAGCCCTGGAGGGAGCCAACCTGACCCTGGGGCCAGCACACTGCACCCCCTGCCAGCCTCCAATTGCAGCCCTAAGGGAAGCTGGTGCCACCTGGGCTGCTCAGGGTGAGGGGAACAGTGCAGGTGGAGGGAGAAGGGGGATCAAACAGGGCATTGCAGGTGAATTGCAGGGCCAGGGCACAGCCACCAAGATGCAGCTTGAGCCACATCCTGCCACTTGTTCCAGGGTTGGTGCTATTGGGTCCTGCCTATCTGGTGGCATTACCAGAGTGAAACCCATCCATTATCACCCATAACTGCTGCATCAAGCTCAGCACATGCACTCTGATTCACCCCAGAGAATGCTAGAGTCCCATGGTGGTTTGGACTGTTCCTGTCTGTGCTCTGGGGCAGCATGTCCCTGGTGAACACAGAAAGGTGTTGATGAAGGAGGGAAAAAGCCAAGAGAAGCACCTTCATCTGCAAGGAGTTTGCACCTTGTGTTTCACCATAACTCACACAAGATTCAGTGAGTTGGGATTGTGAAAGAAGTGGGGGAAAAGGGCTTTTATTACTATGGAGAGGTTTTATATGGTATTGTCTTCCTTAGCAGATGATGTTAATTTTTTGGGTGGCTATTCAATGAAAGGAAATACAAAAGACAATGACAAAAAAAGACAAAAGACAAAAGCTAAGTGGCCTCTCAAACCACTGCAGCTGTGTCAGGGAAGGGAGCCTTGGAGCAGGAAGGAATGAAGACCACCCTGCCAGGGAGCATCTCAGGACACTGCAGATGATACCAAACCATCACCAGGTTTCTATCAACAAGAAAGAGGAAAACACTGTACCAAAGAATTTCTGCTAATTGGATGCTCAAAGAAACACACAGAGAACCAGGGGAATGCTTTGTTCTGCATTGCTACATCAATGCTGTTTGTCCCCTAGGGATGCTGAATTCCTCTTCCTTTAGTCAAGGTTCCTATATTTTTTTGCAGACCCAGTGGTTGTGAGGAGGAAGGAATATTTCTGAGTTGAGGAAAGATTTCCAAGGAGCCCAGAAATTTGCCAAAGGTCTCAAGCTAATGGCATTTTTTTCCTTTTAAAAGAGGTGTCCCAGTGTAAGTGGAAAGGTGCTCAGCCTCCCTGGGCTTGGGGCAGCCTTACAGTCGAGGTGATGAAACCTGGCAGGTGAACTTGTGCCCTTCCTCCAGCTTCCTGCCCCTCAACCTAAATAATGGCTCCTGTTCTCAAAAGGGAACATGTTCCTGACATGAACTCCAGCACACCTTCACCAGCACTTTCCACTTCCCATTTTCAGGGAAGCTGCAGGGACTGGGAGACAAGTGTCTGCTGCTTGGAAGTGGAGAGGACAGACAGCAAGGGGCAACTGCTTCTTAACCTCACTGCAGCAAAGCTTCCTGAGCCAGCAAATCTTGGTCAATGTTCCCAAGTAATTTTGAGGTCTTGGAACAAAAAGCCTGGGTTTTGTATGAAAAATTGTTGGGGTTGTAAGGAAGAAATTATTGGAACCATGGGGAATGAGCTCCAGACAGGAGACAAGCAGAGCTGGGAAAAGCAGGGACAAGCAGTAATCATCCTCTGCCATCCATACAGCAGGAGCAGGGCCCCTGCCCTTGCTGATGTGCTTTTGGGAAATGTAGCTCATCCTGGAAAGAGAAAGGAAAAGCCCAGCATGTGCAGGGAGCCTCTCTGGTGTGCAGCCTCCACCTCTGTTCAGGCTGTTTGCAAACTCTCTCTATGCTTATCATCATGTAATTGAAATAACGTGTATTGACAGAGACTTGAAAACAACTGCTCAATTTTCCTGAAAATTCAATTAAACTTCGTTTATTCTGGGGATCGATCCAATTAAAAGGGGGGAAATTTCAGATGGTCCAAGCCTTACAATCCATCTTAACACACTGTGTCTATCACCGTGATGTAATAATTCCCCCAATCAATGCTTTAAAAGCATTTAGCAGTCTTGATAATGAACTTTTGTCAAAATAGCCTTACAAAGCAATAAATGAGAGCAGATTAATATGTAGTCATAAAGCTATGAATGGTTTAACGCTTTGAAAGGTTTGCTTCATAAATTAGACTTCTTTATTTATTTCTTTATCATAATCTCTCTCTCTGATACTATTGCCCAAGGTTTTGGTAGACAAGAGGAACCTGGGGTGAGTCCTTGTTATGAGAGGATGGATGGATATGAACTGAGGATGTCATACCCAGGCCTGGTTTATTGACATTACAGACAACTCCCGTGGCCACCATGGGCAAAACCAGAGCAGCTGTAAGTAAACTTGCTACAGCACTGATTTTCAAATCCTGAACAAAAGGATCTCAGTTCAAACTTCCAGCAAGGCTCATTCCCACCCATTCAAGCAGCCCCATTTGACCGCCCCAGGACTACCATAACTGTGTGAGAGTCTTTTCACAGCCACTGAGGATTGAGAAACAAGCCCCATTCTGACACTGGCAGGGGTTGTGCAATGGCTCTTAACTGTGGCACTTGTGTAGGAAATGCCCAGTTTCAGTGTCTGCCCTCCCTGGTACTGATTTAAGATATTAAATCATCTTCCTAATGCTGTAGCTTCAGGCTGACCCCAGCAACTCCCGTTCTACTTTATAACATCTGTGGATGCCATGCATTTTGATTCTCAGCTAAAATGAGTTCTTGAACAGTTTTCTGCTTCTTGCACATAACTGTGCTTAGGAGAGTCACACATCTCTCCTGCTGCACTCTCAGTGTGCTGTTCACAACAAGCAGGTTTTCTTAAATGTCTGGTATTCACTAGAAGAACCAAAATTAGCAAAGACACAGCTTAGAAATGGGAACCTAGAAGGATACATTGCTGCTGGAGACAGGAGCAGGGAAAATGCTTCTTCTCCAAAGGAGAGCATGAGGTCCTAGTTTAGAAATGCAGATTTCCATTTTAATATTAATTTTTAGCGCCCTGGCTAAAGCTCTCTCCTGGTAAAGTCTAATAGAGAGTAACCTGGGTGCAAGACCCTGCTGCTGGAGAGGGCAGATGGTTTCAATCATTTTTATTCTACTCAAGGGCCATGAAAAGTTGCCTGTGGGGTGTGTGTGGTGTTGGAGGGTGACAGCTCGCAGGGGAAGGCAGAGCTTTGCCCCTTCCTCCTCGGGCTCTTTCAGCACTTTGTTAATGCCCTGGGCAAGCTGCCAGCTTCTGGAGAAGAACCCGGGGTCACAGACCTCCAGCTGCACTGAGGGTTTCACTGTCCTGGGGCTCAGTGTCCCTCTGGAGCTGAAAAGTGAGGGGAGCTGGCCTGCAGGGTCTTCACCGAATTTTAACAGCATCCCACGTTAGAAAGAGACTTGGTCTGGTTTTCAGGGATGCTCTGGCCACTCTGCACTTGCTGTGCAAAGGCAGTTCTCCACCTGCCATGAAATGTGCCCTTCCCTGCAGGAGCACAGCACCCTGCAGCCCCCCAGAACAGCAGCCTGGTGTTTTTGGAGGCACCAAAAGGAGGAAGAAAAGCCCATTGCACTGAGAGGGAGGACAGGGAGAGCAGAAGCTGTACCCATCCCTCCCAGGCTGTCAGTCAAACAGTCCCACACTGTTCCATTAATCCCTGTGACTTGCTAGCTCCTGCAAACTGGATGGATGCCGAATCCATACAGGGTTGATTTACAGACATTTTGCCAGGGCTCAATAACTGTAAAGCACACCAGCGCTGCATGAAAAATGCTATCTGCAAGAAACCTTTTAGCTCAGCAGAGATGGTGGTAAGTGGCAGCATTTCCCTTTCTGCAAACTTCCAGTGGAAACATTTCATTTGCATATGATATTAATTGCAGGAGAAACAGGCATGCTCCTTCCCATCTAATACACACAGCCTGTGCTGTTTTCCTACAAGAGCAAGGAGCTGGGATGAATGGTGTAGGTTGCAGCCCATTCCCTGAGCAATCTGCAGAGGAGGTGACCTGCTCAAATTGTTGTTTTCTGGAAAAAAAAAGTGCTAATTGGACTCAGTGCCCAGCTTTTTGGCTCACTTTGGACAGCAGGGTTTTCTACTGCATCAGAAAAATGTGTTTATTTTCCTCAGCATGACCTGAAGTTATGGAGATACTTGGTTGAACAGCTCCTAAGCCCAAAATTTTTGTGGGGAAATTATAACCCAGGGAAGATCATGGCACAGATACATGGCCTGTTGACCTGGATGGATCTGACAAAAGTCCTGCTATGCCTTTGCTATGTAGAGGAATGACATCAATGAGGTATTTCATTATTTTTTTCTGACCACCCAAACCTATAGCTGGGCCCTTCACACAGAAAAAGCTGCAAGGTAAATATCTCCCAGGTTTTTCCCAAGGAGCAACTTCTCACCCCAGGCTTGTTTTCTCCACAGCCTGGCCATGCCCCTTGCCATTCCCTCAAGACCTGTTTCTCCCTGGGGATTTTCACCAGCTCCTCTCCCTTTTCCTGCCAGGTGAGGCATCAGCCCAGGGGGCTGCACTGGCACCGCTGCAGCTGCAGCTCCTCGGGGCTCACACAATCCTCACAGCAGCTCCATGCCACAGCACTGATTCGCTCTTGGGCCCTTCCTTCCTTCACCTCAAAGAGTTTCCATTTCATGTTTTCATTTCCAGTGGCTTGGTATTTTGGGGGAGGATAAGGGAGGACTACAGCATGTTTCAGGGGTAATCTATTCCTCAGCATTCAGTCCCTTGTGTCTCTTCTGCTGCTCCTTTGAAATAAAGTATTATTCAAGCAGAAGAGAAGGAAAAAATTATGAAAGAATCCTACTAAATCCCAGATAAACATATGTAAAAAAAATAATTCCAGGTGGAACCATTACAGGTTAAAATTAAACCTATTTCTTCTGAGTGTCACTGAAAAAATTTGCCTCTCCTTCCTGTCCCCCTTAATAAAAAAGAGATCATTTTGATACTAAAGGTATTGCAGCAGCTTTAAGGGACTCACAGATCAAACATCATTTGGGAAATTTCAAAGGGTTGTTTCAACAGTATCACTTTCTACCATTTCCCACTCTGAATCCCTTCTTCTTATATTTTGGTTCCTGATGAAGTTTCAGCTGCTCCTGAAGTCAGTCCTTGTGTTCTCAGCTATCAAAGAGCATTGCAACATCAACGTCAGAGTTAAACTAAAAAAAAAAAAAAAAGAACCTCTAAAAAAAAAGCATCCCTTTTCCTTTGGAGATCAGAAAGTCAAATAAAAAGGATGCTGATTTGCGGAATAAAGGGTGGGATTCCCTGCTGAGACGATAGGAATCTTCTGACTTAACTGAGTTAAGATTTGAATACATTTGGCCCAGACAAGGAGAGAAAAAAAAAAATCCATTAGTTTTGAGAAAAGCCTCACACAGTTTCAAAAGGAAATATGTTAATATAAAAATATATATTTTTTTTTTTAAGGGGGGAAAAAAAAAGAGATTTGTATATGTGTTTCAGAGGCCAGGAGTTTAATACTATCAGCCAGAAGCAAAGAGAGAAATTAAATTACATGACTAGCACGAAGTCTTGTCTCCTGCTGCCAGGACATGGATGAGGGAACAAGAGACTCCTCTGCAGCCCTGCTGGATCCAGGCCCTGTGGCCACTGCAAAACCCCCCTGGCCACTGTGAGCTGCCATGGCCACCAGTGGGGCAGTGCCCAGGGACAGAGCTGGCAGCTGCTCCTTGCTTTGGCTCCCCAGGGCCAGTGCTTGGGTCCCAAAGCTTCTCACAAATGGGATGTGAGCCTCCCCCACCTGTGCCTCAGTTTCCCCCTCTCTGCAGGGACCCCAAACTGCTGCTCTCTCCTGTGCAGTACCCCAGACCCTCTGATCCCAGCAGGAATTTTTTTGTCCCTCCTAATACCACAACCTGATTTCTACCAGCCAGACTGCCCATCCCTCAGAATCCCCATGGCAAATGAACCAGAAACTCCAGGTAACTGACTTCATGGAGCTTCATGAACATTTCTGATGGCCCAGCTGCTTGTTCCTCTGGCACGTCCCCGGTGAGAACAATGGATTCACTTCATCCGAGGGGAACTGGCAGGGGAACTGCTCTGCATCATGAACCACTGCTGCCATTGCTGCCCAGGAGCAGGGCAGGAGGCTCCCACTGCCACTCCTGGCTCCAAAAAATGGGATTTTTCTACCCTGCAGCAGCCAAGGAGAGCAGACAGCAACTCATGCTGGTTGTGGCTGTGTAGCACTTGAAATGTCCTGTGTCCATCAGCAGCCTGGGAAAGACACAGCATAGGTGCCACGTCCTTTCCTCCCCACAGAGCTTTCCTGTTCCTCTGTGCCTGAAACTCACCCCAAAATAACCATAATAGCGTGAGACTGCCCTTCTTGATGAGGTCCTGGGAAAAGCTGGTGCCTGGGGAGAGGTTCAGTCCGGCCATGGAGTGGCTGCAGGCTGTTCCGTGGGGCTGTCAGAAGAGCAGCTCAGTATTAAATCCTTTTGATGGTTCTCCTGCTGAGAGAAGAGATGATATCTCATCATTAATGGAGTTGAATTAATATAAATTAGCTGAACAGCTCCTCGCTGCTTCCGTTCAGGCAGAGAAAAGGGGTTTATTGGGGAGGCAAAAGCAACGATCCCTTTCACCTCACATTCACTCTGCCATCCATAAAGATGCTGCTGACCTCGCAGTCTCGTCCCTGCTCCTCCCCTCCCCTGGCAGGGCCGAGGCGACGTAAAATGAAATGATTATGTGACATCCCCAGAACGTGGGGACTGTCCACAGCACAGACCTCTGGTGACCTTTACACAAGTGACAGGTGACCTCTCTAAATCAGCCCTGGGGAGACTTGAGATTGCCAGGAGGGCTGGAGCTCTGCAGCAGCAGCAGCACTGCCAGCTCAGAGGCTGTAACTCACGGGCAGATCAGCCTGGGGAACAGGGGACACATCTCTGGAGTCCCAGCTGGAGCTCTGGGGGCTATTTCATCTCCTCTCTGCCTTTTATCCTCCTTCTCCTTCCACTTGGACTGTGAGTTTCATCCTTTTACACCCCTCACACGCAGGCACGAGCAGCACTGAGCAGTTTCTGCAGCCCTATCCAGATTTATTCACAAGTTTCCAGCCTGCATGGCCAGAAATGAACTGCAGAGAAACAGCCAAGGAATTGCCCAGCTCCTGAGAAACAAAGACTAAGAAATTATTAGTGCAAAGTTTTGAAAGCAAAAAGGGTTATTTCTTTATTGCATGGGTGATAATTATTTAAGAGCAAGCATAAACCTTACAGGGTGTTTCAGCGAGTGCAGGAAGGTGGCAGAGTGTCTGTCTGTGTGCTGGGGAGGAATGGATCCATATGTCAGAGCATATACCTGATCCATTTTTTAAAGCCATAAAAGACAGACAGGACAGACAATGTATATGATATTACTCACTTTTAAAAGCTACATTAAAAGAACATCATTAAGGCTGCAGAGCCAAGCACTCAGACAGTAGCTATGTCATGCTCAAGGCTGCCTGCCCAGGTTCATTTGAATCCCTCCAGACTATGAATGTGTCATGGCACAGACTAATAGTATATTGTCCAGGTATTTTCTCCTTCTCCCCATGGATGACTTGTTCCATCTTAGAGCCTTCTCTAGCCTGTTCTTCTCTTACTGCTGTAGCCATGGACTCGTTCAACCCCAGCGCAGCAGCAGCTGCAGCCCTGGCTGGTGGGAATGTCTGTGCCACCTCCACACCTTCCCAGGAGCCAGGAGCTCCCCTCTGTATCATCTCCACTGCCTGCCTGGTGAGCCCAGCCTGGGCCAAGGCCCCTGGCAGAGCACCCTGGCTGGGCACCCACCCTGCACCAGAGGGACAAATTGCTGCTGGTACCACAAGCCAGGGCAAACCGCCTGCACGGAACCAGAGCAGGGAGATGCTGCTGCTGTCTGGCTTGAAGAAGGAAGAGAGAGAGAGAGAGAGGGAGAGAGAGAGAATTCAAATGAACTAATTTCTTGTTCTAAGACCTTTTCTCCCCTTTGCAGCTGCTTCTGATACAAAGGCAGAACCTTATCTCGCTGCTGCACGGATCCAGGCTACAAACAAGTGGCTCGTTGTAATGTGCAGAATGTGTGGCATCTGACAGCCTCCACAGAGCCACATTCCCTGCCCCTTTCTGACCAGCTTTTCTCTCCATTCCTGCTCCCTCTCCCTCCTGGAGCCTGCAGTGAGCTGGTTTGTGTTCAGCATCCTGCCCCTGCACCCTGCTGAAGTGCAGCCCCACGGTCCCTGTAGGAGTGGCAGTGGCAGTGGCAGTGGCAGTGGCAGTGGCAGTGGCAGAGGCAATGGCAGAGGCAGAGGCAGTGGCAGTGGCAGTGGCAGTGGCAGTGGCAGTGCAGTGGCAGTGGCAGTGCAGTGGCAGTGCAGTGGCAGAGGCAGTGGCAGTGGCAGTGCAGTGGCAGTGGCAGTGGCAGTGGCAGTGGCAGAGGCAATGGCAGTGGCAGAGGCAGCGGCAGTGGCAGTGGCAGAGGCAGCGGCAGTGGCAGTGGCAGTGGCAGTGGCAGTGGCAGTGGCAGTGGAAGTGGCAGAGGCAGTGGCAGTGGCAGTGGCAGTGGCAGTGGCAGTGGCAGTGGCAATGGCAGAGGCAGTGGCAGTGGCAGAGGCAGTGCAGTGGCAGTGGCAATGGCAGAGGCAGTGCAGTGGCAGTGGCAGTGGCAGTGGCAGTGGCAGTGGCAGAGGCAGTGGCAGTGGCAGTGGCAGAGGCAATGGCAGTGGCAGTGGCAGTGCAGTGGCAGTGGCAGTGGCAGTAGCAGGACCCTCATCTTGCACTCTGCCCAAGCTCCTCTTGTCCCAGGCCATGCCCAGCACCCTGCCCCTTGCAGCCTGGTCCCAGCAGGGAGCAGAATGGACACTCCTCCCACACCACTGGCCTCAGTTCAAGCAGGGTTAGGGAAGGAGGGGGATGACAAGGTTATAATCCATCCCAAAAAGCAGATTCTAATCAGAGGTGTTGACATTTGAGCTTGGACTCTGGAGTCCTACCCTAGCAGCTCAGCTGTCCAGCCCTCCAGCACTGAACTATAAGGTGTCTCCAAGGCCCCCGTCACCTCCTCACCATCTTTACAATTTTTATATGCTTATATTCAAGTTTCACTTTGCTAGTTTAAAACAGAGGGGGACAGCATTGTCAAAATGTCCAAAGCCGAGTCTGAGCCTCCCTGTATGCACTTTACCTGAGCAGAAGACAAATAACTATTCTCACTGTTAATTTTTACAATCTGAGTTTTGTTTACTATCCATACTGTCCTACAAAACTACTGTAGTTCACTGAAGAAAGTGAGTATTTTTTTAAAAAAAGAGAAGGAATAGAAGAGCCTAGATAAATATAGGAAAATTGTTGAAATTTTGCAAGGCCTTAGAAGAGTTTGGAGGAGAGAATAAGTTAATATTGGAGGTAAATGAGAAGTTCAGAGAAATTCAACATTATTTTACGCTGCAGTAAGAAGGAAAGGAAATGTGTTAGAAATTGGATGGATTCCAGGACTACTAATAGTGAGAGCTTCAAATGTAACCCAGCAGTTGTCCGTGGAAGGAGAACTGGGCTCTCAGGCTGGCCCTACAGGGTAATGCAGGGACTGGATGGGAGGAATTCCCACCAAAGAAAAGCTGGAATGTACTTAATTTTACACAGCATTTCAAACCCCATCAGTTACTGCTATTCAAGAAGAGAAACTGAAACAGGGACAGAAGAAGAAAAGTTTACTGGGATGCTGAGAGCCATCAGGAACCTTTCTAGACAAACACAAAGAGGTTGATTTCCTCAACCAGGATTTTTAAAAAGACACTGAGAAGTGATACAAGTATCCCAGGATCTATCTGCCCAGGCAGGAAAAGAATTAATTAAGTTGAAGGGGAAACCTGGCAAAGATCATCTCCACAGGAACTGGATATGAATACATGTAGAGCTGGCTTCCAGCCATCAGAGCAGGGATGCTTTTGAAGACCTTTCAAACATAAATAGTGGAAGAGAGAAAACATGCTGCTCACACTTAGTTTGAAGCCAAAGCCCCTGTGATGCTGGGGCTCGGGCAGAACTTCCCTCTGTGGGACCAGCAGGGCTGCAGCTCACAGCACTGCGTAGAAAACCCTGTGATCTGCCCAACATGTGCTCCAGGAATGCAATGGGATCCAAGATATCCATGGCTGCTGAAGAGGGAAACACTCACAGGAGGCATCTGGACAATCCTCCTGAGCATCCTTTGGCTCCTGGCATGAGAACTCTCCAGGGAGTTAAACTGGAGGTGGCCACCACCACCTCCTCAAACACCCATCAAACTCCCACCTTTTACAAGCTGATGATATTAAGACAGGAGATGGGAGCCACTTTTCTTCTCTAAGAGAAGGGAACTTTTTTTGAGTTCATGTTGTCCAGGTAGTTTGATAAAATTGTCGCTTTTCCTGCCAAAATCCCACAGCTGCCACAAATACTTTCCATGCCACACAAAATTCTTTCTAAATGCCCCAGATCTGTGGAGTGGGGGGAGACAGAGAGAGGGAGAAGAGACAATCACAGCTCCAGCCCACTCCTCTGCATTGCGGAAGCAGGAATTTGCTTTCCAACAGGAATGTGGTTGCTTATTAGGGCCACAGAAGCGAAGAGTCTGCATCTGTAATGTTTCTGTCAAAGCAAATGAGGTCATTAACAGACGAGTTCAGTGATGGAATTGTCTCTTGTAGTATTTATTATATGGTCCTTTTCCTGACACCTCCCACTGAGAGAATATTAAATATTTAATGCACACCAAGGCTCTGCTCATTTTTCATTCCCACTTCAGCATTTCAAGTTGGCTCCAATCTGCTGCTAGCTATAAAGTTGACTGGACAATGGACCATAATGAATTAACTCTTTGGAAGCCACCGTAGCATTTACAGGACCGCCAAAAGACTGGGTGCTTTATCATCTCTGACTCAAGTGTGTGCTCCAGAATTCAATCCTCAATTCATTAAAATAAAGTAGGGGGAGGAAGGTGAGGGTGGAGAATTTGGGAGATAGGTTTCAGGAACCATACATAAATAAATAATGAAGGGGGAGATGGAAATGTTAGCCTGTCAAGGTGACAGGGTTTATTTACTCATTATTTCAGGAGCTGCTATCTTCAAAAATGAAGGTTGCTCCTGTGCAAAAGTCTTCAAAATCCTGAATGAACCACTGACCCTGGGATAAAGTGGGAGCAAGAGCTTTGAGGGACAGCCCACGACCATTTACAAATCTAAAACAGATCACGAAGAAAAGCAGAGCAGGATGTTTCCCAGTGCATAGTGGTTGCTGCCATTGGGTCAAGCAAAAACAAAGTTGGTCTTGCCTGGTAGCAGAAGTCTCCCAGGATGTCCATACCTTAAAATGTCTAAACTTCCAAATGTGTCTCCAAAAATCCATGTTAAAAAGTTTCCTTAGGTGGTGCTTCAAGAGGAGAAGGTCTCTCCACTGAGGACATGCTGCTCTGTGAAGTTTTCATTAGATAGTTCTGGTACAACACCTAGAACTCTTTACCAGCCCTTTTCCCAAAAAGGGGAAGTCTAAATACAAAACTGTATGGATATCATGTCTTCAGGCTGCTGGAGATTCAGTTCTTTGTGGAAGGGACCATCAGGGTGGCCTCTGTCAGGGCTTCAGCTGCCAGATGAGCCTTCAGCACCTTGATTCCCTCCCAGATAAAGCTATTTACAGGGAACATTTTCCAGGACAAATATTGCATTTATTTAATGCTCCTCTTCCAACTTCCACAGCATCAGCAGGTCTGCAGAAACTCTCATGCCTGTGGTACCAGGACCACACTGGGCAGGGAAGGACACAAAAGCACAGTCAGGCTGTTTTCATCCACGGGGTAGAAAATGTCAAAGAAATCTAACCACCACACACTTTTCCTTGAAAAAAAATCCCCTGGCAAATTACTTCTGGTTTTAAACTTCCAAGCTCCCATTTCCTTATCTGGTTAACACTATCTGGCACTTTTACTGAGATACCAGGAAATCTGATTCCCACTCATGGTGTGAAAGCAACCTGTATGTGCTTGACCTTTCTAATGTTTTTCAATTTGATTGGGTGGCTATTCCCATATTTCCTTGTCACCAGCCCTAGTAATCTGAGAGGCAGAAGTGCAAAAGACAGCCAGTAAAAATACAAGCAAACACAAGTGGGAATTACTTGAGGCCTTAGGATGCCAGAATTACTCAAGGCTACATCCTCGCTCAGAGCTCAGCTCAGCTCAGCTCACAGCCAGGGCTCTCCACAGTGACCTTTCCTTGTCACCCCAGCCTTCATTCCAGGCTCACATCCTGGCTTCAGGTTGGGGCTCTTTGCTAATGAGCTTTCAAAAGTGCAATTTTTTTTTTCTGGTTGCTTTGCCCAGTATGAGCGCAGTTGCACCAGTGTAACCCTGTGAATCCCTGAGGTTAGGGATTAATCCCATAGGAAAAGTTACACTGTGCATTGGTAGCAACATCTTAATACAACAAAATTCCCATTACAGAAGTGCCTTAGGTCTGGTTTGTGACCATTCTGCCTTAATATTGGGACTGTTTAAAGGAGTAAAACAAACTTGGACAGGAGCAGGTATGTCAGTAAAACACTTTTAGGCTGCTCTTGTTCTGCCTCTTGAACAAGTGCCCAGTGCAGAGATATTGCTCTTCTCTGTGTAGTTTCCCCACCAATGCCCTGGGAACAGTGATGAGGAGAAAGTAGAACTTGGTACCTGAAGGAACAAATGACAGGTTCATAGGAGAGCAAAGTAAATTTAGAAAGTTTATTTCTAAACTTTCTTGTAAGTGCTTTCTGCTCTCCAAAACTCAAATTCCCCGTGTGGTTTTGTGCTGAATGAATCAGTTCTCCACAATTAACATTGTTTTAGTTCCTCTCCAGGAATCCCAGTGAAATGCCACACATTTTCTCCTGAGCCCTTGTGCCACACTTAACCTCTCACAGCCACAGGCTCTGGGTCTGTGTTTAACAGCATCTCCTGCTCCCTGCCAAGGGAGGACACAGCCAGTTGTTCCTGACAACTGAGCAGTGTCATCCCAGAAGCAGAAGCCCCATTTGGTTTTGTTTCCTTTTCAGCAAACTTATCCCCACAGACTGATTCCAGCCAGGCTCAGAGTGCTGGTAAATAACCCTGCAGTAGCTGTAGCAGTTGGCATTTTCAAATATTCATCTTTTCACATGATGGCTTTTTCTCCCCCCGCCCCTTTCTCTTCCCTGTACCCAAATTGTCTGACATAGACACTCAGTTTCTGACTAAAAATATCTCCTTTTCACTCCAGTGACTGTATACAGAGAGACAACACCACAGAACCACCCAAATTAGTGCCCATCATGGCAGCCATTCAGTTTTATTTATTTATGTGATTTGGCCATTTCTTTCTCCAGTCATTAATAAAGTGCAGTGAATTTGAATGTGTGCAACTGAAAAAGGCTCCTAAAGGGAACCTTCTGCTGGTGGAGAGGCTGCTGGGCTTCCATTGCCTTCCACTCAATGATTAGAGTGAAACAGTTGGGAAAAGGCTTCTTATCCTATGGAGACAGGATGAGAGAGTAGGGATTGTTCAGCCTGGAGAAGAGAAGGTTCCAGGGAGACCTTAGAGCCCCCTCCAGGGCCTGAAGGGGCTGCAAGAGAGCTGGAGAGGAACTTGGGACAAAGACACAGAGTGACAGGACAAGGGGTAGTGATTTAAACTGCCAGAGGGCAGGGATGGATGGGATATTGGGAGGGAATTGTTCCCTGGGAGGGTGGGCAGGCCCTGGCACAGGGTGCCCAGAGCAGCTGTGGCACCCCTGGATCCCTGGCAGTGCCCAAGGCCAGGCTGGACAGGGCTTGGAGCAGCCTGGGACAGTGGGAGATGTCCCTGCCATGGTAGGGGGTGGAACAAGACGAGCTTTGAGGTCTTGTCCAACCCTTCTATGATTCTATGACAAATAAGTATTCTTCATTTCACCCCAAAATAGCCTCTAGATCAGTCCTGCCACTGAGGGGCAGGGAAGTGACCTGTTCTCACTCAGATCAGCAGCACATCTTTTCTCCCCTCTTTCCCCAACTCCTTTCTTGCCTTTTTTTTTTTTCTCTCTGGCTCTTGAGCACTGATGCAAGAATTTCAAGCAACATCAACCCTGATGCAACTCCATTTGATTTACTGGCAGCTGGAGGCTATTCTTTGCCTGCCATCATCTGAATGGCAGATGTTATGAAGGTTCTGTTCCTGCCTTGACAAATCTCAGGTTAAAATAAAGGTAGTAGAGACCTATAGACACAAGAGCAAGTCACCAGGGAGGAAGACTCTAGAAAGTTCCTTTTGTATTTAACCAGTAGGGACATCAGGCACATTTACCATGGGCTGGATTTCAGTAAATAACAGCACTCATTTAGTAAAAGTTATAAAAACTTGGCATAAATTTTGACCCAAATATAAAAGCCCACATTTAAGGGAGAAAAAGAACATCCTTAATTAAAGACAAGAATGTTTCCACTGAAAATACTCTGACTTACCTGCTAACAGGCTTGCTCCTTGAAACTCCCTTTCACAAATAACTTTACTCATGATCAGCCCTTCAGCTGAGTGTTAATACCATTTTCCAATGGTTTCTGGCAGGATCATTGATGAGGTAATACAGATTTGCTATTAATTATTAATTTGTTATTAATTATTGTTCCTGCTTTTTTCCCCCACATAAACCTGCAAAACACTTTGCAGGACTCATTTTCCTTGGGTGTCAGGAACAGAGACAGCAGCAGGGGCTGTGATGCTGGGATTTCCACCCTGTTTGAGGAATCCCTGTATTGTCCTCACTGAAACACTTGCATTTGGGAGCTGGCTTCTCTTTCTGTTTCATTTGGACAGCACCAGGACAGCTGGTGTCAATGGTCAGAGCTCCACTCAGAGCTCAGCTGCTGTGGTGCTGGCTGAGGATCCTCTCCTACATCTGCTCCCTGGTTTCTCAGCATCCTAAAGCAAGTACAGGACATCTGATAGAGCATTATAAAGTGATTTGTGGCTGCTGGGGAGCCCTTCCAGGACCTCAGGGCTGTGGCTGGAACCTTTGATCAGCTGTATCACTTCTCAGAAAAGAGGAACTGGTGCAGAGGTGAGGAAGGTGGCAGCTCCAGTGCTCCCAGTCCCATGGCTCCACATTGACCTTGTCTGAGTCAGATCTCAGTTGTGATGGCTGTAAAACACTGATAAGAGTATTTACTGCAGGGTGCTTGTGTATGGAAAGTGTCAAGGATCACCTTGATTAATGACAGGGTGATGTCAGAGGGGATATCACAGGATATAATAAATCTGATTTTTTGCATGGGTTTACTTGGGTGCAAGCTGCAACTTGCCCAGAGCCCTTTTGTGATTTTACGTGACAGGAAGTGCACTTTGAGCTGCTGAGCTTATAGAACAGGTGCTTAGTCACTACTCCACTGAAATGGAGAAAAAAATACTGGGACATCAGATGTGGCAGGAAACTGCCCAGGGGTCTGCACACCTAAACTCCTTTGGTTCCTTGCAGAGTCAGAGAACACCTTCCAGTGACTGAGAGATGAAGCTTTGGAGATCCAGGCAACCAGCTCAGCCTGGCTCAGCACATGGAGTGTGGAGATGAGATGTGAGTAAGGTCAAACAGCTTTTACAAAACCAGCTGTGGTGCAGATGCAAAGCAGGGCATTGCTGCTGGGAGCCCCAGCTGGCACTGGCCACAGTGCAGCTCAGCTGGACACTTCCTCTGTGAGAAGATTTGCAGACCTGCTCTCCCCAGCCCCAGTGAGATGTGGTGTTTGAGCTGACCTTGCCTTGGTTTCCCTGCTGTTCCCACTGCCATTTGCACCTGGAGCAAGTGGAGCAGAACACCACTGGGGTGGTGCAGCAGCATTTTGCATCATCCTTTGTGAAGGATGCAGGAAGTGTTTTACAGTTTCACCCATCCAAGCACAAACCTGGGGACTTGTAAGAGAGGATGTGGGAGCAGTACTTGGTCAGAGCTTGCTGAAAACCAGTTGAACTCTCCAAATGTATTGGAAGGGAGGAGCAGACCCACCCAGAGCATGAGCCCATAAGGGCTTGTAGGAAGAACTAGTATTTTTTATAAGTCCAGCTGATACTATCAGAGAAAACTTTCAGGAGCACAACTGCTTCTATTGTGCATGAAGCAGAAAATATGAGGCTTTAGGCTGTGGAATCAAACTTTATTCTTAGGGCAGGATTGGGCCCCTGAGCACCCTGCTGTGCTCTGAACTGGCTGTGTGATGGTTCATTGTTTGCCTCAGGATCCCAGTATAACTCAGGGAGCCCTTTGGCGTTGCAGACTGAGGAGGGAATCAAATAGTTGAACTCTTAGTAAACATTCAAACACAACTGGTTGTCTTTGATGATTTGTTAGCTTGGACCTGAGCCAGGAGACCTGGGGATTGCAGTCCAAGTTCCTAGAGCTCCACAGCTGACATGCAGAGCAGCAGATCACTGTAGGGATGAGTGAAACTTGTTATCGGTTGGAGAGGCAGCCAGCAGGTGGAATCTTCCTAAAATATCTCCTGCTCATTTCCAATCTGGCAATCTTGGCTGAACCTGAGTCACCTACTTAATAAAAATTCCATATTCAGTCCATAGAAATGCTTCTAGCACAGTTAGATCAATTTCCTCTAAGCAGCAATAAATGTGTTTTCCTTTAAAAGGCCAGCACAAGCACATTATCACTGCCTATAATCCCCATTCTCTCTATTAGCTCAAAGTACATCCTAAAGGCCAAGGGTCGCAGCTAAAGACTAATCAGTCTCATTAGCCTGTCTAATTTATCTTAACTAGGGGGACACAAACACACTAAAACTGTTAGGGAGACTTTTTGATCAGGATATGGGAGTCATTCATCAGGGTCCTGTAGCTTCCAGAGACAGGAGGGAGAGAAACAACCCGGGGACAAAGCCATTCTCCAGGGAAGCTCTGCACCACACCCAAGCAGGGAGGATGGGGCAGAAACCCTCCCAGGGGCTCCTGCTGTCCCACCAGGCGACATCACAGCAGGACAGGGGGAGAGAGATGGAAAATCTCCTTCTTGTTCTCACCCACACAGCATCCAGCAGCTCAGCATCCTCCTTGCTCGACTCCGCTTTGGCACTGCAGGCGCTCGCTGGCCCTGGGGAGGGTTTGAGCCCAGCTGGTTAAAGTTTAACATCTCCCCAGCTGTGTCAGCTGTGGCTTGGGAAGCCCCAGGAGCTGCCCCTCCTTCTCCATGGGCATCACTCTCCTGACAGCTCCCAGCTCACCCCTCCCTGCTGCCCCACCAGGCTGGAGAAGCGTGGTAAGGGACACCGCACTCAAATCCAGCAGGAAGCAGCATGAAAAGGAACAGAAATGAAACAACAAATGAACTCCTGTGGAATTAGTTTTGTCTCTGGATATCCAGATAGGTGTTTTACATGCTCCAGTACCAGAGTCCCATTCCTGAACCTCACAGTGATCATTAGTGGGCAATGCAAATGTCCTTGCAAACAGTGCCCAGAATTATTGCCCAGGCTCTGGGCTTTGGTAGCCCAAAGCAACAAAGCAAACCCTGAGGCTAATTTCCAGCTCCAAGACTCCAAGACACACTTTCATCCTGGAGGCTCCTGGCTGGGAGGAATTTCAGAATTTGTGCTGCCTGAACATCTTCATTGGCTATTAAAAGACAAGAAAGTTCTCTGCTAAGAAAAGAATGAAAAGTGGATTATTAAAGGGCTTTCAGTAGGAGGAGGCTGGCCAAGCTCTAAATCAAAGTCACCTCTTGAGATTCTCCTGAGAGAAAGGAAAAGGTTATACCTCAGATCCCTACTTGTGTCTTGGAAATGTGCCTCCAGAATGGTCGAATTTCCAGAGACAACCCACCATAGAAAAGACAGCACTGCCATTGCAAACCCTTTTCCTGATGCACAGCCCTTGTCTGCATATCACATGTGTGTCCCCACCCTGCTCTTTGTGTCACTGATCACAGGGGACACAGAGCTGAGCTGATTGAGCTCAGCCCAGGTCCAGCTGCTGTGCAAACCTTTCCCCCCCAGCCCAGGGGCTGCAGCAGGCACAGCAGAACCTCCAGGGCACCCATGTCCCTCCCTGTGCATGGATGAGCTGCCATGCATGGGTCACCATCACTGAGGATGAACTGATGGCTGCCAAAGGCTTCAAGGGCTGGGATTTCACCTGGGGGAGGGAAGTTTGAGGTGTGTATCACATAAACAGGTTCAGTTTTGAAGGTACAACTCTAACAAGAGGATTTATAAAGTGTCACACTTCATCAAAGAAGTCAAACACGGGCTTAGTTCTCATCACAAACGTGTACCTGGTTAAGCCCCAACACTAATGAAAAGTGAGACTTGAGTGGTCACTTAACTCTATGTTTCAAATGTTTATGTATGTTGTGTCTGTGTTTTCTTTTCTTTTTTGTTTTACTTAAGACCATTCTTGACAAAACCATACGTTTTTGACAAGGAAGATGTAGGTCAGTCTTACTCACATGGCCAAGCTCCTTTGGGCAGGTTCAACTCACCCCACATAACATGTCCAGGCTGGGCACCTTGTCTAAGTTGGTAGCTGCAGTTTCTTCTGTAATCAGGATCAGAAATGGCCTCCTCTGAAGGAGGATTCATCCTTTCTGTCTGGGGCAAGCATTTTAGGGCAGATGAATCAGTTTGTGGAGAACCTTGCCTTTTTCCCAGGGTAGCTGAGGAAGTCTAGACTGTGAGCTTGGATTAGTCACTTAACTTCTCAGCAGCAAAAAAACATTGCACTCTAGACATTTTTCAGACCATAAGGGTGGGTGAGATGAATCCAGGTCTCACTCTCAGAGCCACACAAGCCTTGCAGTGAGTTATTAGGCAGTTATTTCCCAAGAACAAGGATGGGAAGTGCCCACCCTTGAAGCCAAGCTCTGCTCACAGCCATCCACACATCGCTAAAGAAACAGCTGTGGAAACAGAAGAAAGACACTGTCAGGTCCTTGATTCCCCCACAGGCAGAAACTCACAGGGACAGATTTCCAGCTGAAGGTCCTGTACCCCAACTCTCAGGCAGATTTATTCCAGCTTTAATCAGAAGGTTGGGCAGAAGCATTCACAATAAGGCAGTAAGGAGAAGTGGAGGAGATGGAGTGGGGGGAGGGAAATTCATTTGTAGGGATGATGGAGTGACTCCTTCAAACAAAAAATTACTAATGATTAAAACAATGCTTGAGACTGTCTGTTTACATTTTAAAGGTGCATAATCCCAACCAGAGGGGTCCAGTGCTCAGCACCTCTTCCCACTGATTACCATCTAGCTTTCTATTTTCATATAACCTTGAAATAAAGTAAAGTCAATGTATGCACAGGGAGTCTCTTTTTCTGATGGCTCAAGTGATGCAAATGGATTTTTTTTTTCTTTACCATCCTTTACCTGTAATCTAAGTCCCACCCTACACCATTTCCCTTTTAGAGGAAGACAGGAGGCTGTGTGTCCACCCTGTGTGCTTTGTGTATCTGGTCATCAGAGGTAAATCACAGAATTATGGAACAGTTTGGGTTGGAAGGGACATTGAAGGGCCAGCCAGTCCAACCCACCTGCAGTGAGCAGCAGCTTCTCCCACCAGAGCAGGCTGCTCAGAGCCCCATTCAACCTGACTTTGAATGCTCCCAGGGACAGGGCTTCCACAGCTCTCTGGGAAATCTGTTCTGGTGATCATCAAGCTCCCTGTAAAAAATTACTTCCTTGTCTAGTCTATCTATTGGGATATCTTCCACCCCACCTTCTGATTATCCTTATATCCAGACTATCCCTATTCCTAGTCTCCATCTAGTTTATCTCTAGTCTAAATCTAATGAGAACAGGAAAACATAAAAGAGATTCCTCTTTCTTTGATGTTATGTCTGACTTGGTTGTCGGGAATGAGCAAAACTCTCGACTCCTCTGAATGAAGATGTTTTATAGCCCTGAGTTCCCAGAGCAGGAGCTGATGGCTCAATTCTGCCCCCTCCTCTTCCCCCTCATGGCACCCACGCTGTTCTTTCTACAGCAGCACTGCAGCATTTCCTGTGCTGGAGATCACACTGGCCACTTATTTTGCATTGCAGATAAACCCTCTCTGCATTATTTCCAGGGGAGAGAAAGAGAATAGAAGATCCGCTTTGGAAATCTTTCATGCTGCTTTCCACTGTCACAAAAACATTGCACACCCTATCCTTCCATTCCAGATCTTATATCCAACAAGCTTTTGCTGACTACATAACCTTCACTAACCTGAAATTCCTGAGTAGTCCCAGGAGCTCAATGCATCTTGGAATAAAATTTTTGTAATGTCATTTAAGGGTATTCCTAATCCAGAATTATTGAGGAGGCCTGGGTCATGGGAATTGAGTTTGACACTTGACAAATACTTGGCTTTGTGTAAATGGACAGGCCACTGAAATAACTGCCTTTGGATGTCACATGAAGAGAAATTAATTCTTTATTAACTTCCGCAATGATAATCTAATAAACTCATTTGGTCTACTAGTTTCAGCACTTAAAGAGCTCAGTCGATTGGATGCAAATAGATTTTTTTCTTCCCCTCTGGAGCAGTGTCTCTGTGGTGTGCAAAGGGACAAAGTGTGAGCAGTCAGGTCTGGCATGTCAGGACATGGTGTTCGTGTCCAGGTCCTGCTGCTGCTTAGCATGAGAGACACTGGCACAGCAGAAGGACAAAGAGCAGGGGCTAGAAAAATACTCTGTTGGGAAAGAAAATGGGGTTTTGTTAAAAATTTATATTTTAAACAAGTTTACTGTAACTTGAATTCAGATGTTTTTTCTTCTTAATAAGGTATTTTAAAATAATATACAAAGAACCAGTATATTAGCTGTTTCCTTTTAGAATTATAGCACAAAAAATTAGTCCAAGCCATCAGGACACATTGCTGAGCACTGTACAAACACAACAAAAGCTGGAGCTCCCATCCTAAAATTTTACTGGTAAATGCTAAAAATAAAAATGGAACTATGTGGACGAAGCAAGCCTCTAATTCTAGGAGCCAACTGTGTCCAACAAGAAAATAAGGCTGTCATATGTGACCTAAGTATCCCATCAACCCAGCCATTGCCACTTAGAGGTTGAATTTCAAATGTCAAGCCACAAGCTGCTGCAGATGGACCAGGAGCCATGTGCAAAATAAACAAACAAAAAGGCTCTACAACACAGAGTGGAACATGACCTCACTGTGCTCCTTTCTGAGCTCCCCACCAAGAGAAGAGTGACACAGCTGATCAGTCCAATTTCAGGGTCATACTTTATATACCAGACTGTCCAAGGCTTCTCCTCTGCCCATCAATAAGTTCATGCCACTGTGATCTTTTCATGTTAGTGCAGACTGGAACCACCAATAAACCTGGCTGTAATGAGAATATTTATACCACCCCACTGCTGCTTGTCCTACACCCACACAGCACATCCCACCAGCCATGCAGCCCAAAGGGAGACAGATTAAAAAGCCAAACAGGACATGTTCCTGCCAGCAGGCATTTCTTACCCTGCCTGTTGGTGCAGCACATAAAAAATGTTTCATTTGCAAAAGTCAAATGTTTATTAGCATTTGCTAACTGAGTTGCTCCATAATGACATGAAAAATGGTGATGTCCAAGTCTGTCCGTTCCATGTAAATACATAATTTGCACAGGAATGTAAAAATATATGTATGCATGTTTACTTCTGATTAGTGGCAATTATCCTATGAAAGAGATGCTGGAACTAGAGCAAGGGTTTTCTAGATTGCTGTGTCCTTCCTGCTGCTCTCTTTTCAGAGGCAATGTGGGGCAGAGGACTTCAGCTCACTGTGACCTCCTCTCTGGCTTCCCTGTGGAGTTTCCATGCAGGTCAGGTCATAGTCCATCACCAAATGGGCTGATCTCTCTGAGGGCTTATATAAGTGAAGGAAAAACAGATTCAGGACGATCCAGAGTGCCCAGATGAGCTTCCAGCTCTGAATCAGCCTCAGTAATACTAACATCAGCTCTGCTTCCTGAATATTTCTGAGGTCTGAGTAATCAGCTGCCTTTACTTTGGATATCATTCTCATGGGTAGTCAGATGCCCTAGAGGGCTTGAGCCTTGCTGTCTACATAGCTTCAGAAACAGGATTTTGGCTTCTTCATGGGAAAAAAAAAAGTATTTTTAAATCCTCCAGGGTGAGTGGTGTGGTGGAGATGCTCCTCAGGCAGACTCCCTGCCCTCACTGCTGAGTGCAGCTCTGCATCTCAGGCCCTGGGCTGCTCCCTCACCACCTACTCCTCAGTCTGGCACTGACCCTAATTCATAGGTGCAAGCTGGACAGACTCCCAGAGTCACAGAAAATAACCTGGAAGGCATCACCAAAGGTTCCTGTGTGCCACACTGTCAGTTCTGCCCCTGCTGCTCTCAGACATTTGTCCAGTCTAAAATCAATGCTGCATCTGTTGATGCTCCAGAGGAATGTCCTGCAGTCCACAGATGTGGGCTCTGCCCAGAAGCCAGTTTGTGCTTCTGTCAGGGTGGCAAACAAGAGCCTGTGACACATTCCACCATGTGCTGAGCTCTGGCTTGCTGTATCCTCAGCCAAGTGAAGAGCAGCTGTTATTTATAGGCCACTCTCCACTTCCTCCTGGTGCTGGATCCAGAAGCAATAAAGATGTAGGGACCACCCCCCTGTTTATGATATATTTTCATGTGTCTCTGCAGCAGCAGCTGATGGGGAGGGACACCTCAGATGAGAAGTGAGAATCTGCTCATCTCACTCACAGCCCTGCTGTTACTGCTCCCCAGCACTGAGATATTCTTAACAGCACAGCAGTGGGGATGGTGGATGCTGAGCCCTGCAAAGGCCAGAAACATGCTGGCAGGTTTGGGGTTGTTTGGGTTTTTATTTCAGGTTGCAGAAGGTTTTTCCTCTTACAGAAGTAACAGAAGGATGATGTTCCCCTCAGCTGTAGAGTTTGCTGCTCATTCCTCCTGGATGGACACCTGGTTCCAGGGACCATCTGCTGCTTTTTCCAAAGCTGATGCCAGAAATATCTCTCCAGCTGAGAAGTGGGTGGGTGTCTGAAGTCAGCCTGCAGGTAAAGAGCCAGGACATGGGCCAGGTACAATCTCTGGCTGGTGTGCAAGAGCACAGTCCTGTCCTTTCCCAGAGAGCTGAGGACACCCAGCCCTTCTGGGGAGCAGGGGCATGGCCATGGGCTCTGGAGACTCCCCAGACCAAGCTGGCACTGTGCTGCTGTGCAGATCTCCTGCTTCTGTCCTCCACCTAAAGAGGATTTCAAAGAACACATTCCAGGCTGGAATATACTTTTCAGAGCTGAGTTAGTTTTGTAATCCTGTAGGAAGCAGTTTAAGTGTATGAAAACTGTTTTACCAAGTGAATCAGGACATGGACATAGCAGCAGCTTAGCTTAAGCAACTTAATGTGCCAGGGACAGTGCAGATTTACATCATTGCCATGAAAGCAGCATTCACTTCCATGGAAGCAGCCTGAGCTCTCCAGTTCAGGAGGCACCACCCCAGCACCTCCCTGGTGGCTGGACAGTGTGACAAACCTGCTCCATTACCGGAACACTCTTGTTGTCACAAAGACAAATGAGAATCACAACAGCATTAAAATCAAGAGCAAAATTCTCTTGCATTAGTAAAATAAACTGCTTCCTCCAGGCCCAGAGAACACTCATTCATTACCAGGTCTTGTTTGCAAAGAAATTTTAAGCAAATGTTGGTAATAACACGACACAATGGAAAATGATGGTCCTGCATGGTTTTCATATTGCATTAGTTCAGATCTACTTGCAACACCTGCTTCATTTCACCTTTCTCCCACTGATATCTCCTGAAGATTTCAGGACTACCTCCCTACATCTATTTTTGGGTATAATTTGAGTGTAATTTGATATGTAATTAGGGCAGAATAGAAGACCGAGTATTTAACTACCCATACATCTCTCCCTAATTTAAATAATTCCTGATATATCTAACTAGTTTGCCTCATCCTGCACTGATGTGTATTGAACTGGGGATAATGAAATAAGAAATGTGAGGGGGAAAAAATGTTATTTCAGAGTCGGAAGATCACCAATTAATGACATGAGAAGCCTGGTGGGAATATCTGTACACTTAATGCCCCTCCTGCTTCTCGTTCTACACGGTCACTGTGCGTGGGGTGAGGGTTCTCAGAATAATCCTCATAGAACTTGTGTTTCTTTGAGCTGTCTCAAAGTGATCAACAGCTTTTGGACAGGACTTAAACATACAGAGGGTAAGAAATAAGATTAATTTAATTCTCAGCCAGCTTCAGCCATGCCTTAGACCTTATGTTTCAGAGGAGAAGGAAGTCTCCCTTGCAGTTGTGTCTCCCTCTTTCCCTCTCTTGTGTCCAGAGACAAATCAGATTGCTGGCTTAAAAAAGAAGCTGAAATTTGAAATGGTTGAAGATAGGTGAGTTCAGCTCTTTGGTATGTGACTACACATCCCTGACAAGTCAGTGTGCCGTGTCACACTCAGGGAATTGTTCAGCTGTCAAACAAGGGTGGCTGGATTTTGTTCGGGTGAAACAGCACTGCTGGATTTCGTCCTGAAACGTGGGAAATATTTTAGCACATTCCTCTTTTTAATAATACAAATTGTCCCACTCATGCTTCAACAGGGACAAGTGCTGATAGATGCACAGGCAGGAAAAGTCAGATGTGGTTGCTCATCTGAGATTTCAAAATATCCTACCTTCATCAAAGAAGTGAGGGAAATGGGAAATCCTGAAGTTTTTGATGGGAAGAAAAGGTTTTATTATTATATGGGTTTGCTTCTTTCACACAATGTAAAATACAGCCACTTAAATAGCATAATTTTAGCTTGTAAAATATTGAAAATACAGTACAATTTAGCCTAATACCAGCTAGTCACTGGGAAGAAAGCATAGCTGTGGAAGTTGTTACCACTCCATTGAAAATTTTGATGAAATCCACTCTTTGTGGTGAAACGCTTTAATTTAGATAGATCATTATTCTCAGCAGAAAATTATTTTTTCAGGGAATTGTTAATCCACCCAGGAGTATGGCAAAAAGCAACCTGTGCACAGGATCCTGGCCAGCCTGGGCTCCTGCCTGCCATGAGCTGGTGCAGAACCAACACCTTTCCCCACGACAAACCCTGGGACAAAAGAATATCTCAGCTGAATGTTGGTGGGGGTATTTTCATGGTTTTTTTCCTTACTATAATCTCTTCTGTTTCTCCCAAACAATTCACAGGGATGCCAACACCAGCTCTTGCTGTGTCCTGCACCCCAGCACTGCATTTTCCACTTCCCCCCATCACTGCTGCCACAGCCCAGAATGTCAGGTCACCTCTGTGTCCAGCTTGGGAGCATTGCTCCGGTATTTTCACACTTGTAGGGCAGCTGAGGGTGGCTGGTGAGATCCCCAGTGCTGATTTTCAGCTCTGCTGGGGGGCAGCTCCCATCCCATCGCCCCGTTCCCAACAGGACGCTGTTCTCAGTCCAGGAGCCCCCAGCTCGCTGCCTCACACGCTCCCTCCCCCTGCCTTGTCAGGGCTTCTTTCTGTGCACAACAGATGGGCACAAGCTGTTTGGGAAGCTCGTCCCTTCCCTCCCCCAGCCCCTTGGAAAGATGCATCACCGGAGCAGGGAGCAGTCCCCTCCCGGCTGTGCTCAGCTCCCTTTTCAGAGGGGCAGGTAAAAGTTTAACCAGGCTGTCTTTCAGCGCTGGAGGCAGAGCCGCCTTTCATAGCCATGATAAATTGCTCCTGTCAAAACTACATGAATGCTCATATTGAAAAGCTCTTCTTTCTTTCTTTTTAACTTTCCCCCCTCTCCAGTCTCACGGTGTCTCTCGGTTGTTAGCCAACATTTAATGCCCGCTTAGTCAAAGGGCACTTCCACTCCTCGTCTCTCTGTCCTGTCCCCTGGGGCTGCTGGGGCTGAGTTGTCACAGAAATACTGATGGTGAATAAAATTTAAAAAAAAAAAAAAAAAAAGGCAGGGTGAGGAAGAAACCCTTTTAGTGTTTTTAGGGCTTTTGATTTCAGTCAGGTCGTTCTACCAGCAGCTCCTAACCAAAGCAGTTGCAGGATGGAGGTGGACAGACAGATGTCTTTTAAGGAAGTTTCCAGTTGTTGATATTTTCTAAGTTAATAGATTAGCTATAGTTTGTAATATTTTTCAAAGGTGAAAATTAACACATAACACAAAACAATCCACTCCACCCCTCTCCAGCAGTTGAGCAGCAAGGCCAAAAAGTGCTGTAGATGTTGCAGGGAGACAGAACCTGCCCAGCTCTTAGCACAGTCTGAAGACCCTTCCCCACCTGTCAGCAAGAGCTTTCATCCCATGGGTGCCCCAGAGCAGGAGCCATGGCTGGTGAAATCAGGGCCAGGTGCTTTGGCCATGGAATTGCCCCAGCTTCATCCAAAATTGCCTGGTTTTGTCAGTCTCCCAGCCCTGCTGCAGAACTTCTCTGCTGGGGCTGGTCCCATGACTGCAGCGGTGATGAACCCCTAAACCATGTACACTGATCTGGCTGTCACCAAGAAAATCCTGTGAAATTGTCTATTCCAGGGTTTGAGATGAATGGGAAAGATGGGTTTGGGGTGCATGGTGAGGACCAAGCCAGCTCAGCCCAGCCTGGCCTGTCAGTAAGTCCCTCAGAGCTGCACCTCCAGGAAAGGCATTGAAGCCCAATATGCAGAAAATTGATCTGAGCACCCACCCAGAGCACCATGAGCTTGTGTTGGTTCTGTATTTGCACATGTTATGATCACAAGATCCTCATCCCCTCCCTTTTCTGGCAGGAGTGGGCCTGGCAGGACCCTGTCCTGTCCCCAGCTGTGCTGATCTGCTGCCCCTGGCCAAAGCCCACGGTCAGAGGGGATGGGGACACTCAGCACAGCCATGGGTACTGTGCTTCACCCCACCTGGCTGCAGGAAATACCCAAAACTCGGAGTGCTGCTCCCATTTCAGAACATCTCTCCCTCCTCTACAACACTACGTGCTAAAATCTCCCCACACATCAGCTGCAGGCATTCAGTGCACATCTCACAAGAAGAGATTTCAGACCTGTTCCCACACTCCACTCTAACTCCCCTCTCTCCTGTTTTTCTGTCCATACTGATATCCAGCCATCTCCCAGTGCTCCCAGTATATCCTGCAGACTGGAAATGTCAGTGCTGCTGCCCTGCTGCAGCCCCAGTGACAGCAGTGTCTGGCACACACACACGGAGCTGCCCAGGGTGCACCTTCCCAGGGACAAATATTTCTGCTACAGTCCCTGCAGCTGGTTGCAGTGTCACTGCCCTTATCACTATCAGCCTCCCATAGGGTTCAGCACTGTCCACATCTATATATGTGTTTTGGGATATTAATACCATCAGGGCACTCTTGTTATCCCACTCATTAACCCTTGTTACTCCTATGCACGCACAGTACACAGGCAAGGGAGATTCTGACTCTGTTTCCACTTACCTATACTCCCAGATATTTTAATAAAGCTGTGTGGCTAAAGAAGATTGAGACTTTTCCATATGTGCAAATCATTTTAAGGGCTGCATTTCTTCTGGCTGCAAGAGAGTCACTGGAAAAGATTTATCCTCCATTGAGCAAAAGAAAAGGGATGTTTAAAGAACAAACTGAGTACTCTCCAGAGGCTCCTGCTTAAGTACCATATCAGCACAGGCTGCAAGTCAGGCCTGATCCTTCCTCCTGTCAGCTGCCCTCTTTCCCTGCCTCTGGAAGTGGTCTGCTGACATGTCATAAATCATTTTCTCTCTCACTGCCTCAGTTTCTCCTACCCATGTGCTGGGAAGCTTGCTGATGGTGCTCCTTTGCAGAGGGCTTCCCAATCCCCATCAGGAGTGCTGGAGGGACTAAGCACTCGTGTACCAGCCTTGCTGATGCTGTGTGCTGGTCCCTGCTTGTGCAGAGCCTCTGCAGAGCTGCCTGGGGGGCTCTTGCACAGCCTCAGCTCACAAGGGTCAAACCCAGCATCTTTGCTGCTGCTGGCTCCTCTCCCCTCCATGTACCACTTCAAATCAGCCACGTTGCACTACAGTTACTAACTGGTTTTGACTGACTTCTTAAGTTAATTATAATTTCACAGTGTAATATCAAGCATGATTAAAACAATTAGGTTTTCCAGCCCCTTGCAATGCCTCCCTCCCTCTGCTTTCCTTTCTTCTTTCCCCTCCTTCCCCTGCCTCCCTTCACCCTTGAAGTTTTTAGATATGCTTCTGCACCACTGCAACAAATTGTGTGGTAGGATCTGAAATTATTACCCTCTTAAATGCATTAAACTGTTCATAAAGCAATTTGCAATGCCAGTTACCAAACTGTGGTGAGCCTCCCAGCCTGACACCTCCCAAATGCAGGAGGATTCTTGGCAGCTGTGCCCTGCTGCAATGCTCTCACTCACCAGAGTCAATGCCTGAAACTTAGGAGAAATCAATGCAATTATAGATATGAAGGTCCAATTACTGCGTAATGTGATCAGTCTTTATCTCTGAGCCCCTTCAAGAAAATCAGGGAGGCCTTTTCTTCTTTCCCTTGTGAAGGGAGTTGCAATATAATGCAAAATGATCTTTAGAGAGAGGACCAAAAGTGAGGGACGGCCGTCACTCAGCACATCAATCCCAGTGTTGGCCAGTGCTGACTTCCCCTTCATACTGGTGAGGTTATTCCTGATTTACACCTCGGTGCATCCATTGTGCCTGATGAAATCAGTCCCTGTTGATGCTCCTATCAAGTTCCCAGAAGAAACCAGTCCCTGTTGATGCTCCTATCAGGTTCCCAGCCCAGTACCACGTGTGCAGCCCCTCCAGATTCTTTGGGTAATTTTTTCCACCCACTGCCACTTGTGGCTCGCTCCTCCCTGTGGATCTGAGGGGGCAGCAGGATGTGGAGCTGCCTGCCTGCCCCCACCAGCACCCAGAGCTCATCCCTGCAGCTGGGTCATGCCCCAACACGGAAAAATGACTGGGCTCCTCAAGGGATTGAAACAGCCTTCCAAAGAAAATAATTTGCAATCCCTTCTGGGCAAGACTTGATCCTTATACCTGCCCAGATGGGCTGATAAACACCTGGAAGGGCCAGGCCCGAGGAATCCTCATTTTCTTGGCACATATAGGCTGGTTTCACCATCCCCAGCAGCCAGAGAGGATGGGCTGCACTCACCAGGTCTGGGCTGGTGGAAGGTGTCCCTGTCCATGGAGAGGAATTAGAGCCAGATGAGCTTTGAGGTCCCTCCCAACCCAAACCATTCTGGGATTCTGCAATAAGGACAGGTTCTGCTCAGTCACACACACCCCAATAAGGTGATTTTCACAGAAAAATTATCACTCCAAAGTGCTGAATTCTGTGTACAGGAGATCAGTGAGAGGGACTTGTGTTTGTGCTTTACCTCCTTACCTTTTATCCAACAGAGCAGGACCCAGATCAAAGCCAGGACATGACTGTAATTATACAAGTAGAAATAAGTAACCATCTGCACTAATAAGAAATACAATCCTTTATCTATGTTAATTAGAAATAAATTGGAGAGAAAAAGAAAAGATATACACATTAGCTAATAGTTAATTACTTCAAGTACATTGAGGAATACATGCATATATAAAGTAAAAACTCTATTCCAAATTAACAGAATACTGAGGTTTATTTCTAGACATTCAGAACAGGAATGAGACCATATCCCAGTGTGAGGAAGGCCATTTATCACAAGCCTCAGAACACCTTGTTCAAGGATCCCAAAGTGCTCAGCAAACACTGATAAATAGACCTTGATGTATTCCCAAGGGGAATCATTACCATCAGGATACAGCAGTGCCAGGCAGGAGCTCAGGAGTCTGTTCCTGCCTGCACAGCTCCAGTTCCATTTCCATTTCTCTTCTGGAGAGCACCATCCACTTCCCCAAACCTCTAGTTTGCAGCTAAAATCTGTAGGACCCAGGTTGTCACCAAGCTAGGATTTGGGGACAGAAGGGCTATCACAGAATATTAAGGTTGGAAAAGAACTCTGAGATCATCAAGTTCATCTGGTCTGGCTTCAAGTTGTTCAGCAGAGTTGACCCTCAGCCTTTGACTCACGCCTTTGCCCTCTGATATCCCCCACCATAAACACACAGACACATCCAGGACAGCAGAAATGGAGGAGAAAATGATGGGAACACGGTCCTGCAATGTCCATGTGGTCCTTGGATGTCTGCTGCCCTCTCTCTGTTTTGTCATTTGAGGGGAGAGGAAGGTCCCTGAGCGAGCAGGGATCTGTGGAGCCACCTCCCCACAAACACTCAGGTTTTTGTGCCCACTTCAATAGGGAATCTTAAATGGGCTCTGTCATCTTTTAAACAAAGTTCCTGTTGCATCTTAGCTGGGGAGTGGACACCAAGGAGCTGCACAGCAGTTGGAATGTGCTCATGTGGGCAGGAACATCTCCGTGCTGGGGGTTCCCAGGTGCTGGGGATGGAGGCAGCTGAACACGTGCTGCCTGTCAGCACTCGCTGCTGCTGGCCCAACACAGCTCCTCACAGCCCAAAACCTGGGAAGAAATCCCAAGAATGCTCTCCACACACTGGGACATGCACTTCAGAAATCTGAGAAAATAAATAGTCGCAATATATCTAAAAGTGGGTTTATTTTCTTTCCATATTCTGGACCCGACTTCACATTCCCAAAGGTTTGCAACCACTATTTCCTTCTCCTACCTTTGGTTTTCCACCTATTTTCTTTTCTCACTCTGCCACAAGAATTACAGTATGTAATTTGCTTATCTGGAGGTACAAAAGTTGTGTTACTGTACAGACTGGTTTTGCAATACAGAATGAGTATTGCCTGCTAGGGGTGTAAACAGAGTTAATCCTGCCTTTCATGGCCTGCACTTTCCCTGTACTTGTTTATTCCACATTTTGTGTCTGCCCCAGGATGGATCAAACTGCTTAACCTTTGACAGCAAAGTCAGAGGAATGACTCACTTGGAAGCTAAAATGTAAATAAATACATGCATTGCTAAATAAATCAACTGCTAATGTCCTAATGCAAGGCTGATAGATATCCTGATTGAAATCATACTTAAATAAATGGGGCAAATTATCAAACGGGGGCTTAAAAGTTATAATTTTAGGGCTTAGCACAACACCAGCATAATTAGCAAATTGTTTTAATCTTTGATTTTTCTGTGCTATATGAAGTGAAATCTTTTCTTCTACAGCTGTTGAGTGAACCCTGGTATTACCATGAGCGTTGCAAAAGGAGACAGAATATGGTTGATTAATTGATAAATTAAAAAATTCTCTCCTCACTTACATTGACTGAAAAACTCTACACAGCACAGAAAAGTGGGGAACTGCTAAGTGATCTCCCCTTTCACCTGTATTCCTGCCATAACTCTGAGTGCCCACAGGAAAAGTTCATCTCCCACACAGGTACCTTCCCCTCAGGCACTGAATCACCAGTTACAGTCTCTAAATCCATTAGCAGTTAAGAGAAAATAATCCCTGCAATTTGTGCAGCACTAAGTGCTCTGTACGACAGGAATATGCAAAGAGCAGCGGGTGGATGTGCCTCAGCTCAGGACTGCCACCTCCCTGCCCCTCACAACGCACAGAGCTGCTCCCAGGAAATCTCCTAATTGAATTTATTTATTTTCTGTTTGCTCCAGTCCTGCCCTTACTGAACAGCCTCGGCATGGAGAGCCTGTCTGCAAGGACTCGCCAGCACACGTCATTTTTTGGCTCCCGAAGGAAAAGGCAGTGTTTGCCTCCCACGTTGGATGGAGCCCTCTGAACCTGGTGTTTCCACATTCCTGATTGCCCTGCTGTGTGTGAATCTCATACCAGCTAAGGAGTCCTTCCCAGTTCAAATTTTTTACCCCCACATGCTGACTGAAAAGCAAATTAAATACTTTTTCTACCGCCAACTTCCTCTCTTCATGTACCTGCCCGCACTTCTTATTTCTGAAGAATCTTTTCGAAGGAGCAGCAGGTTGCTCAAGTGGTGGTTTGGCCCCCAGATGACACCAGTGGGCTGACAATTTTTTAAGGGCTGTCTGCTAGAAGAAATTGCTCTGAAGTGCTTTGAGCTGAGCACACTGAGGGGATGAACAGAGAGCATCCTCCCTGCCAGCCCAACCCAGGCATGGCTCAGAGGAGCGGGGTCTTCTGGAACCCACCAGCAAGAATTTGGTTTTGTCAGATCAGATATTCAGCTGCACTGCTTGTCAGGGATTCTCCAAAGAGCAGCTCTGGGTAATGTGCTCTCCTGGCAGTGCAGCCCCTGTGTTTTAGGCACTGCTCTCACTCCCCTGGCACTGATCCTTCAGACTCCAGAGATGAGGACACAAACTGAGGAACCAGGGTCCCAGAATTCAACCTGGATCCAGCATGGACTCATGCCAGTGATGGAAAGGCCTGAAGTGAGAAAAGGAGCATCTGACCCTAAGCATTGCAAGAGGAAAGCAAGGTTTCAGGTATATACCCGAATTTTACTGGAGTGGTGCAATCCTGGATTGACATGCATTCTAAAGAGAAGGTCTAAAAAACTTGTATTTACAGACAAACCCTTCACCTCACTGCCCCTGTACATGTAGGACATGATCAAGGCAGCTTCCAAAATTGCAAAAGGGCTTTTGGGACTAAATCCCAAACCACAACAACATTCTTCCCAGTGAGGACATTGGGGTTTAGCAGAAGAGTTTTACTGAGTTTCCACATCCCAAATCTTGCCTTTTCAAATACATGTGAGCTGATACTGACACCTGATCATACCAAGAGAGAACTTCATTTTGGAGACCTTCTGTTTCACCTGCTGCTACCAACCCCTGAAAAGAAGATGATCCTTCAGCAGGACAATTCCAATGGTATAAAAATGGGTTTGTTTTTGTCAGCAATTAGCTAGAAAACTTTACATTCCCTACTGGAGTTATCTAAATAGAATAGATTGTGTTGCCTGTGCAATGTTATTGCCTCCCATCCAAAGCCAGTCACCCACACCCTCCCTGGAGCTGAAAAAGTTTTCCCACCCTCCTCTCAGCCTCCAAACTTTGATCACAATCCCAACAGATGCAAAATATTTGCAGTAAGAGGTGCCAGTGCCATCAGCTCGCCGCAGTAGCTCCCAGTCAAAATGTTTGCACGCACACTTCAGAGCATCATTTATCTTGAGGGATGTCAGCTCTAAAAATGTTAGCGCGTGTCACTGTCAAAGCAAATGCCAGAAATTAGCTTTCTTTCATCTCAGAGAAGAATAATTAAATTTGCAACTGTTTCCAAAAGTGCTAATTAATGGGTTTCAACAACTTGACTTGTCAGGATACATCTTGATTGGAACAACAGCTTGCTCTTCCCCTTGAGGATTATGGCTCCTCTTTTGGATTCTTTTCCTCATCCACCAGTTTAGTGAGTTGGGGGAAATGGATGTCATTTATAACACAAAAATAAACATGTGAAAAGAGGAAAGCCCTGGGGTCTAGTTAACATTTATTAATTATTGGTGTGCTTTATTAGCAATAATGTAAAAACACAACCTCCCACTTAAACTGAATAATCTTTAAACAAGATGGGATTTTGTTTGCTGTTTATGTTCTTGAAAAAGCAAAGACAAATCTTCACCTTCATGACTCTGCATGGTCATGGCTTGGACTGGGCTGAACAGTGCATCTCCCTCTCTTGCCTTGAAAGTTTCCTTCTGCACCCAAGTCCACCACTGCCTGGAGATCCACTCTCTCTCCAGTGCTTTCACAACTTAAATTCTTCCAGAAGTTTACAGAATGTATTTACTTCTCCCAGCTTTGAGGCAATAAGTTGCCTGACTCTCAATACTGAGCTCCTTCCCTGTTACTTCATGTCACTGTTTGGATGCTCCCCTCCTTCCACCAGGATGAGAGCTGCACTTTAGCTGCCCATGTTGAGATGAAAAGTAAAATGCCTGTGTTTGACAATGGGATTCAGCTATCCCCATCACACAGCAAGTATGTGGAAGTCATGTCACACAGCCAAAATCCCCAAGACCCCTTGAAAACCCAAAAGTTTAGATGCATCTAACAATTTAAAACACTCTAGCCTGGAGAACCAGAGAAGGTTGTGGTCAGAGTTCATATAAATAGCCTGGTGAAGTCTCAGACCCTTACATGTGTTCCTGGAAATATAAAGCAAATCAGGAAATCAAGTGGAAAATCCAGGAGGTTGTTATTAAAAACCCACAGCTCAATTATCGTTACCATAAACCTCACACCAGAGGTCATTTACATTCATGGCAATTAGGGAGGGAGGGTATGGTTTGAGAATAAGGGCATATCAGCTAAAGAAGAGATTTTGTGCAGGAAACCTGTCCCCAGTGCTGCCACCCGAACTGGCCATGCCAGGCTGGAATTGTGCTCATCTGGGGTGGGGAGAGCTCCTGCAGACACCCCACATCTGCTGCTCCCAGTTCTCCCAGGATGGCAGGAGGTTTGCTGCCCCTTCCAGGTGAACACAGCATAGGGATGAAGCTAAAGGAGTTAATGGAGCAGGAGGGACAAGGACAGATCTTCAGGAGAGGTGCAGTGTTTGGGGGATGCTGCTCTCTGCAGGCTGGTGGGGTCTGAGGGCTTGTGTCCCCTCTGGTTTCTCAGGTGCCTCCTCTTGTGTGAGAGCAGGAAAAGGGGAGGATGTCTGAGCAGAGCTATGGCCATGCTGGCTGATTGCTTTCCCAGAGACTTGTGCCTGGCTTTTGGGCTCAGGGCAGGAAGTCTCTGGGCTTGTGATCATCTCAGGCGATGATCCCTGCCCTGTGTTTGTGCAGGACTTGCTGGTGGCAGCTCTTCTAAAACTTGCTGTGAGATCTGGGGGGGATATGACCTGAATTCAGTCAAGAATAGTGGACCTCCTTCAGGGGCTGGTGAACCCCAGATTGGTTTTTGCTGAGCTGTGCCTTATGTCAGACTCTGGCAATACAGGGTTAAAAAATTACTGCATCTGGTTATTAAGGACTAAGTGATTATCTATGCTTAAAAGCACACCTAGGAGTAGGTGAGGTGGCTACAAACCATGTGTTAGTGCTTTAAGTCCACAATACCTGATAGACTGGTGAATTTTAAGCAACTTCAAGATTTTGAGCTGTCTGTAATATTTCTGTTGTTGTGTCTGTAGCCTGAGCAGAGTTTTTCACTGTCTTCTCATGGTAATAAACCCCAGGAAAACTTTGGCCTGGCATTTGTATTGTAGGGGGCTGAAAAGGGGAGAAGAGAGCTTTGACAGAGGACAAACAGTGTCACCTGATGGGACTGACACCAGAAGGAAAGACACTATGATGGCTAAACTAAGTCTTCCTGTCACTAGTCACAGAGCAGCCTGCAAGAGTAAAACATGAAGCAACTTCATTTTCAGGGTGTCAACATTATTTAATAGGTAGTTCTACTTAATTTGTTACTATATTTACACTTACAGTAGAGGCTAAAATCCTCTGTTTCTCTGTGTTTATGTGGCATCTATTTTTATCCATGAAGGAAGGGAAGAATTTTGGTATTTACTGGAAGGAGTGCGGTCATCATAGTTCTGGAAGAATAAATATTCTGAAAAAATTAATCTCTCATCTACTTATTGTCACTCTTTGAATTTCACCTGTAGAGCCCCAGACAATTCACTAGATTAAATTTAGAGCAAGAAAAAAAAAAAAGTTTAGGTCATAAGTTTCGATTGGTTTTCTATTTCAAGTGACCTTTTTTTTCTAAGAAGTTGATGGGAGCACATTTTGCTGGTTCCCCATTCACTTGGTCCTGAATATGCAAGAATTTCTACAAAAGTTGGCCAAAACACTAGGGGAAAGAATATTTATGCAATAAAAATGACGACTGAAAGGTCCTTCATACAGAAGTCAGTACTGTGTTTAGATGCATAGCAGGGCAATGCAGGTGTTAGAGTAAGGACTGGGAATGGCAGAGAGCTGGGTTTGAGTCTGCAGTGAGGTCAAAAGAGTCCTTGAAGGAAAGCCTCTGGTGGTTTTCTTGTTTGTAAATGTGAGGGGAGTTTTGTCAAGTCCTTAGAGGTCTGATGAGAAGAGTAGCCCAGAATATTTCAGACCTGGGTTGTACATGGATCTCTTAGTGGTGCATTAAAGCACTGGCTCTGGCAAACGATGCTGCCACATGCTTTTTGTCTTCAAAGGGAGAAATCTTCAAGGTTTGAAAGGAGGAGGGTGGATAGGAAGGGAGTGGTGTTGTGTCCCATCATAGCAGGGGAGGTGGTTCCTGTTCATGCACACCTGGATGACCCTTGCTGTAAGCATCCTCTGGGCAGGGGGTGAGCACCAGAGAGACTGGTGAGCAGCTGGGGAAGGGAGGGACTGGGGCACAAACAGCTCCAGGCCAGCAGGATGTGAGTGAAGTGCAGGACTCCTTTGGCAGTGTCATGTATGAGCTATGACATGAAAACCCCTCTGCTGCAGGTGGGACAGGCTGCAAATCCTTCAACTCCTCTTTATTCTGTTTTCAGGTTCCCCCACAAATGCTGTGGCAGCATTTAGGGGAAAATACACACTGTCTGCATGCAGAGGCTTGGCATCTTCTCCCAGCACCAGCTGGTCAGGCTGCCCTGGGCTCTCCTCTGCATGGCCCCAGCCCTGCTGTCCCTGTGTGCAGGGGACACCAGCCCTGCTGGGTGCAGAGTGCCTCCTGTGCAGCTGCCAGCAGCCAGGGTGGCAGCGTGGGCTGTGCCCAGGGGCTGCTGTGCAGATGATGGCTTTGTCTCTGTTTACTGGAGTGCATCTTGTACCCAGAGTCCTCCCCAGTGCATCTCCCCCTTCCCACCTCCCCACTGCCAACTCCTCTGGATTGGGCTCCTTCACTAAAAATTGGTTGGGAATGAAGGAGGGGGGAGAAACTTTATTAGTGTTATACATTATTTTCCTTCTCTGCCTTCTCCCCCTCCCTTCCTGCATGATGAATTGCCTGGTACTGAGCTGGTAGCTCCAGCCCAGGCACTTAGCAATCTCCTCCTGGTCCCTTGCACAGACAGATGGGACGGCCCATGTCTTGACCGTGATTGATTAGCTGGAGAAAGCCTGTTGAGTGGAGTTCCATGAAGATTGATGCTTTCTCCTTCTAACAGCATTGCCAAAAAGTTTCTATTACATTTTGATTATGTTTATAGAATCTCACTGGTCTCCAGGAAGATTCAATCTTCTCTTTCCCCCTCTCCCCTCTGTGCAATGTGTGTAACTTCCCTCCTGTGCATATGCTGTTCATCCATCTCTTACCTTTATTCTTTTAGGGGTGCCCCCAGAGGCCTCTCAGGACAGTTCCCTTGCCATGTCCCTCCTGTCCCTCTGCCCAGGTACCTCCTTGCTAGTCAGTGCCCTCTGACTTGCTGAGGCCATGGGCAAAGCAGGAGCTCCCCAGCACGAGGCCTCCCAGAGGTGCAGAGCAGGAGGAAGGAGTGTTATCTGTGCTAGCTTGCTGGAGAACTGAAAAGTGAAGAGTCCCTGTTCCCCAGCACAGGAAGCTGTGGCTCCTACCTGCCCACAAATACCTGCTTTGCTCTTGATTTCTTGCAGCTGCAGGGCTCTGCCTGTCCCAGCTCAGTTCATATCCACTCAGATCAAAGTCTTTATAAGCTGTAGGACCCTTTGAACCTGGGGATTAGTGTGTTTGGCTATGGAGGGGTCAGAAAGATGAGCTATTCCAGCATTGCAAACTGCCCTGTGGCAGCTGGCTGTGGGGAGAGGGCAGAGCATGTGCCAGTGCTGCACTTCAGCATCACTGTAAGAAGAGAATTTTGTTTTACTAGGGAGGCTGAAGTCCTGCATCTGGGGTTGCTCCTCTAGGAAGGCTGATGTATATTTTCAGTAGCTCCACGACATGTGTGTGATTTTTAAATAATAACTACAGTACAGTGCTGAAAAATGTGCTCACTGCTGCACAGAAGCGAAGATAACACTGATCCCTGGCACCTCACAAGTCAACTTTAAAATGCTGGGCTTCTCCAAAGTGTTAGCAAGGAGCCTTTTCAGTTGGTTCCTAATTGTAGCAAACAATTACATTACCAAATCCTCTTAAGGAACTGGCTCTTCTGTCCTTATTTAATTAAATAGAGCTTTTTTTGTGGAGCAAGTTGCAGGCAGCCACCTTGCCTTCACTCTGGTGTCCTCTCTAGGAAGCAGAGATGCTTCCCTTGGGCCACCTCAGCACATGAGCAGGAGTGGCACACCCTGAGCAGTGGGAAGAGTCCCCTGCAGCAGCCCCAGGGCTGTGTGGGTTCACCTGTGTGGGCTGAGCACAGCTGCAGCCTGGGGATGGGAAGCTGCTTGTGGCTGCCTGCCTGCTGCTGTCCGTGGGGAGGAGGATGTAATCTGCTGCCTGCTGATCTCTCTCAGTCTCTCACAGTGGGTCTGGGCCACAAAACCTGGGATTTAGGAGTGAGGTGAACAGGAGCATCTCCCAGGAGGTGTTGGTGTGATGCTGTGGCCAGTGTCACCTCACAGGGACCCCTGCCCAGCTGGCAGAGCACAGTTCCCTGGGGCTGTGCCCTGTGCTGAGCGGTAAATACAGACAGGGAGCACCAAGCCAGGGTGTGCAGGCTGAGCTCCAATGCTTGGGGTAACCCAGGAGAGGGCAGATGCTCTCCAAAGCTCTGGGATGGAGGCAGGGATGCAGGGAATGGGACTGCCTAAGGCTGCTGTGATGGGCAGGAATCACTAGCACAGGTGTTTATTCATGTCCTGGTGAACTTCTCAGGGCTGGCCAGGAACTGCGACCTGGTTCACACTTGATAAATCGGGATCAAAGGAATGACAAGCAGTGACTGAGGAGGCAGGCAGGAGGCAAAGACAGGATCAGTGCTGTCACAGAAGAGCCCTTCTCCTCCAAACGCCTTCCCAGGGCCTCACAAGTGATGTGGCACCCTGGTGGGTCAGCAAGGCACTCTGGAGATTCTCTCCTCCTCCCAGTACTGCCCCTTTGCCAGGACACTGGTGCTGCATTCCTGTTTCCAGGCATCACCACCTGCCCACAGTGTTTCAGCTTTATTCTCAGCTTGGTCTCTGGTTAAATCTCCCTGGCTGTGTGCTGAGGTGGCAGCTCTGCTGGGCAGCCTTACCAAGGCAATGCAGGGGTTAACCTGCAGCTTGGGGGTTTTGTTCCTTGGTGGGGTCAGCTTGTCCCATCTGAGCTTCATACCCTTGAAGTGATCCCTTCCCACAGGCTGGAGCTTGGCAAAGCTGCTCAGGGGTTCCCCTGCTGCTCAGCAGGACAGACACACCCTGCATGGGTGCTGAGAGGGGGTGCTGGACCCCCAGCATGAGCAGGGAGGCCACAGGGCACACGAGATGCACTGGGCTCCCAGTGCCACACACGGGGGGTGTGCCAGCCTGTCTGCCCTGCTGGGAGCTCTGGGTGCCAGGGTTAGTGCAAGCAATACACTTCTGCTGTCCTTTCTTGTGCTCCTTCTCCCTGTGTAAAAGCTGCCTGGGCAGGCAGCCCACGAGCAGTGTGTGTTTCCCCTCCCTGTGCAGGAGGATGTGGTGCCCTGGGATGCAGCCCTCAAACCCCTGAGGGCTCTCCCTCCCCATTAGCTTGCCTGCCTGCCCCTGCCATACCAGGCTATTCTTTAAAATATGGCCCCCATTTTTTATCCCTGCATTTATTACAAATGCAAATTACAGATGAAAGCATCAACTACACAAACCATTACTCAGAGCAGCATCTTTCCAACTGCTGGACTTGGACTGAACAGCTTGTGGTTAATTTGCTATATAATCACTGCCTGCAACAGGAAAGCAAGTGCTTCAACTGTGCTAATATTATGAAAGGGGAAGTTAACCATAGAGATAAATTCTGAGGAGCTGCAGCTGGGATGAAAGAGGGAAATAAATGTAGCTGGAGTCCAGGCTTCAGGCTTGCTAAAGTGGCCACTTGGATATTTAAAGGGATAAAAGATAAGAGTTCAGGTTAAACATGTGTTTTTTGAAGTTGCTTTTAGCCTGGCTGTATTTTCCCAGAGGCAGAGGATCCCTGCAGCTCCCAGTGACCCGTGATTCAAGCAGAGCCCTGGCCTGTGCACAGTGGAACACGGTGCCTGCACTGCCCCACTGCTGGGAGGCTGCCCAGGGCAGCTGCTGCTGGGAAGCAGGCACTGGGGCACAAAGGAGATGAACACACAACAATTTAGCTGGCAAAGATTTTTACTGGGGAGGGGGTGGTTTTTCCCTGTGGCTCAGGTCTTGGCCAGTTGCACAGAAGCCAGGAACACTCTGTGGGCTGGCAGAAGTGTGTCCCCCAAGTAGTGCTGTGTGAAGGGGCTGGTGGTATCTCCAGGAGCAGCCTGTGATAGATAACAGCACTTTTCCCTGGCAGAAGGGATGCTGAACTCGCTGCAGCAGAGCCCTGGCTGCAGACTGTTCTGCGCTGGGACTGGGACTGTTCCTGTCTTGTGGCACTGCTCTCTGAGTGCATTGGCTTCACCAGAGCTGCCTTAATACCCTCTGCACGAGCCTGAAATGATATTTAAACTTTCCCAAGTACCCAAACCTCCTCACCCTCTCATTCCAGTGCCTCCAATGTAATTGCAGTACAACACTCATGCTGTTTTGCAAAGTGCTCTAGGGATTAAAAAAACGTTCCTGGAGATTATCTCTAGGGACAAATCTGAAGTCTTGTCTAATTCTTTTCTCTGGAGGCTTGGAGAAGCAAGAGCTGCTATAGATTATCAGGGATAGGAGTGGGAGAGTGAATCAGCTTAAGATGGGTGAGCTGGTTCTTATGAAGCAAGAGCTCCAGCAACTCTGCAAATTTACATCCACTGCAGACACCTTTTCTGACTCTGAAATGTTTGCTTGATTGCTTTTCACTGTTTCCCAGGTCTGGAACAAAATCCTGGGGCTGGGGAGAGGGCATGAAGTGTCAGGGGATGATTTGTAGCTGGGAGAAGCTGTCTGAGGCCCCTGAGCTGAGGTCACTGCAGACCCCACGGCACAGGGATCTGGGGGTGCTCATCCAGCCCCACCACTATGAATAAATTTTGCTGGCAGTGCAATGCACTTGGCAGTGGCAAGAGCCTGCTCTTGCCAGAAATTTTGGCAAAACAACACCAGTAGAAATTGCCACTTAGGTTCCCTGTGCTGGGAATTGATTTTCAGACCATGAGGGCATGTTCCAAAGCTATGCTGCTCAGTGTAGGTGTTAGCCCCACAAACAGGAGTTTTGAATGACCATAATAGGGCTTTTTTTTTTCCAGAGCTGAGTTTGATTCCTGGACCTTCTTAATCTTAGGGCAGTATCCACTGGTCTTTTGTTTTTAAATAGACAGCATTTTATCCAAAGATGAACATTTTTCTTAAGCTGTTTTTCTTCCCTCCTGGTTATTTGCTACAGGACAGGGGTAACTCCCAGCTCTAACTGCAGCTCCAGGAGTTAATCATTGAACAGGATGGAGATGCTTGGGGTGCACATGTCAAGAAGAGCAGGGCCAGAGCCCCGTGTGGGCAGGGGAGTGGGAAGGAGGAGCTCTTTGGGGAGAGAGGGAAGAGAGAGAGAGGGTGTCTGGACAATGGCAGGACTGTTGCATCAGTGCTGGCCTTGCAGTTTGATGCCCCAGTCAAAACAGATGAGCCATGAAGCCTTGTGCTCAGTCAGGGAGAGGGTGCTAGGAGGGGATATCACAGCAGGGATCATCAGGGCCCAGTCTAGCAGAGACCATTCTGAGGTGTGTGTCATGGTACCTGGTGTGCAGTTACCTGCTTGGGTTAGGTTGTGCCAGCTCAGCTTGGCACAGCAAAAATTGTCGGGGAAGGGCACTGCCAGGAATGAAACCCCCTTCCTCTGGGAGCACCTCTCAATGCAGGGGTGCATTGCTGTAAGGGAGCATTCCTATAATTATTTATTAGCCTGGTACTCAAGAGCTACATCTGGCAAGAGCAGGGGCTGGCCCCACCTTCCTCTCAGACCCCCAGAGCTGTTCCCTTCCCTTGCCCTGCTGGAAACCCTCCTGCCCTGGTGCTGCCCACCGTGAGCAGGGGGAGCTGCTGTGCCCAGGGATGTGCAGCACTGCCTGGTGTGTGGTGGCACCGTGGCAAGCAGGAACAAGAAGCCCAGAGTTTGTTCAGGCATCCAGAAGAGAGGGATGGGGGAGAGATGCTCTGAGGAAGGCACTGCAGAGGCTGCTGGCTGGAGGAGCAGCCACGTGCTGTTCACTTCTGCAAAGAGCTGCCCAAAGCTGCAACCGAGGAAATTCCCAGTGCAGCTGTCAGCAAACCAGGGCTGTGCACAGGCTGATCCTGCTGCCAGGGAAGGGAAGGAGCTTCAGACAGAGCAAAGCAGCTGAGAGGCTGCTGGCAATGCTGATGGTGTGACTTGGGCACCCCAAGGTGGTGTTTGCAGTGCTGAGTTTTGGGGCACAGATCTCCAGATGGTTTCAGAGAAACTTCAGGGCAGAGCCAAGGTGCTCCAGGCCATCCTTGCAGTAGCACAGCAGGAGCTTATCTGCCTTCTCCAGCATGGGAAGTGAATGCAGAGGCACTTGGAACACAGATCTTGTTCTTGCAGTGTGAACTAGGAGTGCTTAAAGCTTAAAGCTTCTTTGTAAAGCTAAAACTCTTAGGACAGACAGAAAAAGCTTGCAAACACCTCAAAGATTAGAAGAGCCAAGAAGATGTGAAGAGAGGGATTGTTTATTTAAAACTCACCTCTGCAGTCCTGTAATGGGTAGCTGCACCACCTGAATGTATTGCATGTTGAGTTTTTGTTGGCTTTTTTTGTTTTCCCTAGCCTTTCAGAGGTACTAATTTACTTTGGTGAAAGCAGCTTGTTACTTTAGGATAACCTGCCAAAACTCTCTTCCAGGAGGAGAAATGAGTCGTGGCTAGGACATGGGCTCTTCTGTGTGCAGCTCTAAGTACTTGGGTGCTAGCATTAGAAAATTCAATAGTGTTCTAGTGAATAAAAGGGGAAATGCAATAAGCCATTAAATAACTTGCTAATGTTTCAAAAGAGAAGGAAACCCCATGGTTGACAAGGTTCCTGCATCAGCTTTACACATAAAGTGAATTTACAATCAAACTCCAAAAAAGAGAAGGATTAATCAATGTATAGGACATGTAAGGGACAATTTCTAAAAGCAATTCAAATTTCCTGGAATTTTTGCATTTAAAAATTGTTTTTACTGGTGTAGCTTAGAGGCAGGAGATGTTCAGACTATGAATTGCTGAAGCAAAAATTGCAGCCATAAATTGAGAAGCTGCTTTTGGTACCTTTGCCCAAAGACTAAATGCTTCAGAGCAAAATCAAAATAAGTGATTTAAAGAATAATCAATAACATTAAAATGAACTGGCAAAGAAAAGACCCTGCATCTCTAATGTATTTTCTAGATATTTTTAAATAATACATCACAAGCAAACTCCTGAGTGATGAATTTGGCAGCTGTTTGCAGAAGGTGGCAGACCCAGGTGCTATCCAGCCTCTCCTCCTGGGGAGGAGATTCCCTGTGGAATGAGTCTCCTTCCTCATGAAAAATGCTTGTTAGGCAGACCCTAAAGGTGTTTTGAGGCCAAAATCTTTCAAATGTGACTGCACCTTGGGGTCATGCTGGTCTGCAGGAGGACACTAATCAGGCAGACAAGGTTTTCTCATCTCCTCTTGAGGGGCTCTTTGTGGGGTGTGTGGTGCCTCCTCATCAGCCCTGCTCTGGAGGGGCTCAGCTGGATGTTGGGGAGCAAAAAGCCCCTGCCTGAGACATCCAGGGGCTGGAACAGAGCTCCTGAGTGTGGAGGGGCAGCATGGGGGGGTTGTGGCTGCAGCAGCTCAGCCCCTGCTTGTCCCAGTGCTCTGCTCTGTGCTCAGAGCTGGGGCTTCTGACACTGCCAGAATGTGGGCTGAGACCTTCATCTCCCTGAGCACACGGGCTCTGCTACATCCTCTGCCCCCTGGCTGAGCGGAGTTTTTAAAAACTACCATTTCAAGTTGTCTCCTTAAAAGAAGGAGTGGTGGTATCCAGCCAGGCAGAGCTGCTGTCAGTCTGCCAGGGGACAGCCTGGCAGTGAGGGGGGAAGAAAAGGCATTTGTCTGGTTGTTCCCTTTTATCTAGTTACATTTTACCTATCAAAGAAAAGCCTTTCAGCATAAAAATTCAGCAGATACTCACAATTTTGTGCCTTTGTTTTAAAACTGAGGCAATTTTTTCTAGCCTAGGGATGTGACTGATTTTTACCTTTAGTTGGGCTGTTTGTTAAAGGGAAGATAAAACAGGCTGTCCATTGATCTGTCCTGAATTGCAGAGTTAGTGAGGAGGGCAGGATTAACTGTTGGAGAGCAGCATTTCCAATCCCAGCTAGTGGAATGTTTTTTCCAGGCACCACACTGCTCTTGCAAAGCAACTCCTGTGCTAGACCTGGCAGCTCTGGCACCCTCAGCCTGCAGTGAGTGAACTGAGGGCTCCAGCCACATCCCCAGCCCTGCTTGTTGGGGGGATGACTTGTGGGGTGCTGCCTCCCTATGGGGACTGAGCTGGGGCTGGTGGAGCTCAGCTCAGCTCCCTAACCACAGTGGCCACTTAGGAAATGCAATTAGACAAATGCATGGGAGAAACAGCCAGCAATGTCCATTAAACAAAATGATCCTTTCTGGCTCAGGGAGGAGTCCCTGGGCTGCAGAGCTGGAGTCTGGGAGGATTGCTAACTTTGTACTCTACAAGCAACTTCTGCTTGCCACAGCTGTGGAAGGAGCACTGGTGAGATGTAATGGGTTTGAATTATCTTTGTGTCCTTACTTGAAGCACTGGTGTTTGTGACCAATAATCAGAAGTTACAAAGCTCTGTAAATTGTCATTAACCAGCTTTACTCTGATAGACTCAGAGAAATATTTCTACTCTTATTTTGAATGACCTGCAGTAACAGAGTGTAATTTGGTTTTGGTAGATGCTTCTCTGGTTGAAATTTGGTTGACAAGTTTGCTCAAACTTAACTGTGAGCACTCTTTGCAGTTCAGCCTTCCTTTCCAGCACACCTGGAGAGGAGTCAGCAAAATAGAGATGCTGGCAGAGGTGGGATCAAAGCCAGGCTGTTTTAAAGGAAAGAAAAATTGCAAATAAGGAAGGGAAGCTACACACTAACTTCCTTCCTTTTAACAGAGGAAAGAACATGACTCTGTTCTGATGGGCTGCAGGGTCCAGCCACTGCTGTTCTATTGAGAAATTCTTGTATCTGCCCTTAAGACCAGACATATTTGAAATAACCACCAAATGATGCATGATAGCATCAGTGTCTTTTGTGAATAATGACTGATCACTATTTCAACTGTTCCTGCCTTGATATAAAATATCTTGGATGTGCAGGCAGCAGGAAAAGCCCAAGACCCATTTCAGTTTCTGCACTTGAGGGTACCTTGGATACCATAGTACCACCACCTTTTTTATGCTTAGAAACTGTGCAGTTATGTCACTGGACCCCTACATTTTAAGACTTTGGTTTTTAAGACTTTGATTCATTTGAGCAGCTTTTGCTACTTTCATTCAGTTTTCAATTTCTTGGTCTTTAGCAGTAGAATCTGAGTCCACAGAAGCAACGAATTCAGGTGGTGGGTAAAGTAAGACTCATTTGCTTACATCTGTTTCTGCAGAAGGACAACATAGATCTGTCATGTAGTTCATGTAGAACTGTCACTGCAACACCTCAGAATGCTTTCTGAAGTGGGCTGGTTGGAATTATTTCTCAAACAAGAGTAAAGGATGCACTTCAGCTGGATGTGACCCTTAATAAAACAAAAAGGTGTCTTAACACTCCTGAAGGAGACCACGGTCTGTTGGTACTTCCCTTTAGGTGCTACATGGGTTACTCTGAGCAACTCCCTGGATGCAGACAGGAAAGATGGGCAAAAGCATGGTTTAGAGAATGGGGTTGGATCCTCTTCTCCAGGAACATCATCACAGCTGTGGTCTGCAAACCAAAGCACTGCAGGCACTTCTGCATGCACTCTCCCAGGTTTGGCTGGTGGCTGCAGAGGGAGCAGAGCTGGCTGCTGAGTGCATCTCTGAGCAGGCTCTGTGCCCAGACACCACACACCAATCTGACAGACCCTGCATGGAGAACAGACCTCTCTCCTCAAAGTACCCATGGAACAGAAGCTGAAGTGCTCCTCAGTGTGGTCACTCCAGCCTGTGCATTGCACTGATTTATACTGGAGGCCTGGTGTTCAGCTCTGCAACAAATTTATCAGTAGAGACACACTGGACACTCTGGGAACTGGTTAGATCCCACTGTTAAGTTTTATATCTCACCAGAACCTCACCTGGCTTATAGGAAAGGAATGGCAATTGGTGGCTGTGGGCTCAGGACTTGCAAACAGGACAAGTGCTCTCTCCTGTGCTGCAACCATCCTGAAAGCTGCTTCTCATGTGGTCACCCTGGTTTTCTAATATTTCATAGAGAAACATGGTTAAGTGGAAGCAGCAGCTGCTGAGGGAGCAGATGGTGCCACCTGCATTATCAGATGTTTTATCACATTCTCTGCTTTATCCCACAAAGAGTGGCTGGAAAGCAGAGGAGAGTGTGGGAGCTGCTGTAGGTGGTGAAGGTGTGAAGAATCACAGGTAGCTGCACTGCTTCCCTGCCAGGCTGCTGCTTCCCTCAGTGCTGGGTTAACAAAGTGCTTGTGCTTATGAGAAGGTCTGTGCCCACCTGTGCTCGAGTCTGCAAGGCTGCATTTGGGAAGCACAAGGCTCTGGAGCAAGCTAGATCCCAAGTAAAGCTCCAGGCAGGTTTGGATCACAGGCAAACTTGCAGATGCACCCCTGCCATGACCAGCCTGGAATCCTCTCCCCACTCAGCTCCCAAAGAAAGCAGAGATCTGTGATTAAATCTGCTGAAAAGCTCAATCTGTGAGCAGCACAGGGCTGGGTCTTGGGTCTGAAGGATCCAGAGGATTTATTCTCTTGGTATGTGCACTGCACAAACCCAAGGAACAAACTAGTCCAACAGAGCAGCTTTTCACATTCTTTCTGTAAAAGAGCTGCACCAGAGCCCAGCAGCAGCAGCTCTAAGTAGAACAAATACTACAGTTAGTAAGTAGAATAAATACTAAAGTGTAATAACCCCTAACTGAAGTACTCAAGGGAGCACAGCTGGATGTTGGGGGCAGTAGTTTGCAAGGAGTCAATAATGATGTTGGAACCAGCAGAAGTGACAGGGCAGTAAGTGCAGTGGTGGGGTGGGCTGCTGAAGACAGGCTGCCCATGGCCATTTCCTCCCCTCAGCTTTGCTTCAGTCCTGTTCCTCATTTTGCTCCTCTTTGCTGGCAGTTCTGTCTGTCCATGTCCCTGCAGGCTCTGAGGGGGATAACATTCAGATGTAAACAGGGCTGATGCTGTGGCAGAGCAGTAACTGCACAACACTTGTTTATGTATCAGTCAGCAAAGCCATTCAGCAGCCCAGGTTAATATTTCAACAGGGGGGATGGCAGGAGGGTGGGTGAGGAGGCTGGGAGTCATCAAGCCCAGGAGGAAGAGGAACGTGTGTGACTACAAAGGGGGAGGAAGCCCATTGTGTGGGAAACAAGATGGAAGATGCCACCCAAGGACGCCGGGTAACTGGTGATTAATTAGAGGCACGCTTTGAATTCTGAGCCTGGTTTAGCATTAACAGCATTTCCGTGTCATGCAGTGAGTTGTCTTGCTTGGTGGTTTCATTGTCTGGGCTCATGTGGGGCAGGGAGTGGTTTTCTTCAAAAAAAAAAACTTTGGGAATTGAGAGAATACATGCAAATATCAGCTTCCTTTGGAGGCAAAAAAATAAGGAAAGGAAAAGTCCCAGAAAGCAGAACAAGTTTCTGAATTTCACAGATGAAAAGGAGATGAATAAAAAATAAGCTTGGCTTTGTTTGAGGTATGGAGGAGGCTCATGGTTTTGAATGCTGTAGTAGTTGTATTGCATTAGTCTGGACTTTGTGAGCCCAGCCCAGCCCCTGGCAGTGTCTGTGAGGTGTGGGTTGTATTCCAGGCATGTCTGCAGGTCTGTGGCTCTGTATTAGTGTTTATAGGAAGTCAATGAGATGGAACTCAATAGAGAAAAGGAAGACTTAAGAGTCACTGGAAGACAAATGTGAAGGCCTGGCACTCAATAACTTTACTGAATCATATTGTTTGTTGCTGTATGTTTCTGGGCAGCAGGATTGCAGGGAAGGAGAGCGGGGCTGTGTGTTTCAATAGGCTGTTCACCTTCCCCTTTGGAGAGAGGTTTATTTCTCTTGATGAAGAGATATCCATCCTCTGCTTGATATGAAGTCAAGCAGCACCATGAATCAGGAGGAAGGTGCCAATGGAGATGAAGACTGGACTGCTGGAGGCAGAGGAGGGAAAATGGGACACTGCAAATAAACTGCACAAGTGTCTGTGTGCAGTCCAGCTGGGATGCTGGAGCAGAGCCTAAAGAGTTTGTCCAGGCTGGCTCAACTTGCAGCTCTGGTGTAAGGGGAAAAGGGGTTTTGTCTGAATGGTCTGAGCATCCCCATGACGTGTCCTTGGCAGGTGCAGGCCAGGCAGATTCTGGAGGGAAGGCACAGTGCAGGCTGAGCTTCCAACTGAAGCTGTGAAGCTTTTCCCACCTCTTCTGTCTTTTGAAAAGGGTGATAAGATGGAAAGCCTTTGGTGACAATTATGGGGTACAGTAGCCAAAGGCTTTGTCACACCAGAGGTGGATGGGGTCTATTCACCTGCACAGTTGTGCAAGGGTAAACTTCATTTTTTTTAATATCAGAAAGTACTTTTCGAGTGGCTTTAGTTGCCAAAATAAGCTTGAATTTATAAGTGCAAATGTAACAAAAGTGCAAAGCAAAAAGCTCAGGGATGGCAGTCCAGCCTGGGATGGATTCCTGGAAGTGGCAGGAGTGCTTGAGCACAGGTACCTTTCTGAATTTTCAAAGAATGTCACTGAAACTTGTCTCCAACTAAACGTATGAAAAGATGTAAAATGGCAATACTAGAAAGCTGCTTTGTTAATTGATAAATATAATTAAGGGTACCACATTAGTATGAATTTATATGGCTAATTAACTGAAGCAATTTGCACTAATGCACAGTTCTGTTATAACCCTGGTAGCTCTGCTTTCTGGACAGTACATTTTTGGATCCCTGTGTGGATTAAGCAAACACTTCTGACCAGCTAAGCACCAAGTCTCTTGGAACTGCAAGACAGGTGAGCAGAGGTGATTTGGGGACATTTGGGTGTCACAGCTGTGTGGGCAGCACAGTGTGGCTCCCAGCTGGGGATCTGGGCTGTTCCCCTGCCGAGGGGGAGGATGGATGGTTGTTCTTCTCCTAATCCAGGGGGATGTGTGAGTGCTCTGACCTCTTGCAGACAACAGGAGCAGTGTGCTGGGGAAAGCCCAGATTGCAGCGAGTGCTCACCCAACATCCTCCTCCCTGCAGCCTGTGGCAGTGGCACTTTGCCCCTGAATTCCCAAACCAAGCAGATCTCTGGTGGTTTCCCTCCTGCCAGAGGAAACACGAGCTGTATTGCTTCCTGCTGCAGCCTGGCTCTGCTCCAGCTCCAGGGCCCTCCTCTGCCCTGGCTCACAGGCACTTTGGGCTGGTGTCACCAGGGCATCAGTCCCTCAGGGGTTTTGCTGAATCCTGCATTTCATGGAGCACAGTGCCAGTTTGGATATGGTCACATCCACTCTGGTGTGGCCAAAGTCCCAGGGCAGGAGATTCATCCCCTGTTCCCACCAGCCCAAAGCCCCTGCTACAAACCAGACCTGCATCCCAAAGCTCCAAAGGGACCCTCTCTGTGCACACCCCCACTGATAGGTGCTGAGCTGGCACTAATTACAATTTTGCTAATTGCTCCAAGCTCCATTGCCTTGCTGCTTTCCACAGGCAAAGTTTGGCCACAGCTTTTGCTGAAGTGGGGGCTCTGCTTGGAAGCTTGGTAAAATCTGCAGGGAGACACCTGCCAATCTTCACACACAACATCTTTATTTTAATTTATTGGCAGCATTTAGAGAAATTGGCTTCTCTGCAGCATCAGTTGAACTTCATTAAAATAATAAGAGAGCTAAGTTAGTAAAAACAAACCTGGCCAGCTGGCAACCTCAGACTTTTGTCAGGACTGATCTATGCTGGAAGATATAGATTTAGTCCATCTACAGTAATAAAGTCCCATGATCCCATGGTTAAAATGTCTTTTTTCCCTGATAGCTGGTGCAATTCATTAATTATATGACATTTCCACAATGATTCCTCCAGAAGACAACCCTGGATGCCAAGGTTTACATTACATTTTCAATTACAGAGATATCCATATGGTGACTCTGCAGTATGTACAACTGCTTAACATGCATCCAAGCCCTGCTGCAATGCTAGAGGGGTTTGTGATCTGCTGGAAAATCCCTTTTGGGACATGGGGCTCTTGCTGGGTTCCCACACTGATTGTGGGATGGGGGTGGCATTTAGGTGTTCCCCACAGGAAAATTCCTGGAAATTGAAACACAAATCCTTGTTGGATTTTTCAGGCCACCAGGCTTTTTTAACAACCTCTTGAAGTGTAAGGAAGAGATTAAATCAATATTACAGACCACCAGTGGACTGAAATCCAGCAGTGACATGGGCAAGTTTTAAACTAAGCCAGAAGGGCTCAGCCCAGGCAAGGATTTTCCAGGCAGGCTCTGAGGAGCTGGTGAAGGGTCAGAGCCCATCTCCTGCTCCCTGGTGGGATCTATGTGCTGCCACTGGGACATCTTTTACTCCACACAACAGGATCAGGCACTCAGACACCCAAAGGAGGGGCAAAGCTGCAGGGTGGGGTGCTGGCACAGGCTCACAGAAAGGGGATCCAGGGTTACTTTGGTGTTTTTTTCATAACAGGGCTGGTCCCCACAGGAGCAGCTGGTGCTCTAGAAGCTGCTCAACCAACCCTCAGTTTGAAAGGTACAAGTTGTGATTCAAGCACTGCATGGTCTGAGGGAATATACTGATTTTCTCCAAGGGACAGGACCCTTGGAGAACAGCCTCACTCACAGTTCTCAGGTGGTTTGCAGGGGTTTGATGCTCAGCCAGCACCAAGCTCCTGCCTGCCCCAAGCACTCTGCTAACACAGCTGGGTCCAGAAGGGAAAGCACAGGTTTTCCTTTGACAGCACTGGTGTGTGCACTGCCAACCAGCAGAATTTCAGGTTTATTTTTCCCAGCTCTGAGCAGGGGATGTGTCCAGGGCTTGTGCTTTGCTTCTCCCTGCTCTGAGGATGCTCCCTGCAGCACCAGAGTCAGGAGTCAATGCTGTTTGCACAGTTCACTCTGATTATCTCTGCAGTGCCTGTAACCTCAGAGCAGTAAACCAGTGGCATATATATAGTTGAACAATTATATGTATTGTGACTAAATTTCCCCCAAAGATCTCATTCAGGATGTTAGAGTGAAAGGATCATAAAATGAATTAATAGCTGATTCACTGTATAATTTCCTAGTTCAATATACTTTAGTGTACCAGCTAAATGAGCCATACACAGCATTCAGCTCAGCCAGTTAACAGCTTTATCATTGAGATCTCAGGCTTAGAAATAAAAGCAATTCTTCTGAAGTAATTGCGTCTAATTAAAAGAAACATTTAAAAAGTGTAACCAAAAGGAATTCATTTCAAATGGAAAATTAATGCTGAAAAATAGCCCTGAGCTCTCTTGTCTTTGCTAATAGCTAAGCATTCTCAGAATAATTAAACTGTTTTGAGATGTTGATACCTTTCCCTGTTTGAAATTATAGCCATGGCCTGGCACAGAGTGAACCCTGAGCGTGGCCCTGGCTGGAGATGAGTGGGGTTGGGGTGGGCAGGGGAGGAGGATTCCCGCCCTGGGGCTGCCTTACCCTGCCATGAAGCAGGGTCTTTGCAGCCCCCTTTGACAAAGCAGGATTGCCCAGCCAGAGGAGCTGAACTCAGCATGGCACAGGGCTGGGAGGCTCTGCCAGATGCTGGGACTCCCCATAAAACACAGGAATTAACTGAAAATAGCTCTCTTTAAAAGTGAGTGGGTTTTGTTAAGATTTTATCTCATCTCTGCAGCACCCAGTTAACTGATGGGTCAGGGAGTATTCCCAGGTGAAACCTGCTCTCTGCTTTTCTGTCCCTTTTTGTGGAAAGTGCAGCATTTTAACAGCACCCAGAAAGGTCCCACAGTAAATACCCAGAATTTGTGTTCCTGGCTGGTGTCTGTGCTGTGTGTGTCAGCCTGGCTGCTCCTGACAGAGATGATCCTGACTCCTGCAGGTTCCTCACCTGCTTCTTCATCACTTGCTCCTTTCCCTGGGCTGGTTTTGGCAGGGGATATTTCAGAGCTGGGTGTGCAGTGAAACCCCCCTCGAGTGCTTCTGCAGCTTCCCATCCCTCCACCCAAGGATTTGTTGGTGTTGGAACAATAAATGCTCCTCCTGTGAAACTGAGGATGAGCACAAACCCCCCACTTTGAGCTGGAGCTGTTTTTAATCCCCTGTGCTGGGCTGGGAGGGCTGCTCTGATTAAGAGCCTGGTCTGGGTGCACCAGGAGACCCAAAGGGTGCCTGTTGGGGTGATGAGGATGTTTGAAGGCTGAAATAGTTGTTATAATGCCTCGTTTGCATGGATTGAATGGCCACCAGCATAAGGGACCTGCCAGAGCAGCCATCACCCATAGAGGGCAAGAAATTGCCAACATTGCTCCAGGACCCAGAGCACTGGGAAGAGATCTCAAATCTGCTGCTTTGTCAGGAAACACAGACTCCCAAGATGTGCATCCTTTCCTGGAATTTTATTTTTTTTTTCTTGAGGAGTGAATGCAAAGGCAGGAGAAAGTTTTGAAAATGCCAGGGTTTGGTTTCAGCCTCTTTGTTAAAGTTTGACTCTCATATTGAAACATTCTCATTGGGAAGCAAACACTGACAGAATTGATTCATTTAAAGTGTTAAAAAGGTCAAACCCAAACTCTTCTGACCCCAGTGACTTTTTTGCTGGGTAACCAGGACATGAGTGCTTTTGAGACTTCAACTTTGTACTAGTTGAGGGAGGGAATTTGTTCTCTTAAAATCCTTGTGGGATGGGAATGTAGTTTCTCATGCTGCTGCAAGTGGGAAGCTCAGGGAATCTTTGGGGGCTGTTGCTCGTTACAGACAGTACCTACTGATTTTCTTTCATTATGTCATTTGGTAACTATGACAGAAACAAGCATTTTCCATCTGAGACTTGTTTCAAATATTCCCAGAAAATTCTGTGAATGTACAATAATTTGGTATGTAAATACAGTTATAGCATTGACCCTACAAAATAACCTTTGTCTCTGCTGCCTTGTGTCCCTTTCCACAACGCTGTGCTGTTTTATGTGTTTCCTTGATGTTTCTCTTCAAATTGTAGAAAATCAAAGTTTTCTCCCTTTTATTCCAGAGGCAGAGCAGAAGAGTAACATCCGAAGACAGGATTCTGTGACATGTATTGCCACATGTTTTTCTTTCACAAATAATGCTGAAAACATCACCGTTTCTCAGGGAATAAGTAAAGCTGGTCCTGGGCCTCTGCAGCAGGTCAGTGAAGGTCCTGCCCTGGCCACTGGTTCAAAATTTTGCCTTTATTTTCTGGATAATCCAGAACTTTCTTTTTTTATTCCCTTTTTTTTCCTTTTTTAAATTCCTCAGTGTTTCTAATTGAGCTAACATTATTAGAAGGTTCTTTAAAAAAAAAAAAATCCCTTTCCCAAATTCCCTTTGCGTTTCAGTAGCTCTTTAATATGCAAGGCAGCAAGAGATGAACTGGGTCTAATTACGAGTCCCTGGAGTAGCCAGTCAGAAAATGAATTGATGCCTTTTTCCTTATGAACAATGCATGTACCACAAATTAGAGGCGCCATCACCAGAGATTTAATTACAAAATATCATTACTTTCACACATCATTTCAGATTTGGCCTGATCAAATCAAAGTTGGGGGAGAGGGAGGCGGGCGCAGGGAAAAACTGCACCACTAGCAGGGTCATTCGTTCAGGGGTACTTGAATGCAGGAGGGAATTGGTGTTATTGAAGCTTCCCAAAAGGCAATTCTGCAGAGAAGTGGCAGCCGAGAGGAAATTCATTTCCTTTTGCAAGGAAGGCTCCAGGCAGTTCAGCTGTCCAGGGAAAACATGGCATGAACACGGCGGCCAGGGCAGGGTGGGCTTCACTGGGAGGAGCTGCCCAAAATGTCCAGCTCCAGGGAGAGTCTGACCCTGCTTGTGGAGAGGGGAATCTTTTGTTAAGTGGGAAAAATGTGATGGAAACAGCATTTAAACTATCACTTGGCTTCAGCTGGGCTGCCCCTGCCTCTGGCAGCAAAAGCTGTGTATGGAAAAATAAGGGGTTTAATACCAAGATGTATCTAAGTGCACTCCAGACATGTACAGTGTGCATTATCCAGTGTCATTCCTGACAAGCCTCCCCAAAACCAAATCCTGGAAGTAGCAGCTCAGGCCAAAGTGCATGATGGATTTTGTCAAGGGGAATGGCTGCCAAGAGAGGCCTGGAAACTCATTTGCTGCAGTGTTCAGCCCACAATTGTGGTTTAAAGGTCACAGTGGCTACCAGAAAAAATGGGTCTGGTGTGAGTTGGGAGGGGGGGTTGGCTGCTTTTGCTTCCCTGGTCTCTGTTCTGTCTTCAATAATACCAGAGTGAGCAGATCACCTGCTTAATTTTAATAAGACAAGTTCATTCATACGGTTGGGCATCTCTACAGCTTGTGGTGCTTCCTACACAGAGCAATTAAAATGGTCAAGGGGTCCCTGTTCTGTGAGTGAATTCACATCTCCTTCAAGCTGAGCATCCCAAGTGAGAAGCATCCTCCCTTTTGGTCCCTGCCCACTGGAAAGGAGTAGCAGAGTTTGCAGCTTGGAGTGTGACTCTTGGCTGCAGGAAGATCTCTGGGCTCCATGGGCCCAAGACAAAATGGAAAATCTGGTGACTATTCAGAAATTGAGTGATTCTAGTGCTGTGTACTCCCCACTGCAGAAGGGGAAGTATCAGAAACAAAAATAAAAAGTGATAGGCTGTTAGTGTCTAATGAGTGCTGACTGCTGTTAGTGGATCAATGCTGCAGCATCAGGAATCTTCTCTTTCCATCCCAAGGAAGAAGTGGGGCACTCCTCCACGCAGAGTGACACCTGTCTGGGGCTGATTTAAGGGCTGGCAGTGGAGCAGGGTCACCCGTGCTGAGCTGATGCCATAAAGCCAATCAGCAGCACTGGGGGGCTCAGGAGGGAAGGGCAGGATGGCTGCTCAGCCCTGGGATGATTTACAGCCCTGCAGCCAGCCCAGGCCACGGGCTGTGATTATTTCCCAGCCGGACACACAAGCCAATCGTTTCAAGGAGGTAAAATGCTCCTCAAAATTTATGAGGAAAATGATGGCTTGTTGAATACATGATGTAGCGAGATGTAGCTTCACATTAACTTAAGAGGCATTTATGGGGCAATATTCATCTTGCCTGTATTATGGCAAGTATAATATGAGAGGATGCTATGTCATGGGGATATGAGACCTGACAGATACGGCAGAGGGGAAACCATGATGAAACAGAAAAAGGCAGGGAGAGCCAGAGCCAGACTGAAGGGCAGGAAAGAGGCTTTAGTGAGAGTGGGAGATGCCAGCCCTCTCCTCCACCTGTGCTCCATCACTCCCATGGACTCCTGTGATACCCACCAGCTGAGGACAGGTGCTCACAGCCCTGAAGATCCACTTGTGACTCAAGGTCAAGCCCCACTCCCCACCAACTCCATTGTAACAGCTACTCAGCTTTGATTTTTGTTCAGTGGACAAGTGAAATCCAGGGCATGAATGTGCTTGGCAATTCCAGTACAATTGTACATGTGGCATCAAGGGCTTTGACCACCAGGAATGAGCTGTGAATGTATGGCCATGCTGTAAAGAGAAAACTGATCACTTCCAGTAATATCCACTAACATCCTGCCTGTTAGCTGGACTCTGACGTGCATATGGGCTGTGAAAGGTGGTGGGGTCTTATGGAGGAAGCAGCAGACCCCCTTGGGAGCAGGCACATATTTCACTGTTGGTTAAATATAGCTGGGTGCTCGCAGAGCTCTCTCCAGCTGGCAAGGCACACAGCTCCTGTCTGCTGCACATCTGACTCCTCAGAACGTGCAGCACAGGCCAAGCTCTCAGCCTGCTCCAAGTAAGCTTCCCTGTTTTAGTCTGGCAAAACTGTAGCTGAAAGTAATTCCTAAGTACTATTTTACCACCTCTGCATTGAGCTGCAAGCAGAATTTTGCACTAGAAAGTGTTTGACTCGGTAAAGGGCACCAAACCACAGTGCAACTGGAGCTGTGGGTTAAAGCAGCATCCTTGGTGAGAGCCCTGCCCCTGTGGTGTCTGACCCCAGGCACTCAGGGAAGGTCTCTGGGCCACCTCCTGGTGCCCCCTTACTTTGTGTAGCAACAGGAGACCCTGGTGTGGCCAAATCCTACAGTAAATGATGCAGGAGAAAGCCCTTTCCCTGAAGCCAGGGATGCAACCACTGCAGATGGCTCTCCATCTCTGTAGATAATCCTCCCTGGCCATTATGTGCAGGAAAAGGGGGCAAATTGTGGGTTTTTCCTTTGGTGTTCTGAAGAGATCAAAAAGAGCTATGAGCCCTGCCTTAAGAAAATAACAATTTACTTTTTAAAGCAGTGCCTAATCACCAAGGGACCAAAAAAGCTGTGCAAAGACAAAGGTTTCACTGCACCTCTGGTTCAGCCCCTTATTAAATGAAGCAGGTCAAAGCTGCAAGGCTTTGATTCAACCTGGATGAGGAGCAGGACCCAACTTAATCTGTTTCCATCACTTCTCCACAGCCTCTGCCTTTTGGAGTTTCACCCAGCTTTTATCAGTGAGGCTCGTAGCTCTGACAGAGTGATGTTATTAGCAAAAAATAAAACCAAAAAGTTGTGTGAGGGCTGTGTTGGCCTTTTCTTCTATCAGGTGGGGTCAGAGCCCAAAAAGCCAAGGGCAGTGCAGGGTTAGCTGAAGGCTGAAGGGATCTGCAGGAGCTGCAGCAGCCCAGCACAGGAGATGAGCTGAGGCTGGAGGAGATGCCTGGAGAGGTGCCTGGGTGTGCAGGAAAGGTTGCAAAAGCCATGGTGAAGAGGCAGGAGAGCAGGATGATGTATAACACCCATTACATCTGAGAGAAATTAAAAGGATTGATTGATATCAATTATCAGGTGCAATTTGTTGCTGCACAATTGACACGTTAATCACCTCCCTGCTGCATTTCAGCATTGCAAGATTTTTGACCAATTTGAAAGGTTTACAGCAACAATATGATGCTGATTTATCTCTCCTTAATAAAAAAGTGATCAACTGAAACCTGCATCCATCATTCTGTTTATCACTCATGGTGATTTATTAACTAATTATACTTACAGTGGGTCTTTTTCTATAAGTATGGATAACAGAGTGATGCGGTGTCAGTGCAAGTCATAAATAATGCCACAGAACAGTATATTTAATACTCACTCCTAGGACCAGCCCATAACAAGATGCCTTGATTAAGGTAAGCAGATGGCTTCGTTTGTCAGGAATGGTCCTGAAATTGCACATCGAGGAAGCAAATCCATTTCTCATGTTTTCAGCACTGGACATCACACAAGGGTCTCAACCATGCAATCCAGATCAGGAGAAACACTCCCACATTGGCTGTTTTTCCACAGGCATCCAGACCTCACAGCACCCTGAGACTGAGCAGCAGTGTGGTGCTCAGGATTGAGCTCTGCAGAGTAAGAAGCAGAGACAAGAAGGGGCTCCACTGTGATTTTAAAACTGAGGTGGGGAGCTGACAAAAATCAGAACTTCTCCAGCCATCATACAAGGGAAATTTTTTGTTTGTTTGTTTAGAATTGACAAGTTATCAGGCCCCTAAATCAGTTTCATCCATCAAAAGTGCCTTGCACAACACTTGTAGGTTATGGTAATTGGCTAATCTAGACTCCTAGGATTTCTGCCTTGACAAAGAGACGTGGTCAGTTCCTTTGCCTCTCACAAGAGGACGATGATGTGAGTCTATTAAACAATTACACCCAGTAATTGTGTAAGCTCAAGGAGAAAGCAGAGACTCAAATGTCACAGCAGACACAGTGCTGCCTTGCCAGGCAGTGCAGCTGAGGAGTCTGCACAATCCCCTCTCTGCAGAGGAGAGATGCTCTGGAAGTGTCACTGAGGTGATGGCACTGCCAGAGCAGCTGTGCAGTGACTGCACTGGCTGTGTCCTTTGGGGTCTTTCCCTAAGAAATCCTACAGAACCAGCCAGCATTTCACACTTGCATTAAAGAGCAATGCAAGACACCCCAGGGTTGCTCAGCTTCAATGTCATTTCTCTCTTCCTAAAATCAGCTGGGAAGTACTCTGCAAATCCCAGCCTTAAACTTCTAAGACTCCTTTCTGCTTGGAAAGCAACTACAAAAGAGGCAGAGATTCTCTAAAGCCCCATGACTGGGTCTGATGCTTCCTTTGCTGGATCACAGAGTGCAGCAGGAATTCTTATTTTCCCTTTTTTCTATTGCACATCCTTGTTTTCCTGCTGGGGCGCAGGTGCTGAGGCGTCCAGCAGCTCTACTCAGCCTCAATCCAGGCAGAGCCAGTCTCAGCTTCCTCCTTTAGTGTCTGAGGATGGGGTGAAGTGCCAGTGGCATCCCACAGCAGGGAGGTTGAGGACACCAGAGGATAACTTGGCAAAGCCAGGGTGGCTCTGGGTGCAGGGGTGTCCCTCACCCTGTCATTGTGCAGTAAACTCAAATAAACTCAATCCAATTTCCAGCCTTCTGAGCTTGGACCAAACCCATCCCCAACTTCTTCACCTTGATGTCTGCCCACAAATGCATTTACAGTCCATTCTTTCTTATGATCTTTTGCTAAAAATATGATTTATCTTATCAAGAACAATATTCTATTACCTTAAAGAAGCTTTTTCGATCTTCTTTATCCATCACTGGCCTAAGTCCATCATGAATACTCTGGGTCTGGACTCCCTTGTCTCTTGGTTTTACATGGCTATAGATCATATGAATTTTATTTTTTTATTGATTGATATCTGTAGTTAAGAACCCCATGTAATGCAGTATATAATGGCTGTTTTCCTATCATGCTGGTACTTTGCTCCCAGTCCTATTATTGACTTTGCTGACATGTCCAGATCTCATTGCTCTGCCACTCTGAAAATATTAGGTGAAGCACCAATATTCTTTGGGAGAACATCTTATTCTCAGTTTGGGAATGGTCTGTAAAATCTCAAATTAAATCTCTCTTTTTCCACCCCAATAATATGTCTCTGCTTTTTGACTGCAGCTTGCACTTCTGGCACAGAGCAGCAGTGGCTGAGCACCATCCTGGAGAAGAGGAAGCCAAGCAATATCACCACCCCAGCTTACAGGAGGGGAGAGAATTGAGGAGATGTAGGTGTGATTGGTACATTAGCAACAGGATCCATAACCAAGAGGGAACACTCAAATCAGCAGCAAATAATTGTTAAATTATTGCACAATTAATAGTGCAATAAAAAAAAGAAAAGCAGGAAAATATGCAAAACAACAAAAAAATAGTTTTTGAGAATTCTTTTGCAGGGCTGATGGGCCCAGGCAGGTTTGCAGCTGCAGAGGCACTGCAAAAATTACCCAGCACCTCCTGGAGGAACAGCACACTGTGACAGATCCATAATTTATAGGGGGCAGTCAGTGCTCAATAATTAGGGCATAATTTACCCTGGGTGCAGGGAGGACAGAAGCAGTTCTGTTTGTTCTCCTGCTCCTTTCTGGGTGCCTGTCCCAGAGCTGGAGGGGAGGATGCTCCTGCAGGCAGAGCTGGCCTGGCCCATCAGCCAGGTACATCCCTCCCATCTGTCTATCAGGGTGGGAGCTCACAATGACCACCGTGTTGGTTTTTCAGACGGAGAGGTCAAATTTTCCTGCTCTGATCCTTGGCACAGCTCTTCCCCTCTTGGTGTTAATCTACATCATCCCTTCCACACCAGAGGCTCCAGGCATGCCCACGAGCCTGTACCTCATTGTAACAGCCTGTCCCAGGGGCTGTGCCCTGTGAGGAGCTTGGTGCCTCGAACCCATCACCATCCTCAAGGCTGGAGCAGTGGGAAACACAATGCAATGCTTGTTCTGCCCTTTGGCCACGGAGCTGCCTTGCAGCTGGGCTGCAGGACATCTGTCCTCGGGGCTGCCCACCTCCCTGCCCTGCCAGGACTTGCAGGGTGTAGGATGAGCCACCTCTGCCTGTTTACAGGTACATCTGCTCCTCTGGGACACCTGCCCTGCCAGGACATGGCTGTTCAGAGCCAAGCTGATCCACTCCCACTGAGGGACTCTGTAGGACTCGAGGGAGATCTCAGGGGAAAAAGTGTTAATGTAACACATCAGAAGTTAAAGAAGTCCTGGAAGTTTTGGGGTAGGTGCTTCCTGGTGTGCGTGAGGAGGGAGATCACGCTATAGACTGCTCAGTAAATCTGTGCCCAAGCTGTCAGCATGAGGAATAACAGGAGCCCAGTATTTATGCTTAAACTTAAAGCTAAAGTGTGTCTCTAGAGCTGATGTGTAAACGAGACTAAGCACCTGCAAATCTAAATTTGAGAGGGAGGGGGATGGTAATCACCTCTTCCTTCCTAAGTTAGCCCTGTCCTGATCACTAAATCATTAAGGGTGGAAAAGACCTCCAGGGTGGTGGAGTCGAGGCATTAACCCACCCTGCAAGCCCACCAGTACCCATGTCCCAGGCACCACCTCCACACCCTTCTGGAGCACTGCCAGGGACAGCAATGCCACCACTTCTCTGGGCAGCCTGTCCCAGTGCTCACCACCCTTGCAGTGTAGAATTTTTTCCTGATGTCTCATGTAAAAGATGATAAGGGATGGAAACTTTTCTGCCTGCCCCATCCCATGGCTGCAGCATCAGCCAGCTCTGCCCTGGGGACAGCAGTGGGGAGGGGAAAGGTGCAGTGCCCCTGCAGTGTGACAGCCACCACATGCAGGGAGTGTCAGCACAGGAGGGATCCAGCCCCACCTGGATGCTGCTGGGGCAGCTGCAAAGGAGTTAAATTTGATTTCCTCATGGGGAAGAGGCTTGCAAGGAAAGCAGGTAAAAAATGGCTTGGCTTCATCTTTCTCCCATTTTAGAAAAATTAATTTTTGAGAAACCTCCACAGTTTCACTATTTCTGGTGCTTAAATCAGGCTCCCTGACAGCCTGTCCAGGGCTATTTATGGGTTCCCTTGCCGTAGCCATCTTCAGCGAGTGCGGCTCCATCTGCAGACCAGGAGTGCCATCTTCTGGGAGCCTGCATCCGCTCTCCTTCCCCGCAGCTCTGCCATAGATCTCCAATCCACAGGAAAAAGTTTCTCTGCACTGAACTCACCCTTGTTTTTTTCCCCACCGCTGGGTACCAGGGCATCACCAGCTGCAGGGCAGCCCGGGGCTCCTCGCTGTGCTCTGGGGAAACTGAGGCAGGGATGCAGTTGCTGTGCACGCCCTCAGATGCACGCAGGGTCTGGGGTGTTCTGTGGTCTCTGGCACACCCAAGAGGTTCAGGATCAGGAGGGGCTGTTGCTCTCAATTTGGGGCACTTCTCTACCACCAAGTAACAAACTGAAACCTCCCTTCTATTTTCTCTCTTAATATTCTATTAAGGAGAGATTATTTTCTTTGTGCACCAAAATTTAACTCCAAGAAGAAATTCTTGGTCTATCACCTGCACCTAGCCAAATCCCAATGAAGAGCAACACTGGAATTAAACTTTTTTTGCTTAAAATGAAGGAATTGACTGAGCTGGAGCACAAGGCAGTGAGGCTGCAGAGAGAGAGTGGTCAAAGCACCCCAGAAAAGGAGACACAGGCCATAATGTAGAGACAGTACCCCTCTTGCAGAGGTTTAAAAAGGCTTTAGCTTTTTTTTCTGTAAAACTTGCCAGAGCATTTTGCTCAGGTCTGATTTATGGCAATGGAAGTGACCAGGCACATGAGCCAGCTGTGGTGGTGGCACAGAAGGGGCTGCCAGACTGGCCCAGGGCAACCATGCCCATGAGAAGCCAAAGAACTGGCCTTTTCAGGGAGTGTGGGTCTGCTTGATCTTTTCAGGGAGTGTGGGTCTGCTTGGCCTTTTCAGTGAGTGTGGATCTGTTTGGCCTTTTCAGGGAGTGTGGATCTGCTTGGCCTTTTCAGAGTGTGGATCTGCTTGACTCTTGTACAGTGATTCCCACGGTTAAAGGTGGGGCAAGCACTGCCCTGGTGCCTGGCACAGGTGTGTGGAGGAGTGTGTGTGTGTGTGTGGGTGATAGGTTACCAAAACACACTGCTGCTGGTTATTGCAGCCTAGAGCAGGACACAGTTCAGCCTGTGTGCAGCCTGCAGCCCTTACAGCAGCTGGGTGTGTGCAGTCCTGCAGCAGTGGAACATACAGCAGTGTGTGAGGTGCAGCGTGGGGTGTTCAGGAGTGACAGAGGTGCAGTGTGGGATGTGCAGCAGTCACAGATGTGCAGTGTGGAATGTTCAGGAGTGTGGAACATGCAGTGTGGGATGTTCAGCAGTGACAGAGGTGCAGTGTGAGATGCTCAGCAGTGTGTGATGTGAGTGTGGGACGTGCAGCAGTGACAGATGTGCAGCAGTCACAGATGTGCAGTGTGGTATGTGCAGCACTCAGATGCTCAGCAGTGAGAGATGTACAGTGTGGGATGCTCAGCAGTCACAGATGTGCAGTATGAGATGCTCAGCAGTGAGAGATGTGCAGTGTGGGATGTTCAGAAGTCACAGATGTGCAGTGTGAGATGTTCAGTGAGAGATGTGCAGCAGTGAGAGATGTACAGCAGCCACTGATGTTCAGTGTGGAATGTGCAATGTGGGATGTTCAGCAGTCACAGATGTGCAGTGAGAGATGTGCAAAAGTTACAGAGGTGCAGTGTGAGATGCTCAGCAGTGAGAGATGTTCAGCAGTCACAGATGCTCAGCAGTGAGAGATGTGCAGTGTGGGATGTGCACAGTAACAGAGGTGCAGTATGAGATGCTCAGCAGTGAGAGATGTGCAGTGTGGGATGTGCACAGTAACAGAGGTGCAGTATGAGATGCTCAGCAGTGAGAGATGTGCAGTGTGGGATGTTCAGCAGTGAGAGATGTGCAGTGTGGGATGTTCAGCAGTCACAGATGCTCAGCAGTGGGAAGTACAGCAGTGCTGTGTGTAGAGCACATGCCAGCACAGCCTGTGCCACACGATGGTGCTCGGAGCTCTCACTCCTGCTTTCCCCACAAGCCAGCGCTGCCGGGGCTCTCTCCGTGTGCTCAGGGACTTGTCCCGTGCCTTCTCCAGCAAGGGGAGAGCCCTGGCCATGGCACTGCTCTCAGTCTGGCTCTCCCTGCTGCTGGCTTCCAGCGTGGCCCAGGGAAGGGTGGAACTGCAGAGTGGCCGTGCCTGTGGCACAGGACTGTCCTGGCACGCAGGGCAATGTCTCTGCTGTAACCCACCACATAATGACACCCAGCCAGGACATCCCAGCTGAGTGCTTTGGACACACATACATGTAATGATGGGGCTCATGGCTACAGAGAGTGGGGGATTTGGTTAATGCTGGAACAGAGCAGGGTGGTGGTTTTCAAAGGAAAAAGCAATTGTCAGGTGTTCAGAGCCCCTTCTACCAGATTTCAATATATGATTCACTAAACTCTGCAAATATCCTCTTAAGTGATGAAAATTCAGTATTTTTAAAACTAAATCTCACCCTCTCTTAATACTCAGCTCTTTGCTGGGGTGGGGGGAGAATCATGTGAAAAAGTCCTGCTAAATGTGCCTGTGTCCATGCTGACTTTTCATCCCAACACCTGAACTTCAGCTGGGTTTCTTCAGGGAGTAAAACTGGAGTCCTGTGCAATCTCTGCTGGAGAAAAAGGGAAACAGCCCAGCTCAGTCCACTTGTGGCCCAAACCCCGATTTACCAAGCACTGTGGGGAAGCTGGCAGTGCCCTCTGTGAAACAGTGACTCCAGGGATGTCTGCAAGGGACTTTGGGTAAACTTGGTGAAGTTTTTGTAAGAATAACCACTGCCAATAATACCACAGGCAAGATTTCAGAACAAACCCTTTTTCTCATGAGTTAGCAGAAGCAATGCTGGCTATCAGTGATTTCTGGCTCCTTCATAAATTACATTTTAAGACTAGGATTCTATGTCATCAGAAAAGATACATTTTATTTTTATATAGCATATTTAGCACACACTTAAGGAGAATGATGGTGTTGCCAGGGTTCTGGGGTGATAGAGAGGGTATTTTTGCACCTTTTTTTTTTTTTTTTTAAGCTCAGAAAGGTTTCAGCCTGTGCAGGGGAGTTATGGCAGGGTCACCAGTTGGCAGATTTAGGGGAGGAGGCAAAGATCAAAGCAAGGGGCACAGTGCACAAAATGTGTGGGAAGAGGCTCCCATGGGAAAGCCATGGCACATCTGGCCCTTGGAGAAGCCAGGTCTTACAGACAGACCCAAAGAGCCCTTACCATGGTGGCTACACTCCCCTCTGCTCCCTGCCCAGCCCCTCACCCAGCTCTGCTTGAAAGTGCTCCAGAATTCATTTGGGTGCCCATGGCTGTGTTATCTCCATGGGATTGTCACGTTGGCACCGACAGGCTCTGCCTTGATGCAGGATCTGATCATTAAATTGTCACTGTGAATTGCTCAAATCTGACCTGGCTCATCCAGGAATTTGGTTCATTTCTGTAGTGACTCTCAGGGTGCCTGGGTTGTGTAACAGCTGCAGCTTATGTGGGTTATGGGGTTCTTCCTAAAACTTTTACCAGTGACATGTGCATCCATCAGAAATTGGGAAGCAATAGGCTGGTTGGTCATGTTTAAAAAGGAGTGTCCTCTTACACTGCAATTCCAGCTGCACATTGTGGTCACTGAGAATCTGTGCTAGTGTATTCTGAGCCTTTTTTCTTCCCCAGAGTTTCCAAGGTGACTTGAAAAATTGAGGAATTTGTTGAGTAAAGGTCCAACAGCTATATTTTTCTGTCATTCTTCTCATGTTTTGTCCTTATGAGCCAGCACATGGGCTATCCCAGGCATGAGCAGAGCTGGTTGTTGGTTATCAGCTCCTCAGCAGATGTAGCCATGACTTTTGCATGATGTTTTCTCCCAAGGCTGGATCATTCCCTTTCACTCCAGAGCCTGCAGGGAAGCAGCTGGGCAGGCAGCAACATCCTGCTGGGTAAACCCATGGGTGTGGGTCACCCCTGACTTCCCTGGGTCACCTCAAGCATCAGATGGGTGTTCCCCCTCCTTTGATCTTTCCCTTCCTTCCAAGGAGCTGAACTCACTGCTGGGCACTGCTTTAATCCCCTGGGGTAAAGGGCCCTGAGTCCCTACATCTCCCTTCCCAAAAGAACTTTTCCACGCTGGATGTTCAGAGATCTGGTTTTAACAAACTTTCCCTGCCCATGCAGCAGGTTCAAGAGCTCTGGAAGAGAAGGAGGATTGGGTCATCTCCATAGGAACATCGTGGGAAGACTGATATGTGCCCCAAGAGGCAGGAGCAGTCATTAGCATGTTCCAGATCCTTTCCTTTCCTGCAGCCTTTTTTTTTTTTTTTTCTCTGCTGAGTTGGAAAGGCTGGAGAAAAGAATGTGAACATCTGAAATAAAAGCACCACTGCAGAACCCAGCCCCTCCCAGCAGCAGGACTGTTGCTTGTGACAGCACACCTGAGACAGTTCCAGCCACAGCAAAGCCTGAGGGAGCCAAGTTGGTTTGCCCAGGAGAGGACAGCCCTGCTGGCAGGGTGGCACAGATGGGACCAGCCATCACCACTGCATGCAGAGCCATGGCACTTGGCTCTGGTGGTCACCACCATAGGGTGCAGTGGGTTCTTGTCTTCTCACTGTCTCACCAACAGCAGTCCTTCACATCACAGCATCACCTGAGACAGAGAGATGGACTCCAGCTCAGTTTGGTGAGCTGAGCATAGATCTGAGCACCCAAATATCTCTGGTGTATCCAGGACAGTCAGAGGAGGCCAGCTCACCCCAGTTTCCTCCCAAAGCCCTGCTCTTCCTGGCCAGCCCCAGGGACTGCCAAGAGCCCTCACATATGCTAACCATTTCCAGGAGTGATGGTGGGCTGAGACAAGCCCTTCAGTCTTGCTGGAGCCAAGAATGAGAGACCAGATGGTGTGTGACCTGGTAAAGCCCCCTGTGATGTTCTGTTTGTTATTCTCCTACAAGCACATTGCACTGGGAAAAAATCCAAGGGTTCATTTCCAGGACCCAGACTCCTTTCATGTGTAACAACTGCACCTACTCTGGCCACACGCATTGCTCACACCAGACTCTCTTGCTGATGCAATAAGGGGTTTGGGTGCAGGGGGTCTGGGGAGGTCTCCTAGGAAAAAAAACAAGATTTAGCTTCTCATTCAGCTCCTCCAGGGTACAGCTCCTGTGTCTGTAGAGCACCTAAAGGGAGAGGGTCCCTCCCATGGGTGTCACTCCAAAATTATTAGCAACAAGAGTATCTTTTAAATAGAAACTTCTGCTCTGGGCTATGCAGCAATTAATCACAAATAAATCACAACACTCAGGAGGAACTTCATTGTTGCCAAGCTGATTTTTTCAGTTTGCCAAAGTGGACAGGAGTGCAGAAGCAGACCTGTGACATGCTCCTCAGGTGAAGAGTGTATGCTTCTCTCCCACCTCATGTAATTCATGCTTGCCTCCTACTCCAATTAATTTCTGCCTGGCAGTGAAATTTGGAGGGCTGGTCTCTGCAGGGCAGGAGATCAGTCCCAGCATCCATGTGTGCAGCACAGTCAGGACTGGAAAAATCAAGGCATGCATTTGCAGCAACAATAATAGTGAAGTCCCCAGAGTGACATTTCAAATGCAAATGAAAAGAATAAAAATACTGGTTCCTGTTATAACTTTGTTGCTGCTGTAACCAATCCAAAGGAAGGCTTGAAGTCATCCCCTCTGCCTGACTGGCAGCAGAGTTGTGAGTCTGTTTATTTTCATTCCCCCAACCCAAGGGGATGAGGACTCAGCCATGAGCTGAGGAACAGGAGGAGCTGGGGCTGGCCAGACAATCTCGTTGTGGCACTTGCCAGATGTTAATCCCACCTCAGGCATGCAAAGTGCAGGGTGACAGCAGCTCTGTATGGTGTGAATAATAACTCACCCAGCACCCAGAGAGCTCAGCAGAGCCCTGCAGTGAGCCTCTGAACCCGTCCTGGCTGGGCACCAGGGGCTTTGCACTCCAGCCCTGGCATGGGAAATCCTTGTGGAGTGGGCCCAGCTAGAAAGATTTCTTGCAGTTTGGATTGGGATGTTCACCTCCAATACCTAGTAACATCCCTCCACTGTTTCTGCATTAACAGATACAGCTCCCTTCCCTTCCCACATGTCACAGTGCTGAGTGTTTGCTGCTGCTTTTGTGGCCTTTGCACAAATGCATGTGGATATCTACATTTTAATCTGAAGTCACGGTATCGTTCAGTTTTCATTTTTAGTTACTTTGTGCAGTTTGTGTGTGTCCTAGGAAGAGCAGGGGAACTGGGATGCAGCGGTTTGGGCTTGTGTGACCCCAGAGTCACAGGGCTGCCTTCATTCTGTGTACAAGGCAACTCCAAATGTGCACAGCCCTACAGCCTGGTCTTGTGGTGAGTCTTCTGGAAATTCAGAAGCACAACATCTAATCCATTCCTGAATTGTAAAAATAAGTCTTTTGATCACTTAGGATCAGTTTGGCTACCAGTGGGAGAATCTGGCAGCCAAGGAGCACAGGCAGGATTTATGGTCACAGAGCACATGGAGGTGGAATTTATTTGGGCCATTCTACCAGTAGTTTTTAAACCAAGACAAATCTCTTAATCTCAAGACACATTTATTTTATTATTTTTTTGCAATGAAGAGATTGTCTGAGAATGAAACTGATGATATAAAAAACAAAGACAAGCAAAAAAGGGATCTGAAACTGCTTGGGCTATTTTCAGTCACCAAGATGAATGAAACGTAAAAAAAATAAATGGGCTGCAACTTTTGAATTCTAAAAACGACCAGTCTGAAAACATGAAAATCCAAGCAGGTGCTGTCAGCTGCAAGCACTGACAAGGCAGGCTCCTCTACTGGCAAGTAGTGGAAGATTTCAGCAGGCACACATGGGACAACTCAAACCTGCTCGTCTTCAGGACTCTTTAATTATCAGGAGAGATCTGAGACACGTTAATGCTTTGCTGTTGCTCCTTATTCCTGGTTCCCAAGGCTGGAGGCTGCTGATGGAGCTGCTAACAGATCAGACCTACAACCCTGCCACAGAAGGGTGCAGCAGAGAGCAGCAGAAAAGGGAGAAAAGATGATGCAGCTCAGCCTTGTGCCCCCACCCACAGTCTTCCAACCACTCCCTTGACCTGGGATTTATCCCATCATTTACCCTGGCACCTGCAAGAGATGATCAGGACTGTGAGGACAGGCAGCCTTACCAGGGTAATAAAACTTTGAGATTTCTACTTTCCAGAACCACCATCTCCTCCCACAGGCCCCCACCCCAACTCAAGAGAGGAAGCCATGCACAGTAATTCAGAAACAAATCTGAGCTGCCCATTTCAAGATGTGGCCCTGAAAATTCACTTTCTAGTGTGTAGTGCCACCATGGGATATGCATGGCTGGGTGGAGGGTGGAGGGCAGGACCTGTGGGTGCACATCACTCGTGGCTGAGCCAGCTCACAGTGCCATCCATGGCAGGAAGGAGCTGCTCCAGCACTCACCCCATGGCAGGGGAAACAGCCAGGCTCAGGGACCTCCACTGGGCAGCAGCACTAGGACCCAGCAGAGCCCCTTGCAGCACAAAGCTCATGCTAATCAGAGGCTGGAGGCCCCAAAGGTCATGGAACTGAGAGCTGAGGAGATTTCCAACCCACTGCACTTGTATTTGGGGCACCTCCTGCTTTTGTGGGTGACTGTGACCATCAGCTGCTCCCAGGGCCACATTCCCCTAAGGACAGGGCGTGATGGGACACAGTCACACTGTCACTGGTACATGAAACTGGAGCAGACAACAGAAAGGGAAAAGCACCTTCTCACCCACAGCTGTGGATTTATGCTCAGGGCCCAGCAGTAATTCTTCTCTGGCTGAAGCAGAAAACCCTTCCCAGAACCCTTTCCCTCTGTTCTCCTGCTCACAGCAATTTGGGTTGCTGCTGACGAACTTCATTATATTTGAATTACCCATTGAGCAGTTGCAGTACACTGTCCCAAGCACCATGACCATGTCTGACTGCCCCAGGGGCGCCTGTGTGGGCCTGGATGTGCTCTAATGCTGAGCCCTGGTGACCATACAGACACACAAACAGAGCAATGGGGCTTCCAGAGGCTTTGCTGAAGTTTATTAGTTTTTATAATGGTCATTAATATAATTGGATCTCAGACACGCGCCAGCAATTTGGTACGAAGGAGAAAAATAATGAGGCCAGATGAGGTGAAAATCAGGAGTAGTTCCAGGGCTGCTGGAGCAGTGTGAGCAGAGCAGGGTGAGCAGAGAGGCAGAGTACACAGTGATGTGGTGGGGTTTGGAAAGATCTGTGACAAAATCACAGTTACCTGGCCCATCTCAGTGAGGAAGGGGATGATGCTGGAATGTCTGGGCCAGGTGCAGACCCCAGTGACTACACTCACACCTTGCAGGTGTCACAGCACCATGTGTGATGTGGATTAGATCCTTGGAGGCACTATGTGCACTGCTGATGGCTGTGGGCACTGGCAGCACCTGCCCCACTCTCTGCCCAGCTCCCACAGACAGCCAGGAGCTGCTGCCAAGCTCAGGGCTGCCTTTCTCTTCCAGCTGGGACACTCTCACCTCGCTCAGCACCCATCCCTGTCCTCCCCCCAGCCAGTAGTGCTGATGGAAGCTCCTGCCCTTGCCAGCTTTTCCTGCAGGATTTTCCCTCTGAAGCACTTCAAGGAGACAGCATCACCTTTTTGCAGCTGGGGAAACTGAGGCCCTGAGGAGCACCCTCAAGCAAGGGAGCAGTCAGAAGAGCCTTCACTCTCTGGGGCTCCCCTGTGTGCTGGCATAAGGGGATTTTCCCAGTACCATTCCCTGCTGTGAGCCCTTCTGCCAGGCCTGCTCTGGGAGGAACAGGGCAGAGTTTGGGGTGGCTGACCCCAGGCAGGAGCTCAGGGTGTTGCTGGGAGTCACGGATGGGCTGAGCCATGCCACGAGCAGTGCAAGCAGCAGCTGACCGTGAGCTTTCAACCACAAAGCCACCCATCCTCATCCCCCGGCTCCATCCATGCACACGTGCTGTCCATGCCAGCTCCATCCCAACAAAGCAGTCCCTGTTTCCTGCTCCATTCCCAGCTCCTCCCCTAAGCCCCATCCTGGCCAGTGCTGGATTTATGAATGAGTGCCCTGCTTTGGTGGCAGCCAGCCTGGGGTGTCTCACTCCAGGGAGGAGGCACAGCAGGATTTTGCTGACATCAGGAGCAGCACAGGATGGGATGGCAGAGCTTTGGGGTGCACAGCCTGTACCCCACAGAGGGCACAGTGCCATGCTCCCCTCCCAGCCCCAGCCTGGCCCCATGCCCATTTGTTGGGAGCTATTTCGGATTACAACTCGTGAGCTGCCTGTGCCAGGTTGCCAGCTGGCACCACTGCATGGGAAACAGCTCCTGAGCCCTCATGTCCTGGCGCAGCAGCACAGGCTGTGCTGGTGCTGCTTCCCTCTGCTACCCTGGGCTGGGAACTCCGGCCATCCGAGGGCTCTCCTGGGGGAGAAGAATCCCCACTGCAGCGCTGGGACCTCGGGCAGGCAGGCAATTCAAGCAGCTGGCCTGCAGCCCTTCTGCATTGCCACGCTCAGCACTTTGTGTTTTTACCACCAGCTAACACAACACAGATGAAGGATGGCTGATTTCAACACACTCCATGCAAAACGAAGACGTGGAGCTGGCAAAGCTCTCGGCAGCATCACACGCTCGAGGCACATCGTGTAAACCTGACAGTGACAGCTTGTTCGCTTGCCCAACACCTTGTGTGCCCAAGAGCTCTGCCTATGCTCCTGGGAAAACCCTTCCAGCACCACTCTGAGCCAGGTCAGGGCTCATCAGGATCCTGTCACTCAGACACTCAGCTCTCTACACCTCCAGCATTTTCTGCTGGTGTTGATGCTCAGCACACACAGCTTCCCAGGAGCCAGGATTTCACCCTGTGCTTCCAGACCACACTGGAAGTGAATAGCTGCTCTGGTGTCATGTGTCCCCTCCCCTCTGCATGTCTGGCTTGGGACTCTTCCTGGAGCTCTGTGAACCATAACAAACTTTTCTTGGTGCTCTCAGAGTGGCTTTGGCTCAGTGTTGTGCCAGCAGCTGGCCCATTGCATTTGTATCTATTTCTTTTGCATCCTGATTGCTCTAAGTGTGATCATCAAAAAACAGTTCCCAGCACTGCTGTGGCTGTGGTCTTCACAGGCAGAATGAATGGAAGTTGCTGCTCTGTGGCATTTCATTGCTGTACAGCCCCATCTCCAGCTCTTCCTTCTGCTGCATCTGGAAAGTCTTGGAAAAGGAAAGGGGGGCAGCAGCAACCAGAGCTGAGGCCCAGCTTGGAGGTGAGGTCCCACCTGGGTGGGTTCTCACTTCATGCCTGGAAGCAAACAGCAGTTGCATCTCCATCCTCTCCAGAACCTTTCTTCCTCCTCCTCTACCCCGCAATGTCCCTGCTGGCTGCTGCCCTCGGAGCCACAGAGCCTGGCTGCAGCAGCTGCAATGGAGCCTCCCCTGTGTGCCTGCAGGGAAATGTGTGCCCCAGTCCACAGCAGCAGGAACTCAGTGAGACCAAGAGCTGGACAAAACCACTACTGCTGTCTTCCCACTCCAGCTCCAGGCTCTGAAGTGACGCTTTCCCATGGGCTCCTTGTTACTTATATCTATTTTTAAGGCTTCTTCATATCCACGTGGCTGGGCTGTGATATGAGCTATGCTTTGCTTTGCCACCAGGCTGCTTTCCTACAAACACACTGCTTATACCAACCCTACAGAAAGATATTTAAGCCTATATTTCAAAGCACCTACTTAGAGCTGGCACACCCTTACTTTATTACCTAGAGTTAATACTCCCATGTCTCCATGATGAATTCAGAGGTGCACTACCCTGATAAAAGTCTTAGGAAGTCATCTGCTGTCTGTTACAGCCTGATGCAAGGAGGTCTTGGAGCTGCATGCAAGAACCCCTCAGACACACTAAGAAAAGTTCCCTGCCTTGAGAAGGGCTGATCCTGCTGCCAGCTGCCTGTGTGTGTGCCCAGAGCAGCTCTATCCCCTTTTCCAAGCAGACACCAGGGGCTACTTGCACAGAGCTCCTGTTGTTCTGGGAGCAGTAGCAAAAGATAAGCATCCTCATCAGCATTGGACAGAGCCTTAGATAAGGTTAAATATCATTTTAGATAGCTGGTTATCCACATCTCTGAGCTGTCTCCAAAGTATCTGAGCTCTCTAAAGCAGTGATGATTTTTGCTTATCTCTCTATTGGCACAAATGTTGAGTCAGACATAGATGGTACAGACCAAGGACTCGATCTGCTGGACTATCTTTTTTCTAGTTATGGTTTGTGTGCTTTGCCTTGCCCCATCTTGTCCAACCAGACGTGGACATGTTGTTGAACAGGGTTTAGAGGTTACCACCATAAGAAGTTTATCCCACCACCTTGACACAGGGGGTGATTGCAACTTCCCTCCTCACCACTTACCTGCCCTATTTTCTGGCTTTATCAAGAAAAAAAAGCTGTATTAAAGGACAAACGTTGTTGTTGTCATCGTTATAATTGTTGTTGTTGTTATTAAGCCAGCAGTTTGTTTCTCTGACCCAAAGATGTCATTCACCTGCAGTGTAAGCTTCCCTTAGCATGGAGAAGTGCTCACATAAGGTCTAATCACTGATCTAATTAAACTGATTTGCTGCTGTGTTAAATCAGTGCAGCTATATTGAGCAGATCAGGTCTATGTCTCTATTCCACCTCATCTCAATAAATGATAATAAAAGCACCTTCAAAACATCAGTGCAAAGAATTTAAACAAAAAGTTACATTTATTATTTTAAAACTAGTCTCATTATCTTTAGGATAGGAATCTTTGAAAGGAGTTATGAAATCCTTGGCTTTGGCAATATTCATCCTACATTTTATCAAGAGCTCTACAGGACATGGAAATATTTCTTAATGTTCCAGAAGGGTTTAGAGAGTTTAAAAATCTAAATTCCAATCAAGATAACAACCTCTTTTAAAAATAAAAAAGGCATATCGAAAAACTCGTTATTTTAAAAATCCATATCATCATATTTTCATTCATTATATGAGATTGATTATTGTTTTCTTATGAAGTATCTTCATTACTTCCTTCTTGACAAAATTGCATTAAAGTAGTTATTTCCACTTGAGGTTTTGGTGGATTTCCTGATCAAGGGTTCATGCTTTGGCTTTAGTAGCTCTATTACTATACTAACATTGCAAGTCATTTTAGGAAATATTTATATTCCAGCAAAAACCATGATAAATGTATTTAAAGCCAGTGATATGGACATTTTTAAGCAGGGCTATCTAACTATAGATTTGATCACTGGATTTTCAGAGCCAACAGCCTTAGCCTGACAGCAGGAGAGCCCTAGGCTTAGACACAAACATCCCTCCACAACCTCTCCAGCCTGTTGTGATGATGCATGTGGACATTGCTGTGACACAGAATTCCTGGTTGGCAGCCAGGGTGCAGGTGCTGCTGGCTCGTAGGATTGCTCTGCGGGGTGAGCCATGGCAATCCTGCCCTGAATGAACAGCCCTGACATGTTCTGCACTTGCCGATGGTTCAGCACATCCTGACATTAATCCAAGGATTTGCACCCAGGCTGCAGCCAGGCACAGTTTGATGCCTGCGAGGGGATGCTAAGAGCTAACCCACCCCCAGGGAGAGAAGGGACCTTAACAGACCCCACCTGCTCAGTAATGGCAGTATTAGCTCTGTCCTGAACATGCCCCAGTGCTTTGGATCGCTCTCTGATCAGCAGGGGCTCCCACACCTGCATTTCTCACCCCATCTCCTGCACTGGCAGGGAGGAACCAGGAGCCTCATCTGCCAGATGATGAGTTGAAGCACAGAGATCCCAAAAGGAGGGCAACCTACAGCAGCCCCTCCTTAGACTAGGAGGTTTGCAGCCTCAAAAGCAGGGATGATCTCTATCTCACTTTTATCAAGTGTCAACTCGCATAAGACCTTCTGGTTTATTTTATTTTTGTGCCAAGAGGGGGCCAGGTCCCCGCAGAGGCTGGGAGGAGCCGCAGAGGAGAGCTGTGGCACTCGGGAAGAGCTGCCAGCACCCTTCGGGCTGTCCAAGCACTGTGCTGGAGGGGTGAGGATGGGATCCCCACACAGCACTGCTGGGGCCATCCCTGCCGTGAGGAAGGAGCGGTTCAGTGAGCACAGACACCAAGAGAAAGCTGTGCCAGAGCAGGCAGCGAGCAGCCCTTGCAGCCCAGGCTCTCCTTCCCGCTGGTCCCAATTGCATCAAAGTTAATAAAGCCATTAGTGGGGCCACATGTCAGCTCCTGACTAAGGCGTGAGCAATTCACACCTCATTCGAGCTTTCAAGTCGGAATGCGCCCACTTTTGGCCGAAGTCCTGTCCAGTCTGGAGGGCAAACCGGCTTAAGGGTAGTTCCCCACATTTTGAGGGCTGTCTTCCACTGAGTTTTCCAGGCTAGGCTGAGCTTAGGCTGTCTCAAAACCCTCCAGCTAAAAGCAGATTTTTGGCACGGGACAGGAGGGCGATGGCACGTCACAGGGAAGCTGTGCCAAGAGTCTCTGCTGAATTTTCAGTGCTTGCCACTTACTTGAGCAAAGTCTCCAAAGGCTCCTTTTCTGAAGTGTTCCTGAGTTCAGCAGGGCCAGTCTATGGGATACGTCAGGACTGGCACTTGGAGTGACGAGTATCAGAGCTCCCGGGGATTTTGGATGGGTTTAGGCTGCTTGGATCTCCTGGAGTTGGGCCCAGCATTCTCCACGTGGCGCAACTCCAGAAATGGAAACACTCCAAGTGAGCAGTTTCTTTCCCAAAATGGGGATTCTTCTCTCCTTTGGATGGAAAAGAGTAGAGACAGGGGAAATATTATCTCATTGTACTGTGAAGGAGAGCCATTTATTAACTGTGGGTACCAAATTTAACTCTGGGTATTTTTAAATAGCAGTTCTGATGTGAATAGAAATGCTTGGACACTTTCCTTGCAATGTCAGGAATCTGCATCACAGAATTATGTCATATTGTGAGAAACAGTCACCGAAATCAACTACAGGAGATAAAAGTGAAAACAGCGAGCCTAAATTCACTAGAAATTCATTCCAGGGGCACAGATTATATGAAATGGTTCCTTGTCTCAGCCGTATTTGCAACATGTGAATGCTCTAAAAGAGCCATCCTATTGCCTCCCACGCCTGCCACGTTATGCAAGGGTGGCTTTTCTCACGTGCTTTGGGGCTCCCAAAGCGCCCACGCTTTGCTGCCGGAGCCCCCGGGGTGGGTAATCTCCAAACACGGAGCACGGACTGCTCTCCATGGCAAAATTAGGAGGCCTGGCTGAAGCAAGGTGTTGTTTATGGGCTTCTCGGGTTTTTCTCACTTTGATTTGCTAGGAGGCAATGAGGCACAGAGGGATGGATAGATATATGTGCCTGACTGCGTTTGGTGTTGCACGCCGGCCGTGCAACAGCCACAAACCATCACGGCAAGTGTGTGTGTGTGCTTGGGAATATCAGCTGAAAATACAGGTACATGCTCTTCGGATTATGATCCAAATGTTCTCCTTCCATTACACCCACCTCTCTACCACTGCTGGCTCCCTTAACCAAGGCGAATGAGGACATAATAAAGTTCAAGTGATATCAGCTATTGTTTTCTAATTGGTAATTTCCCAGGACTTCTGCAAGCTTCTCCCATCCCAGATGAAACTCAGTAATTACGACTGACCTTTGAAAGCTCCCACTTACAATCGTATCTGCTGGTTCTGCTTAATTTGCTCCCTTGCCTTACATATAAAACCATGAATAATTGCTGCAGTTTATTAAAGTGCATTTCTTTCAGAGCACTGAGATCATTTCGTTTCGATGTATCTGACAGTACATAATAAGTATGAGTGTTTTGAGCAGGTCATGCTAATGAAAAATGAGTGGGGAGTAGTGTATCTGACTGTTCCTATTTTGTACCAGTGTCGCTTGATTCTAGAGACAGCAGGTTTACAGGATGACGCCACTTGGGAATCCTGCACATCAGGCAGGTCTCTGGTTGTGAAAAAAATGTACAGCAGTGATAGAAATATCCAAACCCTAGCTCTTACAAATGAGCTGAGACTAAAAAAAATCATTACAGACCTTCAAAAATTAGATTTTTGAGTTTAAATGTGTTTTGTAACTGGTTCTTTGTTACCGTTCACAAGCAAAATGCACTTGTTTCATATTCAAATGGAGGGGTTTTGTTGCTCATTTTTTTCTCCCAAAACATAAATACTAGAAACTGACTGCTGCCTCTGACAAAAGTAGAAATTTTTACAAAATTATATAAAGGAAAACTAAACAAGTGAACTTGGATCTGTGGGACTGCTAATAAAATTGAATGAGTTGGCAGTGTTGTGCTCCTCCTTCTGCACTCCAAAATAAGCTCCAAGGCCTGATCTTCTGATATTGTAATCAAAAATACCAAGATATGAGCGTATTTGATTACCAGTTTTGTTTCACTTTCAAACTTTAAATGCATCATATAATCAAGTTAAATATGAAGGAGAATTAACTGAAGGAACACAGTGTAGATGGCTTCACCTGAGGCTAAGAGCAAGGCTTGGAAAAAGGGCTGTGGAGGGTTTAGGGGTTTGGATGTCGAGGTGTCTTGTGTTGGTCCTTGCACAAGAGTGGGGACTCAGGCTGGAGCACGGTGTAGGATCGCATGGTGATTCAGGACTGCAAAGCTGGCCAGGAAAACAGCACCCACCTCCCTCTCCCAAAATATGCACCCTGAGCACAGCACGAGGCCCCCAGTGCACCAGATAAATCAAATCTCACAATTCACCAGGATCAAGAACTGGAAGCTTTTCTACTGGTTTTGTACCCTGGATGATTTATGATTTAATTTAAACACACAGTTTCCAGCTGTTTCTTTTTGCAGGCAATCACCTAGGCTACATTAACCCGATGGTGATGTACTGGTCCCAGGGAGCCCTGGAGAGAGACCGCAGCACTCAGAGGTGTGAACTTCCTCCATTTATCTCGATGGGTGTGCACAGCCTCACCAAGGAAGCAGGTCCAAGCACGTTAACCCCTTCACTGCCAGCCTCCACCATGGAAAGGGCTGGTTAGAACCAGAATCTCCCCAGCTCGAAGGCATGCACAAGCATCACCGAATCCAGCTCCCACGCAGGACAACCCCAAGAATCCCATGTGCTTGAGAGCGTTGTACAAATGCTTCTCTAACTCTGGCTGGCCGTGACCACTTCCCTGGGTTGTACAGTGATGTGTCCTGTACCAGCCTTCCTCTTCTTTGGCAGAGCCTCCCGTGTCCCAGGGGATGCCAGCGTGGAAGGGGGTGAGGGAGGTTCAGCCTCCTGGACGGTGATGCTGCAGGTTACAGGTTTGGAGATCAGAAGCTTTTTTTATCATACAGCTCGTTGCAACAGATGGGGCCACACAGGTGTTACGGTTTAATGTGTTTTGAACAAGCTGTGTATTTATCTCCCTGCCTCTTGGGTTTTAATAGCAAAGCAGGGGCTCCCTGCAGGCTCTAGGGTAACCCTACGGAAGACTGGAACAAAACGGATCCCACGGAATGGCTGGGTTTGGGAGGCGCCTCTGGAGAGCACCTAGTGCAGCCTCCTGCTAGAGCAGGTTGCACAGGTTTGTGTCCAGGTGGGTTGCGAATCGCTCCAGAGAAGGAGCAGATGGGAAGCGATTCCTGGGAGACAGCTCGCTCTGGCTCGAGCACGGCTGTCTCAGCTGCAGCTTCCATCCCTGGTGTGAGAGGTGTTTGACAGCAGAGCACAAGGTTTTGCTTGTCACTAATGGCTCTGGCACTGCTGCCGCGGGAGCGATCTTTGCCAGGACCTGAGATACCGAACTGGGAAGCTCCCTGTTCCCTCGGAGCTCTCCCACCCGGCTGCCAGCAGGCTCCTGCCCGCAGCACAGCGCTAAACCTCTCGTGTGCCGGTTTCGGGGGTTCTGCTTTGCCACCAGGCGTGCTTGCAAACGCCTGTGACGGTGGCAGCTGCTGGAAGGGGCCGTGCTGCCTTCCCCTGCCCAGGGCTGGCTGCAGCTGCAGCGTGCCGGGGTGGTGGCAGGTCCCCTTGTGGCACGCACAGCCACCTGAGCAGGGCTTCTTGGGACGACAAAGACGTGAGGTTTTAAGTGAAATTGCTGCTTCAAAGGAAGAGCTTTTAGGAATTTGTAATGTTGGAAGCAGGAGGTGCCAGCCCCCTCCTAGGCTGTCCCAAAAGACACAGCCCTGGATGGCAGCAAAGAGGGGCTCAAACGAAGGGCAAAGCCTGCTTTCACCTCATTCTTGTAAGCCAGGGGCACACACCTCTTCCTGATGTCTGAAACAGCCCTTTCATTATGTTTATATTTAAAAATCTAACAGTGACTAAAGCAGTTTGCATAATAAACAGCTCCAGAGCCAGAAATATTTGCCTGCTCTCGGTAAAAAAAGGAAGTCCTCAGATCCTCTTCTGAAGACGGTAAGAAAGTGACAGAGTTTTCCTTTTGCAGGATATAAATATGCAGTGCAAATAGGTGGCTGCTGTCACTGCTTACATTTTGATGTATCTCTTCAGATAGCCTGGCAGCGCCAGGTTATTTTAGTGTCAAATCAAAGCTCTGCTTGTGTAAAGAAGCTGAGGAAAGGTACAGTCTGTGTTGCAGCAGAGGATGGAAGCTCCAAGAAGACTGGAGGCAGTCCTGTGAGACACGTACCAGCCATGCATACCAAACCTGCCATTTAGTACACCGACAAGAAAACCCGTTTATAAGAGCTGCTGCGGAATAGAAATAAATGTCTTCAGCTTTGGGTTGAGGAAGGAGGGGTGTTTTTCTAGGTAGGAACGTGCTTCATTATCACATTAGCTAGAAGAAAATAAAGCTTTGGCCCCCTTTTACCCTCCGTTTCCTTGTAGGAGAAAGAAATTTCAAGAGCCTGTTTATACCAGAAGAAAAACCTTGCGGGCTGATCCCTTTTTAATGCTCTTGTGTGCAATGCACCAGCGCTGTCCTTGACTTAAACGAATCAAGTGAGCCCAAACGTGCCTGATCTGCATCCCCCTCAGCATCTCCCCGCGCTTCCTGCGGCCTCCGCGCTCCAGCCTGGAGGGGCGGCGTGCACAGACCGATAGCGAGGGCTGAGCCACACGGATAAGATAACAGGGACTGGCAGCGAGGGGTCTGCGGGACAGGGGCGCACACCCCGCTCGCCTGCTCTCATTTGGAAATGCTCAAATTGCCCATGAGCTCCTCCTTTGGGGGGGGTCTGGCGCGGTGGGACTTCAGCGGAAGCCCCGAGGGCCCCGTAGCCGGTGGGGCCCGGCGGGTGCGGGGGTGTCACTGCGGGGTTACCGCGGGAGGCAGCGGAAACGCCTCCCCTCACAGCCGCCCGCCATGCGGCCCTGGGGGCGGGGCCTGCGGCAGGGGCGGGGCGCCTATGCAAATATGGCCGGCGGGGCGGGGAGGCAGCGCATGCGCGCTGCGCGCACGGAGCAGCACGGCTTCTTACACAATACACCGGGCCCGGCAGCCGCGGGGAGGGGGCGGGGCCTAGCATGTAAATGAGAGTCCGGTTCTGCCGCGCCATTGGAGGAGCGAGAGGAAGGGGCGGCACCGGACATGTAAAGCAGCGAGCCGGCGTAGCGCACTGTAGGGGCCGGCGGGGCGGAGCGGTCACGCCGGCGGGGCGTGGCCTACATGCAAATCATGCCGGCTCTGGGGGCGTGGCTCGCATGCAAATACGCGCGCGGCCGCTTCCCACCCCCTGCCCGTCAGGCCTCTCCCTGCCGCTTTAAAAGGCGCCGCGCCTGCGCAGAGAGCCGAAACCCGGACTTAGTCTGTTACACAACCGCGCTGCGCTCCCCGCGTCCCGTTCCGCCCGGCGCTCCTCTGCCCGCCGCTCCTCCCGCTCCGCCCGGCCGCCCGCGCCTCCGGCATGAGCGGGGACCAGCTGCACAACGATTCCCAGGTGAGCGCCCCGTGCCCGCCCGCGGGGCGCGCTCCCCGGGGGACCCCCGCCGCGCTGCTCGCATCCCCCCATGCCGGCCCTGGGCTGGCCGCCTCGCCACCCCCCGTAGTCCCAGCGGGGGGACCGTGCCCTGCGGCCGCCCCCATGTGTCTGGGCAAGCCCTGTCAGCCCAGCCGTCCCTCCGCGGTGGGATGGGGGGCGGTGGGAGCGGGGACCCGCGTGTGACCCCCTGGCCGGGCGGAGAAGGGGAGGGGGCGGCTGCCGCGCTCCCCCGGCTGGCTCCCCTTTGGGGGGCTCGGGAGGGGTCCCCTCATGAGCTCTGCGGGGGCAGGGGGGCGCTTCACCCGTTCCCCCATCACCTTCCGCATCGCGCTGGGCTTTCCTCATTTGGTGTTTAATTCCCCTGAAAAAGGAGGGTTCGGGCGGGGGTGGGGGTCCCCCGGAGCGCCGCGGCCCCGGGCGTGCTGACGGTGTGTCCCTGTGTGCTCTCCCCGCAGATCGAGGCGGATTTCCGAGCGAACGGTGAGTGCGGCCCCGGCGCGCCCCTCGCACAGACATGGCGTCCCAGAGACTAAGTCCCGGCTCCGCGCTCACCGGCCCCATTGTTCCCATCGAGCTGCCAAAAGCGCCCCTTTCCCGCCGGGATCGGGCCCCCCCGACCCCCGCCGCCCCGAGTGGGGGCACCGCAGGCCCCCGATCCGAGCGCAGCGGCTCTGCCGGGGTCGCCTTTGGGCCCCGATTCCTCCCTGGAAAGTCGCCTTGTCGACGGTCGGGACTTAGTCTCTGCGCCATTTTCTTTTTCTCTCTCTCTCTCTGTGGCTTTTCTCTCCTTCTCCTCCTCCCCGAGCTGCCGCCGAGCCGCCTCTGCAGAGGCACTGGGCCGCCATCCCCGGCATCAGCCCCTTGTAACCGAGGGGAAAGCAAAGTTTTAGCTAAAAAAAAAAAAAAAAAATTTAAATCCCAAGTCGCCTTTTTTTTTTTTTTTTTTTTTTTTAATCGCAGGCGCCCTCCCCCCACTGCTCCCCGTCTCTGTTCCTTTGAGGGAATCCTTCCCTTCCCCTAAAATGAAAGGTGATTGCAACATGTTGCTCTTTAAAAGAAGCTGCTGCATCCATTTTAAGATCAGTCTTACTTTCTTCCTTGCTGTTTAAGTGATGTGACTTTACCTCGTTAGGTGGGCTTTTTAAAATTAAAATGAAAACCTACTTTAAAAAACCCAACAGACCATAGTGAAGACAATTGCAGAAAGGTAGACAGCATCATCACTTTAGGGACTTTGCAAGCTAACTTCATTTTGTTCAGAAACATTTACAGGAGTCCTGTAATTTAATATATATATACTTAGATGTAATTTTTTTGTATATGTATATATTTATATATGAATTAATATGCATTTCTGTCTATAGGTATATTCATATATATAGACATACAATATTATGTTTTATAATATTACAATATTGTAAAACTTAACGATGTTGTAAAACATAACGATATTGTAAAACGTAGCAATATTATCTGCAATATTATCTTTGCTAACTTTTTCTGATAATTTATTCATTTTTATAGGAAGCAAGCTCATTGCAAGCCTGCTCCATTTGATAGGTGTCAAATTGAAGGGCTTAAGTAGGATGAAGGGGAGTTGAGGACATACAACCAACCTTTGTGTGTGTGCTGCTGTCACTGTTTGGGATGTGTGAGGAGCTCTGAGCTGTCCTCTGACTGCTGAGGTGGTGGGGGACAAAAAAAAGGTGGTTGAAAATATCTGTTTGACTTACAGTTACACTAATTTTTAGAATGCTTTTCTGGATGATGTCCACGTGCCTGGTTGATTTGTAGGCTACTGCGTGTAAATATTTACAGATCTACGCTTGCGAGCACCTTTCTTTCTGTCAGTTCATTGGAATGTGATTGTGTGTGTGCAGCAGGAGCAGACAGTATCAAGTATGCAGGTTTTGAACTCTTCATTTCCATTCTGAATTTGTAGTGGGGCTCTATGAATAATTCTTAGCAGGAAGAAAGGGTGCAATGGTTTTCCCAAGAAGTACAGGTGTAACTCTTGAAGCAATTTAAATATAAGCTTATATAGGAATGCTTGCAGCCTTATGCTGGAAAATACTTGCTTCATCTAAGGATCATTTTCATTTAGGGAAAAATACTCCCTGGTAAGCTTTAGTCATTTAGTACTGTTGTACTTAGAGGAAGTGATGTGTATATGACCTTTCAACTCCATCTTCCAGTGAATCTTTCAGAGGGATTTTTCTCCTCTATTGTGACCATGTGCTGTTTTATTCTTCTAAGAGTTTTAGTCATGCAGCTCTTAAAACTCCTGTGGTTTTTATTTCTACCATGTGTTGAAGGAATTCAATACAGAATTTCAAAGTAAGACACCTCAATGGAAAAACTGAATTCCTGATAAATTAAGTGCACTCAACAAATCCATACCAGTGTAAGCATCAGCACCCTTTCCCTCCTATTTGTAATTATTGGTGGCAGTCGCGTAACATCATTGTCATTGATCGGAGGCCCCTAAACCCCAAAACCCTTTTCAGCAGTGGAAGGTACGTGTAGCCCTGTTAGTCTTGCTAAGGCAATGATGCTGAGTAGACAGTGCACTCTCTGACCTTGTGACCACCCCTGATCTTCCTGAAAACCTGTCGCCTCTGCTCGCTCTGAGCCCTGTTTCCTCTGCACAGGAGCTCTTTGCACTCGTGCATCGGGAATTGTCACGCACAGATGTGAGAACAGTCCTCTCCTTCAGGCAGAGCACTGAGGCTCTTGCTCTTATTTTCTTGTTTTGATCCTATTTAGTGGCAAAGATTAGGAGTGGGTGGTATGAATCCCAAGTGCTGGTTCCCCCCCCACCCCGCCCCCGATGTTTAGAATCGGTTTGTACTTTTGATTATTATCAGGCAGTGCTAAACAGTAAGCCAAACTCTCCTTTTAGGCCTCTTGTACTTCACATTTTTGGGGAAGGGAAGCTTTTCTGGGGGCTGATACTGACTCATTTTAAGTGTTGAGTGTAGCAGCAGTAAACATTTTTGTTAATGAAGAATGTTTTGGGTGACTTTTGGCTAGTGTATCAGTAATAGGACAGCTTAAGCACTTTGAAGCTTCCTGTTGTTATTAATGTTCCTATCTGGGTCAGTGGACACACAGCCTCGGGTTGTGGTCACACAAGTTGTTGCAGCTGCAATAGGTTGGGTGGATCTGTCCATTGCAGGTCACCACGGTGCAGGGTGCAGCTCAGTTGTAGCTGGGAGCCTGGATCTGGTTACACGCCCATTTCATTGATAGCAGGGTAGTGTTGGGCATGAGAGGGGGTGCCAGCAGTAAATATGTGTTCCTGGCTATTCCTTGCAATTAAATAGCCAGATCACTCTAAGCAAGAGTGTTCTGGGCAAATTCCAACTTGAGTAATTGCATTCCATTTCAATATCCAGGTTCTCCCTCCTCTTTGGCCATAGTGGGTATTTTTTCACCTTAGCTGTATTTTTAGTATCCGTACGCATTGCAAAGAATTTTCCATGTTCAGTCCTAGCAGTGCCTGTTTGCAGACTGTGCTGAGCAGTATTGTGCTGAAACAGCCAGCCTTTTCTGCAAGTAACATCCTTGCAGTCTTCAACATTCAGAAGGGAAATGGAGTCCAAAACTGTTGTTTCCAACTGCAGCTTGGATGCTGAAAATGTCCCCACCTCCACAGATTTGGAGTCTATTGAGTCTTGCCTTTAAGACCTTTGTTACTCAGGTTGGATTAACAACCTCTTACTATTGAGGGCAATGTTGAGTCTGAAAGCAATTTATCTTGACTTTCAGCTCTCCCATTGTGTTTGCAGAGTTCAGTAGATAAAAATTACTTTTGTTTGCAAAATAATCAAATTGCATTCCAAAACTACTAAATTCCACTAACTGCTATTAGTGCCTTGGCTGCTCAGCAGCCTGTGATCAGAACTTGTGTAAAATCCAGAACTGTTTAGTGTGGAGACTGAGGACATCACCCCAAGCAGTGCTTTTTGCTTCCAGTTGATTTGGCCGGTAATGTTAAGATGCAATTTGAGGTCAAGTATCACTGGAGTAACCATTAGAGTGCATTAACAGGAGTCAAGTGTGAATTTGTCCAGCCTCACAGAGGTGACTTCTGGAATTCAAACATGTTTGAAGGAGGGGCTTGCTTTAACAGTGAGTATTTTTTTGGGGAAAAAAAAAAGCAGCCCTTACTGCTGCAGCATCTTATCAGGAACTGGCAGGTTTTTTGTGTTGGCCCAAGCACTCATGGGGCATCTGTGTATTTATCAGGCTGGCAACATGAAGGAATGAGCAAGAGGGAAATTCAAATTAAATAACAGGAGTGCTGAACCAAATGCCTTACAAGTTAAGGAATATCAGCACGTTCTGTGTTTTGCATTGAATTCATGTTTCATGTATGACAGAGCAATAAGAGGTGTGGGTGATTTAAATGCTAACAAACTGTAGAGCAACATAGCAGAGATCTTTAGAATTTCTCAGTGGTTGTGAAACAGTCTGTTGGAGAGCAGATTTGTGCTTCCTTGCTGCTGCCTTTGCTGGCGCCTTCTGGATGGGTGAGAGTTTTTTGAAGGAGAGCAGGGCCACTTCTGGCGTAGAGCTGTGTGTACCTTAGCACTGCTGTTAGAGCCACCGTGCTAAACAAACTGCACGGATTTAGGAAGCGTGAAGGCACTGCCTGTGCTCTGAGTGTGTGTGACATGTCAGGGAGAAACTGTCTTTTAACTTCCCTGGGAACATGTCTCAGGAATGCTTTAAATGTCAAACGTTTGGCAAGGGATCCAAAGTACAAAAGGTAATTAATGGTATTTAGGTGCAGATTGATATCTCTGCTGAAAATTTCCTTTGCCTTTTCTGCGATACGTGGAGATGAGAATCCAGAAGAACGTAGCTTGTTCCTTCCTTGCATGGCTCCCTGCCTTCGCTCCAGACTGCAGTGCTGGTGGTGAGCCTGCATTGTGGGAAGTGCTGCCCACAGCCTCAGAACAATGCTTGGGTAGTTTTAAGTCTGCAACCACTTAGTTGGGTTTTTTTTTTTTTTTGTTTGTTTTTTTAATTTCAGAAGTATTTTACATAAGACGCCAATCTCTGCAAAATTTCTTAATTTTGTTTTTGCATTGATTTTCAATATGTTCACAGCAATCTCTTGCAGGGCTTGTTAGGATATGACAGTGTAGCTTCACTATGGGAATCTTCAGATTGTGATAGGTGACAGTAGTCTGAAGTAAATTTATCATTCATGACACTTCTCAGAAATGTAAATAAACATATTGTTGGTAAGCTGCTCTTCACTATCATGTACTGCATAAGTTGGTTGCATCTATTTTCCCCAGCAGAAGCCTCAGAAAGGCTTTGCTAAAGACCTTGAGGTCTGTTGTGTTAATTGTTCTGACACATTCAGCATTTAGGTTAAAACTTAATGGGTGTCTGGTGGGAGTGGGGAGTTGAGTGCATTTCTGGGAGCTGGAGCTGATTCGTGTTTTTCTTAAAACTCAGCAGAATTACTTAAATGTGCTGGAAGATGTGTTTCAGGGGTTAATGGCCCGTGTGTTTCTTCCTCCTGGCAGGTTTTCTTATGATGTTTTTCCTTTTACTCCAGCGTTAAGCACTCTCTGTTACTAATGTGTTATCAGGGCTTCTTTGTTTACTTTGTAAAACATGAAAAATATTGAATCAAGGGACCTGTGTAAAAGTGTGCTTTTTTTTTACATGGCTTCATATGAATTAGACACACAGCTCATGAATGTGATCAAGCGCAAATCAGATTTAATTTCATTTACAACTGTGATTTCAGATATTCGTTAGATAGTTCATTGAATTCCACCTCCTGAGTTGCACTGTCAGCAGAAACTGCAATAATACGTAATTATAGCAAGTACTTAACATCTCATTGACTCAAATTCCTCTGTTAATGATTTCACTGGATTCCTGTTAAAGTAATACCTGCTGAAATAGCACAAGCCACTGCCCTGTTAGAGGGAGGCTCCAGGTCAGATTCTTCCTGGTGTTATAAATCGCTGTAGTTCTCTAAAATCAGGAGCATTGACAGTGTATCTGCTTTTTTGTTACTGGACTGCAGGGATGGGCTTTAATGTCACAGTGACTATTTAAGGGAAATACAATTTAACCTAGGAAATCAGTGCAGATTTGTTTTCCTGTGGCTTTTCAAGGTGGAACAGTTTCAAGTCCAGTTGAGCTGGTTGTGCTGATAGTTTCTCATATCCTTGTAGGACATGTAGTCATTCACAAATATTTATTGGTTTATTCAATTTAATTGGTTTTGTGGCTTCCAGTTTTACAGATACTGCTCCCCATTTTATAGAAAACCTTACCCTCTGAAACATGGCAGCAAAATCTATTTAGTGTTATGTAATTGTTTCTGCCTGGGTTTTTGAAGGTCTGTGTCTTAGCTTTCCAAATCTGAGAGAAGATATTCAGTGTAGAAATCAGTGTTTATCACCTTGCTGTCCTGGGACTGTCCCTTTTGACAGAGCATATGACACATCTGCCTGTACCTTCTCCCTGCAGGACTCTCAGTTCTGAGCTGTTCAGCACTGTCAGTGTTTAAATGTGGAACATCTTCAGATTTCAGAACGGTTACTCCCGGTGAGGGAACGGGAGAAGGGTGTGGGCTTGCTGTGGTTTCAGTAGTGAGTTTGCTGGTGTTCTGCTCTTCTGAAAAAAAACCAGTAGAAAATAAATTAAAAACCCAGTTCATAGCTGCAGTAGGATTACTCCTTTTTAACAGTGTTCCCAGTTACTGCTGTACTTACTCTGCCAGTAGCTGCCTGCTCAGGGAGTTCCTCTGTGTCTGCTCTGGTGACTTCCACTGTCCATCAGTGGTTGAACACTGGAATTACTACAGCGTGGAAGTGTTGTTCCAGGCAGAGCAGAGAGAGCCTTTTCTGCTGCAGGCTCCTGCTATTTCCTAGCTCAGCTGAACACGTTGTAGTAGTGGTTTCCCGGTGTGTATGAGACTACAGTATTTTTAGCACAGCATTTGTTCAAAATGTCCTGGCTGACATAAATGCTAAATAGTTCCAGTGGATTTAATGAGGTTTATAGTAGGAAATATTTTCATCTTGAATGTCTGCATTTTAAACTAATGATCTTAGTCAACTGCAATAATATCTTGTGGTGTCACAGCAGGAGTCAGGACATTTGGAAGGTGATGTGAAAAGAAAGGGTGAACTTAATTTTGGATTTTTGTGACCTGCATGGTATAATGAGGATTGAAAAATTGGTTTTGGCTTCAGAACTATGAGCATACCTGCATGTTTTCAAGTGGAAATTTGGTTTCTAAATTTGATTTCTGTAGCTGCTCAGCTGAGGAACTAGTGAGAGCTCCAGAGTTGAGAATGAAAGTGGAGAATATGGAGCGGTAGTCAGTCTTCCTGAAATTTGCTCTTTCGTAACATGTTCTTATCACCAATGATTCTCACACTTCTTTAAGGTAAAATTAGGTTTTTTTTTTAAAATCCCTGTCTGTATCAGCTGGAGCAGTGGCAGGAAATAGAGTTTTGTGCCAGTCCTTGCAACAGACAGTAATCTGACAGATCCTCCAACACAACTGGTGGAGATCAGACTTGATACTTTTGGAGACGTGGGAGACCTTGGCAATTAGTTCTCCATTAATACTAATGATAGAGATGGAGTTCTGTAATGAGGGAAGATGAGTAGGAGAGGGACAGTGGTTCAATTTAAAATTGCCTCACGGATTTTCTAGTGTTGTCACAGAGTTCTGGTGATGTTTTCTATTGTCTCAACACCTGTTTCTCTGCTAGGATAAAATACTCTACTGGTGCTTCGCCCTGGGCAAGTTCTCCTTGTTCCATGGCTGTTCCTTGAATCTCAGCAGCTTTTCTTGCAGGTGGTTGCAGCAGTAGTTCAGTTTGGAAGAATGACTTGCACTGACAGCTGCTCTGGGTTTGGGATCTGCCCGTTCCCAAAATGAAGGAGTCCCAAGGACGGGCAGCAGTGAGCATGCCTTACTCCTCCTGTCTTGGGAGGCTTTGGAGGCAGGGGCTGGAAAATGTCTGAAATGCTTATCTTGATGGGATGGGGGCAGTGCAGGCTCACTGGAGGCACAGCAGGAAAGTTAGAAGAGTAGGTGCTTGTCACTCAGCCTCGGCAGACAGTGTCTCCTCAAGAACATCATCCTGCGTCTCCACCTGGAGTACTTAAATCCTAAGTTTGCAAGTGTTGATTTCTGAAATTGGGATTGATGGCAGGATAAAGAGGGACAGCATCAGACTGTTGGGAAGTGGTTTTAATTGGAGGATCCTGTCAGTCTCAAAGAGACAAAAGTTGCTTCCCACAGAGCTTCCGATCAGTAGATGTTTTTGGATTCCTTATCGATATTTTTGACGTGAGTGTATTTGTTCATGTTCACAAGCTTGCCATATGCTTTGTACAGTTGTGAGCTGTGTGGGTGTCCCTGTATGTATTTTTATCTTATACCTTCGTCAGAGAAGGAGCTTTTTAGGGAATGTTAGCAAGACAATGGCTGCCTTCTCTATCAGTATTGCAGAATGCTGAGCCTCATGGTGCCCACCAAAAGATGGAGATTTTCCTTCATAATGCTGCCCAGCATAGATGTGTTAGACAGATGGACATCCATGGAATTCAGCTTTGCAGCACTGTAATTCTGCATCTGCCTGTATCTTTCCATCACTGGAGAGAGATTGATTTCTGCCTCAGGAAAGCTTGGAGTGTACTTGTAGCTTCACTGAAATATTTTGATCAGTCTGTGTAACTCATCTTTGCCTGTGTCCATTGAACACATGTTCTGTGGTGAGGATGTGCTTGTGTCCTGGTTTTGGGTGGGATAGAGTTAAGTTTCTTCATAGTAGCTGGTACAGTGCTGTGCTTTCAGATTTAGTATGAGAATAATGTTGATAACACACTGATGTTTTAGTTGTTTGGACAGCTAGCTAAGTGCCTGCTCGCTCTCTTCAGCTGCAGTGTACAGCTGACAGTCTCTTTCACACACACAGCATTCAGCACATAGTGCAGCTTTATTTGGGGCAGAAATACTCTTACATTCTCAATGAAGGCATAGTTCTAGTTCTTCAAGATGTCCATTTTTCTTCCATAACGCTATTTTTCAATGATTTTCTAAAAATAAGACCCTGGCAGCTTTTATTCCTTATTGCTCATTTTGTAATCCCAGTCGCTGATTTGCATCGTGTTACTTATTTTTGCAGCAAGCATCCAAGACCTCAGTAGTTGAGTATTTTTTTGCATTTAAGAATAAATGATAAGAAGAAATGAAATGATCTGGTGTTTAACATGCATAAACTACATACAGCCTTTCTGTCTTGGAATTTCTGAAGTGTTGCGCTCACTCTGCTAGTCGGTGTATGCAGCAGGAAATTGGAAATTTTCTTATTTCCATCCAAATGTCTTGTCAGTTTGGTGGAGCTAGATGTGTGGTGGTGTCTAAAGGGAATAATTTTAAGGATTTTTGAGAACATTTCTTTTAGACATTGGCCAGAGACATGGCTTCATAATTAAAAAGTCAAGAAAATAATTCCTAGGAATGGAGCAATCCCCAAGTGCAGATAGCTTTTTAATTTTTCCTGGCATTTGTCACATACTCTGTTGCCTAACACAGCTTCTGACACATGAGAGCATGAACTTGTAGAGTGTTATCCAGAACATTTTTTCTTCCATTTCTCACTCTGTACACATTTTCAATTGAACAACATTGCAGCAGCTTTTCCTGTGTATGTAACACAGAATAGATGACCTGTACTTTAGGGCCAGGGCAATGTACTTTAGTTGAACTTTTTATTGATGGCAATATTTTACTACTCAAGGCTTATCCTGGTATTTGAACAGGGGCCAGACTTGTCAAAACAGCTGCTCCTCTTTCTCTGAGGTTGTAATTTCTTGTTTTGCGGAGGTGGCCTATAAAGACCTTCTAGAAGAGAAGATGCTTGAGTGTTTTTTCCTCCTTTGAATTATAGTATCTGTCAGAGATTTTTCAGTAGCTGGAGGTAGAGTTGAGAAACGCTGATCTTCTAACTAAAAGGCAGAGATTTCTGGAGTTAGGGTTTAAGCACAACTTGGTATTTCTTGTGGTCTGTAAAAGCGGAGTTTCAGGAGGGGTAAAGTACAGGCAGTGGCAGGAGACAGCCTCCCTGTTACATAAAGTCTCTTTGGAGACCTGATAACCAGCTGGGAAGGCTGTCTTCCCTCATCTGCTCTGCAGCAGATGCAAGTGGATGGAGTTTGTGCTGTCCTTGGGGAGATTAGTAGCTGATAAGTTGGCAATTCTTAGTCCAGCTTCTGGTTTGGTGCAGTGCTGTCTTGCCAGCTGTCAGCCTGTCTGGAGTGCTTGGTGCTCTGCTCAGGACATGAGGGTGAAGGGTTGAATGTGAAGAGACTCTTTTGAAGCTGAAGTCGGGAAGCACCGGGGAGGGACATTTTGTTACTCATGGATGCTGTGTCTGGGTTTAAGGTCCTTTGTGCTCTACATTGTTATCTTGTCCTAAGGCCATATTGTTTAAATAGGCAACACAGTGGGGAAAGAGGGAGTACTATGCTCTTCTGAGAGCTGGAGAAACCAGAACATAGTGTGAGTGATTTTTTCCAGCACAGAAATAGATGTAAAGCTGTCTGGCTAGGACTAGGATTCGGTTCCATCTTGGACATTTGCTTCTGATTTTTAATTCCTTCTCCAGCTTAAGACTGAGGTGTTTATCAAAGGGCAGCATAAAGGGAAAACAAAAAATGGAGCTTCTGCAGTTTTAGCATATTGTTATGTGCAAATCTCATCTCAGGAGCTAAGGTGGGCATTTTTTTCTGTGGTACTAGATTATTTTACAAATGATACAGTACACATTAGAGGTGTTGTGTGGAGGGTCCTGCTGTTAGTGAAATCACTGGATTTGCAATAGGGAGACAGTGCCTTCCTGGTTTTTGTGCAGGGTTGTGCTATCAGTACGTCGATCTCTTGCACCATACGGGCCACCTTGCTATGAGTGTCTCCTAACTGGGCCTGGAGCAATAGGAAGAGCAAATTATGTCTTCTCCTGGTTTGTGAATGCTGGTGAGTGTGTGAGTAAGATCAGTTTTTGGAAAGATAAAATAGCTGGGATGGGCAGGTACTGGTTTAAACTTGCCTTAGGAAGGCACCTTACAAGTTAGACGAGCACTCTCCGGTTTAATCCAGCCTTTTGGGAAATGGGAAGCTGGAGCTCTTGGGAGATCCATGTGAAGGGCATGATTCATTGCAACACAAGCAGCATGTACAAAATGGAGGGATGAAGTTAGAGCTAGTGACGTACTCTGAGGTTTGTTCTCTAGAGTTAATGACCACCAGATGGGGAATAAAAGGCTGTCTGCTTTTCTTTTGAGGACCGGGAATGTCATTGAGGCTGTTAAAATGTGCTGTATCTGTGGTAATGCTGCTTGTGCACAGCAAACCCTTTGATGTGTGGATCAGAGTTAGCTTTCCTTGCTGGTGTTTCCCCTCAGCACTTGGGTTTTAGCATGGGTTTTGGCTGAAGATGAGATTCTTGCAGTGTGGTTTACAGTGCACCTCAGGGATACAGAGCAAAAGTCTTTGAGTGCTTTCTGCAGTAGAAAAACTTTTAAGGTGCAGATTATGTTCCCATGAGCAATGTAAATGGCCAGACACCCAGGGACAGTAGGTTCATGTGGACAGAAATACAGTGCAAGATGAGTGAGATGAACTCATAACAACAGTGACCTTGATTAACTTCTGCAGTGTTGCCCAATCCCTCTATAGGTGTCATCTCCATCCATCTTTGCAGTAAGCAAGCACTGGCACAAATCAGAGTCTGAATGTCAGTGCTGTTAACTCTGATACTCACAAGTTGTCATCCTAGAAATGTGTAGGTGTTTGGGTTACTTTGTCTCGCTCCATCAGACAGGACATCTCTCCAGCTGTCCAGGATACCTTTGGATGTGAACACGGAGAACATTTGCATTTTTTCAAGAGCCTTTTAGACTTTTGCAATCTCCTATCCTCCTGCCTTCTTCCTACTCTAAAACCTGGAAGACTGTCAGAGGAGCTGTCATCTTGTCTGAGTCATGTTATCATAGCTGTGTATGTCACCTGCACTTCATTAGGGAGCATAAGCAGGCTGTCCTTGAAATACCTGTTTTTATGAGTAGATAGTCTTCTAATTTAAAATATGCTGCTCTCTGGATTTTAGTGGCTGTCATAAACAATGTCTTTCTTTTATCATCAAGTGGGCTTATTCAGCATCACCTATGTCTAAAGGAAGCTGCTTTCCGGGTTTTAGGCTGTTGTAATCATATAGATATAAAAAGTACAGCTTGGCCCTTGATGCTCTGTGCTTGGCAGCTTTATTTGTCAGCATGAGGTCTTGGAAGAGCCCAGCATGGTGTAGTTTTATTTGCCCCAGTCTGTAGCTTGTGTTGCAGTAGATGGAGGCTGCAGCTGGCAATAAGATGGCTATCCCAGTGATTTAATTTTTAAATTGAATCCTGGGCAAAAGGTAGAAGCAGTTGGATTGGTGAGTGCATAACTTTTTTGTTTCACAAGTGAAGGTGTAAAGCTGTTGTTCTAGAAGCACTGCTTGCTGTCTAACACATTTTCCCCTTCCCTCCTGTCCTGCCCTGTTGTTGTGACTCCTGTCCACTGATGCATAATCGTCAGTTTATGGTTTTGCTCTGCATCACTGTCAAAACATGAGCTTGTCTGTGCACAGCAAAATATGAATTTACGTTTGAACCACAGCCTGAGTTAAAATTCTCCTTCCCTGTGTTCATGAATAGGCCTCTTCTGCAAGACTAGTCCTGGGCAATATTGCCTCTTTCAGGAATCTGATAGATTTTTCCTCCAAGCTGCCAGTGTTGTCTTTGCACACCAGCTGAATCTGGTCTGTGTGCACTTGGGCCAGCTGGGTACCCAGGTGCTGACAGCAGGGCTAAGAATTCAGCAGGGGCACTGGATCTCCCAGTTGCTGCTCTGTGCTTGGGCTGTGCCCATCCTGCTCAGAGTGCTTGGTGAGAATGAGAAACCACGCTGACACCACGGCCACGTTCCTAAGGGATCAGGAGCTTTGCTAAGTCTTTGTGTGCTGAAGTTAGGGTGTATTTTTAAATGGTTTCCTTTGTAGGGATTGAAACTCTAGAGCATTGTTTTGTGAAATAAGTCCCCTGTAGCTATATTTCACAATAACATGAAACAGTGTTCAAAACAGATGTGAACCTCATTTATTAAGGGCAGAATTAGTTTGGTTTTAATTTAAGTTTTTGTGGTTTTTCCCCTTTTTTGTAAATACCCCATCCATTCACCCTAGCATAGGAACCTCATACTCAGATTCTAATCCAGAGTAAGAAAACTTAAATTCCAATTCCAAAGGGAATTTGGAATTTGTGTGATTTTTTTTTTTCCCCCAAGACGAATTTTTATATTGTCTATTTGTGTGCATTAACATTTTAATCTCGGCAGAGTTCTGGAATTAATCTTTGGCAATTAGCACCATAGGTAATCAGAGTCAAACATGCCTTGGCTTTAATTGTTTTTTCCTAGTACTAGGAAGAGTATTTAAAAATTATTGTAGTACATGGACTGCAAACAAGTATAATGTTAATTTTTGTCATAGTAGCTCCAGAGGCCGGACAAGTAATTTTTCCATTGGTATTTGGTTCAGGAAAGATGTAGTCTTCAGAAGGGCTTTCTTTAAGCATCCATGAAGTGTTTGAAAGCTCAAGAATGAATGCAGATTTGTCATTTCTAGCTTTGTCACAGGTCTGTTATTTCCGGTTCTGAAGGTGATGTCATTTGGTCAGCAAGTGTGAGGGACACTTGTTCAGTTCCTCATCTGTAAGCTTAAACTCTCTTTTAAATCTTTACTGTCTCTTCCCCATCTCTGCCAGGTATCCTTACAGTGTGTATATACTACTGGGTGGTGTGGTTTGCACCTTGCTAACTACAGGTATGTGATTTCCCAGAGCCTGTCATCTGAGTGGGTTTAGTTACGTTCAGATCAAATTACTTGGGGAGATTGGTACTTCAAAAAGGCACAGACTTAGGTTGTCAGGCATCTTTGTACACTGAAAATCAGAAGATGTTTCTTCCCTGTAAGTCACTGCAGTTTTCCCTTACACTTAATCCACCCAGAAATACCCTTGTACTTCAGATCTGCACGTAGTTCATAAAAATCTCTCTTGTATGGAACAAATGCTGGGCTTGGCCTTAACTGTAGATTTTCATAACAGCAAAGTTAGAGTTTTTTATTTTTTTAGCATATCATGCTCCGTATTAGCACACCATCTCCTTGTTTCACTTGTCTGTGCTTATGGCTTTCACTTAAAAAGTAAAATTGCAGTTTCTGTATCAGGGTAGCTGTCTTACTGTGAAGTGTGACAGGATTCCACTACTTGTCACAGTGACTGTCTCTGCAGTGACAGAAAGTGTCTTGTTTTATATTTTGATCTCAACTCGTACTCTCAACTCTCTTCTTGTGAAAACCTAATGCTGAACTGTTTCTCTGGTCGTAGATCCCTCCGTGAGCAGAGACTACTGCACTGCTTTACCTCCTAGAGACACAAACATGTCCTTAGGAAACCAGGTTGGACTTATATTGTGTCCAGAAAATTTGGGGTATTTAATACAGCATCATGAGGAAAAAAAAGTATTCCTGTCACAAGCTGTTACTTAATTCTCAGTTTTATTAAACTTCTTTCTTCAGGAGTATCTTGATCTGTTGGAGCAGCTGCTGAGTTTTCAGAGTGGCATGTGTGGTTGAGTATCTCATATTGTTTGCTAATTTCCAGAATAGGCTATTCACAATTATTCTTTCTTCTGGTATTAGGGCTACTTGTCATGTAGCTTTCCCCACTTATGGGCCCTGCTGCTATTACACAAACCATTAATGAAAGCAGAAGGCTCCTGGCTTTCACTGTTGGAGCCTTTTTACATCTGATAGGATCAAGTAAAAGGTGATCGCAGTTCGAAGTTGTGACCACAGGAAAAAGAGTGAATTTTCCCTGGTCTGCTGGAGACTGGAGTACAGGAAATAAGATAATTGCTGGTTCAAAAATAACATGGTACACTTTAAAACTTGCAGAATAATGTTGTTGAAATGCTTGGAAACTCAAAGAGATTAAATGTATTTGGGTATTGCAGTTTCAGAAGCTGCTGGGACTGCTGTGCACTCCTGGGTAAAGCTGAACTTGCTCAGAGGACAGTGAGCCTGGCTCTCTGCTGGGTACCTGAATAGTGCTCTCACCCCCAGATGTGGTTTTGTTTAGCACAGGCTTGAAATACTTGGGAGATCAGGATAGAAGGGAATGGTGCAGCTGCTGCTCTGGGCTCTTTGTGTGAGAGCAACTGCTAAATCATCTGGAGTGCCTGCAGCTTCCACACTGGTATTAGTCTTTCATGTAAAATTGATAATAAATTTTAATAGATGTATTGATTTAATTTTGACTCTTGTAGGAATTACAATAACTTTAAAAAAATGGTCTCAACATATATAAAATTGGCAGCCAAGAAACTTAAAAATATTTCATAACATTACAGCTGAATCATTCTGGAATAAATTATGAGATTGTAAATAGTCTTAGATGTTCATCTTGTTTCCTTTGCCTATTTCTGCTGTCAAGTAATCAAGTGGAAATAAATATTTCCCAGTGCATTGGAATATCCCTGAAAATAAGATGCATAACTTGGGTTTTTCACTTTAGGTTATATTAAAGAGAAATAACAGAGTCTTGAATCTTTATGGTCGCTTCTGTAGTGCTCACAGTTCTTCAAGCATGTTTCTACCCCTCTCACCAGTCAACCTTTTAAAAATAGCAGGTTCAGAAAACTGAAAAGTAGACAATGTAGTTATGTTGCAGTAGCTGTAAAGCAAAAGATCTGCTATGATGGGAGCCTTTAGCTAAGCACTTGGAGTTTGAAGTGTTGTGGTAAATGAACTTTGGATGACACACTGCACCTGCAACCTATTTTCTTTGGTTTAAACAGCTCATTTAGTGACTGTGGTGTAGTGGAGGGCATTTGAAAGCTAAAAAGAAAAAGCTGTTTCCACACCTTGTTATTTCTGCATAGGTAAAGAAAGGACTGCTCTTCTAAACTGAGGCACAAGGTTACCAGAATTGATTCAGTTCTGTTTTTGAGGATTATGCTTGCTTGCTTTTAGATAGGGAACAAATTACATAAACATTTCCTCCCCTTCATGTCTTATTCAAGGCAGATTTGAGTTTTTCATAGGGTGGAATAGGGTGAAAATGTTGGCTGTGTGTTCCATGAAGAGATGCCAGCTATTAGTTTAAAAAAACAAAAAAAACCCCAAAAACAAACAAACAGCAACAAACAGCAGCAAAAACAAAAAAAAATAGCAAACCCAACAAAAAAAACCCTCACCAAACTGATAATACATTGCATAGAGTTTTTTAATTGAAGAAGTTAGGAGTGCATCATGCATAATAATGTAACCACAGCCTTTTATCCCGTGTCAATAGGTTATGTTTTATATTCAGGTATTTGTAGTAGTGTGATGTAACAGTTGTCAATTAGTGAGATTTGGCGTGGATTTAACATAATAAACAGATTACAGCTGCATGAAGAGATTAAAATCAGTGACTTAAAGGAACATTTTGTAAATTGAAGACTTCCAGTGGAATTTTGTGCACCATATCTAGGAGCTGTACTTAGTAAAATATTGCAATCATAGTCTTACTTTAAAACTACCTAATCCTACCCTTCTCTGCTGATCATCTTTCTGCCTCCTCTTTCCCTTCCTTCAGAAAACTCAGGAGTACAGAAGTGCAGAACTCTCAACTGTCATCAAACATTTACCTTTTGTTTACTTTCTTGTGTATTTTAGCTGGAATCAAGATTTCTTCTTGTATGCTAATTGTGGTAAAATCCCCTTAAGGCAGGGGAATTGCATTCCCTCCCTTGACTTGAGAATGGGACTGGTGGCAAGGCTGACTGATAAAATGCTTCTAGACACTGCTGGAATTGGTCTCTTGTGGGTGAGAGATCAATAAACTCACCCACAATGGGGACAGAGTGAAATCGGGCTGTATCCATCCAGTGCAACCCTACACATCAAAGGAATCATTTTAGATAGGAGCAAAAAAAGCCCAAAACAAAACCCAACCAAAAAACCTGGGATCAGTGTGGGAGTTGCTCCTGCAGTGAGGGACCAGTTCAAGTGTAATAAAAGTTCTCTTCTGAAACAAGCTTCTAAGACTTTGCCCATGCTACCCCATCAGTTCAGCTTAATAAGAATGATATTAAACACTTAGTAGGAGAACAGTCTGACTCCAGTGCAAAAAGCAGTGGTATTGCACGGTGAAGGTGATTTAAAGCTTCTACCAGCACTTTTTTGTCTTGTGTGTTCAATTTAAACTCTCAAACCAAGCATTGCAGAGGCTTGTTCCCAAGGGTGCTGCCTCTTAAGTCTTTCCTCCCTACAGCAAGCAGGAGACCAGCACTGGCCAAAGCCACACAGAGTTGTTGAGGGATGGTTAATAAAAGGCTTTGAGCAAATGCCATTAGAGCCTCTCCCTGAGGACGCTGAGCATGTACCACTCCCATGTGTATAAACTGTGTGATCCTGGCTGCTGACACAGCCTGGGCCTCCACTGCTGCAGGAGAGGCAGTTCAATGCAACTGCTTTTCTGCTTTTTTTCCCCCCGATTTGTTAACTTTTTCCTTGGGGGGAGCCCTTGTTCTGGATTAAATCCAGCACAGTCAAACACACCAGCCCTGTCCCTGTGTGGTGTTGGTGTGAATACAGGCTCTGTATGATCTGCTCTTGGGACATCACTCTTGTGCTAAGGAGGTGTCAGGATTTCAGGTACTCTTTACAAAAAACTTCTTTTCCATGAATCTAAGTACAGCAGTGATTTACACATCCAGCAAAAGAAAATGTTTTTCTAATTGACATCATCGCAGGGTAATTACTCCTGACAACACAGCAGTTTTCTTGTAATCTACTGCAGTGTTTAAACTTACACCCCAACATAATACCAACCTTTTTTTAAAATATGGCTGAAGTCTCTGTTATCATCTGTAAGGACTAGGATTTGTGGTTGTTTGCCCCTGTTTTCTCCTGGTTCACCTTGTAAGCTTGCATGCAGTAATCAGCTGTTGCCTTTGCATCACAAATTGTGCTGTTTGCACCTTTCCAGTCTAATGATGGTATAAAGAGCATTTGGAGGCGGAAAGAGGGCACTGACTCAGTCTGCGGATGGTGTACAGAACATGAAGTTCTTGTCTGCAGTGCGAAGTTGTGACAGATTGCACCAAAAGATTCTCTTTGCTCTTGACCCAGTCTGTTGAAGTAACTCTCAGGGCTGTTCCCAGGGCAGTTCTTTACCAAATATCTCCCAAAGGTGAGTGAGCCCTTGCCTACCTGTATCTGTGATGAGGCAGCAGCGCTGTCCCTGCATGCCAAACCAGAGGTCTGGGCTTGGTTCTTGTGCTGCAGCTGAGCACTGGCTCAGGTTCTTTGAGCTGGAAGCAACCACAGAGTTAAATGTACGTGCACTCAGTGTTTCAGTCCACCTGGCTTGCACATCCTTCCTGAGAAGGGACTGATGAAAACTAATGTGTTGTCCCCAAAATTCTGCAGCCCAAATGTTTTGCCGAGAGCTCCTAAAAGAAAAGATTCCTGCAAACCAGAAATAGAAGGGTTAATAAAAGAAGGGGTTTGCTTTAGATAATGTTGAAGTAAGGGATAGGTTATCTCCTGCAATTCCTGATAGCTGTGAAGCCTAAACAGGGCTGTAAAAGTTGGGATTGCCCTGTTTGCTCGCCTTCTGCCCTGGTTCTCCAGAGGTGAGAGCCCCTGGTTCTTTCTCCTCAGCGACTCCTGGGTGACCCTGGGCAGCTTTTTCTGTCTCTGTCTCCCAGCACATCCATCCCTCGGTGCGGTGGGTACATCCCTCCCTTTGTCTCTTCCTGAGAAAAGATTTTGTGTGACAGCACCGCGTGACAGTTTGTGCACTAAGCTGTGGATCTGTGCTAAAGGTTGGTTTCTTTCTCACTGGGAAAATAGGATTAGTCCCTCTTGCATTATCTATTTGAATGCCCTGAAATTTTACCTTCTTTCATAATTTTAAGCTAGTTTTACACCCCTGGGTGCCAGACTGGTTTGTGAACAGTTGTCCAGGCTTTCCTGGCAAGTCTGTCTGTCCTGCCATGCCGGTTATGTTAACTGTGCTTTGCGCAATAGGAGCAAGTGGGGGGGAATTTGGAAAAGCCTGAGATTAGATGGTGTAGTAAAAGTTTTTGGTAGATAGTAGTAGTTTAGTAGTAGTAGTTTTTCAGTTGATTTAAAATCCACAAGGAACCTGCTTTTAACAACTACTTCATCAAAGCGTTTTCCCCCTCCTGTCGATTTGTAACAGCTGTTTGTGCTCAGCCACACTCATTCTATGTACCTGTAAGTCCTTCAGGATCCCAATCCTGCATATTAGTGTATTAGCAAATGGGGATGCAGATGGAGCTGCAGTAAGTGTAAGGCTTTTGAAACCTCAGAGGTAACTACAATCAAACTTGGTTCCCCTAGATCTGCTTTTGCCCTTTAGATGCCACTGTCAGCCTCATCCCAGCCTCCTGATGGGCAGGAGTGTAGGATATGGCTGTTAAATTTTGACTCAAAAGTGTGTCTTAGTTTTGCTTCTTTTTAAAAGATGGATGTGCAGTGCAGAACTTTGTTTATTCATGTGGTTGTAGACTCATAAAGCAGTAGAAAAAAATTACTGAAACCATTTCTACCCCAGTAAGGGAAGGCAATGAACTCTAGTTCTGAATGGAGGAGGCAATGGAAAATAAGTGCTTCCACTCATAAGAGTGTAGCCTTATAAGAATAAATATCACTAGGGACAAGAATGGGTTTGCTCTTGGTTCCTTAGGAGGCTGCTCTGGACTCTCATCTCTTGATGCCAGCACAGCAGCATTTTAAGCTGTTCACTGACGCCGGTCATTTCCCTGAAGTTTTAATTTGCTATTCTGTTTTATTCTGCTTTGTTAGTGGAAACATACTAATGGGTTTCAGTCTCTGACTCTTATATATACAATTACAGGAGAATGTTTTACATCTTGGGAATCCCTGGGACACATGTTTCTGTTCACATGGAACTTTTTTGGTTTTGAATGCAAATAATGGATTGAAATTTCATTGTTGCCTCTCGGTCGGGAACCCTTTGGCATGTGTAAGAAGCAACTATTAATTTAGCCTTTCTGTACTGATCAGACATGTATTTTCATGCTTTATAAGGCTTCTTTGGACTTGTTCTTTGTGTAATGCTGTCTACTGCAATTGAACTTGCAGTGAGTTTGTACATTTGTTACAACAGCTAAGATCTGCTGTGGAACGGACATGTGGATGTGCCACCTCTTTGAGAAGAGGCCATGTAGAAGGTGCTGACAAGTCATTAAACTTACTGCTTCTGTCTACACCATTAGTTGCTTTGTTGCAAGATGCCTGTAGTGTAGCAGTTTCTTAAGGTCAGCATCCCTGTATGCCACACAGCTATCTCAATTACTTAAGCATTAATTACCCACAGAGTATTAGCTGCTTCCGCAGCAGGTGAAAAAAATGAGGTGCACAGAAAATAAGCAATTAATCCAATGTGACTGGAAAAAAACTGGAAGAAGGGCTCAAAACATGTGCACCAAGAGTGTCTGTCCTCTTTCTGAAGAGGCTCTTAAAGCACGTCCTGCTTTGCCTCCCGAGCCTCTGCAGTCTGGCTGAGATTGATGAAATGCCAGCAGTGACATTTGCTTCAGGTTAACTTCATCTCCCAGAGACTCCAGTCACACAAGATAGGAGTGATCAGTCAGGTTTTTTTTCTGGCCTCCTTAAGGTCTCTCTGATAAACTTTTAATATTTGGGGTATGGAGAAGTGTACATGCCAGCCTGACCTGTCCTGTGGCCACCATGTGCTGTCCCTGTTAGCATTGCTGTCACGTTGTTTTACCTCTCTTCCTTAGATTGAAGTTGTCCTGAGGTTTTGGTGAGGGAAAAGGTGTGTTGATTTTGTTTTGCAAACTTTGTGTTTTAAACAAGCTATGTAATATTCTTGTTTGCATACTAAAACTGGAGCATAGGGGAACTTCTTCAGAAGTTGATGGGTGGGGATGTTCTAAAAGAATGGCTGGAGACAATTCTCTATCCACCTGTCTCTATTCTCCTCTGAAAATTAATCACCAAGTCATTCCATTGACTTCTTTTCCTTCTATTCAAAAGCAAGGAATACTGGGCCTTCAAATGACAAGACTAATGAAGAATGCAGTATCTAAGGGGTCTGTCTTGTTCTGAAGCCAAGTTTCCCAGAAGCCAAGTTTTCCAGTCCTTTTAAGGAAAAAGACATCATATCTGTCTGGCCCTGGAGTATCTTTTGCCTCAAGTAACTGCTGAAGTGTGGAGAGGGTTTGTGAGGTCATTGGTTTTACTCTGTTTCTATCAAAAAGTACAAAGTTTTTAAGCTTTGGCAGAACTGGTTACAATGTGGTGTTGTCAATTTTGGCCCAACCCAAAACAGGTTTTGTCTCAGAGTAAATAGTCTGGGAAATGAATAGAGTCAAATCTCTTCAGTTGTGCTGTATTTCTTCATTTGAGCCCTTAGAAAAAGGAGGAATGCTCTCTGGTTAAATTTTACTTTTAGTAATAAAGTCCCTGCCCTAGAAAGGAAAAACTGTTGGATTTTTCTGCTATACTTCTTCAGGATCCCTTTTTGAGTTTTCACAACTTTTTCTTTCTGTTTCTTGTATGATTGGAAAATTAATGACTGCAGATCCAAACTTCTTCAGTAAAGAGCTGCACTATGTATTCTGCTTGTGCTTAGTCACAGTTAGTTTAGTTGTTTTGCAATAAACTATAAAACTCAGATTTTATCTGGTTTATGGAGGGAAACAGTGAAGTGTTGAAGTGTCAGCATCCCTGAACTGCTGCACCTGACCCAGCGAGGCACCTGAAGTGAAATAAGCTTGTGATAGCACAGTAACTTAATTCATTTAAATTTGACTTCAAGAAGGATTTAAAGGATTTAGATTTCTGAGGCAGTGTAGATTGTGGAGGTATCTTATAAACACTGGTAAAAGGTTTTGTGTCAAGTTGCTTTTGGAATGGATATCTTTGCCATTAAGTATGGCATTATGAAATGAGGAAGCAGAAGCCAGACAGTCTTGATTTGTTATCATTGTAGTTTCTTTCCTTTTTTGCCTGAAAACCCAGATCTTACTTCTGCTATTGAATTTCAGGCTTAGGTTATGGGAGACTCAAGTGGTGGTTTCCCTGTTTCAGTCATTCTCATTTCAGTATTCCAAATGTTTTGCACTGAGTTATTGCAGGAATAAACCAGCTCAGCAAACAGAACTGCAATACTTTCAAGGGGTAAATGTTTTATGTGGATTCTGCAGTTGTGTAAATAGGGCTGGTAAGTGACATATCCAGTTTCACTTGCGAAGTTTATTTTAGATTATGGTTTTCTACTCCAGTGTATCATCCACAATACCATCATCTCTCTGAACAATGCCTTCTGGGTATGGTTTTCTACTCTTGACACGTGTAGCTGTGTAGAGGCTTTCCAGTTTCTGTACCTTTCATATGTACACTTTGGTTTTCTTTGTCTGCCTTACTTTATTGGGAAAGGTACTGTCTCCCATACCTAGATGCATTCTGTTTTCTGCCCAGGAGCCTCTCTTCTGTCTTTCCTGAGCTGCAGCAATGTCAATCCATTTAAATAAATTCCAGAAATGCTGTTTAATTGATTACTGGAACACCATGACCATAATGTGACTTCCTTTAAATAGAATACAACTATTGGAAAAGTTTAGACCTCTTCCAGATGACTCAGGTGGGATTATTGTCTGTGGGTTTAAAATTGTTAAATCAAACATGTAAAGTCAGATGACTTGTGCAGAATTTGAGTGAGGGTCCCTGTGCCTCAGACCATGCCATGTTCTCCATATGGTGATTTTTTTGAGCCACACAGGGCCTGCAAATAGGATTTTTTAACTCTGCACCACGCTTGTTTTCTCTGGCAAGATGTATAAATTGACCAGCACCTCACAGAGTGACCTTTACACGTGGGATTACATTGCCTGTTTAGGTAATGTGCTATAACCCTGTCATTATCTGTGTTAAAGATCTTGGACAATGACTGAATGTTACACTCTTTCTACTGGCTGGTATCTGTGTATTGTAAAAGTTAGTGCAACACTAGACCGTTCTGGTCTGATGCCAAGGGCAAAAGTATGTGTTCTTTGCCAGGAACATGAATAATATTTTAGACACCTTGGACTACATTCACATGTTTGAACACACGTAACCCTTCTTGGCATCATTTCATCAACTGAACTGTGGTAATTTTAATAGTAGTCTTTAGATACAAAATGTAAGAAATTAAAACTCAAAAATTAAAATAAATGGAACAACCCCCTTGGAAATAAGAAGTCTTTCTGATAATATGCATTTTAGGATGAATACATAAAATTAGAGACTGTGGGGGAGGGGAAAAAAAATCAGTAAAATTCTTTCGTTTAGGCAATAATGAAGAGACTTTAAGCTTTGCTTACTATTGCATCACAATCAGTGAGAAGAATTCAGCCTGACTAGTGAAGAGGCTGCTGTGGTGTACATGGCTGTACATGATGGTGGTGTTCCAGCTGAGAAGGGACTGACCATTTCTCCAGTGACAGGAAGTTTTTGAACTTGACCAGCTTTTGAACCTAATCCAGTGTTAGAGTTACCTTGCTTTCTGCTGCATAATTTAGCAGTGGAACTGGAGATGCCTTTTTTAAGACTCTCTTCTCCTTTCCAGAGAGGCTGAAAAGACCCTGCCTGTTTCATCTCTGCCAGTTAGCAGAGGGTTTCTTGATCATGCTTCAAGTTAAGTACAAGAGAGAGCCCTGTGCTCGCACACACCAGTGATCCTGAAAGCTCTGAGAGCTTGTTTGCTCCTTTTGTAACAATAAATAACAACTAACACTGAGGCACTGGATTTAACTCAGGGCAGTAATTTCAGCCACTCATCTGAAGCAGAAGTGTTAGTGGAATGACAAGAAGTTAAAAATGTTGGCAACAAGATGAATTTTTCATGCTGTGTCCTCAGATTTTGGGTGCAGATTGTGATCCCAAGAATCCAGAAAGCTTAAATCACCTTTCTGGACATCGGTGTAGAGAAGTATTGAGATGATGCTTCAAACAGATTAAATTAAGCATGCTGAGCATTTGAAGTATTTCTAGCAAGGGGAAAATAAATTGGGATGTTTCTGGAACCAGAAGGAAAATACAAAAAGTCCAAAGAATCTAATGAAATCTAAAGAACAAAGGAACCTCTCTGTAAGCAGGTTAATGAGCTATTCAAATTGTCTGCCCACAAAAACTTAGAAGAAGGTGAACAGAAAAACAAAGCAAATCTGAAAGGCTAATATTTATCTGGAAAAGCTACTGTTGACCAGAAATTGAGGTTACCAGGTGTTAATTTGCTGACTACCTCACTTAATTGAGGAAAAATTAGAAGGAACCAGATTGTGCTCACACCTTTTTTCTCAGTTCTTTAAAAAAAAAAATTATAGTGCAAAATGATAGAAGAGATATAAAAGTGGGTGGTGGGAGTGGGATAAAATGGCATCTGTAGCATCCTGTATCATCTGCCAGCACTACTCTGTTGACAGCTGTACTAATTGGGCATACAAGAGCTTATGCCCCTCTCTGATTTCAGTATTTTGTTAGAAAAGTTGCTGTCAAAACTGAAATATGAATGTAGGAAGTAGCCCAACTTCCCTAGATTGAGACATGTAAGTATTTTGGAAGGTGTGCAGAGACAGGTGTTCAGAAGTGTTTCTGAGGCAAATGAATTTGGCTCATGAATTAAAACATCACAGTCCCACATAATTGTTTTGTCACCAGACTAATTAAGCCAAGGGTTGTCCTTGTTGTGAAAGGGGACCGCTCACCTCTGCCATCTGTTGGGACTTGACAAGAGCCTGCTGGAAGAGACTTTGCCTTCATCCCTGTTCTTGCCATGCTGCAGTTGGAGATGCCTGACCTTTTACAGCTGTGTTCCTGGATAAAGAGTAAAACTTCCCCGTTCCAGGCAGACACATATACAAGTATTGCAAATAGGGTTATGACTCAACCTTTCCCTGGGGACTCAGCGCTGGAGCGAAGGCGGAGCGGGGAACAACACAGAGCCACAGACCAAAAGTGCTTAGAATTTCCCATCCTTAAATCAGCATCCTTGTAATCTAACAGAGTTAAAAGATGAATCAACCCTACAAAAATGCAGAGCTGCTTGTGATTTGTTGGAGGTGCAGGGGAATGGCAGGAATAGTACAGGGACTGTGGTAATCTCTTGGAGACATACCAGGCTCAGCATTAACAGACAGAGATCCAGTGCCAGAGACATCAAGCTTTCTAGAACAGAAGAGATGCCAAAAGCTCTGTTTGGGTTAGAGGATACTGAAGGGAAAGCCTCAGGGGTAATGGATCCTTGCCCAGTGAGCATAACCCCTGTCCCTGCTGTAACCTTGTGCTGAAGAGAGACTTTGCATTTTCAGAAATATTTAAATGTCACATAAGCTTTTGGGGGTTTAAACTTTGCTCACAGTAGATGGTGGGTTTTGCTAATGGTCCTGGAGAAGAAATAGTATTTATCTCCTTGTTTAGTGTTAGAGGGAACAGACATACTGACTGGAATACATAAAAGGCAGGAAACAAATCTATCTGAATGTGTGATAATGTCAGAACTCTTTTCCGTAGGTGATGTGAGGCTGGACTTAGTCAACTACTGATCAGCTGCAAGCTGGGAGAGAGTTACTGGAGGCTGGAAGATTCTTCTAGGAATCAATATGCTAAATATATCGAGGAAGATACATTACAGACAGGAACACTTCCCGTTGATTGCCTGTGTGCTGATGAGGCTGGGAGTGAGGTGGCCCCGTTCCCAGCTCAGGCATCTGTTGCCTGTGTGGTTCAGTCAGAGGTGATGCTGCACTGACTCCTGGCAAGTGGGTACACAAATGAGAGTGAAATGGCTTCAACTTGTTTCACATCAGCCACCAAATATCCATTGGCATGGGCTCCTAGATAAAGCCAGTCTGGAACAAAGCATTTTTGTGTAGAATGCCAAAAAAAAGAATCCTATGCTTTTGAATGACCCAGTCTCCTGAACTTCATCCAACTCCACCCTCTACAAAATAAAAGAAAGACACAGAGCTTTAATGCCTTCTGAGGACATATCTATGTCAGTTCAAGACTATTTAATAAACTCTTTTGAAGTCTTCATTCTTAACCTACCTCATGGCATTGTGTCAGAAAGCAGCACCGTGTATTCATACTCTAGGCAAATATTCTAGAATAATTTAACCCTAAGGTGATGTGCTTGGGAGCTCACCTCCATGGAAGTAACTACATTTAAAGTGTTGCTCATAGTGAGGAAAACCAGGTAGCTCTGCCCTGACATCTTTTTGCTTTTGATTCAGCACCATGCACTGGACCCATTGTTCCCCAGCCACTGTGGCCTTTGAGCCAGAATAGCTCTGTGGAAGACCTTCTTGTTAGCAATCCTGTGGTAGACAGCAAAGGAAAGCTGAGCTGTCTGGCAATAAATCCTAACAAGCAGAGCTAGTTTAACTGGTCAAGCTTTTTTTTTTTTTTTTTCCCTCCCTAGAGTGCCAGGCTTTAATTGTCTGAAAATACCAAATCATTGTAAGCAGAGCCAAGGGTTGAGGAAACAGATACCCAACTCCAGCAGTTCTAGGGTGTATTCCTGGATCTGCTTTCCCAGACTAAATATTAATTTTAGCTGTAAAGCACTAATCAGCTGCAAAGAAATCTGGTGCTCAAGATAAACTGTTCTGTTTTCTGCTTTTCTTGGTGATGAGTTATTGTGTGGCTCTTAGTTCTAAAGAGAACAGCACTGAGTACAGTCACACACATTTCCCATTGATTGGTTGATAGGAAAAATGGATTGTGTGTGTGCTGTACAGTGACTGTACATAGCTCTGTGAGCAGCATCGTGCTGCTTTCTCTCGCAATGTACCTATTCATCAAGGGTAAATAGCTGCTGTTTGCTGCAGCAGGGCTGTGGGAATCAGTGAGTAAACCCTCTATGGAATAAACCCCAGGCAGTTTGCAAACAGCCAGAGCTTCCAGCTCCTGGCTGAACTGAAGAATCACAAGTGTGAAACGCACTGCGAAAACATTTTTGCCAGTGAAATGTGTGTTGTCCTGGTGGGAAGAAGGGCTCAGAGAAATTGCTTCTCTGCAGTTCAGAGCGTGTGGGTGTCCAGTCCCCACACAATTTGCTAGAGATGCCTGCAGACTCTGCCTGCTGCGAAAGAGATTTTGCTCTTTAGGTACTTGAAAACTCTTGGGTGCTTTATGCTGTAACACCAAATGTTCCACATAACCTGCCACGTGCCTGTTTATCAAAATACAGAAAACTTAAGCCCTGTGATTTAAACGCATGCACTGTGTACATGGGAGCAATAGGAGACATTGCTGAATTCAGGGGGGTGGAGGAAAGGTGCAGAAGGCAACTCAGAGGCTTGAATGACAGTATTCCTGTATTCATTTATGTTGTCTTCCTGCAGGTATCTGAAAGCATACCCTGGAGTTACAGAAAGCAATAGGTTAAAATCATGTTCTGTGGGTATGTTTCTTCTAAATCCAGCTGAATGTTTTGAGGTTTTAAGAGCTGGTGTCAGTTAAGGAGAAAAATGAATTTGTGGCAAAAGACTTGGAGTCAGGAGGCTGAGGCTTGTTCTGGCTCTGCAGTGCATTTCCCATGTGACTCTGGAAGTCACAAAATCCTTTTGTTGCAGTTTCCGATTCTTAGTGCAGGGATAGGAGTCTTTTTAGAGGCATGGTAGCATCTTTACAATTAATTGGGCATTAGTACCTTACATCCAAGATCTGTGGTGAAAATTCCAGCACTGGTATCTGAAAAACAATTGCCAAAGTCAGCACAGCTTTTCAGGTTTCCTGAAGAGCTTGCTTAATTTTGGTTACTTAGAGTAGCATGTTCAAAACAAAACCTGGGGGGAGTCTTTGGGTATTGCGTGTATTCCTCCCATCACACTGACCTTGACTTTAAGTGGCCTTTGAGGCAGTTCTGAGGTGCTAGTTCAGCCTCAGCTTCATTTTAATATACTTGTTTAAAAACCCTTGTGAGTGTGTTTATTTGCAATTCAACCGTGTTGCTCTTTTTCTCTGCTGAATTCATTTTCTTGGTGCTTTAAAGGATTTCGTTGTACAGCACAGTTGTCACTGAGGATGGGAAGTGTCACTCAGAGTAGAAGCAGATAGCAATAAAATTACTGTGTTCCCGCAGATTCACTTGAGTGCCAACTCCCATTTCTGACCTGTCACATAATTGGGACCAGCCCTGACCTGTGTAGGTGGGTGACCACCAACACAGCTCATTACAGCTGTCAGGTTGGATTTTTTTGGTGGGGCTGTTGTCAGAGGGAGGTGAATGTGTTCTGCAGTAGAGAAGCAGGAGGAGAGAATCCTTTCTCCTTTTACCCTTTCTTTTAATTTTCTGCCACTGCTCCCCATTTTTCTTGCTTTCTGCCTGTCCTGTTGTGTACTGTTGGGGGTAAGAATAAAATGGTTTTCATTCAGAGCAGGGAGAAGGGAAGGATGCTTTGTCAAGATTAAATACTTGTGGAAGTAGAAGTATTAAATTTTGGGATTCAACAGGCCTGACACCTTAGCTTTGTGCTTTGTTCCTATATCCTTTTTGTGTATTCAGCATGAATACCTGGAGGCATAGGAAGCCAGGCTGCCCGTCTGCCAAATAAGATTGAACTTGCTGTATCAATAGGTACCTAGTTAATGGAAGGGTTGCATTTCTTCAGGGTCTATAAAGCACTTAAAGGTCGTTGAACTAAAGACCATGTAAATGCAGCTGTTGCCAAGATGAATTAACTTGTGCTGCAGGAACAATGAATCCATTTAGGACCGCTGAAACCAAGATTTTTGTTACAAATTTTGGATCACAGAAGTACTAGAGTGTGGTGGGGTAAAATGCAGAGGTTCACCAGGGAGATGTGGAGTTTTCTCCCAATTTAATTTCTTTTGTTTTGCCTCTCTGCTTACAGATTCTCACAAACACAAAGATAAACACAAAGACCGAGAACACCGGCACAAAGAGCACAAGAAGGACAAGGAAAAAGACCGGGAAAAGTCCAAGCACAGTAATAGGTGAGGAAAAAGTGGATGAAGTCTTTGTAGGCTAAAACACCATTGAATGTGCAGTCTTCCAAGAAGCACTCTGATAATAAATGAGTATGGAATTGCTACATTTTGAGTGTGGTTTTTATGAGTGTAGGTGCTTTAAGCCTGATTTTTGTCATTGCCTGCATTTCGGTGTGGGTGGCTGAATGTTTCCATGTTGCAAATGTGAGATGATACTAATGTATAAAAGATTATTGTAGCTTAGTGTTGTTAAAGGTGTAGAAAACTAGCCTCACCTTCATGCAGGTTGATGGGTTTTGTTCATAATCTTTTGTGTGTGGTTCCAGTTGTTTGCCAGAAATGTGGAGCTCTCTTCATGCTGGTGTAAATCCCCACTGCTTTAGCACAGGGAGACCCCCATGTGGCTACTAAGCCTTCTCATAATTAGAAAGATGGTGGTGTCCTTGCCTGCCACCACAGTGGCTGAGTATCTCAGCTGTGTGAGGCAGCCCTGGGAAACTGCTGGGTTAGATGGATCCCAAAGGACTGTGTGCTGTTCTGTGTGATTTATACACTGCACTGCCACTGGATGTTTGATGCCAGTCACTTGCTAGGTCACCCACATTGATGTGATGGCCTGTAGCTCTTGAGCTGCTGAATTCCTTGGTCCAGTTGCTCTCTAGCCTGGGCTGTGAGCTGCAGGAACCAGGGTGTGGAGGTCTGTGTGATGATTTGGTGTGGTGGAGCACAGGGCAAGTATGTCACAGCTAAGATGTTACTCAGGGAAATTTTCCTTGTTGTAACTCCTGACACACAAATGTCATGGAGCCTAAATTGGCACCAAAACTTGGAAAAACTAGTCCATGGAGGGCGAGTTTTTGGTGTGACACTTGGTGAATGACAGTGTTTATGCTGTGGGCAAGCGGGTGTATTAAGTAGTTGCTGTGCAACTGTGATAGCACAGCTGAAAAGGAACAAAAAAGTGTGTGTTAACAATGATTTCTATTAAAAAGAAGCATGAAAAGGAGGGAGTCTGTGCAGAATAGTGGGTTTGTCTTATTGGGCTCACACTTGATTTGAATTTTCTGTGATCTTGTGAGAAGTTACACAAGCCTACTGTTCCATAATGTGTCTATGATGGAGAAGAAACCCTAGGCCAAAAAACTTGTATTTGCTGGTTCTCTCAACAAGGATGAAATGCTTTATGCATGCTCTTTGCCTTTGTTCACATGTCTATATTGCCTTGATTTTTAGTTTTTATTTTCCTGATCGTCATCATGCACCACAAAACTGACTGCCTCACGTTTCCAAATGTTCATTGCTTTGCTTGAAAATCCATTCTCCTGAAATCTTAGCACAGCACATTCTTTTGTAAGGAGTAATGTAAGCACTGTCTTTAAATTCCCAAATTCATTAATGCTTTGACTTCATTTGTGTAGGAGTTGGAAATGGTCAGCATGGTTTTAACTGGAAGAACTAATTATGGTTCGTAACTTGAAGCTGACTTTGCAAACAATAATTACCAAAAGAGTGGAAAGAAGATAGAATGGCTGTGATGTTTTGTGAGGTGGAGCTCAGGAGGTGACATGTAATCATGCCTTATCTTGAAATACTTCCTTCCTCCCTACCATGTTGTCTTGAAATCCCTCTGGGAAATGCATCATGTTTTCTAGGCACTGTGCCTAATGCTCCCAGTTGTTTTCATGTCTCTGTTAAGTGCTTGTGTGTCCTGTGAGCACAGGATCTGCTGCATGCTGGGGTCCCAAAACAAGGTCCCTCTCTGTGGGTGGTGTCACTGAGTGCATGCATGTGCAGGGGTTTGTTCAAAGCATTTTTGGGGAGAGATAACACCATAATGCTTTGCCCCCCAGGTTCTTGCACAAGGAAGGGCTTCTCTCTCCCAGACTGATGCACACTCTGCCTTTCAAAGCTACTACCTTAAAAATGAGTGTATTATATTGCTGAATCTAGAGATTTGGTTTTGAAGGTGGTTCTCTGGAAAGTTAACATACATGGACATGTCTGTGATCCTCTTGAGATCACTCCTTTAGGAACACTCCAGAATCTTCACTATCCCATTTATGCTCAGTCGTTCACAGGGTACCTGGCTCTTTGCTGTGTAAAAACAGCAGACCTGTAACAAAATTTCATAGAAATAATTGAAATTTAAACATTTCTTCCCTAAATGCTTTGATTCAGCTGTCACCCATGCAATTCCATAAATGTAAGTTGCTGTGAGAATCGGATTTTAGATTACTGTTGTTTGAAAGAAAAATGCCTGCCTGTTTGTACTGAAGTTTCTCCTTTGACAGTGAGAAACAAGCGAAAAATAGCCATGAATCTGGTAGAAATTAAAAAAAAATTCTCCAGGAAACAAGAACAGGGTGGGGGGTTTCAGTGATTTTTACCCATATGAAGAATTTTTAAAGCACTTTATAAAAGGCTGTAAATTAATCTTTTGGAAAAGTTTATCTTAGATTTATCGAATTGAATGTAAATCTTCAGAAAATCCATTCTGTATTTCAGAAGAGCTGCTGTGTTGCTGTATCTTTGGTAGTTCTCCAAAGAGGTTGAATGGTGCTTTAGCAGAAATTGAAGGCATTGTTTTCTGGGGGACTTGGATTGGTACCTGTGTGACATTTTATCCGTGGTATGTGAAGAGCCCCTGATTGCATTCTGAGAAACACAGTGCGCACTGAGCACATCTAGGAGCAGTGTGTGGTTGTGTGTGAAGCAGATCATTTTTGTGTCTGTCTGTAATAGTTTGACAGTTTCATTTCCTGTCCTGTACTGAAAAAAGGCTTTTAAAATAAAACCTGCATCAAGAAGAGAGAACAACTCCAATACAGGAGAATAAATGTTTCTTGTATCCAGACTTTGAAGGATCTAAACTGCCAAGATAAGTCTCTGAAATACCTAAAATAGACAATTTTGATTTCATATGACAGAAGTGTGTGGAGTGGTATGTAGAACTTCTTAATTTTGGTTCTTGCTTTCCTCCTCTCCCACTCACAAGATGACACTTCTGTGTCTTAACCACTCATTTACAGCTGTAGTAAACTGGGAGAGAACATTTGTGTGCCTCAGACCTCCCTGTCACCCCTCAAGGAAAGAAAATACAAAGCCCACTTAAGAACAGTCTGTATCAAGGAATAAATACACATCACAATCCAACAAATTGTGGGTTTTTGCTCATTTTCTCAGCCGTGTACTTCCTGGTCTCCAAACAAAAATCTAATACACATCCATTAAATATAAATGTCAGTGGTTATAAAAATAAAATGAAACAAATCCCATGTGGCAATAGGTTTCTGATCTGTGGGAGTTGAGTGTTTCAGACAAGTAGACCACAGAAAATAATGGAATAACAGGTCCTTTGAAGCCAAGCCTTGTCAGGGAGCGGGTTGGAGGTGCTGGCAGTAACAGGTGTGTCTGTGCCAGGTGTCCTGGGCACTCTGCAGGGAGGGTGGGCTGCCAGGAGCTGGCTGTGGCAGGGGAGGGCAGTGCAGAGGCTGCTCTGCAGCGCTGAGCTTGCTGTCAGCCTGACAAGCACCGGAGCCGCAGGAAGAAAATCTTCTGTCAGATTGCATATTTCCTTCATTTACTAAATCTCCTGTGATCACAGCTTGGGATGAACCGAGGCACAGCACACAGAAGGGATTGCCAGACCTGATCTTCACTGGCATCTTCTAATTTTATGGTTTTGCTAGGAAAAACACAGATTCCAGGCATTTGCTAGCCATGGATGAAGACAAATTTCAGTTCAGATTTCTTGCACACCTCCCCTGGTTTATTGTGCCATCCTGATCTGCTTGGAATGGTGCATGTTGGGGGCAGGAAGAGGCAGGGATACCCAATGTAGGGATAAATGCAATTTTAAAAAAGACTTCACACCTGCTGTTTGCTAGCACAGGTGAGTTTGTTTTTCTGCCCCACTTTTGTGCACAGTTCACCTTGAGCAGTTTTCTATTGTGACACTGCTTTCCAGTAGTGAAAATTTTTGCTTTTTAATGACTAGTCTACTTAATTCTCACATGTCCATAGAAACCATGTGCTAAGTATGATCCTCATTTCAATGTGTGGATATTGTTCTTATTCCTAAAATTTGATTAGTCCAGCTTTTTATCGTGTTCCTCTTGTTGAAGGCTTGATCTGTTATCTGTGAAAACACTGCTTTCACCACTGAGAAGAATGATTTCAGGTTGTTATATTGCATTGCCAGAAACCCAGCAAAACCTTTGGGGCTCACGTGTTTATTCCCTGTAATTCCATATGATAACCCTCTAACAGCACAATATCCTGCAAGGCAGCAGAAAACCTGTCCTTCCCTGGGGTACTGCTGCTTTGGAAGTGCTCCCTGCACAGGCAGCTCTCCCTTGGTGTGCATTAGCCTGGATGTGATCACAGGTTTCCATTAATACTGGATTGCGTCAAAGGAGACAGGGGCTGTGTCACCTGTGCCCTGTCCCCATCGTGGTTTTAGGCTGCACTGAAATCACAACTCCCTGTTATTTTACGCTTCAGTTGTGCTGCAGCAGCTCCCGAGTAGGCACAGCTCCGATGGCAACCGGCTCTGGCACCCGCTAGTAGCAGATTCCCTGTCACGAGCTAATTACAGCAGAGAGAGGAAACAAGAGACACTTTAGATACAGCATCCTTCCCAGCTTGTGGTTTTGAAGCTGGAATGGAAAAGGCCTGGGAAGGGATTATTAACGTACATAAATGGCACCTGAAGAATGCAGTGTTAAATTACTGCGAAGCTGTTGCAGTTTGAAGGAGGAAGCTGTGATCTGCACATCTGCTGTTCTTTGGAAACACTTTCCACTTGTGACTTTCCCATGTGATCTCGGCCTGAGCAGCTGCTGCCAGGTGCTTGGGCTCCCTTCCTCTCCCTCTCCTCTCTCCTACAGGCAGGGGAAATGGCTTCTTCTGATGCATTTTCTGCTTCATGTGCTTCAGCCTGAGCTCTCCGCAGCCTTTAGATGTCCTTGTTTACACTAAAACTGTAAATGGAAGGCAGTAAGCAAGCTGGCACAAAGGATGGAGTGCTTCAGGAAATGTGTGTACTCACCTGGCCTTTGTCTGAACTAAGCCAGTAGTACCATGATACACCTGGAGATGATGTAATCCCTGTTCTGCCTGTGTTAATGTGATCTCCGCTGCACTTGGTTGCCTTAAAAACACGCAAACAGTGCAGGTTTAAACACCTCCAGCATTAAACACCTTCAAGAGGCACAGCTCTGAGTCCTGTTGCAGTGATGCAGCTGCAGTGGTCTGGGTGAGGAGGAAGACCTTACTTTGCCAGCAGGGCTGGGCATGAGCAATTGTTATGATCCAGTTGTCCTGTTTTCAGGCTGACTTCCCCTGGAGCTTCCCTCTATTTTGCGGGGGTTTTGCTGTCCTACTTCCATGACTCCAAGCTGGCTTCTTGGCAGAGAGGTATGTGCAGCAAAGGTAACAAAGGATTCACAGAGCTCTGAACAATGAATTCAAGATAAAATTAGCGGTGTGCATGTGATCTTGAGACCATTTTGCTTGGTTTCTTTAAAGAAAAGTGATTTTTTTCATCCAGTTTTGAATTGACCAGGAAGACAGACTTCTGATCTTTAAATTGTTCCCATTCCCTCCTAATAATAGCTTTGGGATTGTCTGAAATAGCTTTCTGATAGAAGGCTGAAACTCCATCTTCAGAGTAAGGATGGCATCCTGTTGCCTTCTCTTTTCTTTTGATATTAGTGTGGTAGTTAAATTGTGTTCCCTGTAGGCTCACATGTATGTCTGAGCCAAATGAAAGACCAAATCAGCTCAGCTTGACTGCAGTTAATATGCAAGCAACTTGCTTTGCTTTGGGAGAAAAAAAGAAGTTCCTCTTTTAAGGATTATTGCTTGAGGCTTTTGTTACCAGCTCATTTCCAAGGGAGCTTTTCTGGGAGATGGAGATTTCCATCCCTCCAAGAGCAGAGGGGCACAAGCCTTTTTTGATGCACATGTCAGAAGTTTTGTGCTGCGTTGTTCAAGAGCTGTGGTCCAGTGTCTGGAAACACACAGGGCTGGCAAATAGGCTACTTACAAATAAGGGAAAGAAATTTATGCTCTCTTTCAACATTGGAGTGAAAAGTACATGATACCAGATTTTTATCTAGGGAATTCCTTCCAGTCACCGTGAGCAGCAGCAAGCAGGACCTCGAGACCAAGCCACCAGTGCTGATCTTTGGAAAATGAAGCTGCAGAGTGAAACTAGAGACTGAGTTTCCTTAGGTTATCTGAGCCCACGTTGCTTGGGTGAGAAATTTACTGCTCATTCAGAGCAAAGGGGAAGGATAGTCTTAGGATTAAAAAATTAAAGTAAGACCAACAACTAAGACTGAGTCAGGAAGCCAGACTTCTTGATTCTGGCTGAAAAATCTGAGACACTGTGCTGAAAAATTTAGATTAGATTGCATGACAGCTTTTCAATGCTGGCCACTTACTCTCTGTCAAGAAGGATGTCATTTGAGCTTCTACTTAAACCAGCCTAAGTTTATAGAGGTTTTAGCACTTTTTTTATTCTAGCTGTAGTTCTGTAAGCATTCAGCTCACAAATACTGTCTCTGCCTCTCTAGGCCAATGGGATTTTGTTTCTGTTTTAATCTTAGCTTTGCCAATCTAGATTGTCATCCATTAGTTTGCTTTTAATCATGCTTTGTGTACATCCCAGGGCTCTTCCAGTGTCATACTGAAAGCTGGTGTTTTGGCTGCTAGTGAGGTTTTGGAAAACCAAATGTTTCTGTATTTTGGGGTTTGTTTTTTTTTGCTATTTCAAACTCCCAAGCAACAGCCACTGCCATGAATTTTACCTCAGAGCACTAACTCCAGTGGTTGCAGTGTGTACCATGCTTTAACAATACAAATTAATGTCTGAGTGAAACATGTTATTTCAGGTAGGATTTAAATGTCAAATAAGAAAAAGAAAGAGTCAGAATATAAACACAAGTAGACTTGGAAAGAACAAGATGGATCCGAGCCTTGTGTGTATTTATGGGGTTTTTTTAATGTTAGAATTGAAGAATCACAGAATGGTTTGGGTTGAAAGGGACCTTAAGGCTCATCTCATTCCACACCCTGCCATGGGCAGGGACACCTTCCACCAGACCAGGTTGTCCAAGCCCTGTCCAACCTGGCTTGAATACAGAGATGGGGCATCCAGAACTTGGATCAATAAAGGAAGGTTGAATATTGATCATTGATATTGAACGTCAGTCTTAAATCTTTGGTAAATGGGGTACCTGGCATATAGATACCAGTGCAAGATATCAAGTCAGAGTTTCCAGACCTTCCTGAGTTTAAAAATTATCGGTACTGTGTGGGGTTTTTGCTTTCAGTCAAGGAATCTGATTGGAGCAAAGGAAAATTACATAGGTGCCTTGAGTTTGGAATACTGATGAATAAACAGGGTACAGAAGCTGGATGAGAGGTCTGAGAGCAGGAACAGCAGGCATGTTGTGGATTTCCAGGATCCAGTGTCAGGATGTTCCGTGTCTGTACTCGCATGTCCTGAGCACACTGTACATAACATGATCTGCTGGGTAAGAATAGTCTGCAGTTGTTGAGTCTGCTCACAGGCAACATGTGGTGCTGTGTGTCTAACTGCAAGCATTCCTAGAGTGTCTGTTGCCTTTTGATGTTCAGATAGGTCTTCACTGCTTTGTATGAAGAGGTTGCTAGAGAGTTAAAATGAAACTGGTTTTTCTTGCTGCTGATCTCTTAGTGTCACACAATATGTGAATATACTGATTTCCTTCAGAGATGGATTTTCATGCTTTAGCTGCTTGAGCTAGAATAGCTGGTGTGTGTTTATTCAATTTATTCAATGTATATTTATTGGAGTGTTATTATTCAAGCTGCTCTGGGCTTGAATTATTTAGACCTTTGGCAGGTTCACATGCATTTGTCCATGCTGGCGTCTGCAGTTGTAAGCTGGGTTGTGGGTTGGTGTGTTTGTGTCTGTGATTGTGCCTTGCTCCTCATCAGCACAGACTGTGGGAACTGGTTAATGTGCTGCTTGCTCTCTGTAGCCATCAACCTTTCTGCAGTCTGTTTCTGTGACAAGGAAAACTCAATCTGTAATTTTTAAAAATCATACTCTTGCCCAGCATTCCCAGCTTGTTTTTCAGGGCTGTGTTCACCCAGATTAGTTTGGGCTTGCACCTGAGTGTTGAAATAACTGAAATAAGGAAAGTGCCTTTTTCTAGGAAAGCTTTGTAGTGCATTTTGTAATCCTAAGGAGAAGCACAGTGTGTCCCAGAGAACAGCAGTGATGGGAGTCAAGTGCTGAGAAGGGCAAGTGTGAACAGGCAGCATGAGGAAGGCAGCTTGGTTGGTGCCTATCCATGCTGATTTACACCATGCCTTTGACTTGCTAAAGCCCTGGGTGACCTCAGGGAGTCCACACAACCTTATAAGTGTGTATTGAAGGTCTGTAGAACTGCCAGGCTTGTTGCTTGGCTTCCACACCACTGCTGCTAATCCTTGTGGCCAGTTCTTGATGTTTCTATTCTGAGTCTCCTGAGAGTATTGCCTCACTTTTTGGCTTCGAGGTTTGTCATTCCATGAGAAACCTCGTTTTCATTTCTTCTGTGTTCTGACTAAAGATTCTAGGTATTTAAACTCTCAATACTGCTATTCATAACACCAGAATAGTTACAGTCCAGACTCTCACTTGGAAACACCTTTGCAGGGTTCTTGCCCCACAGGATGGGGCTGTTTGAGCAGAGCTGTGCTGGCTGTGGTGGCATCAATAGCTCCAGCTGAGGACTGCAGCATTATTCCTGCCTTTTCTGTTTGACTTTGCATAAACACAAGGACATCACATATCCTGTTTGCTCTGGTTTTCCCATCTGTTTGGGAATAATAGAGATCAGCGGTTTTCTCTTTAAGTTCCAGAGATGAGAGCTGCTACAATGACAAACTGTTGTCTGAGCAAAAGCTGACACGGGCATTGACGGGGCTGCCGGCTCTGTTCCAGTGACCTTTTATGTGGGCTAGGAAAAGAGGAAAAGCAGAGACAGTGGGAATTCATCCTAAAGTGTTGAGCTTTAAGTGTAGCAGCTGTGGATTTCCTCAGCAATCCAGGGTTTCCTGAAATGGAGGCTTGGCAACTGGGATTTTGTGGTATCCCTCCTGTTCTTCCTCCCAAGGAGAATGGGTCGTGCCTGACAGGAGACTGTGGTGGATCTTCCTGTTAAGGTGATCCCTTATCTTCTAGGGTTTGTATCAAAACCTGTGACTCTTTACCCCTGGAAATTGTATTAGTCAAATCTCCTTGTGTTCTCCTCTGCAAACACGCTCTCTTGTCTTGCAGTGAGCACAAAGATTCCTCGGAAAAGAAACACAAAGACAAGGAGAAAACCAAACACAAAGATGGCAGCTCAGAGAAACACAAAGACAAACACAAAGATAAAGACAAGGAGAAGAGAAAGGAAGAGAAGGTGGGTGTCCCCTGTCGGGGAGACAAGAGAATGGGTCTGGCTTATAATACTGAATAGTACAAACTCAGTGGGTTAGATACAGCTTGTACTTCTGAGTTTTTATCGACTTGAAGAGAATTATCCCTCTGCTAACCCAGACACTTTGTTTGTGGAGTGCTAGGTATTAACTCCTAAGGGCTTTATCTGCAGGTATGTGAATAGAAACACTTCCACTGTGGAGCTGTGTGTTCTGACCCCACGTTTTCTCCCATTGCATTTCACTTTGCCAAGCTTGGATTCAGAGACAAGGGAGAAAAATCAGTCATATCACATTCAGTCCATGCAAGAACAAACTATATACTTCATTCCAATTTGCTGAGGAACTTGGAGGGCCAAAAAGTACTGGTTTGACTAAGACTTGCAGAAAATGTTGACTCTCTGTCGTGTTGATCACTGAGGACTACAGGAGATAGTCACAGTTCTGCAAGTTAAATACTCGGTGTTGTTTGTTGGAAAATGCTAAACAGCTCCTACTTTTTATGTTTTTCAGATGAAATCATCTTCTGGTGATATAAAAATAAAGAAGGAGAAGGAAAATGGTTTCTCCAGGTAAGAAATAAAGTCTATAATTCAGAAAGAGCTGCAGTTTGACTTTGTATTGCTCAGTGTTTGAATCCTCTCAATTGGTTTAGAGAAAAAATTTGAGCTCTCGTAAGCCCTTCAGAAGATATGTTCTTCTCAATTATGAGAATGGGTAGATCTGCTTACCCAGTAACTGGAGATGGGAGCTCTGGAATACCTGGTGTCTGCCTGCACATGCTGTGTTTGTCTAAGTATTCAGGAGCTGGGTTCTGCTGAGGACAGACTGAACTATGGGAACACTGGTAGCTGGATTTGAAAGAACCTCTGTTGTAAAAACGGAACTTGAACCCTGCAGACAGCTTGCTGGAGACAGGACCCAGTTAATTGCCTCTGTGTGTCTCTCCTGCTGTGACTGCAGCCTGAAGCCTTTGCAGGGGAGTGACAAGAGTGACGTGTAAAATCAGAAGTACCTTCAGGAAATGCATGGATGTCCTACTCCAGTACTACATTCTTGCTTATAATAGAACCTCAAGTGTTGTATCAGTCATTGCCAAGTAGTCTTATTAAAAACCTGAAGTGAGCAATTATTAGAATAGTACCTTTTCTTAATAGTCCATCAAGATCTCTTTTGACTTGTTTACAATCCAGACACTGGTTATGTTTAAGATGCTAAATCCAGTCCACTGACTGACTGAAGGTGTGTGGTATGGTGGATGTATGCATCCATCCGTATCTGTTAGTCAAGAACACCACTTGGTTCATGGATTCTTTCAGTTTATGAGTCCACTTAAAAATCAAAACAAACAAAATCTTTCCAGTCTCACCATGTTCTGTGGATACAGAGAGGCTGGGAGAAGGCACCTGCCTGGGACATACCTTTTAGGTATTCTTTGTTTGTTTTGAATGTGCCCTTTTGACATGAGTTCTTCCACCTGTTTCATTTCCCTGCTCGTATTTAAAAATGCAGGGGAAGGAGTCAGGCTTGGTGCAGGGCAGAGGCGCCATCTCCAGGCCCTTTGGGGAATACTCTGGAAGTAGAAAGCAGTGACATTCAGGTGTTTCATGGTGCAGCACACAGTTAATAACTCTCTCTCGCCTCTGCTTCAGCTCTGTTCAGCAGAATTGCATGATGTGCTAATCTCTCATATCAAGATAGCTGAATCCTCCTTAGGTCCAAGAGCATTTTTTCATTTGTTTGAGAAAAGCCTTGAGGAGCCATCGCATTTGTGCCTCCTCAAGGGCCAAGTGCTGGCTAAGAATAAAGTAATTATTTTCTTTTTTTTTTCCTGCTGAAATAGTCTTTTACAAGTTCTGTAGAGAAGAATGTCCTCACTCAGATGGTTTTGATTTTCTTCCTCAAGACTTGGTATGATGAGCAGCGTTACAGTGTTGGAAACAATGCAAGTCAAGGTTCAGCTTGGTCATACAGCTCCTTTCTTTTCACAGACTCACACTTTATTTCTTCCATTACAAAACATTGTGCAGTATTTCAGTGTTAAAATAGATAAAATTCCTACTGACTTTACACAGAGTAGTTCTGCATTTCTGCCTGAAAGAGAAAATATATTAAGTGGGACAATTACCTTTTTTTCCATAGACATTTTGCAATTGTCTCTGTGCTGCAGACTTGTGTCTTAGTTAATTCCAGACAGTGAAACAGAAATGGCTTCGTAGAGCAGCTTGTTTGTATCTCCCCTGAGCTGCATCTTCCAGCACTGCAGTGGCTTTAGAGCTGTGAAGGAGCAAACTGCTTGTTCTGCTTCATGGACACACTGCCAGCTAACATGAGACTCCCTGATGTCTCCTGCTGACTGTGGTCTACAAAGCTGAATGCTGCTTATTTTAACTCCTGCTTCATCTGATTGCAAAATCTGCACGTTGGCTTGGAAACTGAGTCAATTTGATGTAGAAATGGTTGGTGGGACATGAATAAGGAAGCCCAAGATGGCACTAAGTGCTTCAAAATGCAATTTTGGACTCTCTGAGACATCTTTTTCTTTATGAAGATGAGTGAAATGCTTCTCTGAAACATGGAAATAATGAGTTTGTCTAACAGAATAGTCTCTCTTGCACTCATACTCTATTTTTTTTCTTGTTTGCTAATATCTTGGGACATTATAGCTAAAAACATTGAGGCTAACTTTGTGGTCTGTTGAAAGGGACAGGATTGTTTGCTTCCTGCAGTTTGGACAGTGAAAAGAGACTGATCTGTTTAACTTTGCCAAATCTTTGTTTCCTTTTCTGGTTTTCACATGCCTCAGTATTTAGTTGGCAAAATATTCCAGGGAATAGCTTTCAAATCTTTGTTTAGTTGATAATCTTTTTCTCTCTTAAAAGGCTTAATAAAGATATTGAGTTGAAATTAAATAACATCCTGCATTTGACTCCACACAGGCATTTCTTTTTTTAAGTGTATTTGAAAATGCTGGAAGCTACAGTTGTTTTTACTCAAAACCTCAGAGAAGTAAAATGAACTTCAAGCTGTTGAAATTGAACTTGATGTTGCTTGAGAAATAGCAAATGCACAGTCATTAAATTATTCTCCTTACACTATCTGTGACTATTCAGGAGATGACACATCTCAAGTCTTTAGGGCCTTGTGATGGCAGCACATTTTGTGGAAGATCTGCCCATTTTGCCAATGATTATTTCTTAAAACTTAGTCATTGCCGGTTTCCAAGAAACAACTTCTTTGAAAGTAGAACTGTGTTTCTTTGCTTCTTCTTGCAGTCCACCACGTATTAAAGATGAACCAGATGATGATGGGTTTTATGCATCTCCTAAAGAGGACTCCAAACCCCTGAAGAGACCTCGAGAGGATGATGAGTAAGTGGCGTGGGTGCTGGTGACTTGGATGTTTGCCTTCAGTTTTAAAAGGAAAACGTTGAGGGAACAGGTGGAATTTCAAGTGATCAGCACAGGCTTCTTGAGATGGGTACGGGAGGTCTGAGACCAGACTCCTTATGCTGTTACAAGTTTTCTGAGCAGCACAAGGATAGTATTTGTACTGTGCAAGGCAAAATGCCATTACCTGCCTCTGCAGATGGTGCTGTGAAATGTTGCAGAACTAGTAAATAAAAAGAAAAACCCCAGAAGGCAGGTAAAGACTGATGAAGACTGTAAAACAGAAATGTGAGCACGTGAGGTATTAACATAGCTAAGTGGCTGCAGTGGTTTCTGTTGGGCAGGGAAATGACTGCACAAGAGACAGAAGATGCACTGTCAGCCTGTTAGGAGGCAGGGGCAGGTTTGCCTACCCTGCCTGGCATGGTTTGCCTGGAGTTTCAATGTGTCACAAGTTATTCTGAGGGTTGTTGTCTCCAAGAGAAACACCCATGATATTTGCCTGACATGGAAACCCACTGAAATACAAGCTCAGCTCCATCTCCCTGGGATCTGCCACTGTGCCCATCCAGCTCTTCAGGTAGTTTGTCCTTATTAGCAGTCAGGAGTTAAAGGGTTGGAAGGGTTTTGCCATGGTGGCACTCCATCCCTATGTGTCTCAGTTTCCAAGAGACATGGGTGGGACATCTTTTCTTTTGTGTAATCACTTGCTGCCTTCTGCTAGGTTTGTATGGCTTCCCCTCTCAAGTCTGCAAAGGAAAGATTAGGAATTGGGGTGTTTCTGTGTGTTAGGGAGTGTTTTGTCTGTCTAGAGCTCAAGAATAGTGACAATAAGGCTGAGTGCCTATGGATGAGCATCAAGGGGGAGGCTGGTAAGGCAGATACCCTGCTGGGAGTCTTGTTCCAGACCACCCAAGCAGCATGAAGAGGTGGATGAATTGTGCTGTGAGTGGCTGGCTGACGTTTCACCATTGCCAGCCCTTGTTCTTGTGGGAGATTCTAAAGTGCTGGATACTTACTGGAAACTCAGCACAGCAGAGAGGAAGCAGGCTGGGAGGTTCCTGGAGTGTGTGGAAAAGAACTTTCTGTCTCTGCTGGTAAGGACAGTTGTGGTCTTCTAGGGGTAGTACCCTGCTGGACCTGCTGTTTACAAACAGAAGGGCAGGTGGGAGATGTGGTGGTTGGAGGCTGTTGTGGGCATAGCAAATCAGGAAATTACGGAGTTTTCAATACTTGGTGAAGGACAGGTGTCAACAAATTCTCTACCCTGGACTTCCAAAAGGCAGACTGGCCGTTTCAGGAGTCTGCTACAGAGTGTCCCTTGGGAAACAGCCCTTAAAAACAAAGGGGCCCTGAAAGGCTGGACATACTTAAAGAAAAAAATTTTGAAGACAGAGTTACAGCTTGTCCCCATGTGCCAGAAGATGAGCCAGTGGGGAAGACCAGCCTGGCTGAGCAGAGAGCTTTCACAGGAACTGAAAGAAAAAGGGAGTGTATCACCTTTGGAAAAAAGGGTAGGCCACTCTAAAAGTGCTTAAGGTTGTGTAGAAAGAAAATTAGAGAGGCAAAAGCTCAGTTAGAACTTAATGTGGCCACTTCTGTAACAGATAGTGCTTGTATAAATAATATAATATAATATAATATAATTATATAATTTGTGGATAACACCAAGTTGGGTGGGAGTGTTGATCTGCTGGAGGGTAGGAAAACCCTGCAGAAGGATCTGGACGTGCTGGATCAATGGGCTGAGACCACCAGCATGATGTTCAGCAAGACCAAGTGCCAATTCTGGCACTTGGACCACAACCTTCTGCAGTGCTCCAGGCTGGGGGCAGAGCTGCTGGGAAGTGCCCAGCAGAAAAGACCCTGGGGATGGTGCTCAACAGCAGCTGAACATGAGCCCAGGTGGCCAAGAAGGCCAAGGACACCTGCCTGTATCAGGAATAGTGCGGCCAGCAGGACCAGGGAGGTGATTCTGCCACTTTATTGGCACTGGTGAGGGGCACCACAGGTTCTGGGCCCTCAGTTCAAGGAGGACATCAAGATACAGGAGCAAATCCAAGTTCAGAAGAAGGCAGTGGAGTTCGGGAAGGGTCTGGAGCACAAGTCTGATGAGGAGCAGCTGAGGGGCTCAGCCTGGAGAACAGAAAGCTCAGGGGTGTGACCTTATCATTCTCCAGACATCCCTGACAGGGGGAGGCAGCTGGGTGGGGTTGGGCTCTGCTCCCAGGGAACAGGGGACAGGACAAGAGGACATGGCCTTAAGCTGCACCACGGGAGGTTTAGGCTCGACATAAGGCGAAATTTCTCCACAAAAAGAGTGATTAGACATGGGAATGGGCTGCCAGGGATGTGCCCAGGGATACCATCCCTGGAGGTGTTTAAGGAAAGATTGGAAGTGGCACTCAATGCCCTGGTCTGGTTGACAGGGTGGTGTTGAGTCCTAGGTTGGACTGGATGATCTCAGAGGTCTTTTCCAGCCTCACTGGAAATGAGTCTATGTTTATGTAATTTGCCAGTACTCAATTTCACTGTTGTTAGAACTAGTGGGGGGTGCAAAAATTGAGCCCTGTGGGCAAGATCCCAGACTAATGACTGGAAAGAGAGTTGGGATAGGACATACCTGTAAGGTTATACCCATTTATCCTATCCCATGTAATCACTGCATGGCTGCTAATGCTTTTGAATCGATTTTTCATCAAAGAAGATGTTTACTTCAGCAGGGAAACTGTGGAGAGGTGTTGATAATAACATCTTGTAAGTTTTGTAGGCTGTTGTGCTGTATTGGGATTATTGAGTCTTCTGAGAGAGCAGGGTATAAATTATATTCTTTAGAAATTAGAAACACCAGGTATGCTGCAAGCTTATGCACACAAACTTTGTATGTCTATGATTTCTCTTTATTTGTACTGGAAAATGGATCATCAGCAAGTCTTTTTGTTCTTAGTGCTGACTACAAACCCAAGAAAATCAAAACAGAAGACATCAAGAAAGCAAAGAAAAGGAAACAAGAGGAAGAAGAGGTAATGTGACAGATGAGTTTATTTTTATGATAAAGAAGAGACAGGCTATTGGTGTGGGATTATGCAGAGGAGGGGGAATCTGATTTTGTCTGGAACAGAGCTGTGTGTGGCAGATCCCCACTTATGGTGCAGATATTAACTTATCTGAGCTAAAATGTATAAAAAGTCAGGGAAACTTTGTTTTCAGCCCTTAAAACAATGGAAGGAGAAGATGCCTCCAGGACATGAACTTCCAGGCTGTTCCAGGCAATTCACAGTCCTTCTGTTAAGGAGCTGGCAGGAGGCAGGGGAGCCTTGCTCACATGTGGTAATTGCACAGATGATGTGGCAGGGTTCAGAGGCAGGGGAGATGGAAAAGAGATTAGCTGCTAGAAGGAAGCTTCAAGCATTTAGATGGAGCCCAGGTGGAAATTTCTTTGGAGAGAGACTTGAAAAAGGTTAACCATAATTTGAGACTTACAAACTACACATCTAGTGAAGACACCCTTGTGAGACAGTCCTGGCAGCAGGGTTAATTCTACCCTTCAAAGGAAGTGTCTGTACACTGAGCAGACACCAGGATAGTCCCAGAAGCCACCTGATTATGGTGGTTGTACTCTGCAGCATTTGCCATTCCAGACACACCAGTGCAGGACAGGGAGGAAGTTCTGTAATGCACCAATTCCCTTCCCATGGCCCAGACTTGCCCCTTACCAGGTGCTAACTGGCTGTGTGCATTTAGCATGTCCCCAGAGTAAAGTAAAAGAATTTGGCTGAAAACTTGAGTGGGACCATCGGCAGACTTTGATTTAATGGGATGATCTAAGAGCACATTTATGTGGTGAAACCACAGGAATTCAGCTCTTTATATGCCCTAAGAGAGAGCCTTTTAGTTTTAACACTTCTTTTCAGGGGAGGGGGAAATACAGTAGCTTGTTCTAGCAGACTCTTACTCATTTTGCAGGACAGCAAAGCAAAGAAAGTCAAGAGCAAAGATAAGAAAGTCCCCGAAGCGGACAAAAAAAAGAAGCCGAAAAAAGAAGAGGAGCAAAAATGGAAATGGTAACTATATATAGCAGTGCTGTAGGCTCCCATCTGCACCTGGACTTGCCTGTGCCTCCCATGCTGGCTGAATAAGCACATCTGGCTTTCTCTTCTGTTGATTCATGAGGATTTGTTCTGAATAATTGGCTTACTTTCTGGTAAGCTCTAAATAAATATCTCATTCACTGTGTTCATCCTCTGAAGTAGAAGTGATATCCCTAAAACAGGAAATAAGTGTTTTGTGGGGCTGTCTGGTTTGTTTTTTTTTCCCTGTGTCATATAGAGGCTGCCTCTAATGATCAGATACCAATATTCTTGTGCCCAGAAGCTGCTGGCACTCTTCAGAGCAGTACAAAAGCTTGTAGGCTTGGGGGTGTCAGCAGGAATATATTAGTAGGTGCAGGTGGATTAAGGAATATATTAATGTGTGCAGATGTGTCAAGCAGTATTCTAGTAGAACTTATCTGTGTTCCATAGAGGTACAGCATGAGTGGGTGTCAGCTGTGCCTCTCAAAACTGCTCCTGCCTCTGGCACAGAAATGAAACTTGATCAAGTGACCAGTTAGCTCAACTTGTTTGACAAATGATTTCTGAAAATTGAGTCTTAAATTAGAAACACTTTCCGTCTTGCCAAGGATCCATAAGTAACATCACTGAAGTTGTATTTTCACCCACTCTTAAATTTTTTTGAACCTTTTTGAAATAATTGTGAGCTTTGTGGTTCATTTGGAATGTGATGCATCAGTAGTGCTCTGTGTAAGAAACTGGCTGGATTTTTTTTAACCCTCCATAGTAATTTAAGATACCATTTCTGGATTTGAGAGAGCTACCATTTGTGTGTTTTGAAGTTTTGGCCTTAGTACTTGCTTCATTTGAATGCACATGTGCTTCTCAAAAGCATTTGTGTATTCTGCCCACCTGTAATGTATTTTTATGACCTTTCAGGGATGTTTCCTTGATCTTTTCTCAGATCATTTGTCTGCTTTTAATAGACCTGGAGAGTTGGGGAAAGTCTTTGCAATCTTCTTCAATCCTTTCAGGTTCAATCCTTTACTCCTTTATTGACACTATTATTGATTCATCTTTAGAAAGAAAAAAAATCTTCTGTAGTGTTTATGGTCTTCACTTCTTTCTCTTTGACTGTCACAACTTCCTCAGAACATCAGCACTTGCAAATCTTTTTCATACTTGAGTACTCCCTTAGAAACTTGGGTTTCCAGCCCTTCCTTAAAATTTCCCTTTTTCCTGGGCAATCCACTTTTTTCTCAAATCCTTTGACAGTGTATTTTTAATGTGCTGTAACATTACCAAACTACAGGGACATGAAACAATAGGGAGCTACAAAAGGTTTTTTAAGCCTTAATGATCTTTCTGGCTTAAGCTCCCCTTACTGGTTCTGTCTAATTTGATATTGTCCCTTTTATTGAGGGCTGTATCCTTGAACAGCAGACCTTGACTGCAAAGCTGTGCTGTTCTCCCCTCACCTACCTGGACAGCACATGCCCCTGTAGTGGTGTTAAGCTCTGCAGTTTGTGCTTACTGCTGAGGAAAAGTGCCTTGGAAAGCATGTTTTACAGAATTGGCATGAGGTAGCTGCATCCTTCTGCTGATGTTCCTGTCATCCATCTGCAGCTTTGTATGGTGTGTCTTTGCTGGACAAGGTTTCATCTGCGCTTCACTTGTTTCTCTTAAGGGCATTTTATGTTCCATCTGAGTCATTTTTCTGAGTGTCTGATACCTTTTTTTGGCTGCTTCCTCGAGTGCTTGCTGCCTTGAGCGTTTTCATCCTTCCTTGTGTGAATGCTTGATGCAGACATCCCCCAGGCTCTGGCCTCATTCATCACCGTGTGCAGCTCTTGCAGAGGTCATTTTCACGCCCCGCCAGCGTGTGAAGAATGTGCTCCAGAAGTGCACCTTAGGAGCACTTCTCCCACCTTGTGCCACAGCAAGTTCATTTCCTTGAGATAACGTATCCCTGAGGTATATTCTGCTTTTATCCCAAGAATGTTCGCTCTTTTCATTCCACTTGAAGGATCTTCCCCAGCTTTCCCTTCCTGAGCTACCCTGGCATATTTAGACAAGTTCAATGTGGGATTTAATTAAGGAACCTATATGGCTGATGAGTTGTTGCTGGAATCAGTGAGGCAGCTTTTCTCCCACAAAATCATGTGTAGAACATTGCTTTAGAAGCAGAAGCTGCCATGGGCATTGGTGCTGTAGTGCTTTTCCTGTTTGAAACTAAATGAGGATGAAAAATGAGCTACACTCAGGAGACTCAAATTTACCTTTTGTCTTAGTGCTTATGTGTGATGTTTAAGGAGGTGGAGGTGGGATTTGGGATGGTTTGTTCTTTGTGGAACACTTTCTGGTAGTTTTGAGCTTAGGAACTACCCCATGAATCCCATGTTTCCTTGTAGCCTTCCCAGAAGACACAATGTCCTTCTGCTAATTAAACTGCTACCTTTCTAGTACTGCTTTTACATGTGTCCTTTGTAAAAGAGCAGGAAGAGATGGAGGTACTGAATTTCTCACCAAGTAAATACCAGAGGAATAAATTTCAAAAAACAAGAACAACAAACCTGTCCTGAAAAGCAGTAACTACTGTGAATGATACCCTTATTTTGTTCTTACTGGAATAGAATTGCTCATTGTAAGGGAGAAGAAACTTATTCCAGCTGATAGTAGTTTAGATTTATTTTGCTGAAAGCAGCTTCTGGGTGGAAGAACCTAAGCATATGTTTGACAAAATATTTACATTTCTAACTTCTAATTAACTGGAAAAAAAAACCCCAAAACACAACAATCATTAGGAATGTAAATATTTGGAATCTGTGTCAATATTGGTTTCTTATATTAGCATGGTTTACTCAAGCCTTCTTCCCAGCCAGGGACTGAAGTCTGACCTGCAGTTCTGTACTGATAGCTGGGTTTGGGTGCTCTGCTGTTAAAGCTGTTGCTTCTCATCACAAGAAGTCAGGTCCAGTGGTGTGGTCAAAGATGGTGCCTTTCAAACCCCAGCCAGCTGCTGTGTTGCTGCTGTTCCTAAATTGTTGATGTACAGACACGAGTGAAGCATTTTGAGTGTCTTCTAGCAGAAGCTCTTGTCTCTGTACAGTGTTTATCTTCCATGCCACTTTGATCTCAGTATTGATGAAGCAGTCTGTCAGTGCATCACAACTCCTGAGATGCAGGCAGTCCATGCACACCTTTCCTGCAATGGGAATGCTGCTCCTCAGGGCTGACACCAGACAGAAGCTTAAACTGGTTTTTTTTATTGTCATGGCTGCTCAACAAAGTTGTCTGGGCAATTCAGAGACTGAGTGCTGTGACAGGTTAATGGACTTGCAGTTGATTGATCACTGAGGTGAAATAGCCTTTCCCAGCAGGGAATCCTGTGCCAGCAGCATGTAGCAGTAATGTCGTGGTAATCATGAAAGGGCTTGGAGGGGAGGAGTGTGGAATCACTGGCTGGGCACTGGGAACTGGGGGGAGGATCCTGGCCTGGCTGGACCCTTTTCTCTGCAGATGAATTGCTGACCCTGTTCCCTTGGAATGTGGGATTGGTGGCGCCTGCCTTGCTGTGCTGTGATACCAAATGCATCACTTGCAAAGCATTTTTTATAGAGCATCTTTAAGGCAAACAAGCAGTTTTCTGGGCTGCTCTGTTTTTCTTCAAATGTGCTTTTCTTACCCAGAGAATTGGAATGAATTTAAAACAACTGAGCAGGTTTTAGTTTTTATTGTCCAAGCAGGTTTGTTCTCATTTAGGTCGTAAATGAACATCTGTTTCTTTATCTCTACCCTTAATGGCATATTGTCCACATCTGAAAGCAGCTGCATAATATACCACAATTGTTTGACTTTGCTGAGCAGGCATCCTGGACCTGATGTTAGATCACAGTTGAAAGTAATTTTACATGATCCTAGCTGATTTACAAGGCCTAAGTCTTATTTTCTTAAGATCTAAGCAACTTTAGCCTGTGATTTTCTGAAAAGAAGAGCAAATGAGAGGTGAGGGATAGGATGGCATCAGACAATCTGCAGCCTGAGGTGTTCTCCTCATGGATATGATTGTGCTTTTGGGAGAAAAAAGGAGGAGGAAAAAAGAATTAAATGGGGATAGTACATTGAGTATTTGTTGTTGGTCTGTACCTGACAAAGCAGTGATTTCTTGCTGGTTTAGCATACTCTCATACCCACATAGTAATAAAATAAAGATTGGGAGCTTAAAATTGTATTGGTTCATATTTCTCTCTTGAAGGTGGGAAGAAGAGCGCTACCCTGAAGGCATTAAATGGAAGTTCCTAGAGCACAAAGGTCCTGTGTTTGCTCCACCATATGAACCTCTGCCTGAAAATGTCAAGTTTTATTATGATGGTGAGTTAATCTGTGTTTCTACTTGCTAGGAAGAGAAATAAACATCTCAGGGTATTGTAGTGTTCTTCTGGGGACTGAAGAGCTGAGGAGGTGGTTGTGTTTTAGTGGTTCACTTAAATCAGCTCCTCAGCAGCAAAGTGACGTCTGCAAGGAAAGGAATTTACCTGATCCTGCTGAATTCTGCTCACTGAAGTGGCACAGGGTTGAACCTGCTCTCAGTCCCTTATGGTGGTGAATCTCTCAGGTTCCTTAGCAGAATGAGGGTGTCTGATGCCTCACAGTAGCAGTGACCAGTGGAGTATGTAATTGTAGCTGCCTCCTCACTGGTCACCTTTAGGCTTACTCTTGTTTTCTTTAACCTCAAGAGCTGCAACTTCCATCATATGTGGTGAAATTCATGATCATTTGGTGGCGTGAGCAAAATATAAGGCAATTAAATTTGGGTACAGATGATTAGGATGTTGTAGGTATGAATGGCATGACCCTGATCTCAAGGACACAGCTGTCTCATGTAAATCATCCCATTCCCTGACCACTGTGTGTGGCAGAACTAATTGGTGTGGGATTCAGGTATCCTGGGCTGGCAGAGGCTCACGTGGAAGGGATTAGATGATGTGATGTCTGTTGGAGCCTGGACTTCATGACCTGTGTGTTTCCTTTTAGTCCTGTGATCATGTTAAATGAAGGATCAAATTAGGCCAGGACTGAATTAAGTGGGAGGTAATTGAATGGATGAAAATGTAGTTTTTTGGTGATGGGGACATCTGCACATGGAACTCTTCCAGGAGCAACGTGCTGTTTTCATGTGACATGACACAGTGTTTTTAAATACTGAGGAATAGGTTGCATTTCATTTTCAGCAGCAAAGTAGTGAAATAAATATGCTGTAGCCTATTAAAGGCCATCTCCAAGCAGGTAGCACAGTGATCAAGGATATCTGCAACCTTCTTTCTTAGGGTTTGATAAGAACTTGATACAAATTGGGAAATTGTTTCCCTGTATTGAAAAATGCATGATCTCTCCTGCTGTCTAGAGAAGGGGAGGGGCAGATTGCACTGTGCTATCCCTTGGTGCAGACAGCAATAAGCTCCTCATCTCTCCAGCCATCTATTTCACAGAGCCTCTGCAGGGATTTTTGCAGCCTCTGCCTCTGTCATCGCAGAAATTCATCAATAAGCTCAACAGTCATGGACTGGGCAGGGAGGGGGTCTGGCAAATAAAGACATCCCACAAGTCTTCCTTGAGAAACTAGGCAAAAAATCAGATGTCTGATTTACACAGCAGCTGCTGAGAGCCTCTGTCTGTGCTCACAAGGCATTGTCTCATTTCAAGATTATCCCAGGGTGATTTGTAGAGCCCAATAATGAGGCTGTGGCTGGCCAGCAGCCGGCTCACACCGGAGGAGTCTGTCCCTGGCCTAGGGATTCACTGCCTGCTTTCATCTCACATAACAACTGCTGGGGCTCTTGGAAGTGTCTGTGATAAAACTCAGGGAAGGAGCTTGAAATGCCAAAGCCATCATTTTTCAGTGCCTGTGGGTTAACCAGTCCAGAGATGGCTCAAACTTGCACATTTTTCTGTAGATGGAGCAAGGTAAGAGTGTAGGTGGTGGCATTTGCAGTCATGGCCGTGGGGTTTCTTCTGCTCATTGTGTCCCCTGATTGCTCTCTGGTTTTCAGTTTTGAAATCAGGTAACTAATATTCCTGTCTCTGGAATAAGTCCTTTCTTTACCAGCTCTGTCACTGGAGCCTTTTCAAACCTTTGTGGAAAAAAAGGAAATTGTGTCCAGTGAAATATATTCTAAAGTGATTAGATAAAGGTGACTGAGCCTTCAGTTAGCTGGGAAAAATATCAGACATTTTAGCCTCATAACATGTTACTAACTCCATAGCCTCTGTCAAGCTAAAATTGCAGCCTGGAAAAACAGTTTGCCTTGCTGTATCTCCCTTCCCCCATTTCCTGTTATAAGCAAACAAATGCTGTATTTTAGGTTACAGCTTAAAAATTGGCAGAGTTACTGTTGGTTTAATTTAATTGTGGAATATTCTCAGATCATTGGGAGGACCTTTTGCTAAGTCCTGTTTTACAAGGGTTTATAGATCTTAAGGCTTTATAGCTGACTCCCATGCTTTAATTTTAGAGATGATGCAACTTTTGAAAATATGTAGTAAATCCAAAGCGTGGTATTTTTTTTCCGAGAGCACAGATTGAACAGTTTCTTGTGTTCACTTTTGTGTGGTAAAATGGTTGTTAAAAATCTCCAGGTATTGACTTGCCAACCATTGGAACTTTTAAATATTTCTTGCAACTAAACTAGCTGGAGTTGTGATCGGCATGCAGAATCCTTCAGAGGAATCACTGGCACCCCACATTTCACCAGGAATGCAATCAGGACCAAAAAATGCTCGATAGGAATGTTAGATGTCGAGTCCACAGCCTCAATTCTGCAGCAGCCTCTTTTCCCTTGTGTTTCAGTTTTCCCTTGCAGCAATTCCACTTTGTGCTGCAGTCATGCAGAGAAGCTGGAATGTGACCCCTCCATTCACTGACAGCTCAGTCTTTCTTAAAAAAGACTGGCTGTTGAGCCTGCTTTGGAGATGCAGGAGTGCATTCCCACAGCTGAGGGAACAATTAGCAGAACCCTGACACGTTTCCCTGCAATGAAGGAGAGTTCAATGTTTGGCATCTCTTTCCAGCCTATTTGTAGAGTATCCAGAGGAAGGGCTCTTCCTGCCTAGAAATAGCTAAAGGCTGGAAAGGGGTGTTCCAAGGTGGAGTCTGTCTGTGCATTGAAAAGGAATGCAGGCACTGTATTTCCCATATGTCTGAGTGCTGGAATATGAAATTCAGTAAAATCCCTGCCTCTTTGACATCAAACAGCAGTGTTTCCCCAGGAGCACACCCAGCAAGGGGGTGGCTCAGCAGAGGGTTTCCTGCAGCAGGCCTTTTCCCCTTCCTGCCCTACAGCCCAGACCTGCCTCACATTAGATTGCTGTTGCTTTTTTTAATGTTTAGATTCCAGAGGAAGCTCTTTTTTCAAAATGTTTGTGGTGGAAGTCAAGCAATTGTGCTCCTCTGTTTCCTTTGTCCATTCAAGTTGCTGTATTACATAACATTTTAAGACAAACTTCTCTGTAGTAAAAATACAATCCTTTAGGGTAGTTGCTATGTTCTCCTTATGACTTTGATTCCTGTTCACCATTTTCTTTAAGAAGAAAACCTTTCTTTGTAGGTAAAGTCATGAAGCTGAGTACCAAAGCAGAAGAAGTTGCCACATTCTTTGCAAAAATGCTTGATCATGAGTACACTACAAAGGAGATCTTCAGGAAAAACTTCTTCAAGGACTGGAGAAAGGTATGCACATAGTCCTGGGCTGCAGTGACTATGGACATGGCCAGTGTCTCCTCACACTAACCAGTGAAAAGGAGCTGCTGTTCTGTCCTCACAAAAGTTGGCAGCTCCAAACTGCCTCAGACTGTAGCTGTGAAGTTTCCCATTTGTCCTGTAGTTTCACCAGGAAGAACTCTACATAAATGCCTTTCTAAACCATCACAGTCAGGTTTCTGTGCTGCAGCACGGTGGGGTGTAGCTGACTTGCCTGTTACATGCCTTGTGTAAGAGCCAGATTTACTAGGAGGAAACCTCTTGCAAAGAACTAAAACTGAGATGTTCACCTCAGTCACCAGCCATAACAGCAAACCTTTAGATGAGTTTGATGGAGTTTGCCTGGGTCTGTTTCTGGGTTTTTCTCCTTCCCCTCAGCAGTCCCAGTCAGGGTGTGGCAGTTCTTTGGAAGGTGCTGCAGCACTGCCCAGTGCTTGGGGAGATCAGAACCCTGCAAGGCCAATGCTCCACAGGATCTTCTGCTTGTCCTTTCCTCTTTGACCACAGCTGGAGTGAGCCTGTGCAAGAATTTGGGGATTCCTGGGGTGAGGGCAGTTATTGTGAGAATCCCCTTGTTCTGTTTAGGCTACTTGGAGTAGGGTAAGCTCTGCTATGCATGAAAACTTTGTGTGTGTGTAAACTTAAACTCTGTTTTCTTTCTGCAAGGAAATGACCTCTGAAGAGAAGAGCACTATCACCAGCCTCAGCAAGTGTGACTTCACCCACATGAGCCAGTATTTCAAAGCTCAGTCGGAAGCTAGGAAACAGATGTCCAAGGAGGAGAAACAGGTACCAGTGGGAATTGTAGGAGACTGGTGGTTGTAAACATCTTTGTGCACTCATTCTCCTTGCTGTGCATATGTCAGTGTTTTTCACCAGCTTTCAGATTATTGCTTTCATGTGAACTGTAGGAGTCTGCACTGTGCAGCTCAGGTAGGGCAGAGCACTGTGTTTACAGCTGAATCTTCATCCTGACTTGAAGTGATATTGATAGGGCTGATCCTGCTTAGGGAAATAAAGTTAAGTAAGTAACAGCTTAAGTAAAGTTAAGTAACTGCTTAAGTTAATAAAGAGAATCAGAGGTGCTGCCTCTGGGTTATAAGGGAAATAAGGAGCAGTGGATACTCAGTTAAGGATGGCATAGATCAGGATGGTGGAAAGGATGCAGTAATGCCATTAGTGAATAAAATGAGAGAAGAAATCTTAAACATCAAGTAATGCTGTTTTTTGAATGAAAAATGAACTTTGTTATCCAGTAGCATGGCTACAGTTTATTGTAGGTTAAGAATTAAATTAACTGCAGTGGATGTTGGAAGGTGGAAACTTCCCCCAAGTTCTCAGTTGATCTTCTGCAGAGCTCTAGTAGCTGTCCTTTGAATGAAGGGTCTGGCAGCTTGGAATTAAGCTTTTGGGATCATCAAAATGGAGAACCCTAGTCTTCCTGCTGTTTCTGTTTGATAAATGTGGGTGAGCCCTTCAGTTCCTGTCCATGGTAGCTCTTAAAATGGAAAAGAAGTGGCTTTTTCTGTTTCTTAGCTGGTGCAGCAGTGCTCTCTGTGGGTCAGATGTTTTATTTTTAGATGCAGTGTTTTTATTTTTCCTTCTATATAATTAGAGTTCAGGCACAGAAGTATGCAGTGAAATCTCAGCACATTCTTTTAGAAGACTGTTCTGCTTGTGAAACCGTTTGCTGACACAGGCTTGACATGCAGCAGCCTGGAGACATTCCTTTGCCTGCTTTCCAATGCTGAGTTCAAACACAGAAGTCTTTTATACACAGAATTTTTATACATAAACAACAAGATAGGAAGTCCAGTGGATGTCAAATGCTCAGTATAAAATAAAAAGTAGCAGTACTGTGCTGGGGGTACCCTTGAAGCTGAGATATATGGGTAGAGATACATGCCTCTATTGTGGCAAAAGGAGATATATGGGTAGAGATACATGCCTCTATTATGGCAAAAGGAGATATATGGGTAGAGATACATGCCTCTATTATGGCAAAATTGTAGCTGCCTTTACCAGCACTGATCTGTTTCCCTCAAAATACAACTTTTGAGAGACTTTTCATGTGTTCTTTCCCTTTTTCCAGTTTGTTTGTGCTGCGTGTGTTTTATGAATGCTTTTCTGGCTAGTCTGATGTGTTTGCCATGATGGGGATCTGGTTTTTGTTTGGGTCTTCAGCATTAGCATGGCACAAATATAAAAATTTTTCGAGTCTTGGCATACAAAGGTGCGTGTGGTGCTGCGTGTGTCATTTCATCTTTGCTTTTGGCTTTTCCCAGAAAATCAAAGAGGAGAACGAGAGGCTATTGAAGGAGTATGGTTACTGTGTGATGGACAACCACAAGGAGAGGATTGCCAACTTTAAGATTGAGCCCCCAGGTCTGTTCCGAGGTCGTGGCAACCACCCCAAAATGGGAATGTTGAAGAGACGCATCATGCCCGAAGACATCATCATTAACTGCAGCAAGTGAGCACTGCATGCTGCACACCTTGGCTTCCTAGAGCTCATGTTTTAAAACCCTCTATAAGTTGATACTCAAACATGTAGAATTAGGCATGCAGCTTATCTTGTTCTCATATGGATAAGAAACTGAGTCATAGAAGCAAAGATTGAGCAAGGCAATCATGGGTTTCATGCAGAACTTTTTCAACATATTTCCTTTCTCACGCCTACAGCCTACATCTGCCTAAACTGACTTTCCTGTCAGTATTTCCAGAAAATAATTTTCTTCTACATAGGTTGCCCTGCCTTGTCTTTCTTGATGTTAAGGGCTAAGATTTGATGGGCTTCTCTTCACTTTGTCTAGTCTTCGTAAGAGTCCACACTATTACGGTGTTCACCCATCAAAACTGATCCTAGCGGTGTGTCTCACACTATAATTCTTCAGCAGATACATATTGGTAGCAGTTACATTCCTAATTTTTGTTCATTTTGATTTACTTAGTTTCCTGTTTGTGGAGATAATGCATTTCTGTTCCCTCAGTTCCTTTCCCTGCACTTTGTTTGTGTAATGCTGTTTATTACCTTCTCTGTTTTGACGCTGGGGGGATTTCCTTTAAATAGCTTTTATCATCTGTTTTCTAATTCTGTGTAGGGATTCCAAAATCCCTGCCCCTCCACCAGGACACAAATGGAAGGAGGTCCGGCATGATAACAAGGTGACCTGGCTGGTGTCATGGACTGAGAACATCCAGGGCTCTATCAAATACATCATGTTGAACCCTAGCTCAAGAATTAAGGTAAAGATCCAGTTATAAAAAACCCAAGCAATGTTCTTGGTCGTGTTTCCAAGAAACAAATGTAGCTCTTGATCAGGAAAGAGGAGGTAAAGCTACCTGGCTGTTTCATCCCACAGTGGTTGAAGAAGATAGAGAAGCTTCTGTGCTTTTGTTCCCCCTTGAAAATAGAGGATACACTTACTGCCCAGGAGAGCAGGTGAATCTGGAAAATGTCTCCTGAAAAGCAGCGTTGTGTCATTTCTAGTAGGAATTCTTCAATCTATGTAAACCTAAAAGGAAGCAATTTTATCCAAGAACAGTCTTGCTGTGGTAGATATTTCACATACATTTGGCCTTAACTTCCCCTCCCTGGTATTGTAGCGAATTTCTAACCATGGGTTGTTAATTAGTTGTTTGTAAAATTCAAAACCTGGCCAGGCTCCTGGCTGAGAAGGCTGGTAAGGAGCTCATGACTGAAGGAAAACAAACTCCTGCTGTGGAAGCAAATACCCAGTTTGTGGATCAAGTCCATAAAAGCAAGAATTTAAGCTCCTTTCATAAAGTCTGTTTCTGAGAGATTTTTTCCTGGATTGGAAACAAGGAGTTTGTCCTACAAATACAGGAGGAAAAAGATCTCTATTCCTTGTGAATTCCTGCCCTCTTTTTGCTGTGTCTTGAATATATAATAATGATGATGAACTGTTGATGTTACTTTTGCCTTTTATGGGTATTTAATTACACAGCTGAAAGAACATAAGTGCCATCTGAATAAAGCAAAGGAAGCCATTTGTATTTTGAGAAGCAGGGAAGATGTGTCTTTTGTGTCTCTCTCTGGTTGCTTCCATGGAAGTATTTAATATCATGGAAATCTGAATGACCTGCAGCTGTGTGGCAGCACAGTGTGAAGCTGTGCTGTGCAGCAGCAGCATCTCAGTGCTTTTGTACAGCAAGACCATTTGCCACACATGGGCTTGCAAAGCCTTGAGATGCAGATTGGAGCTAGTCCTCTGCCTGCTCTGTAGTGCTGACTCTGTTCCAACTTCCCTGCAGGGTGAGAAGGACTGGCAGAAGTACGAGACAGCTCGGAGGTTGAAGAAGTGTGTAGATAAAATCCGGAATCAGTACCGAGAAGACTGGAAATCCAAAGAGATGAAAGTACGGCAGAGGGCTGTGGCACTGTACTTCATTGATAAGGTGAGGCTCCTCCCTGGCTCCTCTCACCTTCCTGCCCTGCTGGGAATACTTGGGAATGCTGTGTGTTTCTCTTGAAGGCAGAATTGAGCCCAGTTCCTAAGGTATCCTGAGACTTCCTGGTGAGCAGGCTCCTTTTCCTTCCCATTACCTGAATCCAGAGCAATAAACTATTGTATTAAGCACGGCTATTTCAGGCAGCATTGTTTAGTTCAGGCAAAACTCACAGCCTGCTTCCAGAATCACCCAGTTGGATTACTGGGAAGTTTGTGTGGGCCTTTTGTCTCCAGCTGTTTCAGTTTCCCTGCTGGGAATTTCTGCTGGTTTGTCACCTCTTCAGTATGAGGTCGCAGTTGTGTGGTTTTGTAATTATGCTAATTTTTTCACCGTGGCATAAAGAAAACTGCAGTTGTGTTGATGCATTTAAAGCAACATAAAACCAGTTCCCAGAGAGCTGTTTCCTAGTAGCATATGGTGTCTTGACTAACTAAATTAACAGGTTTTGTTCAAAATGGTTTGATATAAACCAGGGAACTTTGATGTAAGTAATTGTGGTTTCATATGACCACTGAAGATTTCAAACATTAGAAATTGTTTTAGCCAGTACTGTTAAAATATATGTTTTTATGCAGCCAAACGTAGCCTTTAGATGATAATTTATACAAGCCAATATTTATATAACCTGTATGCTATTTGAAATGTATTTAGTGTGCAGTGAATAGGTAGGATCATAGAAGATGAACAATTGAACCATATGAATTGTTACAAGAAGAGTTCACATGGAAGTCAGTTTGATTTTTAAAAACTGCCACACTTTTTGAAATTAATTTCCATTAGTCAGAACTGTCCCAGTTACTTAATAAACAAAGCTTTGTAAAGCATTCTGTCTTTAAAAAAGTTGAAAAAAGGAGGAGATATTTTCCTCTGAACACTGCCGGTTCTAGGCCAGTATCTGAAGGTTTGCAGCATCTCTCTATTCTGGCAACAGCTTGAATTCCGTACCTCTTTTGTCTTGATGTAAATGCAGCTTGCCCTGAGAGCTGGTAATGAGAAGGAAGAAGGAGAGACAGCTGACACCGTGGGCTGCTGCTCTCTGAGAGTAGAGCACATCAAGCTGCATCCTGAGCTGGATGGGCAGGAATACGTGGTTGAGTTCGACTTCCTCGGGAAGGACTCCATCCGATACTACAACAAAGTCCCTGTGGAGAAGAGGGTAAGGCACATACACACACTGAACAGCACACAGGTGTGCTCAGCACAGTCTGGATGGCATTAACAGGTTGCTTTATCACTGCTCAGCTAGCAAGCCAGAAAATAAGTCAGTTAATGTGACATCCTTGTGGTGTTACACAGCCCAGCAGATGAGATGTTCAGACATCTTGCAACTCTTCCCTGTGGTCTCAGTGTGAAGAGTTGACATAACATAACTGAAACAGCTGTGTTAGACAAGCTTCCTGGGTCCCATTCTCATCATCAGAGTTGGTTTTGTCACCTCTAGATAGTGGAGTTGCAGGCCTGTGTGACAAGTAACAGCATCAATGATTCTGAAATACTGCTGGCACTGGCAGAGCAGCAGTTTGATTGGGGCTTTTGTAATGGACACCTCTGCCACGGTGGTTTGGGTCATGTTGGAGCTGAGCCCTCACAGAGGGGGATCTTGACCTTGGCTGCTCCAGAGCTTGTGGACAACATTCACTGATCCCTCTGGCCTGTGAGCTTGGGTGTCTGCCAGCCAAGACTTCTTATGTCATGTCAATTCTTTTATTACTGTCATCCACCAGTTTCAAATTTGCTGTGATTTTGGCCTCATTTCAAAATCAATCCCTGTCCAGCACCATGAACCTGGAGGGCACTATCTAAAATGCTTTTGTGGGTGTAACAGCTTTGTATCTGGCCCACAGCAGCTTTGTATCTGGCCCACAGCTCTGTGATCTGAGTTAGATACCCTGTGTATAATACTGTGGTAATTGTCATGACAGTCAGCAGTGAATGTTGGCTCCTTGAGGACCAAAACAACTGAAAACAATCAAAAATACTGCTGCTGTAGAAATTAATATGTGCTGGAATTCTTGGTTCCCTGTGTAAAGAAGAAAACATATTTTTCCATTTAAATGTATTGGTATCACTTGGGTTGTTTCAGTGCTTAAAATGGGGTGTTGATTACTGTGGAACTAGAAATCTTTGTGTATTGGGTGTCTATAGAAGAATGTGTGTTGTTGAGAAGCTGGAGAATTGGAGTACGCAGAGCTGGGATTTGTGGTCTCTGTTATAACCAAAGATGCTTTGATTATTCTCCCTACCCCAGTGAGACATGTTTGGGATGAAATTGTGTGAACAATGCAGCAGTGAGGAGGGTTGGTTTCTTGGAGCTTCAATCCATGGGAAATGGCTCAGGGGTCTCTTGGGCTTGAGTAATAATGGGAGAGTAAGGGAAAGGCAGCAGCTTTGGGGTCTCTTTCTCTGTTAGGCAGCAACACCAGAGCAGTTAAGTCTCCTGACTGTAATTTTGATCCAGAGGATGAGAGGGCATTGAAGGTTCAGGACTCCTGTTGCTGGGGAGGAACCCGCAGCACAAGCATTGCATTGAGAGATGGGTCCTTGTCTGCTGGGAAGTAACATCCAGCATCATCACTGTTCCCTGAAAGCAGTTTGATGGCTCCCTGGCAGTCCTGCTTTCATACAACTTAGTACTGCCCAGTGCTGTCTAGTGTGTGTGCCTGACATTCCTGGTTTTCTTTTCCTGCAGGTGTTTAAGAATCTTCAGCTGTTCATGGAGAACAAGCAGCCTGAGGATGACCTCTTTGACCGCCTCAATGTAAGCACAGGCCTGCTCTGCACCAGGCAGTAACAGCTGCTCTGTTCCAGAAACGGTTTCAGTGGAAATTTTCTTCCAGAACAGCCTCAAAGCAGTGGGAGTCTGTCTCAGACTGATGTCTGAATTGTCCATTGTGCCCCCAGGCTCCCAAAGCAATGGGCCTTGGTCCTGGTGAGCCTGCCTGGCTCTGACCTGGGGAGGTTTTTTCAGAGTTCAGAGATGATGAATGTGTGAGGGGACAGATTTTCACATGCCATCCCTGTCTGCACACTTGGCTCTGTGGGAGCACTGTGGTGGTCCAGGCATGTTTATTGTTGCTGGAAACCAAAACCTCCACACCAAAGAAATCCTTTTTGGCCACTTGTGGTACTTGATACCAATCTAATGCTTGTCGGTTCTTTGTTCACTTTTGCTGTGGTTTCAGTAATGCTGTGGCTATTCTGTTGTGGTCAGGTCTGAGTGCACCAGGCCTCAGCCATGAGCTGCAAGTCAGCTATGGGTCCAGGTTTCACAAACACTGGTCATTCCTAGTGCTCACTGTCATCTCCTTTCTGCTTCTTTAGACCAGTATCTTAAATAAACACCTTCAAGACCTTATGGAGGGACTGACAGCCAAGGTATTCCGTACTTACAATGCCTCCATCACGCTACAGCAGCAGCTCAAGGAGCTCACCAATCGTAAGTCTTGCCCCTTGAAGCTGTTAGGGGGGCAGATCTTACCCTGCAATACAGACCTGGCTTCCTTGGCTGAGCCACAAGTTGTGTATCTGTTCACCACTTCCTTGTTACAGTTCCCCCAGTGCAAATGTCAAGCAGCTGAGGTCTGACCAAAAATCTGCTGTCAGACAGTCTTTTGGGGTAGTTGAGCAGCTCAGCACTGGGACAGAACAGAACTGACTTGTGAGCACACAGGGTGTGCTTTCCAGGTTATGCCTATCCTTTACCAACCTGTTTGCTTTCTGTTAATCATGGGGTGCTGTAGATGACAGGCAAGACAGATGCAGGTGTAACAGCCCTGTGTTTCTTGGCTGCTCATCCACAGCCCCTGGGTGCAGTGCTGCCTTGCACTTTGCAGCTTTACCAAGTGGGCAAGGTGGTCCTGCTGTCCCCTGCCTGCTCTGGTTGTGCTTCCCCTCTGTGGTGCCAGTGGTGATGGGAAACATCCAGAAGGAGTTAGGGGCTGGGATGGAAGTGGCCAGACTTGGGGCTGTGGTTGGAATGCAGTGTTTAGACTGTGCATAGAAGGGGAAGGTTGGTTCTGCAGTGGCTGTGGGACACTGGCTGGGCACCAGACCCTGGAGAAGTCACTTGCTCACCACTCTCCTGTCCCTCACAGCGGATGACAACATCCCAGCAAAGATCCTCTCCTACAACCGTGCCAACAGAGCGGTGGCCATTCTGTGTAACCACCAGAGAGCTCCGCCCAAAACCTTTGAGAAGTCCATGATGAACCTGCAGAGCAAGGTACCTCCCTCTGCCCAGCTCTGGGGCACCAGGGCTCCACGTGCTGCATCTCAGGAGGCAGCATTCCTTTCCCTTGGGGTGAAAGTAGGGCCTGCTTTTCTCTGTCAGGAGTTGGCAGTGAGCTGGAAGGGGGTTCTCTGAGTTGTCTTTTATCCATAAAAGAACAAGACCAGACTCTTTTTTTCTGCCCTTCATCATATAGCTGTGTGTTCTGCTGCCTTTGAAACAGAGAGCAGCAGCCTCTGGCTCTGCTCTGTGTCCCCTAAAGAACCTGGAGTGGGCATCCACCCCTGTTGTGTGAATCCCAGGCCACTGTCAGTGTGTACATGGCACATTATGCCCCTCTGGCTTCACCTCTTCCTTTGCAGATTGTTTCTGGTGAAGGCCATGAGGTCCAAAGGGGTTAGGTCTGTTCCTGGTCTGGTTTTAGAATGACTTTCACAATAAGGAGTTCTGGTTTGACCCTGCAGTGTCCCTGCTTCCATAACACCTAACATGGCTGCCTTCATCCTAGATCCTAGAGCTTGGGGATATTTAAGGGGAGTGGTTGAACAGGGGCTGCAAAATGCTGAATCTCCCTGAATCCCAAGCTTACTGAAGAACTGTCTGAAGTGTTAACACCATTTAGTGTATAAGATTTGGGGCTGATTCCTGCTGAGAGATCAGGGATCACCCTTCCACATAGCCATCAGAGAGCTGGTAGTGGTGGGATGCAGTGAAGGAAGACAAGCTGCCAGGAGAGGTTTGTTGGCTAGGCCAGACCAAGCCAGTTCCTCAGCCTGCATGGTTGTAGCTGTGTGAGAAAGCACCAGCTTGTCTTTGGAAATTAATGAGGCCCTGTTTTCTGAGGGGGATATCTCACCACACTTGGCTGTGCAGTTGTCAGTGGCCTGATTGCTCTGCAGGAGTGGATCTGACTGCTGGTAGATTCTGAACGTGGTCACAAACTGGCTTCCTGGGTCATGCTGCCCAGGGGTGACTGACACAGCTGTCAGCAGCTTGTTCTCAGTGCTGCCATCTGGTTTTGCCTCTCCTAGATTGATGCCAAGAAGGAGCAATTAGCTGATGCCAGGAGGGAACTGAAAAGCGCCAAAGCTGATGCCAAGGTCCGGAGGGATGAGAAGTCTAAAAAGTAAGGCTGGTGTTACTGGGTTGTGCAATGCTCCCAGAAGGGGTCCTTCACCCTGTATTGCACTTCCCTGGCCTTTGATTTGGCTTTATTTGCCCTGTTCATTCTGTGCATGAAGAAACAGCCGCCTGTGGGGTGGTGTGACCCTGTGGTTCCTGACAGGGTCACTCATGCCCAGCCCTGGGGGCTGAGCCCCTGGCAGAGCTCACCCACCCTGCTGCTGCCCAGGACCAGTGTGCAGCATTGTTGTGTTCCTGGGGAGCCAGGCCTCACACAATTAATTAACTCACAGCACCTCCCTGAGTTCTGCACTCCCTGTTGGAAGCCCACGGCACAGACCATGTGCTGGGGCTCCCTGTGGGCTCTGCAGAGCAGCCACGGGGGAGCTGAGTTACAGGAGCTCTGAAGCAGGATCACAGCATGATTACTGAGGGATAGATGGGCTGGTGGGGGAGTGGGTGTAGCATCAGAACAGTTCAGGCTGTTGCATCCAAACCTTTAAAACAAAACTGCTGCTTAAGATTCCTGCTCTGCCTCTTGGAAAATGTCAGTTCTTAATTGCATGTGCTGGGTTTGTTGTTGTCACCATCTGTGCTGACACAGCTGCCCTCTGTGGCTGGTGGCATTGCTTACATTGAGCAGAGGCCCTTTGGGTTCCTGCAGTGCTGGCAGGGCATTAGGAATTCAATGCTTTGTTCTTTGCCACCCCAGGACAGTGGAGAGCAAGAAGAAAGCAGTGCAGAGGATCGAGGAGCAACTGATGAAGCTGGAGGTTCAGGCTACAGATAGGGAGGAGAACAAGCAGATTGCTTTGGGCACCTCCAAACTCAACTATCTGGATCCCAGGATCTCTGTTGCTTGGTAAGCACCTGCCTGGGGTGTGCTGGGGTGATCCATCCCTTCACCTCTGTCCCTCCATGCAGTAACAAGGGCAGGTTCTGTGGTCCTCCTTTTATCCCTGACTCTAACAGCATCTCCTCTCCTGCAGGTGTAAGAAGTGGGGAATTCCTATAGAGAAGATATATAACAAAACCCAACGAGAGAAATTTGCCTGGGCTATCGACATGGCAGAGGAAGACTATGAGTTTTAACCTGTTTTTATTGAGATTAATTTTATGGGAAAAGGGAGTAGCCTGGTTTTTAGGGAGATTGATAAACTGTGAGCCTTACTTGTCCTTGGATGCTGGGGAAGGGGGAGGAAAGGGGCAAGTGAGCATCAGATAAAACAGCCAACATCTTGCAGAAAGCATAACCTGGAAATATCTTAAAGGAGCTGAGCCAGTTGTCCTATGGACAACTTATTTAAAATGTTTCAGAGATCCAAATTCTAGCTGTCTGGTTTGTGTGGTTTTTCTCTTGAGGCAGGGCAAGTGGATGGGGGATTTGTCAACCTTCCGCCAGGCAAATTCACCATCACACTGAGAGCGTGGGAATCTTTAGCTACTGTATACAAAATCCAATTATATTGGTGCGTTTTTACAGTTAGGGTTTTGCAATAACTTCTATATTTTAATAGAAAATGGACTCCTTAACCCCTGCCCTTCCCCTCCCCCTCCCGCCCCATTTCAGAATTTAACAAATAAACAAAATTTAAGGATCCCAACGCACCTGTTACAGCTGTCACTATAGTCATGGAAATACCCAAATCTTTTTCAATTTGTCACTTGAAACAGTCGTGGCATTGGAACATGAATTACAAATATCCATCACATTTGTTCAGAGCAAATCATGATGGGAAATCGGCCTCCTGACTTGAGTGTTCCTATTTTAAATGTGAATTTTTATTTCTTTTTAATTATTTTAAAATATTTAAACAGTTTTCTTTCTTTATGATCTTAAAGATCGTGTAGGTTTGGGGAGCGGGTGGGGGGAGGGGGCCGTGTGATGGAAAGATGTGTGTGGAATTTGAGGACAAGTGAAATTGGAAACAAATGACATTCCCATCACCCTTTGTTCTGAACATGCTCTGTACACTTCCAAGAATTATCTACTTTTTAGGTTTGTCAGACTGTTTTACCTTCCCCCCCCTTTTTTTCTAAGCCCCACTCCCCTCTTTTACTTGAAAGATTTTATTGTGTAAAAAGAAGTTTCACAGGTCAATAAATTTCGAGGGAAATGAGCATTGGTCCAAAAAAGGAAAATAATCAAGATTTTAGGGCTTTTATTTTTTTCTTTTGTAATTGTGTAAAAAAATTTTAAAAATTAAAAAGCAGAATTTTAATGTGAAACCTTTTTTTGCTATAATCATTAGTCTTAGATGCATTGTTAGCGTAGTGTGTGTGCAAGACCATTTCCTGCAGCCTTTCCTCAACAAGTATCTTCTATTTTTATCATGAATTCCCTTTTAATCAACTGTAGGTTATTTAAAATAAATTCCTACAACTTAACTGAGTGTTGGTGTCTCTGTGTTCTTTCACCTCCGCCCTGGATGTCAGGCCCCCGTGGTCACTGGGCTGGGGGAGATGTGGGGTGCTGTTCCCAGCCCCAGCAGGAATGCCCTGAAGGATGTGGCCCATCCCTGCCTTGCTGGGATCGTGCTGCACCCTCCGTGGCCACTGAGGTTTCCATGCAAGCACAGCTCACAGGTTGCTTTGTCCTGGAAAAAGCCCTGCCCAGGACAGCAGAGAGCAGGGGGTGCAGTGACACCAGAGCTGCTCTTCCTGATTTCTCTGCTGCCTTTTATTCAGCCCCAGCCTTCTGCACAGGGCAGGATGGAGGGAGAGCAGCTCCTTCCCTTGATGGCTGGGCAAGGACACGGGTGATGAGGCTGATGGATGCATTCTCCTCCCTGGCAGTGGGAGCAGCCCTAGCCCGGTGTCCTTGGGGATTGTGGAGCACACACAGCCCTGGCTCCCCTGCAAGCACCTCCCTGTGACCCCAGAGCTGGAGTGGGCTCCCAGACCCCCGAGGGGAGCTGTGGGGTCAGGCTCAGCCAGCTGAGGAGCCTCTGGGCAGCCAGCCCCAGCAGGGCTTCCTGCTGCTCGCTGCAATCTTCCAGGCACTTTGTTGTGGCTGCACAAACTCGGAGTTTGGCAGGAGTTGCCGTTTGCTCTCTGGGGCCTTTCCAAGGTGCAGCAGTGAAAATGCCAGCAGAGAGGGAAAGGGGCTCATTGTGCTCCTGACCTGCCCGTGCCTGAACAATGCAGCCTGTAAAAATATCATTTCTATTTATACAGCCTGCCTGCAGACCTGGCCCAATTATCCCATATCTTAAAAATTCCAGTATGTTACACCACTGAACAGGGAACTGTGGGATGCAGTGGGGAGGGATGTGCTCCCACAGGGGGGGTCCCCCACCCCAGCATTGCTGCTTTCCCCCTGGGCATGCTGGAAGTGCAAGGCTGGAGTGTGTTGTGCCTCCCTGTCAGCAAGAAGAAGGATGTTGGTGCAAAACTACCCTTGAAAATGCACCCAGCTCTCTCGCAGCACTGGGGAGCACAAGCTCTGTCCCGGGCAGGGAGCTGAGGAGGGTTTAATCAATGGTTTTGTTTTGCCTGTGGCCCAGCAGGGTGAGGACCACACACCCACACTCTCCATGGAGAATTCCCAGACCCCACCGATTGGCTGTGCAGAGAAATGGCCACAAACGTGCCACATCCTGTCTTGCATCCCTTCACTGCAGCGCCTGTGCTCGCCTGCCCCAGTGCCAGCACCCCACTTTGGCTTTCCTGTGCCACGGCAGGGCCTGTTTGGCAGCCAGGGAAACTGAGGCAGCAGCGATATAACCGATGCAGAGGGTACAAATGTAGCTTTGAACTGATCTGCTGCATCACAAGCCCATGGACAGGGCCTGGCGGCCAAGGGGAGGTGCAAAACCCTGCAGGATGCAGCCCCACCCCCCTTGAAGAACTAAGGATTCCAGGGCTGAAAATTGAAACCAGGTGAATTCGATATTAAAAAAAGCCTGTGCTCCCCGTGCAGCAGCGGGCGGAGGGGACAGGGAGCGGAGCTGCAGTGGTTTTGCTCCAGGGGCTGGCTGTGACCAGAGGGAGCTGGGCACGCCTGGAGGGGCAGGGGCTGTGGGGGCAGCCTGCGGGCACGGCTGGGCAGAGAGAGCTGCGGCACGGGGCCAGCAGCCACAGCAGCTCCACGGCCCGGGCGGCTCTGCCCCATCCCGGCACGGCCCCGGGCGGCTCTGCCTCTATCCCGGCACGGCCCCGGGCGGCTCTGCCCCATCCCGGCACGGCCCCGGGCGGCTCTGCCCCCGTCCCGGCTCTGCCCCATCCCGGTACAGCCCCGGGCGGCTCTGCCCCATCCCGGCACGGCCCGGGCGGCTCTGCCCCGTCCCGGCTCTGCCCCCGTCCCGGCACGGCCCCGGGCGGCTCTGCCCCATCCCGATACAGCTCGGGCGGCTCTGCCCCCGTCCCGGCACGGCCCCGGGCGGCTCTGCCCCATGCCGGCTCTGCCCCGTCCCGGCACTGCCCCCGTCCCGGCACTGCCCCCGTCCCGGCTCTGCCCCCGTCCCGGCTCTGCCCCCGTCCCGGCTCTGCCCCCGTCCCGGCTCTGCCCCCGTCCCGGCTCTGCCCCCGTCCCGGCACTGCCCCCGTCCCGGCACGGCCCTGCGCTGTGTCTGCAGCGCGCTGCCCGCAGGGCCCTCCACGTCCTGCTCCTGCAGCACCAGGGAAGCCCTTCCCATGGTGATTTCGGCAGCTGATGTTGTCTTTACCCACCCCAGGCAGGAATGAATCCATAACCCGCAGAGGGGCATCTCTCCCAGGGACTGCACCACTCCTTTGCACCGGGCGCCTCCTCTGAGTGGTCCCCAGGGCAGGAGAGGGATGCAGGGGGTGCATCCGCTCCCACACACAGCTCAGAGGGATGCTGGGCTGCAGGGACTCCCCACACCTGCCTCACAGTGCTGTGTCCCTGCATTTTGTTTGTCCCCAGCCCTTGGGCATGCTGTCCTTAAGCCAGAGGTCACCTGGCTGTTGTCCTGTTCCTGGTGGGAGGATGCAGCTGCTCCATGAATCCTGCAGGATATGGGGGATGGCATCCCTGCTGCGGAACTGTGAAGGGGGAGGTGCTGGGGCCACTCTGAGGGGAAAATCCCCCTTTTGCTTGGGGTGTTTGCAAGGGGAGATTGCAGAACGCCCAGGCTTCCACAGCCACATGGTAAACACAGTCCAGAGAATTTCTTCAAAAGCAAAACAGGAAAATAATGGAAGTTTTTGCTGCCCTGAGGGGTGGGGGTTGTTGCTCACAGCCTGGCTGGTACAGGAGCTGGGACCACCAAATGGGGCTGTCATGCAGCAGGCACACAAAGGCTGCCACATTTCCTGTGCTGTCAAATTAAACAGTGGAATTCCTTGGCGTGCAGCATCTCAGACACAGAGAGCTAATGCAAGGCTCAAACATGATCAGTCAGACTTGGAAAATAAAACACATCCATCACAAGCAGCTCATTGTAAACCACATCCTCCACGTGCTGGCCCCAGCCACCCCGAGCTCAGGGGCTGAGGACACACCTTGCTGGGTGCTCTCCATCAGCAGGAACAGGCAATGTTTGGGAGCAAGGGAGTTACCTTTTCTGCTTCTTCGATGGCCACACTCCCTTCTCAGGTTTTGCCCTCAAAAACAAGGGTGTGCCCATAATGCTCAGCTATTTTAAGACCACTAGGAGCCGGCTGCTTCCTGCCGGTCCCGAGTGAGGCCATTACACAAGCCAGGAGCAGCTTCCCTGGCGGCCACAGCAGCTCACCCCGGAGAGAATGAGGCTCAGAGTGCTGTGCCAGCACCAAGCACAGGCTCCAGCACCTCTGGCTCAGCTGAGCACATCCCCAGCATCCTCACAGTGCTGTCACACACTGCTCATTTCTATCGGGGCAGGTTTAGGATCTCACCTCAGTGTCTGTCCTTGCCTCTTTGATGCCCAGAACAGCAGGTAAGATCCTAAACCACCCTATAGGGCTCCTACTGTGTGTGTACATGTGTGTGCTGGGGAATGTCCCTGTGGAGGCAGGTGAGGCTGTAGGACAGAGGGAGCTGCTCACATGGGAAATCCAATCAGGGATGGGGCCCTCACTTAGAAAATGATGCCCCTCCCATCCCAGCCATGAGCTGGGGGGTGAGATAAGGACTGCTGAGCACAGGCTGCCTTGCCTGGGCCTGTGGACACGTGTGTATGTACGTGTGTGTATTCACAGAATCATTACGCTTAGAAAAAAAAAATCATAATATCAATGAAGTTGGAAAAGTCCTCTAAGGCCATCAGGGCCAAGCATTAACCCATGTCTATACATTTCTACATATAAAAGGGACAGCCAGAGCACCCAGTGTGCCATGGGGTGCCCCGATGGAAAGGAAGGCACGGGGAAGAAGGTCAGTGGCACACAGAAAGGGAAATTGCAGGCTTTAACCACATGAATGGAGCAAACTGCACTGAAACGCTTCCCAATTCAGCCACTTATCCCCTCGCTAACCCTGCTTTTGTGTGGTCTCTAACCCTGCTTTTTTGTGGGGCCGGAGAGCAGCTGGAGAGTGTCCAGTGACCTCCGGCTCCCTACAGGTCCCCGGGGGCAGGATGCCACAGGCCACCCTGCGAGCCCCCTCCCTTCCATGCCAGCACGGATGCAGCTGGGATCTGTGTGGAGGAAACTACAGCAAACGCAGTCCTGGCTTCATCAAGAAGCCACAGCACGGTGCCAGCAGCAGCCGTACGGAGGGGTCTGTCTCCAGGAAAAGCCACCGCGGCTGCAGTGCTGGGACCCCACATACAGCAAACCCTGCTACGGTGCCGGGGCCATAAGGCATCCTGTGGGGTGTGTGGCACACGGGGGACCTGTGGGGAGCAGGGTGGCCCCCAAAGAATGCCATGGGGTGCAGAGTGTCCCGGTCCCCAGGTGTGCCATGGGGGCAGAGTGCCCCAATCCCCAGGTGTGCCACAGGGTGCAGAGTGCCCCGATCCCCAGGTGAGCCATGGGGTGCAGAGTGTCCCGGTCCCCAGGTGTGCCATGGGGTGCAGAGTGCCGAGGGCCCCAGGTGTGCCATGGGGTGCAGAGTGTCCCGGTCCCCAGGTGTGCCATGGGGTGCAGAGTGTCCCGGTCCCCAGGTGTGCCATGGGGTGCAGAGTGTCCCGATCCCCAGGTGTGCCATGGGGTGCAGAGTGTCCTGATCCCCAGGTGTGCCACGGGGTGCAGAGTGCCCCGATCCCCAGGTGAGCCATGGGGTGCAGAGTGTCCCGGTCCCCAGGTGTGCCATGGGGCGCAGAGTGTCTCGGTCCCCAGGTGTGCCATGGGGTGCAGAGTGTCCCGATCCCCAGGTGTGCCATGGGGTGCAGTGCCCCGATCCCCAGGTGTGCCATGGGGGCAGAGTGTCCCGATCCCCAGGTGAGCCATGGGGGCAGAGTGTCCCGGTCCCACAAGTGTGCCAAGGGGTGCAGAGTGTCCCGATCCCCAGGTGAGCCATGGGGGCAGAGTGTCCCGGTCCCACAAGTGTGCCATGGTGAGCAGGGTCGGTTCCAGGCGTGCTGGGTGGTCTGTGGCACTGGCATCCCGCACCAAGCAAGGGCTCCTCCTGCCCCTCTGCCCCGCGGGCCGCTCAGTGGGGATGCTGCGGTCCCCTCGCCCCTGGGCTGGCAGGACCAGGTGCGTGTCCCCCCGGGGGTCGCTCAGTGGGGATGCTGCGGTTCCCTTACTCCTGTGCCGGCAGGACCGGGTGCGTGTCCCCCCGGGGGTCGCTCAGTGGGGATGCTGCGGTCCCATTGCCCCTGTGCCGGCAGGACCGGGTGTGCTCCCCCCTTCCCCCGCGGACCCCCCGCGCTGCGCCCGCCCCCCGCGCCGGCCGCGCTCCTCCCCTTCCCCTCCCTCCTCCCTCCTCGTTCCTCGCTCCTCCTCCTCCTCCCCCTCTCCCTCTCCTCCTCCTCCTCCCGCTCCGCTCTGCTCCCCTCCCGCGGCGGCGGCGCGGGGCGCGGCGGGGCTCGGGCGCTCCCGCTCCCCTTTGTTCGCCGCTCCGATGGCGGCCGGGCCGGGCGGCGGCCCCGGGGCGCCCAGCGAGGCGGAGGCGGCGCAGCTCTGCCGCAGCCTGGAGGTGGGCACCGTCATGACCCTCTTCTACTCCAAAAAGTCGCAGCGACCCGAGCGGAAAACTTTCCAGGTGAAGCTGGAGACGCGGCAGGTCACCTGGAGCCGCGGCTCGGAGAAGGTGGAGGGCGCCGGTGAGTGCGGGGGGGAGCCCCGGGGAGGGGGCGGCTCGGGGGCTGCGCTGCCTCGGGCGGGGCTGCGGGGCCGGAGCCGTGCGGGGAGCTCGGTGGCGAGCAGGAAAATGATAAATAATGAACCTGCAGGCTCTCCGTGCCCAGCATCTCCCCGCGGGCAGCCTGGGGGGCGGAGAGGGGCGCGGGTCCCGGCGTGGGGCCGGCCCGGGGCGCGCCGTGCGCGGGGGATGCGCGGGGGATGCGCGGGGGATGCGCGGGCCGGTACCGCCGCTGCGCCCGCCCCGCGCCGCCTCCCGACTTTCCGCATCCCTCTTCGGCACCAAACTTCCCCTGGGATAAACGAGGTGTTTTCCCAGGTGGTGCCTTGGCGAGCAGCACCTTCGGGCTGTCGGGAGCCTCAGCAGGAGGCTTAGTGAGGATTAGTGTGAGCTCTTCCGCGGTTGCACCTCGGAGCAACAGATGAGGCCAAACGGAAAAGGTTAAAAAGTAGGAAAACCAGCCCAAAATACTGTACTGTAGTTCCGTCCTGTTCCCCACTGCCCTCACATCAGGGTGATGGCACAGGGTCAGGTGAGCCCTGCGCTGGAGCGGGGCAAGGACAGAGGGAAGAAAGGGTAAGAAACCCGAGTGTAAATCCAGAAAGATGAGTGGGAAGGGGGTGAGAACTGGCATGCCCTGCACTCTTAGCCTTGGTGTTGGTTTGCTAGGTTTTGTTAAATTATCCTTCCCACCCCCGCGTGCACCAGCAGGAGGACAGGGTCTCTGTTGTGTGCTGGGTGTGAGGAAGAGGGGATGTGCACAAAGGGCAGCTGGTGGGAGAGCTGGTGCTGGCCATGGCACTGCCTTCCCCATGCTGAGGGGTGTGACAGGCCCAGCAAGGCCAGGGAGGGGTTGTCATCTCTCCTGGCAAGTGCTGCTGGTCCAGGGTGGAAAGGTGGGATGCTGTTGGTACCAGAGCTTAGATGAGGAAAGGGTATGGAGATGGTGACCACATCTCTGCAACAGGTTCACAAAATGCTGGTTTGGGGCTTTGGTTTGCCCTAAGACCCTTTGAGTCCCCTACCTTCTGCCCTTTGGTGTCTCCAGGCAGATCTGGAGAGAGCCTTGGGCTCCTTTAGCATCATGAGGATGTGGAACTTCCCCCATCTCTTTCCCAGAATGGCCCCTGGGAGTAATGAGGCAGTGTAAGAGGGAGGAGAGAGCAGCACTGTATTGACCCTGGGCTTAAATTGTTCTTATACAAATGCACAGCAAACGTTGGTTTTGCTGAGGAGATTCTGGTCTCAGGCAGAGCCTACAGACCACGTGTGCCCATGGTGGACAGAGGTCCCCATGTCTGTCTGCAGGGGTGATTGTTCCTGGGACAGACCTAGGTGTGTCCTGTAACCTGGGACCTTAACTTGGGGAAAATCTAGAGAGCTTCAGCTTCTGTACCAGAACTGTGGGCCTAACATAAAACCACGGCTGCAAGGAATTCGTGTGCTGTGCAGACATTCAAGAGCAGAGCAGTGAAAGCAAAGAGTGTCCCAGGGACTGAGGTGATTGTGTTTCTTTTGATGGCACAGAGGAAAATTCCTTGGGGCTTCTCTACTGTGCCACAGGCAAGTTGTCTGGCTGGTGGTTTTGGGCTCTGGGTTCCTCTTGTGTGCCTCCCAGTGCTCGTGGTGTTCCCACACTATGTGTGACCCACCCAAGGGGCAGGGTGGGCCTTGCTGGGCACAGAGGACATCAGGCTGAAGAGCTGCTGTGTCCTCAGCCCCATCTCTCTGGTGCCAGATGCTTTCCCCATGGCATCCTCTCTCACCAGAGCATCTCGCCCTGTCCTCAGTCCCCTCCTCTGGTGTCACCCAGCACCCTGAGCTTGCAGGGCTGAGGAGCAGAGCTTTGCTGTAACACTTCCTGGACAGAGCTGTGGGGCTCCAGGTGGAAATACCAGCCTGTGTACACAAATAGTGACTGGGTTTCTAGGCAGGCTAGGCAAAGCCACAGGATCGATGGCCAGCAGTACTAGGTTCTTGGCCAACTTCCTTATTTTTATCTGGATGTGCTTTCTGGGCAGAAAGAGGATGCCTGGGAGAAGCCAGGTGTGTGACAGCTCCCCTTCATGTGGGAAATATACCAGTGTGTTCCCCTCCTGCCTCATCCCCTTGAGGTCAACATTGCCATGGCCATGGTGAGAACCAGAGGGGAAAGCACTCTGGAGCTGAGCTCATCACTTGGAGTGCAGGGGAGTTTCAACCATGGACAGTGACTGATCCAGCTCTCCCCGTGAAGGCAAGCCATGCCAGCACAGGGAGCAGTAGGCTGGGGCTGGTGGGAAGACTGGGTTTTGCTTTTTGTGGTGATACTGGTTTGGCCCCAGCTTGCACTATGAGGAGAGCAGCCAGCTGTCAGGAGGTGAGGTGTTCCTTCCCGTGGAACAGCATCTCCACCAACGTGTCTGGGGACTTACAGGTCAAAGATTGCTGTGTTCATGGGTCAGTAATGGATGTACTTGTGCTTTTTGAGAGCTGGAGACCACCAGGGAGTTCTAGACCACCCTGAATACATGTTAATTGTCTAAGTAGGTATGATTCTGGGTTTTTATCCTTTCAGAGCAGGTGAATATCCACAGTATCACCTGTGGAGGTTTTGGGCTTGGGGCACGTCTGTGTGTATGGCCATGTCTTGGAGAGGTCTGTCTGCATGGACACCAAGTGTGGAGTATCTGTGCTCCTTTCTCTGTCCTGGTGGGCTGTGCAGAAAGGAGATGTGCATTTGTCCCAGGGAGGGGTGGGTGAGGATGGGGGGCCTGGCTCCATGGCTGGCAGTGCTGGGAGGAGCACAGCCCCCGTGGCTGCAGCTGGGGAAGCTCCTGTTGTATGGTGGGCAGTGCAAGAAGGGACAGAGGCTCAACTGGCTCATCTGCAGGTGTTCTCAAGCACGTGGGCTAAAGCTGCAGTGTGCCAGGAGAGGGCTCTGGGCGCAGCCACTGCCATCATTCCCTGGCATGCTGGTGCTCATTTCAGAGCTTTGCCATCGCTGTCGATGCTGTTGTGGAGCAGCTGCTGCCCCAGGATCTGCAGGGGCTGCTCTGTCAATACTTCTGATCTCTGCTGAACTCTGGGGGGCTTGCAACAGGCAACCAGTTCTTAGCCTTAAAAACAGATTGGGTGGTGCTTGGCTTTCTGTGTACAGTGATGTGGAGCTTAGAGAGGAGCAGAGCCTGAGCAGGCTGAGGGTCACCCCACTGCTGAGAGGTGCAGGGAGCCCCTGTCCTCTGCCTCTGTCCCTCAGCAGCGTGGTGCTGTTGGTCTGAGTTCCCCCACCCTGCCACTGCCCTGCCCAGAGGTGGTGTGCCACCCTTTATTTCAAGTGACTTAGTGAAGCCAGCAGGGTCTGACTGGCCTCTGCAAAGAACTTTTGGCACTTAAGGATGAAGGCCTCTCAGTGCTTCAGCATCTCCTAACAGCAGGGAGGTTGGACCAGGGGATGCTGGCTGGGGAGGAGTCTGTGTGGATGGGGACGTGGTTCAGTGGTGGACCTGGCAGTGCTGGGTTAACGGTTGGACTGGGTGGTCTCAGAGGACTTTTCCTACCCTGATGACTCTGTGAAGGGCTGGGTGCTGTAGATGGACAGGTAACCAGCTGTCCTGCTTGGCCACCATGAAGCTGCCCAGCCTTTCCTGGAGGTGCTGGGGCACCGAGAGCAGGGAGCCCTTGCTGGAGTGGCAGCCCTGTCCTCGTGCCCTGCTTTGTGACCCTTGTGTAGGGCTTTGTGAGCGCTGCATAAAGACACTGTGTGTGTCCCCCACGTCTCCCCTCCTGAGCAGCTCTGGCTGGGCAGCAGCACAGCAGGGCCCCAGCCAGCTGGGCTGCCACATGAAGAGCCTCTCCTCTTGACAGGACCCTGTCCTTGCTGAGAGAGCTCACTCCAGAGTGATGAGAATCTCCAAGGGCTGAGGACTGGGTAAGCTCCCCTGGGCAGGAAGCCTTTCCCTTTCCAAAGCAGTTGTCTCCTCCTGTACTTCTTCAAAACTGTGCAAAATGCAATCTTGATGTGTGCCAAAAAAAAGGGCTTTTTTTTCAATTAATACTTGTTTTTATTCATAGGATTCCAGCTAGGTTTAATTACCAATGCATTGCTTTCTTGCTAATCAACTCCGCAGAGGGCCTGGCTGCTACAATAGGAAGAGTGCTAATAATTTTCTATTCTTTTTGTTAAGCACCCAGAGCAAAGTAGAGTGAATCCCTCAATTCAGTTGTCTTTTATGCATTTATTTTCTTTTAAACTTACTATGTTAACAGATTCTTTCTTTTTAATAAAAAGCGGTTTCATGTTCTTACCTTCTCATGCTGGAGGGGTTATAGGCCAGCTTCAAATTGAACTGTTTGCCTTGAAACACGTCAGAAAATTCAGAGTTTGCTCAGAGAGTGAGCTGAAAATTTGGAGCAGATGTTTGTTTTATAGGGGAGAGAGAGAAGAAAAAAAACTACCTCAAAAAAAACTCTGGTTACATTCTTGCTTTCAGTGAAATGAGCTCAGTCCCTTGGAGGTGGAGAAAAGCCATCGCCTGTGTAAAAGAAAAGAAATGAGCTGTAAAATATTAATGCAAAGTGGCTCTGAAGTGTGGCTCGTACTCGCCTCAGCCGTTTCAAGCACCAGCCTCTTTTATTAGCCCACTGGGGCATAGCTTTTTTAATTATGTTTTTTTTGGGGCCATTTGCTTAAACTGAGGAGCTTGGAGCTCTGAAGAAGCGAGTGAGCCAGAAATGGTTTTCAAGGATAAAATAACTTGGGAGTGAGCTCCTGTTGGGGTGCAGGATGGCTCCTGCACTGCAGGGTCCCCTCCTGCTCCACCACCAAGGATGGGTGCAGCCCCTGCAGTGGGCAGAGGGGAGGATGGTGCCTGGAGAAGGGCTGGGGTGGGAAGGGGAAAGCGTGGCTTGTGACTGTCGGGTGGTTGAAGCTTCCTCTGCTGTGGGAGTTTCTTGAGGGCAGGTTTTTGTGTCCCCCTTCCTGCTTACCAGGGCATTTGTGCTACACACAAAGCAAGTGAGCTGTGCTCTGCCTTCACGTCCAAACTGACACAGGCTCTCCCCTCACTTCACATCGCTTTGTCATTCCATTTTTGCTCTTGGTAGCATCTTCCAGGAGGAGCATGTTAGAAAACTCCTCCCCATGCAGTAAGACACATTACCTCCTCTCTTGGCATCTCAGAAGCTTCTCTGCAACCTGGAGAGCAGCTGGAAGTTGGCTGGCTGGGAGGCCAGTGTTTTCCTCCAGTACCTGCACCCACGTCATCCATCCATCTGGTTCCTTCCCCTGCCAGTGAGCCACGTGGAAGGAATTGGCTTATGGGGTTCAAGCCCACTAATTAGAATGTGCTGGAGAGCTTTTGCAAAATGTTGGACTGATTATTTCTCACCAACATCAAGGGGCTGAGTTTTTTTCAAGGCTTGGCTTTCTCTTTGCCTGTTGGCTGGACACCATGTGTGGAGCAGGAGCACCTGAGGGAGCTGGATGTGAACATCTGGGCTTGCAGAGCGCGTGCCAAGAGGTGCCATGCTCAGCTCCATCACCTCCTGTCCCCAGGGCTGTTCTGTTGTGGGATTTTATACAGGACTTTAATGTACCCCATCTCCAAGCTGAGGAGCTGGGCCAGCAGTGGCCCAGTCCAGGCTGCCATCCCTGTGCTGCTCCGTTTGAGCTGCCTTGCCTGCACCGTGGGGATGGGCACCCTTATCTCACAGCATTTGCTGGGCTCTCTTATCTGATGGCAGTGGCTGCCCTGTGACCATCCCCAGGCCGTGCTGGCTGTCCTTGTCCCCTGTGAGCAGGCGTGTGACCTCCTGCATATCTCACAGATTGCAGGCACAGGAGGAAAGGCTCTGGTGGGAGTCAGTGCTGAAGTCCCCAGCCCTGAGCCATCCTGAGGTCCTAGTCCCCAAGTGCTGCGTTTGGCAGAGCAGGCTTGGCCACTGAGTTGCCCAGGAGTGCAGACTTGGTGTAAATTCTGTGTTCCTGGGAGTTTGGGCACTGCTCTTTGGCTGGGACCCTCCCCTGCAGAGAGCGTGGGGGCTGCTGTGTCCTTTTGGAACTGACCCATGTCAGAGTGTGCTGTGATGGGCAGCCTGGCCAGGGGGTAAAATCAGCCAACACTTGGAATGGAACAGGAGCTCTCAGAACAGACCCTCACTTGTGACTGCCTTACAGTTTTGGCTACATCACACAAACTTCTGCTTGAGTTGGAGGCTTATTGAAGAGCTGCACAGCTCAGCCTGTGGATGGCAGCTTCAGAAGCTGCTGCAAGTGGAACACATTTGAGTGTGTCCAGCTCCTCTGTGTGTGCCACAGTGGGATCCTGTGGGGTTGGCTGATCTCATCTCGTCCATGGGACTGGCAGGCAGGAGCTGTGAGATCTGAGGTCAGCCTGTGGCTGCTGTCCTGCTGGGCTGTAGGAATAGCCTGGCACTACACTGGTGGTGGGCTGTGCTCTGGTAGGGGTGAAGGGGCCAACAGTGACACTCTGTGCTTGGTGCTGGGTCAGCCAAGAGCTGGGCTGGTGGTTTTGGGCTCAGAGGTGTGTGACAGTGGCTCTAGGAGCCATGTGGCCAGCCCCTGTGCTGTGTCCCTGCTCCTGAGCTGCTGCAGGCTTTGTGAGACCCAGTGTAGAGATCACAGTGAAGGAGGGTGTGGGGAGTTCAGGAAGAACTTGCAGTGTGTGGTGAGGAGGTGTGGGCCTTTGAGCACAGAAAACCCAAGCAGCTCTGAGTTAAAAAACCATTGGCTGCACCTTACCATGCAGTAGAAGGAAATGGGTGAAGTCAGTGGAGAAGAATTTTTACTTTTGTAATGTTCTCTGAAGTTTAAGGGCAGTAGAAATCAGAAAATATTGAAGTTCTTACAACACTTTTGAAAAGTTCCTCCCCACATTCTCCCTTCTTCCCCTCGGCCAAACAGGCTTGGTGAGTGGATGGTGGAAGATGATGTTGGAATAGAGCAACTGAAGGGATACCTGTCTAGAGAAGGATAGAAGGAGACAGCAGCTCTGGGTGTTCCACAGATGTTCAGGAGCTGTATGGAGCGGGCTGTGTGGTGCCTGACACTTAGGGATGCTCACAGAAACTTGTGACAGCCCCAGCAAACCTGTGAGGCTCCTCAGCTCCCTTGGTCGTGGGGGTTGGTGCTGCTGGTGCCCCATATGAGCTCAGTTTCACATCTAGCACATCCTCTGCCAGTGAGTGTGCCCTCCCTGCTCGGGGGTGGGTGGGTGAGCTCATGGCTTTTCCTGCTCATCTGTTCCGCTGAGTGTGGTTCTGCTGCTGGAGGTGTTACATCAGACAGTGCTGGGAGGGCATCTTCCAGACCAGGGAGAGCCCTTGGGAAGGGACGTGGTGACAGCAGCCATTCCTGAAGGGACTCTGCAGTGCTGGAAAAAGTTGTCCTCCTAAATGGTTTAAATCTTTCAGTTTTGAGTATTCTTACTTTGCACAAAGTGTTGCGTTATGTGGAAAAAGTTTTTTGACATTGATTCCAATGAGGAACTTCCTCATTTCTGAGAATTTTCAGTCTTTCTGAAAATCCCCTATTCCTTGGAACTCTAGGCCAGGGCTGTCTGCTTCTGATCTGCGAGGCTCACCCCTCCTGTCCCAGTTGTCGTTATCTCTGGGCACCTTGCTGCCTCTCAATCTGTCCTTGTCATCTATTGGGACATCTTTATACACTGGGTGACAGGAGGATTCAGCATTGTGGAGCACCCTGAGCACCCAAACAGCTGTGGGCTGATCTCCCCAGCAGAAGCTGGCCACTCTAAATCTGTACAAGTCAGCAGAGATTTAGGATGCTGCCAGCCCATACTCTGAAAGTCTGTGTGAATTTCAAACTGCTTTTCTATTCTATCTCTGCTGTCCCTGTGGTCTGGTGGCTCTTTAGCCTGATCTGGGGTCCTGAACTTGGCTGGCTGGGGAGCCATGGAAAGCCTTCCAGATCTGGGATGGACCTCTCCCTTGTTTTCCTCTGCAGTCCTCCCTTCTGTTTGCAAACACTTGTGGCTCTGAGCTTTGGTCAGTCCCTTCTTGTGCTGTCAGTAGAGTGCCCCAGAGCATTCCTGGCTACCCAAGCCAGGCAAACCCATGGTGCTGGTTTAAAATCATCCCAGGGAAGGTCGTGGTCCAGCAGATGATCTCCTGTGATGTGGGATGTTGTGCTGAGCTGTTTGCCCCCTGGCCTTAAGGATGCAGTGACCAAAAGCCACAGCAGAAGGGGCAGGACTGTGACTTACAGGCTGTGTTTTCTCCCCAACCCATTACAAACACATTTATTTTCTTTTTCTTGTAATATGACTCTTTTTTTCCTGCCTTGACATATGGAATCCCAGAGCTGTGCTGTCTTGGTTTGCAGCTCACCCCCAGCCTTTATCCACATGGGGGTGTGCAGGGCTCCTGCCTTCCCATTGTGGTCCTTTGGGAAGTGACCTACTGGCTGAATCATCTGAGGGACAAGGGTTGCCTTTTCTGCTGGCTCCAAACTCTGTGCCCAGGAGCTGGCTGTGTGCTGTGTTCCCTGCCCAGCCAGGATCCCAGTGGCTGAGGGATGCTGCAGGAGGGCCACTGTGCTCTGGGTGCCCCACAGTGATGCTGTGGATGCTCTGCTGACTGTGAGCTGCTCCAGCTGTCCTGTCCTGCTCTCCTCTGATTCCCTCTGTGGTGTCCTGTGCTCCTCTCCTCCTGGGATTGCCCTTGCAGACCCCATCCTGTTCCCTTGGAGCATCACCCCGTGGTAGGGCCACACCAGCCAGAGCTGAAAATCACCACATCAAGGAAGGCTGTGCTCCACAGGGACCCTGGGCAGAGCAGCTGCTTGAGAGTCTTTTTCCTGTTTACTTGCTCCCAGAAGTGCTGATGGTGTGGTGATTAAAGGACATCCCCCTGCATGTGCCCAGTGTGTCCTTCATCCCTCCTCCTCCTCACCTCTGGTGGTGTAATCCTCAGCCCAGGTCAGATAACGGGGCTGGCTGCAGGTGGGGCTTGGCTGTGCTGGGAACAGGGAATGTCTGAGAGGACTTTCACCCCCTTGGCTCCCTGCCCTGGAAATCTGCACCCCATAAATCTGCTTCCCAGCTGGCAGGAGGTGGGGACTGCCTGGGTTTGTTTGCTGAACACTTGGATACTGGCTGTCAGGATCCTTCTTGGTGTGAGGCTCTCGTGCCCCTGGGCTCATCAGAGCAGAACACAGAGCCTCCTGCCTCGTCTCCCCAAGCTCCTGTGCTTGGATACTTGTCTCTTACATATCACTCTTCCACCTCTGGCTCCTCTTGCCAGGATTCCAGGGCACTCTGGATACCTTGCTTCTCTCCTAGGCTTGCAGTCCTTGTCCTGTTAATCTCTGCCCTCACAGCCCTCCTCAGCTTCAGAAGACAAAAAAGCCATCCCTGGCTCCAGAGCAGACCCCAGGCAGTGCTAAGGCAGTCGGGAGTTGGTTCTGCTTGTCTCTATGTCCCAGAAAAGCAGCAGAAATTGATTTTTGTTGTTTTTTTTTTCCTCTTTCATGTCTCACATGTCCTGTAGTGCCTTGTGTCAGCCTGTTCTCAAGGTCTTGCTGCTAGTTGGAGTATTGTCCCTGTAATCTCCAGCAGCTTGGGCTCTGCAGCATGTTGTGAAGAGGTCTAGAGGTGAGGGAATGAAATTTTGTGGAGCATTGATACATCAGGTTTGATGTGGACCATGGAGCAGGTTGGAGTACAAACAGGAAGAGGTCTCCAGTTCCAGGGACCAAATAAATACCAGGTGAGGTAATTTAAAAAAAAAACCAATCCCAAGTGGTTTCACACCATCACCATGAGCTTCTGCTTCTCTCCCATGAACTGAAATACTGTCACCTGCCAGGGGTGTGTGTCATGGGTGGTGTCTGCTCAGTGCCTGGGCATCTTCAGTTGGATGGTGCTGGAAGGATGTTCCAGCTGTCATGCTCTCCATCTTTGCTGGTTATGCCCCAAAATCTTTCCTTGGCATTGGAACGTGAAACCAGCCCAGGGGTGTCCTGTCCTGGTTAGTGCAGATAAAGCAGATCTGGTAGAAAGGGAAGAGGAGAGTCACTGTTTCCATTTCTAACCACATTGGGACAGGTTTGACACCAGCAGCTGCTCTGGTAATTTGTGTCTGGTTTGTATTGGGATGGGTAGAGGTGACTCAGGGGGAGAATCCAAGGAGGAGGTGACAGGAGGAGGTGCCTCCCTGCATTTCTTGGTTGAGATGATCCAACCTGTGGCCTCTCTGTAGACAGTGGCACAGAGGGAGATCCAGGGGAGGGCACACATCTGGGAGTCACATCTGTGCTCTGGCAAATACCCAGCCCTGCCAGTCTCAGAACAGCTTTTGAGTTGAGCATGGGGTAGGAAGAGGTCAGGCTGTTGTGGTGCCCTGGAACAGCTCAGCAGCAGATGGGATCTTTATCCTATCCTTCTCTTCCCAGTGTTGCCCTCACACTGCACAGTTCAAGCCCTGGCAGGGACAGGGACAGGCCACTTCCCTGCTGCCCACTGAGGGTCCTGGCCAGCAGGCACCTCTGCTGTAAATTGCTGTCATGGAAACTTGGTTGCATTGTCTGGTGGGGTGGATGTAAACTGAGTCCCAGCATTTGAACATCGCTGACATTTGCTACCAGTGTGACAAATCTTTTCTGTCCTTTGGTTTCACTTCTCTCCTTTTGCCCTGTCCTGGGCACAATGAGTGGTCACTCTTGTCTCCAATTGCTTTGTGACAAGGCGTGACCCCTGGGCATGAAGGCTGGCACCTTTGTTGAGTGCAGAAATGCCCAAAATGCTCCAAGGTGAGCTTGCTGCTGTTGGACACTCGAGTCCCCAGACCCACCTCTGCCAGGGCTTCCTCACTGGCCCTGCCAGGCTCTTGGCTGTCAGGCTGAGCTGTGCATTCAGAGCTGCTGGATTGCCACATCTGCAATTCTGTCCTGCTTGGTTTCTGCCAGTCTGCCTGGTCCCATCCCCTTCCCCTCACTGGCATGAGCACTCTGGCTGGCTGAGAGCCTGGGGACAGCAGTGACCCTGTAAGGTCCAGGAGAGGGATGCAGAGGTGTTGCACAGAAGGGTTCCCTGTTCAGCCCTTCCAGGAAGGACACCTGCCTGGAGAGCAGCTTCCTAGAGCCTCTCACCCTCTTCCATGCTGAGACACAGTATGGATTGGTGCCTCATCAACCTGTCCCTGCCCAGCTGTGGATCTCCTTAGAGCTGTAAGGAGATCTTCCCTGGAGGGAGGAAGAGTGGCAGAGGCAGGAGCTGTGCTCACAGATCTTTATCCCATCCTCCCTCCGCTTTATTCTGCTCTTTAAGGTCATTGCATTTCTCACCCAGGCAGGGCTGAGGGGGGTGGAACCTGCGGTGCCATGCAAAAGAAAGGTCACCTTGGGATGGATCGTGGAGCCTTCCCTAGACAGGCTGTCCAGAGCACCAGTGCTGAGCTTCCCCTTTCCAGATGAGTCAGTGGAATTTTGTGCCTCTCAGACAGGACAGTGACTGAAAGGTCTCTCTGCTGGCTGCCACCGGCCTGATTTCATCTGGGACAGGACACCAGCATCTTCAGAGCAGCAAAAACTGGGGCTTTGCCTCAGCTGGAGCAGCTCTGCCTCTCTTTGGGGTGAAAATGTGCTCCTGTGTCCTGTATGGTGACAGTGCAACAAGTCCAGGGCTCCCAGAGGTGCAGCCTTGCATGTGGGAGTGGATACAGCCAGCAGCCCTGGATGCCCAGCATGGCATTTGGTACAAACCCCACAGCTCCACAAAGACAAAATTTCCATGGAGGACAAGAGGGAGCCCCAACATTCCAGCAGGAGGATTGCTGGAGCCCTTGCCTGGCATTTGCCTTCTGCTGCCTTCAGCACCCCACCACTGGCTGTGGGCAGAGGCTGTGAGGTAGCAGCATCCTGCTTTGCTCACTTAGAGGATCAGCTTTGGTTTTTTACTCATATTTTCTTGCAGCTGGGGGTGAGCGGGAGAGATGTGCTGACGATAACAGGTCAGGCAGCTGCCAGCCCACAGCTGCCTCTGCCTCTCACATCAAGAGCATGTTCAAGAGCTCTTGAAGGCCACCTGCATGAGGCTGATGCTGGCAAGGCAGCCTGTAGAGAGGCCTCTGTGCCCTCCAGAAGCAATTTCTAGGCAGGACCTCTGCCTCCCTGCTCTAGTCCCTAAGGTGGGAAATGTGTAGGGTGGAGGAGGGAAGGGCTCTTCCTCACATCCTCTCCTCCACCCGCAGAGCATCTCCTAATCTCCCTGCACATCTCCTGCAGCTTCCTCTGCAGGTGATAAGGATTTTGGAGGGGGGAGCAGGGGAGGGAGGAAGAGGAGCTGAGAAGCCACAGGGCATGTGACTGTGGGCACAGCAGAGGCTGGGGCAGGCAGCCCTGGTGCCCACAGAGCAGCCAGAGTGTCCCCATAGCCCTGCCTGGGGCATGCTGCAGCCACTGCTGACGGTGCCACTTCCCAGGTGGTGTTTAAGCTCTCTGTCAGATCCTCTCACTCCACTGGGATTGCTGAGAGGTGAGCCAGGGTCTGAGTCGGGATCCAGGCTAGCCCCAGTCACCCTGGCTAATCAGGAGCTCCCTGTTGTCCCATCTCCAACACACTGAGCTATTTCCCCCCCAGAATCTCCCCTCCCGAGGTGCTTTCTGCGTGGATGTTGCTGGCTCTGGGGTGGTGATATTGAGACAGTTGCTTCATAGCAAAATCCAGTGGCTTGGAGCTAAAAATCCATTTTGTTGACACAGGTAACCTGAGACACAGCTGAGCTGAGTCTGGAGGGGAAAATAGCTTTACCTGCTATTTACTATTTTATTTAATAAAATATATTTACTTGCATCTTTTCCTGAGGCAGAAGCACCACCTGCGTGTTGTAGCTACAAGAGCAGTGGAACCCACTGGTCCCCTGGGCACCAGGATGTCCTGCCTGGGACAAGGGAAGTGAGAGGACATTTTACAGGGATTTGAGTGCTTAACCAAAAGGGCAGAGTCGCCTTTTTAGTTCATAGGAGGTGAGGGATGCTCTGCGGCACAGGGTTTGGTGATTGTTGGCCTCCGTGGATGCCTCAACCATCCTCCCTGCCCTCTGAAAAACCAGTTAAGGTCAAATGAGAGGCCTCTCAGCTGGTTTCTTGTCCTGTCTGGGTAAGGCATCTGTTAATGGCCCTGTTTGTTCCTCTGGAACCCCGACCGGTGCTGAGCAGCGTGGGGGATGCGGTCAGCTCATCTCCCAGCAGGGATGTGCAGGTCACCACTGCTGCCTGCTCTCGGCCTGGGGATGAAGGACAGCTTTGTGGCCTGGAGAGGCTGAGTGCTGTCACTGTGAGCACCAGTGTTAATGAGAGATGCTCTCCTAATCGGTCAGGGTGATGCAAAGGGCAGGAGCGCCCTTGGTGCGCTCATCACGGCGTGTCCCAGGAGCCACCTCCAGTGGTCCCCAGCCCAGCTCGACCCTGCCTGACTCCCCAGCAGGGATGGGCTGGCAGGGCCAAGCCCAGGGCTCCCCAGCAGGGATGGGCTGGCAGGGCCAAGCCCAGGGCTCCCCGGCAGGGATGGGCTGGCAGGGCCAAGCCCAGGGCTCCCCAGCCAGCGAGGGCAGCACGGGCTCTGGGCTGGCAGGTGCTGAGTGTCCTGGCCCCTGGCCAGCCCAGCACTTAGAGCTGGTTCTGAGCTCACCGGGGACTTGTGCTGGGGTTTTGTTCTCCTCGCAGGCCGGTGTTGGGTTGCAGCAGCAGAGCTGGGCACTGAGCAGGGGAAGGTGAGCCAGGATACTCCTGCAGGATGCTGCAGCTCCCAGAGCACTGCTGGCCCAAATAGCCACTTCAGGGGGCTCCTGCTGAAAAGTGGCACTGCTTTACTCTCCAGGCTGTTGCATAATAGATTTTTCTTGTATTTTTCTCACATGCACATAAATCTTTTTCCTCTTTCTCCCTGGGGGCCACCTGACCCTCCGGTGCCCCGTGCAGTGATGGGAAGCCTGGGGATGACCACATGGCTGTGCTCAGTGGGATCCACAATGCTTAATAGCAGGAAGACTCTTTTTTTTTTTAACCTCCTTTTCTTTGCCAGAGTGAGTAGGCTGGAGGCTTTTCCGCTGCCCCCAGGCAGGATCAGTCCATGTCAGCCAGCTGAGGTCAGGCTGGGCTGGCAGTGACCCCTGGCTCTCACTGCACCATTCCTCCCCAGGGAGACAGACCCAGCAATGCCTGTCAGGGGGTGGGTGTTTGCTTGGAGGCTGTCCCTGATGATAAACCCATCCTGGAAAGTAATCTGGCTAAATGTCCTTTTTTTCAGCTTTTTAAAAATGTTTTTTAAATTTAATAAGTTTTCCAGATTTCCAGAAATGCTCTGGAGGTGGCGATTTTGCAACCCTCAGAGGCTGTTCCAGGCTGTCCTTATCCTTACACGTTACAACACCCTATCCATCAGCGGGTAAATGAGGCTTGGATGAAGTTTCAGTTTTAAATGACTTCAAGGGTGGATCTGGTTTTCATGTAACCAGAGGGTAATTTGGTGGGTTTTTTTCTTGCATGGTGAGGGAGGTGGATCTGGGGTCAGCTTTTCTTTCTGATGCAACCCACTCCTGCTAAAAGGAGGGCTCTTTGCCAAGAAATGTGACCCTTTTTTTTGGTTGTTTTTTTCAGCACTGGAGGCAAAGGGAGGGCCAGGCTGTTTCTTCTGGCAGTGTGCTGCGGGGAAATTTGGGAGGTTGTGAAGGGCACAACTGTTTGTACAGCCGTGGGATGGCTCAGTGTGGAACCGTGTGGGGAGCTCGGAGCATCTCTGGGCTGGATGGGCTTTGCTGCCTCCTCCCTGGAGCCTCTCCTGGCTCCTGTCTGCACACCCACCCCTCTCCAGGCCTCCGATTTCACCCCTGCTCATCTGTCCCTGCTTGCTGCTGCTCCTTCTCTGGGGCATCCAGCTCTGCCAGGCTGCAGCAGGGTTTATACTCCATCACAGAGCTTCCCTTTGCCATCGCTGCAGGACCAGGTTCTTCCTCTCTTGCCCCATCCAGATAAGGACCAGTTTGTACTCTCTGCCTCCCACAGCACGCCCTGCGAGAGGGCAGCTCAGGGAGGAGGAGATGGGGCTGACCTTGGTGACAGAGCCATCCCTTTGGAGGGCTCACCCAGGTCACCTGCCCTTGTTCCCCTGCCCAGGTGTGTGTATGGACTGTGGAGCTGGGACCCCACCAGGTGCTTAAACCCTGTATCTTTGCCCACATCCTCGGCCTTTCCCAGCAAGGACTCGAGGTGCAGCCCCATGGTGGGACACATGGGTCATGTCACAGCCCGTGCCACCACTGATGGAAACTTGCAGGTGCTGAGTGTGGCAGAGCCTCCAGAGTGTGCCTGTGACACCTGGGCTGGAGCAAAACCCCTCCACCCTCCTTTCCCTGGTGGCTCCCAGTCCCACACTGGGAGGACTGGAAGGGAAACCTGGTCTCAGCCCCTGCTGCTTGGGGACGGTGGCATTTGTGCTTGCTGTGCTTCCTGCTCAGAGTCACTTCCTTCCAGCTGCGAGGGGGCCGGGAAGGTGTTGAGGCAGCGGGTGGGAAAGCTGCTCTGCTCTCTGTGGTGAGAAGAAGGCACAAACCAAACCCCAGCTGCCTTCCCCAGCACACACAGGCAGGTTTGGGAGGACCAGAGAGCAGCAAGCAGCTGCAAGCATGCGTGGGCTGGAGGTTCCTGCCTGATCCTCACAGAGGCTGCCCTTTGCCCTAGGAATTCCCTGCGTGCTTTTGTCCTTGATAAGCACCTCACTCGCTCCGGGGCTCTCTCCACTGCGTGGATTTTAGGTATGCAGTGTGTAACAGCAGCTCTGCCTCACCAGGTACCAACCTGCTGTGCTCTGTGCAGGGAGGGGTGAGCACAGGGCACAGCCAGCACTGCAGCATCCCAAAGTGCAGACAGTGTGCTTGCAGTGTGGTGCAGAGGCAGGCCAGGAATATCCCAGCACCTTCCTTTGGTAGTTATTGTAAAGTATTATAAAGTACTATAAAGTAGAAGTGTAAATTACCATGAAAACCCATCTGACAGGTTTTCCCCCACTGTGGTGGTCAAACCCTGCATCCTCCAAGGACAGGATTAGCCTTCAGCCTCATTGTGCATGTCCTAGATGCAAAGACCTGAACTGTGATATGGGTTTTTATGGGCTAAAATAACCTGCAGTGTCACTAAGGGTATGAGCACAGGGGTAAGATTATGGCAGGGCATGCTAACTTTTGAACTACCAGGCAGCTCCTTTCCAAAGGGTAGATGATGCCTCAAAAAGTCACACTCTTGCTTATTTTAGGAAGCTTGTCTGTCCTTCCTTTGCAGTCCCAAGGAACTGAGTCTTTCTAAGCTCTTGTCACAACTTGATGAGCTTTGGGGGGTTATTAGATTCATAGAATATCCTGAGTTGGGAGGGAGCCACAAGGATCACTCTTGGCTCTGCACAGGACACCCCCAAAGTAGAGTGGTCAGTGTGGATGTGTCCTGTGCCAGGCAGTGAGCAGGCTGCCACTGTCTCCAGATGCACCCACAGTGCTGCACAGATCCAAGAGAGCAGGATCCAAGAGAGGATCCCACGTTCTTTATGCTTTACAAGTCCTCCCAAAGTCAATCCCTGTCTGCCTTGCTGTGAGGTTTGGAGAGAACATTATCTCTCATGATGCAGTTTGGTGCTATTGGTGGCTGGTGTGGGTGATGAGCAGGTCACATTTCTGTCTAGTTTTGAACTGCAGTAAATAGAAATGAAAGGCGAGATGATCCACAGTGAGTGCAGTAAGTGGAGTTTAATTGGGATGAATTACATGCCAGGTTTGCAGTAATCTCCATCCTGCATTGCTCAGAAGCATCATCTGCTTTGGAAATGTGACTCACAAATGTTGTTATTTGATTCCCACGGGCATTTAAGAAACTATTTTTCCAGGAAGCAAAAATTCTTGGGTTTGGGTTGGGTTTCATTTGGTTGGGTTTTTTTTGCCTTGCTGCTGCTGTTGTTTTCTCTTTGTTCTATGGCAGTAGGAGTCCTTTCCCAGAATTTCCTCTGGGGAGGCCAGTGTCTCTTCAGCTCCTTCTCCTTGCTTGATGCTCCAGCATGCTCACAGCTTCCCCTTCCTGGGGATCCCTGTGGGGGAGACATCCAGCCAGTTTTGGGGAACACAGAGGTAAATGGGGGGTGCTGGCTGGGGAAACCCCCTAGGGAAGTAGTAAGAGGGGACTGTGCTTACAGGCTGTAGCCTTGGGGCTGCTGTCGTGTAATAGGTGCTAGCCCAGCTCTTCAGATGACTAAATCCACTTCATCTGTGCCCTTCCTTCTCCAGTGCTGTGGGAATTCCAAGCTATTCCCCTTTGTTTTCCCTTTCTCGTAGTGGATATTCGTGAAATCAAAGAGATTCGCCCAGGCAGGAACTCGCGTGACTTTGACCGGTACCAGGAGGATCCGTGTTTCCGACCTGACCACTCCCACTGCTTCGTGGTGCTCTACGGCACAGAATTCCGCCTGAAGACCCTCAGCCTGCAAGGTAAAGCTCTTGTGACCTTGGGGTTGTGCCAGGCAGCTTTGAGCCAGAGCTCCATCCTCACAGGACCCAAACAGCTTCGCTGCCTGGGGACAAAGATAACTCCCAGCTCTTGGGAACTCAAGGAGCAGGGAATGGGATGTGCAGGGGCAAGAGACTGAGCCAGCCACATCCATCCCACAGGAGAGGAGCCAGCCAGAGCATCTGCGTGGGGGGGAAATGTTACCAGAAAGGGGATGAAGCAAGGAATTGGGGATATAAGGTACTGGGGATAGTCCCAAGAGGTTTGGGTGGGTGATCAAGCCTGTGTATCCCCTCTTCCCACTTCTGTGCATTTTCCACAGCCACTTCTGAGGATGAGGTCAATATGTGGATCAAGGGGCTGAACTGGCTGGTGGCAGACACTCTGAGGGCACCCACCCCCCTGCAGATTGAAAGGTGAGGAAAACCTGTCCCTTTCCTGCACTTGTTTCCTTTTTCCTCCTTTCTGTCTGTTTTGACTGGAAAAGGTGAGCACAGTGACATCTCATTCCCTCTCTGAGCTGTGCTGACCCAGCACTTCTGCCTCTGCACTCCAGGCTTCATCCTGCTGACCCCAGAGCTTGATCTCATGCATCAGGGAGAAGGAGTTTTACCACAAATTGATGTTTCCATGTGTGCACAGCCTGTATTATCTGTAGCACTTCAGTGCAGAGGCATTTTTAAACTTGTCACCTGTATGAAAATAGGGTAGGCTGCCTCTGAAAAGGAGCAGAGCTGGGTTCTCTGGTGGGGAGGAGGGGTGTGGGAGGGGATGGTGTGGCACTGAGCATCTTCCAGAGAGGGGTTGGAGCAGGGGCTGGCTGTTGAGGAGCTGGGGCTGAGTGTGTGCCTGTTTGTGCCTTCCCACGCAGGTGGCTCCGGAAGCAGTTCTACTCCCTGGATCGCAACCGGGAAGACAGGTAAGGAGGGAGAAGCTTGCACTCCTGTTCAGGGAAGGGTTTGAGCTGGAAGGGTTCACCTTCCACTTGAAACCCCAGCCTCTGGATGTTTTGTTGGGTTCTTTAGGCTTTCGGTGCTCATTTCCAAGGAACCTTAACTCAAGTCCCAAACTTCCCTGGCTGATTTTCACTGAATTAAAAAAAAAAGCATAAAAAAAAGCTGTCATGTTTTCCTGATCTATTGTTTAGACCCAGTAACAACTTGAGAGCCCACAGCTGTGAAACAGCTTTCCCCCACCTGGCACCACCCGAGGAAGCAGGCATCAAAGAGCCAAGAGGCAGTTCAGGGCACCCCATTGGGGACTGAACTGGGTTGTGTTTATTACTCTCCACCCTGTTTGTTCTGCTCTCCTTTTCTGAGGCCCATGAGGCCATGGATCATCCCACTGCTTGGCTTGTGGAGCTCTTGAATACTTGGTGTTGTCCTAGCAAGTAAAATGTCACGCTTGTCAGGAGGAGGTAAGGGAATTGGGTCATGATTCACCATGAGATAAAGGGAGGGGACATTTTCCTGTTGGGAAGGTGAGTTCCACCATGCTCTGCTCTCTGTCCCACTGCCATCACCAATTTTCCAGTCCCAGTGCTGGCTGCCAGCCTGCTCCTACTGAGCTGCTGTTGTTTGCCTCTCTTCCATGGGCATGTTTCTCCCCTGTGATGTTAACTGAGCCTGTTAACCTTTCATCATTGATTCCCACGTTAATGTGCTTCCCTGGGGCCATCAGCCCGTGCCCCCCAGCTGCTGTGGAGCACGTGGGTCCCACCTGCCCCTTCTCCATGCTCTGGGGTCCAGAGCATCCTTTGCTTTGTCCTTGTTGTTTTGTCCCCTCCCTGGACAGCCAGCCAGGGGATAAATTCGACCTGCCAGGAGCAGGGTAGGAGTGTGGTGCATGGGGAAGTTCCTGCTGCACTGGACATTTTTGCCTTTGCAGTGATTCATGCTGTAGTGTGATGAGAGCACCACTGGGTGCACAGGGATTTTGTGGAGCAGGGATAAATCCTCACAGAGGCAGAAAGGGAAGAAGAGGAGCTTTAATCTGTTGCAGCTGCTCTCCATAAGCCACACACCTTTCAAATCCAGGCTTGGATTGTATACACAGTCGTGGCTGGGCACAGTATTTCCTAATTCTGCAATGGAGAGCACTGAGGCAGGTGCAGGCGTAGCTGTGTGAAGGTTTTGGAGGAGAAGTGCAGGAAAAGTGGAAATAATTGGTCCTTTTTTCCCTCTGGTTATGTAGTAAAACCGATGAAATGGCACACATAGATGTGTCTGCCCAAGGCAGGTCAGCAGAGCTGACAGCCAACCTGCTGCATCCTTGTTTCTATTGATATCATCTTTCTGTTACCATTTAGAATTAAGGCAGCAAAATCCAATGTATTCCTTACCTGTCAGCCACAGGGAGAGGTTTCAGTGCAAAACCCTTAATTGGGAGAGCTGCTGTTCCAGCCCAGGCAGTGAGAGAAGCGAAACAGCAACAGAGAAAGATTTGGGGTCTTTCCATTTTACAAACATTTTACAAGCATCTATGTGTTTTCTGCAAGGTAGAGGCAACAGTTAGGGGACATACACATCTCCTGGGTTAAAATCTTGGCCCTTTTGAGGCATTTCAGCATTAAATTTAATGTCACTGAGCTCTTTGCCTTTGCTTCTCATCCTAGAAGTGGCTTTTCAAAGGGAGCAGTGAGTTGTGATTTTTAAAAAAAAACAAAACCAACTTGCACACCATCCTTGATCCTTTCCAGAACAGATAGGGTTTTGGCAGCTGCAGAAATAATTCTCAGCATTTGTGTACCCCGTGCCTCAGCCTCTTGTGCTGGAGCTTTCTTCTCTCCCCTTTCCGCCTCCCCGGCTGGGTGCCGGCGCGTCCCTCCCAGCACACCAGCAGATGGTGGCTGCTTCCACTGGCTGCTGGGCCTTTGGGTGTTTGTTTTTCCAAGGGAGGTTAGGTGGGAAGAGGAGGATAACAGGATGCTGGGGTTTTTTTCCTAACTGCTGTGGAGACTGTTTCACCTCTGGCCAGGAGAGCTGCCCATGGCTTGAGCAGCATTTACAGCCCTGAGGACTGGCAGGGGAATGTTTCCATCTCCTGTGAGAGGGCTGGGCCTCTGGCCTGTTTGTCATGGAACCTTAAAAAAGTTCTGTATAAAAAATCAGTTTATTTTGTTTTTACTTTCTAGTCTGAAAATATTACCAAGCTGTTTATCCAAGGTCTCCAGCACTTTAACATGATGAGTAACACACAATAAATAAAATCCTTCCGTACCCTGTCCTCCTCCTGTAGCTGAGAGGGAAATGCTGGTCACAGCTTTGACAGGCTTGCTCTTCTCACATCAGCAGGCAGGGCTGTGGTCCAGCACCTCCTGTGAAACAGCTCAGCATCACCAGAGCTGAGTTTCGGCTCCAGCAAGTCTCCAGGGATGGCTGCTGCTGCTTCTGCTCTTCCAGCCCCTCCTACTCTTTTTCCATGAGCTTTTTTGCAGTCTCATGCTGTCAGCAAGGAGGGGTTGCTGCTGGGCAGCCCTGGAGACTCTGTGTGTCCTGTTGGGGGTCCCAGCTGTTACATGCTGTGGTTCCTGACATGTGAGGGCATCTCTCCTTGTGCTCCTGGCTCACTCCACACAGGGGCTCACACAGCACAGCACCCTGCACATGGCTGTGGATGCTGGGTGTGTTGGAGAAGGGAAGGGGCAGCATCTCCTCCCCAGAACACTCATTCTGAGCCCCCAGGGTACTCTCACCTGCCCAGGGAGGTAGAGGTGCAGGGGGAGGTACTGGTGCTGAGTGTGTTGCTGACTGTACAGCAGTGAGGGGAGGGAAGGCTGGGGCCATTTCCCAGCTTTTTTTTTTCGGTTTGTTTCTTCTTTTTCTCTTCTGCCAGTGAGTGACAGGACACTGCAAAGTCCTTGGAGGGCTGGGTGCTGCCTTGGGCACAGCACAGGAGCTGGGCCAGGTCCTGCTCTGGCCGTGTGTGTCCATTCCCCAGGGCTCTGAGCCCAGGAACAAGGGCTCTCTGTGTCCTGCTGGCTGCCCAGCCCTCGCCTCTGCAGCGCCTGACACCAGCCGGTTTCCCCCTCTGCGTGGAGCTCCCTCCATCCCTCCTCCTTCCTGTGGTGTTTGAGATCACCCTGCTTTCAGGGAAGAGTGTAAAAAAGATGTGGGTCACATGAATGCCAGCATGCACCTGGGTTAAATCTCCTGTGCAGGACATCTTCCCTGATATTTTTATATTTGCACCCCAAAGCCATAAGGATTTCCAGACTTGCCCCATGCTTTGTGGGATGGGGGAGCATCCTGTAGGATCCTGTGTTCCCACATGCTCAGTGGGGGACAGAAGCACCATCTGTGATTGCAGGGGTGGACTCCCAGGACTTGCTTTTAAGGCAGCAGCTGCCAGGAAATGATTGGACACAGACCCCTCAGCTTCTAAATCCTGCAGATGGGAGGCATCCTCATTTTTCCTTGCTGCAGGGCTGTTGCCCCATGTGGGGACAGCTCTGGAACAGGCAAGGGCAGCCCAGAGCTGCTTCCTGCCTGTCTCTGCCTGCTGGGGTGTGGGATCCTGCTCAGGTCTGGCACTGGAGCTTTCCCTGAGCCAGGAACCAGCACCTTTGGAGAGCAGGGCTTTGGGAAGCACAGCCACGCTGGCTGCTCCTGCCTGCAGTGTGTGTGGCTGGGAGAGCACAGCTGGGCACAACGTGGCACTGCTGTGGCTGGGGACTGAAAATGGCTTTTTTTCCTCTCCTTGAGATAAAATTAGCTGAGTCCTAACCACTTAGAGAGCCTGTCCTCCTCCAGCAGGCCAGGGAGTGGGTTTTGGAAGGGAGCTGGTCACCCAGCATCCAAGTTGGGGCACAAATATTTGAAAAATGCTTCTTCCTGGTCGTTCATTGAAAGCAGTGGGTGCTGCCTGTCAGCTGTGGCATCAGCTCGAGTGGGCAGAGACTGCTGGGCTCACCCTGCTCTGTCAGGAGTTGTAGGAGCAGTATTTGCAGTCCTCACTGACAGGCAGATCTCTCTCTGCTCCCCACATCTTCCCCACTGTTCCTGGGGTCACGCACCCGTCCTTGTGTCACAGCTGCTGTCCCTTTGGGCACAGCCTCTCTGTGCATGTGGTGTTCTAGCCCCAGGGTGAGACCCCTCCATCCCAGACCTCCTGAACGTGTCTCTCCTCTTTGCCCTGCTGAGCCAGGATCTCTGCCAAGGATCTGAAGAACATGCTGTCCCAGGTCAACTACCGGGTCCCCAACATGAGGTTCCTGCGGGAGAGACTCACGGTGAGTGTGACCCCTCCACCCTTCCCCTCAGCTCTGGGGACCCTCTGCAGGCCATTGCCTGCCTTGGAGCAAAACCTGGTGGTGGTTGAACTCCCAGAGAGTGTTTGCATATTGCAGAGCCTCCCAGCCTTTCCTGGGAGGGCCCCCACCCACGGTGGTGACTGAAGAGGTGCCAGCTCCCACTGGGTGCCACACCCTGGCCCATTTGTGGCCAGCACCCTCTCCTTACCCCACCCTGCCTCCCACACGCCCCTCATTGGCTCCAGTCATGGGCCTGGTGCTGGTGGGGTAGAGTACAGACCAGCTACCAGGTCCTGCATCCTGGCACTTTCAACCCACTGCCACGGAGTGATGCTCTGCCAGCATCACCACTGACCTGGGGATGAAGGGTCACCTTGTGATGAGCAACTGTTCCCACCAGCACAGAGCTGTGAGGACAAAGAGAGAGCACACAGTTTGGGTCTTGCAGTTTCCAGACTCTGGGCAAACAAAAAATCAAATTATCCTTTTTTAAGTATTCCAGTAAGTGGTGACACTTTATCAGTGTGGTGATGCCTTCGTGTGGGTGAGCTTGGGGAATTGTGGAATTCATTTTAGGATGTGCCTGTGCCCTGGGGGCAATGCATGGTCCCACTGGCCCCAGCAGAGACTGTGGCAGATTTGTTAGGATTGGAAAAGCCCTCTAAAATCATTGAGTCCAATCATTTCCCAGCACTACCATGTCCACTAAACCATGTCCTCATGTGCCACATCCACATGTTTTTTGAACAGCCTGGGCAAGCCTGTTTCAATGCCTGACCACTATTTTAATGAATTTTTCAAAATGTCCAATCTAATCCTCCCCTGGCACAACTTGAGGCCATTGTGCAGGAGGCAAAGTCTGGACAGATTTTGGCCTTTTTCTCCCCCTTTTTTCCCCAGGGATACTGATGGGAAGATACATTCCTTAGGCCATGCAGAGTTCCCTGTGGCCTCTGTAAATCCTCTGGTTTGGTGGCTTTTTCAGGATGTGGAGCAGAGGAATGGGGACATAACGTACGGGCAGTTTGCACAGCTCTACCGCAGCCTGATGTTCAGCGCCCAGAAAACGGTAAGAGCTGAATCCTCCAGGGAGGAGAGGGAAGGGAGAAACCATATGTGTTACTGGGCATTCCCACTTAATTGACTTGTTAACCTTGCTGGCCTCGGGGTGAGCTCATCTCTTGGGAGTAAAGAAGTTACTGAGTGCAAACCTAATGCTTGTGCTTCTTCTTTTGCAGATGGATGTGCCGTTCTTGGACAGGTGGATCATCCTCTGTGTTTTCTGGGGAAGGGGCTGTTTTCTTTTGCTCCATAACATGCTTTGTGGCCTGCAGCAGCATGTTGGGATGAGGCATTGTGCACTCCTCATGCTCGTGTGCTGCCTGTGGTTCTGTGCTCTGAGCAAGCATCGTTGCTGTAGACACTTTAGCTCAGGGCAGGGAGGGTTCTCTCCCTCCCAGACATCCCAGTGGGATCCAGCTCAGGTCAGTTGCTTGATGTGAAGTGATCAGACCTTGAGCCATCTCCCAGGGATTGTGCTCATGGTGGCTGCAGAGCCCTCCCCACCCAGGCAGTGCCTCTGGTACCATTGCCAGCTGTGCCCTTCCCTGCCCTCTGCTCACTTTGGCTGTGATAGAAGGAGCTTGAATTTAGACACAGGAGCTAAAGAGTGAAAGACTTACTGACTTATCCAGGTAATTCCCAACGGTTTCCTTCATTTTTTTTCTTGTAACCACAGAAAAGAGATGTCAGGACCCTCAGCAGACCATCTGGCTCATCCCTCTGCCCGGGGCAGCCAGCACTGCCCAGTCCACTTTGGATTTTGTGGTGCCCAGCGTGGCCCTTGGCTGTCCATTGTGACTTACAGCAGTCATGGACCAGTCCTTTGAGATTGTCATCTACAAACAATTCCCTTCTTCATTCCCTGTGTCTTGCCTCCATGAATCCATGTTCTCTGCATACCTGTAGGTCTGTCCTGTCTGCAGTCACCCCCTAACTGTCCTATACCTGTTTAGTTCTTTATACTCAGGTACAAGCAAACCCCTCCTTTTTTTAAAATGAATCTGTCCCTCTAATGTTTTTTGCTGCCCTTCACCAGTTTCATGTTATCATGCCCTTGTCAGTGTGAACCCTGCACTGCTCCTGGAGTAGTCCCTGGTTCTGAGATTGGAGATGTGTTTGCTCTCCTCAGCTCTGCTCATCCCACTCTGCTCCTTCAGTGCTGCATGCTCAGGGCACATCTGGCTGCCAGGGAGGTGGCAGATGGCATCTCTCATGATGTGCTTCACTAGTCACTGAAGCTTCTCTCTCTGTTTGTCAGGGGTGGAGAAAGGTCTGAGCACTTCAGGGTGTCACTGCTGGAGCTGCAGAAGTTTCTGCTGGAGTACCAGAGGGTGAGCTCAACACACGTGGTGGGGAGAGACAGCAGGGTAGGCACTGGTGACATTAGGGTCCAGTGCTCTGAGGGCAGCCTTGCTGTGGAGCTGGGATCATTTGGCTGTGGCTGCTCTGCCTGGCACAGCACATCCTTCTGGAGCAGGAGGTGTTGTAGGGGAAGTGCTGACGAGGGCAAACCTGAACTCAGCCAGGCACCATGGCCAGAGAAGGAACCAGGAGATCTGGGAGGAGTTGGGGTCCCAGGAGGCAGGAGCTGATCAGTGGAGGTTAACCCAGTCCCCATGACTCTGGCTGCTTACCAAAGGTTTGCTTCAGCCAAGAAGTCATGTCCTGTTGCTCAGGTGATGTCAGCAGTTCCTGAGGAGTAGCTGATGGATTCAGCTGCTGATTCTTCAATTTTAAAGCTATCTTGGGTCACTTAGCAAGCACAACATGCAGGTGCAGGCACCAGCAGTGCAGCTGTGGGCAGCACAGACCCCTTGGCTCTTGCCAGGCTCCTGTCTCATTGCTGGCCTCCTCCAGGAGGGCAGGGCTGGCTGGCAAGAACACTGCCATGGCTGGTGGCTCCTGCTCTGCCCTGTCCTCCACTGCCACCTCCCTGCCTGTAGTCTGCAGCCAGCAGGGAGTTAACCAGTGGGGAGATGTTTTGGTGGCTAATGAAAGAGAGCCAGGGAGAGAGAGCCAAAGGAAACAGGGTTGGCTTCTGCTGCTAAAGGAGAAGGGATGGCAGATGTGTTCAAAGGAGCTATCAGAGAGAAAAATGCACAGCATTGAGAAAATGAAGCCCACTCAGAAGCAGGGCAGATTTCCTCCTTGTCTGCTATCCAGCATTTGTGCTGACAGTTGAGTTCCTGGCAGAGATGGTCTTGCATCAAAAATCACCTCCTTAATGGTTAAAGCTTCGAACTGGATGAGCTGCATGTGGTTTGCAGTAATACATTCTGGAATGGCTTATTTTATGTCTCCTGTGGGCTTTGCAGGAGCTCTGGGCTGCAGATACCCTTCAGGTACAGGAATTCATGTTCAGCTTCCTGAGAGACCCTTTGAGGGAGATTGATGAGCCGTATTTCTCCCTGGACGAAGTAAGACACCTTGAAGGTGGCGTGTGTGGAGTGGGGTGGCACGGGGTGACATCCCTGGTGTGACATGTGCTGTGGTGTGACAGCTCTGTTGTCTGCCTCTGCTGCAGGGTGGGGGTGCTGGAAGGGTCACAGCTCCTGTGAGATGGACATGGTTGGCAGAGGGAATGGCTTCTGGGCTGCCCTTTTGTGCTGAGTGTGTGCAGCTGGGAGTACTCACCAGGCAGTTCATCTGGAGGAGGAGAGAGGCTGCCTTTGGCTTAAGGCTGCCTTGGGATATGTAAGGATCTCTTCAAAGCAAAAAGAGCTGAATAAAGAATAAAACCAGCTAGAGATGGCCATGTCACTGGCACTCTGGAGTAAGCCAAGGTCCCTTGACCCACATGGCCTTAGTAAGCTATTGCCTGCCATGTGAGCTGCAAAATAAAATGCAGAGCCATTAATTTGTCTCTAGCTGGGTCAAAGGGTCTGGCACAGATATGTGGTCGGGCTCAGTGGGTGGATGGCAGTGCCCAGGCTGTGGTCACTCAGGCTCCCTGGCTCAGGTAGCTGGTGTGCTGTGGGGCAGCCCTGGTCAGTCTGTGCTGGATGTCTGCTGGCACAGAATGGGAGATGCATGTGAAGCTAAACCACAGCTCTGGCTCCTCTGCATCATTAACACATTTCTGTTTCTTCCTGAGCAGTTTCTCACCTTCCTGTTTTCCAAAGAGAACAGCATCTGGAACTCGCAGCTGGACATGGTGTGTCTGGAGAACATGAACAACCCTCTCTCCCATTACTGGATCTCCTCCTCACACAACACGTAAGGACGAGGGGAGGGCTCTCTCCACCCAGCTGCTCTCAGCATCCTTTTCTCATGCCAGGGTGGGAGTATCCTGATTTTGCCTAATTTCAGTGATGGGTCAAGTAGGCTTTTCCAAACCAAGGCTAGTACATCAAAGACCTTCCTCTTGGTGCCCCACTCCTCCCTTCTGTCATTTATCCATAAATGTTTTGCTCAGACATTGTCAGCAGCACACATCTGCACAGGCCTTCAGGTGCCTTCATGTCCTGAGCTGTCACTGTAGACACTGTGGTGATTTCTCACCATTAGCAATGCCATTCTGCAGAGCCTCTCAGGACAGATGTGATAAATCCCATCAGACTGAAATTAGCCATTTTCCGCTCCCTGCTGCTAGAATAATTTTGCAGGAACTGCTTTCTGTGCAGACAGGATCAGTCTGTGCTCTGTGTGTGCTAACCCAAATTTAAAGAACTGAGAGCCTAAGCCAGCTGAGCAACCCTGAGAGCAAGCAGTGAGATCCTGTGTTGCCTGCAAGAGCTCATCTCACCCTGTTCTCAGGCTGCAGGGGGGTCTTTGTGGCACCAGTGCTGATTTTGCAGTCTGAGGTTTATCTCAGGAGCTGGACTCGGAGGAGTGCTGGCAGCCCCTCGCAGCAGGGGCAGAGCTGAGCCCTCACCTGGGCAAAGTGGCAGCTGTGGAGAAGCCATTCCCATGTGGCAGAGGCAGGTCCAGCAGAGCCCTGTGGCCACAGTGGGCTGGTCAGTGTGCTGATGTGTTGTCTCACCTGGAAGGTACCTGACGGGGGATCAGTTCTCGAGCGAGTCCTCGCTGGAGGCGTACGCGCGCTGCCTGCGCATGGGCTGCCGCTGCATCGAACGTGAGTACCCAGCACTGGCCCTTCCCAGTCTGCCATCACAGCAGCTTGTCTGCTCAGGGGAGGCTTTGCAAGCAAGGCAGAGCTGAAGGCTGGCATGGCCAGTAGCAGCATTAACAGCATGATGTGCAGAAAGAGCTGAGGTCGTTTGTGGGACCGGGTGATCTATGCCCAAGGTTTTGTTCCCACAGAAAGATCAGGGCTTTCCCTGATCCCCTCACTCCTTTATTGCCTTCCAGTCCATTTCCCAGCAGCACATAGCTCAGTCCATCTCATGCCCATGCCTTGCCTCTGTTCCAGCCCTTGGGCTAAGTTTCCCCTGTGGGTCTCTTTCAGTGGATTGCTGGGATGGTCCTGATGGCATGCCGGTCATCTACCACGGACACACCTTAACCACCAAGATCAAGTTCTGTGATGTCCTGGTCACTATCAAGGAGCATGCCTTTGTCACCTCTGAGTGAGTACAGCAGGACTTCAGCTAGCAGAGCAGAGACAGGGTAGATCCAAAAAAAGCTTACTTTATCCAGAGCTGCAGCACAAGGCCTGGATGTGGTGGGAAGAAAGCATGTCATGTCTCCCAGCCAAAGGGAGATCTTTCCCAGGAAAATGTTGTGGGAGGGAGGGCTTTGGGTAAACCCCAGAAGTGTGCCAGTCCTTCTCCACCCTGTGCACTCCTGAAGGGTAGCTACACTGGGTGCTCAAGGCAGCACAGATGGCTGTTGATGCTCCTAGAGCACAGAGGCCAGGCTTTGAGACAGCCCAGGAAGCCCTTGGTCCCATGCTGGCTTTGATGGCTCTGCTTCTTCTCGCAGTTTCCCCGTCATTCTGTCCATTGAGGACCACTGCAGCATTGCTCAGCAGAGGAACATGGCTCAGAATTTCAAGAAGGTCTTTGGGGACATGCTCTTGACCAAACCAGTGGATATTTCTGCTGATGGCCTTCCATCTCCAAACCAGCTCAAGAGGAAGATTCTCATCAAGGTGAATTCCCTTGCCCAGCAAGGCTCCTAAGTGAGGGAAGGGTGTGAGGGTGTGGGACTGAAGGCAGCTGCCTTTGGAAAGGGAGTGGTTGGCAGTGTAGGGGTGGAAGTGGAGACCTGATGCTGAGAACAACTGGACACAAGAAAGCACTCCTGCTTCAGAGAATCTGCTGGGAAATGAGCTCAGCAGCTGGATGCTGCCTTTCTTTGAGGGCATGGGGAGTGCTGGTATTTCTGCTTCAAGGAATCACCTTCAGGAAGAAGAGGTGGAACTTCAGTGTTATTTGATGATCCCTGTGGCATGGGTCTTGTTTATTCTAAGCTGGAGGACCCCACTGCAGCAGACCTGGGCATTTAGGGCTGTTCACCAGGAAATCTATGCTGCTTTTTGGGTGCCTGACCCCCTTTCTCATCCCACAGCACAAGAAGCTGGCAGAGGGCAGTGCTTACGAGGAGCTGCCCACCTCTGTGATGTACTCAGAGAATGACATCAGTAACTCCATCAAGAATGGGATCCTCTACCTGGAAGACCCCATCAATCACGTATGTCTGTGCCGTGGTGCCCCAGTCCCTGCTCTGAGGGCTCCATCAGTGACCTGGGGGCTCTGTCAGGTGCTGCGTGTGCTGGAAGGAAGGGCTGTGGTGCAAATGACTGAAGAGGCTCTTGGTCTGTCTGATTTCTCCAGGTGTCCTGAAGGCTGGAGGCATTTCATGCTGGCTCTCTCTGTGCTCTTCTCTAGGAATCTCTTGTGGGCCTTTGCTAGAGGCAGAAGGCTGAGCTAGAGGGAGCTCTGGGCCAAGGCACTGCAGCCTGTCATTTGTGCTGCAGGAATTTCTGGAGATGGCTGCACTTCCAGCCCTGCCTCCTGCCAAGTGCCTGCACACCTGGCACACCTAAGCAAGGGTTTAGCTTTGTAAAGCACCACTGTTCATCACTGTGCATTTGCTCACAGCCCACCTTCAGCAGCTTTACTCTGCTGAGGGTCTGTTTGGTAAAGCCACATGCAAATGGAACAGGCTTTTTTTAAACAGTGAAGTGCAATGGTAAATCCACATAACCATTTCAGATATCTTCACCTCAAATTGCCCCTGTCCTGAGTCCATGCAGACTGTTTTCTTTTTGCATTGATTTGCTCTTCATTTGGTTGCCTCCTTTTATTAAGTGTTGGAGTGTTTGCAGTGTGATTTGTCACATGCTGGGCTTTTTGCTGCTGATAAATCCATGCCTCAGATCTGGGGGATGTCTTGGAAGCTCCTCTGACTCACTGGAATCAGTGTTGGTGGCTGTCCTTCACAAACCTGATCATCCCTCCCTGCTTGTGCTGGTCAGGAAGAGATGATCCCATGGGTGCTTCCCCAGGGATCTCTTTGCCAGAGTTTGCTTCCTTGCAGGAATGGAACCCACATTACTTTGTGCTGACCAGCAGCAAGATCTATTACTCTGGGGAGACAACCAGTGACCAAGGAAATGAGGATGAAGAAGAGCAAAAGGAGGTGAGGGCTCTCCTGTGTCTCAGTTGTTCCCTAAGGAAAGGACTTGACTGAGCATTGCCATTGCCAGCTGACTTGAGGGGGAAATCCTGTGGTGAGAAGGATGCTTCAGGAACTCCTTGTTCCAGCTGGAAGACTCTTGAGCAAAGCAGAATCCAGCACCATGAGCCTGCCCTCAGTAATCTAAGACAATGGCTTCTTTTCCCCTGCCAGGTGAGCAACAGCACCGAGCTTCACTCCACAGAGAAGTGGTTCCACGGGAAGCTGGGAGCGGGGCGTGACGGGCGGCACATCGCGGAGCGGCTGCTGACGGAATATTGCATCGAGACAGGGGCTCCTGACGGCTCCTTCCTCGTCAGAGAGAGTGAGACCTTTGTAGGAGACTACACCCTCTCCTTCTGGTGAGAGCCCTGTGCCAGTCCACTGCTCTGTGTCACTCCGGGGGTATTTTCCTCAATGGTGGGGTTCCGTGAGCAGTTTGTCCCTTGTTTCTGTGCCCCAGCATCATGTCAGCTCCCTGTCCCAGTGCAGAAGGGTCAAGTCTCTTGGGATCCTTATGCAGTTACTCTCCTGTGGGGCAGGAATGTCCTATCAGGCTGGATCTGTGCCTGAGGAGGTGCAAAATCCATGGACAATCCCTCCCCGTTCCGCAGGCGCAATGGGAAGGTGCAGCACTGCCGCATCCACTCGCGGCAGGACGCCGGCAGCCCCAAGTTCTTCCTGACGGACAACCTGGTGTTCGACAGCCTCTACGACCTCATCACCCACTACCAGGAGGTGCCACTGAGGTGCAATGAGTTTGAGATGAGGCTGACAGAGCCAGTGCCGCAGACCAATGCCCACGAGAGCAAAGAGTGAGTGCGTGTGTGTGGCCATTGGGTGCTCAGGACGCTGTGGGAAGCTCTCCCAGATCTCTCCTCAGCCATTCCTCCCTTGCTGGAGCTTTCTGGACCCCACTTTCTCCCCATGGAGCTCTGTCACAGCAACCATGCCGGCCAGCTTTGTTGTTCATGGAGCTGAATGTCATGGAGACTCAGTGCAGAGCACAGAGCTGCTGGGTTTGGTTGGGATGCCCTCGCCATGCCACACCTCACCAAGGGGCTCTGATCCTGCCTGCCCTGTTGCAGTCCCTGTCTTCCTGTGGAGGACTCAAGGAGCCTTTTAGGGCTGGAGGGAAGTGGCAGCAGTGTGGGATGGGCTGGCAGTGTGTGACCTGTGCACAACGATGTCTCTCTGGCAGGTGGTACCATGCCAACCTCACACGGGCCCAGGCTGAGCACATGCTGATGCGGGTGCCTCGTGACGGAGCCTTCCTGGTGCGCAAGAGGAGCGAGCCCAGCTCCTACGCCATCTCCTTCAGGTGTGTCCCTGGACTAGGCTGGTGGGTGCTGGGGGTGGAGCTGGGGTGCTGCAGTGTGTGAGAGCGGGAGAGGTGCCATCAGCCAGACTTGAGCCCTCCCAGAGCTCCTCCTGCTCTGGGATGGCCCTTGAACGTGTCTTTGAGATTCTGCTCTTCCTCCCATCTTCCAATGGGAGATGCCTGTGCTCGGCCACCGCACCAGGGGCACTTTTCCTTGGTGTGTTTATTTTGGCAGAGACCTTCTCTTGCCAGGTGCCAAGGGCTTCTCCCTGTGTTTCCTCCCTCCAGGGCAGAAGGGAAGATCAAGCACTGCCGGGTGCAGCAGGAGGGCCAGACTGTGCTGCTGGGCAACTCAGAGTTCGAGAGCCTGGTGGACTTGATCAGCTACTACGAGAAGCACCCGCTGTACCGCAAGATGAAGCTGCGCTACCCCATCAACGAGGAGACCCTGGAGAAGATCGGCACAGCGGTGAGTGCAGGAGCCCAGCAATGATGGACAGGTCATTTTTGAGGTGGTGCCTTGATGTGGTGGTGTGTGAGCCACCTCTGTGCTGTGCAGCCCCCAGCTCTTGGGGCTTCCTGGCACTTTGAGTGGAGTCTGGTGCTGCCCCTCTGAGCCTGGGCTGATGTTTGCTGTCTGCAGCATCACCTTTGTCTTGTGCCTTCCTGGGGCACTCTCCCACCTACCCCAAAGTAGGGAGCCTTTTCTCCTGCAGTCACTGCTGTAACCACTGTCCTTTTGCTTCCATAGGAGCCGGACTATGGAGCCCTGTATGAGGGACGCCATCCTGGGTTCTATGTGGAAGCCAACCCCATGCCCACCTTCAAGGTACACTCTCACTGTTTGACACAAAACAAACTGCAGGGCTGGAGGGTTTACAAGGATCTTTTTATTTCCCAAGAGCTGTATTAGTTTGCACACTCATTTCTAGACCATGAAGAGAGAGACAATGGAGGTTGAACCTCCAGGTTCCCAGGCTGGGCTGCCTCTTGTTCTGAGCTCTTCAAACTAAACCCATCAGTGGCTCTTGGGACAGAGGAAAACGCCTGTGTAGGGCCATACCAGACTTGTGAGCTCTGCTTTGGCATGAATGGGGGCCTTGATTTGCTCTGCAAGGTGTCACTAGGGTCTGGCAGCAGGGCTGGATGCTGCCTGCCTGCCCACAGTGTGCCTCACAGCCCCCCAATAAACCCATCTGTGGTGGGAGTTGATCTCTCATCCTGTGGGCTCATTGTCCCCAGGTCCATTCCCTGCCCAGCCTCATGGGTCCCCTTCTCATTGCAGTGTGCTGTCAAAGCCCTGTTTGACTACAAGGCACAGAGGGAGGACGAGCTCACCTTCACCAAAAATGCCATCATCCAGAATGTGGAGAAACAGGAAGGAGGCTGGTGAGTTGGTCCCGAGCCTCCCTTTTCCCTAGGGGATGTGGACAAACCTTACTGTCAGCATCCACACAAAGGTGCATCCACTCTAGGAGTGGGTCTGTCTGGGGATTGCCCATGAACTGCAGAGTTCCAAAGCCTCACAAACCCTAAAAACAGATGATGGAAAAGCTGCCTGTTCCCTTCACCTTCACTCAGAGTGCTCTGGGGTTCTGTGGCAGGTGCTGACATTGCCCCTTCCCTCTCTTCCAGGTGGAGAGGAGATTATGGTGGCAAAAAGCAGCTGTGGTTCCCTTCCAACTATGTAGAGGAAATCACTAGTCCCACTAGCCTGGAGCCAGAGCGGGAGGTGAGTATGGCTGTGAGTGCAGCAAGGAGGGCTTGTGCCCCTGCTCTGCCCACCGTGCCCAGCACCATCCTGCTGTGCTTCCCTCCCAACAGCAGCTGGATGAGAACAGTCCCCTGGGAGACCTGCTCGGAGGTGTCCTGGACGTGCCCTCCTGCCAGATCGGTGAGTGCCAGGGAGGGACATTGCAAAGGCCCTTGAGGCTCCTCAGCCCCTCACTCACTGCTTCCTGGGCTCCATCTCTTGCCTCCTGTGGCCAGAAATGGGAGTTTCCTGTAGCTGTAGAGTGCTGGGGAAGCCATGAGTGCTGTGCCTGTCTTCTCCCTTCCTCCCTGTGCAGGGCTTGGCTCAGCCCCTGCTGTGACCTTGCCCTCTGCTCCTGTCCCACGCAGCCATCCGCCCCGAGGGGAAGAACAACCGCCTGTTCGTCTTCTCCATCAGCATGTCCTCGGTGTCACGCCTGTCCCTGGACGTGGCGGCCGACACGCACGAGGACCTGCTCGACTGGGTGAAGAAGATCCGGGAGGCAGCTCAGACAGCTGATGCCAGGGTGGGTCTGGGGACCCATGGCAGGGGAGGAGGCATCTCCTGGCTCCTGGGTTTTCCAGGAGCTGAGGAGCAGGTGGAGGCTGGTGGGGGTGGTGAGGTGCCAGCCTGTGATGGTTGGCAGAGCAGTTACAAAGATGGCAAAGCCACAGCAATCTTGGATAACGTGGCAAAGGGTGGTGGCCACACAGCCTGAGAGGTTCAGCCTGGATATTTGGGAAGATTGGACAACTGGGTGGGTGCTGCAGCCTCAGGAGTTGGGGGATCTCCATCTGTGGAGGGTGGCAAGGCCTGTGCTGGTACCAGTGCCAGTCCTGCTCCAGGCTGGATGTGGGACCTACCCAGGCCCTCCTGTGGATGTCCCCCACTCAGACCTGGCAGATCTGCTGGTGGTCCCCACAGTGTGGGCAGGGGCCACACCAAGCAGCGAGGGTCAGCTTATGAGTTGGGCCATCCATCACCACTGCTCCTACCTGGCCTGACACCTCTCTCACCCTCTCTTTGCAGCTCTCTGAAGGGAAGATGATGGAGAGGAGAAAGAAGATTGCCCTGGAGCTTTCAGAATTGGTGGTCTATTGCCGACCTGTGCCCTTTGACGAAGAGAGTGAGCATCTGCTGAGCTGGTGGCCATCACAGGGAGTCACTGTGGTGTGCCCCAAGGGGCTGCTCTGGCTAGATCTCAGCTGAGGCTAGGTGTCCAAGGTGTCCAAATCACCAGGTTACCTTGGAGCTCTGGTAGCTCCAGAGGGTACAAGTTCTCTTCCCTATCCCTTTGTTGGTGGGGTCTGTCAGCATCCAGAGCAGCTGCTGAGGGAGTGGGGCTGGGGTGCATTGTGGTCAGTGGGAGCTGTGTTGGTGCTCTCAGTCACTGGTGTTGGGCACCTGGCAAACACCCACTGGTGGCTGTGCCAGGGGTGAGAGGGTGGGTTGGGAAGGAGCTGGGGTGGTTCGGTGTCAGCAAAGGGAGTGTGCTCCTGGCTTACACAGTGCTGTCCCCTCCCAGAGATCGGCACAGAGAGGGCCTGTTACCGAGACATGTCCTCCTTTCCCGAGACCAAGGCAGAAAAGTACGTCAACAAGATCAAGGGCAAGAAGTTCCTGCAGTACAACCGCCTGCAGCTGTCCCGCATCTACCCCAAGGGCCAGCGCCTCGACTCCTCCAACTACGACCCCCTGCCCATGTGGATCTGTGGCAGCCAGCTGGTGGCACTCAACTTCCAGACCCCAGGTGAGGGTGGGCTGGCTCCTGGAGGTGCTCTGTGCCTCCTCTGAGGGACTGTGGGTCTTGGAAGGGCTCTGCAGGCAGTGAGACCTGGGGTAATGTGCTCCAGAGGGCTGGACTGAGCCAAGGAGCTGGACTGAGACTGGGGATTGTGCCATGAGAACAGGATGAAATGGAGGGAGGCAGGGAGTTCTCCCAGGTGCCCGTGCCATGAGAACAGGATGAAATGGAGGGAGGCAGGGAGTTCTCCCAGGTCCCTGGTGACAAGCAGGGAAGGTGCCAAAGGGGATGGTGCAGCCCCAGGCTTGGGACACCAGCTGGCTGCATGGTCTGAGTCCAGCTGGCTGCTCTTCTTGCCTTTTCCCAGCTTCCATTCCTGCTCCTGCCGTGCAGCTCAGCCTTCCTTTCCCTGGCCTTTGCCAAGCCCTGCTGTGAGCCTGTTCAGCTCACCAACACACCAGCAAATGACCTGCCTCTTTTTTCCTGCTGGCTTTTTCATTCCTTCTGTGAATTCAAGCATCTCACAGGGGGTTTGGCAAACGCTACAGTCTGCACAAAGAAAGCTGAAAAAAGCAGGGGGAAAAGAGGGAGGTGACCCAGGAGCACTAGGTAGTTGGGAAGTCATGCATGAGAGAGTTACCTCATGGCCCCAACATATGCACAGGCTGCACTGGGGACTCATTGCTCAGTAATGCCAAGGGGTGAGCCAGGTGCTCTTGCCAAGGGCTTCCTTTGAAGCATCACTGATGGGGGTGATGATCCAGCTTGTGAAAAGTGCACAGGTCTCCTTCATCTCGTGTTATCTCCTGCCTCTGCTCTCCAGACAAGCCCATGCAGATGAACCAGGCCTTGTTCATGTCCAGTGGCCAGTGTGGGTATGTCCTGCAGCCACCCAACATGAGGGATGACATCTTTGACCCCTTTGACAAGAGCACATTGCGGGGCACAGAACCGCTCTCCATCTCCATTGAGGTCAGTACCTCCTCCTGCTGGGGGGGAATGCAGGGTCAGACCCTGGTGCTTATACCAGATTTGGGGTGAGGGAATGGTTTTTCTGGGCTCCTTTGCCTGCAACTGCTCCTCACCGAGCCCCCTCAGCCCCAGTCCTGCAGCACAGACTGGGAGGGGCACTCATGGGGGGTTCTGAGGGTGCCTGGAGAGGAGCAGCAGGAGTATTCTCTGGATGCTCCCCCCAGAACTCCTCCTGTCCGGGTCCCAGTGCCAGCAGGTGGCATCCACGAGCTGCAGAGGTGGCATCCCTGTCCCCAGAGCCTGGCCAGGACTGCATCCACAGGCTAGCAACACAAGAGCTGTGTCTTTTCCCCTCCTTGTCACTCAGTTGCTCCAGGCTCGATGTTTCCATTTACCCTTGCTTATGGCCCCTCAAGGTCAAGGCAAACTTTTCAGGCCACTTCTGTGTTGTGCTGCTGGTGATGATAAGAGGAAAGGGGCCAGAGGATGGGCTGTGGATGCTTGGTGAATTTTTTTTCTTCCCTAATGGTGGAACTGAGGCTGGATTGTTGTTGTGTCAGCTCTCAGAGCTGCACAGGAGAGGCTCTGCAGGGACATGGGACTGCTAGCCAGGCAAAGCTCTTGGAGGGCTGTGCCAAACCAGCTGGCTCTCGTGTTTGGACCAGTGGGGTCCAGTGGCCTGTACAGGCATTCCCTGTGGTCTCAGAACCAAGCCATGGATCAGTCTCCTTTGCCAGTCCCCTCAGGTCATGTAGACCTTGGGGAGGATGCAGTGGAGATCCTGCCTTTAGGTGCTCACAGTTTTCTTCTGCAGCCTCCTCTGTTTCAGAGTGATTTCACCTAAAAAAGCCACAGCCCTTCTCCATGAGGACACCCCATCATGTACCCTCTGCACCACTGACCCCATGCCCACTGTCTCCTCAAAAATTCCCTCCCCTTCTGTTCTCCAAGCTCTTCCTGCACCTCAGGATGTGGCTGCCACCACCAAGTGTCAAGAGTCATTGTGCCACAGCCAGTCACCGTCGCCTTTAAGAGACAGGCTGAGCCTCTCGTGCTCTGGCAAAACGGCCTGCTGTCCCCACCAAAGGCAGCTTTCATGGATGGAGAAGCCATCTCGAGCCCAGCATGACTCAAAGCACATGATGCAGTGCTGGCAGCAGGTCCTTCCCCTGCAGCAGCAGCGTGCCGACAGCACGCTGGAGCGACATATGGCCACGGGCAAGGGGGAGCTGTGATTGCTTTCTCCTGCAAGGAGCAGGTTGTCATTTGTGTGGAGCACAGACTGTGCTGCAGACACGAGGCAGAGCAGCTCCTTTTCTCCTTGCACCAAGGCAGGAGGGCTGAGAAGTTTCACCAAGGATGAGGGGGTCCAGTGTAGTGTCCCAGCAGGGAGCAGCACTCGGCTGGGAGCCCAGCTCCAGCTGTGGCCCCAGGCTGGCTGTGCTGGCAGCAGACAGGAACCTGGAGCAGTTCAGCTGCTATTTTTTATGGCTTACAAGTCAAAGTGGGGATCAAGAACACTATAGCAGCTTCCAGGGGTGGGAGCTATGCTGGGCTAGCTGTCAGTACTGCTTCTCTTTCCAATTACCAGAGCCAGGGTGACTTAATTGGGAAGAAAGTGTCTTGGTATGCAAACACATTTTTCCCTTTTTTCCTTTCTCTTACCAAGTCTCTCCTGCTCTCTGCTCAGGTCCTGGGGGCCCGGCACCTTCCCAAAAATGGAAGGGGAATCGTTTGTCCTTTTGTGGAGGTGGAGGTGTCTGGTGCTGAGTATGACAATGCCAAGCAGAAAACAGAGATTGTGGGTGAGTGGGGTGTGAAGGGAAGGGAGAGGGATGCAGCAGCTCTCCTGATCCTGGTGTGAGCCGTGGGCTCTGAAGCAAAGCCTGGCACTGAGCTGGGTGCTGTCCCTGAGCCCAGCATCAGCCAAGGGGGCAGTGGGAGGACTCAGTGGGGCTGCCCACTGACAGCTGTGTTTTCTGAGCAGCTGACAACGGCCTGAACCCTCTCTGGACCCCGAAGCAGTTCCACTTTCAGGTCAGCAACCCTGACTTTGCCTTCCTCCGCTTCGTGGTGTATGAGGAGGACATGTTCAGCGATGAGAACTTCCTGGCTCAGGCCACCTTCCTGGTGAAAGGCTTGAAGACAGGTGAAGCACTTGGGACAGCAGGGAGGGGGAGTCATGGTGGTCCTCAGCAGTTCACACTGTTAGCTAGGGAGATGCTGAGTTTTATGGCAGGGTGGTGTTGTGCCCCAGGCTGGCCCTCCTGTCTCTGTAACAGGTCACATCCCCAACCAGTTAAAGGAAGGCAGAGCTATTTGCTAACAGCCCTTGGGGCTACCTGCCACTTTGAGGGAAATTGGGGGGTTTGGAGAATCACAGAACCATAGACTGGTTTGGATTAGAAGGGACACTAAAGGCCATCTTTTTTCAGCCCCACTACCATGGGCAGGGGCGTCTTCCACTATCCCAGATTGCTCTGAGCCCCATCCAACCTGACCTTGGACACTTCCAGGGATGGGGCAGCCACAGCTTCTCATGGCAGAAGAGACAAAGGGTCTTGTGGGAGAAGGACCCCCTTGAGTTGAGTGCCAGGGCACTGACACCTCACCTGGGCTGTCTCTGCCATAGGTTTCCGAGCTGTTCCCCTGAAGAACAACTACAGTGAGAACCTGGAGCTGGCGTCTCTGCTTGTCAAGATAGACATTTTCCCTTGCAAGGTGAGACTGCAGACGTGAGGTGACCATGCTGCAGGGCTGAGGAACAGAGCCAGTGAGCCCAGCCCTGCTCCAGCTGGGGCAGGGAGGCTCAGTGGTGCCTGCTGGATAGCTGAACTCCCAGTGCTGCTCCATAGTGCTGCCCAGCAGGAAAGCAAGCACTGGGTTTGCCTCCTGCAGCAGGCAGGGTCCTGTCTGCCCTGTGTTTCACTGGCCTGGAAATCCCTTCAGCAGAAGCTGGAGGAGGCAGATTTGTCACAGTGCCTGTCTGTGGCCCAGGGACATTGCAGCTCAGGATCACGGAGCTGGCTGGCCTGGGGCTGTCCCTGTTGGCATAAACAGAGGGCAGGCTCCTTCTGAGACAGATGGTTCTTTTATTTCTTCATTTAAAATAGTGCTGGTGGGAGCCAGCGATGGCTGTTAGAGCAGCTGTACATTGCAAACCCCAAGCCCCCATGAGCCCTGGACACCCTGCAGGGCAGCCAGGGCCCTGCACCACAACTGCCCTTACTACAGGATCTACACTTGGACATCACAAGCCCTTGACTACAGCATTTTTTTCTTCATCCGAGCAGGAAAATGGAGAAATAAGCCTCTTCAATGCTTCATCCCTACGGGAACGAGCAGGGGATGGCTCCAGCCAGCTGCTGGCAAGCAGAGGCAGAGAGGGCTCCTTTGAGTTGCGGTACCAGCAGCCGTTTGAGGATTTCCGTGTGTCCCCAGAGCAGCTCGCTGACCACTTCGAGAGCCGGGAGCGAAGGTGAGGCCACCGCTCATTCAGCATTTCCCCAAGGGCCCCCTGCATTTAGTCTGGCTGGAGGCAGATGAATGCAGCCTCTCCCTAACCCACAGTGGAGCTGCAGCCTTGGTTGCTGTGTGGAAACCCTAAATGTGAGCTGCAAGCTGTGCCAGTGCTTGTGGGAGTAGGGTGGGACACACAGCTGGTGGCAGTGTCCCCGGTCATGGGGGTGTGGCTGAGCCCCCACTTTCCTCCAGTGGGTGGCTTGAGAGCACCAGAGCCCTGTCCTTGGTCATGCCAGGGTGAGGCTGAGCCGTGTCCCTCTGTCCCCTTCCAGGGTACTGCGGAGGACCCGGGTCAACGGGGACAACCGGCTGTAGCGATGGCGGCGGGCGAAAGCACCTCAGTGCTTGTGAATCTCACAGCACGCTGTGAACTGGTTTCTATGGAAACGGCACTGCTATGGCCTACTTTCAGGCAGCTTTTCCAGTTTCTCTGCTGAAGTGTGTTCAAGTGGAGAACTAAAAAAAAAAATAAAAATACTGGAAATAAACCCCTAACCAACCCCAAGTACCCACCACCCTTCACCACGAAGCCCTTAAGAAGCGTGTCGGTGCGGACAGGCTGCCAGAGGCGAGACCAAACTGTCTGTAATGACAAGAAGAGATTTAAAAATCCCCATCCAGCCTCTGTGTCACTGCAATCCAGAGATGGTGTGCAGCTGCTGTGTCCATGCCCAGAGTCTGGGCCAGGCCTGACTGCAGTGACCACAGCAGCACCTCTGTCTGTCCTGGTGCCACCACATCTGTATAGCCACTGCCGAAGGGTCCAGTAGTGAAACTCTACATTTACAGGGCCGCTCTAGCTTTAAACAACAATAAAAGTGTCAGTATTACGTGTGTGCTGGCTTGGGTGTCTGTGGGCTGTGCAGACCAGGGCAGAGCTGAGGGGAGGTTGCACTGCTCCCTCCTTCTTCCTGCCTTTTGGGGAGGGAAATAACCAGGAACAGCTCCAGGGTTTATGCTCTTCGTTCAAAAGGGTAAAACAAAAGTTGTGCTCCAACTGCTTGTGCAGTTCTGAGGCAGCCTGGGGACAGATGAAGAAGCAGCCCTAGGGTGGAGGTGTCTGGGTTCACCATCTGCTGGGGCACTCACTCACGGCCTTGCCCCATGGAAAAGGTGTTCTTTTAAAATAAATGAGGAGGCTGTGATGGAGCACTCCCTGCCCAGCCATTCCTGGGCCCTCCCAAACCCCAGTGCAAGCACCAGTCAACTCACGTTTGTCTTTTACGCTCTTTATTTAGGAACAACCAAAAATGTCTGGTTTCATTTCAACAAACTGTACAAGCAAGCTCTTCCCCTCGCCCACCCTCACATCCACATATACAAAAGGAAGGGAAACTTGCCGTTCACTTCTCAGAAGTGGCATTGTTGCTACAGGGAGTTCTTGCCCTCAGAATAAGAGCAGGTAAAGTCCATAGCACGTACAAGCTACCCTAGCCCTAATAATAGCTACAGCCCACAATCACAGGCAGCTTCTTTTTTTGTTTCCTCTTTAAAACCTTTACCAAAAGTAAAAACTATTTCCTGTTTCACACGATTGCCAAGGTGACCATTTAAAATTGTGGTCTTGGAAAAAAAAAAAAATCCAAAGTAACAACCCCCCTGGAACCCCCCACACCTCCCCGGTACAAAGACAGCTTTACACAGCAGAGCTCTCACCCTGCTCCCTCACTGCACCGGCCACCCTTATGAAAGGTCCCGTTGCAGCTACAATTACATTTTCCTTTGGATAAATCCAAGCAAAAATTCCAGGTCATTCAGCACCAGCATGATTTCTAAATAACAATAATTAAAAAAAAAGAAAAAAAAAAAAGAGACCCCTTTAGGCTGACTTTGTGGTCTGCTGAGAAACAAAGTGATCAACACGCTGTTCCCAAAGTCTCTCTTTTAGTGCAATGTTAGTATGTGCAAGGGGAATCACAGCCACGTACCCATAACACCACCACGAGCCAGATGGGGCAGAAAGTGCAATTTTAGCTAGAAATTTTCTATGCCATGGATTCCTAGCCCAACCTTCACTAGCACCAGTAAGCAAGAATCCTAACACCACCTTCCATCAGTACAGGGAAAAAGGGGTTTTAATTGTGCCATCAGAATATGCCAAATGTCAGCCAACAGAGCACTTGGGCCATTACAAAAAAAATAAATAAAAAATTACTGCTTACATAACAGAGCTCCCTTGCTCTGCTTTAAAGTTTTGTGATGCCAATCCAACATTCCTGGCACACACCACTGCCAGTAAAACGTACAGCAGAAACTAAATTTCCCAATAAAAAGAAGAACAGGGATAGCCTGCAAGTGCCTCTTTCCCCTCCATGTGTTGTGTTGCCCAATCTTACCCTGCTGGTTTTGGGATCAGCTAAGAACTGACACCAGAGGTTTACAGGTGAGCTGAATCTCATCAGGACTTTGAATGATTTGAAGAGAACAGAGCCAAAATGATCTGGGCAACAGGGGGAAGAGCATTTTACAAGCATTTTAAATATTGTCACCCTGATGGGAATGTGCAGCATCACGTTCATTTGTCATTTGTGCCCAAGTGCTGAAAATCATCTTTTTCTTCTGGTTCCCAATGAGCCAGCTTCTGATCAGGTTGCCTCTGTTTTATCTGTAAGAGAGGGGCTGCAGGGAAAACAATACAACACTTCTGCAGGTGACCAAAATCTGCTGCTTTCCAATTAAAAAATCCAAATTACCCAAAACCCTAATTGAAAAACTAGCCTACTACAGCTTCCTTCTCTTGAACTGTCAGGGGACATGTAACAAAAATCAACCCAGCAGGTATCTTCCAGCTGCTGTGTGAGCATCCTCCTACCAGGTTCAGGAATCCAGTGTTTCTCTGCCAGCAGCTACTGCTTTTGCTGGTGGCTTCTCCTGGTGACCAACTCAGGGAGGGGGGACATGAAATCACCCTAAGTACCTGCAAGCACCTGTGCCCATCCTCCCACCATGCTGCAGGCCTGATGCGCAGCATCACTCAGCTTTCAGGTAAGTGGAGATAGGAGGCTGTAGATAATGGTTTTAGTGTTCTGCCAAAAAAACCAAACAAAAACCAACCGAAAAGAAATTCAAGGATTCAATTACAGAGCTGAAAAATAAGGTACCCAAATGAAAAGTGGAACAATGTCTAGAAATCTCATGGCAGGGGCTGCTGACAACAATGAATAAAGAAATTGAGTTCCTTGCACCAGAAGAACCAGCAGCCCTTGGCATGAGCAAGCCAGGGCCAGCACAAATCAGGGTTTCGGGTTATTAAGCAATTGGATTGTGCCCTTAATCTAAGCAGCCTTGGAGACATAAGTAACAAGATTCACATGGATTAAAATTGATGGTTTCTGCTGTGCCTGCCAGGCCCAAGTTCAGGCACAGCGGATGGAGGTGGAGAATTTAATTTCCCTTCCTTACTGATGCTGGCTACATCACCTCGATCTTACACCCCCCTTTCAAGTCAAGATAGTCATCTTTGATTAGATGATGATAAATATTCACACACTCTGAAGAATTGTGGTGACACTTCCTCTTAACACCACAAGAGCTGCTGTTGGGACTGTCAAGCCACCTCTCAATTTTTCTTTTCAGTTTCAGATGCAAACACTTTTCCAATGTCCTGCACCAAAACCAGAGTCTGGAGATGGCACCTGTTTCTCCTCCTCAGCAGAGAAACAGAAGACCACAGAGCTAAACCCTCAAAAATCTTCAGCTTATACTTTTATGGAGATTTCAAGTTAACTAAAAAATGCAGATAACAAGGAATGTAGGAGTTAGAAAGGGAACTCAATCATTTTTGGATTTCTTTTTTGTCTCTAAATCTTACCCTCCCCACGCAAAGGCGTTTGCCAGCCCCATCACCATGTCCGAGGGGAGTCTGCATGGAACCACTTTTTAAAATTCCTCCAACCCAAAAGAAAGAAAACTCCTGCTGTGCTTGTATGAATGCATGGAGACAAAGCTCAAAAACCTCAGCAGCTTCCAACCCTCAAGGCTGGTTTTTCTGTGTACACCGGGAAATTCTCCCTCTAGCTCACAAGACTTCAATTTTTCTGGAAAACCGGCTGAATACAATCCAAGTGCAAAACATTTCAGCTAGTGCATTAAAACATGGTTTGAAGGGACCAGTTCATATCACAGTCCTTAAACATTCCTGTAGATGGAGCGGGGATCACTCTTCCAACCAGCCACAGGCTCTTAAAGTGTACACAAAAAATCCCACAGAAAATCACCTTGAATGGGCAAACTACACTTCCAACGTATTTATATAGCAAGTAGTTAGTAAAAGTGTACATTTTTAATGTACATCTTAATGCAATAAAGAATCAATGGCATATTTGAACTGTATATATGTGTAGTTAAATAAACCTGCATGTACATAGACACTACAGAGTAAATTGACCTACCTGTATTTGTTCTCTGAAGGTGACACTGTACATACATCCATATTCTCAGGCTGCACGACTCCCAGATCTGCTTTCAGCTCTAGAACCACTCAGATTCTCCCACCCTCTCTGATATTTTGGGGTGCACAGGATTGCACCCATGAGGGTGAACCCCTGGGGCTGTCACCACAGGGCAGCAGGCCCTGGTCCCCAAAGAGAGTCACGGGGATGGCACCAGCTGAGCCATCACCAGCCAAGGTGGGATGGCTGCTGGTCATGCCTCCAGCTGTGTCATGACCATCAGCAGTGCTTCCAAAGGCAAATCTAGGGAGCTTGGTGCCACATAGGCTGCTCCAGGTCAGTGCCACCCCTGCTCACAGCGTGGTAGGATGGTTGTTTGGCTATGGGATGCACAGGGTGAGTGACCACATCCAAGGAGTCACTCTGGGGGTGCAGGTCACCTCAGAGCAGAGCAGATGGTCACACCTGGCCACAGTCTCACACCATGTGCCAGGGAAGCCCTGTGGGCTCAGGGACAAGCACCCAGCACATCCCACCAGGCAAGGGGAAGCCTCTGCCAAAGCACTTAACAGCCACAGCCCCTTCCAGCAGCTGGACAAGGCGGCCTCTCGAAGAGGGGGAGAAGAAAGAATTGCAAAAGCAAGGGCAATTAAAGGTAGAAATCAGACACCATCTTTGGAAGAGGTTCTGAAAGAGCTTTTTTGTTTTTAAACCAGATTTTTTTGTAAATCTCTGGAGCCGATCCTTTGGGGTTTGCTACCCACCCTCCTAATAAATATCATTTACCACCAACAATAAAGTCTCCCACATTAAAAAGCTCTCACTAAATAAAAACCTTCTACTGAAAAATCTTGGCTGAGTTGGCTTGGCAAAAAATAAGGAGCTATGACTACTCTCCATAAATACATCAGCAGATAAACACCAAAAACTATTTAAGTTAAAAGACAATGTTGGCTCCAAAACAAACCAGGAATGAACCAGCCATGAATTAATTCAAACTAGAAATTTAAATACAGTTTCTAACCACTCAAAGGCAGTCAATTTCTGGAATAGCCTTCCAAGAGCAAAAGTGAAGGCAAAACATGGAACCAATTTGGAGTTGGGATTTGATTAGTTTGTGACAGAATGATCTGACACAACATTTGGCTGGACTATTCAGCTCAAGAGTTTCTTGACTTCTAGACTTTGTTTTCTATTAGAAAGGAATATTTAAAGTAAAAATATTCAAGCAGTTGCATCACATAGCAACCACCCAAGACAGCACACATCAAAAATGTACAGGTACCAGGCAGCAGGTAGGATAACTGGGAAATTTATTTTGCTGTTTTGCCAGAACTATTGCACACAGCCTGGAAAAAAAAAGGGGGGAAAAATAAGAAAACCAAAAAGGACTGGAACAAACACTCAAAATCACCAGTGGTGCTGCAGGAGGATCTGCCACGTAGGGCTGCAAAAAGAAAACTTCCAAATGGCAGCAGAGCCACTGCCTTGGAGACAACAATGACTTGTACCACTCACAGCCACACTGTGACTCTCTGTATTTGTTCTCTGAAGAACAGACTGTTCTCTCCAAACAATGAAAAGGATTCCAGGTCAGGATGCAAAAATTATTATGTTCTAGTTCTCAGAGATTAAAGAGAGACTTGGAGATTTAACAGCCTGTTACAGTCAGTCTCCAGGAGCACAGGGGAAAGTGTTCTAGCTAGCAAGGGACAAATTACACCAAACTCCATCTCCTGAGCTGCCCAGGGCTGGGAACCTGCTGCTTATCAGAGAGTATGCAATGCTCACTCTAACCTCATCTGAAGGGATGAGAATCTCACTCAAATTCAAGACTGGCAGTTTTCTTCTCACATCCCTTCCCTTTCATAATACACTCACACTTGTGTGCCCACAAAGCCCTTTACTGCCAGGGCTTAAGGACCAGAAAAGGCAGAGAGGATATATGCAGCCATGACAACCTTTAGAGAACAAACACCTTAATGGACAGATGAAAAAAAAAAGAAAAAAGAAACAAGTACTATGCCATGATAGTCCATATCTAAGCAATGACCTTGTTTATACAATGTCTGAGATTTGTTATGCTTGTATAGGCAGCTGTAGGCATCGGTATATGAATATGAAATCAGAAAGTCTGTCACTGGAAAGCAAACAGGAGCATCCTATTTCCTGGGTGTGAGCTGAGCCCCTGCCTCAGCCACCTCCCAGCCTTCTCCTTGGCTGGGCCACCAAGAGCTCAGCACTGGGTGCCCAGTTTGTGCACATGCTGCCTCGTGTGCTGTGCTCAAAGGTCTCATGGATGGCAGTGCTTCATCACCACGTCCTGCTCCTCAGGCTTGGATCAGGCCGGCCCATGGGCTTCTTAAAGATCACTAATTTCTTCTCAAGGGTAAGAGCAGATCCTCCAGGGCTGGTGGTTTGAGTTCAGTCTGTTTCTGAAAAAGAACAGAGGTGTCAGAGATGCTCCTGGCCTTGTTCCAGGTGGGGTGCTGGGTGGGGAGGAGGAGATCTAAGAGTGCCTCAAGATAGGCAAGAGTACGAGCCTTGACAGAATCAGCTGCAAAGAAGGGGCTGGAACAACATGCAGAGGGGCTGGAAAGCCCAAAATCCTTGAGGAAGTGGAGTTGGCTTCGCCCCTCTAAGGAGGGATGCACCTTTACTAAGCACCTCCTGCCTCTGTGCCATGAGGGTTGGCAGGGCCTCCTCACTCTGGCTGACAGAAAGCCACGCTCAGAGGGCACTAGCAGGGGCACAGCAGTTCCCCAGCACAACAGCTGGTCCCCTCCAGTCCCCAAACCCACCATTCCCCTGCAAAGCACACAGGATATGCAGCAAAGGCAGGACCCATCCAAACCACATTCCACCTTCTTGAAATTAGATGTGAAGGGAAGTAATGAATTTTACTCGACTTTTATAATTATTTCTTTAAGGCCTGCAGCCACGGCAGAGATGTGTGGGAAGCTCCAAAGCAAGGCAGTAGGATTGCAGAAGATCCCAGCTGGCCAGCAAGGAGCTGTGTGTGTGGACCACCATGGGACAGGGCCAGCACTTGGCCATCCCCATCTGGTGGGAACCCTACCAGGCAGGAAACAGCCCCCATCTGCACTGCAGAAAAGCCAACAAAAGGCTTGGAAAGCACCTCTCCTCTCCACTACACACACATGCACACTCAGACACACACCTTCCTAAACTGAGTTCTGGAGACTCCATGTCCCCTCCTGCCTTTGCAGCCTCCACCTTCATCACCTGAGCCTTTTTCCATGCCAAACAAGAATGTTCACATCTGGAAAGCAGGCAGCAGGACAGAGAAAGGCAGGTAGGCGTGTGCCTGCTGCTGGAGATCAGGCAGGGACATGGAAGCAACTAATGGCACAGGACAAGCAGCTAGGCCCCTTTCTTCCCAAATAAATACATAAATAAACCCATGGGCCATCTTCCCACAGGGCAGCTAAAATGACCGGACACTCCTACAGTTTTACTCCATCATGAAATAACACCAGGATTTGGGTTCTGAGCGGTGCCAGCACCCGATGACCAAGGCAGGAAAAGGCAGACAGTGGCACTCGTGTCATCCTGCCAGACCCTCCTCACCCTCCTTCCTTCACGCCTTTCTTTCACAGAGAGAGCTCCTCAGCACTTCCTCAGTTAAACCTCGAACACTGACCCTTTTCCGAACCTGTCTCCGAAGCAGGAGAGGCCCGGTGCCCTGCCACCCCAGCCCTCCCACGCCGAGGCGCGGGCCTTACCCAGCCCTGTGGCGGGCGGCGGCCCGGGCGCGTCGGGGGTCCCGGCGCTGCCCTCCTGGCCGCCCGGCTCCCACGCCTCGCTGCTCTCCGACGCCTCCGCGCCGGCTTCGCACGGCCCTTTCCGGCTGCCGGCCGCCTCGGGGCCGCAGCCCCTGCCCTCCTCCTCCGCCTTCACCGCAAACCACACCTTGAGCTGCTGGGCGCCGAGGCGGGCGCGCTCGCAGAGGCCGGGCACGTCCTCCTCCCGCAGCCCCTTGTGCTTCTCGTAGTAGTCCTCGAGCACCTCCCGGCCGGCGGGGCCGACCTCCACCAGCCCCGGGGGGAAGACCCCCCGCCGGTAGTTCTCATACCACTTCAGCTGCCCGTTCTTGTAGCCATAGCGGCTGTCCCCGAACCAGCGAATGACCTCGGCCCGCGGCAGGCCCGTCTGGGACACGATGGCGTCATACTCCTGGTTCGTGGGGCGCTGGGTCTGCACGAACATTTGCTTCAGCAGATGCCGCTGCTGGGCCGTTTTTTTGAAGTTCAGTTTGGTTTTGGGAGGGGTGGGCGGCCGGCTGGAGCTGCCGTCCCCCTTTTCATTTGCGCCGGTCCCCGGTACCTCGTTTTTGCCGTTGGACTCGGTCACTCGCAGGTTTTTCAGGTTGATTTTGATGGGACTCACCTTCCGCTCCGCCGAGTTCGGGTTGATGCCGGAGGCGTCGACTGAGCCGTTTTCACTCGTGGCCCTCTGCTCATCTGAGGAGTCTTCCCCTTCCCCGCCGCCATTCTCTGCCTCCTCCTCCTCCTGCTGAGCCACCTCCTCCACTTTCTTATTCTCCTCCGCCACCTTCTTCTTTCTCCTCTCCGAGAACCAGCTGTCGATCTCTCTCCTCGTCATCTTCGTTTCCCCCCGCAGGCGGTTCACCTCTTCCTCCGCAGGAAGGGGATTTTGGGCGAAGCTGCTCTCCAGGGCCTTCAGCTGCTCCGGCGCCCGCTCCTTGTACTTGGTGGGGGTGAAGTCGGGTGCCTGGTGCCAGGACTGCCGCCGTGCTGGGTGCTGCGGGCCCGGCGCGGCCGCCGCCGCTGCGGGGCTCAGCTCAGCTCCCCTGGCTGGGACGTCGAAGGGGATTTCGGGCAGGGAATCAAGAGCACTGTCTCCAGGGAAGACGGCCCGGCCGCCTCTCACGTTCCTGTAGTGGTACCTCCTGTCGCTGAACCATTTTCGGATCTCCTTGGTGGACAAGCCCGTGATCTTTGTCAGCCGCTCGACTTCAGCCTGGCCAGGGAACTGGTTTCTGCAGAAGCTGCCTTTGAGGGCTGAAAGCTGCTCGTGGGATTTCTTGTTTTTGTAGATATTGGGATCCAGGAAAGTCTGCGAGGAGATGGCAGGGCAGGCGGTGAGCAGGGACTGGGCACTGTTGACCACCTTGACCCCAGATGTGTTGCTGGAGCTCACGGTGCTGTGCTGCCCTGCCAGCTGCGGCTTGGGGACAGAAGTTACTGCCAAGGTGAAGGAGGAGCTGGTGCCCTTCAGCCCGTTTGCCATGATGGGCTGTGTGACCAGCAGCCCCCCTGTCCCCTCTGGCTGCCCCACCACATGGCCTGGTAAAGTTGCCTGGATAAGGTGGGGAACAGTCCCAGGATTTGCAACCAGGGGTGTGTTCAACACTGTAATGGTGGGTTGTGGCACAGACTGAATAACAGTGTTGAACATCTTCTTCCTGGCATCTTCGATCTCCTCTGGTGACCAGCTGATGCCCTGCTTCAGCCTCTGGGCAGTGAACCAGATCTTCAGCTGCTCTTCTGGGTATTTGGTCACCACAGTCAAGTAGCAGAGCTCAGCTTTGGTGGGGTAGGGGAACTTGTTGAAAGAGTTTTTCAGGAAGCTGTTGGAGTCCATGGCAGCATTGTACGTGGGAATGCTGCTCAGTGGGATCATCACCTTGGGAAGGGACTTGGATGTAGGGAGCTGCTGATGCAACGGGGGCTGCTGCTGCAGCGACACAAGCTGTGCAACGCCTGCCTGCAGAACAGGCACGTTTCCTATGATGGAGCCATTCACTATGTGGGATGACTTTGTTGAACTTGCAGTGGGCTGGCTGACTGGCACGGACCCATTTGGGAATGAATGCTCTCCATCCTTCACCTCTGACTCACCGCCCAACTGACTTGACACGTTCTCCTTCAGCGTGTGGATTTTTTTGGCCTCGGGTTTACCCTTCATAATCTTCATGATAGGGGTTTTGGTAATGATAATTTCAGACTGGCCATCTGCCCCTTCCTCAGGGACCTCTCCTGGCAGGTCATGGCTGCTGGTGGCCTCCAGACTTTGCTCCACAGTTGTACGACCATCCTGCTTCACCAGCCTCCAGACAAAGCTGGTCTCGCCGGCGTGCGCCTCGGCGTTGTGGTGCGAGAGCCCTTCGTGGCTGTTGGCCAGGAAGCTGCACCCCACACACGCGAACGCGGGGTCTTTGCCAAAGTCTGAGTGCTCAGAGTCCAAGTGCCCAAAGAACTGGTGAAGGTCGTGAGACCCAAAGTCACAAGGCCTGCAGATGAAAGTGTCACCGTCGGCGATGCCGCGGTGCCCGTTGGACAGAGCTCCATTATTACTGTTGCTGGCCCCAGCATCGCTCGCTGCTGGTCCTTCTGCAGGAGCCTCTGGTTGTGTTCCTTCATGATCATCTTCTCCAGCATCCTGTTCGGTCTCCTGAAGCACCAGTGTTTTTACTGGTATCATGCAGGGCGTTGTGGATTTCCTTTTGCTAGCCATCGCTACAATTGATCCAGAGGACTATTTTAATTTCATTTAAATTAAATTCAAATTTAGAAAGCGCTATTGCAAGTGCTCTGTGGTCCAGATTCCAGCAAGCTCATGATGTCCCGAGGAGCTGCTGACAAATGTTCATATTTGCCACTGGACCTGAGGATAAGGAGAGGAAGGAGGGGTTAGTTCCCTTGGTATTAGACAAAGCACAACTGCTCTGGTATTTAACTGCTTCACTCAAGAAATAGTTTTTCTTCTTTCATTGGAAAAATCTCACTTGACCTTGGATTTACTGTATTTTCACACCTAAACCTGTGAACTGTGTTTCAAACCAAACACACAAACATGCCACTTTTACAGCCCACATCAAAGTCTCATTTAAGGAGGAAAATCACTGATTTTTCCCCTCATTTTGCCCTGTCAAGACCCATCCTTGGTGTTTCAGCAAGGAGAGCAGTGCCTGGGCTCCCTGTGTGCCCAGGTCCCAGCTCAGTCTCACACAGGAGATAACACCAGGCAGGCTCACCTGGGAAAGCTGCCTGCTTTCCATCACACAAAAAGGATAAAAAATCCACATATTCCCCACAGAACATTTCAATTTTTTCCAAATCAGCATTTCCCATCCATCCCATGGGGAAGTTTCTTGCCAGCTCAGAGAACTGTGCCTGTGCCAAGAATCTCTGCAGACACCCAGAGCTGCTGCTGTGAGTGAGGAGGCTGCAGTATTTTAGCTCTCCTTGCTCAGCAAGCCTGCAAAGCATTTGGGAGATGCCCTTCGTGTGTACATTTCATTGCTGTTCCAACAGCATGTGTGAGTCCTCCTCTGGAGCCACAGACAAGGTAAAGGCCCCAAAGCTCAAGAGCAGCATCACAATGTTCCTGGCTCCCAGCCTTCGCCTCCCACCACCTCTGCAGCTTTTGGCAGTCACACCACCCAGAGCTGGGATATTCCCTAACAAAGTGTAATTTCTCGTCAGTGCAAGCCCATCTCACTGGGCTTGGGCTAACCAGAGATTTGTTACATTTAAAACCAAAACCGAACAAAAATAAGCAAAACCCAAGCAACCAACTCACAATAACTTTTTCTTTTTCTTTTTTCTTTTTTTTTTCCTCCTCTGGAGATAAAGCAGACCCTGAAGTGCTCCAGCCTGTGGAAGGCCAGGGCTGGCTGAGGCATTAGCCACAACCTTATTCCTGGCTTGATGTCGCTTTCCTACTTGCACAGCAAATGCTCAGTGCCTGAGATCATGACCCCAGGGCAGTAAGATTGCTGTAGCTGGCACCAGGAGTCATCTGCCTGGTGACACCCCTCTGTCAACCCTTTCTACAGCAACTCTGCTTTTTTTCTTTTCTTCAACAGGGGGATAAAATGGTATTTTTCCAGACTGCAAGGTCACTTGGAAGCATATGGACACACTGATTCATATTACAAAGACACTGTGCCAGATTTCCCTGAGATTTACAGTAACAGCGACTGAGCTTTATAAAAACACTCATAAAAACTTGAACTTTAAAAAAAAAAAAAAAGGACTTACCATCCTATGAGATGACTCACAGAGGTAATTCCTATCAGTTACAGCAGTTGTGCACCAGCAGCTTTCTCAGATCAGATACTTGGAGCTGATCTCATGCACTGAGAAATGCAGATCAGGCAAATGGCTTGGTGGTGCTTATGCAATACCTCCTGTGCTTAGTTTTGTTGGCAGTTTTTAGAACAGAGGAATGAAAGATCCTCATGCAAAAAAATAGAAAAAATATTCAAATGGAGGAAGTGCAATTTCAAACGACCTCCCTAACTTTATTAGATATTTTTTCAAAGCTTGTTCTGAAAGCTGACATCATTTTTTCCAAACGGGAGAGCCTGGATGGCTGGCTCTGGCCTCAGCAACGCTCAGGCACCATTTGAAAGACTGACGGGAAAACGTAACTTCCCGTTCATGTGGGCTGATCTGAGATTACAAAACAGTCCTGTAAACACTCTTAGTCATCACTGAACTTGGCATCAGAAAAGACTGCTTGCTATGCTAAGGCATCATGAAGAGCTAGAAGTTATAACTTTTTTTAAGAAAAATCTATAAATAAACCAGGTATTAAAGCCGTGAGCTGGATTTAGACGGTGTGGATTGCACCTCTCAATACATGCTTTATGCCATCCCACCTTCTCGTGGTTAGTCCTGCCCTCTGCAGAGGGCCACAAAGTTATTCATTAGCATTAGCAAGTGGAATATTTGGATGACTATGAATGGGCTGTGCTATTCAGAGGGGAACAGCATCCATCTGACACCAATCCCGAGATCCTCATTTTTGATGCTAAGTTAAATATTACACAGTCTAGCAGGCTGAGATGACCTTTCCAAGTCCAGTCAGTTAGGGAAAAAGCAGTAAGATCAGCCTGAGGGCTACAAAATACAGCTTTAAAGGCTGAGAGGAGTTTCATGTCAGAGAAGCAATGGTAAAAAAGAGTACTTATTTCATTTTATCCTGCAGCTTTAACACAGGGAGAAGCTGCTGAGCCCTCTGCAAGCTTTTTTCTTTCCAGCAAACTCCAGTCTCCATTACTAAGACAGCTCCAGTCCCTGACAGATCTGACCCAGTGTTTATGGAGTCTCCAGATATCAAAAGAATGATTTTTATCTGTCAACAGAGTAAATTTGATACAAAGCAACATCGACACACAAAGACCCCCATTGTGCCGCATTAACAAAGTGCCTCTCCCGAGCACTCCATCACCATTATTTCGGGTAAATGTGAATGGCCTGACCCACCTACAGAGAACCTAAAAGCTCTGCATTTCATTTACCAGCACGTTTGCATCAAACTCTGTGCTCTCTCCAACAACTTTCCTTAAAAATGCAATCAAAGCAGCCCCAGCCACCACAGCTCTCCTGCGGGGCTCCAATATTAATGCCACCTGAGAACACAGATTGCAAATTTTAGCTGGAAGTGAATCACAGTGGTAATTTACTGGGGAGAAAAAAATTAATCAAGTGTACTGTTTGTCCATTTCATTTCCATGGAACAGTTGCATAACCACATGTTGGGAGCATGTTTTATTCACTGCTCACCTTCTGGAATGCACTTAATACTTTAATACACCACTAATATATAGCAGAATGGATAATTTACTGATTTGTTCCTCATTAAAATAAGTGAGGCTGTTCTAATGGATAGGATAAATTAATGGCAGAAAAAATAATCAATTGAAAAAGATCCTCACAACTGATCTCAGTGTATGTATCACCACTGCAGATGCCTCAGACCCTTCTGCACAGCCATGAGTGAAGAACTGTATTGCCTATGTATTATTTAATGATTAACTGGAACAAAGAGACAAAGCTGAATGGAGGAGTTACCTAGAGCCAGGAAGACAAAGTTGTTGTACTTGAATTCATAGTTTAATTTACACCTGCTAATTACATAGCAAGGTAGCAGAGTAAGCAGGTCAAATATCCAGTACAGCTAAACCATCCCTGTTGCTGGAAATTTGAGGGAAAACTGACTTAAAGCAGAGTAAAACCAGTGTTTTCCCAGTGATGCTCATAGAAACTAAGGCTGGAGGGAAAGGTGGCAGTTCCAGGTACACAATCAATCCTCTGCAGAACAGCTTTGCCTCTGCTGAGGGAAACAATGCCCAGACCAGTTACAGTGAGCTCTGCAATAGCAGAAAATTTACTTCTGCAGAGATTAACAAAGGGAGGTTTCGAAATCTGCACTGCTGAGTATGAACTTTCAGCTTTTTCCAGCTTGGCTGGATATAACTGGTTTGGTTTTAAATGTTTCACTGAATTAACGAGTTAGGTTCTTAATGCAAAACATTCACTGCACGCAGTGCCAAGGTCCCCAGTTAGAAGATTAATTTTTTGTGACCTTTTGCAAACCTCGCCTAGAAACAGCAACCAGAAAACCCACCAGGCAGCAGCAGCAGCAGCCAGGACACAGCAGCTCCAGTCCCACTGCCCAGGCACAGGAATACTGTGCCCAGCACAGTCCCCTGCCAGCTCCTGGGTGCCAAGGCTGACACCAGGGACAAAGCTCCACGGGGACACAAAGGATGGCTGCATGTTCTGTGGGCTCTGCTGAAGAGGGAATGCTCCATTAAAATAAAATGACATTAATAAAAAAGCAGATTTTTAAAAATCAGTACCAAAATAGAAGTAAAATAACAGTTTTCTCAACACTTTCAGTGCCTGCTAGGCAGGCAGACACGCTCCCCAGGTCAGAGACAAAGTTAATGTTTCTGTCTCATATGGAGCCAAGCACAATATTGGCACTTTAAATAAAAGCGGTTTGTTTTTAAGTTGAAGCTCTGCAGGCCCCAGCTGATAGCATCATATGAGGGGGGAAAGAGGAAGAAATCAAAGGAGGAAAAAACATTGGTGTTTTTGAGTTTTTGTCTCTCCCCCGCAGGCTCTACCTCCAGCCAGGGTCAGAATATGCAGCGCTGTCTTTGGGGGTTCCAGATGACTTCCCAATCATATTGTAACTAGCCAGGACATGAAATAAATTATCCCTATGGCCAGGACCATCAACCCAAACCTGAGGGCTGGGCCCACTTCCCACCCCCACAAACATCCCACTGTGTTTGACAGCAGGTCCCCTCATCATGACAGGCACCCAGTTTGCCCTGGGCAGCACTGGGAGCCAGCTCAGAGCCTGGGACTGGGTGCATTTACCATGCTGCTGGGGAAGGGAGGATAAACAGGTCCATGTATTTGGGGTACAGGCCCATGGCCATCCTGTTGCCAGCCAGGGCAGTCCTGGGATTCTTCCTCTTTGGATGGCCATTAATATTCCTTCTGCTTTTGCAGTCCATTGACGAGAAGTCATGTAGGAGTTTCACTGGTTAGAATTATTTATTGCTAAAACATGCCAGTGGGGCTACTGCTAATCCATCCCAGGGACACACTGTGTGGATAGACATCTCAGCAAACACCTCTCCAGGCCACATCCCTGTCCTTCTATACTGACAGATCACCTCTCCAGAGAAATTTCCAAGGTGTGGGTGGGACCTCTCTGCCAGCTGTACCAGCATGGCTCTGGGAAGGAGAAAAGGCAAGATTTGGCAGGGCTGAGCTCTTCTGTTCCCACTCTGTGGTTGTGCATCCCAGCTAGCTGGAGTCCAGCATCCTCCCTGAGTAACCCTGCAAAGGCTGCAGCTGGGAGGAAGTCACAGCATGGGAACATCTCCAGCAGCCTAAAAATGCCAGCAGCAAAGCATCACCCTGGCTTCTGGCACACATCCTCATGCCATGCCCTTGCACCTGGAGATAGTGTCTGCCACACAAAACCTGGTTCATAACCCAGCCAAGGCCATGACACACTTAATTCTTTTGGGGTTTAACCCCATTCAGAACTGCAAGTTCATCAATGAGCAGTTAGTGAGATTTTCCCCTCCAGAGCAGACTGATACCGCACTAACTCTGCAAGCACTCAAACCTCAGGTGATCTTAACACCATCTAGCAGAGCCACCAGCAATAGAATAACCACAGCCCCAGAGAGGCCACGCAGGCAAGAAAGGCTCTTCACATCTTATTATTTCGCGCTGCACGAATGTACAAACACGCGCACAAACTTCAGCAGTTTTGAGCTTCAAGCAGCATCACAGTCAACGTTTGTACTAAGGAACAATTTCTCTTTATGCCAACTGGTCAGGGTGCTTTGTAGCTTAAGCCTGGCTTTGAAACCGCGGGTACAGTCTAAATGCAGTGGGAGCTGGTTGACCGAACAATCGTATTCATTCTCCATTCCTTGGCAGGCCTAGAGCAGAAAAGCGTCTTTTCCATTTAGACCAGTTAAACAGAGCTATTCATTAAAATTTCACCCTTCTCCGAACTTCTCCATTTAAAACCTGAAAACCTGCCTTTGAAAGAAGCCCTCTCTCCTCTGCCCCACAGTGCTCCTCATCCCCTGTCTCAAGTTGTCACCCATTTCTGAGCTGTGTGTTTGGATTGCTCTTGTGCTGTAACAGCAGCACCTCTCCTGTGTGTTGGTATCTGGGCAGAGGCTCCCTCAGCACTCAGGGACTAAGGGCAATTATCTCTGCTTTTTTTTTTTTTTTTTCCCAGACAAGCACAAAACTGAGCAAGATGGAAGGTTAGAAAGAGCCGGCTGAAACAGAACACGATTAAAGTATAAAAATAGGTCACTGGGATAATATAACCTTTAGACTATTGGCAATGTGCCCCCCTTAGAGACAAGCCTGTGTGCTGTATTTCAGGAGAATGTGAGGAATAAAAAACAACCACCACGACACACATCAAAACAAAACCACTGATCATCCCTCAGAGCTTTGCGTGCTTCTGTTTGAACATCACTAACATTAATTCACTCCTTTTCCTCTGCCCTCATCCGTTTGATTGAGCACAAAATAAATGTTATGTAATCACACCATTAACATCTTCCAAAAAAGTAATAATCTCTTTTGGCACAGAGGCTTCATTACAGATTTGCTCTGCATTGCACTACCTTAGCAGGGTTCACAGTTCCAACATCCTAGGGACCCACCTCCACAGCTTCAATCCTCAGATTCTGTCCATGCTGCAAAACATTCCCGGCATTCCCCCAAAGCAAAAGGCCCAGCAGACAGATAATGACATCTCACCAGAGCCAGCTCTGAGGTTAGCACTACCAGCAGAGGACACCAGATAGCATTACCAGAGCTTCAAGAAGTCCCCCAGCTCATGATTATCAGGATATCCCATCACCTCACACTGGTGACTGCCAGCAGGTTGGTTGTGTCTGAACAGGACAGCATGACCATGCTAGTAAACAAACTGGAGTTCCCATTTCAGCCCCTTGTGCTTTCTCTAAGATGTTTTCTTTGCTTGCAGGGCTTTGTGACTTCATCTGAAAACACAGGCACCTCAAACAGCCCCACATGTCATTTATATCCTGCCACACCACCTCAGGTGTGCCACATGCATTGTGACCCCACCCTCAGAGCTCATTGTCCTGCATCACCATTTCCACAGGACAAACCCAGCTTTGGCAGATGCAGCCCTTCAGAATGTATGTGAATATGAACAGGTTACACCTAAAATACACTTTGTGTTTTTATTACCTGAAATTGCTGAACTAGCTCCAAGACAAAAATCTACTGGGGAGCTCAGAGCAGTGCAATAGGCATCAGAGGTAGATCTCTGTCCAAGACAAATTTCCAACAAGGATATCTGAGACTTTTAAATCAGTAGGAAATGCTTGGCTGAGCTGGTGAGGAGCTCACAGGTGTGAGCACCCAATGGCAACAGAGCACCCACAGTGCCACAGCCCCACTGTGCTCTCAGTGCTGCTACAGCCTGCCCTTTCCCAAGGAATCATCCTGGGGAAGCCTTGGAGCCCACCTTTCTGATGTACCCCTGCTCACAACCCCACTGCCAGGCTTGCACAGCACCTCCATACAGTGACCTTGATCGAGGGGCCATCACCCCAAGTGCAGGAACCACAGCTCTAATACCAGCACAACATTTACTGTTAAAAGAAAACCAGTGTCAGCTTTTATACCAGCACCAAAACGATCCCACTGCAGACACAAACCCAAAAGCCTGTCACACAGGTTTCTCACCGAGCAGCCAAGTCCCCTGTGGAATGAAGAACAGCTTGCTGAAGCCAGGCTGATCACCAGTTACCGAGCAGCCGCATAAGGGACAGACCCGCAGCAATTCCAGGGAAGTAAAGAGTGCCCAGAGCTTTAAAACAAGATGTGGGTGGGAAGGACTAAACCAAGCTACTAAACAGTACCAGAGGCGCTGGAGCTGATCATCTGCAGCACAGCCTGATGACTATGAGTGCTGCAGCCCCTTCCCAGCTGAGCATTTTTGGATTACTTCATCCCCGTGCCCTTTTGCAATATGCAGCTTCGAGAGCCGCGTTACGTCCTGGCTCAGCCTCAGCTACCATTCCTCCACTTACAGTTGCTATAATCAAAAAGAAAACTGCAAAATACTTTGTCAGAAAGCAAAGAAACGGGGTTTGGCAGGTTGGGATCGTGGATTATTTTTTTCCATCCCCATGGATTCTGCTTCAGAGTCGTCCTTTCAGACGCTGCGTGCAGCCGATGGCTTTTGCAGCTTATTGAGCCCGCTGGTTTATGGCAATGTTTTTCTGCTCACTGAACTGGCTCATTCTTTCAGCAGAACAAACTGTTCCACGTTGAGGCAGGAGTTGGCTGTGTTTTAACAAAGGATTTTTCCCTTCTGACAGTGTTTTGCAAAAGACCCAAAAAAAGGAGTTTGGAGCCAAGTTACAAAAGGTCAGGAGAGGCGAGTCAAGCACTGGGTGTAGTTCCTGTATGTCACAGCCAGACAAGGAAATGGGTGGGAAGAAGAGGAATGGCATTCGAGCTGCAGTAATATGCATCAAGTGATATTAATGAGGAATGGGCTTTTAAATGAGGATGGCAAGTATGCAAGCACTATAATTTTTGCTGTACAACAGCAGGCTTGTTAGGTAGGCTGAGGCCTCCGCAATCATTTATCCATGTGAAGCATGCATTTGAGAGAGTTCAAGTAGCACTAGGAGTGAGAAAAAGGCAGTCTTATTTGCTTCCCCTCCCCAAGCTGATTTCAAGGAGCTACTGCACTCTCATCTCCCGTCAGCCAAATGAATATTCAAAAGGCTTTTGCCAAGCCAACGCCAGTCAATCAGGGAAACAATGCTGCAGGGAAAAACACACTGGGCTGAGAGACCTGTGTGAGACAGGCACCTTGTCCCTCACCACTGCTCTGCTTTAGCATCCAAACCTTTAGTGTGGTGCACTGTGCTCCTGCCAGGTCTGCTGCTCTGCCTGCTCCATCCCCACCCCACGGCTACAGCAGAGCTGCTGGATGGGGGATGAGCATCCTGAGTGGAGAAAGATCCCAGGACCGCGGTCCAGCAACACAGCCCTCCTGAGGGAGCTGGTGATAGCTCTTCCCTCTCTTCTGCTACAGGCTGGGTCCACAAATGTCTTCTGCATGGGATGGGCAGGTTCCTGGTGAGGCCCCACTCCCTGCTCAGCAGTAGCAGTTGGTAGGAATTGGGTCTTTCTGCTCTGTGCACTGTACATGGACAAGCCAAGATGGACAACTCTGGCCTTGCAGATGTTGGGAGGAAGGAGCCAAGGGGATCTGCAGCAGTTGACAGTATGTCATGCCTAATACTCAAGCTTTTCCAGGCCTCAGAGGATCCCTGAATAGAAAGAAACCACCCACCACTGGAACACAGCCACTTTTGTGGCTGGAAGGGGCAGATGTTCAACCCCATACAACAATGCAACACAACAGTTGAGGCTGTAAGTGAAGAATGCTGCATCCACTTAAAACTGAAGAGGGAAATTAGGGACACCATCTAAATCTAGAACTACCAATTGGTCCTGATGCTTAAACTTTACATACCTACTCTGCAAGAGTGGCACAGGATTTTCTTCCATTGCCTTAAATAGGCAATATCCTGGACTAAAGCACTGAACCACAAAGACTTCAAAGCATATGGTCAGACTGGCAAGTGCTCAGCTCCTTCGGCTGGAACACCAGTTCCCAAATAAGTTCAGTTCCTTTTTAGCACCTACATAAGTGACAGACTTCCAGAAGTCCCAAGTGGACTACACAGGACAGGCCCTGCTGGCACAGAGAAGGGCAGAGCATAAGAGAGCTCAGTATCTCTGACAGCCAAACTTTGCTGAGATGAGCCTGGGGAGAAGCTGAGTTTCAGAAATCCTGCTCACCACAGCCAGCATTAAATCCTTCACCACTCAATTGCCAAGAAGAGCTTGGCATGGAGAAAAACATCATCCCTACCACCACACCTCATTCACTGACCCCCAAGAGTTCCCATGGGACAACCTTCTCCTCTTCTCTGAAATACCATGTCTTTTCACATTGATAGCAAGAGAAAAATGGATTTGGGGTTTGATTTGAGATCTCTCTGGGCAAAATCTGAGCATCTGGACCACGCACCTGCCAGCCAGATGCAATCCTGGTCATTTGCTCCCTGGTTAGAAACTGCATTTGTTCAAAACCATTTGTCAAGACACTCTGGACAGAACTCTGAGACACAGAACAAAGTTCAAGGGTTATTTGTGATATGAACTGTGCAAGTCAGGACTCTCCTCCTCCTCCAGCTGTTTTGTGACACTTGGAATGGATTGGCCTTACTGGAGAGTCAATTACTGTTGAAAACTCACCATCCTCTAGATCAGCTGTGAGCTGAAAGCATCCCAATTATTTACTGCTGCAAGCTAAAGGAATTTCCTCACTCTCAGAAGACAGACATTTAAAATTAGTTTCAAGTTCAGTTATGATAAACAAATCGCATTCCCCTCCTTTCCCTCTCTTGTTTTGCTTTGGGCTTTTTTTGTTTGGGTTTTTTGAGGGGGGGTGGATTGGTTGATTGGGGTTTTTTTTTGGGTTTTTTTGTTAATTTTTTAAATCATGCCTGCTAGCTAGTCCAACCAGCCTTTTCCTTAGCTGCTCTTTGCAACTCCTCATTTAAAAACTCATTCACAAAGATGCAGGGGAACTACAGACATCTTCTGAGAAAACAGCAAAGTCAGATCCCTGATTTCAGAGCTTTGCTTTTGACACTTGATTCCCTGAGAACCTCATTAAAAAGAAACAAACCACCATGTGTTTAGGTTTTTTCCCCACTTCCTATGAAGAGCAAAGGGAACTGGGATGGGGGCTCAGGACTTCAGCTCTCTGCTGACAACCAAGATGAGCCCACTCCACCTACCCTGCCCAAAAGGTGGGGATGCAAACAGCTCCCAGCAGAATGATGAGGCAGACAAAAGGTATTTTAAATTGGTATGACAGTGCAACTAAAGGGTTTGGGGTTTTAGGCTGAGTTCTGCAAGCCTGAATTCATATTGATGTACTTTGTACCTTGTGGATCACAGGGCTCTGAAGGAGATTCTTTTAAAAAAATTCAGGCATGCTGGGAGAATTGCCTCCTTGCCATGTTTTAGTGAGTCTGCCTATGAACTGCCAGCAATTACTAAGCTTCCACTCTGTATTCAAAGCTCTATACAATGGAGTTTATTATTTTTAAGCCTTTCAGACATCAATGCAGCAAACTTAACAGAGCTATTTGGAAGATTAAGACACAAACACCACCATATTATTCAATTTAGCTCCAACACTGAACACTTATTTCTGTAAAGAATCACAGCTAATACATTGCCAACTGCCAGCAGAGACAAACACTTAAAGCTTTAAGTCACACTGCAGCATGGTCTTATAAAACAAATTTAAGATATAAGAAGGAGGAAATAACTATCATTATGCAAGTACAGTCCAATTACCACCAACTGATAGTAAACCTATCTTCAGGTCTTGGCTACAGGCTTCAAAAATCCATCCCTAGAAATGACAGCCCAAGGAAATCCTCACTTTTTGTGCATGCAGCCAGGTGTGAACCTGTCAGTGCATCTCCAATAGCTGTATTAGATGACTTCTCTAAGTATTTTATATGTCCATACAAGTGCAAAGAGACTTTGTTACCACCTCACCACCCCAGTTCATCCCACTGGGGTGAGTTCACTAACAGCTACTCTATTTGCCAAATCAGACCTGCAGACAGGTGACAAAGGGGAGTGCTAAGAATAAACAAAAAGGATTTGTGCCTGTTTTTTATCATTACAGTGCTCACAGGAGAGCTGACTCTGCATTTTGCCCTCCCAAAACCATCCCACCCTTCACAAACAATTGCACAAACTTAGGTTAGACTGGGTACAGGAGTAGCAGAGGAGAACAACATCCTTCATGGGAATGAGGAATGAAATGAAATAAGAGTAAATTTTTAAAAAATCAGTTTGCCATATGAAGACTGTAATTTCCTTAGAGATGACTTAACCTGAAGCCTTTGGAGAAAATCCATCTGTTGCAAATTTAAAATTTCCCAGCCCTTCAAATGAACATGGAAAAGTTCTCAGTGCAAAGTGTCCCATAAATAACAGAAATATTTCTGGTTTACACCAAAGGAATTGCGTTATAACTTCAGCAAGACAGAAATCAAGAATCCATCCAGGCTTTTCAGAAAAAAATGAAGAGTGGTCTCATTACACCAGTCTAAAACATTCATTATCCTCATTAGGGTAAAGGGCACAGCAACATGATTAATTCTGTCTCACAGCACTAAGAAAACAGCAGGATAAAGCAAACTGCAGGAGTCAGTAAGGTAAAAACGTCCATGCTGTGTCAGCAGGCAGCCTGCAAACACAGGAACGGGGATGACCCACTGGTAAGGCCATGATGGAGCATTTCATTTCTAGGCCAGCAGCCAAATCACAGCCAGGTTAGGAGAACATGGTCCTCCAGGCACCTCTTCTTTGGGCTAGGAGTGAACACAATTGGCAGCATCTTAGTGATACTGCACCAAAATGACAGCGTGTCACACTGGGTAAGGCTCAGGACAGCGGGAACTCCCTCCATGCACAAGCCCATAATCAGCCACCAGCACAGGACTGAGGGAATAGGTGCTTCCCACACCAGGGCAGCTGGGGACAGCACTCACACTCTGCAGGACTCATCCCTGATCCCATCAGGAGCAGACTGGGCAGCTCTTTAGAGAAACCCCATGAGAGCCCCTTGTGATAATTCCATGAGCCATCACACTGAGCTGCTTCCCAAAGGGCCAGGCAGGCAGAGCAGCGAGCAGCAGGGCTCTTTCAGAGAGCTCTCCATGGATCACTGCTGGAACACTGCACACACCTTCCAGGGACAGCTGGGGAGATGCTTGGCAGCACCGTGCAGAGCACTGGAGAGCTGCACTGCCACCACTCTGGGCTTCTTCTGGACCATGTGTTTTCACATCAGCAACCACAGGGGCAACACAAAATTCATGGCCAGCTGCTCCTATGCCTACCCTTCATCCTCCCCACCCTTCTAAAATAAGGCACAAGTCTCATCATCACCTGCAAGTGCTGGTGAGCACTGAGAAGCTGCTGGTGCAGGAGACACCCTCACTGTATAAATGACTCAAGTTGCTATCATGGGCAAGGTCCCACGGATGGCAGTTCCCTGTCTGTGGGATATTCAGGTTACAGTCACTTGCCATCCCCCAGAGTACATCAGTGTTCTGAAACCATTCATCAGGGTTCAGCTTCATTAGGAAATTACTGCCAGCCTCCTCCTTGTTGTCTGGCATCTTCCCCACATCCCTCCCTTCCTCGGTCAGTAATTTCCATGGTATTTTAGAATTTCCCAGGAGATATGTGCAAAGCCTCTCTCCAGAGCTCCAAGATCCTCCAACAGACAGCCCTGAAGACTTTCAGAAGTCACACATCCATGTGATCTTACACACACACCAGTCTGGAGCTCACCCTCCCCCCCACACAAAGTGACTTGAACAACTAAAAGTCTCACAACTTGGGAAAAAATCCACAGCCTTAAATGTCTGTTGGCCCAGCAGGAAGATCACACAAACCATGAAAGGCAAAAACAAGAGAGTTAGACAGCAGAAGTGCTTAATGATACCACATCCTGTACATTGAGAATTCAATTTCTTCCCTTTCGCTAGTGTCAGGAGTGCTGCTCAAGACAGTTTTATTCCTAGTTACAGGGAGAGTCTGAGGGAACAGCCAGACCTGCAGCTGGAGATTTGCAATCCCTGCTCTAGAAGGAGCCCCAGCCTGTTGCTGGCCCTGGAGGCCAGAGGCTGCCAGCTGTCCAGCCTTGCAGTATCCCACCCAGCAGCACAGTCAGTAACTCAGGATACCTTGAAGAAGAAGGGGGTTGAGATTTTGGCTTGTGGGAAGAGGAGGATGGAGATTAAAGCAAAGCTTCTGTCCAAAATGGATGGACTTTTCCAGCTGCTGGGCCATGCCTCTGGCACAGGTGATAGAAATTTCATACAATATATTCACAGCAAAAATGAGTGGCCACAATTCACACTGCTGGTTCTCAACAGCCTGCACAAGCCACTGGACCAGCTGTGTGAGCAGAGGGAAATAGAGATAACAGTATTCTTAATATTTCTGGACAGTCAGATACTCCCCAAGAGCATTTTCCCACCCACAGCCACCACGAGGCCTGATTTTCTGCCACATCCTAAAGAACATTTCCATCCAACCACAGCATCCCACACCAGCTGGAGCTCACTCATGGGCACAGCGTGGGGGTCTCAGGCTCTCCCAGATCCACTCCTGGGTATGGCAAAGGGAAGAGGAGCTGCAGCCCCCAGGACAAAGGAGGTTCAGCATCAACCCTCAACTCTGCTGTACCAGAAACAGAGACAGCCAGAGGCAGCTCCCCTTGCACAGCCCTCATGTGAGGGCTTCCCATAGCTTATCCCATGGGAATGGCAGGGAGCCTTCACAGCACCACACAGCAGACAGACAGCCCCTTTTCCTCCCAGATGTCTGCCATTCCAACCACAAGGTTTCAGCACATTTCAGGCACACTGGAAAGCTTCTCCTGGCATTTTGAGAGTGGTAAAAGGGGTGGTCAGTGCTGTTACCCCACACTGGGAGGGAGCACACAGGGAAGAAGCAGGGAGAGATGAAATGATCTGCCTGAGGTCTGTCTGTCTGCACACTGCCATGGGGAGCAGGACCATGTGCCATCATCTTTATCCCCAAAGCCATCACCTCTCCTTAGCATTCACCCAGGTTCAAAGCAGAAAGGCAGCACAGGAGCACCAGAAACCTGCTCTGCCCAAACTGGCCATCAATTTAAAGCTCAACAGCTGAGAGCAGTGCTAAGGAACACTTCACAGCTCAAGGAGAGCTGTAAAATAAAAATAACCACCTTGCTAGTGCAGTTATGCCAGGAGCCCCAGGACCTAATAGAACATTCTCTGGGTGCCTGTAAAACCCTTTAAATGGATCATCCTGTTCTGGTTTCCCCAGGAAAACAGAAGAGAGGCCCATGAGATGGTCATGCTTCCTAGTCCATCCAGGATCTTCACACAGCAGCTATGGAAAAGGGTAGAGACACCTTCCCACTGACACAGCTCCTGGCTGCAAGGGAAATGCTGTCACCAGTGTGTTACAGAAAGGGAAATGAGGCACAAAGCAATTTTAAATAACTCGCCCAAGGTCACAGGAAGCTTATAGCAAAGTCAGTAATTGAACTCAGGACTTGTTAGTCCCCAGTCTTGTTCTTTATCAGAAATCACCCTTTAATGGGTCACCTTTAGTCAGATACTCTCCTATTTTGCACTGCCACTGAATTATACTGACAGAGGGAATTATTATGAGTTTCCCTTACAGACCAACATGCTTAAAGAGCTGTTTTGGAAATAAAATAAAACTTGCAGCATGCTCAGTGTGCTGGAACAGACAACTCCTCAGCACTGCTGAACCACCACAGTGATTACTAAGCTCCAGATCAAGCTGGGAAATAAGAAGCTGTTTTACCTCCCAGTGAATCACTTTGTTTTGAAGAGTGGCCTGAAGTCCACAGTTTGAAGGGTGGTGAGTAAGAACTCACTATTTCACCTTGGATCTGCATCTTCTTTCACAAATACCTCCGATGACACAGAATATTGCAGCCTTAGCTCTGAGCCAAAGCCTCTCCCTTTGCAGCAGGCCTCTCCTTGAACCTGACTGCCACCAGTTTGTGTTGGTACAAAACAATAAAATGGACTTTATCCAGACTTTGACAGGCCACAGGCACAGTTCTTCCCCTTCATAAAGAAAACCTGTTTGAGCACAGCCCAGTCCATTCCCAGAGACTGGACTGGAGCCTTCCCCAGCCTCAGGGCACCCCTGCCAGACAGGGCTGGTTGGAGGCATCTCCAGAACATCCAGCCTGGCTGCTCCTGGGAGTCTGCTGCTGGAGCCCAGTGCCTTCCTGGGCACTGCTCACCCCTCCAGAGGAACAGCAGAGCCCCTGCAGCACCACTGCACATCCCAAACCCAGCCCTGCAGAGAGGAACAGCAAACCCAAACCCTCCTGATACACAGATGTGGTTTGTAGCACAACACACAATCAAACCACATCTGTGGATATCTGCAGTGCTCAGATCCTTTTCAGCTGATGACAAATAGCGGAAGTGTTGGGCAATAGGTTTGGAAAGGGACACACAGGATGGAATTTGCCTTTCACAAAGTGCAATGTGAGGGACAGGAGTCAAAACTGTTAGTGTGGGGCTAGCCAAAAAGTTTATGCAGCATTTAGGCATCCAGTGGCCTCATCTTTCTGAGTGCAAGCAATTTAATTTGTCACACTGATATTGTATACATGTCCTGAGCAAATAGGTCAGTGAAAAGAGTAGGAAGGAAGGAATGAAGGAAGAGGATACAAGGGCATCTGGAAAACTCCATCTGTTCTGCAGGTTGGGAATCTTTACAGTTACACATACTGATTGGGGAGATAGGAAAAGGGGAGGTAAGAGAGGTTTCACAGCTCCATGCTCAGGGCTGCAGCCCCTGCTGGGGACTGAGGGGCACTGGTCAGTGCCACCCCCAGCATCACCTTCCCAGGGAGCAGCAGCACTGCCAGCTTAACAGAAAGAGAGAAAAGGAAAAAAGAGACAGAGTTTCACCTCTTCTAAGACTGTTACAGAAAGAAACCCCACGTGCTACCAAGTTACACGCATAAAGGACAATCCTGTTTTGCAAAGCCTTTGTTCGGGGAATTCTTTGCTTTCAGCTCTGCTGCAGATTTGCAGGTGAACAAAACCCTTGTGAAAAATTTACCTCTCAGGGTGAGGAAATGAAATCTCTTTTCCCCATCTGTTCTTCACTGGCAGAACAGAGGCTCCAGGTGGAAGGGCTGTAGGAGTGGGATAACCCTGCCCCAGCCCTTTCTGCTTTAAGGCTACTCACCAGAATCCTGGCTGTCAGTCCACACCCCAAACCCCAGCGAGGAGCATGTCCAGGGCTGCAGCTTCACACAGGGCACCCACTTCTGTGAGAGCACCTCATGTTTTCCCCACCACAGGTCTTTCCCAGCACTGTCAGATCAGGGTGAACCCCTCAGTCCTCTGCAAGAACCAGCTCAGCAGAAACACCTCCAGAGGGTTATTAGCAACAAGACCAAACTAGCAGCTGTGGGCCTGCAGATCCTTGGGCCCTAAACACAGGGCTGAAGAGGCGTGACATCAACTATGTAAAAAATTTGCTTGCTTTGAAATCCTACTCCTGCTTATTTATGTTACAGGAGCACCCAGAGGCCTCAGCCAAGCCCTACAAGAGCTGGGACTGGAGAAGTGCATTTCCACATGTAATGGCCATAGAATCACAGAATGGTTTACACTGGAAAGGACCTTAAAGATCATTCTAGTCCAGCTCTGCTGCCATGGGCAGGGACACCAACCCTACACCAGGCTGCACAAAGCCCCACATCTACAGAGAGCTCCTGCCCATGGCCAGCCACAAGCAGCTCAGGGTTTCATTAGAAATAACTCTCAGCCAGGTGGGAGGTGAGGAGGTGCTGTGGTAGGGCACAGGAGAGAGCCAGCACAAGGGCTGGGAAGCAATCCAGCAGCCAGGCATCGTGGACAGGAGTGTCCCTGGAGCTTCTCTAGCTGAGCTCTGCCTGCAGCAGCCAAAACAGCCTGGTGAAAATGCAGCACAGAGCTCTGCAACCCCACAAGGATGCAGAGAAGGCTGTTAACCTAAACAGACAGGTCTGAGATTGATTTGCAGGAAGGATGAAATCAAGAGGCAAAAATAACATTTCCAACACACCAGTGACATACCAAGCCCTTAATCCAAGGCACTATTTACAGGCCAAGAGCATTCCTTGCTGCTCTTACCTTCAGCTGCAAGGTCTGGGTCAGCAGCTGCTTGGAGGAGCCTGTTTGAAGGTAACAGACAGCCCAGGAAACAGCCAAGCCTAGAAACTGGGATTTTCAGGAGAAGATGAAAAATTAAAGGGACAACTGAGCACAACTCATTAGAGTGCTTCACGATTCAAGCGCTGAACGTGGAAAACTCAAAACATTTCCTCCCCGAATGCATTAAATGCCCATTTTGCTATTTCAAAGTCTTCTAATTTCTCCAGCAGCCAGATATTCACTTCCCAGATGCACTGCCAGGAATAGGGTCTTGTAAATAAAGTTTTATAAAAAAAGGAAGGTTAACACACAACATATTTTTCCCATTACTTCAATACATCCTGCAAGCTCTGCAAGCTTGGTAAAGAAAGAGTCTATTTAAAAATCTAGGGTGGGGAAGAATTAGCTCACCAAAACCATAAACAGATTTGCTTTGCACTTTCAGGCCAAGAGAAAAACAAGACAGGCCATGCACGTATTGATGCACACAATGGCACAATCGTTTTAAAAACAAATGAATTGGGAGGGAGAGGACACCACAGGAGGGTGGAGGAAAAGGAGGAGCAGAGAGAAAGGGGCCAACTTCTGCAGCAAAGATTCTCCATTTGGTTCTTAAAGCTCCCTCAGAAGATAGTGAAAAGCCTCTGTGGGCCAGCTCAGGATGATGAGCTTGCAGGGAGGATGGCACAGTGCTACAAGGCCACAATCCATCTCTGGGTGCTGGCCCTTCAGTAATGAGCAAAGTCTTTTTCTGCAGATAGAACACAAAGAAATCCTTATTTACCCAGACACCTTCCACATGAACCATCCACATTCAATATTGCTGTCTTTCTGTGGCAGATACCAAGGGATATAAAATTTAATGCCCTTCTCCCTACTTTCCTTCCTAAGGGATCAACCCTGTTTACAAAGGCAGAGCAAAGCTACAAAAGCTTCACCCTCTTCTTCCTGCAAAATTCTCTGTTTACAATAGCCAACAGGGAGCCACAATGCTCACTGCATTTGCACAATAAGTGCCACAAGGTATTGAGGACCCACCTAGATGCAATTAATGGAGGGAATTCAAGGAGGACAGCTCTCAGGGGGCTGAGGGTGCACGTGGATCCCAGCACATCACATGCTTCAGCAGGGTGCCTTGGTTTATTCCTACCAGTTTAACAGGCTGCAGAACTGGAAGTGTGTCAGGAAAGCTGCAGCAAACAGCATCAGTCCAGTCACTGTACTCCCAACGCTGATTATTTAATAAAGTCTAGAAACAAGCAGTCTCTAGATGAAGCACAGGCTGGGTAGAAACCACTCTAGGGTTTGAAAATCCCCATTTCCACAGGGACACTGTCATTTATCACACAGCTATGAATTGGGTGAACAAATTCCTCACCAGTCTGCTCACTAATGTTCAACCATGGAGCTTACTTTTTGTACAAATAAAATGGCTTGGCTCTGCTATGAGACCAAATTTCTTCTTCAAAAGCCTGGAACAGTGTAATGGAAAACTGGAGTGCTATTTCCAAGCACACTTCTTCCATCCACAGAAGCCAAAGAGAAAAAGCATCGCTCTCCTGACCCCTCATCCACACCATGGGACAGATGGGTATTTATTAAGTTGTATGGAAATAAAGTAAATCAGCGACTAGCACACAGATAGGGGAGCCAGCCAGGAGAAAAGTACAAACACACAGGCTGTCTGAACTCTGTTTAGTTCAAGAAGTGATATCCAAAAGCAAAGAAAATAAAAATTGCCCCTACTCAGGGACACCTGAAGTTAAGCCAAGCTTGATCTGACCCCAAAGCAGCCCCTGTTCTCAAGGCAATGGAGCCAATCCCTGCATGATCACCTCCTTCATCCATCAGATGCCATACACTGGAATACAGCACATTTCCCTGTCCAGGCTGCACAGGACACAAAGGTCCACCCCACAGACAGTGCCCGAGGTGACAGCAGTGTCCTACCTGCACCAGGGACCACGTCCTGAGCCTGTCGTTCTCCTGCCCCTCCTCTGTGCTCACCCACATCTTTAAAGTGCCTGCAGTTGCCTCAGCAGCACCAGGATTCAGGGCTGGAAGAGAAGACATCACACCAAAAATTACTGCTGCACCCCTGAAGGAGAAGGCAGCCCTTGGTTAGCAAAGGCTAAAAGCAAAAAATAGAACACTGATCAGTTTGAGGTGTCCAGCCTGCTGTGCTCCCACAGTAGATCCTCACTGAAAAACCCCAAACACCCATCTTTGGGGTTTTTCCCCACCCCCTCACTTAGCAAAGACATTATTTATGAGAAGTTAACCAAGTTTGCTGAATTAATCCCCAAGCTCTCAACCCAGTGAAAGCAATCCCCCAGCAGCAGTGTGCTGCAGTGACACCGCTGCCCAGCTCCCTGTGGACTTGGTCCATTACAGGGCTGGAAACCTCAACTGGTCAGAACATATTTAGAGCAGCAACCACAGCACCCTGAGTGCCACTGCCACAGCAGCAGCTAAATATAACACACAGCTCGGCTCGTAGCTGTGGCCTTCTTTTCTCCCTTTCATTTCCCCCCACTGCCACCCAATCCCTGTTCTCTCACTGCTGGAGAAGCAGCAGAGCCAGCTCCACATATTTCCAAATTTCTAAACTTTATTGTCTAAAGAGATAACCAGCCAAGTGGATTTCTGGGATTAAGTTCAGACCAGGGGAGAAAACAGCATATTGAATAACAAAGAGTCACCCTGGAAAAAGGTGAGCCAGAGCTTGTAACAAGGATGAAACCCAGGAAAATTAGGCTGTGATTGCCCAAGCAAAGGAAAATTTGTTTGTTGCTCCTGCCTGAGCAGTGACAGGTCCTCCTCTCCCAGCAGCATGTCCCATGCCCAATGGCAGGAGGGCTGGAACTATGTGATCTTTAAGGTCCCTTCCAACCCAAACCATTCTTTCTATGATTCTGTGAAGTGCCCCTGTGCTTCAGCCAGCTCCAGTCCCTGAAGTTCCCTGCCAGAGCCTCACTGCTCTGCTTCTCAGGTTGGATCCTGCTGACCACATGCTTTGCACACAACTGTTGAGTTTTCTTGGATTAAGTAAGTGGCACAGAGAGATTTTCACCAAATACCTGGCACAAATGCACTACAACTCAGGAAAGGGCTCCCCAAACCCATCCAACATACTGCAGACAAGAAATTTCCACTCTGGCTGTAATTTCACAGACCAAACTCAGCAGGATTTAAAAGAAAAAAGAATAACAATAAAAAAAGAAGACAAAGAAGTTGGACAAGGGTAGAAGGACACAGAGGTTTCCTCTAAGCACTCAGGTGTCCCAACTCTCCCTGCTGCAGAGCCATGCTTGGAGAAAGTTTTCCCAGACCTGCAGTGCTGGCTGCTCTATGTTATTTGTTCTAATTAGTTGCTGCATTTTATTCTTCCAGTTTAATTCACAGGAAAAGCAAAGCAAGCCCAGAACTGAGGGGGAAAAAATCAGGAGGCCTTAGTCTGGCAAATCACAAGACTTGAGAGAACAAGAAAAAATGCTTTAAATGCCTGCTAGATGCCACAGCTTTTTCTTTTTTCTTCGCTTTTCTTTTTTTCCTCCCCTAAAATGAAGGGAAGGCTTACCCCTAACCAATTAGGTTTCAGCACACTTGGAAAGATCCCAGCACTGAATGCCGAGACCTTGACATAACAGGTGACAAACTTTGCTCTGCCAGAAAAAATTTAACATATTATAAGAAACAAATACTAGACTGCTGATGGAGTGGGTTTTTATTCCAGCAATTTGTGTAAATGTCCTACATTGACCTGCACAACCCCAGCACCTCCCAAACAGAGTGATAACAGCATGGCCCCACTGCTTATCTGCCATTCCTCCTCCTGTAACAGTGCTGCTCCTCTCTCTCTGCCATGGTACATTTAATATCCTTCACACACTCCTCTAGGGATTCAGAATATGCCTAAGTCTTTAGCAAACAAGATTTTGCATTCCTTAGAGTGCCTAAATTAAAGGGTGACCTCGATCACAGCAGTCAGAACAGCTTCACAATTCTAGAAATTAAAGGTGGCTTAAACAGAAACTGAAGCTGGAGGCAGAGATAAATCTGAGTCTCCCAAAACCTTGTTCTGAAATATGGAGTAAAGCCCCTGCAAATTTGGCACCATGAGCCATGATTACCCTGGCAGCTCCTCCTTGAATTCCCTGGAATTGCTGCTTCAAGAAGAATAACACAGAGAGAGCTGGGGCGAGGGGGCAGGGACTGGGCTTTCCTCAGAGCAGAGCATGCACACAGCTCAGCTGCTTATCACTGAAACTGGAACAGCAACAAGGACAACCAAGGCATGCTTTTTTCCCTAATTTCTTTCAGATATTAAAATCCCAGCATCCAACAGCCAAGATACACCGAGGTCCTTCTGTCTCAGTTATTTGGAGTGCCTGCCAGAACCACAGCCATCATTCCCATCCCATGCTGTCCTTACAGCTCCCCAAGGCTTGACTGAGCAGTTCAAAATCTACGAACAGTTCCAGAATGGAGAATATCTTCCTCAAATAGCAAATTCAACACATATAGTGAGCCATCTTACTACACCTGGAGGTTTAACACTGCAATATCTGAATCAGCTGGACCAGTGGGCTCACGAAAAGGGAAACTCCAGCCCCCAGAAGCACCCCTGTGTGAGATCCACTGAAGGACTGAGCATTTCAAAATCAAAAATAGAGATTATTCTGTTTTCCTTTTACCTGACAACCCTACCTCAGGTTTTTTTTTTTTTTTTGGACAGCTGTTAGCTCTCTTTCGGGATCTTAGCAGATCTTCTTGCTCTCTTTTGGGATTTTTATTTTTTTTAACGTGGCTGAAAAAGGGAACTAGGCTGTCCCAGAATAAAGCCTCCTTGCAGAGCAAAGCCTTGTTCAACCTGAGACTCACACAAGCAGACAAAGCAGCCCCAAACCTACCTCTATTCTGACAGAGGTTGGGCTGAGGAAGAACAAAACGATACAGAAAAAGACAAAAACCATTCCCATGCCCACCAGTCTGCAAGGGGGATGCTTTGAGGGATGCTTCACCTTTTATTGCTGCTCTCTGAATTAGGAAATAGCTGAGCCATGAAGGCACTTTGCAAGACCCCAGCTTTGGCAGAGATGGGCACCTTCCACCTTTCTGAGGTGTCCACATGGACCTGGAGGAAACTTCTCAGACATGTGAGACCTCCTGACACTGCCCGGCAGAGACTGTCTGACCCTGCAGCCTTTGCTGCTTGTGGAACACTGATTTTAAAAATCTACCATTCCCAAGGTACAATTAAAGGGCTGACATGACCATTCAGGATCTCTTAAGTGGCTGTTTGTATTTCTCCAGTATTTACAGAGCCAGGAACTCAAACCTCACTGATATTTCTTTAAAGAGAAATAGCTGTACTGAAGGCAACATCATTCACTGCCCTCTCTGTCTCTTCCAACTCAAGTGAACCAGCATCCTGGAAAAGCTTCACCACTGAGAGAGACAAGTTGTACATTTTAATGTCCATAACATTCAGTTTCAGAACCAAAGAGCATAAAATATTTCTAGGCAACATCTGCTTTTGTAGGGAGGCATGCAAACTTACATTAGTTTAGTCACTTCAATCTTTTTAAGTGCCTGAAAATTTTAAACCATGGAACATAATTTCTCATCTCTTGCTTATTTTAGACCAAAACCAACCCACTCCAGCCTCACCTCTCCAGGCCAGGAGGGAGGGGAACACAGGACAGTTGTGAGACAACTCCCACTGCAGGGGAATAAACTGCATCTTCCTCATACAACAATGACCATCAAGAAATATCAGAAAGTATTTCCAAGCTGTTTTAACCTCCAACAACTGATGCACCACGAGTTCTTCAGCCCATCAAATCCTGTTGTTACTTTCAGGGAAAGTACTGCCCTAATTTTGCCCAATATTTAATCTGAACTTTTTTCCTTACAATTTTACGATTGTGACCTCTTGTTCTTCCCACTGTGTACACAGAGATCTACCACCCCTTCCCTTTTAGGCACCTGAAGATATATTTCCTGCCTTGCTCTTCTCCCATCTAGAGCCAAACATCTCAGGTTTGTTCAGACCAGGAATTTCTAGACTTCCAGTCAATCTCCTTACAACTCTCTGATCTCCTCCAGCCAAACTCTTCTCTCTATTGCCAGAACCAGACAAGGACACTTTCCCTCATCCTTCTGCACTATCCTCCTCCTGCTGATGAAGTTCATTTTCAACTGAGTTTTATACCCAACCAAGAATTTACAAGCAGGTCATGATCCAATCCATGTCTACTGGAATATTTTTTTCCCATTGCAAAGAGAAGGAATTATGGGATATTCCCATGATGCTTAAAATTCCTACTGCAGAGTTTAAAAAATTTCAAATCCTACTCAGGTTGTGTTTAACAACCAAATAGGTGTATACAACATGGAGCATTAAAATTCAGCAAATGATAGCCAGCTTCTCATCCAAGAAAAGGAAACAACACTTCCACTCCTCTCATTTTCATCTCACTGCCCAAAGGATGCTCTGAGAACCACAGAGGACACAAAGACAAATTTAGATATTATTTGAGAGCAGTAATCATCACTTTGTCCCATGTTTTATTCAAGGCTCTGATCATCCATGTGATTATCCAGCTCAAGAAAGCAGAAGAGCACTGGTTTCCCTTTCATCCAAAAATCCCAGGCCTACAGCAGGATGTGGGAAGCTGCAGCTCCATTCCTGCACTGCCTGGAGGTTTTGGCATCTTTAGCTTCAGCTCCTGCTGTGAGCTGGGATATTCTGGGATGGGGAACTCTGTCAGTCCCCTGGGATCTGCTTTCCACACCAAATACCATATTTAAACTGTCAATACTTTCAATAACATGGCTGAACAGTTCCTCTGCCCTTATCTCCACCCTCTCCCAGCTGCAGTTACTGGTGCCAGTCACACACAGTTTTGTGGGAGCAAAGAGACAACAAAAGCAAAAATAAGTTTTTTCCAACAAAAAATCCCTTTGACAGGCAGCCCTGCCATTAACTCGGGGATAAAAAAAGCCTGGGAGCCAGCAGTGACAATGCTATTATAATACAAATTATTAATACAAGGGACCTCATTGCTCTCAGCTTCCACATGCAGCTTGCCAAAAGACAAAGGTTCCTATTTTTGGGGCGTGCACAGACCTTGAAAATGCCACGGTTAGCAAAGAAAAAACCACACTGACAGTCTTTACACTGTCCATAATAGCTAAGGTGACTTGTCATTTAAACTGTCAGCTTGAAATTTAATCATTTTAAAAAATGAATATAATATTATGTATTACAGGCTGCAACCACTGCCAAATTCCTCTGACAGTTTTTACAGGATTATAATCACATTCTTCTTTTAATGTTTCATTCTCTTGCTCCTGTGCCAGAGAGATGGGGAGGAGAGTAAATGGCTACTCAAGAACAATGTATGATGATCCAAACCAAAACTGGAAATGGAGCACAGTGCCGTGTTCCCCCTCCTTGGAGGCGGGATGCTCAGAACACTTTCAGACACTAGTGTGATTTGAAAGCAAATTTTCCCATGAAAGATCCCTTTATTAAAGGAAAAGCACTGATAATTTGAGGCAAACATGTGGGAGGACAAGCTTTATGTTTCTGCCATTAGAAATACCAGGCTCTTGCAGAGACCAGACACAGCAGTGGCCACAAAGGGACCATCAGTGGGACAAGACAAGAGCTGAGCACACCAGAGCCCATCCCAGAGGCTGCACGTCCTCCATCACTACTGAATCCACGGCTCAGAAACCCTCCTGCCTTTTCTTCTCCTTAAATGCTGCTATTGAGATGGACCAGATGAACAGACCCATCTCCTGAGTTTGCTCTCCACACCACAAACAGGGCCAGCCTGAGCAGATGCCAGCTGGGTCCCAGTCCCAGCTCCTGCAGGGACCTGGCTGGGGCTCAGCCTGGGGACAGCTACACAAAACAAGGATTCTGGCATTTCTTAGCTGAACCTAAATTTTTTTTTTTTTTTGCTCCCCCCAAAAAATGCCTGGAGCATAACAGTACTTGTTTGTACAAAGAGGACAGACAAAACTGTCTAGAAATGGAAGCAAAACCTGATTCACCCAAATTAATGGGCAAATCTTACAACATGAACACATGAAAAATGTTGGGTTTTTTCTTTACTGCCTGCAAAGTCTTTTTTTTTCCTTTCTTTTTTTTTTTTTAGGACAGTGTTCCCTTACAAAAGCATTCTTCTGAAAGCACTTCTCCCGTGAAGCTCCCCTCCAACAGCTACTGTTACAAATCTATGATAAAAGATGTATTCAGCAGGGTTTGGCACACAAATAGCACCCAAACGGGCACTGCCAAAGCCTTGCAATTTTATTGTGAGCTCCAAAATACTTGGAGAGAGAAAAAATGCCCTTGCAGGGAGCATCAGCATAAGAGAAGCTTCATCTCCTGTGGTCATGAGGACCTCAGATTGATCAGGATGGGGGAAAAAAAAGACAGGTGTCTAGACACAATTCTGGAGAAAATCTCTCAAGTAGGAGGACAAAGTGATCCAGATTTTCAAGGACTGATGGCCAAGCAGAAGGAACCTTTAATGAATTATCACTTGACTTGATCCATCCTCAGGATTTTGCAGTGTCCCACTGGTGACTGCTTTTTGGGGGGAACTTCCCAGACCTCTCCAAGGGTTTCTGGACCAACAGAAAGCTGTCCAAAGTTATCCCTTATAGCATCAGATCAGCCATGTCACAAACCTCCAATTCAGGCTTGCAAGAGAAATATAAATTGAAATAAAACCCCACAGTGACTCAGCAGTGTCCATCCAAACCTGGGGGACACACAGAGCTCCTGATGGGGGACAAGCCTTGGTGGCACAGAGCAGTGGCTCTGCTGCTGCTGTGGAATTCACAGAATTCACAGAATAACCAGGTTGCAAGAGACCTTCAAGATGACAGAGTCCAACCCATGCCCTAACACCTCACCTGGACCATGGCACCGAGTGCCCTGCAAGTGTGGCTGAGCCCAGACACGGGTGTGTGACACCTTCAGATGCAAACACACCCAACCCAAACACAGTTCCTCTGTCCTGCTGCTCCTCCCTCTGTGCCAAAAGAACCCACAGCCAAACCAGACCCAGCATCCACGACGGGGGAAAAGAAACATCTCAGCAATTAACAGACTTCAGCTGGAATCTCCCAGGAGACAGTATTTAAATGAAGGAGGGAAGAAACAAATAAACAGAGGAGAAAAGAACCAACCTAGCAGTGTCTGCCATGCCAACTTCCAAAGCCAAAAGTCAAGCCCAGGACCCCATGGCACTGTTCCCAGTCTGGGATACTGGGAAACAATCAGGCTAATGCATCTCCCTACCACCCTCTGCCCAAGAATTCCCATTTTCCAGCTTTTCTCCACAGCCACAAAGCTCTGGAGGTTTTGTTTCCCTTTAAGAAGCCGAGATTTTCACTGAAGTCTCTGGTTCTGAGCGCTGGGCTGTAATCCAAGAGCCCCAAGAGGCAGACATCAGGAGGCAGCAATGGGCTGCAGGCACTGGCCACCAGCCGAAGCCTTTTCCAACCAGCTCAGCTGGGGTCTGCCTTTGGGAATCCACACTGCTGCATTCAGGAAGTAGTTCCCAAAATGCAGAGTTTAACCCCAAAACTGCATCGTGAAGCAGCAAACACAACTCTCTAACACACCATAAATACATCACTCTGCACCACACTCACCAAGTCCAGCTCTAAATCTGGTTCACACATAAGACACAGAAAATGGAAATGTTCTTTCCTGATTTCAGGATCCAGAGAACTTACAAAGTCACTAAGTTATAATTAGAGGTTTATTATAAAAGGTGTTTGGGATGCCTGTCAGCACTAAAGGACACTGAATTTAAGGTACCCTTAACATACACAGTGGCAGTGGGCCATTTTTTGAGATTTCATTAAACAAAAAAAGCCAACTTGTTTACTCACCTCAAATGACTTTTCTCAGTCTCCGCTTTGTTTTTTTTTCAGTCTCTGACTTGATTAATGCCATTTTAAAAGGGCAAAAAGCAAAAAGTGTCAGTAAGGTGGTTTAAAACATACATTTTATCCATAGTTCGTAACACGATTGCTAAATCTTGTTTTTCACAAAAAAAAAAAATTGGGTGAAGAATGGGCATGCATATTCACTCACTGGTTATTGTAGGGTTGTTGACATTAACTTTAAAAAAAAAATCAAGTGTGAAGGGGAAATGAAACAATGTGGTATTTCTTTGAGAGGGTCTCCAACATTAGGAAAACATGCAGAGAAAATCCCACAGTGATCCACTTGCAGACCAGACGTTCCCAGAGAACACCAAGCTTAAATTGATAAAATAACAAATTCTGTTTCAAATCACTTCGGCTGGCCTGGCCTTTTCAAACAGTTTCTAAAATAATATATGACAATAATACCATACAGCAGCACGTCCTGAGGCTTTGGGGGAGAGAAGACCCGAGGGGCACACACCAGAGATGCTCTGTGGGAGCTGATCTCCCTCCTGGCTGTCACAGCACAGGTGGCTCTGGGCAGGTGTCATTCCCCACACTGAAAACAGGCAGCACATGGAATCATCAGCTCCATGCCAGAGTGAGAATTTTGCATTAATTAAAGGTGGCTCCATCACACACTCCAGGATTTCTCACCACTTCAGCACAGCATGGACCCACCTCTTGTATGCCTAGAATTTCAGCAGATCATCCCTGCACTTATAAGTGAAAGATTTTAAGCTGACAAGCATCAAGCTCTATCACAACTTCACAAATATTCCTAAAATTGAGTTCAAACTGGAATGAAAAAGCATCTCTAAAGTGATGCTCTTGTCCAACAGCTGGTAGCAGCATCACCTGTGCTTTGGAAAACAAGCCCTGAGGGTGAGGTGGCATGGCCATGAGGGGAAAAACATCATTAGGAGATAAAATCATCTCTGCTAATCCTGACTGTGAATTCAGGTGCATAATTAGAGCAGTTGCCAGGTACAGCTCTGCAGAGGTGACCTTTCCTGGTGCTGTCTGGATGTGACACCGTGGAGGAATCAAGGCTGAGAGAGGATTTCTGCATCCTCAAAACACCACCCACCTTTGGGGCAAAACCAGGAAAAAAATGCAGGGGAAGAAGGCAGAGCAGAGCAGGGCTGCAGATCCCTGTGCCAAGAGGTTTTCAGCTCCTGGATCTCTGAAATCCCCCCTTCCCAAACACCAATTTCCATCTCTCCCTTCAAAGCACAAGAATAAAATATTTGGGAGCTGGATGGATGCACAGTAAACGTATTTTACTACTAATGGTCTCCACTGGACTTGTTTTTGCATCTTGCAGCAAAGCACGACTGCAAGGGAATGTTTTCCTCTTCTGGTAGACTATTCACTGTTAGACACATACATAAAATTATGGATATTTGACTTCCAATTCTATTTCTCTTCCCAAAAAAGCAGGTGAAATTGAGCTAGTTGGTTGCAAAATTAGCAATACTTTCTTGCTAATTCAGTTCCAAGAACCTCCCTCAGCTCTTTTTTCTAATCACATGCAGAACAGCTACACTGCACATACCATTTTTCGCTACATTGAGCTTGACGAAAATTTAAGACTTCCTCCCCACCCCATCTTCTTTTTAATGGGAGATGTGATTATTGAAATTAATTCGGAAAACAGTCAGCATTCACCAATCAGCTCAGCAGTCTGGGTTTTCTTCATCTGCTGGTTACATGCTAATTATTGTACTGGTGAGACTATTTCCCATTCACATTTGGAATTTACAACACAGTAGGGAATTGATTAAATTAGAAGAAAAATACAAAAAAAAATAGAGAAAGAAATCAATGACATTTTACATTCAACATGTTTTTTTGTTGTTTTTTATTCCCATTTTGTTCCCAGCCTCATGGTTACAACGCCCTGACAAACTCAGCCCCAGCAGAGCAGATGCACAAGGCAGCGTTTCCCAGCATTAATGACTGGAGCAGAAATTAAATCCACAGAGCAGGTATTTTGGGAAGGCAATGCAACCCTCCCATGTTCATCAACACCTCTGTTGTTCCCCCATCCTCCACTGCCTCACACCAACCACTGCCTTTTCCACTTGGCTGACGTTTGTAATTAAGAAGAAAAATCTCTCCACATGTGGGAAAGGAGCCCCCACTGCCAAGGCTCCAGCAATGCTGAAATGCCCACACAGAGGCAGGAATGATGTCCCCTGCCCCATGAGCAGCTCTGGTGGATTGGGGTGGCTTCATCCTCACACCAGGAGAGCCCAAGGGACAGAGCAGCACCAGCCCACAGCACCCAGCAGCAAGGAGCAGCCTGTCCTGCCATCAGACCTTCCTTGTGGAAACCCTTTTTTCAGAGATACTCAGCAGGGAGATCCCCAATTTCACTACTGCATCTCAAATACCATTTACTGTCTCATTTCACCTGGACAGGCACAACAATATTGTCAACAGCAGAGCTTTGAGCACACAAGGGATGCAGTGTTTGCCTTGCAGCGCTGTTTATTTGTGGTTACCCCTCAAAGCAAGGGCTCCTCTCACTCCCACCCTCTCTGTTCCACCCATCCCCTTGAAAACTACAATCAAAAAACCAAACAAAATCAACCAAAACCAAACCAAACAAAAAAACAATCAAAACCTATCCCAGGTGCCAGAGAATATCAAAGTAGGAGCACAAAGGCTTTAAAAATTCCTTTAAACACCCCAATCTCCTGCTTGCCACAAACTGCTCAGCACCCACAAGCTGCTCTGAGGCTGATGCTGAAGGCAATGAGAAAACAAATGTCCTGCAACACTAAAGGGAAACACACAAGTGAAACACACAGCAGACAGTAAGATTGAAAAAAATACATCTAAAGAACTGACAAAGAGAAAGATGCCAGGAAAATCAGGAGAGCACAGAGGAGCAAAAGGAGCTTGGAAAAGTGTTAGGAGCAGGTGGACACACAGTGACTGTTCACAGGACAGGGGTTTTGTAAAATTAACCCCCACTACACAAGCTCAAAAGATACCTCCCCCACAGCACCTTCATTTCTAGTGCTCTAATAAGCATTACTGTGTTCCCAGGGCCAAATTTCCAACCTCCAGAAATTATGCTGGCACATGGCAGAGCAGGCACAGCTCAGCACAGGCTGGGAGAGCAGGACAGCACCACACCACCGAGGCAGACAGAACAACAGAGGGAAAACAACTGAAAACAAAGGACCTGCAAACCTGCAGCAGTTGGTACACCATCCTCAGACTGTGTTTCCTGCCTGTAAAGAACATGGAGATGCCAGACACTGGAGCAGGGAGAGCTGGCTGCCATTTAAAACATCTGCTGCACTTCCCAGAGCGTGCAGGGCTGGGGGAGCACAGCCCAACAGGTGGCTCATGGTCTAAATAAAATATTCACATCATTTGCTTGGTCACAGCCCAGACCATAGCCTGCCTACCCTGTGCCAGCACAGCTGAGGGGGTCTGTGCTTGGATTTTTGGGTTTAAGTCAGCTCTGCCTCCATAAAACAGAGACACTCCCCTTCTCTTAAATGTTTTCTGACGTGGAAATGACTCCTAGCAAAGGAAGAAAGAGCAGGATACATTTCAGAAGGGGAGCCTGCTTTTACATCCTGTTTAACAAATCAAAGCACAACACAACACACAGCAGGCTCGCACAACCTCCGGCAGGGTGTCAGGGTGATCTGTCTCCAAGGGCCACCCCACACCCAGGAAACAATGGAAGAGCCAATTAACCTTTAATGCAAAGGAAAACATCTGTCTTAGCAGGGCTGTGAAAAATGGCACCACATCCAACCCTTCAAGGTTTCCAAAGCTCAGGGTGCTGGTTGAGAGGTGACCACCTCTGCAAGGCTGACCAGAGCCTGCAGGCTGTAAGGGAAAGCCCAGTGCTTTCTATCATTGGAAGCTGGAATGATCCTCGTGCTTCTCATGCTCCAAGGAAGGACTTGGAGCCACCAGGAGGGTCTCCAGCCACTGCAGCCTGCCCTGAGTACAAGCACAAGGAGCCAGGAGTACATTTGGATTCTTCACACAGAGACACAAGATTTCAGTTCATTAAATATGCTACACATCAAAAAGCACCCAAGACAACCCCATCTCAAACATCCTCTCACACAAAGTATACTCCAAGTACTCCAGGGCACTCCAACACAGACCCTTGCTACTCCTGCACTGAGGACATCTGGAGATGAAGAGCTGTAAGATCAAGTATCCAGGACTTCAAGCCTCATTTTGGTCCTCTTAACTAAACTCTTTATTTTTACCATTTTATGAGCAGACCAGAAGTTTCAATCTCTCTTTAAAGACAGATACCAACTGATCCCTGATTATGTGGGGAAGACAGGAGCTCCACCAGACAGCAGGGCACAAGCTTTTGGCAGTAACTGCACTCTCCATCTGTGGGATAAGCCAAGCATTGGACTTACTTTCTAAAAGGACACCAGCACTGCCACAGCTGAGGCTTTAAGACAGGAAAGCAAGACACCAGTATGGCCATTTTGTTGAACTTTGCTGTTTTGTTTTTAAATTCATTGCTGCAGCTGGCCCACCACTGACCTGAAACTCTTTTGGAGAGCAAAAAATATCCCCACAGCTGAGAAGCACCTGGATGTAAAGAAAACACCTTCCAATTTACAGCACTGCCAATTGTAGAGCACAAGTCCACAAGAAGATGCACAGACTTCCAGATAGAGAGAGGGATAGGACTGATTGCATACAATTATTAATGTGTGTCCCTACACCACTGGAAAAAAAAACATGAATGTGCTTAGGAAGAAACAAAGCAGCAAAAAATAAAATGACTACCCATTCAAGTATTTGTGCAACACTGGCATGACACCTTAGAAAAATAAATATTTGCTTGACCTATTTCCAAACAAGAAGTTTTTTTAGGTCCCATGAAAACCTCTTTATTTACTGAGGCATGAGAGCAGAGCATTTGCAAGCATCCTGCACACCAAGCCATGTTCCAAGAGCAACTAACTCCCTTCTTATCCTTCCCAGAGGAGCAAACTGATGCCTTTACACCACAGGACAAAACCAGCCTGAAAACAACATCAAGACACTTCTTCAGGAGAAGAAGAGTTAAACAACACCAATACAAATAGCAAAGAGCCTCCTTGCCCCTCTGGAAGCCCCTCTCAACTGATCCATCTGCCTGTTGCTCTGTGAATTTTTGAATTTTTGTGTGCTTACTCTTTAAACCTGTGCCACCCAGGCTCTTTACTGAGGAGCCAGGTGCCAGAGCTCATTCCTCACCCTATTTCTGACATGACTCTCAAGCATCTCTGTATTAAAAGAAATAACAAACAAACAAACAGAAAAACAAAAAACCAAAACAAAACCAAAAGCTGTTCCCCTTCCCCCCAAGCAGCCCAGCAGCAAAGCAGGCAGGGAAGCCCCATCACCCAGACTGAATTTTCTGAGCATTACTGGGCAGGAGTGTTTGGGTGGAGCTATAATGGAAACTTTTGCAACCTCTACACCATGTTATTTTATTTCATTTTTTTTCCCCCCAAACAAGCACTAAAACACATGAGGGACCTGGCTGGAACAGCAAGGGCAGCACTCACTTGCAGCAGGAAGAACCTTACAGATGCCATGAGTGCAACTGGACACACAGTTTAGAAGGCTCAGTCTCAGATTTTTCTCTTTCTAATTTTAAAAAAAGCAGGAATAAGGAGGGAAGAATACACAGATAAAAGGGAGTCCAGTTAAATGTCCCCTTATTGTGCCTGTAGAACAAGGAGAGGGCACCCTCACAGTGTCCCCCTGAACGGGGAGAGGAAAGAGAAACCACAAAGCCTTTGAAGCTCATGAGCGTGTCCTCCACGTGGAGATGAGCCACGGCTGCCATAGCTGTGACTGCTCTGGTGACAAGCCAGCCCTGGGCTCTGCTCCTGTGCCATGTGTCATCACCAGCTCCTGAGCTCCACCACAGCCTGCCCCAACCAGGCCCTCACAGTCACTTCATACAAGCTCACTCCATTTGCATTTTAAGCATTGTTATTTAGAACATTTGTCAAGAGGAAAAAAAGAGAGAAAAAACAAACAAAGGAGGGGAGAAGTACAAGACTTTTTCCTTCATAATTAGAAGCATCACCCCGTTTCTTCTTAACAAAGCAGAAGAGCCATCACAGCTGCCAGAGGGAGAGAGGCTGCTGACCTTCACCACAAAGACCATCAGGCACAGCAAGCAGGATCTTCTCCAAAACAACCTCCACAGCAGGACTAGACTCATTCCACCTGGAGCAGGTGTTTAAGTCACTAACATAATCCTCCTGATCTCCTATATAGTTAATGCAAAGAGATAGATAAAAATAGATATAAAAAAGATAATAGTTAATGCAAAAAGAAATCACTCTGCTCATCCTAAGGGTGATTTGTCCCACGCAGAATGATTCTGTGTCTGCATGGAGCCCTTAGGATGAGCAGGGTGGGGGGAACCTGGACCTGGCTCTGGGCTCCTGCTCTCCCAACAAAATCCCTCTATTTCCAGGGTGACCCCAGCCCCCTGCAAGAATGAGGGCAACAATAATTTACATTAGCTGTGAGCAAACCAAGGACCTCTCCACGGAATGAACCTCCCTCGTGCATTTTACATGCAAATCAGGTGGAAAACACAGAAAGGAATAATAACATCAGGCAAGGGGAAGCAAAGGACCCATTGCAGCCAAGTGGGCAGCAACAAGCCAGTCCATGGGGGTTAACTTGCACAAGCTGAGGGCTGAGTAAGATGGGGGGAGATGTCTGCTCCCACCTTCTGCCTTTTGTTTGCACAGATTTCTACAGACTCCTAGTTGTTTGTCTCCATTCCCAACAGTTTTTAGGGAGAGCTGATGCCCTGTCTGCTGTCAGCCCAGTCCCTGGAGGGGATGAATGTGAGCAGGTCTTGCAGAGCTCATCACAGCCCAGACACTGTCCCACATTCAGGAATAGCAAGAGTTGCACCTGTGTGACAGCCTCACACAAAGCAGTGGGATCCTGGTGCCCAGAAACCTGGAGAGGTCCTGTGGGACCAAGGACAGCCGTGCCCTGCAGACAACACTGCCTCCAGACCTGTCCCATCACACAGCCACGGAAAGGCTGGACAAGGGATGGACACAGCTCCGTGTCTCAGGGTTGGACTGCAAAACCAAGTTGCAGATAATTCCAGGAGCTACAAGACGAGCTGTTTTTACGTAGTAACACCATAGTAACCAAAGCAGAGGGAAAAGCTCGTATACACAAGGGGACAGCGTTTTCGGAGAGGAGGAGCAGGAGGTCTAAATAGAAGGAAAACCCTGCAGAGCAAGGAGAAACATTTATATAAAGGAGAACTGGAGCCACACTGCTGTTTGAATCTCCCCACACTGACAACCCAGGTGGCTCTCACTACCAGCCTGGCTCACCTGCTCCAGGCTACCCTGCTCCAGGCTGTCAGCACCGCCTGCATCCATCCCTGCACCTCCCCAATGAAAGCCAGCAGTCCCCATGGGGCTGGTTTCACTTGGCTTTGCAACAAGGAATTTATTGATAGGGATGTGCTCCCACGAGTAACTTCGGGGCTTCAAGTTACTACAGCTTTTCTACAGTAACAAGAAAAACCTATGCTAAACCCCAACCCAGCTATAATATAATTAACACCAGCTCCAGATTAGGCTGTATCTGAAGCAAATCAGATCCAACAGCCTCCTCTTTCCCTTCTCCAAAGGTGGGTCAGGACTTCAGAAATGTGTGGGCATCCGTGCGCTGCGAGTTACTGGGATGCACTAGGAGGAAACAATAAACAGACTGGAACAGTCTGCTCCCTCTTCTCAGCTACGTTTTAAAATACATCAAGGTCACTGACCCAACCTAGTTAATAGAAGTTATCATTAAATTGCTGTTTTCTTTTATGGTAAATAAAATGCATCTGAGCATCTGGGTCTTTTTCTCTTCCTCCTCATCTCTTAAAGAGAGATTAGTTTAGAATAAACTGTTCCAGATAATGAAGTACACTTCTGGCTTCCTATCCACGGAGAAGTGCTCCTCAGGACACTGGGATCCTCGTTTGGAGACTGCAGCCAGACTAGGTGGTCAGGGAGAAGAGCAGGGAAACCTCCCTGTTCAACTGGAGCCATCTGACAGCACTGGGCAGAGCTCATGCCTTTACTGGGCAGAAATGGGAAAAATCAGATCAAGAAAAGCTTGTATATGAGCTTTTCAAGTTTATCACATGGCCTGAAAAGTCTCATCACCTACCTCTCCCCCAAAAGTTTCCTATCACATAATCATAATGGCAGAGAACTCCTTTGAAAAACCATACCGTCTGAGATAGGAGGGTGCACACAAACTGTGCCCCAAGCAGCAGGATGGGGCCAACTTCTCACCCATGCCAGCTTGCCAAGCCAATGTGACACACGCAAGTGCCCACCTTGGAGCCACATCCCATCCACAGGGACATCTCTGCTCCCCAAATCGCCTCTCGCAGCAGAGGCCTCGGTCTGCTGGCACCTGGCCACACGCCCGGCTGCCACCGCAGGAGCTGTGGCTGGGAGCTGGCACAGCCCAGGCAGGACTTTACCCCGAGAGTGTGAGGTTAAACCACTACCCCCAGCCAGGCAAGAAAAGCAGCGAACGGGAAACGTGGGGTTCAGTCCCAGCTCCGCCGCAGATTTCCTGTGCGGCCTCGGGCTCCTCACTTAGCAGCCGCTCAGTTTTCCTACCTGTGAGAACGGGGAGATGCCGACTGCTCACATCCCGGTCTGTCCCAAGCACCGGCACGTTAAACCTGGACCTGCCCAACACCCAGAGCTCCACAAATCCCCGCTGTGACCCACCCTCCGAGCCCCAGCTGCGACACGAGTGGGGCGCGCTGCCCCGCTGCCCACGGAGCGAGCAACCAGTGAGGGTTGGAGAAAAAGCACTTTTATTCCTCTAAAAACCCAGACTAAAAGAAAAACAACCCAGAGCACCCCGGGGGAGAGAGGTCCGGAGCCGCTGCCCGAGCAGGGCGCTCAGGCAGAGCTCGCAGAGCGGCGGGACCCGGTTTTTCAGTGGATTTATTTCCATGTAAATGGCACGGCAGCGCAGCCCCGCCGCTCCCGGCCGGCGGCAGGGCAGGGCAGGGCAGGGCAGGGCAGGGCAGGGCTGGGCGCACCGGGGCGGCGGCGGGGCGGGGGGGTCCACGCGTGTCCCGGTGCCGGGGTGGGTGCCCCGCACGGGGACCGGGGCCGTGCGAGCGCCCCGGCCGCGCTGCCCCGCACCTGCCGGGGCTCGGCGGTACCGGCGGCAGCGGGTGCGGGCGGGAGCGAAGCGCGGAGAGCGGGACCCTCCCCGCCGCGCCGGGCGCTGGGCACTCACCCGCAGCAGGTCCGTGGCGGCTCGGCGGGGCTCGGTGCGGGGCGGTCCGGTCCGGTGCGGTCCGGCGGAGGCCCCGGCCCCGAGCGCGGGGCGGGCGGCGCAGCGGGGCGGGCGGGCGCCGCCGAGCCCAGGCATCGGCGGGGGGAGCGCGGGGCGGGCGGGCGCGACACACACCGGCATCAGCCGGGCTCCATCGCGGGCGGGGGGGCAATGACGTCACCTCAGCCCGCCGGACCGCGCGTGCGCGCGGGGACACCCGGGTGGGTCGGGGCAGTCCCGGACCGGGACAGGGACCCGGAGTGGGAGCTGAGACCGGGACTGGGATCTGGGATTTGGACTGGGACCGGGACAGGGACCCGGAGTGGGAGCTGAGACCGGGACTGGGATCTGGGATTTGGACTGGGACCGGGACAGGGACCCGGAGTGGGAGCTGGGACCGGGACTGGGATCTGGGATTTGGACTGGGACCGGGACAGGGACCCGGAGTGGGATCTAGGACAGGGACTAGATCTGGGACCGCGACTGGGACTGGGACTGGGACCGGGACCGGGATCTGGGACTGGGATCTGGGATCTGGAGTGCGACCAGGACAGGGACCCGGAGTGGGATCTCGGGCCGGGATCTGGGATTTGGACTGGGATTTGGGACCGGGACCGGGATCGGATCTGGGACCAGGACCGGGATCCGAGGTCTGAGATCTGAGACCGGGATCCGTGACCGGGCCAGGGCCAGGGACCGGGACCGGGATCTCTGACCGGGATCGAGAGTGATCACCGAGACTGGGATCTGGACCGGCATCGGTATTGGTCACCGGGACTGGGATCTCGACAGGGATCGGGGCAGGGCACCGAGACTGGGATCTGGATGGGGACCGAGCACCCGGGAGTGCAGCGAGCCTGTGCGCGAGTGGGGTTCGCAGCCCCCCGAGCGCCCGTGGGGTGCGCGTACCGGGGGCAGCACCGAGCACGGGGAGGGTGATGAGGAGGTGCGGCCACCGGCCCCCGCTGTCCCCGCCTCTGCCCCTCCGGTGGAACCGGAGGAGGGCGACGAGTCCGGTGGGCTCGCGATCTCCATCAGCTTTGTGAAGAGCCGGGGGCGGCTCGGGGCACTGCACGGGGCCCTGGATGGTTGGGTGGCTGGAAGCCCCCAGCCCTTCCCTTTCCCAGCCGCTGTCCCCGGGCAGCTGGGACTGTCCCACCCGGTGGGGAGGGAGGCTGCTGCGGGCGGGGGGCTGCACTCACGGGGTGAGCTGCACTTGGGGGCTGCACCCCAGAGCTGCTGTCTGCCCCCCCGGCACTCTCCGGACTGGAGAGATGCTTGGGGTGCCCAAATCGCTGCACCTCAAGGCTTTGACAGTGTCACTCCCAGCCTGCTGTGAGCATCGAACCGAGCACAAACTATTCCCCTTAAATAAAGTGTGTCTTGGAAAGATCTTGTCTTCAAATCATAGACCAGCTTTGGACAAAAGATAAAAGATTTTCCAGCTGCCTAAAAGTTGCATTATCCCACTTTTCCTGGATTCTGAGCTGATGGTCAGACTGCTCACAGTTACATTGATGTAAATTGTCACTTATCTAAAGCTACTGGCTTTAGAGTGCATGTCCTGACTGGATTGTCAGGACCTAGGACACAAAAACTGAGGGCTCGCAGTTCAGAGACTTCATTTTTCAGGACCATGTTTTGCTCAGGGCTATCAGCTCTCCTGGTTTGAGGGTATTGCTGGATTTCTCTGCAAGCCCTGGCTCTTGGGAATGCGTGGGAATTGCAGTTTTCTGGATTTTTTTTTAAAGTAAGCTTGAATCCTTTGTGTTTACAGAAGAAATGTGAACTTCCAACAGGTCAGAAACTAGGAGCCAAATCAGCAGAGCATGTTTTTAAACCAGAACGGATGGTTTCAACCAGTCCTGTGGCTGTAATTCAGCTTTTTCAATGCTTGTGATTGGGGACTGAGGATGGCATTTCCTCCTCTTCAGGCAAAATGGCTTTCCCACCCACTCCATCGCATGCCAGGACAGTCTGACTTGGTCTTTCTGGGAATGGGGGAAAAAAAGCAAAATCAACAACGCTGCTTTCCTGTTGTATTCCTGACTTCAGGGCTGGTATGCAGAGCCACAGGACTTTCAGGAGCTGTCCCTATGCCTGCGGGGGTAGGACACCTGAGCCTTGCTCCCCATGGCTTTCGCGGGATGGGAATTTGACCCTATCCAGCTGTGCTGACTTGATGTTTCTGCCTCTCCTCTCATCCTGTTTTGCTGAATCACTCCTTTCACAAGCCTCTGGAGCTCTTTGTTGATCCAGGAAAGGAAATGGGAGCCCCAGCCCAGTCAGCTGAGGGTCAGGAAGCTCTGCCAACCTTCCCGAAGCTCCCCCTCCTCTTAAAATGCTGATTCTCTGTGCTGGGAGAAGGGACCATGATAATGAGACAGCCCTTTCATATCCCAGCGTCTGCCAGGGATTCCCTGGAGGATGACAGCAGAGGAATGTCAGTCAGGGATGACAGCTCTGCCAGCAGCAGGCTGCTCCAGGGAGCTGCTGGCACAAGGACCTTGGACCTGATGGGTTGATTGACTGCTGTCATCAGCCCGACAGCTCTGACCATCCCTCACCAGACATGTGGTGCCTGCAGCATCCTGCTCAGTGCACAGCATTCAGGAAAAGGCATCCTTACATCCTTACAGCCACACCTCGGCCTGTCTGGATTTTGCCAGCATCTCAGGAAACCCCCGCGTAAAGGGGACACTGGTGAAGGTAAAGACAGAGCAGACCCAGGGAGGAAGGAGCCAGGCTAGTGTTCGTCAGAGGATTGTGCCACAGAACAGTGAGGTTCTGGAGCATCCTTCCAGTGTGGGAAAGGAGAACACAGCTTTCTGGCTCTGGGGTGAAAAGAGGATTCAGATGCTGCAGGGGTTTGTAGTGTGGGCTTCCAGCCATCAAAAAGTATTGGTGTCCCCAGCTACTGGCTGAGCCCTACAGCTGGAGGGATTTCTCCTGTCCCAGCCCCAGCTTTGCTTGTCCAAAAAGTGAAGCAAGACCCTTTTCCAGTCAATTTGGTTCCCCTCCTGTCCTCTGCAGCACCTCTGGGGAGTTGAGCTGTGTCAGGTCTCAGCCAGCAGGTGGCTTGGCCAGCTCCTCGAGTCTGTCTCACTGCTGGATTGCCTGCAGACATTTCAGGCCCATGACGAGGCATGGAGCAAGGCAGGATCCCAGGAGATGCATCCCAGGCAGCTCAAATATTAAATAGAGCAGCTGGGAAAATACCAGAGAAATAATGTATTGGTCAAGGGAGGAGGCAAACCCCTCATGAGCTCTCACCTTGGAGGCAGCTGGAGAATTGGCTGTGGCCTGGCTGGGGTGCAGCAGCTGTCAAAATGTGAAGAGGGGGAAGAAGAGGAAGCCTATCATTTTGACACAGCTTGTCCACTCTCCCACCCTGTGACTGAAGACATAACTTGCTTTTTGGGAGAGAGGAAAATTTAGGAGGCTCCTGGGTAGTTTGTGGGTGCTCCCAATGGATGGATGGATGGATGGATGGATGGATGGATGGATGGAGTTTTCTAGAAAAGCCCAGGATCTCAGGATGTAGGGCTTTCAGCACAACAGTCAGTGGAGGTATGGAGAGCCCAGAAGGCAGAAGTGCCCCATTAGGGGTGAAGGCTGCCATCCAGGAAGGATGGGGAGTGCTGAGATGCAGGACAAAAACTACCAAGTTGGATGTATCTATGAGCTTTTTGGAATGCAAGGAGCTGAAAATACTGCATCTCAGTTGACTAATAAAAAAATCTGTCTCATTATGCAAAGGCTCATTGCTAACATCTGTGGGTTGTGGAGTTCCCAAAAGGGGGAAGCAACCTCTCCCTGCTGGAGCAGCTCCTGGGGGAGGATGCACAAGATTCGCAGAGAAATTGGGGGGTGCAGGGTTACAAATACAGGGAGGGATAGATCTGCAAGACTCACCTTCCAAAAAAGAGGAAAGGGGAGTAAGAGGGAGTATGAAGGGTAGCTGGCAGGAACCAAGGATGATTTTACGGCTTTGCAAGAAATTACCACAGCAATTAAAAGTGCTGTAAGCTTTTTGGAGGAGTAAGAAGGAAAAAAAAGGGAAGTAAAAGCCTAAATTGCAGGGAAGGATGCAGGGAGAAACAGTCATCACTCAGAACAGCCATGGCACAGCTGAGGATCTGCTGCAGGGGTGTAGAGGCACAAGCAAAGGCTATGTGCCAGGAACCAGGGGTATGGAGTGGTGGGGAAAACCAGCTGGCTGAGGAAAGTGAGGCACAGGATGCTAACAGGGCTTGCCAGGGAATAAGCTGTGGCAATTCTGCAGATCAGCCCGTCAGCTGGGATCAACAAGCTTTGGATCCTTCTTCTCAGAGACTAAAGTTGTCCTAAGCAGCCACTCTCCAGCTTTGGTGCTTCCCTGTCCTCACAGCACAATTCCAGCTCCACGAGTGACATGTTGGAGGGCCCCCATCCCTAAAGTGCCACCACTCAATCCCCATCACTCCAAAACCCAGCAGAGAGGCTGCTGGGGAATCACCAGCACAAAAGTCAGGAAAATACAGGACAGAGCCCACACCAGCCACATCCCTGCCTGGTGGGAGTCTGTGCACTTTTTGGGGCCACAAAAAAGCCCCACCACCTCAGTTGCTCATCTGAGTCCACCCAACTATTCCTACATCACTTCCCCATTGCTCCCAGGCTCCCTGAGATGTGGAGAGCCCCAATTTTCTTCAAGTGTCTGCTTTTCTGTGCTTTCCTTTCACCGTGCCCTCTTTTCCCATCCCCATGGAGATGACGCAGGGCAGAGGAGCCCCTGGGTTTTGGCCACCCTTTGTGCCTCATTAAGACTTCACAGCATCCTGCAGGAGGGTGGGCTGGAGAAGGCAGGAAGGAAGGCTCTCCATAGGCACAGGGCAGCTGTGGCCGGGGCTGCTGGAGCTGAGGGGTTCTTGGATGGGCCGCAGGTGGCGGGTGCCAGCCCTGGGCCTGCCCGGGCCCTCAGCAGCTGGCTGGGAGGCAGGGTGAGGAGCTGGGAGACAGGCCCTCCCTTTGCTCAGGGGAGAGGAAGGAAGCAGCAGGGAGAGGAGGAGCTGAGGGTGAGTGCTGCTACCAGCACAGAACAACCCCTGGGGTTTGGTTTTGCCTCGAAGGAGGAGGTGCTGAGGCTCAGCAGCTGCCCAGGTAATGGGGAAAGTCCTGTTGGTTTGCAGCGTGCGATGGATGGGAGTGTGGATGTGGGTGTGCTGCTGGCAGGGTGGCCCAGGAGCAAAGACCTGTGTGTCAGCAAAGCACCTGGTTTATTTTGGGTGGCTCTTTGGGTCTGGAGGTTGGTGTGAGCTGTCAGCAGGAGAGGACTGTCCCCTTCATCCTCCACATGACCTACGTGGTGCAGGCTGTGATCCTGGCTGGTTTGAGGGCTGAGGGCTGGAAATACCCCATTCCTCTAGAGGGTTTATTTATTGAATATGACTTGAAGACCATTTCTCTTACCCTGTCTGCCTATTAAACTCTCTCCAGGCTATAACCAACCCTTCACCTCCCTAACGGGCCTGCTCCATCCATGGTGGGGCTGAGGCCTGCAGGGAAAAGACTCTTTCTCTGCATTCCCTGCCTCCCTCCAGCCATCCCAGGTGAGGCCCACAGGGAATTGAATTCAGTGAGCTGAAAACTGTGAGATGCTTGGGGAGGGGCAGCTGTCCATTGAGGCAAGAGGGGACAGTGGCTCTGCAGAGGGGACATGGCTCTGGCACTTGTTTTGCTGTGTGCCTGCAGTGTTGTGTTCAGCTTTTGTTCAGTACCATGAAGATTGTACTCCATGCATCATATCTGGAGATAATTTCCAAGCCCCCACCCCAAATCCTATGGGATTTCTCTGCCCAGGACTTTCCCTATGCATTTTCAGGTCTGTGTCAGTGTATATCTCAACTGGAAGCTCATCAGTGCTGCCTGGGGAGCATCAGGATCAGTCTGATCATTCCTCCTCTCCAAAATTGCCCCTGTGTGCAGAGAGGAGCTGTGTCCTGTTTGCTGCCAGGCCCTGTGGCACAGCAGGGAAGGCAGCTGGAGGGCTGCCCATCCTGGGAGCAGTGCCTGGGAAAGCTGGGCTCAGCAGGTTGGTGAGAGGCCCCGTGATCTGGGCCCTGCTCACAGCAGAGCTGATGGAGCCACCGAAGCTTCAGGAGCTGGCTAGCACTTCCCTGCTGTCATCCTCCAGAGAGGATCTGGGATTTGGGCTTACTGCTGGCTGCCAGGGAGAGGTGGGGGACGGGGCATGGAGCGGGAACCACATCTGCCTGCTCAGACTGCCTTCCAGGAGGGATGTCTGAGAATGGAGCTGGGCTGAGCTCATGAAAAATGGATCGGCGAGGCTGGGTACGTGCTGGGGCAGAGGGCTTGTCGCATGGCACATGCTTGTCATCGTCTCTTTGGGTAAGGAACCAACTTCCCCCAGCCACCCTTTGGGTTGAGTGTGCACTGGGGGCTGTGCTGAGTGTCCCTGGGGACACCACGCCATCATCTGGCTGTGCTGCCCAACACAAGAGTTCTGGCTTGTACGAGAGCCACGACTGGCCAATTCTGCAATGCCTAAGTGGGATGCCTTTCCCTCTGAGTGGGAAATGTTAGGTTTGGACTTTATTCAAAGTTGGTGTATGGAGCAGCTCGGGCTTCCCACCTCTCTGCCCTGAGTTGCTTGGGGATTTCTAAGGACACTGCAGGACAGGAGATGTACTGCCAGCCCAATTCTTGTTTGAATGGCATGTTGACAACTTGACTATGCAGTGTGAGGTTGTATTTGCCCTCTCAAGGAGCAAATGTGATGGTGTATCCCAATAGCAAGGGCATCTCTCTTCCAAGTTGGATGCAGTAACTCATGCTCTGGCTTCTGTCCTGTGTTCTGGTGCTCACAGAGGCCATTACTGATCTTGATCAAAGCCTTCAGATGTTTACCTCAGTTTCTCTAGAGGCTTACCTGTCTCCTGAGGGGGCTTGTTGCAGCCTTGATATGACTCTCCTAAAGTAAACTCACATTTCCTTTAGTTGCTGGAGTTCTCTTCCCCTACCTGGGTCTACCCTGTCTCTCACTTGCAGTCTCAAACCATGAACTATGTGGGGCAGCTGGCTGAGAGCGTCCTTGTCAAGGTGAAGGGGCTGTACCAGGAGCTGAACCCTGCCACCCTGTCAGGCTGTATTGATGTGATTGTGGTGAGGCAACCTGACAACTCCTTCAAGTGCTCCCCATTTCACGTGCGCTTTGGGAAACTGGGAGTGCTGCGCTCCAAGGAGAAGGTGGTAAGTAGTGCCTGCCTCAGGGCTATGATTCCTTTTCAGTGTCTCCAGACCCAGGATCTTCTATAACCCACAGGTTATAGAAAGACTTTGTTTGAGGGGAATGGGAACCCACTGTAAGGGGTGCTTGCCACGTTTTTGAGGGGATTCCGTCCATTTCCAGGGAGGAATGTGCTCTCCAGGAAAATTGGGAGAGGTCCCTTGCCTCAAAGGCTGTGTGGCTGTCAGCCCTGTGAGCAACTTCAACCCATCCCCTCCATCTGGAAGGGCCTCTGTGCTCCAGTGGATGAGGGGGTTCAGATGGACAGACTGCTTCTGCCTCTTGCTAGGTTGACATTGAAATCAATGGAGAGCCTGTGGATCTGCACATGAAGCTGGGAGACAATGGAGAGGCCTTCTTTGTTGAGGAGTCAGAGGAACTTGAGGTTGGTTATGAGGAGATGCTGCTGTCTGTGTCCCGGTGTGACTACCTGGAAGTGCAGGGCTGAGGTGGAAGGATAAGGTGTGGAATGCTGCTCTTCCCCAGAGTGACTACACTGTCCCGTCTCATGTTTTCTGTGTCTGGAAAGGTTCCTGCTCAAAGGACCTTGCAACCCACATGATGGAGCACCCTGTGGGAGTGTTACACGAAATATCTGCATCCCAGACTGGTCTCCATCAATGTGCATGGCTGCTGGCCAGACAGGTGGATTTCTTGGAGCTTGGCTTCTCAGGGGATCTTGTGACCGGGATGACAATGAGACAGATGCTGTGGCAGGCTCCCTGCTCCAGTGGCAAGTGGGATGAGACTAGTTGTGGCTTCCAGGAATCCTGGCAGCTCTTCTCTCAGAGTGCTTGTGGTCACTGCTGGCTTGGGCTGGGTTTGGAAGTAGGAAAGGGCTCTGGAGTCAAATCCCATTTGCAGCCTTGGTAATTCTGGTCTTGTGGTGCCATCTCCTGCCTGTCTCTCCTTGCCTGTATTAAAGCTGTCTTTAGCTTGTGTCTGGATCACTTAATGTTTTTTTATTCACATGTTGTAGGTACAAATCCTTTCTTTTTAGGCCAGGCCACAAAACCACCCCTGAGCTGAGGGCTTAGTGGTGTTGGTTGTGCTCCATAGTATGCTCCATAGAGAGAAAGGATCTGCTAGGCTGAGGAGGAGTGTGCTGGAGGGAGCTGATGGGCTCTTCCCCACCCCTGTTCCAGGGCAGAATTCCCCTCTTCCTCCGCACATCCCCCATCTGCAAGGAGCAGAGCACAGAGGATGCTGTTCAACCCTCCACCAGTGCTGGAGTGATCCTGCGCCAGAGGAGGCGACGCAAGAGAAGGCCCAAGAAGAATGAGGTGTTGGATTCTGATTCTGACAGCTGTGATGAGACCAAAAGTGAGGTGACCATAAAGGAGCCAGGCAAGCTGCCAGCCCCAAGGTGAGCTGCTTGGTGCGGGCAGGGTGATGCGGTAGGTCAGGCCTGTGGGTTCATTTGGTGATGCCCAGCAGTACTGAAACAGGGCGAAGTGTTTGCAAGTTGGAGCCCAGTCTCCTCTGCAGAAGAAAGCTGGGTGAAGCTGGGTATTACCAGCTTTCTGGAGGGGAGGATGCTGCTTGAGAGTAGCACGAGTTCTCTCTCTTTCCTCCTTTGCAGTGATGCAGCCTGTTCATCCTTTGCTGATCCCCTTGAAGAAGCTGGGTCATTGCAGCCCCAAGAGATAAGCCTGTACTCTGATGGGGAGCTGCTCGAAGGGGACAGGTAATGGGCAGAGCCAAGGTGTCCTGCTCAGCTCTGGTGAGAGCAGGGCACATGCCCCATGGCAGGGAAGGAGGTATAGAAAAGTGACTTAGAGGTGTCAGGAGAGGAGAGTTTTCTTAGCCTGGTATGGTGTGGCTGGAGGAAAGCTCAGAGACCACAAGGGACACTTGTGGCCGTGGTCACAGGTGTGAGAAGCCTGTGTGCATAGGGCTGTCTGCTGATAAGCTGCTCTGAGCAACTGCTGGCATAGCACTTTGCTTCCTTGGGCCTAACTTTCCATAGATCTCGGTCCTTTGGGAGTGACAGTCTTTTAGGGTACAAGTGACTTTATAGAAAACCAGTGTTAAAGGGTTCTTGGCTCTAAATGGCCTTGTACTGATAGGAGAGCATGGGGCTGAAGTGTAGGTGAGCCCCCAAATCACCTTCTCTTCCTGCAGCTTCACCCTGAGCCGTCAATCTTCTCTTAAAAGTGATTCTGAACTGGAGATCAAACCACGGGGAAGTTTTTCTCGGGGGGCTGAATCCTACATGAAGTGGACCTGGGGAATGCTCCCTCAGGTGAGTACCTGCTCTTGCTCTTTTGCTGGGAGTGGGTGTCCAAAAGACCTGCAAAAGAGGAGGCTGTGGCCAGGCTGCCTTAGGGAAGTTGTCCTCTTCTGTATGATGCTTTGGGCAACTTCCCATCCTCAAACCCATTCTTCTACTTTCCTTGAGGTGAATAAATTCATGCCAGGTAAACCAGCAAAGTCCACAAAGAGTATTGCTGCTGCAGCAGCCACCAACTCTGCAACACTGGTGCCAGTGGATGATGAAACCCCTCTTGTTGCCACCTCTGAACATCTGAGAGAGGATTCAAGCCCAGCAGGACCTCAGGGTATATCCCCTTCTTTGTCTGTGTCTGTATCTGAGCCAACACTTGCACCCCAGGCTGGGAACAGCATCTCCAGGCTGAAGGACATCCTCCGTGCTGTCAGGGCAAAGAGATTTTTGGGGGCCTTCTCAGTCCCACAAGAGAAACCGAAGGGAGATGTGAATGAGGTTCAGCCAGATGTGGAGCCTTTTGAGGGACCTACTGCTCCAAGGCAGGGAGGCTCAGAAGGCCCCACATCCCAGCTGGAGAGGCAGAGGAGGCAAGGTGAGAGGGTGACTGGTGCTGCTTGAAGTGGTGTTTGAGCCTGCAGATGTGTCTGACTCAGATGAGCATCTGGGTTGTCCCTTCAGTGTAACTCCATGACTTCCAGGTGTGGTGTGTTTGCTTTGCCTTCTCTGTGTGCTACCAGCTCCTTTGCTCTGAAGAGACATCCCTCAGGTGTCCACCTTTCAGTGACCACCTAGTTTCCAGAAAGACTTTATTGCCTTATGTTCACTGAAGTCCATCCTTCAATGTCTCTGCTATTGCATACTTAGAAGATTTCTCAGCAGCACAGGCCATACCTTAATTTCAAGTGTCTGATACCACCTGGCCTGACTTGTGTCTTCATCCTGAGCCTGCCAAGTCAGGAAAAATCACACAGAAGCATTTATGTGCCCCCCTTCACAGTGTATTTAAGGATCATGCTAGTGCAGGTGTCTTGAGGCACTTTTGTTGCTGTTGACTTACAGCAGTTTTTCCAGTAGCAATTTGTATGGTACATGGATATGATTGAGGAAAATGCTGTTGGCTTTCTTGATAGATGCTGGTGTGATCAGAAAGGTGATTCAGCTAAGTTCTCTCTCTTCTGTCTATGCATTGAGGATCCATCAAAAGAAGTCCTTACTTGGGTCCCAGTGCCATTTACCTGGAAGATTTCTCGGAGCCAGACAAGAAGCCGGTGGCTCTCTATTTCCCTGAGAGGTATGAGTTACCCCAGCTGATCAAGCTCAGACATTTTTGAGCAATTCCCCTGGCACAAAGGTATGGAGGTATGTTTCAAGCTATTCTCTGATGTTACCTCCCTTGCTGGCAGTGACACAGAGCAGAGTTTGAGGCCTGTGACAGACCCCAGCAACCCTCTGTGCACCCAGCTGCCCTCCACCTCGCCTGCCAGCAGCCCCATGGACTCCGACTCAATGCCCACTGTTGCCCTGTCACTGTGTGGGGGCCTCAGGGGCAACAGGCAGATCTCTCATGGTAGGTAGGAGGGGAGAGGGAATCTGCAGCCCTGAAATCCTTTCTATCCTCCAATGTCATGACACAGCCTCTGTCCCACCAGAGAAGTTCATGGAACACATGGTTTCCTACCAGCAGTTTGCTGAGAATCCAAGGCTCATCAGTGACCCAAACCTGGTGATAATGATCAATAAGAAGTGAGTGGCCTGCTCTTCCTGCTGCTTCATCCCACAGTGGACAGCATGGCCCCTTTGTCCCTGTGGAAACCCTCCCGTAGGAATGTGACTCCATCCCAGAGCATGACTGTACCAAAGTAGTTGTGAGACCTGGCCATGCTGCAGGATGGTGATGTGCCAATCCCCCTTGCTTTTTCCAGGTATTACAACTGGGCTGTGGCTGGTCCCATAGTCCTGGCCCTGCAGGCTTTCCAGAGGAACATTCCTGAGGTCAGTGCTACAACACATTTACTAGCTGTGATTCTCAGCAGGGCTTGGGTTGAGGACTGACCTCATCCCATGTTCTGCCATATTCACAGAGCATCATTGATGAATTGGTGAAGGAGAAGATGTCCAAGAAAGACAGAAGATGTTACTTCTGGAGGAGGAGAGAATTCTCAACAGAGGAGGTATGTTTGCAGCAGTGGATATGACAAACCACATACCCAGGGGACAGGTATCATTTTCCTGACTGGCAGGTGTGGGAGCAGGTTCCTAGGGATGGCCTGAGGTTGACTATGAGGACATCCAGGACCCGACAAGGGGACTTCTTAAGGTTGCTACCTGTCCCCTTTGGTGTGTTAATGCCAGAACAGCAGAGCAGCACTTGGTAATGTGGTAATGTGGGCCTTGTAGTGGTGAGACCTCCTGCTATGTGCCCATCATGCCAGGTCCCTGAGCACCACATGTGCTTGCTGGTCTCCCTCCCCACCACAGCACCAGGCTGTGCTTCCTCTTCCACCAGCAGTGTCCCTGTGAAGGCAGGGACTGCAGTGATACCTCTTTTGGCACTGCTGTTCCAACTGGAAGAAAAGCAAACCAGCCCCTACTCTTGCTCTTAGCTCTGTGCAAGCCTTGCTTGGCAGTAACAGAAACATCTCTGTTATCAACACTGTGTTGAGCCCAAATCCAGAACACAGCCCCATACCAGTCACTGTGAAGAAAATTAACCAAAACCAGCACACCCCTCTCTGCCTGCAGCAGCAGCCAAGGCTGAGGAAAGCCAGCGTGGGAGCACTGTGGCGAAGAGGAGCTTGGCAGAGGTGAGTGCCTCCCTCCCAGGTCATCTTCAGGAGTCTGAATACTCCTGGTCTCCTATGTGACTAATCATTCCTAAGTTTGCCTAATAAAAGAGGGCAGAAGGCTTTGTTAAGACTCTAGCTGACCCCTTCCCTTTTTTGTGTAGGCAAGAGGAAAAGGAGTCTTCCAGTGACAGTGAGCCCCAGCACCCTGGGGACATGTTGGCAATGGTGGGCCCTGCTCAGAAACCTCTGCCAACCAACAAGATAGGGTAAGCCAATGTGAGAATGCTGCAGCCTGACCCTGCTCAGCAGAGGTGAGTGTCTCCCTTCCATGCCCCTTCAGGAGTCTGGTTGCTCCTGGTCTTTTCTCCTACATCATGAGTTATTCCCAAGTTTGCCTAATAAAAGAGGGTAGAAAGCTTTGTTAAGACTCTAGCTGACCCCTTCCCTTTTTTGTGTAGGCAGGAGGAAAAGGAGTCTGAAAAAGAGTCTTCCAGTGACAATGAGCCCCTGCACCCTGGGGACAGGTTGACAGTGAAAGCCCCTGCCCAGAAACTTCTGCCAGTCTACAAGAAATCCCTGCGGCTCTCCTCTGAACAAATTGTATGCATTTATTTCTCCATTTTCTGTGTCCGTGTGTGTAGGGGTGAGACAACCCTTAAATAGGAATTTCTCTACTCCTGACCTCATGTTTTCATAGGACATCCAAATATTCTGCCCTGTTGGCCACCCTGTAGAGCCTTGGCATCTCTGGCCTGGCTGGGTGGCAGTCTGGCCTCTGGCAAGCCTTGGAGTGGTGTGAATTGGTGCTGGTGTAACACTTTTGCTGCCCCTCTGCCCCAGGGAAGGTTGAATCTGCAGGATGGCCCCAATGAGGTGGCGTTCAGCGTGACAACTCAGTACCAGGGCACGTGTCGCTGTGAGGCCACTATCTACGTGTGGAACTGGAACGAAAAAGTGGTGATCTCAGACATCGATGGCACCATCACCAAGTAAAAGGCCTTTCTCCCACACCAAAATCCTTGTTTTCCCCTGCTAAGGGAAAGTCTCCTTTAAAGGCTTGCATAAGCAAGCAGAAAGGAGCACAAACCCCATTGGGGTGGTGGTGGATGGCACTAACCCAGCCTCATTTCCTTTTAGATCAGATGCTCTTGGACAGATCTTGCCACAGCTGGGTAAAGATTGGACTCACCGTGGGATTGTTAAACTCTTCCACAAAATCCACCTGTAGGTATTGGATCAGCTGAGGTCAAGGGGAAGTGGGAAGATGATGGAGTCAGAGTCAGAGCTTCTTACTCGCTGATCAGGCCCAGATAGCTGCACTATCTGCTGTCAGTGGTGGCTGATGCTGGCTGTGCTGCCTACATGATGCTGAGGGGCAAAAGCAGAGGGTCCCCTGGGTGCAGATGTTGGCATTACCTTCCCTGGAAGGAGTGTGTGTCAGTGGAGGCTTCGCTGGGGAGATAGAGCTGAGCAGTGCAGGAGACAAGAGCACCTAAGGTCACACCTGAGAGTGGTGGCACGGGGGTCCCCAGCACTGCGGGGCTGGTGCCTCTCTGGGCACCCAGCAATCGCTTCCCACAGCCCCGGGGACTCACCTGCGAGGGTGACAGCAGCAGTGATCCCTGCGGAGCCTCTGCTCGGTCCTTGGCCCCTGTGGCCACTGAGAGGCACTGCGGGCCCGTGCATGGCCCGTTCTGTCCCGGGAGGAACACGGCAGGGATGCGCTCCGGGGATTGCAGGGACTCCAGCGGCACCTCGGCTGCCCCTGGCCCCCCGGCACCAGCTCTGCCGAGCCGTGCCCTGCCAGGAGCCCGCAAGGGCTGGGTACAGCCCTGCACAGCTGACGGGCAGTGCTGGGGGATGAAAGTGCTGTGTGAGGGGGCTGAGCAGCAAGGGGGGCTGTGCAGCTGGGTGAGTGGGTGTGTGGCTGCTGGGGTGAGCATGGAGGGTGCTGCAGGGACTCCCACTGTGGGGATTTGGCTTACTCTGGCTTTCCAGATAAGGGATTCATGTTCTTTGTGGAACCACCTTGCTTGCTGGAATAAGATTTGGTCTTAGGGCAGGTCCTTGTCTACCTCTTTCTCCTCGGAGGAGGAGAGTGCCTTGCCCAGGGCACAGCTCAGAGGGGCTCCCTGTGTTCTCTCTAGGAATGGCTACAAGTTCCTCTACTGCTCGGCCAGGGCTATTGGCATGGCCCACATCACCAAAGGCTACCTCCAATGGGTCAATGAGCAAGGCTGTGGCCTCCCCATGGGCCCCATGCTGCTCTCCCCCAGTAGTCTCATGTCTGCCTTCCACAGGTACTGTCTTTCCCTGCCCTTCCTGTATCCCTGGGGTCAGCATCCCCTTCCCCAGCTGCACCCTGAGGGATGTCCCAGCCTTAAACTGCTCTGCCCTCCTTGGTGCCCAGTGCCTTTTGTGGGAGGCAGCAGGGGAGCTGCCTGACCTTGCTGGGGCTTCACAGCGAAGCTGCTGATGCACAAAACCTCTTCCCCTTCAAATCACTTCCCTGAGCCCCACTAAGGTGTCACTACAGAGGCGGGCAGGACACACAAAAGGCACAGTGTGCTTCAGAAGGCTGATATCTGTTCATTACAGATGGGTTTGATGCCTGCAGTCGTGGCCAGCTGATGCCACTGTGTCTCTTGTGCTGCAGGGAGGTGATTGAGAAGAAGCCAGAGGTGTTCAAGGTCACCTGCTTGACAGACATCCAAAAACTGTTTGCTACAAAGTGTCCCTTCTACGCGGGCTTTGGGAACAGGCCCAGTGTGAGTGGCTCTGCAGGTGTGCAGGGAGGGCTCAGGCTGGGTGGCAGTGCCTTCCTGCAGCCCTCAAGCTCTGCTGGCCTTCCTTGGGCAGGATGTCTATGCTTACAAGCAAGTGGGGCTGCCAGAGAGCCGCATATTCACCGTGAACCCCAAGGGAGAGCTGATCCAGGAGCTCAGAAAGAACCAGAAGTCAACGTAAGCAAAGTGTTTATTCCTCAGGGTCTTTGGGGTGACCTGGCTTTGATGCAGAGGAGCATCAAACAAACACCCAATGACCCCAGTGTAACTTCCTTCTCACCCCCCAGATACGAGCGGCTGTCGGAGCTGGTGGAGATCTTCTTCCCTCCTGTGGGACAGACGGGGAGCACTGGGCAGGTACAGCCCCTTTGCCTACTGGAGACCTCCACTGCCTCAGACTGACTTGGATGGCTTGTCCTAACCCCATCCTGTGGAGACCTGACCCAGAGCTCTCCTGCATGTTCTTTGGCAGGACTAAATGCTCCAGGTGCACCTCATCCTCCCTGCTTGCTGCTTGGGCATTTTGCACTTGGCATAGAGATCACCACACCACTTAGCAGGGAGCAAAACGGGATAAGAGAGAGCTCTGACTCATCAAAAACTCCACTTGCAAAACACAAACTCCTGAAAGCCAGATTTTTCGTGGTGGTTGTAGCTCCTCCAAAGCCTGGCTGTTTTTTAAAGGTGGTGGTGGTTGTACACAGTTGTATTTATTATTTAGCTGTTACTACCTCTTGTATGACCAGTGTTTCAGTCAGTGCAGCTACTGTCAGTTTGGTAGCTGAAACTGCCCATCAACTTGTCAAAGTTGAGGATAGATTCTGGGGTTTTGAGTGTTCTGAACAACAATAAATAGTGCCTTAATCCAGGCTGCCTCTTGTCGGCTCTAGCCCTGCTCATTAGAAGTGGGAGCCAGCCTCCAAGTCCTTTCTAAAATGTGATTTGGCTTATTCTGCTTAAGCATCCTACCAAGTGGGTCCGGGGGGTGATGGGACCAGCTTCTAGAAAACGGCTTTTTTCCTATTTTTTAAAATTCTTAATTACTATGTTTAGCAACGGTGGCAAAATTAATTAAAAACAGAAAACAAATTCAGGCTTCTTCTGTATGCACATGGGGCTGAATGGACAGGAGAGCTTGCCAAAGCCAGAGGCCCCTGTGCTGAGGCTCACTCTGGGCTGGCTCCAGCCCCTTGGGGTGGCCGGGAGCAGGGGGTGCCCACAGAGAGCACGGCCTCAGTAGCACCAGGGACAGCCAGGGAAGAGCCCTGGGTGAGGCTGTGCAGGAGCATGCAGGCTCAGCCCTGCTCCCTCATGGGATCCCAAGGGCCAGGGCACACAGGGATTTGTCTCTGTGTTTATCACACATGTCCAAAGCAACTGCACGGAAGGTGTGACCTGTCAGTGTGTCCTGGTGTAGGGCAAATTTGGGAGGAAACCTCCAAGGGATCCCCCCAGGAAGCAAACCCAAGCAGCCCATCCTCCATTCCCCAACAGGTTCAGAAAGAAAATTCCTCAGAGAGAAGTGGAAAGAAACAGGAAATGCAACAGGTCCAGCAGAAAAAAAAAAAAAAAAAGAACAATACCACGCTGGAAAACCTCTTGCAGCTCTGAAGAGTTTACAGACTCAGGAAGTCTCTCTCCTGTGGCTGCTAGCTCGGCTCACTCTGTCCGTCCCTCCAGCGCTGGAAAATGCCACTGCCCAGTGCAGGACCCAGTGCCCACAGGTGCAGGCTCCTGGTGCTTCCCCCTGGTCCCCAGTCCAGAGAAGTTTCAAATAATTCCAGGGAAAAGGAAAAAAATGACTGTCCAGAGAACTTCTCCATTTCAGTCAGTCAAAAACTAACTAAAAGCAAAGGAGAGCTCTCTCCTGCTGCCCACCAGCAGGACACAGTCCAGGAGACAATGTGATGGAACTCCTGTCTCTACCTTTTGCAAACAACTGCCTTTTTCCACCACTTTGCCTTCCCCACTTCACACTCAGACTTAAAGGTACCAAACTTCTTTCTGGGCTGAACAGACAAATGGGTGTACAATTCAACATCACAAAGTCACATCAGGACACAGAGGGACCCCTGTGTGCACAAGTAGCCCCAGAGTGGCCCTGCCAACAGCCCCAGGGATCTCCAGCTCAGGGACCCAGACCAGCTGGAACCCACGACCCTGCAAAAGCTCCCTGTGCCCAAAGCAAATGCAAATAAGAGCTGAGGTGTGAAAAATAAACACTGTTAATTTATAGAAGAGCAGAAACAAAAACTACTTAATGCATTTTCAATGTAAAAATCTTTATAAGAACAATCTATAAAAGGTATCAGCATTACAAAAACCTATGTAACAATGCATGAAACATAGGTATAGAAGAGAATAGCAAACTCTAAAATACATTTACAGATGAAAATGTAACAACGAACTCTGAAACATATATCCAGAAGGGTGGCATCCCTGGCTGGCATCTGCATCGGTCCTGGAAGCAAAGCAGGCGACAGGGTCACTGCAGCCAGGCACAGAGGGCTGTTCCCTGTGCCCCCAGGCTGGCACACGCTGGCACAGCAGGACTCTGCTGCCAGCACTGAGCCTGCCTGGGGCTGGGGGCTGCCCCCAGGCAGTGGCACCCAAAGCATGGCCCAAAGCAAGGCCAGGGCAGGCTGGGGGTGCTGCTTGTGCCACCAGAAGCCAGGGCCACCCCCAGGCACTGTGTCCCTGAGCAGGGCCACCCAGCCCAGCCCAGCCTGGTAGCAGGGGACCCACTCTGCCTGTGGGCAGGGCATGGCCAGTGCCTGCCTGGGCTTGGTGTCCATCCCAGGACAATGTCCTCCTGCTCACCTTTCTCATCCACTTCCATGTCTTCAACATCATCCTCCATTTCCATTTCCATCTCTTCCTCCATCTCCTCATCCACATCCACCTCCATCTCTTCCTCTCCATAGTCTTCTACATCTGCTTCAGTGTTTTCCTCCACATCAGTGTTAATGTCCACCTCCATCTCCTCAGTGTCTGTGACAGGCTGCATAGGGAGCAAAACCTCAGAGTGGGGTCCCTGTCCCACAGCATCCCCCACAGAGCTCCAGCCCACCTCCATGGAATGGCACTGTACCTTCACTGGGACAAAAATGAGCATCCTACAGGGATGGATGGCAAGATGTATAAGCTGCCAATTCTCCTGGTGGGTATAACATTTGTGTGTCTGTCCATACGCATTTGTAGTATTGAAAGTAAAAAAAGTGTTTCCTGTTGTGACTCATTATCAAAGTGCTGGCTAGAGACCAGAACTGGACCTTGCCTGGATTTTTTCTTTTCCTTCGTGGTGTGAGGGGATGGAAAAGGGGCTTAGGCCGGATTCTCCCCTTGCAGGGTGAGGGCTCTCCTGTCACATCACAAAGTACTGAGCATTGGTTTCCGACTCTTTCCTTAGGCTGGAGAAAAAAACAGGTTTTGTTGTCCAGGGGCAGGTTTAGCAGGATGCCCAAAGGCAGCAGTGGTTGTTCCTCAGCTGGAGAAGGGTCTCAGCAGCTGGAGGGTCGCTCCAAATCAGCAAAGCCCAGAGCAGTGAGAGTGGATTCTGATGCTGTGAGCACCTGGCAGGGCTGGGCAAGTGGTGGGGAGCCCACATGTCCTCTGTGTGCTCCCACAGCTGATGGCTTGCCCTCCTCTGGCAGGGGAAGGAGCTTTTACTGCCCAGGGCAACATGGTGTGGCTACTGGACTCAGTGATCCCTGTGGTCCTCCCCAGCCTGGAAGCATGTTTAAGGGAGCTCACCCAGATTGTCTGGGGGACAAAAGGCACCCAGATGCATCTGTGCTGGGAGCTGCTGCAGGTTTGTGCTGGTCAGAGCAGAGAGCTGCTCCTTTATGCAATTGGGGGGATCAGGGAGGCAATCCTGGTGCAGAAGAGCAGGGACAGCCTGGTGAGGGTGACAGGCACTGTGTGAGAGCCAAAGGCTGGCTGGTGTGGAGGGGTTCATGAGCTGCAGTGCTGAGACAAATCTGTTCCTCTGCTATAAAGTGCCAGAGTTGCTGGATGGAGGCTCCTTACTTTCCTCCACATGCTAGTGATGAAATGCACATTGACTAATTCCTCAGGTATAGATGTGCAACAGCTCTCTAAGAGAAGGCTGGAGGAGCTCAGGAATGTGGGTGTTTGTTTTCACACCTGTCCATTCACGTGAAACCATAATCTCCGCATATATCAGGGCTCCATAGGGCAGCCACACTTCTCATTTTGCAATCCATTACTATTCTACAACATCCTGCAGGGCATTCCGCATCTTGCATGACTCATGCTCAGAAACCTCTACCAACCAACAAGATAGGGTAAGCCAATGTGGGAATGCTGCAGCCTGACCCTGCTCAGCAGAGGTGAGTGTCTCCCTTCCATGCCCCTTCAGGAGTCTGGTTGCTCCTGGTCTTTTCTCCTACATCATGAGTTATTCCCAAGTCTGCCTAATAAAAGAGGGTAGAAAGCTTTGTTAAGACTCTAGCTGATCCCTTCCCTTTTTTGTGTAGGCAGGAGGAAAAGGAGTCTGAAAAGGAGTCTTCCAGTGACAATGAGCCCCTGCACCCTGGGGACAGGTTGACAGTGATAGCCCCTGCTCAGAAACTTCTGCCAGTCTACAAGAAATCCCTGCGGCTCTCCTCTGAACAAATTGTATGCATTTATTTCTCCATCTTCAGTGTCCGTGTGTGTAGGGGTGAGACAACCCTTAAACAGGAATTTCTCTACTCCTGACCTCATGTTTTCATAGGACATCCAAATATTCTGCCCTGTTGGCCACCCTGTAGAGCCTTGGCATCTCTGGCCTGGCTGGGTGGCAGTCTGGCCTCTGGCAAGCCTTGGAGTGGTGTGAATTGGTGCTGGTGTAACACTTTTGCTGCCCCTCTGCCCCAGGGAAGGTTGAATCTGCAGGATGGCCCCAATGAGGTGGTGTTCAGCGTGACAACTCAGTACCAGGGCACGTGTCGCTGTGAGGCCACTATCTACGTGTGGAACTGGAACGAAAAAGTGGTGATCTCAGACATCGATGGCACCATCACCAAGTAAAAGGCCTTTCTCCCACACCAAAATCCTGTTTTCCCCTGCTAAGGGAAAGTCTCCTTTAAAGGCTTGCATAAGCAAGCAGAAAGGAGCACAAACCCATTGGGGTGGGGGTGGATGGCACTAACCCAGCCTCATTTCCTTTTAGATCAGATGCTCTTGGACAGATCTTACCACAGCTGGGTAAAGATTGGACTCACCGTGGGATTGTTAAACTCTTCCACAAAATCCACCTGTAGGTATTGGATCAGCTGAGGCCAAGGGGAAGTGGGAGGATGATGGAGTCAGAGTCAGAGCTTCTCACTCGCTGATCAGGCCCAGATAGCTGCACTATCTGCTGTCAGAGGTGGCCGATGCTGGCTGTGCTGCCTACATGATGCTGAGGGGCAAAAGCAGAGGGTCCCCTGGGAGCAGATGCTGGCATTACCTTCCCTGGAAGGAGTGTGTGTCAGTGGAGGCTTCGCTGGGGAGATAGAGCTGAGCAGTGCAGGAGACAAGAGCACCTAAGGTCACACCTGAGAGTGGTGGCACGGGGGTCCCCAGCACTGCGGGGCTGGTGCCTCTCTGGGCACCCAGCAATCGCTTCCCACAGCCCCGGGGACTCACCTGCGAGGGTGACAGCAGCAGTGATCCCTGCGGAGCCTCTGCTCGGTCCTTGGCCCCTGTGGCCACTGAGAGGCACTGCGGGCCCGTGCATGGCCCGTTCTGTCCCGGGAGGAACACGGCAGGGATGCGCTCCGGGGATTGCAGGGACTCCAGCGGCACCTCGGCTGCCCCTGGCCCCCCGGCACCAGCTCTGCCGAGCCGTGCCCTGCCAGGAGCCCGCAAGGGCTGGGTACAGCCCTGCGCAGCTGACGGGCAGTGCTGGGGGATGAAAGTGCTGTGTGAGGGGGCTGAGCAGCAAGGGGGGCTGTGCAGCTGGGTGAGTGGGTGTGTGGCTGCTGGGGTGAGCATGGAGGGTGCTGCAGGGACTCCCACTGTGGGGATTGGGCTTACTCTGGCTTTCCAGAAAAGGGGTTCATGTTCTTTGTGGAACCACCTTGCTTGCTGGAATAAGATTTGGTCTCAGGGCAGGTCCTTGGCTACCTCTTTCTCCTCGGAGGAGGAGAGTGCCTTGCCCAGGGCACAGCTCAGAGGGGCTCCCTGTGTTCTCTCTAGGAATGGCTACAAGTTCCTCTACTGCTCGGCCAGGGCTATTGGCATGGCCCACATCACCAAAGGCTACCTCCAATGGGTCAATGAGCAAGGCTGTGGCCTCCCCATGGGCCCCATGCTGCTCTCCCCCAGTAGTCTCATGTCTGCCTTCCACAGGTACTGTCTTTCCCTGCCCTTCCTGTATCCCTGGGGTCAGCATCCCCTTCCCCAGCTGCACCCTGAGGGATGTCCCAGCCTTAAACTGCTCTGCCCTCCTTGGTGCCCAGTGCCTTTTGTGGGAGGCAGCAGGGGAGCTGCCTGACCTTGCTGGGGCTTCACAGCAAAGCTGCTGATGCACAAAACCTCTTCCCCTTCAAATCACTTTCCTGAGCCCCACAAAGGTGTCACTACAGAGGCGGGCAGGACACACAAAAGGCACGGTGTACTTCAGAAGGCTGATATCTGTTCATTACAGACGGGTTTGATGCCTGCAGTCCTGGCCAGCTGATGCCACTGTGTCTCTTGTGTTGCAGGGAGGTGATTGAGAAGAAGCCAGAGGTGTTCAAGGTCACCTGCTTGACAGACATCCGAAAACTGTTTGCTACAAAGTGTCCCTTCTACGCGGGCTTTGGGAACAGGCCCAGTGTGAGTGGCTCTGCAGGTGTGCAGGGAGGGCTCAGGCTGGGTGGCAGTGCCTTCCTGCAGCCCTCAAGCTCTGCTGGCCTTCCTTGGGCAGGATGTCTATGCTTACAAGCAAGTGGGGCTGCCAGAGAGCCGCATATTCACCGTGAACCCCAAGGGAGAGCTGATCCAGGAGCTCAGAAAGAACCAAAAGTCAACGTAAGCAAAGTGTTTATTCCTCAGGGTCTTTGGGGTGACCCGGCTTTGATGCAGAGGAGCATCAGACAAACACCCAATGACCCCAGTTTGGATGGCTTGTCCTAACCCCATCCTGTGGAGACCTGACCCAGAGCTCTCCTGCATGTTCTCTGCCAGGACTAAATGCTCCAGGTGCACTTTATGCTCCCTGCTTGCTGATTGGGTGTTTTGCACTTGTCATAGAAATCACCACTCCCTAGCAGTGAGCAAAATGGGTAAGAGAGAGATCTGATTACTCAAAAACTCCACTTGCTAAACACAAATTCCTTAAAGACAGGCATTTTCTGATGGTTGTAGCTCCTCTAAAGCCTGGCTCTCTTTTAAAGGTGATGGTTCTTCACAGTTGTATTATTATTTAGCTGTTACTACCTCTGGTATGACCGGTGTTTCAGACAGGGCAGTTACCAGCAGTTTGGTAGCTGAAACTGCCCATCAACTGGTAAAGCGTGAGGGAAAATGCTAGGCTTTTGAGTATTCTGAACAACAATAAATAGTGCCTTAATCCAGGCTGCCTCTTGTCTGCTCTAGCCCTGTGCATTAGAAGTGGGAGCCAGCCTCCAAGTCCTTTCTAAAATGTGATTGGGCTTATTCTGCTTAAGCATCCTACCAAGTGGGTCCTGGGGGTGATGGGACCAGCTTCTAGAGAACGACTTTTTTCCTATTTTTTAAAATTCTAAATTACTATGTTTAGCAACGGTGGCAAAATTAATTAAAAACAGAAAACAAATTCAGGCTTCTTCTGTATGCACATGGGGCTGAATGGACAGGAGAGCTTGCCAAAGCCAGAGGCCCCTGTGCTGAGGCTCACTCTGGGCTGGCTCCAGCCCCTTGGGGTGGCCGGGAGCAGGGGGTGCCCACAGAGAGCACGGCCTCAGTAGCACCAGGGACAGCCAGGGAAGAGCCCTGGGTGAGGCTGTGCAGGAGCATGCAGGCTCAGCCCTGCTCCCTCATGGGATCCCAAGGGCCAGGGCACACAGGGATTTGTTGCTATGTTTATCACCTGAGGTTAGCAACTGCAAGGAAGGTGTGACTTGTCAGTGTGTCCTGGTTTAGGGCAAATATGGGAGTAAACTTCCAAAGGACCACCCCAGGAAGCAAACCCAAGCAGCCCCTCCTCCATTCCCCCAACAGGTTCAGAAAGACATTTCCTGAGAGACGTGTGGGAAAAGAAACTGTTTATTCAACAGGCCCAGCATTTAAAAAAATAAAAGAACAATACCTAACAACAAAACCTCTTGCAGCTCTGAAGAGTTTACACACTCAGAAAGTCTCTCTCCTGTGGCTGCTAGCTTGTTTCATGTTATCAGTCCCTCCAGCGCTGGAAAATGCCCGTGACCAGTCCAGGACCCAGTGCCCACAGGTGCAGGCTCCTGGTGCTTTCAACCTGGGTCCCCAGTCCAGAGAAACTTCAAATAATTCCAGGGAAAAGGAAAAAAATAACTGTCCAGGGAACTTCTCTGGTTCAGTTAGTCAAAAACTAACTAAAAGCAAAGAAGAGCTCTCTCCTGCAGCCCACCAGCAGGACACAGTCCAGGAGACGAAGTGATGGAACACCTGTCTCTACCTTTTGCAAACAACTGTCTATATCCACCACTTTGCCTTCCCCCCTTCACTATCCCACCCATCCCTAAAGGTCCCAAACTTATTCATCAACTGAACAGACAAATGGGTGTACAGTTCAACATCACAAAGTCACATCAGGGCACAGAGGGACCCCTGTGTGCACAAGTAGCCCCAGAGTGGCCCTGCCAACAGCCCCAGGGACCTCCAGCTCAGGGACCCAGACCAGCTGGAACCCACGACCCTGCAAATGCTCCCTGTGCCCAAAGCAAATGCAAATAAGAGCTGGGGTGTGAAAAATAAAGATTGTTAATTTATAGAAGAGCAGAAACAAAAACTACCTAATGCATTTTCAATGCAAGGATCTTTACAAGAACAATCTATAAAAGGTATTAATATTACAAAAACCTATGTAACAATGTATGAAACACACATGTAGAAGAGAATAACAAACTCTAAAATACATTTAAAGATGAAAATGTAACAACGAATTCTGAAACATATATCCAGAAGGGTGGCATCCCTGGCTGGCATCTGCATCGGTCCTGGAAGCAAAGCAGGCGACAGGGTCACTGCAGCCAGGCACAGAGGGCTGTTCCCTGTGCCCCCAGGCTGGCACACGCTGGCACAGCAGGACTCTGCTGCCAGCACTGAGCCTGCCTGGGGCTGGGGGCTGCCCCCAGGCAGTGGCACCCAAAGCATGGCCCAAAGCAAGGCCAGGGCAGGCTGGGGGTGCTGCTTGTGCCACCAGAAGCCAGGGCCACCCCCAGGCACTGTGTCCCTGAGCAGGCCCACCCAGCCCAGCCCCAGCCTGGCAGCAGGGGACCCACTCTGCCTGTGGGCAGGGCATGGCCAGTGCCTGCCTGGGGCTGGTGTCCATCCCAGGACAATGTCCTCCTGCTCACCTTTCTCATCCACTTCCATGTCTTCAACATCATCCTCCACATCCACCTCCATCTCTTCCTCCATCTCCTCATCCACATCCACCTCCATCTCTTCCTCTCCATAGTTTTCTATATCTGCTTCAGTGTTTTCCTCCACATCAGTGTTAATGTCCACCTCCATCTCCTCAGTGTCTGTGACAGGCTGTGTAGGGAGCAAAGCCTCACAGTGGGGTCCCTGTCCCACAGCATCCCCCACAGAGCCCCAGCTCACCTCCATGGAATGGCACTGTACCTTCACTGGGACAAAAATGAGCATGCTGCAGGGATGGATGGCAAGATCCAGATAGCAGATAGATGTCGAAAGTGACGTATGTCCCTTATAATGGCAGTCTGTAACAGCCATATCCCTCCCAAGTTAATTATTACCCTGCTGTATTTTGAATGCATTGGAGCAGGTTTTTTTTGTACCCGAAGTCAGAACAGATACCTGTGCTTGAAAGAAAGCAAAACTTTACCTTGTTCCAACCTGAGGAACCTGACCCCGGTCAGACTGCTCAGAGCCTCATTCAGCCTGCCCGTGGATGTTCCCAGGGAAGGGACATCCACAGCCTCTGTGCCCAGCCTGGTTCTGTGCCTCACCCCCTCAGTGTAAAATACCAATTTCCTTACATACAATCCAAATCAACCTCCTGCAGGTGAAATCCATCCCCCCTTCTCCTCCCACCACAGACCCTGCTGAACACTCTGTCCCCATCTTTCCTATGGGACCCTTCAAGTCCTGCCCAGTTGCAGTGAGGCCTCCCCATGTCTCTCCTCCAGGCTGAGTATCTCCAATTCCTTCTTCATGGGAGATTATAAACTGAAACAAATCCAGGAGCACTGCTGGGCTCCTTCCTCCAGTTACCTTCTCCTTCCCTGACCCCTGTGTGTGAGTGTAAATTATGTCCTTGTCTGCCACTTCTGGAAGCCACACAAGTCGTTTTGATCCTGGAAACCTCAGCAAGAAATACTTTATTTTTTTCCTTTCCGGTACAAACAGTTTTTCAGCTTTTAAAATCTGAACAAATAGACATAGTTTTAAAAACAACAGAACACAGTCTTTTAACAGGATCAGTTATCAACTACCTCAGAAAGCTGCCCATGCAAGGACAACCTCATGGACACCATTTCCTTAGTCTGCAAGCAATTTTTAAAAAATTCCCAGTTTTGAACAAAGTTCCTTTCACTTTTTAACATGAAGAGCTGAGAACTGAAATAATGAATAATGTCCATAGTTTCAAGTGACTAGTCAGGAATAGTCCAAACATAGCACCATTTTCCAGAAGGTCAGACTTCTTCTTTGTCCTACTTTTATTACAGTCAGTCCTGGCTCCCTCTTTTCTGGGGAGGCCATTCCTGTTCAGCCACTCTAACCCAGCTGGAGAACAGGGAGCCTGGCCCTTGGCTTGGTTTTCTCTTTGGTTTTCTCCCTGGTGTGAGGGGATGGAAAAGGGGCTGAGGCAGGATGCTCCCCTTGCAGGGTGAGGGCTCCCCTGGCCCATCACAAAATACTGAGCGTTGGCTTGAGACTCTGTCCTTAGGCTGGAGAAAAAAACAGGTTTTGTTGTCCTAGGGCAGGTTTTGTGGGTTCATTTGGTGATGCCCAGCAGTACTGAAACAGGGGGAAGTGTTTGCAAGTTGGAGCCCAGTCTCCTCTGCAGAAGAAAGCTGGGTGAAGCTGGGTATTACCAGCTTTCTGGAGGGGAGGATGCTGCTTGAGAGTAGCACGAGTTCCCTCTCTTTCCTCCTTTGCAGTGATGCAGCATGTTCATCCTTTGCTGATCCCCTTGAAGAAGCTGGGTCATTGCAGCCCCAAGAGATAAGCCTGCACTCTGATGGGGAGCTGCTCGAAGGGGACAGGTAATGGGCAGAGCCAAGGTGTCCTGCTCAGCTCTGGTGAGAGCAGGGCACATGCCCTGTGGCAGGGAAGGAGGTATAGAAAAGTGACTTAGAGGTGTCAGGAGAGGAGAGTTTTCCTAGCCTGGTATGGTGTGGCTGGAGGAAAGCTCAGAGACCACAAGGGACACTTGTGGCCGTGGTCACAGGTGTGAGAAGCCTGTGTGCATAGGGCTGTCTGCTGATAAGCTGCTCTGAGCAACTGCTGGCATAGCACTTTGCTTCCTTGGGCCTAACTTTCCATAGATCTTGGTCCTTTGGGAGTGACAGTCTTTTAGGGTACAAGTGACTTTATAGAAAACCAGTGTTAAAGGGTTCTTGGCTCTAAATGGCCTTGTACTGATAGGAGAGCATGGGGCTGAAGTGTAGGTGAGCCCCCAAATCACCTTCTCTTCCTGCAGCTTCACCCTGAGCCGTCAATCTTCTCTTAAAAGTGATTCTGAACTGGAGATCAAACCACGGGGAAGTTTTTCTCGGGGGGCTGAATCCTACATGAAGTGGACCTGGGGAATGCTCCCTCAGGTGAGTACCTGCTCTTGCTCTTTTGCTGGGAGTGGGTGTCCAAAAGACCTGTGAAAGAGGAGGCTGTGGCCAGGCTGCCTTAGGGAAGTTGTCCTCTTCTGTGTGATGCTTTGGGCAACTTCCCATCCTCAAACTCATTCTTCTACTTTCCTTAAGGTGAATAAATTCATGCCAGGTAAACCAGCCAAGTCCAAAAAGAGTATTGCTGCTGCAGCAGCCACCAACTCTGCAACACTGGTGCCAGTGGATGATGAAACCCCTCTTGTTGCCACCTCTGAACATCTGAGAGAGGATTCAAGCCCAGCAGGACCTCAGGGTATATCCCCTTCTTTGTCTGTGTCTGTATCTGAGCCAACACTTGCACCCCAGGCTGGGAACAGCATCTCCAGGCTGAAGGACATCCTCCGTGCTGTCAGGGCAAAGAGATTTTTGGGGGCCTTCTCAGTCCCACATGAGAAACCGAAGGGAGATGTGAATGTTGTGCCAGAGGTTCAGCCAGATGTGGAGCCTTTTGAGGAACCTACTGCTCCAAGGCAGGGAGGCTCAGAAGGCCCCACATCCCAGCTGGAGAGGCAGAGGAGGCAAGGTGAGAGGGTGACTGGTGCTGCTTGAAGTGGTGTTTGAGCCTGCAGATGTGTCTGACTCAGATGAGCATCTGGGTTGTCCCTTCAGTGTAACTCCATGACTTCCAGGTGTGGTGTGTTTGCTTTGCCTTCTCTGTGTGCTACCAGCTCCTTTGCTCTGAAGAGACATCCCTCAGGTGTCCACCTTTCAGTGACCACCTAGTTTCCAGAAAGACTTTATTGCCTTATGTTCGCTGAAGTCCATCCTTCAATGTCTCTGCTATTGCATACTTAGAAGATTTCTCAGCAGCACAGGCCATACCTTAATTTCAAGTGTCTGATACCACCTGGCCTGACTTGTGTCTTCATCCTGAGCCTGCCAAGTCAGGAAAAATCACACAGAAGCATTTATGTGCCCCCCTTCACAGTGTATTTAAGGATCATGCTAGTGCAGGTGTCTTGAGGCACTTTTGTTGCTGTTGACTTACAGCAGTTTTTCCAGTAGCAATTTGTATGGTACGTGGATATGATTGAGGAAAATGCTGTTGGCTTTCTTGATAGATGCTGGTGTGATCGGAAAGGTGATTCAGCTAAGTTCTCTCTCTTCTGTCTATGCATTGAGGATCCATCAAAAGAAGTCCTTACTTGGGTCCCAGTGCCATTTACCTGGAAGATTTCTCGGAGCCAGACAAGAAGCCGGTGGCTCTCTATTTCCCTGAGAGGTATGAGTTACCCCAGCTGATCAAGCTCAGACATTTTTGAGCAATTCCCCTGGCACAAAGGTATGGAGGTATGTTTCAAGCTATTCTCTGATGTTACCTCCCTTGCTGGCAGTGACACAGAGCAGAGTTTGAGGCCTGTGACAGACCCCAGCAACCCTCTGTGCACCCAGCTGCCCTCCCCTCGCCTGCCAGCAGCCCCATGGACTCCGACTCAATGCCCACTGTTGCCCTGTCACTGTGTGGGGGCCTCAGGGGCAACAGGCAGATCTCTCATGGTAGGTAGGAGGGGAGAGGGAATCTGCAGCCCTGAAATCCTTTCTATCCTCCAATGTCATGACACAGCCTCTGTCCCACCAGAGAAGTTCATGGAACACATGGTTTCCTACCAGCAGTTTGCTGAGAATCCAAGGCTCATCAGTGACCCAAACCTGGTGATAATGATCAATAAGAAGTGAGTGGCCTGCTCTTCCTGCTGCTTCATCCCACAGTGGACAGCATGGCCCCTTTGTCCCTGTGGAAACCCTCCCGTAGGAATGTGACTCCATCCCAGAGCATGACTGTACCAAAGTAGTTGTGAGACCTGACCATGCTGCAGGACGGTGATGTGCCAATCCCCCTTGCTTTTTCCAGGTATTACAACTGGGCTGTGGCTGGTCCCATAGTCCTGGCCCTGCAGGCTTTCCAGAGGAACATTCCTGAGGTCAGTGCTACAACACATTTACTAGCTGTGATTCTCAGCAGGGCTTGGGTTGAGGACTGACCTCATCCCATGTTCTGCCATATTCACAGAGCATCAATGATGAATTGGTGAAGGAGAAGATGTCCAAGAAAGACAGAAGGTGTTACTTCTGGAGGAGGAGACAATTCTCAACAGAGGAGGTATGTTTGCAGCAGTGGATATGACAAACCACATACCCAGGGGACAGGAATCATTTTGCTGACTGGCAGGGGTGGGAGCAGGCTCCTAGGGATGGCCTGAGGTTGACTATGAGGACATCCAGGACCCGACAAGGGGACTTCTTTGGTCTGTTAATGCCAGAGCAGCAGAGCAGCACTTGGTAATGTGGTAATGTGGGCCTTGTAGTGGTGAGACCTCCTGCTATGTGCCCATCATGCCAGGTCCCTGAGCACCACATGTGCTTGCTGGTCTCCCTCCCCACCACAGCACCAGGCTGTGCTTCCTCTTCCACCAGCAGTGTCCCTGTGAAGGCAGGGACTGCAGTGATACCTCTTTTGGCACTGCTGTTCCAACTGGAAGAAAAGCAAACCAGCCCCTACTCTTGCTCTTAGCTCTGTGCAAGCCTTGCTCAGCAATAACAGAAACATCTCTGTTATCAACACTGTGTTGAGCCCAAATCCAGAACACAGCCCCATACCAGTCACTGTGAAGAAAATTAACCAAAACCAGCACACCCCTCTCTGCCTGCAGCAGCAGCCAAGGCTGAGGAAAGCCAGCGTGGGAGCACTGTGGCGAAGAGGAGCTTGGCAGAGGTGAGTGCCTCCCTCCCAGGTCATCTTCAGGAGTCTGAATACTCCTGGTCTCCTATGTGACTAATCATTCCTAAGTTTGCCTAATAAAAGAGGGCAGAAGGCTTTGTTAAGACTCTAGCTGACCCCTTCCCTTTTTTGTGTAGGCAAGAGGAAAAGGAGTCTTCCAGTGACAGTGAGCCCCAGCACCCTGGGGACATGTTGGCAATGGTGGGCCCTGCTCAGAAACCTCTGCCAACCAACAGGATAGGGTAAGCCAATGTGAGAATGCTGCAGCCTGACCCTTCAGGAGTCTGGTTGCTCCTGGTCTTTTCTCCTACATCATGAGTTATTCCCAAGTTTGCCTAATAAAAGAGGGTAGAAAGCTTTGTTAAGACTCTAGCTGACCCCTTCCCTTTTTTGTGTAGGCAGGAGGAAAAGGAGTCTGAAAAGGAGTCTTCCAGTGACAATGAGCCCCTGCACCCTGGGGACAGGTTGACAGTGAAAGCCCCTGCCCAGAAACTTCTGCCAGTCTACAAGAAATCCCTGCGGCTCTCCTCTGAACAAATTGTATGCATTTATTTCTCCATTTTCTGTGTCCGTGTGTGTAGGGGTGAGACAACCCTTAAATAGGAATTTCTCTACTCCTGACCTCATGTTTTCATAGGACATCCAAATATTCTGCCCTGTTGGCCACCCTGTAGAGCCTTGGCATCTCTGGCCTGGCTGGGTGGCAGTCTGGCCTCTGGCAAGCCTTGGAGTGGTGTGAATTGGTGCTGGTGTAACACTTTTGCTGCCCCTCTGCCCCAGGGAAGGTTGAATCTGCAGGATGGCCCCAATGAGGTGGCGTTCAGCGTGACAACTCAGTACCAGGGCACGTGTCGCTGTGAGGCCACTATCTACGTGTGGAACTGGAATGAAAAAGTGGTGATCTCAGACATCGATGGCACCATCACCAAGTAAAAGGCCTTTCTCCCACACCAAAATCCTTTTTTCCCCTGCTAAGGGAAAGTCTCCTTTAAAGGCTTGCATAAGCAAGCAGAAAGGAGCACAAACCCATTGGGGTGGTGGTGGATGGCACTAACCCAGCCTCATTTCCTTTTAGATCAGATGCTCTTGGACAGATCTTGCCACAGCTGGGTAAAGATTGGACTCACCGTGGGATTGTTAAACTCTTCCACAAAATCCACCTGTAGGTATTGGATCAGCTGAGGCCAAGGGGAAGTGGGAAGATGATGGAGACAGAGTCAGAGCTTCTTACTCGCTGATCAGGCCCAGATAGCTGCACTATCTGCTGTCAGTGGTGGCTGATGCTGGCTGTGCTGCCTACATGATGCTGAGGGGCAAAAGCAGAGGGTCCCCTGGGAGCAGATGCTGGCATTACCTTCCCTGGAAGGAGTGTGTGTCAGTGGAGGCTTCGCTGGGGAGATAGAGCTGAGCAGTGCAGGAGACAAGAGCACCTAAGGTCACACCTGAGAGTGGTGGCACGGGGGTCCCCAGCACTGCGGGGCTGGTGCCTCTCTGGGCACCCAGCAATCGCTTCCCACAGCCCCGGGGACTCACCTGCGAGGGTGACAGCAGCAGTGATCCCTGCGGAGCCTCTGCTCGGTCCTTGGCCCCTGTGGCCACTGAGAGGCACTGCGGGCCCGTGCATGGCCCGTTCTGTCCCGGGAGGAACACGGCAGGGATGCGCTCCGGGGATTGCAGGGACTCCAGCGGCACCTCGGCTGCCCCTGGCCCCCCGGCACCAGCTCTGCCGAGCTGTGCCCTGCCAGGAGCCCGCAAGGGCTGGGTACAGCCCTGCACAGCTGACGGGCAGTGCTGGGGGATGAAAGTGCTGTGTGAGGGGGCTGAGCAGCAAGGGGGGCTGTGCAGCTGGCTGAGTGGGTGTGTGGCTGCTGGGGTGAGCATGGAGGGTGCTGCAGGGACTCCCACTGTGGGGATTGGGCTTTCTCTGGCTTTCCAGATAAGGGATTCATGTTCTTTGTGGAACCACCTTGCTTGCTGGAATAAGATTTGGTCTCAGGGCAGGTCCTTGGCTACCTCTTTCTCCTCGGAGGAGGAGAGTGCCTTGCCCAGGCCACAGCTCAGAGGGGCTCCCTGTGTTCTCTCTAGGAATGGCTACAAGTTCCTCTACTGCTCGGCCAGGGCTATTGGCATGGCCCACATCACCAAAGGCTACCTCCAATGGGTCAATGAGCAAGGCTGTGGCCTCCCCATGGGCCCCATGCTGCTCTCCCCCAGTAGTCTCATGTCTGCCTTCCACAGGTACTGTCTTTCCCTGCCCTTCCTGTATCCCTGGGGTCAGCATCCCCTTCCCCAGCTGCACCCTGAGGGATGTCCCAGCCTTAAACTGCTCTGCCCTCCTTGGTGCCCAGTGCCTTTTGTGGGAGGCAGCAGGGGAGCTGCCTGACCTTGCTGGGGCTTCACAGCGAAGCTGCTGATGCACAAAACCTCTTCCCCTTCAAATCACTTCCCTGAGCCCCACTAAGGTGTCACTACAGAGGCGGGCAGGACACACAAAAGGCACAGTGTGCTTCAGAAGGCTGATATCTGTTCATTACAGATGGGTTTGATGCCAACAGTCCTGGCCAGCTGATGCCACTGTGTCTCTTGTGCTGCAGGGAGGTGATTGAGAAGAAGCCAGAGGTGTTCAAGGTCACCTGCTTGACAGACATCCGAAAACTGTTTGCTACAAAGTGTCCCTTCTACGCGGGCTTTGGGAACAGGCCCAGTGTGAGTGGCTCTGCAGGTGTGCAGGGAGGGCTCAGGCTGGGTGGCAGTGCCTTCCTGCAGCCCTCAAGCTCTGCTGGCCTTCCTTGGGCAGGATGTCTACGCTTACAAGCAAGTGGGGCTGCCAGAGAGCCGCATATTCACCGTGAACCCCAAGGGAGAGCTGATCCAGGAGCTCAGAAAGAACCAGAAGTCAACGTAAGCAAAGTGTTTATTCCTCAGGGTCTTTGGGGTGACCTGGCTTTGATGCAGAGGAGCATCAAACAAACACCCAATGACCGCAGTGTAACTTCCTTCTCACCCCCAGATACGAGCGGCTGTCGGAGCTGGTGGAGATCTTCTTCCCTCCTGTGGGACAGACGGGGAGCACTGGGCAGGTACAGCCCCTTTGCCTACTGGAGACCTCCAGTGCCTCAGACTGACTTGGATGGCTTGTCCTAACCCCATCCTGTGGAGACCTGACCCAGAGCTCTCCTGCATGTTCTTTGCCAGGACTAAATGCTCCAGGTGCACCTCATCCTCCCCGTGTGCTGCTTGTGCATTTTGCACTTGGCATAGAGATCACCACACCACTTAGCAGGGAGCAAAACGGGATAAGAGAGAGTTCTGACTCATCAAAAACTCCACTTGCAAAACACAAATTCCTGAAAGCCAGATTTTTCGTGGTGGTTGTAGCTCCTCCAAAGCCTGGCTCTTTTTTAAAGGTGGTGGTTGTACACAGTTGTATTTATTATTTAGCTGTTACTACCTCTTGTATGACCAGTGATTCAGACAGTCCAGCTACCAGCAGTTTGGTAGCTGAAACTGCCCATCAACTTGTAAAAGTTGAGGATAGATTCTGGGGTTTTGAGTGTTCTGAATAACAATAAACAGTGCCTTAATCCAGGCTGCCTCTTGTCGGCTCTAGCCCTGTTCATTAGAAGTGGGAGCCAGCCTCCAAGTCCTTTCTAAAATGTGATTGGGCTTATTCTGCTTAAGCCTCCTACCAAGTGGGTCCTGGGGGTGATGGGACCAGCTTCTAGAAAATGGCTTTTTTCCTATTTTTTAAAATTCTTAATTACTATGTTTAGCAACGGTGCAAATTTAATTAAAAATTGAAAACAAATTCAGGCTTCTTCTGTATGCACATGGGGCTGAATGGACAGGAGAGCTTGCCAAAGCCAGAGGCCCCTGTGCTGAGGCTCACTCTGGGCTGGCTCCAGCCCCTTGGGGTGGCCGGGAGCAGGGGGTGCCCACAGAGAGCACGGCCTCAGTAGCACCAGGGACAGCCAGGGAAGAGCCCTGGGTGAGGCTGTGCAGGAGCATGCAGGCTCAGCCCTGCTCCCTCATGGGATCCCAAGGGCCAGGGCACACAGGGATTTGTCTCTGTGTTTATCACACATGTCCAAAGCAACTGCACGGAAGGTGTGACCTCTCAGTGTGTCCTGGTTTAGGGCAAATTTCAGAGAAAACCTCCAAAGGGACACCTGTCCCGGTTTAAAGGGACAGTATTACCAGGAAAAGGAAATTCAGGAACTCTCAGGCAAAAAAGGTATAGGTTGGGAATAACAGTTCTTTACTGATATATTTACTAGACAAACAAAAACAGCATCAGCTATCTGAAAGAGAACAAAAAAACCCAGTGACAGAACAGAACGAAATACTCTTTTTTTTCCAGTCACCTATTCCCCTCTTCGTCCGCGCAGTCGAGATGGAGCAGGGCAGGCAGCCTCTCAATCACGGCTGCTGCAGGAGCAGGGGGGCGAGGTGGCAGCTCCGTCCCAGGTGAGAGAAGGGGAAGAACTTGCTCACCGTGGGCGTCCCGTGGGTTCTCGGCGTTGTTTCAGAAGCAGGGAGCTTTTGCGGTCCGAGTCCAGCGGGGAAGAAAAACACGGAGGAGAAACAACCTCTCTCCTCCGCCGTCGAGCTGCCAGAGTTCTCCTACTCCGAGTGTCCTCCTACTTGCCGAAAAGCAAAAGCAGGACTCCACCTTTCCCTAATGGAGCCATCGGGCTGGTTCAGCCGTTCCTTTGTCTTCAGCTCTTAACGGCTAATAGGAGAGCCATCCCGGCTAGCTTAACATAATAATGGGAAAAATTTCTAAACCTAGCCAGCCCACAACATCACCCCACAGGATGCAAACCCAAGCAATCCCTTCCAAAACCACTTCAGTGGGGGGAAGTAAGTAAATTCAACGGACCCAGGATTAAAAAAAAAAAAAAAAAAAGTCTCTCTCCTGTGGCTGGTAGGGCAAAGGCCAAGACCAAGCGGCCGCAAGTGCAGGCTCCTGGAGCTTCTCCCCGGTCCCCAGTCCAGAGCAGCTTCATATAATTCCAGGAAAAAGGAAAAATAACTTTCCAGGGAACTTCTCTGGTTCAGTTAGTCAGAAACTAACTAAAAGCAAAGGAGAGCTCTCTCCCACTGTCCACCAGCAGGACACAGTCCAGGAGACGAAGTGATGGAACTCCTGTCTCTACCTTTTGCAAACAACTGTCTTTTTCCACCACTTTGCCTTCCCCCCCTTCACTATCACACCCATCCTTAAAGGTACCAAAATTATTTCTGGGCTGAACAGACAAATGGGTGTACAGTTCAACATCACAAAGTCACATCAGGGCACAGAGGGACCCCTGTGTGCACAAGTAGCCCCAGAGTGGCCCTGCCAACAGCCCCAGGGACCTCCAGCCCCAGGCACCCAGACCAGCTGGAACCCACGACCCTGCAAATGCTCCCTGTGCCCAAAGCAAATGCAAATAAGAGCTGAGGTGTGAAAAATAAAGATTGTTAATTTATAGAAGAGCAGAAACAAAAACTACTTAATGCATTTTCAATGTAAAAATCTTTATAAGAACAATCTATAAAAGGTATTAACATTACAAAAACCTATGTAACAATGCATGAAACATAGGTATAGAAGAGAATAACAAACTCTAAAATACATTTAAAGATGAAAAGGTAACAACGAACTCTGAAATATATATCCAGAAGGGTGGCATCCCTGGCTGGCATCTCCATCGGTCCTGGAAGCAAAGCAGGCGACAGGGTCACTGCAGCCAGGCACAGAGGGCTGTTCCCTGTGCCCCCAGGCTGGCACACGCTGGCACAGCAGGACTCTGCTGCCAGCACTGAGCCTGCCTGGGGCTGGGGGCTGCCCCCAGGCAGTGGCACCCAAAGCATGGCCCAAAGCAAGGCCAGGGCAGGCTGGGGGTGCTGCTTGTGCCACCAGAAGCCAGGGCCACCCCCAGGCACTGTGTCCCTGAGCAGGCCCACCCAGCCCAGCCCCAGCCTGGCAGCAGGGGACCCACTCTGCCTGTGGGCAGGGCACGGCCAGTGCCTGCCTGGGCTTGGTGTCCATCCCAGGACAATGTCCTCCTGCTCACCTTTCTCATCCACTTCCATGTCTTCAACATCATCATCCATTTCCACTTCCATCTCTTCCTCCATCTCCTCCATTTCCACTTCCATCTTTTCCTCCATCTCTTCCTCCATCTCCTCCTTCATATCCACATTCACATCCACCTCCATCTCTTCCTCTCCATCGCCTTCTACATCTGCTTCAGTGTTTTCCTCCACATCAGTGTTAATGTCCACCTCCATCTCCTCAGTGTCTGTGACAGGCTGTATAGGGAGCAAAACCTCACAGTGGGGTCCCTGTCCCACAGCATCCCCCACAGAGCTCCAGCCCACCTCCATGGAATGGTACTCTACCTTCACTGGGACAAAAAAGAGCATCCTGCAGGGATGGATGGCAAGATGTGTATGCTGTCAATTCTCCTGGTGGGTATAACATTTGTGTGTCTGTCCATACCCATTTGTAGCATTGAAAGTAAAAAAAGTGTTTCCTGTTGTGACTCATTATCATAGTGCTGGCTAGAGACCAGAACTGGACCTTGCCTGGATTTTTTCTTTTCCTTCGTGGTGCGAGGGGATGGAAAAGGGGCTTAGGCAGGATGCTCCCCTTGCAGGGTGAGGGCTCCCCTGGCCCATCACAAAGTACTGAGCATTGGCTTGAGACTCCTTCCTTAGGCTGGAGAAAAAAACAGGTTTTGTTGTCCAGGGGCAGGTTTTGCAGGATGCCCAAAGGCAGCAGTGGTTGTTCCTCAGCTGGAGAAGGGTCTCAGCAGCTGGAGGGTCGCTCCAAATCAGCAAAGCCCAGAGCAGTGAGAGTGGATTCTGGTGCTGTGAGCACCTGGCAGGGCTGGGCAAGTGGTGGGGGGCCCACATGTCCTCTGTGTGCTCCCACAGCTGATGGCTTGCCCTCCTCTGGCAGGGGAAGGAGCTTTTACTGCCCAGGGCAACATGGTGTGGCTACTGGACTCAGTGATCCCTGTGGTCCTCCCCAGCCTGGAAGCATGTTTAAGGGAGCTCACCCAGATTGTCGGGGAGAAAAGGCACCCAGATGTATCTGTGCTGGGAGCTGCTGCAGGTTTGTGCTGGTCAGAGCAGAGAGCTGCTCCTTTATGCAACTGGGGGGATCAGGGAGGGAATCCTGGTGCAGAAGAGCAGGGACAGCCTGGTGAGGGTGAACAGGCACTGCGTGAGAGCCAAAGGCTGGCTGGTGTGGAGGGGTTCATGAGCTGCACTGCTGAGACAAATCTGTTCCTCTGCTATAAAGTGCCAGAGTTGCTGGATGGAGGCTCTTTACTTTCCTCCTCATCCCAATAATGAAGTCCACTTTGGCTGATCAGCAGAGAGTGCCCATGGTGGGCTCCTAGGGAGAGGTGATTCTGTGTGCAACAGCTCTGTAGGGCAAGGCTGGAGCTACTCAGGATGTGCATGTTTGCCCCGCCTACCCATTCATGCAAAACCAGTCTCAGCTGACGGCAGGGATGCAGACAACTGCCTGCAGTTTTCATGTTGCATTCGTTTCCTGTGCAGGATCTACTGGCCCAGCCCCTGTCGGAGCACTTTCTGTCTTGAATGACTCATTCTAGGAAACCCTTTTCTTTACTTCCTCCTTCTGAAGTTGCACAATGCTTAAGTCACACACTGCATTTCCCCAACCACAGCAAGGCTCTGCAGTTTGTATTCCCTGGGAAGGGAAAGGAGGGAGAGCAGCAGCCCCTGACCCCCCAGCCTTACCCAGGTACACAAAGCACCCCAGCAACAGCTTGTGCCCTGCCAAGCAGCCCCAGTCCCTTACCAGGAGATGCAAAGCTTTCAGCCTGATGATGAGCTCCATCCATCCATCCATCCATCCATCCATCCATCCATCCATCATCCATCCTTCCATCCATCCATCCATCCATCCATCCATCCATCCATCATCCATCATCCATCCTTCCATCCATCCATCCATCCATCCATCCATCCATCCATCATCCATCCATCATCCATCCATCCATCCATCATCCATCCTTCCATCCATCCATCCATCCATCCATCCATCCATCCATCCATCCATCATCCATCATCCATCCATCTATCCATCCATCCATCATCCATCATCCATCCTTCCATCCATCTATCCATCTATCCATCTGTTATATGAAATAAACTAATCAAGTCAAATTAAAATATTAAAACAGCAATTTTATTTTTGCAACTGAAAATACAGTCTTGAGAAGCCACAGCCAAAAACGACAACAGCGAGCCCGGGTTCAGAGTTGGGTGAACACGCAATGATGACCTAGCCTCTATCACACCAAGTCTCCCTGTGTTCACACTGTCATCTTGGTTGGCCCTGGTTTTATATGGTTTTTCATAGCCTGGAGCAGGAGAGTCCTTTATTTCTGGGCTGTTTCTTTCTTATTTAGGTAACCACTAAATGTCTGAGGCTCACCCCGCACCCGGCTTGCTCATTAGCAGGGAAAGCCCGAGACAGCATCATGAAGTAGGGCAAAAGATGCAAAAGAGGCTCTTTTCTCCCTGGGGTTTCCATGGTTTATTTCTTCATGGTGTCCAGAAGGCAAAAGAGGAAGATCCTCAATGACAGGGATCTTTCCTAAGGTCAGGAAGAGGCAGGGAGAATTAGCATCCTGCCAATAGGACAAAGCAGAGGAGATAGGATCAGACCACAGGTATTACAGGGGTCACAGGAGTCAAGGGACATACAGAGGTGGCTGCTGCTGGCTGTGCTGCCTACATGGTGCTGAGGGGCAAAAGCAGAGGGTCCCCTGGGTGCAGATGCTGGCATTACCTTCCCTGGAAGGAGTGTGTGTCAGTGGAGGCTTCGCTGGGGAGATAGAGCTGAGCAGTGCAGGAGACAAGAGCACCTAAGGTCACACCTGAGAGTGGTGGCACGGGGGTCCCCAGCACTGCGGGGCTGGTGCCTCTCTGGGCACCCAGCAATCGCTTCCCACAGCCCCGGGGACTCACCTGCGAGGGTGACAGCAGCAGTGATCCCTGCGGAGCCTCTGCTCGGTCCTTGGCCCCTGTGGCCACTGAGAGGCACTGCGGGCCCGTGCATGGCCCGTTCTGTCCCGGGAGGAACACGGCAGGGATGCGCTCCGGGGATTGCAGGGACTCCAGCGGCACCTCGGCTGCCCCTGGCCCCCCGGCACCAGCTCTGCCGAGCTGTGCCCTGCCAGGAGCCCGCAAGGGCTGGGTACAGCCCTGCACAGCTGACGGGCAGTGCTGGGGGATGAAAGTGCTGTGTGAGGGGGCTGAGCAGCAAGGGGGGCTGTGCAGCTGGGTGAGTGGGTGTGTGGCTGCTGGGGTGAGCATGGAGGGTGCTGCAGGGACTCCCACTGTGGGGATTGGGCTTTCTCTGGCTTTCCAGATAAGGGATTCATGTTCTCTGTGGAACCACCTTGCTTGCTGGAATAAGATTTGGTCTCAGGGCAGGTCCTTGGCTACCCCTTTCTCCTCGGAGGAGGAGAGTGCCTTGGCCAGGGCACAGCTCAGAGGGGCTCCCTGTGTTCTCTCTAGGAATGGCTACAAGTTCCTCTACTGCTCGGCCAGGGCTATTGGCATGGCCCACATCACCAAAGGCTACCTCCAATGGGTCAATGAGCAAGGCTGTGGCCTCCCCATGGGCCCCATGCTGCTCTCCCCCAGTAGTCTCATGTCTGCCTTCCACAGGTACTGTCTTTCCCTGCCCTTCCTGTATCCCTGGGGTCAGCATCCCCTTCCCCAGCTGCACCCTGAGGGATGTCCCAGCCTTAAACTGCTCTGCCCTCCTTGGTGCCCAGTGCCTTTTGTGGGGGGCAGCAGGGGAGCTGCCTGACCTTGCTGGGGCTTCACAGCGAAGCTGCTGATGCACAAAACCTCTTCCCCTTCAAATCACTTCCCTGAGCCCCACTAAGGTGTCACTACAGAGGCGGGCAGGACACACAAAAGGCACGGTGTACTTCAGAAGGCTGATATCTGTTCATTACAGACGGGTTTGATGCCTACAGTCGTGGCCAGCTGATGCCACTGTGTCTCTTGTGCTGCAGGGAGGTGATTGAGAAGAAGCCAGAGGTGTTCAAGGTCACCTGCTTGACAGACATCCGAAAACTGTTTGCTACAAAGTGTCCCTTCTACGCTGGCTTTGGGAACAGGCCCAGTGTGAGTGGCTCTGCAGGTGTGCAGGGAGGGCTCAGGCTGGGTGGCAGTGCCTTCCTGCAGCCCTCAAGCTCTGCTGGCCTTCCTTGGGCAGGATGTCTATGCTTACAAGCAAGTGGGGCTGCCAGAGAGCCGCATATTCACCGTGAACCCCAAGGGAGAGCTGATCCAGGAGCTCAGAAAGAACCAAAAGTCAACGTAAGCAAAGTGTTTATTCCTCAGGGTCTTTGGGGCGACCTGGCTTTGATGCAGAGGAGCATCAAACAAACACCCAATGACCGCAGTGTAACTTCCTTCTCACCCCCCAGATATGAGTGGCTGTCGGAGCTGGTGGAGATCTTCTTCCCTCCTGTGGGACAGACGGGGAGCACTGGGCTGGTACAGCCCCTTTGCCTGCTGGAGACCTCCACTGCCTCATACTGACTTGGATGGCTTGTCCTAACCCCATCCTGTGGAGACCTGACCCAGAGCTCTCCTGCATGTTCTTTGCCAGGACTAAATGCTCCAGGTGCACCTCATCCTCCCTGTGTGCTGCTTGTGCATTTTGCACTTGTCATAGAGATCACCACACCACTTAGCACTGAGCAAAATGGGTAAGAGAGAGCTCTGACTCATCAAAACTCCCGTTGCTAAACACAAACTCCTGAAAGCTGGGCATTTGCTGATGGTTGTAGCTCCTCCAAAGCCTGGCTCTTTTTTAAAGATGGTGGTTGTTCACAGTTGTAGTTATTATTTAGCTGTTACTACCTCTGGTATGACCAGTGTTTCAGACACGGCAGCTACTGGCAGTTTGGTAGCTGAAACTGCCCATCAACTGGTAAAGGTTGAGGGAAAATGCTAGGCTTTTGAGTGTTCTGAACTAAAAGCAATAATAAATAGTGCCTTAATCCAGGCTGCCTCTTGTCTGCTCTCGCCCTGTGCATTAGAAGTGGGAGCCAGCCTCCAAGTCCTTTCTAAAATGTGATTGGGCTTATTCTGCTTAAGCATCCTACCAAGTGGGTCCTGGGCGTGATGGGACCAGCTTCTAGAAAACGGCTTTTTTCCTTTTCTTTTTAAAATTTATTTTTAATTTCTATGTTTAGCAATGGTGGGAAAATTAATCAAAAAACAGAAAACAAATTCAGGCTTCTTCTGTATGCACATGGGGCTGAATGGACAGGAGAGCTTGCCAAAGCCAGAGGCCCCTGTGCTGAGGCTCACTCTGGGCTGGCTCCAGCCCCTTGGGGTGGCCGGGAGCAGGGGGTGCCCACAGAGAGCACGGCCTCAGTAGCACCAGGGACAGCCAGGGAAGAGCCCTGGGTGAGGCTGTGCAGGAGCATGCAGGCTCAGCCCTGCTCCCTCATGGGATCCCAAGGGCCAGGGCACACAGGGATTTGCCTCTGTGTTTATCACACATGTCCAAAGCAACTGCACGGAAGGTGTGACCTGTCAATGTGTCCTGGTGTAGGGCAAATTTGGAGAAAACCTCCAAAGGCCCCCACCCAGGAAGCAAACCCGAGCAGCCCCTCCTCCATTCCCCCAACAGGTTCATGAAAGACACTTCCTCAGAGAGAAGTGGAAAGAAACAGAAAATGCAACAGGTCCAGCAGAAAAAAACAAAAAAGAAAAAAAAAGAACAGTACCACGAAGGAAATCCTCTTGCAGCTCAAGAATTTACAGACTCAGGAAGTCTCTCTCCTGGTAGCTGGTAGCTGGTAGCTCAGCTCACTCTGTCAGTCCCTTCAGTGCTGGAAAATGCCACTGCCCAGTCCAGGACCCAGTGCCCACAGGTGCAGGCTCCTGGTGCTTCCCCCCAGTCCCCAGTCCAGAGAAGCTTCAAATAATTCCAGGGAAAAGGAAAAAAATACCGTCCAGGGAACTTCTCTGGTTCAGTTAGTCTCAAACTAACTAAAAGCAAAGGAGAGCTCTCTCCTGCTGCCCACCAGCAGGACACAGTCCAGGAGACAATGTGATGGAACTCCTGTCTCTACCTTTTGCAAACAACTGCCTTTATTCACCACTTTGCCTTCCCCCCTTCACTATCACACCCATCCTTAAAGGTACCAAACTTCTGTCTGGGCTGAACAGACAAATGGGTGTACAATTCAACATCACAAAGTCACATCAGGGCACAGAGGGACCCCTGTGTGCACAAGTAGCCCCAGAGTGGCCCTGCCAACAGCCCCAGGGATCTCCAGCTCAGGGACCCAGACCAGCTGGAACCCACGACCCTGCAAAAGCTCCCTGTGCCCAAAGCAAATGCAAATAAGAGCTGGGGTGTGAAAAATAAACACTGTTAATTTATAGAAGAGCAGAAAAAAAAACTACCCAATGTATTTTCAATGTAAGAATCTTTAGAAGAACAATCCATAAAAGGTATTAACATTGCAAAAACCTATGTTACAATGTATGAAACATACATGTAGAAGAGAATAACAAACTCTAAAATACATTTAAAGATGAAAATGTAACAACGAATTCTGAAACATATATCCAGAAGGGTGGCATCCCTGGCTGGCATCTCCATCGGTCCTGGAAGCAAAGCAGGCGACAGGGTCACTGCAGCCAGGCACAGAGGGCTGTTCCCTGTGCCCCCAGGCTGGCACACGCTGGCACAGCAGGACTCTGCTGCCAGCACTGAGCCTGCCTGGGGCTGGGGGCTGCCCCCAGGCAGTGGCACCCAAAGCATGGCCCAAAGCAAGGCCAGGGCAGGCTGGGGGTGCTGCTTGTGCCACCAGAAGCCAGGGCCACCCCCAGGCACTGTGTCCCTAAGCAGGGCCACCCAGCCCAGCCCCAGCCTGGCAGCAGGGGACCCACTCTGCCTGTGGGCAGGGCATGGCCAGTGCCTGCCTGGGCTTGGTGTCCATCCCAGGACAATGTCCTCCTGCTCACCTTTCTCATCCACTTCCATGTCTTCAACAAAATCCTCCATTTCCACTTCCATCTCTTCCTCCATCTCCTCCATCTCCTCCATTTCCACCTCCATCTCTTCATCCACATCCACTTCCATTTCTTCCTCCATCTCCACCTCCATCTCCTCCTCCACATCCACACGCACATCCACCTGCATCTCTTCCTCTCCATAGTCTTCTACATCTTCTTCAGTGTTTTCCTCCACATCAGTGTTAATGTCCACCTCCATCTCCTCCTCAGTGTCTGTGACAGGCTGCATAGGGAGCAAAACCTGAGTGGTCCCACACCATCCCCCAGAGTCCCTTCCATGGAATGCCACTGTACCTTCCTTGGGACAAAAGTGAGTATGCTGCAGCAGGGATGGATGGCAAGGTGTATATGCTCTCAATTTCCCTGGTGGGTATCACATTTGGGTGCCTCCCCATACCCTTTATTGGTTCTGCAGAGTAAAATAGTGTTTCCTGTTCAGAATCATTCGCAAAGCCCTTGCTGGAGAACAGGGAGCCTGGCCCTTGGCTTGGTTTTCTCTTTGGTTTTCTCCCTGGTGTGAGGGGATGGAAAAGGGGCTTAGGCAGGATGCTCCCCTTGCAGGGTGAGGGCTCCCCTGGCCCATCACAGAGTTCTGAGCATTGGCTTGAGACTCCTTCCTTAGGCTGGAGAAAAAAACAGGTTTTGTTGTCCTAGGGCAGGTTTTGCAGGATGCCCAATGGCAGCAGTGGTTGTTCCTCAGCTGGAGAAGTGTCTCAGCAGCTGGAGGGTCGCTCCAAATCAGCAAAGCCCAGAGCAGTGAGAGTGGATTCTGATGCTGTGAGCACCTGGCAGGGCTGGGCAAGTGGTGGGGGGCCCACATGTCCTCTGTGTGCTCCCACAGCTGATGGCTTGCCCTCCTCTGGCAGGGGAAGGAGCTTTTACTGCCCAGGGCAACATGGTGTGGCTACTGGACTCAGTGATCCCTGTGGCCCTCCCCAGCCTGGAAGCATGTTTAAGGGAGCTCACCCAGATTGTCTGGGGGACAAAAGGTACCCAGATGCATCTGTGCTGGGAGCTGCTGCAGGTTTGTGCTGGTCAGAGCAGAGAGCTGCTCCTTTATGCAACTGGGGGGATCAGGGAGGGAATCCTGGTGCAGAAGAGCAGGGACAGCCTGGTGAGGGTGAACAGGCACTGTGTGAGAGCCAAAGGCTGGCTGGTGTGGAGGGGTTCATGAGCTGCAGTGCTGAGACAAATCTGTTCCTCTGCTATAAAGTGCCAGAGTTGCTGGGTGGAGGCTCTTTACTTTCCTCCTCATCCCAATAATGAAGTCCACTTTGGCTGATCAGCAGAGAGTGCCCATGGTGGGCTCCTAGGGAGAGGTGATTCTGTGTGCAACAGCTCTGTAGGGCAAGGCTGGAGCTGCTCAGGATGTGCATGTTTGCCCCGCCTACCCATTCATGCAAAACCAGTCTCAGCTGACGGCAGGGATGCAGACAACTGCCTGCAGTTCTCATGTTGCGTTCGTTTCCTGTGCAGGATCTACTGGCCCAGCCCCTGTCGGAGCACTTTCTGTCTTGCATGACTCATTCTAGGAAACCCTTTTCTTTACTTCCTCCTTCTGAAGTTGCACAATGCTTAAGTCACACACTGCATTTCCCCAACCACAGCAAGGCTCTGCAGTTTGTATTCCCTGGGAAGGGAAAGGAGGGAGAGCAGCAGCCCCTGACCCCCCAGCCTTACCCAGGTACACAAAGCACCCCAGGAACAGCTTGTGCCCTGCCAAGCAGCCCCAGTCCCTTACCAGGAGATGCAAAGCTTTCAGCCTGATGATGAGCTCCATCCATCCATCCATCCATCCATCCATCCATCCATCCATCCATCCATCCATCCATCCATCCATTTATCCATCCATCCATCATCCATCATCCATCCTTCCATCCATCTATCCATCTATCCATCTGGTATATGAAATAAACTAATCAAGTCAAATTAAAATATTAAAACAGCAATTTTATTTTTGCAACTGAAAATACAGTCTTGAGAAGCCACAGCCAAAAACGACAACAGCGAGCCCGGGTTCAGAGTTGGGTGAACACGCAATGATGACCTAGCCTCTATCACACCAAGTCTCCCTGTGTTCACACTGTCATCTTGGTTGGCCCTGGTTTTATATGGTTTTTCATAGCCTGCAGTCGGAGAGTCCTTTGTTTCTGAGCTGTTTCTTTCTTATTTGGGTAACTGCTAAATGTCTGAGGCTCACCCCGCACCCGGCTTGCTCATTAGCAGGGAAAGCCCGAGACAACATCATGAAGTAGGGCAAAAGATACAAAAGAGGCTCTTTTCTCCCTGGGGGTTCCATGGTTTATTTCTTCATGGTGTCCAGAAGGCAAAAGAGGAAGATCCTCAATGACAGGGATCTTTCCTAAGGTCAGGAAGAGGCAGGGAGAATTAGCATCCTGCCAATAGGACAAAGCAGAGGAGATAGGATCAGACCACAGGTATTACAGGGGTCACAGGAGTCAAGGGACATACAGAGGTGGCTGATGCTGGCTGTGCTGCCTACATGATGCTGAGGGGCAAAAGCAGAGGGTCCCCTGGGTGCAGATGCTGGCATTACCTTCCCTGGAAGGAGTGTGTGTCAGTGGAGGCTTCGCTGGGGAGATAGAGCTGAGCAGTGCAGGAGACAAGAGCACCTAAGGTCACACCTGAGAGTGGTGGCACGGGGGTCCCCAGCACTGCGGGGCTGGTGCCTCTCTGGGCACCCAGCAATCGCTTCCCACAGTCCAGGGGACTCACCTGCGAGGGTGACAGCAGCAGTGATCCCTGCGGAGCCTCTGCTCGGTCCTTGGCCCCTGTGGCCACTGAGAGGCACTGCGGGCCCGTGCATGGCCCGTTCTGTCCCGGGAGGAACACGGCAGGGATGCGCTCCGGGGATTGCAGGGACTCCAGCGGCACCTCGGCTGCCCCTGGCCCCCCGGCACCAGCTCTGCCGAGCTGTGCCCTGCCAGGAGCCCGCAAGGGCTGGGTACAGCCCTGCACAGCTGACGGGCAGTGCTGGGGGATGAAAGTGCTGTGTGAGGGGGCTGAGCAGCAAGGGGGGCTGTGCAGCTGGCTGAGTGGGTGTGTGGCTGCTGGGGTGAGCATGGAGGGTGCTGCAGGGACTCCCACTGTGGGGATTGGGCTTTCTCTGGCTTTCCAGATAAGGGATTCATGTTCTTTGTGGAACCACCTTGCTTGCTGGAATAAGATTTGGTCTCAGGGCAGGTCCTTGGCTACCTCTTTCTCCTCGGAGGAGGAGAGTGCCTTGCCCAGGGCACAGCTCAGAGGGGCTCCCTGTGTTCTCTCTAGGAATGGCTACAAGTTCCTCTACTGCTCGGCCAGGGCTATTGGCATGGCCCACATCACCAAAGGCTACCTCCAATGGGTCAATGAGCAAGGCTGTGGCCTCCCCATGGGCCCCATGCTGCTCTCCCCCAGTAGTCTCATGTCTGCCTTCCACAGGTACTGTCTTTCCCTGCCCTTCCTGTATCCCTGGGGTCAGCATCCCCTTCCCCAGCTGCACCCTGAGGGATGTCCCAGCCTTAAACTGCTCTGCCCTCCTTGGTGCCCAGTGCCTTTTGTGGGGGGCAGCAGGGGAGCTGCCTGACCTTGCTGGGGCTTCACAGCAAAGCTGCTGATGCACAAAACCTCTTCCCCTTCAAATCACTTCCCTGAGCCCCACTAAGGTGTCACTACAGAGGCGGGCAGGACACACAAAAGGCACAGTGTACTTCAGAAGGCTGATATCTGCTCATTACAGACGGGTTTGATGCCTACAGTCGTGGCCAGCTGATGCCACTGTGTCTCTTGTGCTGCAGGGAGGTGATTGAGAAGAAGCCAGAGGTGTTCAAGGTCACCTGCTTGACAGACATCCGAAAACTGTTTGCTACAAAGTGTCCCTTCTACGCTGGCTTTGGGAACAGGCCCAGTGTGAGTGGCTCTGCAGGTGTGCAGGGAGGGCTCAGGCTGGGTGGCAGTGCCTTCCTGCAGCCCTCAAGCTCTGCTGGCCTTCCTTGGGCAGGATGTCTATGCTTACAAGCAAGTGGGGCTGCCAGAGAGCCGCATATTCACCGTGAACCCCAAGGGAGAGCTGATCCAGGAGCTCAGAAAGAACCAAAAGTCAACGTAAGCCAAGTGTTTATTCCTCAGGGTCTTTGGGGTGACCTGGCTTTGATGCAGAGGAGCATCAAACAAACACCCAATGACCCCAGTGTAACTTCCTTCTCATCCCACAGATACGAGCGGCTGTCGGAGCTGGTGGAGATCTTCTTCCCTCCTGTGGGACAGACGGGGAGCACTGGGCTGGTACAGCCCCTTTGCCTACTGGAGACCTCCACTGCCTCATGCTGACTTGGATGGCTTGTCCTAACCCCATCCTGTGGAGACCTGACCCAGAGCTCTCCTGCATGTTCTTTGCCAGGACTAAATGCTCCAGGTGCACCTCATCCTCTCTGTGTGCTGCTTGTGCATTTTGCACTTGTCATAGAGATCACCACACCACTTAGCACTGAGCAAAATGGGTAAGAGAGAGCTCTGACTCATCAAAACTCCCGTTGCTAAACACAAACTCCTGAAAGCTGGGCATTTGCTGATGGTTGTAGCTCCTCCAAAGCCTGGCTCTTTTTTAAAGATGGTGGTTGTTACACAGTTGTAGTTATTATTTAGCTGTTACTACCTCTGGTATGACCAGTGTTTCAGACACGGCAGCTACTGGCAGTTTGGTAGCTGAAACTGCCCATCAACTGGTAAAGGTTGAGGGAAAATGCTAGGCTTTTGAGTGTTCTGAACTAAAAGCAATAATAAATAGTGCCTTAATCCAGGCTGCCTCTTGTCTGCTCTCGCCCTGTGCATTAGAAGTGGGAGCCAGCCTCCAAGTCCTTTCTAAAATGTGATTGGGCTTATTCTGCTTAAGCATCCTACCAAGTGGGTCCTGGGCGTGATGGGACCAGCTTCTAGAAAACGGCTTTTTTCCTTTTCTTTTTAAAATTTATTTTTAATTTCTATGTTTAGCAATGGTGGGAAAATTAATCAAAAACAGAAAACAAATTCAGGCTTCTTCTGTATGCACATGGGGCTGAATGGACAGGAGAGCTTGCCAAAGCCAGAGGCCCCTGTGCTGAGGCTCACTCTGGGCTGGCTCCAGCCCCTTGGGGTGGCCGGGAGCAGGGGGTGCCCACAGAGAGCACGGCCTCAGTAGCACCAGGGACAGCCAGGGAAGAGCCCTGGGTGAGGCTGTGCAGGAGCATGCAGGCTCAGCCCTGCTCCCTCATGGGATCCCAAGGGCCAGGGCACACAGGGATTTGCCTCTATGTTTATCACACATGTCCAAAGCAACTGCACGGAAGGTGTGACCTGTCAATGTGTCCTGGTGTAGGGCAAATTTGGAGAAAACCTCCAAAGGCCCCCACCCAGGAAGCAAACCCGAGCAGCCCCTCCTCCATTCCCCCAACAGGTTCATGAAAGACACTTCCTCAGAGAGAAGTGGAAAGAAACAGAAAATGCAACAGGTCCAGCAGAAAAAAACAAAAAAGAAAAAAAAAGAACAGTACCACGAAGGAAATCCTCTTGCAGCTCAAGAATTTACAGACTCAGGAAGTCTCTCTCCTGGTAGCTGGTAGCTGGTAGCTCAGCTCACTCTGTCAGTCCCTTCAGTGCTGGAAAATGCCACTGCCCAGTCCAGGACCCAGTGCCCACAGGTGCAGGCTCCTGGTGCTTCCCCCCAGTCCCCAGTCCAGAGAAGCTTCAAATAATTCCAGGGAAAAGGAAAAAAATACCGTCCAGGGAACTTCTCTGGTTCAGTTAGTCTCAAACTAACTAAAAGCAAAGGAGAGCTCTCTCCTGCTGCTCACCAGCAGGACAGAGTCCAGGAGATGAAGTGATGGAACTCCTGTCTCTACCTTTTGCAAACAACTGCCTTTATCCACCACTTTGCCTTCCCCCCTTCACTATCACACCCATCCTTAAAGGTACCAAACTTATTTCTGGGCTGAACAGACAAATGGGTGTACAATTCAACATCACAAAGTCACATCAGGGCACAGAGGGACCCCTGTGTGCACAAGTAGCCCCAGAGTGGCCCTGCCAACAGCCCCAGGGACCTCCAGCTCAGGGACCCAGACCAGCTGGAACCCACGACCCTGCAAATGCTCCCTGTGCCCAAAGCAAATGCAAATAAGAGCTGAGGTGTGAAAAATAAACACTGTTAATTTATAGAAGAGCAGAAAAAAAAACTACCCAATGTATTTTCAATGTAAGAATCTTTAGAAGAACAATCCATAAAAGGTATTAACATTGCAAAAACCTATGTTACAATGTATGAAACATACATGTAGAAGAGAATAACAAACTCTAAAATACATTTAAAGATGAAAATGTAACAACGAATTCTGAAACATATATCCAGAAGGGTGGCATCCCTGGCTGGCATCTCCAGCGGTCCTGGAAGCAAAGCAGGCGACAGGGTCACTGCAGCCAGGCACAGAGGGCTGTTCCCTGTGCCCCCAGGCTGGCACACGCTGGCACAGCAGGACTCTGCTGCCAGCACTGAGCCTGCCTGGGGCTGGGGGCTGCCCCCAGGCAGTGGCACCCAAAGCATGGCCCAAAGCAAGGCCAGGGCAGGCTGGGGGTGCTGCTTGTGCCACCAGAAGCCAGGGCCACCCCCAGGCACTGTGTCCCTGAGCAGGGCCACCCAGCCCAGCCCCAGCCTGGCAGCAGGGGACCCACTCTGCCTGTGGGCAGGGCATGGCCAGTGCCTGCCTGGGCTTGGTGTCCATCCCAGGACAATGTCCTCCTGCTCACCTTTCTCATCCACTTCCATGTCTTCAACAAAATCCTCCATTTCCACTTCCATCTCTTCCTCCATCTCCTCCATCTCCTCCATTTCCACCTCCATCTCTTCATCCACATCCACTTCCATTTCTTCCTCCATCTCCACCTCCATCTCCTCCTCCACATCCACATGCACATCCACCTGCATCTCTTCCTCTCCATAGTCTTCTACATCTTCTTCAGTGTTTTCCTCCACATCAGTGTTAATGTCCACCTCCATCTCCTCCTCAGTGTCTGTGACAGGCTGCATAGGGAGCAAAACCTGAGTGGTCCCACACCATCCCCCAGAGTCCCTTCCATGGAATGCCACTGTACCTTCCTTGGGACAAAAGTGAGTATGCTGCAGCAGGGATGGATGGCAAGGTGTATATGCTCTCAATTTCCCTGGTGGGTATCACATTTGGGTGCCTCCCCATACCCTTTATTGGTTCTGCAGAGTAAAATAGCGTTTCCTGTTCAGAATCATTCGCAAAGCCCTTGCTGGAGAACAGGGAGCCTGGCCCTTGGCTTGGTTTTCTCTTTGGTTTTCTCCCTGGTGTGAGGGGATGGAAAAGGGGCTTAGGCAGGATGCTCCCCTTGCAGGGTGAGGGCTCCCCTGGCCCATCACAGAGTTCTGAGCATTGGCTTGAGACTCCTTCCTTAGGCTGGAGAAAAAAACAGGTTTTGTTGTCCTAGGGCAGGTTTTGCAGGATGCCCAAAGGCAGCAGTGGTTGTTCCTCAGCTGGAGAAGTGTCTCAGCAGCTGGAGGGTCGCTCCAAATCAGCAAAGCCCAGAGCAGTGAGAGTGGATTCTGATGCTGTGAGCACCTGGCAGGGCTGGGCAAGTGGTGGGGGGCCCACATGTCCTCTGTGTGCTCCCACAGCTGATGGCTTGCCCTCCTCTGGCAGGGGAAGGAGCTTTTACTGCCCAGGGCAACATGGTGTGGCTACTGGACTCAGTGATCCCTGTGGCCCTCCTCAGCCTGGAAGCATGTTTAAGGGAGCTCACCCAGATTGTCTGGGGGACAAAAGGCACCCAGATGCATCTGTGCTGGGAGCTGCTGCAGGTTTGTGCTGGTCAGAGCAGAGAGCTGCTGCTTTATGCAATTGGGGGGATCAGGGAGGGAATCCTGGTGCAGAAGAGCAGGCACAGCCTGGTGAGGGTGAACAGGCACTGTGTGAGAGCCAAAGGCTGGCTGGTGTGGAGGGGTTCATGAGCTGCAGTGCTGAGACAAATCTGTTCCTCTGCTATAAAGTGCCAGAGTTGCTGGATGGAGGCTCTTTACTTTCCTCCTCATCCCAATAATGAAGTCCACTTTGGCTGATCAGCAGAGAGTGCCCATGGTGGGCTCCTAGGGAGAGGTGATTCTGTGTGCAACAGCTCTGTAGGGCAAGGCTGGAGCTGCTCAGGATGTGCATGTTTGCCCCGCCTACCCATTCATGCAAAACCAGTCTCAGCTGACGGCAGGGATGCAGACAACTGCCTGCAGTTCTCATGTTGTGTTCGTTTCCTGTGCAGGATCTACTGGCCCAGCCCCTGTCGGAGCACTTTCTGTCTTGAATGACTCATTCTAGGAAACCCTTTTCTTTACTTCCTCCTTCTGAAGTTGCACAATGCTTAAGTCACACACTGCATTTCCCCAACCACAGCAAGGCTCTGCAGTTTGTATTCCCTGGGAAGGGAAAGGAGGGAGAGCAGCAGCCCCTGACCCCCCAGCCTTACCCAGGTACACAAAGCACCCCAGGAACAGCTTGTGCCCTGCCAAGCAGCCCCAGTCCCTTACCAGGAGATGCAAAGCTTTCAGCCTGATGATGAGCTCCATCCATCCATCCATCCATCCATCCATCCATCCATCCATCCATCCATCATCCATCATCCATCCTTCCATCCATCTATCCATCTATCCATCTGTTATATGAAATAAACTAATCAAGTCAAATTAAAGTATTAAAACAGCAATTTTATTTTTGCAACTGAAAATACAGTCTTGAGAAGCCACAGCCAAAAACGACAACACTGAGCCCGGGTTCAGAGTTGGGTGAACACGCAATGATGACCTAGCCTCTATCACACCAAGTCTCCCTGTGTTCACACTGTCATCTTGGTTGGCCCTGGTTTTATATGGTTTTTCATAGCCTGCAGTCGGAGAGTCCTTTGTTTCTGAGCTGTTTCTTTCTTATTTGGGTAACTGCTAAATGTCTGAGGCTCACCCCGCACCCGGCTTGCTCATTAGCAGGGAAAGCCCGAGACAACATCATGAAGTAGGGCAAAAGATACAAAAGAGGCTCTTTTCTCCCTGGGGTTTCCATGGTTTATTTCTTCATGGTGTCCAGGAGGCAAAAGAGGAAGATCCTCAATGACAGGGATCTTTCCTAAGGTCAGGAAGAGGCAGGGAGAATTAGCATCCTGCCAATAGGACAAAGCAGAGGAGATAGGATCAGACCACAGGTATTACAGGGGTCACAGGAGTCAAGGGACATACAGAGGTGGCTGATGCTGGCTGTGCTGCCTACATGATGCTGAGGGGCAAAAGCAGAGGGTCCCCTGGGTGCAGATGCTGGCATTACCTTCCCTGGAAGGAGTGTGTGTCAGTGGAGGCTTCGCTGGGGAGATAGAGCTGAGCAGTGCAGGAGACAAGAGCACCTAAGGTCACACCTGAGAGTGGTGGCACGGGGGTCCCCAGCACTGCGGGGCTGGTGCCTCTCTGGGCACCCAGCAATCGCTTCCCACAGCCCCGGGGACTCACCGGCGAGGGTGACAGCAGCAGTGATCCCTGCGGAGCCTCTGCTCGGTCCTTGGCCCCTGTGGCCACTGAGAGGCACTGCGGGCCCGTGCATGGCCCGTTCTGTCCCGGGAGGAACACGGCAGGGATGCGCTCCGGGGATTGCAGGGACTCCAGCGGCACCTCGGCTGCCCCTGGCCCCCCGGCACCAGCTCTGCCGAGCTGTGCCCTGCCAGGAGCCCGCAAGGGCTGGGTACAGCCCTGCACAGCTGACGGGCAGTGCTGGGGGATGAAAGTGCTGTGTGAGGGGGCTGAGCAGCAAGGGGGGCTGTGCAGCTGGCTGAGTGGGTGTGTGGCTGCTGGGGTGAGCATGGAGGCTGCTGCAGGGACTCCCACTGTGGGGATTGGGCTTACTCTGGCTTTCCAGATAAGGGATTCATGTTCTCTGTGGAACCACCTTGCTTGCTGGAATAAGATTTGGTCTTAGGGCAGGTCCTTGGCTACCTCTTTCTCCTCGGAGGAGGAGAGTGCCTTGCCCAGGGCACAGCTCAGAGGGGCTCCCTGTGTTCTCTCTAGGAATGGCTACAAGTTCCTCTACTGCTCGGCCAGGGCTATTGGCATGGCCCACATCACCAAAGGCTACCTCCAATGGGTCAATGAGCAAGGCTGTGGCCTCCCCATGGGCCCCATGCTGCTCTCCCCCAGTAGTCTCATGTCTGCCTTCCACAGGTACTGTCTTTCCCTGCCCTTCCTGTATCCCTGGGGTCAGCATCCCCTTCCCCAGCTGCACCCTGAGGGATGTCCCAGCCTTAAACTGCTCTGCCCTCCTTGGTGCCCAGTGCCTTTTGTGGGAGGCAGCAGGGGAGCTGCCTGACCTTGCTGGGGCTTCACAGCGAAGCTGCTGATGCACAAAACCTCTTCCCCTTCAAATCACTTCCCTGAGCCCCACTAAGGTGTCACTACAGAGGCGGGCAGGACACACAAAAGGCACAGTGTACTTCAGAAGGCTGATATCTGCTCATTACAGACGGGTTTGATGCCTGCAGTCGTGGCCAGCTGATGCCACTGTGTCTCTTGTGCTGCAGGGAGGTGATTGAGAAGAAGCCAGAGGTGTTCAAGGTCACCTGCTTGACAGACATCCGAAAACTGTTTGCTACAAAGTGTCCCTTCTACGCGGGCTTTGGGAACAGGCCCAGTGTGAGTGGCTCTGCAGGTGTGCAGGGAGGGCTCAGGCTGGGTGGCAGTGCCTTCCTGCAGCCCTCAAGCTCTGCTGGCCTTCCTTGGGCAGGATGTCTATGCTTACAAGCAAGTGGGGCTGCCAGAGAGCCGCATATTCACCGTGAACCCCAAGGGAGAGCTGATCCAGGAGCTCAGAAAGAACCAAAAGTCAACGTAAGCAAAGTGTTTATTCCTCAGGGTCTTTGGGGCGACCTGGCTTTGATGCAGAGGAGCATCAAACAAACACCCAATGACCCCAGTGTAACTTCCTTCTCACCCCCCATATATGAGTGGCTGTCGGAGCTGGTGGAGATCTTCTTCCCTCCTGTGGGACAGACGGGGAGCACTGGGCTGGTACAGCCCCTTTGCCTGCTGGAGACCTCCACTGCCTCATACTGACTTGGATGGCTTGTCCTAACCCCATCCTGTGGAGACCTGACCCAGAGCTCTCCTGCATGTTCTTTGCCAGGACTAAATGCTCCAGGTGCACCTCATCCTCCCTGTGTGCTGCTTGTGCATTTTGCACTTGTCATAGAGATCACCACACCACTTAGCACTGAGCAAAATGGGTAAGAGAGAGCTCTGACTCATCAAAAACTCCACTTGCTAAACACAAACTCCTGAAAGCTGGGCATTTGCTGATGGTTGTAGCTCCTCCAAAGCCTGGCTCTTTTTTAAAGATGGTGGTTGTACACAGTTGTAGTTATTATTTAGCTGTTACTACCTCTGGTATGACCAGTGTTTCAGACACGGCAGCTACTGGCAGTTTGGTAGCTGAAACTGCCCATCAACTGGTAAAGGTTGAGGGAAAATGCTAGGCTTTTGAGTGTTCTGAACTAAAAGCAATAATAAATAGTGCCTTAATCCAGGCTGCCTCTTGTCTGCTCTCGCCCTGTGCATTAGAAGTGGGAGCCAGCCTCCAAGTCCTTTCTAAAATGTGATTGGGCTTATTCTGCTTAAGCATCCTACCAAGTGGGTCCTGGGCGTGATGGGACCAGCTTCTAGAAAACGGCTTTTTTCCTTTTCTTTTTAAAATTTATTTTTAATTTCTATGTTTAGCAATGGTGGGAAAATTAATCAAAAACAGAAAACAAATTCAGGCTTCTTCTGTATGCACATGGGGCTGAATGGACAGGAGAGCTTGCCAAAGCCAGAGGCCCCTGTGCTGAGGCTCACTCTGGGCTGGCTCCAGCCCCTTGGGGTGGCCGGGAGCAGGGGGTGCCCACAGAGAGCACGGCCTCAGTAGCACCAGGGACAGCCAGGGAAGAGCCCTGGGTGAGGCTGTGCAGGAGCATGCAGGCTCAGCCCTGCTCCCTCATGGGATCCCAAGGGCCAGGGCACACAGGGATTTGCCTCTGTGTTTATCACACATGTCCAAAGCAACTGCACGGAAGGTGTGACCTGTCAATGTGTCCTGGTGTAGGGCAAATTTGGAGAAAACCCCCAAAGGCCCCCACCCAGGAAGCAAACCCGAGCAGCCCCTCCTCCATTCCCCCAACAGGTTCATGAAAGACACTTCCTCAGAGAGAAGTGGAAAGAAACAGAAAATGCAACAGGTCCAGCAGAAAAAAACAAAAAAGAAAAAAAAAGAACAGTACCACGAAGGAAATCCTCTTGCAGCTCAAGAATTTACAGACTCAGGAAGTCTCTCTCCTGGTAGCTGGTAGCTGGTAGCTCAGCTCACTCTGTCAGTCCCTTCAGTGCTGGAAAATGCCACTGCCCAGTCCAGGACCCAGTGCCCACAGGTGCAGGCTCCTGGTGCTTCCCCCCAGTCCCCAGTCCAGAGAAGCTTCAAATAATTCCAGGGAAAAGGAAAAAAATACCGTCCAGGGAACTTCTCTGGTTCAGTTAGTCTCAAACTAACTAAAAGCAAAGGAGAGCTCTCTCCTGCTGCCCACCAGCAGGACACAGTCCAGGAGACGAAGTGATGGAACTCCTGTCTCTACCTTTTGCAAACAACTGTCTATATCCACCACTTTGCCTTCCCCACTTCACTATCACACCCATCCTTAAAGGTACCAAACTTATTTCTGGGCTGAACAGACAAATGGGTGTACAATTCAACATCACAAAGTCACATCAGGGCACAGAGGGACCCCTGTGTGCACAAGTAGCCCCAGAGTGGCCCTGCCAACAGCCCCAGGGACCTCCAGCTCAGGGACCCAGACCAGCTGGAACCCACGACCCTGCAAATGCTCCCTGTGCCCAAAGCAAATGCAAATAAGAGCTGAGGTGTGAAAAATAAACACTGTTAATTTATAGAAGAGCAGAAAAAAAAACTACCCAATGTATTTTCAATGTAAGAATCTTTAGAAGAACAATCCATAAAAGGTATTAACATTGCAAAAACCTATGTTACAATGTATGAAACATACATGTAGAAGAGAATAACAAACTCTAAAATACATTTAAAGATGAAAATGTAACAACGAATTCTGAAACATATATCCAGAAGGGTGGCATCCCTGGCTGGCATCTCCAGCGGTCCTGGAAGCAAAGCAGGCGACAGGGTCACTGCAGCCAGGCACAGAGGGCTGTTCCCTGTGCCCCCAGGCTGGCACACGCTGGCACAGCAGGACTCTGCTGCCAGCACTGAGCCTGCCTGGGGCTGGGGGCTGCCCCCAGGCAGTGGCACCCAAAGCATGGCCCAAAGCAAGGCCAGGGCAGGCTGGGGGTGCTGCTTGTGCCACCAGAAGCCAGGGCCACCCCCAGGCACTGTGTCCCTGAGCAGGGCCACCCAGCCCAGCCCCAGCCTGGCAGCAGGGGACCCACTCTGCCTGTGGGCAGGGCATGGCCAGTGCCTGCCTGGGCTTGGTGTCCATCCCAGGACAATGTCCTCCTGCTCACCTTTCTCATCCACTTCCATGTCTTCAACAAAATCCTCCATTTCCACTTCCATCTCTTCCTCCATCTCCTCCATCTCCTCCATTTCCACCTCCATCTCTTCATCCACATCCACTTCCATTTCTTCCTCCATCTCCACCTCCATCTCCTCCTCCACATCCACATGCACATCCACCTGCATCTCTTCCTCTCCATAGTCTTCTACATCTTCTTCAGTGTTTTCCTCCACATCAGTGTTAATGTCCACCTCCATCTCCTCCTCAGTGTCTGTGACAGGCTGCATAGGGAGCAAAACCTGAGTGGTCCCACACCATCCCCCAGAGTCCCTTCCATGGAATGCCACTGTACCTTCCTTGGGACAAAAGTGAGTATGCTGCAGCAGGGATGGATGGCAAGGTGTATATGCTCTCAATTTCCCTGGTGGGTATCACATTTGGGTGCCTCCCCATACCCTTTATTGGTTCTGCAGAGTAAAATAGCGTTTCCTGTTCAGAATCATTCGCAAAGCCCTTGCTGGAGAACAGGGAGCCTGGCCCTTGGCTTGGTTTTCTCTTTGGTTTTCTCCCTGGTGTGAGGGGATGGAAAAGGGGCTTAGGCAGGATGCTCCCCTTGCAGGGTGAGGGCTCCCCTGGCCCATCACAGAGTTCTGAGCATTGGCTTGAGACTCCTTCCTTAGGCTGGAGAAAAAAACAGGTTTTGTTGTCCTAGGGCAGGTTTTGCAGGATGCCCAATGGCAGCAGTGGTTGTTCCTCAGCTGGAGAAGTGTCTCAGCAGCTGGAGGGTCGCTCCAAATCAGCAAAGCCCAGAGCAGTGAGAGTGGATTCTGATGCTGTGAGCACCTGGCAGGGCTGGGCAAGTGGTGGGGGGCCCACATGTCCTCTGTGTGCTCCCACAGCTGATGGCTTGCCCTCCTCTGGCAGGGGAAGGAGCTTTTACTGCCCAGGGCAACATGGTGTGGCTACTGGACTCAGTGATCCCTGTGGCCCTCCCCAGCCTGGAAGCATGTTTAAGGGAGCTCACCCAGATTGTCTGGGGAACAAAAGGCACCCAGATGCATCTGTGCTGGGAGCTGCTGCAGGTTTGTGCTGGTCAGAGCAGAGAGCTGCTGCTTTATGCAATTGGGGGGATCAGGGAGGGAATCCTGGTGCAGAAGAGCAGGCACAGCCTGGTGAGGGTGAACAGGCACTGTGTGAGAGCCAAAGGCTGGCTGGTGTGGAGGGGTTCATGAGCTGCAGTGCTGAGACAAATCTGTTCCTCTGCTATAAAGTGCCAGAGTTGCTGGATGGAGGCTCTTTACTTTCCTCCTCATCCCAATAATGAAGTCCACTTTGGCTGATCAGCAGAGAGTGCCCATGGTGGGCTCCTAGGGAGAGCTGATTCTGTGTGCAACAGCTCTGTAGGGCAAGGCTGGAGCTGCTCAGGATGTGCATGTTTGCCCCGCCTACCCATTCATGCAAAACCAGTCTCAGCTGACGGCAGGGATGCAGACAACTGCCTGCAGTTCTCATGTTGTGTTCGTTTCCTGTGCAGGATCTACTGGCCCAGCCCCTGTCGGAGCACTTTCTGTCTTGCATGACTCATTCTAGGAAACCCTTTTCTTTACTTCCTCCTTCTGAAGTTGCACAATGCTTAAGTCACACACTGCATTTCCCCAACCACAGCAAGGCTCTGCAGTTTGTATTCCCTGGGAAGGGAAAGGAGGGAGAGCAGCAGCCCCTGACCCCCCAGCCTTACCCAGGTACACAAAGCACCCCAGGAACAGCTTGTGCCCTGCCAAGCAGCCCCAGTCCCTTACCAGGAGATGCAAAGCTTTCAGCCTGATGATGAGCTCCATCCATCCATCCATCCATCCATCCATCCATCCATCCATCCATCCATCCATCCATCATCCATCATCCATCCTTCCATCCATCTATCCTTCCATCCATCCATCCATCCATCCATCCATCATCCATCCATCATCCATCCATCATCCATCCATCCATCATCCATCCATCCATCCATCCATCCATCCATCCATCCATCATCCATCCATCTATCCATCCATTTATCCATCCATCCATCATCCATCATCCATCCTTCCATCCATCTATCCATCTATCCATCTGTTATATGAAATAAACTAATCAAGTCAAATTAAAATATTAAAACAGCAATTTTATTTTTGCAACTGAAAATACAGTCTTGAGAAGCCACAGCCAAAAACGACAACAGCGAGCCCGGGTTCAGAGTTGGGTGAACACGCAATGATGACCTAGCCTCTATCACACCAAGTCTCCCTGTGTTCACACTGTCATCTTGGTTGGCCCTGGTTTTATATGGTTTTTCATAGCCTGCAGTCGGAGAGTCCTTTGTTTCTGAGCTGTTTCTTTCTTATTTGGGTAACTGCTAAATGTCTGAGGCTCACCCCGCACCCGGCTTGCTCATTAGCAGGGAAAGCCCGAGACAACATCATGAAGTAGGGCAAAAGATACAAAAGAGGCTCTTTTCTCCCTGGGGTTTCCATGGTTTATTTCTTCATGGTGTCCAGAAGGCAAAAGAGGAAGATCCTCAATGACAGGGATCTTTCCTAAGGTCAGGAAGAGGCAGGGAGAATTAGCATCCTGCCAATAGGACAAAGCAGAGGAGATAGGATCAGACCACAGGTATTACAGGGGTCACAGGAGTCAAGGGACATACAGAGGTGGCTGATGCTGGCTGTGCTGCCTACATGATGCTGAGGGGCAAAAGCAGAGGGTCCCCTGGGAGCAGATGCTGGCATTACCTTCCCTGGAAGGAGTGTGTGTCAGTGGAGGCTTCGCTGGGGAGATAGAGCTGAGCAGTGCAGGAGACAAGAGCACCTAAGGTCACACCTGAGAGTGGTGGCACGGGGGTCCCCAGCACTGCGGAGCTCGTGCCTCTCTGGGCACCCAGCAATCGCTTCCCACAGTCCAGGGGACTCACCGGCGAGGGTGACAGCAGCAGTGATCCCTGCGGAGCCTCTGCTCGGTCCTTGGCCCCTGTGGCCACTGAGAGGCACTGCGGGCCCGTGCATGGCCCGTTCTGTCCCGGGAGGAACACGGCAGGGATGCGCTCCGGGGATTGCAGGGACTCCAGCGGCACCTCGGCTGCCCCTGGCCCCCCGGCACCAGCTCTGCCGAGCTGTGCCCTGCCAGGAGCCCGCAAGGGCTGGGTACAGCCCTGCACAGCTGACGGGCAGTGCTGGGGGATGAAAGTGCTGTGTGAGGGGGCTGAGCAGCAAGGGGGGCTGTGCAGCTGGCTGAGTGGGTGTGTGGCTGCTGGGGTGAGCATGGAGGCTGCTGCAGGGACTCCCACTGTGGGGATTGGGCTTACTCTGGCTTTCCAGATAAGGGATTCATGTTCTCTGTGGAACCACCTTGCTTGCTGGAATAAGATTTGGTCTTAGGGCAGGTCCTTGGCTACCTCTTTCTCCTCGGAGGAGGAGAGTGCCTTGCCCAGGGCACAGCTCAGAGGGGCTCCCTGTGTTCTCTCTAGGAATGGCTACAAGTTCCTCTACTGCTCGGCCAGGGCTATTGGCATGGCCCACATCACCAAAGGCTACCTCCAATGGGTCAATGAGCAAGGCTGTGGCCTCCCCATGGGCCCCATGCTGCTCTCCCCCAGTAGTCTCATGTCTGCCTTCCACAGGTACTGTCTTTCCCTGCCCTTCCTGTATCCCCGGGGTCAGCATCCCCTTCCCCAGCTGCACCCTGAGGGATGTCCCAGCCTTAAACTGCTCTGCCCTCCTTGGTGCCCAGTGCCTTTTGTGGGAGGCAGCAGGGGAGCTGCCTGACCTTGCTGGGGCTTCACAGCGAAGCTGCTGATGCACAAAACCTCTTCCCCTTCAAATCACTTCCCTGAGCCCCACTAAGGTGTCACTACAGAGGCGGGCAGGACACACAAAAGGCACGGTGTACTTCAGAAGGCTGATATCTGTTCATTACAGACAGATTTGATGCCTACAGTCGTGGCCAGCTGATGCCACTGTGTCTCTTGTGCTGCAGGGAGGTGATTGAGAAGAAGCCAGAGGTGTTCAAGGTCACCTGCTTGACAGACATCCAAAAACTGTTTGCTACAAAGTGTCCCTTCTACGCGGGCTTTGGGAACAGGCCCAGTGTGAGTGGCTCTGCAGGTGTGCAGGGAGGGCTCAGGCTGGGTGGCAGTGCCTTCCTGCAGCCCTCAAGCTCTGCTGGCCTTCCTTGGGCAGGATGTCTATGCTTACAAGCAAGTGGGGCTGCCAGAGAGCCGCATATTCACCGTGAACCCCAAGGGAGAGCTGATCCAGGAGCTCAGAAAGAACCAAAAGTCAACGTAAGCCAAGTGTTTATTCCTCAGGGTCTTTGGGGTGACCTGGCTTTGATGCAGAGGAGCATCAAACAAACACCCAATGACCGCAGTGTAACTTCCTTCTCACCCCCAGATATGAGCGGCTGTCGGAGCTGGTGGAGATCTTCTTCCCTCCTGTGGGACAGACGGGGAGCACTGGGCTGGTACAGCCCCTTTGCCTACTGGAGACCTCCACTGCCTCAGACTGACTTGGATGGCTTGTCCTAACCCCATCCTGTGGAGACCTGACCCAGAGCTCTCCTGCATGTTCTTTGCCAGGACTAAATGCTCCAGGTGCACCTCATCCTCCCCGTGTGCTGCTTGTGCATTTTGCACTTGTCATAGAGATCACCACACCACTTAGCAGGGAGCAAAACGGGATAAGAGAGAGTTCTGACTCATCAAATCTCCACTTGCAAAACACAAATTCCTGAAAGCCAGATTTTTCGTGGTGGTTGTAGCTCCTCCAAAGCCTGGCTCTTTTTTAAAGGTGGTGGTTGTACACAGTTGTATTTATTATTTAGCTGTTACTACCTCTTGTATGACCAGTGTTTCAGACAGTGCAGCTACCAGCAGTTTGGTAGCTGAAACTGCCCATCAACTTGTAAAAGTTGAGGATAGATTCTGGGGTTTTGAGTGTTCTGAATAACAATAAACAGTGCCTTAATCCAGGCTGCCTCTTGTCGGCTCTAGCCCTGCTCATTAGAAGTGGGAGCCAGCCTCCAAGTCCTTTCTAAAATGTGATTGGGCTTATTCTGCTTAAGCCTCCTACCAAGTGGGTCCTGGGGGTGTTGGGACCAGCTTCTAGAAAACGGCTTTTTTCCTATTTTTTAAAATTCTTAATTACTATGTTTAGCAAAGGTGGCAAATTTAATTAAAAATAGAAAACAAATTCAGGCTTCTTCTGTATGCACATGGGGCTGAATGGACAGGAGAGCTTGCCAAAGCCAGAGGCCCCTGTGCTGAGGCTCACTCTGGGCTGGCTCCAGCCCCTTGGGGTGGCCGGGAGCAGGGGGTGCCCACAGAGAGCACGGCCTCAGTAGCACCAGGGACAGCCAGGGAAGAGCCCTGGGTGAGGCTGTGCAGGAGCATGCAGGCTCAGCCCTGCTCCCTCATGGGATCCCAAGGGCCAGGGCACACAGGGATTTGCCTCTATGTTTATCACACATGTCCAAAGCAACTGCACGGAAGGTGTGACCTGTCAGTGTGTCCTGGTTTAGGGCAAATTTCAGAGAAAACCTCCAAAGGGACACCTGTCCCGGTTTAAAGGGACAGTATTACCAGGAAAAGGAAATTCAGGAACTCTCAGGCAAAAAAGGTATAGGTTGGGAATAACAGTTCTTTACTGATATATTTACTAGACAAACAAAAACGGCATCAGCTATCTGAAAGAGAACAAAAAAACCCAGTGACAGAACAGAACGAAATACTCCTTTTTTTCCAGTCACCGATGCCCCTCCTCGTCCGCGCAGTCGAGGTGGAGCAGGGCAGGCAGCCTCTCAGTCACGGCTGCTGCAGGAGCAGGGGGGCGAGGTGGCAGCTCCGTCCCAGGTGAGAGAAGGGGAAGAACTTGCTCACCGTGGGCGTCCCGTGGGTTCTGGGCGTTGTTTCAGAAGCAGGGAGCTTTTGCGATCCGAGTCCAGCGGGGAAGAAAAACACGGAGGAGAAACAACCTCTCTCCTCCGCCGGCGAGCTGCCAGAGTTCTCCTACTCCGAGTGTCCTCCTACTTGCCGAAAAGCAAAAGCAGGACTCCACCTTTCCCTAATGGAGCCATCGGGCTGGTTCAGCCGTTCCTTTGTCTTCAGCTCTTAACGGCTAATGGGAGAGCCATCCCGGCTAGCTTAACATAATAATGGGAAAAATTTCTAAACCTCGCCAGCCCACAACATCACCCCACAGGATGCAAACCCAAGCAATCCCTTCCAAAACCACTTCAGCGGGGGGAAGTAAGTAAATTCAACGGACCCAGGATTTAAAAAAAAAAAAAAAAAAAAAAAAATTCTCTCTCCTGTGGCTGGTAGGGCAAAGGCCAAGACCAAGCGGCCGCAAGTGCAGGCTCCTGGAGCTTCTCCCCGGTCCCCAGTCCAGAGCAGCTTCAAATAATTGCAGGAAAAAGGAAAAATAACTTTCCCGGGAACTTCTCTGGTTCAGTTAGTCAGAAACTAACTAAAAGCAAAGGAGAGCTCTCTCCCACTGTCCACCAGCAGGACACAGTCCAGGAGACGAAGTGATTGAACTCCTGTCTCTACCATATGCTAACAACTGCCTTTTTCCACCACTTTGCCTTCCCCCCCTTCACTATCACACCCATCGAGGTACCAAACTTATTTCTGAGCTGAACAGACAAATGGGTGTACAGTTCAACATCACAAAGTCACATCAGGGCACAGAGGGACCCCTGTGTGCACAAGTAGCCCCAGAGTGGCCCTGCCAACAGCCCCAGGGACCTCCAGCTCAGGGACCCAGACCAGCTGGAACCCACGACCCTGCAAATGCTCCCTGTGCCCAAAGCAAATGCAAATAAGAGCTGGGGTGTGAAAAATAAACACTGTTAATTTATAGAAGAGCAGAAACAAAAATTACCTAATGTATTTTTAATGTAAGAATCTTTATAAGAACAATCTATAAAAGGTATTGACATTACAAAAACCTATGTAACAATGTATGAAACATACATATAGAAGAGAAAAACAAACTCTAAAATACATTTACAGATGAAAATGTAACAACAAACTCTGAAACATATATCCAGAAGGGTGGCATCCCTGGCTGGCATCTCCATCGGTCCTGGAAGCAAAGCAGGCGACAGGGTCACTGCAGCCAGGCACAGAGGGCTGTTCCCTGTGCCCCCAGGCTGGCACACGCTGGCACAGCAGGACTCTGCTGCCAGCACTGAGCCTGCCTGGGGCTGGGGGCTGCCCCCAGGCAGTGGCACCCAAAGCATGGCCCAAAGCAAGCCCAGGGCAGGCTGGGGATGCTGCTTGTGCCACCAGAACCCAGGGCCACCCCCAGGCACTGTGTCCCTGAGCAGGGCCACCCAGCCCAGCCCCATCGTGGCAGCAGGGGACCCACTCTGCCTGTGGGCAGGGCATGGCCAGTGCCTGCCTGGGCTTGGTGTCCATCCCAGGACAATGTCCTCCTGCTCACCTTTCTCATCCACTTCCATGTCTTCAACATCATCCTCCATTTCCACTTCCATCTCTTCCACCATCTCTTCCTCCACATCCACCTCCATCTCTTCCTCCACCTCCTCCTCCATATCCACATCCACATTCACATCCACCTCCATCTCTTCCTCTCCATCTTCTTCTGCATCTGCTTCAGTGTTTTCCTCCGTATCAATCTTAATGTCCACCTCCATCTCCTCCTCAGTGTCTGTGACAGGCTGTGTAGGGAGCAAAGCCTCACAGTGGGGTCCCTGTCCCACAGCATCCCCCACAGAGCCCCAGCCCACCTCCATGGAATGGCACTGTACCTTCACTGGGACAAAAATGAGCATCCTGCAGGGATGGATAGCACAATGGAAGTACCATCAGATGCATATACACTCTTAGTTTCACATGTGCATTTCAGTCTTAGGGACATTGAAACCAGTGTGTGGTTTGTCAATACACATGTCATCTTCCTGTGGCAGAAAACTCATTTCTCCTACTGGAGCTTTTGTTGTCCCTCCAGGGTCTCTCTTTTCTAGAAAAGTATTTCATGTTCAGCCACTCTAACCCAGCCCTGACTGGAGAACAGGGAGCCTGGCTCTTGGCTTGGTTTTCTCTTTGGTTTTCTCCCTGGTGTGAGGGGATGGGAAAGGGGCTTAGGCAGGATGCTCCCCTTGCAGGGTGAGGGCTCCCCTGGCCCATCACAAAGTATTGAGCATTGGCTTGAGACTCCTTCCTTAGGCTGGAGAAAAAAACAGGTTTTGTTGTTCTAGGGCAGGTTTTGCAGGATGCCCAATGGCAGCAGTGGTTGTTCCTCAGCTGGAGAAGGGTCTCAGCAGCTGGAGGGTCGCTCCAAATCAGCAAAGCCCAGAGCAGTGAGAGTGGATTCTGATGCTGTGAGCACCTGGCAGGGCTGGGCAAGTGGTGGGGGGCCCACATGTCCTCTGTGTGCTCCCACAGCTGATGGCTTGCCCTCCTCTGGCAGGGGAAGGAGCTTTTACTGCCCAGGGGAACATGGTGTGGCTACTGGACTCAGTGATCCCTGTGGCCCTCCCCAGCCTGGAAGCATGTTTAAGGGAGCTCACCCAGATTGTCTGGGGGACAAAAGGTACCCAGATGCATCTGTGCTGGGAGCTGCTGCAGGTTTGTGCTGGTCAGAGCAGAGAGCTGCTCCTTTATGCAATTGGGGGGATCAGGGAGGGAATCATGGTGCAGAAGAGCAGGGACAGCCTGGTGAGGGTGACAGGCACGGTGTGAGAGCCAAAGGCTGGCTGGTGTGGGAGGGTTCATGAACTGCAGTGCTGACACAAATCTGATCCTCTGCTATAAAGTGCCAGAGTTGCTGGATGAAGGCTCTTTACTTTCCTCCTCATGCTAGTAATGAAATGCACATTGACTAATTCCTCAGGCAGAGGTGATTCTGTGTGCACCAGCTCTGTAGGGCAAGGCTGGAGCTGCTCAGGAGTGTGCATGTTTTCCTGCCTGCCCATTCATGGAAAACCAGAGTCTCGGTTGAGGACAGGACTCCAGAGAACTGCCTGCAGTTCTCATGTTGCATTCTGTTACCTGTACAGCACCCATTCCCCCAGCACCTGTTGGAGCAGCCCCCATCCCAGATGGCTCACGCTCTTCTCCATGGAAACCACTTTGTGTCCCTCCTCCCGAAGCTGCATGGCCCCAGTTGCACAATGCTCGAGAAAAATGCTGGTAACTCACAAGGGCAAAGTTCAGCAGCTTGTATTTCCCGCGAAAGCAGCCCTAGCGTGGTTTCTCAGTACGTTTTTCCCATTCCAGGTGATTTTAAATGGTATTTATTGTAGCAGGTTGAATTGAGACTCGTGGAAGGCAAGCGTCCGTGCTACCAGTAGGTACCAGCAGCCGAGGTTTGTTTCATCTTCTCAGCATCTGGGAGTATATCCTGGATTCTCCCACCTTGTCTTTTCCTATTTGTAGCATTTCTTAATTTTGTCTCAACTTTTAGCTTTAGCATTCCAGTCCGAGGTGCAGCAGTGACAGCACGGTATACACAACCCTTTCTGGCACTCCTTTGCCAATACTTCCACTCTGGCTTTCTTCTTTCCCCTTGTTCCATTCTCAAATAACTCCCACCAGTTATGACTATCAATTTTGATTTTTCCTTGTGCTGATAGGGTATCAAGTACCTTAACAGTTTCCTTATGTTCATTTCTTTTACATTGGACACATAAAGTGAATGGGAGATACCCACCATAGGAATGACACCACCACACCTCAGTACAATATGGACACTCTCCTTTTTTTGCTAGTTTTTAGGTACAATAAATTCACGAATACAAGCCGCACTGACTATAAGCCGCATCTCTGGGTGTTGGCAAATATTTCGGTTTTTGTCCATAGATAAGCCGCACCCGAATATAAGCCGCTTTGTCGTTCGCAGCGAGGACCCGTGTGCAATTAGTAACAGAACCGCGGGAGGGCGGGGTTTACTGGCTGAGATAAGGCTGTGCAGGCTCGGCCCGCTAGGGGCCGCTGACAGGGCCAGGTGGTCCAGCACGGTGCTGCAGCTCGGGGCCGGCCGCCGCTGCCACTGGGCTCGGTCACCCCGGGTCGGCGCTGCCCCGCGGTGGCAGGCAGGGACGGAGCTTCCCCCGCTCCTACGGCAGCGGCGGTGGGCGGGGACGGAGCTTTCCCGCGCCCGTGGCGCCGGCGGCGGGCAGGGACGGAGTTTCCCCGCTCCTGCCGCGGCGGCGGCGGGCAGGGACAAAGCACCCCGTCGGCTCCCCGAGCCGTGGCAATGGCTGCGCGGGGCTCCCGTCGGCTCCCCGGGCCGCAGCAATGGCTGCGCGGGCTTCCCCCCACCTCCCTGGGCCGCAGCAATGGCAGCGCGGGGCTCCCGTCGGCTCCCCGAGCCACAGCAATGGCGGCGCGGGCTTCCCCCCCCCCTCCCCGGGCCGCAGCAATGGCGGCGCGGGCTTCCCCCCCCTCCCCGGGCCGCGGTAGGGGCGGCCCGGGTCCCCCCTCTCCTCCCCGGGCCGCGGTAGGGGCGGCCCGGGTCCCCCCTCTCCTCCCCGGGCCGCGGCAATGGCGGCGCCGGGCCCCCCCCGTCTCTCCCCTGGGCTGTGGCAGAGGAGGAAAGAGAGCTCTCCCGCCTCTCTCCCCGCCCCCCGTGCTGCCTGCAGGGAGCCAGGCTCCACCCGCGGTGCAACAGAGTAGCGATTTGTAACAATCGCAAAATGCCGACTTTGCAGCTGCTCGGCTCAGCACTCTGGCAGGCACTTCTGAGGTTGTATTAGCCGCTCCTGATTATTAGCCGCATTTCCGGTTTAGGAGCAAAATCTTAGTCAAATTGGTGCGGCTTGTATTCGTGAAATTACTGTATATTGTATTTGGCACATTTCAACTGTATATTTTTACTGTTTCTTAGGTATTTCCCATTCAACAGGCACTAGAAGTTCTCATTTACAAAGCAAAGTTATTATATAAGTCCCAGGTTAAGGCCAGAATATGAGAACTTTCTGACCAAAACAGTATTGAAGTCTTTTTTTCCTCAGATGCAAAAACTCAAAATCAGCTACTAGTGTTCTTTTTGGTACACAAAACAGGCAGGTTGCCTAAGCACTGAGGCCTAAGACATTTGAAATAGTAATTAAATACACGTGAAACAATACTAAAAATGAAAACTTAACAGCACTAATTGTTTAGAATTTTAACTACCATACAAAAGCTGCTGAAGTGACTTGCTTTTAAACTAGCCATTACAATTTATGTGAGAGGTGTGTCATGCTAATACAATGTTTTCTGTTTTTATCTTTCACTCTGCTAGAAGCAAGACACTTTAGAGACCTTTCTTAGTTTCAACTGCTTTTTCTTCAATTCTTCTTATAACTGTTTTATGCAGCCTCACTTGGGGCAGCTGCTGCTAACTTCTGCTTCTGCATTGTCTTGTTTATTGCATTAATTTGGTTTCAGGACTGCTGTGTCTGTGGTCAAAAGGACAAGAAAAAGGATCGTCCCAGTGAGGGGAGAGAGAAACTTCTCTCCTGGTTTTTATGAGAACTTGAACTCCCGGTTGGATTTTGTGTATGGCAAATTCTAAAGAAACATTTTGTGTGACAATTTTCTGTTTTCTAAGTTCTTGTAAATTTTTATTTATGGTTATTAGGTATGGTTGTATCTGTTGATCTTCTATTTTTGGATGTCCCACGGGCATGCCATGATCATAGGCTACACCATACAATATTTTAAAAGGAGATATCCCTGTCTTAGAGTGAGGTGTAGTCTTGATATTTAATAATGCTAAGGGGAGGCATTTTGGCCTGGACATTTTAGTCTCCATCATTAATTTTGATAACTGAGCTTTCAATGTCTGATTTCATCCTTTTAACTTGTCTAGAACTCTGGGGATGCCATAGCATATGGTATTCTCACTGAATTCTTAGAGCCTCAGCTGCTGTTTAATAATCTTTGGTCTGAGTCTATATAATTGATTATACCACACTGGGAAATGATTTCTTCCAGAAGAAACTTTGATACTGTCTGGACTGTAGCCCTCGAGCTTGGATAAGTTTTTACCCAACGAGTTAATTTGTTTAATAGTACCAGCAAACATTTATACCTCCCAACCTTTGGTAGTTCAGTGAAATCCACTTGGATTCTTTCAAATGGACGATAGGCTATAGGGGACTACCCCAGATTACCTGTCATGTCCTGGTTTTGTTAACGTTTTTGCATATCAGGCACTCCTGTACTTCTTGTTTAGCTAATTCATAAATCCCTTTACACCTGAAGAATCTCAGGAACTGTTCTGTCAGAGCCTGGGATCCCCAATGAGTTTGCAAACGCAGTCTTCTTAGCATTTTCTTGGTATAGTCCTTAGATACTAACTTCCTCCTATCTGGTAATCTTTACTTACTTTCTCCTAATGTTCTTCCTGTCTTCTTGTATTCTTTAATTTTTTTCAGGGAAGGACAAGGGGTTTTTTTTTCCGAGTCCCACTTTCTCCAAATTTTGGGGTACTTAGTAGCGCTGCACTTTTGGTTTCCTTATCTGCTAAATTGTTCTTCTGAATCTGAAATTGTATTTCTGTTTGATGCCCTTTTACATGTACGACTGAGATTGCTTCTGGCTCTCAGATAGCTTCTAAGATTTGCTTTATTAGTTTTCTATGAACTAATTGCGATCCTCAAGTATTTATTAGCCCCCTTTTTTTTTTCCAATTTTCTCAAAAGTGTGGACCACTCCAAAGGCATATTTTGAATCTGTGAAAATCGCTCTTCTTTTTTCTTCTAATTTTTTTTAATGCCTGCAAAACAGCATACAACTCACATGCTTGAGCCGACCAGCTTGCACTGAGGGGTCTTGATTTTACTACTTCCCCTGGTTTTTTATCTATGATTGCATATTTCGACTTTCTCTTCACCCCTATTACCCTTGCTGACCTATTTACAAACTATTCCCCTACCCCCCCACCCCCACACACAACCCCCCCGTTTTTTTTCCTTTAAATCTGTTCTGATTTTTTTCTGCAATTCTACTATTTCAGCACACTCATGGGTTGGTCCCTCCGATGCTTCCCCGTACAGAAATTGTTTTGGATTTATTCCGGTGGTTGGTTGTAGTTCTAAGTAATGTGAGTGTATTAGTATAGCTTCATATTTCAACAGTCTAGCATCTGTAAGCTACTTATCTGATTTGGTTCTAGTATACGCCTCACATTGTGAGGAGTTTACACCATCAGTGAGGATGCAAATGTTACTTTCTTTGCTTCTTCTACCAACAATGCTACTGCTACAATTGCTTGCAGGCAAGTGGGCCAACCCTTGCTTTCTGGTTCTAGAAGTTTTGATAGATACTTTACTGGCTGCTTGGCTCTTGCCCAATCCTCTGTTAAGACTTTGTCGGCAGTGTGGCTGCTAACATCCACGAATAACTGAAATGGCTTTTTTACATCTGGGAGGTTTAACATAGGAGCGGTCATGAAGGTTTCTTTCACCACTTTGAAACCTCCTCATCTTGTTCTGGCCATTTTACCTTATCACTAGGCAGTTTTTCGTATAGAAATTTTACCTTCTTACTGTGTTTCTCAATCCACTGTCTAAAATGTGATTGAGCTTATTCTGCTTAAGCATCATACCAAGTGGGTCCTGGGCGTGATGGACCAGCTTCTAGAAAATGGCTTTTTTCCTTTTTTTAAAAAATTCTTAATTACTATGTTTAGCAATGGTGGCAAAATTAATTAAAAACAGAAAACAAATTCAGGCTTCTTCTGTATGCACATGGGGCTGAATGGACAGGAGAGCTTGCCAAAGCCAGAGGCCCCTGTGCTGAGGCTCACTCTGGGCTGGCTCCAGCCCCTTGGGGTGGCCGGGAGCAGGGGGTGCCCACAGAGAGCACGGCCTCAGTAGCACCAGGGACAGCCAGGGAAGAGCCCTGGGTGAGGCTGTGCAGGAGCATGCAGGCTCAGCCCTGCTCCCTCATGGGATCCCAAGGGCCAGGGCACACAGGGATTTCCCTCTGTGTTTATCACACGTGTCCAAAGCAACTGCACGGAAGGTGTGACCTGTCAGTGTGTCCTGGTTTAGGGCAAATTTCAGAGAAAACCTCCAAAGGGACACCTGTCCCGGTTTAAAGGGACAGTATTACCAGGAAAAGGAAATTCAGGAACTCTCAGGCAAAAAAGGTATAGGTTGGGAATAACAGTTCTTTACTGATATATTTACTAGACAAACAAAAACAGCATCAGCTATCTGAAAGAGAACAAAAAAACCCAGTGACAGAACAGAACGAAATACTCGTTTTTTTCCAGTCACCTATTCCCCTCTTCGTCCGCGCAGTCGAGATGGAGCAGGGCAGGCAGCCTCTCAGTCGCGGCTGCTGCAGGAGCAGGGGGGCGAGGTGGCAGCTCCGTCCCAGGTGAGAGAAGGGGAAGAACTTGCTCACCGTGGGCGTCCCGTGGGTTCTCGGCGTTGTTTCAGAAGCAGGGAGCTTTTGCTGTCCGAGTCCAGCGGGGAAGAAAAACACGGAGGAGAAACAACCTCTCTCCTCCGCCGGCGAGCTGCCAGAGTTCTCCTACTCCGAGTGTCCTCCTACTTGCCGAAAAGCAAAAGCAGGACTCCACCTTTCCCTAATGGAGCCATCGGGCTGGTTCAGCCGTTCCTTTGTCTTCAGCTCTTAACGGCTAATGGGAGAGCCATCCCGGCTAGCTTAACATAATAATGGGAAAAACTTCTAAACCTCGCCAGCCCACAACATCACCCCACAGGATGCAAACCCAAGCAATCCCTTCCAAAACCACTTCAGCGGGGGGAAGTAAGTAAATTCAACGGACCCAGGACTAAAAAAAAAAAAAAAAAAAAAAGTCTCTCTCCTGTGGCTGGTAGGGCAAAGGCCAAGACCAAGTGGCCGCAAGTGCAGGCTCCTGGAGCTTCTCCCCGGTCCCCAGTCCAGAGCAGTTTCATATAATTCCAGGAAAAAGGAAAAATAACTTTCCAGGGAACTTCTTTGGTCCAGTTAGTCAGAAACTAACTAAAAGCAAAGGAGAGCTCTCTCCTGCTGCCCACCAGCAGGACACAGTCCAGGAGACGAAGTGATGGAACTCCTGTCTCTACCTTTTGCAAACAACTGCCTTTATTCACCACTTTGCCTTCCCCCCTTCACTATCACACCCATCCTTAAAGGTACCAAACTTATTTCTGAGCTGAACAGACAAATGGGTGTACAGTTCAACATCACAAAGTCACATCAGGACACAGAGGGACCCCTGTGTGCACAAGTAGCCCCAGAGTGGCCCTGCCAACAGCCCCAGGGATCTCCAGACCCAGGGATCCAGACCAGCTGGAACCCACGAGCCTGCAAATGCTCCCTGTGCCCAAAGCAAATGCAAATAAGAGCTGGGGTGTGAAAAATAAACACTGTTAATTTATAGAAGAGCAGAAAAAAAAACTACCTCATGTATTTTTAATGTAAGAATCTTTAGAAGAACAATCTATAAAAGGTATTAACATTACAAAAACCTATGTAACAATGAATGAAACATACATGTAGAAGAGAATAACAAACTCTAAAATACATTTGAAGATGAAAATGTAACAACGAACTCTGAAACATATATCCAGAAGGGTGGCATCCCTGGCTGGCATCTCCATCGGTCCTGGAAGCAAAGCAGGCGACAGGGTCACTGCAGCCAGGCACAGAGGGCTGTTCCCTGTGCCCCCAGGCTGGCACACGCTGGCACAGCAGGACTCTGCTGCCAGCACTGAGCCTGCCTGGGGCTGGGGGCTGCCCCCAGGCAGTGGCACCCAAAGCATGGCCCAAAGCAAGGCCAGGGCAGGCTGGGGGTGCTGCTTGTGCCACCAGAAGCCAGGGCCACCCCCAGGCACTGTGTCCCTGAGCAGGGCCACCCAGCCCAGCCCCAGCGTGGCAGCAGGGGACCCACTCTGCCTGTGGGCAGGGCATGGCCAGTGCCTGCCTGGGCTTGGTGTCCATCCCAGGACAATGTCCTCCTGCTCACCTTTCTCATCCACTTCCATGTCTTCAACATCATCCTCCATTTCCACTTCCATCTTTTCCTCCATCTCCTCCGTTTCCACCTCCATTTCTTCCTCCATCTCCTCCTCCATATCCACATCCACACGCACATCCACCTGCATCTCTTCCTCTCCATCGTCTTCTGCATCTGCTTCAGCGTTTTCCTCCATATCAGTCTTAATGTCCACCTCCATCTCCTCCTCAGTGTCTGTGACAGGCTGCATAGGGAGAAAAACCTCAGAGTGGGGTCCCTGTCCCATAAATCCCCAACAGAGCCCCAGCCCACCTCCATGGAATGGCACTGTACCTTCATTGAGAGAAAAATGAGCATCCTGCAGGGATGGATGACAAGATGTATATGCTGTCACTTTCCCTGATAGGCATCACTTTTGGGTGTCTCCCCACACACTTTTTGTGGTTTTGAAGAAAAAATATGCGCTTCCTCCTCAGACATGTTACCAAAACTAGTGCTGGAAAATGACCCTGATCTCAATTTTCTATATTTTTGTCTGTGTTGTGTGGGGATGGAAAAGGGGCTTAGGCAGGATGCTCCCCTTGCAGGGTGAGGGCTCCCCTGGCCCATCACAGAGTTCTGAGCATTGGCTTGAGACTCCTTCCTTAGGCTGGAGAAAAAAACAGGTTTTGTTGTCCAGGGGCAGGTTTTGCAGGATGCCCAAAGGCAGCAGTGGTTGTTCCTCAGCTGGAGAAGTGTCTCAGCAGCTGGAGGGTCGCTCCAAATCAGCAAAGCCCAGAGCAGTGAGAGTGGATTCTGATGCTGTGAGCACCTGGCAGGGCTGGGCAAGTGGTGGGGGGCCCACATGTCCTCTGTGTGCTCCCACAGCTGATGGCTTGCCCTCCTCTGGCAGGGGAAGGAGCTTTTACTGCCCAGGGGAACATGGTGTGGCTACTGGACTCAGTGATCCCTGTGGTCCTCCCCAGCCTGGAAGCATGTTTAAGGGAGCTCACCCAGATTGTCTGGGGGACAAAAGGCACCCAGATGCATCTGTGCTGGGAGCTGCTGCAGGTTTGTGCTGGTCAGAGCGGAGAGCTGCTCCTTTATGCAATTGGGGGGATCAGGGAGGGAATCCTGGTGCAGAAGAGCAGGGACAGCCTGGTGAGAGTGACAGGCACTGCATGAGAGCCAAAGGCTGGCTGGTGTGGAGGGGTTCATGAGCTGCACTGCTGAGACAAATCTGTTCCTCTGCTATAAAGTGCCAGAGTTGCTGGATGGAGGCTCTTTACTTTCCTCCTCATCCTAATAACGAAGTCCACATTGGCTGATCAGCAGAGAGTGCCCATGGTGGGCTCCTAGGGAGAGGTGATTCTGTGTGCAACAGCTCTGTAGGGCAAGGCTGGAGCTGCTCAGGAGTGTGCACGTTTTCCCTGCCTGCCCATTCATGTAAAACCAGAATCCCGGCTGAGGACAGGTCTCTAGAGGACTGCCTGCAGTTGTCATGTTGCATTCTTTTGCTTCTCTTCAGCACATGTAGCTCCAGCAACTCTCGGAGCAAGCCCATCCTGCATGACTCTCATGCTCAGAAGCACTTTTGTGACCCTCCTTCGGAAGCTGCATTGCAGTTGCGCAATAGTTGATGCACATGCTTTTTCTTATCCTTTTGACCACAGACACAGCAGTCCTGAAACCAAATTAATGCAATAAACAAGACAATGCTGAGGCAGAAGTTAGCAGCAGCTGCCCCAAGTGAGGCTGCATAAAACAGTTATAAGAAGAATTGAAGAAAAAGCAGTTGAAACTAAGAAAGGTCTCTAAAGTGTCTTGCTTCTAGCAGAGTGAAAGATAAAAACAGAAAACATTGTATTAGCATGACACACCTCTCACATAAATTGTAATGGCTAGTTTAAAAGCAAGTCACTTCAGCAGCTTTTGTATGGTAGTTAAAATTCTAAACAATTTAGTGCTGTTAAGTTTTCATTTTTAGCATTGTTTCACGTGTATTTAATTACTATTTCAAATGTCTTAGGCCTCAGTGCTTAGGCAGCCTGCCTGTTTTGTGTACCAAAAAGAACACTAGCAGCTGATTTTGAGCTTTTGCATCTGAGGGAAAAAATACTTCAGGACTGTTTTGGTCAGAAAATTCTCATATTCTGGCCTTAACCTGTGGCTTATACAATAACTTTGCTTTTTGTTGTAGTATACTCCTCACATTATGAGGAATATACATCATCAGTGAGGATGCAAATGTTACTTTCTTTGCTTCTTCTACCAACAATGCTACGGCTACAATTGCTTGCAGGCAAGTGGGCCAACCCTTCCTTTCTGGGTCTACAAGTTTTGATACATATTTTACTGGCTGCTTGGCTCTTGCCCAATCCTCTGTTAAGACTTTGTCGGCAGTGTGGTTGATAACATCAATGAATAACTGAAATGGCTTTTTTACATCTGGGAGGTTTAACACAGGAGTGGTCATGAAGGTTTCTTTCACCACTTTGAAACCTCCTCATCTTGTTCTGTCCATTTTACCTTATCACTAGTCTGTTTTTCGTATAGAAATTTTACCTTCTTACTGTGTTTCTTAATCCACTGTTTAAATGTGATTGGGCTTATTCTGCTTAAGCATCATACCAAGTGGGTCCTGGGGGTGATGGGACCAGCTTCTAGAAAATGACTTTTTCCCTTTTTTTTTAAATTCTTAATTACTATGTTTAGCAAAGGTGACAAAATTAATTAAAAACAGAAAACAAATTCAGGCTTCTTCTGTATGCACATGGGGCTGAATGGACAGGAGAGCTTGCCAAAGCCAGAGGCCCCTGTGCTGAGGCTCACTCTGGGCTGGCTCCAGCCCCTTGGGGTGGCCGGGAGCAGGGGGTGCCCACAGAGAGCACGGCCTCAGTAGCACCAGGGACAGCCAGGGAAGAGCCCTGGGTGAGGCTGTGCAGGAGCATGCAGGCTCAGCCCTGCTCCCTCATGGGATCCCAAGGGCCAGGGCACACAGGGATTTGCCTCTGTGTTTATCACACATGCCCAAAGGAAATGCAAGGAAGGTGTGACCTGTCAATGTGTCCTGGTTTAGGGCAAATTTGGGAGAAAACCTCCAAAGGGCCACCCCAGGAAGCAAACCCAAGCAGCCCCTTCACCAACCCCCCAACAGGTTCAGAAAGAAATTTCCTCAGAGAGACGTGGGAAAAGATACTGTTTATTCAACAGGCCCAGCATTTAAAAAAAAAAAAAAAAAAAAAAGGAACAAAACCAAAACCTCTTGCTGCTCAGAAGAGTTTACAAACTCACAAACTCAGAAAGTCTCTCTCCTGTGGCTGCCAGCTTGGCTCACTCTGTCAGTCCCTCCAGTGCTGGAAAATGCCACTGACCAGGCCAGGACCCAGTGCCCACAGGTGCAGGCTCCTGGTGCTTTCTCCCTGGGTCCCCAGTCCAGAGAAGTTTCAAATAATTCCAGGAAATAGGAAAAATCATTTTCCAGGGAACTTCTCTGGTTCAGTTAGTCAGAAACTAACTAAAAGCAAAGGAGAGCTCTCTCCCACTGTCCACCAGCAGGACACAGTCCACGAAACGAAGCAATGGAACTGCTGTCTCTACATTTTGCAAAAAACCGCCTTTTTTCACCACTTTGCCTTCCCCCCCTTCACTATCACACCCATCCTTAGAGGTACCAATCTTCTTTCTGGGCTGAACAGACAAATGGGTGTACAATTCAACATCACAAAGTCACATCAGGGCACAGAGGGACCCCTGTGTGCACAAGTAGCCCCAGAGTGGCCCTGCCAACAGCCCCAGGGATCTCCAGACCCAGGGATCCAGACCAGCTGGAACCCACGAGCCTGCAAATGCTCCCTGTGCCCAAAGCAAATGCAAATAAGAGCTGAGGTGTGAAAAATAAAGATTGTTAATTTATAGAAGAGCAGAAACAAAAACTACTTAATGTATTTTCAATGTAAGAATCTTTAGAAGAACAATCCATAAAAGGTATTAACATTGCAAAAACCTATGTAACAATGCATGAAACATACATGTAGAAGAGAATAACAAACTCTAAAATACATTTGAAGATGAAAATGTAACAACAAACTCTGAAACATATATCCAGAATGGTGGCATCCCTGGCTGGCATCTCCATCGGTCCTGGAAGCAAAGCAGGCGACAGGGTCACTGCAGCCAGGCACAGAGGGCTGTTCCCTGTGCCCCCAGGCTGGCACACGCTGGCACAGCAGGACTCTGCTGCCAGCACTGAGCCTGCCTGGGGCTGGGGGCTGCCCCCAGGCAGTGGCACCCAAAGCATGGCCCAAAGCAAGGCCAGGGCAGGCTGGGGGTGCTGCTTGTGCCACCAGAAGCCAGGGCCACCCCCAGGCACTGTGTCCCTGAGCAGGGCCACCCAGCCCAGCCCCAGCCTGGCAGCAGGGGACCCACTCTGCCTGTGGGCAGGGCATGGCCAGTGCCTGCCTGGGCTTGGTGTCCATCCCAGGACAATGTCCTCCTGCTCATCTTTCTCATCCACTTCCATGTCTTCAACATCATCCTCCATTTCCACTTCCATCTCTTCCTCCATCTCCTGCACATCCACCTCCATCTCTTCCTCCATTACCTCCTCCATATCCAAATCTACATTTACATCCACCTCCGTCTCTTCCTCTCCATAGTGTTCAACATCTGCTTCAGTGTTTTCCTCCACATCAGTGTTAATGTCCACCTCCATCTCCTCCTCAGTGTCTGTGACAGGCTGCATAGGGAGCAAAACCTCACAGTGGGGTCCCTGTCCCACAGCATCCCCCACAGAGCCCCAGCCCACCTCCATGGAATGGCACTGTACCTTCACTGGGACAAACGTCAGCATGCTGCAGGGATGGATGGCAAGATGCAGGCAGCAGGGAGATATCCTGACTGAGCTGTGTCCAGCTCAATAGCACACACCTCTCTTTTAAGAACTTGGTGATTTCTATAACTATTTCCCACTGAATTCGGCTTTTTTTTTCAGACACTTTTCCTTTAACAAATGTTCAGCTGAACTCTTCTACTGCTTGGAAAGGATCCATCACTTAGTCTTAACTTACCTATTCTCGCCAGACCAGGCTGCTCAGAGTCCTGTCCTCTCTGCCCTTGGCTGTTCCCAGGGAAGGGACATCCACAGCCTCTGTGCCCAGCCTGTGCCTGTGCCTCACCCCCTCAGTGTAAAATACCAATTTCCTTAGATACAACCCAAATCAACCTCCTGCAGCTGAAATCCATCCCCCCTTCTCCTCCCACCACAGACCCTGTTGAACGCTGTCCCCATCTTTCCTATGGGACCCTTCAAATCCTGCCCAGTTGCACTGAGGCCTCCCCATGGCTCTCTCTTCTCCAGGCTGAGCATCTCCAGTTGTCTCTTCATGGGAGATTCTAAAGTGAAACAAAGGCACAAGCACTGCTGGGCTCCTTCCTCCAGTCACCTTCTCCTTCCCTGACCCCTTGTGTGTGAGTGTAAGTCATGTCCTTGTCTGCCACTTCTGGAAGCCACATAAGGCATTTTGATCCTGGAAACCTCAGCAAGAAATACTTTATTTTTTTCCTTTCCAGTACAATCAGTTTTTCAGCTTTTAAAATCTGAACAAATAGACATAGTTTTAAAAACAACAGAACACATTCTTTTAACAGGATCAGTTATCAACTGCCTCAGAAAGCTGCCCATGCAAGGACAACCTCATGGGCACCATTTCCTTACTTTGCAAGCAATTTTTTTTAAATTCCCAGTTTTATACAAAGTTCCTTTCACTTTTTAACATGAAGAGCTGAGAACTGAAATAATGAATAATGTCCATAGTTTCAAGTGACTAGTCAGGAATAGTCCAAACATAGCACCATTTTCCAGAAGGTCAGACTTCTTCCTTGTCGTAGTTTTATTACAGTCAGTCCTGGCTCCCTCTTTTCTGGGGAGGCCATTCCTGTTCAGCCACTCTAACCCAGCTGGAGAACAGGGAGCCTGGCCCTTGGCTTGGTTTTCTCTTTGGTTTTCTCCCTGGTGTGAGGGGATGGGAAAGGGGCTTAGGCAGGATGCTCCCCTTGCAGGGTGAGGGCTCCCCTGGCCCATCACAGAGTTCTGAGCATTGGCTTGAGACTCCTTCCTTAGGCTGGAGAAAAAAACAGGTTTTGTTGTCCAGGGGCAGGTTTTGCAGGATGCCCAAAGGCAGCAGTGGTTGTTCCTCAGCTGGAGAAGTGTCTCAGCAGCTGGAGGGTCGCTCCAAATCAGCAAAGCCCAGAGCAGTGAGAGTGGATTCTGATGCTGTGAGCACCTGGCAGGGCTGGGCAAGTGGTGGGGGGCCCACATGTCCTCTGTGTGCTCCCACAGCTGATGGCTTGCCCTCCTCTGGCAGGGGAAGGAGCTTTTACTGCCCAGGGGAACATGGTGTGGCTACTGGACTCAGTGATCCCTGTGGTCCTCCCCAGCCTGGAAGCATGTTTAAGGGAGCTCACCCAGATTGTCTGGGGGACAGAAGGCACCCAGATGCATCAGTGCTGGGAGCTGCTAGATTTGTCCTGGTCAGAGCAGAGAGCTGCTCCTTTATGCAATTGGGGGGATCAGGGAGGGAATCCTGGTGCAGAAGAGCAGGGACAGCCTGGTGAGGGTGACAGGCACTGTGTGAGAGCCAAAGGCTGGCTGGTGTGGGAGGGTTCATGAGCTGCACTGCTGAGACAAATCTGTTCCTCTGCTATAAAGTGCCAGAGTTGCTGGATTAAGGCTCTTTACTTTCCTCCTCATGCTAGTAATGAAATGCACATTGACTAATTCCTCAGGCAGAGGTGATTCTGTGTGCACCAGCTCTGTAGGGCAAGGCTGGAGCTGCTCAGGAGTGTGCATGTTTTCCTGCCTGCCCATTCATGGAAAACCAGAGTCTCGGTTGAGGACAGGTCTCCAGAGAACTGCCTGCAGTCCTCATGTTGCATTCTGTTACCTGTGCAGCACCCATTGCCCCAGCACCCCTCGGAGCAGCCCCCATCCCACATGGCTCACGCTCTTCTCCATGGAAACCACTTTGTGTCCCTCCTTCTGAAGCTGCACGGCCCCAGTTGTGCGATGCTTGAGGCCCATGCTATTTCCCCAGCCAGGGCAAGGTTTGGCAGCTTGTATTTCCCGTGAAAGCAGCCCCAGCATGTTTGGCTAGTCATTAGGTTTTTCCCATTCCAGGTGATTTTAAATGGTATTTACTATAGCAGGCTGAATTGAGACTCGTGGAAGGCAAGCGTCCGTGCCTCCCTCAAGGCCTACGGGGTTGCTACCAGTAGGTACCAGCAGCCGAGGTTTGTTTCATCTTCTCAGCAGCAGGGAGTGTATCCTGGGGTCTCCCACCTTGTCTTTTTCTTTTTGTAGCATTTCTCAATTTTGTCTCAACTTTTAGCTTTAGCATTCCAGTCCGAGGTGCAGCAGTGACAGCACGGTATACACAACCCTTTCTGGCACTCCTTTGCCAGTACTTCCACTCTGGCTTTCTTCTTTCCCCTTGTTCCATTCTCAAATAACTCCCACCAGTTATGATTATCAATTTTGACTTTTCCTTGTGCTGATAGGGTATTAAGTACCTTAACAGTTTCCTTATGTTCATTTCTTTTACATTGGACACATAAAGTGAATGGGAGATACCCACCATAGGAATGACACCACCACAACTCAGTACAATATGGACACTCTCCTTTTTTTGCTAGTTTTTAGGTATATTGTATTTGGCACTTTTCAGCTGTAGATTTTTACTGTTTCTGAGGTATTTCCCATTCAACAGGCACTAGAAGTTCTCATTTACAAAGCAAAGTTATTATATAAGTCACAGGTTAAGGCCAGAATATGAGAACTTTCTGACCCAAACAGTCTTGAAGTATTTTTTCCCTCAGATGCAAAAGCTCAAAATCAGCTGCTAGTGTTCTTTTTGGTACGCAAAACAGGCAGGCTGCCTAAGCACTGAGGCCTAAGACATTTGAAATAGTAATTAAATACACATAAAACAATGCTAAAAATGAAAACTTAACAGCACTAATTGTTTAGAATTTTAACTACCATACAAAAGCTGCTGAAGTGACTTTCTTTTAAACTAGCCATTACAATTTATATGTGAGTGGTGTGTCATGCTAATACAATGTTTTCTGTTTTTATCTTTCACTCTGCTAGAAGCAAGACACTTTAGAGACCTGCTTCAACTGCTTTTTCTTCAATTCTTCTTATAACTGTTTTATGCAGCCTCACTTGGGGCAGCTGCTGCTAACTTCTGCTTCTGCATTGTCTTGTTTATTGCATTAATTTGGTTTCAGGATGAGCCACATCAGTTTGATGTGCTTACAGAGGACTATTCCATTCCTTTGTTACTATTTAAATATTTCAAGAAATAACAGAACCACAGAATGGGTCGGGCTGGAAGGAACTACAGTGAGTCATTTGGTTTTACCTTCCTGCTCGGGGAGGGTCTTCTTTAGAACACATGGCACAGCACATCTATTTGCTTTCATCTGTGGTGTTGCACTTACAGAAGACTTAGCAAATTGTTGCAAACCTTGCACAAAAGCCAGTACTGTTTTAAGTCAATGGCATGAAGCTGAGAGAGGTTAAAATTTTAGGAGAGGTTAGGTCGGGTATCAGGAAAACGTTTTCTACCCAGAGGCAGTTAGACACTGAACAGGATCTCTAGGGAAATGGTTACAGCACCAAACGTGACAGAATTAAAAAAGTTTGTCCAACTCTTTCAGTATGTGGTGGGAATGTTGGGGTGTCCTGTACAGAGACACAAGTTGGAATCAACCTTGATGAGTCGCTTCCAACTGAGCACGTTCTCATACCTTGGGATTTTTATGGTTCATTAAGTGCAGTGCACTGCACTGCACTGTCCTACATAAGTATTTAGCTCAGCTTACATTCTAAACACCCGGATTCCACATGTGGCTGGCTGGCAGGATTACAGTATTTGAGAAGTACAGCCATACACACACACAATTAGTCATTATTTAAAATTATGCTGTATTTCTAAGAACCCATAGATTGTAAAGAATTATTTCTTTTTTAGAAATTTGATCCCAGGTCTTTAACTATTTGCACACATAATTTCACATTTAGTATTTATATTTTTTACCTACCTTGTGTACAATGGCAATAGGCACTGCACTATTATGTTTTTCTACCTTGTACACACTCCAAACTTTTACTTAATGAGTTAAATGGTTTATTGCTGTTAATAAAACCCAATATATTATTATTTATCTTAAGAACCAGTAAGACACTTTTTTTTACACTTTGCTTTCATTTTTAATTACTACACTTTCCATGACAGGAACTTTAAACTCTTTTTCCTTGTCCTTCCTATTTTTTTTACAGTGTTATACACATTACACTTTTTTGTAATATTTACTACACAGTTCTTTTTATTCTAGTATTTACCATAAATTTTAGCACTTTTCTTTTCACAGCAGAAACAGTCATCTTTAGCCTGCTCTTGGTATCCCGACTATGTCAGGGCCTCACTCCCTCCCCTCATCTCTAAAATGTCTAGAGAGGGAATCGAGACTCGGTTCTCCAAAGCAGAGGGGTCAGCGGCAGAGCCTGGCGCTGGAACCGCCAAAGAGCTTTTTGGTAAAACTTAATTAGTGCACGGACCCCATGTGTCTCATGGAGCCTGGGGCCATTGAACCAACACCCCTCGGAGCAGTCCCCATCCCACATGGCTCACGCTCTTCTCCATGAAAACCCTTTTATGTCCCTCCTTCTGAAGCTGCACGGCCCAAGTTGTGCAATGCTTGAGGCACACGCTGCATTTCCCCAGCCACAGCAAGGCTCTGCAGCTGGTATTCCCTGGGAAGAGAAAGGAGGGAGAGCAGCAGCCCCTGACCCCACAGCCTTACCCAGGTACACAAAGTGCCCCAGGAACAGCCCTGCCAAGCAGTCCTAGTCCCCCAGCAGGTGATGCAAAGCTTTCAGCCTGATGATGAGCTCCATCCATCCATCCATCCATCCATCCATCCATCCATCCAACCATCCATCCAACCATCCATCCATCCATCCATCCATCATCCATCCATCCATCCCTCCATCATCCATCCATCCATCATTCATCCATCCATCTATCCATATGTTATAATAAACGAATCAAGCCGAATTAAAATATTAAAACAGCAATTTTATTTGTGTGAGTGAAAATACAGTCTTGAGAAGCCACAGACAGAAATGACAACACTGAGCCCGGGTTTGGAGTTGGGTGAACGTGCAACGATGACCAAGCCTCTATCACACCAAGTCTCCCTGTGTTCACACCGCCGTCTTGGTTGGCCCTGGTTTTATATGGTTTTTCATAGCCTGCAGTCGGAGAGTCCTTTGTTTCTGAGCTGTTTCTTTCATATTTAGGTGACTGCTAAATGAGACTCACCCTGCACCCTGCCAGCTCATTAGCAGGGAAAGCCTGAGACAACAGCATGAAGGAGGGTAAAAGATACAAAAGAGGATCTTTTCTCCCTGGGGTTCCGTGGTTTATTTCTCCACGGTGTCCAGGAGGCAAAAGAGGAAGATCCCCAAGGACAGGGATCTTTCCTAAAATCAGGAAGAGGCAGGGAGAATTGCCATCCTGCCAATAGGACAAAGCAGAGGAGATAGGATCAGACCACAGGTATTAGAGGGGTCACAGGAGTCAACGGACATACAGAGGTGGCTGATGCTGGCTGTGCTGCCTACATGGTGCTGAGGGGCAAAAGCAGAGGGTGCCCTGGGAGCAGATGCTGGCATTACCTTCCCTGGAAGGAGTGTGTGTCAGTGGAGGCTTCGCTGGGGAGATAGAGCTGAGCAGTGCAGGAGACAAGAGCACCTAAGGTCACACCTGAGAGTGGTGGCACGGGGGTCCCCAGCACTGCGGGGCTGGTGCCTCTCTGGGCACCCAGCAATCGCTTCCCACAGCCCCGGGGACTCACCTGCGAGGGTGACAGCAGCAGTGATCCCTGCGGAGCCTCTGCTCGGTCCTTGGCCCCTGTGGCCACTGAGAGGCACTGCGGGCCCGTGCATGGCCCGTTCTGTCCCGGGAGGAACACGGCAGGGATGCGCTCCGGGGATTGCAGGGACTCCAGCGGCACCTCGGCTGCCCCTGGCCCCCCGGCACCAGCTCTGCCGAGCTGTGCCCTGCCAGGAGCCCGCAAGGGCTGGGTACAGCCCTGCACAGCTGACGGGCAGTGCTGGGGGATGAAAGTGCTGTGTGAGGGGGCTGAGCAGCAAGGGGGGCTGTGCAGCTGGGTGAGTGGGTGTGTGGCTGCTGGGGTGAGCATGGAGGCTGCTGCAGGGACTCCCACTGTGGGGATTGGGCTTTCTCTGGCTTTCCAGATAAGGGATTCATGTTCTTTGTGGAACCACCTTGCTTGCTGGAATAAGATTTGGTCTTAGGGCAGGTCCTTGGCTACCTCTTTCTCCTCGGAGGAGGAGAGTGCCTTGCCCAGGGCACAGCTCAGAGGGGCTCCCTGTGTTCTCTCTAGGAATGGCTACAAGTTCCTCTACTGCTCGGCCAGGGCTATTGGCATGGCCCACATCACCAAAGGCTACCTCCAATGGGTCAATGAGCAAGGCTGTGGCCTCCCCATGGGCCCCATGCTGCTCTCCCCCAGTAGTCTCATGTCTGCCTTCCACAGGTACTGTCTTTCCCTGCCCTTCCTGTATCCCTGGGGTCAGCATCCCCTTCCCCAGCTGCACCCTGAGGGATGTCCCAGCCTTAAACTGCTCTGCCCTCCTTGGTGCCCAGTGCCTTTTGTGGGAGGCAGCAGGGGAGCTGCCTGACCTTGCTGGGGCTTCACAGCGAAGCTGCTGATGCACAAAACCTCTTCCCCTTCAAATCACTTCCCTGAGCCCCACTAAGGTGTCACTACAGAGGCGGGCAGGACACACAAAAGGCACAGTGTACTTCAGAAGGCTGATATCTGTTCATTACAGACGGGTTTGATGCCTACAGTCGTGGCCAGCTGATGCCACTGTGTCTCTTGTGCTGCAGGGAGGTGATTGAGAAGAAGCCAGAGGTGTTCAAGGTCACCTGCTTGACAGACATCCGAAAACTGTTTGCTACAAAGTGTCCCTTCTACGCGGGCTTTGGGAACAGGCCCAGTGTGAGTGGCTCTGCAGGTGTGCAGGGAGGGCTCAGGCTGGGTGGCAGTGCCTTCCTGCAGCCCTCAAGCTCTGCTGGCCTTCCTTGGGCAGGATGTCTATGCTTACAAGCAAGTGGGGCTGCCAGAGAGCCGCATATTCACCGTAAACCCCAAGGGAGAGCTGATCCAGGAGCTCAGAAAGAACCAAAAGTCAACGTAAGCAAAGTGTTTATTCCTCAGGGTCTTTGGGGTGACCTGGCTTTGATGCAGAAAAGCATTAAACACCCAATGACCCCAGTGTAACTTCCTTCTCACCCCCCAGATACGAGCGGCTGTCGGAGCTGGTGGAGATCTTCTTCCCTCCTGTGGGACAGACGGGGAGCACTGGGCAGGCACAGCCCCTTTGCCTACTGGAGACCTCCACTGCCTCAGACTGACTTGGATGGCTTGCCCTAACCCCATCCTGTGGAGACCTGACCCAGAGCTCTCCTGCATGTTCTTTGGCAGGACTAAATGCTCCAGGTGCACCTGATCCTCCCTGTGTGCTGCTTGTGCATTTTGCACTTCTAATTGAGGTCACCACACCCCTTAGCAGTGAGCAAAATGGGTAAGAGAGAGATCTGATTGATCAAAAAGTCCCCTTGCTAAACTCTAATTCCTGAATGCTGGGCTTCTTCTTGTGTTTGTAGCTCCTCCAAAGCCTGGCTCTTTTTTAAAGGTGGTGGTTGTTCACAGTTGTATTTATTATTTAGCTGTTACTACCTCTGGTATGACCAGTGTTTCAGACAGCCCAGCTACCAGCAGTTTGGTAGCTGAAACTGCCCATCAACTTGTAAAGGTCGAGGGAAGATTCTGGGGTTTTGAATGTTCAGAACAATAATAAATAGTGCCTTAATCCAGGCTGCCTCTTGTCGGCTCTATCCCTGTTCATTAAAAGTGGGAGCCAGCCTCCAAGTCCTTTCTAAAATGTGATTGGGCTTATTCTGCTTAAGCATCCTACCAAGTGGGTCCTGGGGGTGATGGGACCAGCTTCCAGAAAACGGCTTTTTCCCTATTTTTTAAAAATTCTTAATTACTCTGTTTAGCAACGGTGGCAAAATTAATTAAAAACAGAAAACAAATTCAGGCATATTCTGTATGCACATGGGGCTGAATGGACAGGAGAGCTTGCCAAAGCCAGAGGCCCCTGTGCTGAGGCTCACTCTGGGCTGGCTCCAGCCCCTTGGGGTGGCCGGGAGCAGGGGGTGCCCACAGAGAGCACGGCCTCAGTAGCACCAGGGACAGCCAGGGAAGAGCCCTGGGTGAGGCTGTGCAGGAGCATGCAGGCTCAGCCCTGCTCCCTCATGGGATCCCAAGGGCCAGGGCACACAGGGATTTGCCTCTATGTTTATCACACATGTCCAAAGGAAATGCAAGGAAGGTGTGACTCATCAGTGTGCCCAGGTTTAGGGCAAATTTCAGAGAAAATCTCTAAAGCCCCCATGCCTGCTACAGGAAGCAAACTCAAGCAGCCCCTCCTGCAACCCCCCAACTGGTTCAGAAAGACATTTCCTCAGAGAGACATGGGAAAAGAAACTGTTTATTCAACAGGCCCAGCATTTTAAAAAAATAATAAAAAAGAACAGGACCTAACAACAAAACCTCTTGCAGCTCTGAAGAGATGACAAACTCAGAAAGTCTCTGTCCTGTGGCTGCTAGCTCGGCTCACTCTGTTATCAGTCCCTCTGGCACTGGAAAATGCCACTGCCCAGTCCAGGACCCAGTGCCCACAGGTGCAGGCTCCTGGTGCTTCCCCCCAGTCCCCAGTCCAGAGCAGCTTCAAGTAATTCCAGGAAAAAGAATGGAAAAAAAAAACTGTCCAGGGAACTTATCTGGTTCAGTTAGTCAGAAACTAACTAAAAGCAAAGGAGAGCTCTCTCCTGCTGCCCACCAGCAGGACACAGTCCAGGAGACAAAGTGATGGAATTCCTGTCTCTACCTTTTGTAAACAACTGCCTTTATCCACCACTTTGCCTTCCCCCCTTCACTATCACACCCATCCTTAAAGGTACCAAACTTCTTTCTGGGCTGAACAGACAAATGGGTGTACAGTTCAACATCACAAAGTCACATCAGGACACAGAGGGACCCCTGTGTGCACAAGTAGCCCCAGAGTGGCCCTGCCAACAGCCCCAGGGACCTCCAGCCCCAGGCACCCAGACCAGCTGGAACCCACGACCCTGCAAATGCTCCCTGTGCCCAAAGCAAATGCAAATAAGAGCTGGGGTGTGAAAAATAAAGATTGTTAATTTATAGAAGAGCAGAAACAAAAACTACCTAATGCATTTTCAATGTAAGAATCTTTAGAAGAACAATCTATAAAAGGTATCAGCATTACAAAAACCTATGTAACAATGTATGAAACATACATATAGAAGAGAAAAACAAACTCTAAAATACATTTAAAGATGAAAATGTAACAACGAACTCTGAAACACATATCCAGAAGGGTGGCATCCATGGCTGCCATCTCCATCGGTCCTGGAAGCAAAGCAGGCGACAGGGTCACTGCAGCCAGGCACAGAGGGCTGTTCCCTGTGCCCCCAGGCTGGCACACGCTGGCACAGCAGGACTCTGCTGCCAGCACTGAGCCTGCCTGGGGCTGGGGGCTGCCCCCAGGCAGTGGCACCCAAAGCATGGCCCAAAGCAAGGCCAGGGCAGGCTGGGGGTGCTGCTTGTGCCACCAGAAGCCAGGGCCACCCCCAGGCACTGTGTCCCTGAGCAGGGCCACCCAGCCCAGCCCCAGCCTGGCAGCAGGGGACCCACTCTGCCTGTGGGCAGGGCATGGCCAGTGCCTGCCTGGGCTTGGTGTCCATCCCAGGACAATGTCCTCCTGCTCACCTTTCTCATCCACTTCCATGTCTTCAACATCATCCTCCATTTCCACTTCCATCTCTTCCTCCATCTCCTCCATTTCCACCTCCATCTCTTCCTCCATCTCCTCCACATCCATCTCCATTTCTTCCTCCTTTTCCACCTCCATCTCTTCCTCTATCTCCTCCTCCACATCCACCTCCATCTCTTCTTCTCCATAGTCTTCAACATCTGCTTCAGTGTTTTCCTCCACATCAGTGTTAATGTCCACCTCCATCTCCTCAGTGTCTGTGACAGGCTGTGTAGGGAGCAAAACCTCACAGTGGGGTCCCTGTCCCACAGCATCCCCCACAGAGCCCCAGCCCACCTCCATGGAATGGCACTGTACCTTCACTGGGACAAAAATGAGCATCCTGCAGGGATGGATGGCACAATGGAAGTACCATCAGATGCATATACAGTCCTAGTTTCACATCCGCATTTCAGTCTTCGGGACATTGAAACCAGTGTGTGGTTTGTCAAATATGCACGTCATCTTCCTGTGGCAGAAAACTCATTTCTCCTACAGGAATTTTTGTTGTCCGTCCTGGGTCTCTCTTTTCTAGAAAAGCATTTCGGGTTCAGCCACTCTAACCCCGCCCTGGCTGGAGAACAGGGACCCTGGCTCTTGGCTTGGTTTTCTCTTTGGTTTTCTCCCTGGTGTGAGGGTTAGGAAAAGGGGCTGAGGCAGGATGCTCCCCTTGCAGGGTGTGGGCTCCCCTGGCCCATCACAAAGGACTGAGCATTGGCTTCAGACTCCTTCCTTAGGCTGGAGAAAAAAACAGGTTTTGTTGTCCTAGGGCAGGTTTTGCAGGATGTCCAAAGGCAGCAGCGGTTGTTCCTCAGCTGGAGAAGTGTCTCAGCAGCTGGAGGGTCGCTCCAAATCAGCAAAGCCCAGAGCAGTGAGAGTGGATTCTGATGCTGTGAGCACCTGGCAGGGCTGGGCAAGTGGTGGGGGGCCCACATGTCCTCTGTGTGCTCCCACAGCTGATGGCTTGCCCTCCTCTGGCAGGGGAAGGAGCTTTTACTGCCCAGGGCAACATGGTGTGGCTACTGGACTCAGTGATCCCTGTGGCCCTCCCCAGCCTGGAAGCATGTTTAAGGGAGCTCACCCAGATTGTCTGGGGGACAAAAGGCACCCAGATGCATCTGTGCTGGGAGCTGCTGCAGGTTTGTGCTGGTCAGAGCAGAGAGCTGCTCCTTTATGCAATTGGGGGGATCAGGGAGGGAATCATGGTGCAGAAGAGCAGGGACAGCCTGGTGAGGGTGACAGGCACTGCATGAGAGCCAAAGGCTGGCTGGTGTGGAAGGGTTCATGAGCTACACTGCTGAGACAAATCTGTTCCTCTGCTATAAAGTGCCAGAGTTGCTGGATGAAGGCTCTTTACTTTCCTCCTCATCCTAATAACGAAGTCGATATTGGCTGATCAGCAGAGAGTGCCCATGGTGGGCTCCTAGGGAGAGGTGATTCTGTGTGCAACAGCTCTGTAGGGCAAGGCTGGAGCTGCTCAGGAGTGTGCATGTTTTCCCACCTGCCCATTCATGCAAAACCAGAGTCTCGGTTGAGGACAGGTCTCCAGAGAACTGCCTGCAGTCCTCATGTTTCATTCTGTTACCTGTACAGCACCCATTGCCCCAGCACCCCTCGGAGCAGCCCCCATCCCACATGGCTCACGCTCTTCTCCATGGAAACCACTTTGTGTCCCTCCTTCTGAAGCTGCACGGCCCCAGTTGTGCGATGCTTGAGGCCCATGCTATTTCCCCAGCCAGGGCAAGGTTTGGCAGCTTGTATGCCCCGTGAAAGCAGCCCCAGCGTGCTTGGCTACTCATTAGGTTTTTCCCATTCCAGGTGATCTTAAATGGTATTTACTATAGCAGGCTGAATTGAGACTCGTGGAAGGCAAGCGTCCGTGCCTCCCTCAAGGCCTACAGGGTTGCTACCAGTAGGTACCAGCAGCCGAGGTTTGTTTCATCTTCTCAGCAGCAGGGAGTATATCCTGGGGTCTCCCACCTTGTCTTTTTCTTTTTGTAGCATTTCTCAATTTTGTCTCACCTTTTAGCTTTAGCATTCCAGTCCGAGGTGCAGCAGTGACAGCACGGTATACACAACCCTTTCTGGCCCTCCTTTGCCAATACTTCCACTCTGGCTTTCTTCTTTCCCCTTGTTCCATTCTCAAATAACTCCCACCAGTTATGAGTACCAATTTTGATTTTTCCTTCTGCTGATAGGGTATTAAGTACCTTAACAGTTTCCTTATGTTCATTTCATTTACATTGGTCCCATAATGTGAATGGGAGATACCCACCATAGCAATGACACCACCACAACCCAGACACTCTTTTTATTTTTTTTGGCTAGTTTTTATGTATATTGTATTTGACGCATTTCAGCCGTAGATTTTTACTGTTTCTTAGGAATTTCCCTTTCAACAGGCACTAGAAGTTCTCATTTACAAAGCAAAGTTATTATATAAGTCACATGTTAAGCATTCCCCTCTTCCTCCGCACATCCCCCATCTGCAAGGAGCGGAGCACAGAGGATGCTGTTCAACCCTCCACCAGTGCTGGAGTGATCCTGTGCCAGAGGAGGCGACGCAAGTGAAGGCCCAAGAAGAATGAGGTGTTGGATTCTGATTCTGACAGCTGTGATGAGACCAAAAGTGAGGTGACCATAAAGGAGCCAGGCAAGCTGCCAGCCCCAAGGTGAGCTGCTTGGTGCGGGCAGGGTGATGCGGTGGGTCAGGCCTGTGGGTTCATTTGGTGATGCCCAGCAGTACTGAAACAGGGGGAAGTGTTTGCAAGTTGGAGCCCAGTCTCCTCTGCAGAAGAAAGCTGGGTGAAGCTGGGTATTACCAGCTTTCTGGAGGGGAGGATGCTGCTTGAGAGTAGCACGAGTTCCCTCTCTTTCCTCCTTTGCAGTGATGCAGCATGTCCATCCTTTGCTGATCCCCTTGAAGAAGCTGGGTCATTGCAGCCCCAAGAGATAAGCCTGTACTCTGATGGGGAGCTGCTCGAAGGGGACAGGTAATGGGCAGAGCCAAGGTGTCCTGCTCAGCTCTGGTGAGAGCAGGGCACATGCCCCGTGGCAGGGAAGGAGATATAGAAAAGTGACTTGGAGGTGTCAGGAGAGGAGAGTTTTCTTAGCCTGGTATGGTGTGGCTGGAGGAAAGCTCAGAGACCACAAGGGACACTTGTGGCCATGGTCACAGGTGTGAGAAGCCTGTGTGCATAGGGCTGTCTGCTGATAAGCTGCTCTGAGCAACTGCTGGCATAGCACTTTGCTTCCTTGGGCCTAACTTTCCATAGATCTTGGTCCTTTGGGAGTGACAGTCTTTTAGGGTACAAGTGACTTTATAGAAAACCAGTGTTACAGGGTTCTTGGCTCTAAATGGCCTTGTACTGATAGGAGAGCATGGGGCTGAAGTGTAGGTGAGCCCCCACATCACCTTCTCTTCCTGCAGCTTCACCCTGAGCTGTCAATCTTCTCTCAAAAGTGATTCTGAACTGGAGATCAAACCACGGGAAAGTTTTTCTCGGGGGGCTGAATCCTACATGAAGTGGACCTGGGGAATGCTCCCTCAGGTGAGTACCTGCTCTTGCTCTTTTGCTGGGAGTGGGTGTCCAAAAGACCTGTGAAAGAGGAGGCTGTGGCCAGGCTGCCTTAGGGAAGTTGTCCTCTTCTGTATGATGCTTTGGGCAACTTCCCATCCTCAAACTCATTCTTCTACTTTCCTTGAGGTGAATAAATTCATGCCAGGTAAACCAGCCAAGTCCACAAAGAGTATTGCTGCTGCAGCAACCACCAACTCTGCAACACTGGTGCCAGTGGATGATGAAACCCCTCTTGTTGCCACCTCTGAACATCTGAGAGAGGATTCAAGCCCAGCAGGACCTCAGGGTATATCCCCTTCTTTGTCTGTGTCTGTATCTAAGCCAACACTTGCACCCCAGGCTGGGAACAGCATCTCCAGGCTGAAGGACATCCTCCGTGCTGTCAGGGCAAAGAGATTTTTGGGGGCCTTCTCAGTCCCACAAGAGAAACAGAAGGGAGATGTGAATGAGGTTCAGCCAGATGTGGAGCCTTTTGAGGGACCTACTGCTCCAAGGCAGGGAGGCTCAGAAGGCCCCACGTCCCAACTGGAGAGGCAGAGGAGGCAAGGTGAGAGGGTGATGGTGCTGCTTGAAGTGGTGTTTGAGCCTGCAGATGTGTCTGACTCAGATGAGCATCTGGGTTGTCCCTTCAGTGTAACTCCATGACTTCCAGGTGTGGTGTGTTTGCTTTGCCTTCTCTGTGTGCTACCAGCTCCTTTGCTCTGAAGAGACATCCCTCAGGTGTCCACCTTTCAGTGACCACCTAGTTTCCAGAAAGACTTTCTTGCCTTATGTTCGCTGAAGTCCATCCTTCAATGTCTCTGCTATTGCATACTTAGAAGATTTCTCAGCAGCACAGGCCATACCTTAATTTCAAGTGTCTGATAGCACCTGGCCTGACTTGTGTCTTCATCCTGAGCCTGCCAAGTCAGGAAAAATCACACAGAAGCATTTATGTGCCCCCTTCACAGTGTATTTAAGGATCATGCTAGTGCAGGTGTCTTGAGGCACTTTTGTTGCTGTTGACTTACAGCAGTTTTTCCAGTAGCAATTTGTATGGTACATGGATATGATTGAGGAAAATGCTGTTGGCTTTCTTGATAGATGCTGGTGTGATCGGAAAGGTGATTCAGCTAAGTTCTCTTTCTTCTGTCTATGCATTGAGGATCCATCAAAAGAAGTCCTTACTTGGGTCCCAGTGCCATTTACCTGGAAGATTTCTCCGATCCAGACAAGAAGCCGGTGGTTCTCTATTTCCCTGAGAGGTATGAGTTACCCCAGCTGATCAAGCTCAGACATTTTTCAGCAACTCCCCTGGCACAAAGGTATGGAGGTATGTTTCAAGCTATTCTCTGATGTTACCTCCCTTGCTGGCAGTGACACAGAGCAGAGTTTGAGGCCTGTGACAGACCCCAGTAACCCTCTGTGCACCCAGCTGCCCTCCACCTCGCCTGCCAGCAGCCCCATGGACTCCGACTCAATGCCCACTGTTGCCCTGTCACTGTGCGGGGGCCTCAGGGGCAACAGGCAGATCTCTCACGGTAGGTAGGAGGGGAGAGGGAATCTGCAGCCCTGAAATCCTTTCTATCCTCCAATGTCATGACACAGCCTCTGTCCCACCAGAGAAGTTCATGGAACACATGGTTTCCTACCAGCAGTTTGCTGAGAATCCAAGGCTCATCAGTGACCCAAACCTGGTGATAATGATCAATAAGAAGTGAGTGGCCTGCTCTTCCTGCTGCTTCGTCCCACAGTGGACAGCATGGCCCCTTTGTCCCTGTGGAAACCCTCCCGTAGGAACGTGACTCCATCCTAAGGCATGACTGTACCAAAGTAGTTGTGAGACCTGGCCATGCTGCAGGATGGTGATGTGCCAATCCCCCTTGCTTTTTTCAGGTATTACAACTGGGCTGTGGCTGGTCCCATAGTCCTGGCCCTGCAGGCTTTCCAGAGGAACATTCCTGAGGTCAGTGCTACAACACATTTACTAGCTGTGATTCTCAGCAGGGCCTGGGTTGAGGACTGACCTCATCCCATGTTATGCCATATTCACAGAGCATCATTGATGAATTGGTGAAGGAGAAGATGTCCAAGAAGGACAGAAGGTGTTGCTTCTGATGGAGGAGAGAATTCTCAACAGAGGAGGTATGTTTGCAGCAGTGGATATGACAACCACGTACCCAGGGGACAGGTATCATTTTGCTGACTGGCAGGGGTGGGAGCAGGTTCCTAGGGATGGCCTGAGGTTGACTATGAGGACATCCAGGATCCGACAAGGTGACTTCTTAAGGTTGCTACCTGTCCCCTTTGGTCTGTTAATGCCAGAGCAGCAGAGCAGCACTTGGTAATGTGGTAATGTGGGCCTTGTAGTGGTGAGACCTCCTGCTATGTGCCCATCATGCCAGGTCCCTGAGCACCATGTGTGCTTGCTGGTCTCCCTCCCCACCACAACACCAGGCTGTGCTTCCTCTTCCACCAGCAGTGTCCCTGTGAAGGCAGGGACTGCAGTGTTACCTCTTTTGGCACTGCTGTTCCAACTGGAAGAAAAGCAAACCAGCCCCTACTCTTGCTCTTAGCTCTGTGCAAGCCTTGCTCAGCAATAACAGAAACATCTCTATTATCAACACTGTGTTGAGCCCAAATCCAGAACACAGCCCCATACCAGTCACTGTGAAGAAAATTAACCAAAACCAGCACACCCCTCTCTGCCTGCAGCAGCAGCCAAGGCTGAGGAAAGCCAGCGTGGGAGCGCTGTGGCGAAGAGGAGCTTGGCAGAGGTGAGTGCCTCCCTCCCAGGTCATCTTCAGGAGTCTGGATACTCCTGATCTCCCATGTGACTAATCATTCCTAAGTTTGCCTAATAAAAGAGAGTAGAAAGCTTTGTTAAGACTCTAGCTGACCCCTTCCCTTTTTTGTGTAGGCAAGAGGAAAAGGAGTCTTCTAGTGACAGTGAGCCCCAGCACCCTGGGGACATGTTGGCAATGGCGGGCTCTGCTCAGAAACCTCTGCCAACCAACAGGATAGGGTAAGCCAATGTGAGAATGCTGCAGCCTGACCCTGCTCAGCAGAGGTGAGTGTCTCCCTTCCATGCCCCTTCAGGAGTCTGGTTGCTCCTGGTCTTTTCTCCTACATCATGAGTTATTCCCAAGTCTGCCTAATAAAAGAGGGTAGAAAGCTTTGTTAAGACTCTAGCTGACCCCTTCCCTTTTTTGTGTAGGCAGGAGGAAAAGGAGTCTGAAAAGGAGTCTTCCAGTGACAATGAGCCCCTGCACCCTGGGGACAGGTTGACAGTGAAAGCCCCTGCTCAGAAACTTCTGCCAGTCTACAAGAAATCCCTGCGGCTCTCCTCTGAACAAATTGTATGCATTTATTTCTCCATCTTCTGTGTCCGTGTGTGTAGGGGTGAGACAACCCTTAAACAGGAATTTCTCTACTCCTGACCTCATGTTTTCATAGGACATCCAAATATTCTGCCCTGTTGGCCACCCTGTAGAGCCTTGGCATCTCTGGCCTGGCTGGGTGGCAGTCTGGCCTCTGGCAAGCCTTGGAGTGGTGTGAATTGGTGCTGGTGTAACACTTTTGCTGCCCCTCTGCCCCAGGGAAGGTTGAATCTGCAGGATGGCCCCAATGAGGTGGCGTTCAGCGTGACAACTCAGTACCAGGGCACGTGTCGCTGTGAGGCCACTATCTACATGTGGAACTGGAACGAAAAAGTGGTGATCTCAGACATCGATGGCACCATCACCAAGTAAAAGGCCTTTCTCCCACACCAAAATCCTTGTTTTCCCCTGCTAAGGGAAAGTCTCCTTTAAAGCCTTGCATAAGCAAGCAGAAAGGAGCACAAACCCCATTGGGGTGGTGGTGGATGGCACTAACCCAGCCTCATTTCCTTTTAGATCAGATGCTCTTGGACAGATCTTGCCACAGTTGGGTAAAGATTGGACTCACCGTGGGATTGTTAAACTCTTCCACAAAATCCACCTGTAGGTATTGGATCAGCTGAGGCCAAGGGGAAGTGGAAGATGCTGGAGACAGAGTCAGAGCTTCTCACTCGCTGATCAGGCCCAGATAGCTGCACTATCTGCTGTCAGTGGTGGCTGATGCTGGCTGTGCTGCCTACATGATGCTGAGGGGCAAAAGCAGAGGGTCCCCTGGGAGCAGATGCTGGCATTACCTTCCCTGGAAGGAGTGTGTGTCAGTGGAGGCTTCGCTGGGGAGATAGAGCTGAGCAGTGCAGGAGACAAGAGCACCTAAGGTCACACCTGAGAGTGGTGGCACGGGGGTCCCCAGCACTGCGGGGCTGGTGCCTCTCTGGGCACCCAGCAATCGCTTCCCACAGCCCCGGGGACTCACCTGCGAGGGTGACAGCAGCAGTGATCCCTGCGGAGCCTCTGCTCGGTCCTTGGCCCCTGTGGCCACTGAGAGGCACTGCGGGCCCGTGCATGGCCCGTTCTGTCCCGGGAGGAACACGGCAGGGATGCGCTCCGGGGATTGCAGGGACTCCAGCGGCACCTCGGCTGCCCCTGGCCCCCCGGCACCAGCTCTGCCGAGCTGTGCCCTGCCAGGAGCCCGCAAGGGCTGGGTACAGCCCTGCACAGCTGACGGGCAGTGCTGGGGGATGAAAGTGCTGTGTGAGGGGGCTGAGCAGCAAGGGGGGCTGTGCAGCTGGGTGAGTGGGTGTGTGGCTGCTGGGGTGAGCATGGAGGCTGCTGCAGGGACTCCCACTGTGGGGATTGGGCTTACTCTGGCTTTCCAGAAAAGGGATTCATGTTCTTTGTGGAACCACCTTGCTTGCTGGAATAAGATTTGGTCTCAGGGCAGGTCCTTGGCTACCTCTTTCTCCTCGGAGGAGCAGAGTGCCTTGCCCAGGGCACAGCTCAGAGGGGCTCCCTGTGTTCTCTCTAGGAATGGCTACAAGTTCCTCTACTGCTCGGCCAGGGCTATTGGCATGGCCCACATCACCAAAGGCTACCTCAAATGGGTCAATGAGCAAGGCTGTGGCCTCCCCATGGGCCCCATGCTGCTCTCCCCCAGTAGTCTCATGTCTGCCTTCCACAGGTACTGTCTTTCCCTGCCCTTCCTGTATCCCTGCGGTCAGCATCCCCTTCCCCAGCTGCACCCTGAGGGATGTCCCAGCCTTAAACTGCTCTGCCCTCCTTGGTGCCCAGTGCCTTTTGTGGGAGGCAGCAGGGGAGCTGCCTGACCTTGCTGGGGCTTCACAGCGAAGCTGCTGATGCACAAAACCTCTTCCCCTTCAAATCACTTCCCTGAGCCCCACTAAGGTGTCACTACAGAGGCGGGCAGGACACACAAAAGGCACAGTGTACTTCAGAAGGCTGATATCTGTTCATTACAGACGGGTTTGATGCCTACAGTCGTGGCCAGCTGATGCCACTGTGTCTCTTGTGCTGCAGGGAGGTGATTGAGAAGAAGCCAGAGGTGTTCAAGGTCACCTGCTTGACAGACATCCGAAAACTGTTTGCTACAAAGTGTCCCTTCTACGCGGGCTTTGGGAACAGGCCCAGTGTGAGTGGCTCTGCAGGTGTGCAGGGAGGGCTCAGGCTGGGTGGCAGTGCCTTCCTGCAGCCCTCAAGCTCTGCTGGCCTTCCTTGGGCAGGATGTCTATGCTTACAAGCAAGTGGGGCTGCCAGAGAGCCGCATATTCACCGTGAACCCCAAGGGAGAGCTGATCCAGGAGCTCAGAAAGAACCAAAAGTCAACGTAAGCAAAGTGTTTATTCCTCAGGGTTTTTGGGGTGACCTGGCTTTGATGCAGAGGAGCATCAAACAAACACCCAATGACCCCAGTGTAACTTCCTTCTCACCCCCCAGATACGAGCGGCTGTCGGAGCTGGTGGAGATCTTCTTCCCTCCTGTGGGACAGACGGGGAGCACTGGGCTGGTACAGCCCCTTTGCCTACTGGAGACCTCCAGTGCCTCATACTGACTTGGATGGCTTGTCCTAACCCCATCCTGTGGAGACCTGACCCAGAGTTCTCCTGCATGTTCTTTGCCAGGACTAAATGCTCCAGGTGCACCTCATCCTCCCCGTGTGCTGCTTGTGCATTTTGCACTTGGCATAGAAATCACCACACCACTTAGCTTGGAGAGCTCTGACTCATCAAAATTCCGGTTACAAAACAAACTCCTGAATGCTGGGCTATTATTAGCTTCTACTACCGTTGTTTTCACTTTTACTACCGCTGTTATCACGTGTTCCTGACAGTCCAGCTGCTGTCAGTTTGGCAGCTGAAACTGCCCATCAACTTGTAAAGGTTGAGGGAAGATTCTGGGGTTTTGAGTGTTCTGAACAACAATAAATAGTGCCTTAATCCAGGCTGCCTCTTGTCTGCTCTAGCCCTGTGCATTAGAAGTGGGAGCCAGCCTCCAAGTCCTTTTTTAAATGTGATTGGGCTTATTCTGCTTAAGCATCCTACCAAGTGGGTCCTGGGGGTGATGGGACCAGCTTCTAGAAAATGGCTTTTTTCCTATTTTTTTAAAATTCTTAATTACTATGTTTAGCAATGGTGGCAAATTTAATTAAAAATAGAAAACAAATTCAGGCTTCTTCTGTGTGCACATGGGGCTTAATGGACAGGAGAGCTTGCCAAAGCCAGAGGCCCCTGTGCTGAGGCTCACTCTGGGCTGGCTCCAGCCCCTTGGGGTGGCCGGGAGCAGGGGGTGCCCACAGAGAGCACGGCCTCAGTAGCACCAGGGACAGCCAGGGAAGAGCCCTGGGTGAGGCTGTGCAGGAGCATGCAGGCTGAGCCCTGCTCCCTCATGGGATCCCAAGGGCCAGGGCACACAGGGATTTGCCTCTGTGTTTATCACACATGTCCAAAGCAACTGCACGGAAGGTGTGACCTGTCAGTGTGTCCTGGTGTAGGGCAAATTTGGGAGAAAACCTCCAAAGGGCCACCCCAGGTAGCAAACCTAAGCAGCTCCTTCCGGAATCTGTTCCAGATTAAATTTCTCAGAAAAAAACAGGAAATTCAACAGGCCAGGCATTAAAAAAAAAAAACAAAAAAAAAACAACAAAAAACCACCAATACCTAAACATAAAAACTCTTGCTGCTCTGAAGAGTTTACAAGTGTACAGACTCAGGAAGTCTCTCTCTTGTGGCTGCTAGCTCGGCTCACTCTGTTATCACTCCCTCCAGCGCTGGAAATGCTACTGCCCAGTCCAGGACCCAGTGGCCACAGGTGCAGGCTCCTGGTGCTTCCCCCAGGTCCCCAGTCCAGAGCAGCTTCAAATAATTCCAGGGGAAAGGAAAAAAAAAACTGTCCCGGGAACTTCTCTGGTTCAGTCAGTCAGAAACTAACTAAAAGCAAAGGAGAGCTCTCTCCTGCTGCCCACCAGCAGGACACGTGGTCCAGGAGATGAAGCGATGGAATTTCTATCTCTACATTTTGCAAACAACTGTCTTTATCCACCACATTGCCTTTCCCCCCTTCACTATCACACCCATCCTTCAAGGTACCAAACTTATTTCTGGGTTGAACAGACAAATGGGTGTACAGTTCAACATCACAAAGTCACATCAGGGCACAGAGGGACCCCTGTGTGCACAAGTAGCCCCAGAGTGGCCCTGCCAACAGCCCCAGGGACCTCCAGCCCCAGGGATCCAGACCAGCTGGAACCCACGAGCCTGCAAATGCTCCCTGTGCCCAAAGCAAATGCAAATAAGAGCTGAGGTGTGAAAAATAAAGATTGTTAATTTATAGAAGAGCAGAAACAAAAATTACCTAATGTATTTTCAATGTAAGAATCTTTATAAGAACAATCTACAAAAGGTATTGACATTACAAAAACCTATGTAACAATGTATGAAACATACATATAGAAGAGAAAAACAAACTCTAAAATACATTTAAAGATGAAAATGTAACAACGAATTCTGAAACATATATCCAGAAGGGTGGCATCCCTGGCTGGCATCTCCAGCGGTCCTGGAAGCAAAGCAGGTGACAGGGTCACTGCAGCCAGGCACAGAGGGCTGTTCCCTGTGCCCCCAGGCTGGCACACGCTGGCACAGCAGGACTCTGCTGCCAGCACTGAGCCTGCCTGGGGCTGGGGGCTGCCCCCAGGCAGTGGCACCCAAAGCATGGCCCAAAGCAAGGCCAGGGCAGGCTGGGGGTGCTGCTTGTGCCACCAGAAGCCAGGGCCACCCCCAGGCACTGTGTCCCTGAGCAGGGCCACCCAGCCCAGCCCCAGCCTGGCAGCAGGGGACCCACTCTGCCTGTGGGCAGGGCATGGCCAGTGCCTGCCTGGGCTTGGTGTCCATCCCAGGACAATGTCCTCCTGCTCACCTTTCTCATCCACTTCCATGTCTTCAACATCATCCTCCATTTCCACTTCCATCTCTTCTTCCATCTCCTCCATTTCCACCTCCATCTCTTCCTCCATCTCCTCATCCACATCCACATCCACCTCCATCTCTTCCTCTCCATAGTCTTCTACATCTGCTTCAGTGTTTTCCTCCACATCAGTGTTAATGTCCACCTCCATCTCCTCAGTGTCTGTGACAGGCTGCATAGGGAGCAAAACCTCACAGTGGGGTCCCTGTCCCACAGCATCCCCCACAGAGCCCCAGCCCACCTCCATGGAATGGCACTGTACCTTCACTGGGACAAAAATGAGCATCCTGCAGGGATGGATGGCAAGATGGAGGCAGCAGGGAGATATCCCGACTGAGCTTTGTCCAACTCAATAGCACACACCTCTCTTTTAAGACTTGGTTATTTCTATAACTATTTCCCACTGAATTCGGGTCAGCCGGAGTTTCAGACACAGTACCTCTGCAGCTGAACTCTTTGGCTGCTTGGAAAGGATCCATCACTTACTCTGACTCACCAGGGCAGGCTGCTCAGATTCCTTTCCTCTCTGCCCTTGGCTGTTCCCAGGGATGGGGAATCCACAGCCTCCGTGCCCAGCCTGTGCCTGTGCCTCACCCCCTCAGTGTAAAATACCAGTTTCCTTAGATACAACCCAAATCAACCTCCTGCAGCTGAAATCCATCCCCCCTTCTCCTCCCACCACAGACCCTGCTGAACGCTCTGTCCCCATCTTTCCTATGGGACCCTTCAAATCCTGCCCGGTTGCAGTGAGGCCTCCCCATGTCTCTCCTCCAGGCTGAGTATCTCCAATTGTCTCTTCATGGGAGATTATAAAGTGAAACAAAGGCACAAGCACTGCTGGGCTCCTTCCTCCAGTCACCTTCTCCTTCCCTGACCCTTGTGTGTTAGTGTAAGTCATGTTCTTTTCTGCCACTTCTGGAAGCCACACAAGGCATTTTGATCCTGGAAACCTCAGCAAGAAATACTTTATTTTTTACCTTTCCAGTACAATCAGTTTCTCAGCTTTTAAAATCTGAACAAATAGACATAGTTTTAAAAACAACAGAACACAGTCTTTTAACAGGATCAGTTATCAACTGCCTCAGAAAGCTGCCCATGCAAGGACAACCTCATGGACACCATTTCCTTACTCTGCAAGCAATTTTTTTAAAATTCCCAGTTTTATACAAAGTGCCTTTCACTTTTTAACATGAAGAGCTGAGAACTGAAATAATGAATAATGTCCATAGTTTCAAGTGACTAGTCAGGAATAGTCCAAACATAGCACCATTTTCCAGAAGGTCAGACTTCTTCCTTGTCCTGGTTTTATTACAGTCAGTCCTGGCTCCCTCTTTTCTGGGGAGGCCATTCCTGTTCAACCACTCTAACCCAGCTGGAGAACAGGGAGCCTGGCCCTTGGCTTGGTTTTCTCTTTGGTTTTCTCCCTGGTGTGAGGGGATGGAAAAGGGGCTTAGGCAGGATGCTCCCCTTGCAGGGTGAGGGCTCCCCTGGCCCATCACAAAGTATTGAGCATTGGCTTGAGACTCCTTCCTTAGGCTGGAGAAAAAAAACAGGTTTTGTTGTCTAAGGGCAGGTTTTGCAGGATGCCCAAAGGCAGCAGTGGTTGTTCCTCAGCTGGAGAAGGGTCTCAGCAGCTGGAGGGTCGCTCCAAATCAGCAAAGCCCAGAGCAGTGAGAGTGGATTCTGATGCTGTGAGCACCTGGCAGGGCTGGGCAAGTGGTGGGGGGCCCACATGTCCTCTGTGTGCTCCCACAGCTGATGGCTTGCCCTCCTCTGGCAGGGGAAGGAGCTTTTACTGCCCAGGGGAACATGGTGTGGCTACTGGACTCAGTGATCCCTGTGGCCCTCCCCAGCCTGGAAGCATGTTTAAGGGAGCTCACCCAGATTGTCTGGGGGACAAAAGGCACCCAGATGCATCAGTGCTGGGAGCTGCTGCAGGTTTGTGTTGGTCAGAGCAGAGAGCTGCTCCTTTATGCAATTGGGGGGATCAGGGAGGGAATCCTGGTGCAGAAGAGCAGGGACAGCCTGGTGAGGGTGAACAGGCACTGCATGAGAGCCAAAGGCTGGCTGGTGTGGAGGGGTTCATGAGCTGCACTGCTGAGACAAATCTGTTCCTCTGCTATAAAGTGCCAGAGTTGCTGGATGGAGGCTCTTCACTTTCCTCCTCATCCCAATAATGAAGTCCACATTGGCTGATCAGCAGAGAGTGCCCATGGTGGGCTCCTAGGGAGAGCTGATTCTGTGTGCAACAGCTCTGTAGGGCAAGGCTGGAGCTACTCAGGATGTGCATGTTTGCCCCGCCTACCCATTCATGCAAAACCAGTCTCAGCTGACGGCAGGGATGCAGACAACTGCCTGCAGTTCTCATGTTGCGTTCGTTTCCTGTGCAGGATCTACTGGCCCAGCCCCTGTCGGAGCACTTTCTGTCTTGCATGACTCATTCTAGGAAACCCTTTTCTTTACTTCCTCCTTCTGAAGTTGCACAATGCTTAAGTCACACACTGCATTTCCCCAACCACAGCAAGGCTCTGCAGTTTGTATTCCCCAGGAAGGGAAAGGAGGGAAAGCAGCAGCCCCTGACCCCCCAGCCTTACCCAGGTACACAAAGCACCCCAGGAACAGCTTGTGCCCTGCCAAGCAGCCCCAGTCCCTTACCAGGAGATGCAAAGCTTTCACCCTGATGATGAGCTCCATCCATCCATCCATCCATCCATCCATCCATCCATCCATCATCCATCCTTCCATCCATCCATCCATCCATCATCCATCATCCATCCATCCATCCATCCATCCATCCATCCATCCATCCATCATCCATCCATCATCCATCCATCCATCCATCCATCCATCCATCCATCATCCATCCATCCATCCATCATCCGTCCATCCATCCATCCATCCATCATCCATCCTTCCATCCATCCATCCATCCATCCATCCATCATCCATCCATCATCCATCCATCCATCATCCATCCGTCCGTCCATCCATCCATCCATCATCCATCATCCATCCTTCCATCCATCTATCCATCTATCCATCTGTTATATGAAATAAACTAATCAAGTCAAATTAAAATATTAAAACAGCAATTTTATTTTTGCAACTGAAAATACAGTCTTGAGAAGCCACAGCCAAAAACGACAACAGCGAGCCCGGGTTCAGAGTTGGGTGAACACGCAATGATGACCTAGCCTCTATCACACCAAGTCTCCCTGTGTTCACACTGTCGTCTTGGTTGGCCCTGGTTTTATATGGTTTTTCATAGCCTGCAGTCGGAGAGTCCTTTGTTTCTGAGCTGTTTCTTTCTTATTTGGGTAACTGCTAAATGTCTGAGGCTCACCCCGCACCCGGCTTGCTCATTAGCAGTGAAAGCCCGAGACAACAGCATGAAGTAGGGCAAAAGATGCAAAAGAGGCTCTTTTCTCCCTGGGGTTTCCATGGTTTATTTCTTCATGGTGTCCAGAAGGCAAAAGAGGACGATCCTCAATGACAGGGATCTTTCCTAAGGTCAGGAAGAGGCAGGGAGAATTAGCATCCTGCCAATAGGACAAAGCAGAGGAGATAGGATCAGACCACAGGTATTACAGGGGTCACAGGAGTCAAGGGACATACAGAGGTGGCTGATGCTGGCTGTGCTGCCTACATGATGCTGAGGGGCAAAAGCAGAGGGTCCCCTGGGAGCAGATGCTGGCATTACCTTCCCTGGAAGGAGTGTGTGTCAGTGGAGGCTTCGCTGGGGAGATAGAGCTGAGCAGTGCAGGAGACAAGAGCACCTAAGGTCACACCTGAGAGTGGTGGCACGGGGGTCCCCAGCACTGCGGGGCTGGTGCCTCTCTGGGCACCCAGCAATCGCTTCCCACAGCCCCGGGGACTCACCTGCGAGGGTGACAGCAGCAGTGATCCCTGCGGAGCCTCTGCTCGGTCCTTGGCCCCTGTGGCCACTGAGAGGCACTGCGGGCCCGTGCATGGCCCGTTCTGTCCCGGGAGGAACACGGCAGGGATGCGCTCCGGGGATTGCAGGGACTCCAGCGGCACCTCGGCTGCCCCTGGCCCCCCGGCACCAGCTCTGCCGAGCTGTGCCCTGCCAGGAGCCCGCAAGGGCTGGGTACAGCCCTGCACAGCTGACGGGCAGTGCTGGGGGATGAAAGTGCTGTGTGAGGGGGCTGAGCAGCAAGGGGGGCTGTGCAGCTGGGTGAGTGGGTGTGTGGCTGCTGGGGTGAGCATGGAGGGTGCTGCAGGGACTCCCACTGTGGGGATTGGGCTTTCTCTGGCTTTCCAGATAAGGGATTCATGTTCTTTGTGGAACCACCTTGCTTGCTGGAATAAGATTTGGTCTCAGGGCAGGTCCTTGGCTACCTCTTTCTCCTCGGAGGAGGAGAGTGCCTTGCCCAGGGCACAGCTCAGAGGGGCTCCCTGTGTTCTCTCTAGGAATGGCTACAAGTTCCTCTACTGCTCGGCCAGGGCTATTGGCATGGCCCACATCACCAAAGGCTACCTCCAATGGGTCCATGAGCAAGGCTGTGGCCTCCCCATGGGCCCCATGCTGCTCTCCCCCAGTAGTCTCATGTCTGCCTTCCACAGGTACTGTCTTTCCCTGCCCTTCCTGTATCCCTGCGGTCAGCATCCCCTTCCCCAGCTGCACCCTGAGGGATGTCCCAGCCTTAAACTGCTCTGCCCTCCTTGGTGCCCAGTGCCTTTTGTGGGAGGCAGCAGGGGAGCTGCCTGACCTTGCTGGGGCTTCACAGCAAAGCTGCTGATGCACAAAACCTCTTCCCCTTCAAATCACTTCGCTGAGCCCCACTAAGGTGTCACTACAGAGGCGGGCAGGACACACAAAAGGCACAGTGTACTTCAGAAGGCTGATATCTGTTCATTACAGACAGGTTTGATGCCTACAGTCGTGGCCAGCTGATGCCACTGTGTCTCTTGTGCTGCAGGGAGGTGATTGAGAAGAAGCCAGAGGTGTTCAAGGTCACCGGCTTGACAGACATCCGAAAACTGTTTGCTACAAAGTGTCCCTTCTACGCGGGCTTTGGGAACAGGCCCAGTGTGAGTGGCTCTGCAGGTGTGCAGGGAGGGCTCAGGCTGGGTGGCAGTGCCTTCCTGCAGCCCTCAAGCTCTGCTGGCCTTCCTTGGGCAGGATGTCTATGCTTACAAGCAAGTGGGGCTGCCAGAGAGCCGCATATTCACCGTGAACCCCAAGGGAGAGCTGATCCAGGAGCTCAGAAAGAACCAAAAGTCAACGTAAGCCAAGTGTTTATTCCTCAGGGTCTTTGGGGCGACCTGGCTTTGATGCAGAGGAGCATCAAACAAACACCCAATGACCCCAGTGTAACTTCCTTCTCACCCCCAGATATGAGCGGCTGTCAGAGCTGGTGGAGATCTTCTTCCCTCCTGTGGGACAGACGGGGAGCACTGGGCAGGTACAGCCCCTTTGCCTACTGGAGACCTCCACTGCCTCATACTGACTTGGATGGCTTGTCCTAACCCCATCCTGTGGAGACCTGACCCAGAGTTCTCCTGCATGTTCTTTGCCAGGACTAAATGCTCCAGGTGCACCTTATCCTCCCTGTGTGCTGCTTGTGCATTTTGCACTTGTCATAGAGATCACCACACCACTTAGCAGGGAGAAAAATGGGTAAGAGAGAGCTCTGACTCATCAAAACTCCCGTTGCTAAACACAAACTCCTGAAAGCTGGGCATTTGCTGATGGTTGTAGCTCCTCCAAAGCCTGGCTCTTTTTTAAAGATGGTGGTTGTTCACAGTTGTAGTTATTATTTAGCTGTTACTACCTCTGGTATGACCAGTGTTTCAGACAGGGCAGCTACTGGCAGTTTGGTAGCTGAAACTGCCCATCAACTGGTAAAGGTTGAGGGAAAATGCTAGGCTTTTGAGTGTTCTGAACTAAAAGCAATAATAAATAGTGCCTTAATCCAGGCTGCCTCTTGTCTGCTCTCGCCCTGTGCATTAGAAGTGGGAGCCAGCCTCCAAGTCCTTTCTAAAATGTGATTGGGCTTATTCTGCTTAAGCATCCTACCAAGTGGGTCCTGGGCGTGATGGGACCAGCTTCTAGAAAACGGCTTTTTTCCTTTTCTTTTTAAAATTTATTTTTAATTTCTATGTTTAGCAATGGTGGGAAAATTAATCAAAAACAGAAAACAAATTCAGGCTTCTTCTGTATGCACATGGGGCTGAATGGACAGGAGAGCTTGCCAAAGCCAGAGGCCCCTGTGCTGAGGCTCACTCTGGGCTGGCTCCAGCCCCTTGGGGTGGCCGGGAGCAGGGGGTGCCCACAGAGAGCACGGCCTCAGTAGCACCAGGGACAGCCAGGGAAGAGCCCTGGGTGAGGCTGTGCAGGAGCATGCAGGCTCAGCCCTGCTCCCTCATGGGATCCCAAGGGCCAGGGCACACAGGGATTTGCCTCTATGTTTATCACACGTGTCCAAAGCAACTGCACGGAAGGTGTGACCTGTCAGTGTGTCCTGGTTTAGGGCAAATTTCAGAGAAAACCTCCAAAGGGACACCTGTCCCGGTGTAAAGGGACAGTATTACCAGGAAAAGGAAATTCAGGAACTCTCAGGCAAAAAAGGTATAGGTTGGGAATAACAGTTCTTTACTGATATATTTACTAGACAAACAAAAACAGCATCAGCTATCTGAAAGAGAGCAAAAAAACCCAGTGACAGAACAGAACGAAATACTCGTTTTTTTCCAGTCACCTATTCCCCTCTTCGTCCGCGCAGTCGAGATGGAGCAGGGCAGGCAGCCTCTCAGTCGCGGCTGCTGCAGGAGCAGGGGGGCGAGGTGGCAGCTCCGTCCCAGGTGAGAGAAGGGGAAGAACTTGCTCACCGTGGGCGTCCCGTGGGTTCTGGGCGTTGTTTCAGAAGCAGGGAGCTTTTGCGATCCGAGTCCAGCGGGGAAGAAAAACACGGAGGAGAAACAACCTCTCTCCTCCGCCGTCGAGCTGCCAGAGTTCTCCTACTCCGAGTGTCCTCCTACTTGCCGAAAAGCAAAAGCAGGACTCCACCTTTCCCTAATGGAGCCATCGGGCTGGTTCAGCTCTTAACGGCTAATAGGAGAGCCATCCCGGCTAGCTTAACATAATAATGGGAAAAATTTCTAAACCTCGCCAGCCCACAACACCACCCCACAGGATGCAAACCCAAGCAATCCCTTCCAAAACCACTTCAGTGGGGGGAAGTAAGTAAATTCAACGGACCCAGGATTAAAAAAAAAAAAAAAAAAAAAAAGTCTATTTCCTGTGGCTGGTAGGGCAAAGGCCAAGACCAAGTGGCCGCAAGTGCAGGCTCCTGGAGCTTCTCCCCGGTCCCCAGTCCAGAGTAGCTTCATATAATTCCAGGAAAGAGGAAAAATAACTTTCCAGGGAACTTCTTTGGTCCAGTTAGTCAGAAACTAACTAAAAGCAAAGGAGAGCTCTCTCCTGCAGCCCACCAGCAGGACACAGTCCAGGAGACGAAGTGATGGAACTCCTGTCTCTACATTTTGCTAACAACTGTCTTTTTGCACCACTTTGCCTTCCCCCCAATAATTATCACACCCATCCTTAAAGTACCAAACTTCTGTCTGAGCTGAACAGACAAATGGGTGTACAATTCAACATCACAAAGTCACATCAGGACACAGAGGGACCCCTGTGTGCACAAGTAGCCCCAGAGTGGCCCTGCCAACAGCCCCAGGGATCTCCAGCTCAGGGACCCAGACCAGCTGGAACCCACGACCCTGCAAATGCTCCCTGTGCCCAAAGCAAATGCAAATAAGAGCTGGGGTGTGAAAAATATACACTGTTAATTTATAGAAGAGCAGCAACAAAAACTACCCAATGTATTTTCAATGTAAAAATCTTTATAAGAACGATCTATAAAAGGTATTAACATTACAAAAACCTATGTCACAATGTATGAAACATACATATAGAAGAGAATAACAAACTCTCAAATACATTTAAAGATGAAAATGTAACAACAAACTCTGAAACATATATCCAGAGGGATGGTATCCCTGGCTGGCATCTCCATCGGTCCTGGAAGCAAAGCAGGCGACAGGGTCACTGCAGCCAGGCACAGAGGGCTGTTCCCTGTGCCCCCAGGCTGGCACACGCTGGCACAGCAGGACTCTGCTGCCAGCACTGAGCCTGCCTGGGGCTGGGGGCTGCCCCCAGGCAGTGGCACCCAAAGCATGGCCCAAAGCAAGGCCAGGGCAGGCTGGGGGTGCTGCTTGTGCCACCAGAAGCCAGGGCCACCCCCAGGCACTGTGTCCCTGAGCAGGGCCACCCAGCCCAGCCCCAGCCTGGCAGCAGGGGACCCACTCTGCCTGTGGGCAGGGCATGGCCAGTGCCTGCCTGGGCTTGGTGTCCATCCCAGGACAATGTCCTCCTGCTCACCTTTCTCATCCACTTCCATGTCTTCAACATCATCCTCCATTTCCACTTCCATCTCCACCTCCATCTCCTCCTCCACATCCACATGCACATCCACCTCCATCTCTTCCTCTCCATCTTCTTCTACATCTGCTTCAGTGTTTTCCTCCACATCAGTGTTAATGTCCACCTCCATCTCCTCAGTGTCTGTGACAGGCTGCATAGGGAGCAAAACCTCACAGTGGGGTCCCTGTCCCACAGCATCCCCCACAGAGCCCCAGCCCACCTCCATGGAATGGCACTGTACCTTCACTGGGACAAAAATGAGCATGCTTCAGGGATGGATGGCAAGATGTATATGCTGTCAATTCTCCTGGTGGGTATAACATTTGTGTATCTGTCCGTACGCTTTTTTAGTTTTGAAAGAAAAAAAGTGTTTCCTGTTGTGACTCATTAAGAAAGCATTGGCTAGAGACCAGAACTTTGTAGACACATACCATGCCTGGATTTTTTCTTTTCCTTCAAGGTGTGAGGGGATGGAAAAGGGGCTTAGGCAGGATGCTCCCCTTGCAGGGTGAGGGCTCCCCTGGCCCATCACAAAGTACTGAGCATTGGCTTGAGACTCCTTCCTTAGGCTGGAGAAAAAAACAGGTTTTGTTGTCCTAGGGCAGGTTTTGCAGGATGCCCAAAGGCAGCAGTGGTTGTTCCTCAGCTGGAGAAGTGTCTCAGCAGCTGGAGGGTCGCTCCAAATCAGCAAAGCCCAGAGCAGTGAGAGTGGATTCTGATGCTGTGAGCACCTGGCAGGGCTGGGCAAGTGGTGGGGGGCCCACATGTCCTCAGTGTGCTCCCACAGCTGATGGCTTGCCCTCCTCTGGCAGGGGAAGGAGCTTTTACTGCCCAGGGGAACATGGTGTGGCTACTGGACTCAGTGATCCCTGTGGTCCTCCCCAGCCTGGAAGCATGTTTAAGGGAGCTCACCCAGATTGTCTGGGGGACAAAAGGTACCCAGATGCATCTGTGCTGGGAGCTGCTGCAGGTTTGTGCTGGTCAGAGCAGAGAGCTGCTCCTTTATGCAATTGGGGGGATCAGGGAGGGAATCCTGGTGCAGAAGAGCAGGGACAGCCTGGTGAGGGTGAACAGGCACTGCATGAGAGCCAAAGGCTGGCTGGTGTGGAGGGGTTCATGAGCTGCACTGCTGAGACAAATCTGTTCCTCTGCTATAAATTGCCAGAGTTGGTGGATGGAGGCACCTTACTTTCCTCCTTATCCTAATAATGAAGTGCGCATTGAGTATTTACTCTGGCAAGAGTTGTGCAAATCTATGTAAGACAAGGCCGGAGCTGCTCAGGAATGTGCGTGTTTTACCAGATTTTCTCCATCTTCAGTGTCCATGTGTGTAGGGGTGAGACAACCCTTAAACAGGAATTTCTCTACTCCTGACCTCATGTTTTCATAGGACATCCAAATATTTTGCCCTGTTGGCCACCCTGTAGAGCCTTGGCATCTCTGGCCTGGCTGGGTGGCAGTCTGGCCTCTGGCAAGCCTTGGAGTGGTGTGAATTGGTGCTGGTGTAACACTTTTGCTGCTCCTTTGCCCCAGGGAAGGTTGAATCTGCAGGATGGCCCCAATGAGGTGGCATTCAGCGTGACAACTCAGTACCAGGGCACGTGTCGCTGTGAGGCCACTATCTACGTGTGGAACTGGAACGAAAAAGTGGTGATCTCAGACATCGATGGCACCATCACCAAGTAAAAGGCCTTTCTCCCACACCAAAATCCTTGTTTTCCCCTGCTAAGGGAAAGTCTCCTTTAAAGGCTTGCATAAGCAAGCAGACAGGAGCACAAACCCATTGGGGTGGTGGTGGATGGCACTAACCCAGCCTCATTTCCTTTTAGATCAGATGCTCTTGGACAAATCTTGCCACAGCTGGGTAAAGATTGGACTCACCGTGGGATTGTTAAACTCTTCCACAAAATCCACCTGTGGGTATTGGATCAGCTGAGGCCAAGGGGAAGTGGGAAGATGATGGAGTCAGAGTCAGAGCTTCTCACTCGCTGATCAGGCCCAGATAGCTGCACTATCTGCTGTCAGTGGTGGCCGACGCTGGCTGTGCTGCCTACATGATGCTGAGGGGCAAAAGCAGAGGGTCCCCTGGGAGCAGATGCTGGCATTACCTTCCCTGGAAGGAGTGTGTGTCAGTGGAGGCTTCGCTGGGGAGATAGAGCTGAGCAGTGCAGGAGACAAGAGCACCTAAGGTCACACCTGAGAGTGGTGGCACGGGGGTCCCCAGCACTGCGGGGCTGGTGCCTCTCTGGGCACCCAGCAATCGCTTCCCACAGCCCCGGGGACTCACCTGCGAGGGTGACAGCAGCAGTGATCCCTGCGGAGCCTCTGCTCGGTCCTTGGCCCCTGTGGCCACTGAGAGGCACTGCGGGCCCGTGCATGGCCCGTTCTGTCCCGGGAGGAACACGGCAGGGATGCGCTCCGGGGATTGCAGGGACTCCAGCGGCACCTCGGCTGCCCCTGGCCCCCCGGCACCAGCTCTGCCGAGCTGTGCCCTGCCAGGAGCCCGCAAGGGCTGGGTACAGCCCTGCACAGCTGACGGGCAGTGCTGGGGGATGAAAGTGCTGTGTGAGGGGGCTGAGCAGCAAGGGGGGCTGTGCAGCTGGGTGAGTGGGTGTGTGGCTGCTGGGGTGAGCATGGAGGCTGCTGCAGGGACTCCCACTGTGGGGATTGGGCTTACTCTGGGTTTCCAGATAAGGGATTCATGTTCTCTGTGGAACCACCTTGCTTGCTGGAATAAGATTTGGTCTTAGGGCAGGTCCTTGGCTACCTCTTTCTCCTCGGAGGAGGAGAGTGCCTTGCCCAGGCCACAGCTCAGAGGGGCTCCCTGTGTTCTCTCTAGGAATGGCTACAAGTTCCTCTACTGCTCGGCCAGGGCTATTGGCATGGCCCACATCACCAAAGGCTACCTCCAATGGGTCAATGAGCAAGGCTGTGGCCTCCCCATGGGCCCCATGCTGCTCTCCCCCAGTAGTCTCATGTCTGCCTTCCACAGGTACTGTCTTTCCCTGCCCTTCCTGTATCCCTGGGGTCAGCATCCCCTTCCCCAGCTGCACCCTGAGGGATGTCCCAGCCTTAAACTGCTCTGCCCTCCTTGGTGCCCAGTGCCTTTTGTGGGAGGCAGCAGGGGAGCTGCCTGACCTTGCTGGGGCTTCACAGTGAAGCTGCTGATGCACAAAACCTCTTCCCCTTCAAATCACTTCCCTGAGCCCCACTAAGGTGTCACTACAGAGGCGGGCAGGACACACAAAAGGCACAGTGTACTTCAGAAGGCTGATATCTGTTCATTACAGACGGGTTTGATGCCTACAGTCGTGGCCAGCTGATGCCACTGTGTCTCTTGTGCTGCAGGGAGGTGATTGAGAAGAAGCCAGAGGTGTTCAAGGTCACCTGCTTGACAGACATCCGAAAACTGTTTGCTACAAAGTGTCCCTTCTACGCAGGCTTTGGGAACAGGCCCAGTGTGAGTGGCTCTGCAGGTGTGCAGGGAGGGCTCAGGCTGGGTGGCAGTGCCTTCCTGCAGCCCTCAAGCTCTGCTGGCCTTCCTTGGGCAGGATGTCTATGCTTACAAGCAAGTGGGGCTGCCAGAGAGCCGCATATTCACCGTGAACCCCAAGGGAGAGCTGATCCAGGAGCTCAGAAAGAACCAAAAGTCAACGTAAGCAAAGTGTTTATTCCTCAGGGTCTTTGGGGCGACCTGGCTTTGATGCAGAGGAGCATCAAACAAACACCCAATGACCCCAGTGTAACTTCCTTCTCACCCCCAGATATGAGCGGCTGTTGGAGCTGGTGGAGATCTTCTTCCCTCCTGTGGGACACACGGGGAGCACTGGGCAGGTACAGCCCCTTTGCCTACTGGAGACCTCCACTGCCTCATACTGACTTGGATGGCTTGTCCTAACCCCATCCTGTGGAGACCTGACCCAGAGCTCTCCTGCATGTTCTTTGGCAGGACTAAATGCTCCAGGTGCACCTCATCCTCCCCGTGTGCTGCTTGTGCATTTTGCACTTGGCATAGAGATCACCACACCACTTAGCAGGGAGCAAAACGGGATAAGAGAGAGTTCTGACTCATCAAATCTCCACTTGCAAAACACAAATTCCTGAAAGCCAGATTTTTCGTGGTGGTTGTAGCTCCTCCAAAGCCTGGCTCTTTTTTAAAGATGGTGGTTGTTCACAGTTGTAGTTATTATTTAGCTGTTACTACCTCTTGTATGACCAGTGTTTCAGACAGTGCAGCTACCAGCAGTTTGGTAGCTGAAACTGCCCATCAACTTGTAAAAGTTGAGGATAGATTCTGGGGTTTTGAGTGTTCTGAATAACAATAAACAGTGCCTTAATCCAGGCTGCCTCTTGTCTGCTCTCGCCCTGTGCATTAGAAGTGGGAGCCAGCCTCCAAGTCCTTTCTAAAATGTGATTGGGCTTATTCTGCTTAAGCCTCCTACCTAGTGGGTCCTGGGGGTGTTGGGACCAGCTTCTAGAAAACGGCTTTTTTCCTATTTTTTAAAATTCTTAATTACTATGTTTAGCAAAGGTGGCAAATTTAATTAAAAATAGAAAACAAATTCAGGCTTCTTCTGTATGCACATGGGGCTGAATGGACAGGAGAGCTTGCCAAAGCCAGAGGCCCCTGTGCTGAGGATCACTCTGGGCTGGCTCCAGCCCCTTGGGGTGGCCGGGAGCAGGGGGTGCCCACAGAGAGCACGGCCTCAGTAGCACCAGGGACAGCCAGGGAAGAGCCCTGGGTGAGGCTGTGCAGGAGCATGCAGGCTGAGCCCTGCTCCCTCATGGGATCCCAAGGGCCAGGGCACACAGGGATTTGCCTCTATGTTTATCACACATGTCCAAAGCAACTGCACGGAAGATGTGACCTGTCAGTGTGTCCTGGTTTAGGGCAAATTTCAGAGAAAACCTCCAAAGGGACACCTGTCCCGGTTTAAAGGGACAGTATTACCAGGAAAAGGAAATTCAGGAACTCTCAGGCAAAAAAGGTATAGGTTGGGAATAACAGTTCTTTACTGATATATTTACTAGACAAACAAAAACGGCATCAGCTATCTGAAAGAGAACAAAAAAACCCAGTGACAGAACAGAACGAAATACTCCTTTTTTTCCAGTCACCGATGCCCCTCCTCGTCCGCGCAGTCGAGATGGAGCAGGGCAGGCAGCCTCTCAGTCGCGGCTGCTGCAGGAGCAGGGGGGCGAGGTGGCAGCTCCGTCCCAGGTGAGAGAAGGGGAAGAACTTGCTCACCGTGGGCGTCCCGTGGGTTCTGGGCGTTGTTTCAGAAGCAGGGAGCTTTTGCGATCCGAGTCCAGCGGGGAAGAAAAACACGGAGGAGAAACAACCTCTCTCCTCCGCCGGCGAGCTGCGAGAGTTCTCCTACTCCGAGTGTCCTCCTACTTGCCGAAAAGCAAAAGCAGGACTCCACCTTTCCCTAATGGAGCCATCGGGCTGGTTCAGCCGTTCCTTTGTCTTCAGCTCTTAACGGCTAATGGGAGAGCCATCCCGGCTAGCTTAACATAATAATGGGAAAAATTTCTAAACCTCGCCAGCCCACAACATCACCCCACAGGATGCAAACCCAAGCAATCCCTTCCAAAACCACTTCAGCGGGGGGAAGTAAGTAAATTCAACGGACCCAGGATTTAAAAAAAAAAAAAAAAAAAAAAAAAGACTCTCTCCTGTGGCTGGTAGGGCAAAGGCCAAGACCAAGCGGCCGCAAGTGCAGGCTCCTGGAGCTTCTCCCCGGTCCCCAGTCCAGAGCAGCTTCAAATAATTGCAGGAAAAAGGAAAAATAACTTTCCAGGGAACTTCTCTGGTTCAGTTAGTCAGAAACTAACTAAAAGCAAAGGAGAGCTCTCTCCTGCTGCCCACCAGCAGGACACAGTCCAGGAGACGAAGTGATGGAACTCCTGTCTCTACCATATGCTAACAACTGTCTTTTTCCACCACTTTGCCTTCCCCCCCTTCACTATTACACCCATCGAGGTACCAAACTTATTTCTGAGCTGAACAGACAAATGGGTGTACAGTTCAACATCACAAAGTCACATCAGGACACAGAGGGACCCCTGTGTGCACAAGTAGCCCCAGAGTGGCCCTGCCAACAGCCCCAGGGACCTCCAGCTCAGGGACCCAGACCAGCTGGAACCCACGACCCTGCAAATGCTCCCTGTGCCCAAAGCAAATGCAAATAAGAGCTGGGGTGTGAAAAATAAACACTGTTAATTTATAGAAGAGCAGAAACAAAAACTACCTAATGTATTTTTAATGTAAGAATCTTTATAAGAACAATCTATAAAAGGTATTGACATTACAAAAACCTATGTAACAATGTATGAAACATACATATAGAAGAGAAAAACAAACTCTAAAATACATTTACAGATGAAAATGTAACAACAAACTCTGAAACATATATCCAGAAGGGTGGCATCCCTGGCTGGCATCTCCATCGGTCCTGGAAGCAAAGCAGGCGACAGGGTCACTGCAGCCAGGCACAGAGGGCTGTTCCCTGTGCCCCCAGGCTGGCACACGCTGGCACAGCAGGACTCTGCTGCCAGCACTGAGCCTGCCTGGGGCTGGGGGCTGCCCCCAGGCAGTGGCACCCAAAGCATGGCCCAAAGCAAGGCCAGGGCAGGCTGGGGGTGCTGCTTGTGCCACCAGAAGCCAGGGCCACCCCCAGGCACTGTGTCCCTGAGCAGGGCCACCCAGCCCAGCCCCAGCCTGGCAGCAGGGGACCCACTCTGCCTGTGGGCAGGGCATGGCCAGTGCCTGCCTGGGCTTGGTGTCCATCCCAGGACAATGTCCTCCTGCTCACCTTTCTCATCCACTTCCATGTCTTCAACATCATCCTCCATTTCCACTTCCATCTCTTCCACCATCTCTTCCTCCACATCCACCTCCATCTCTTCCTCCACCTCCTCCTCCATATCCACATCCACATTCACATCCACCTCCATCTCTTCCTCTCCATCTTCTTCTGCATCTGCTTCAGTGTTTTCCTCCGTATCAATCTTAATGTCCACCTCCATCTCCTCCTCAGTGTCTGTGACAGGCTGTGTAGGGAGCAAAGCCTCACAGTGGGGTCCCTGTCCCACAGCATCCCCCACAGAGCCCCAGCCCACCTCCATGGAATGGCACTGTACCTTCACTGGGACAAAAATGAGCATCCTGCAGGGATGGATAGCACAATGGAAGTACCATCAGATGCATATACACTCTTAGTTTCACATGTGCATTTCAGTCTTAGGGACATTGAAACCAGTGTGTGGTTTGTCAATACACATGTCATCTTCCTGTGGCAGAAAACTCATTTCTCCTACTGGAGCTTTTGTTGTCCCTCCAGGGTCTCTCTTTTCTAGAAAAGTATTTCATGTTCAGCCACTCTAACCCAGCCCTGACTGGAGAACAGGGAGCCTGGCTCTTGGCTTGGTTTTCTCTTTGGTTTTCTCCCTGGTGTGAGGGGATGGGAAAGGGGCTTAGGCAGGATGCTCCCCTTGCAGGGTGAGGGCTCCCCTGGCCCATCACAAAGTATTGAGCATTGGCTTGAGACTCCTTCCTTAGGCTGGAGAAAAAAACAGGTTTTGTTGTTCTAGGGCAGGTTTTGCAGGATGCCCAAAGGCAGCAGTGGTTGTTCCTCAGCTGGAGAAGGGTCTCAGCAGCTGGAGGGTCGCTCCAAATCAGCAAAGCCCAGAGCAGTGAGAGTGGATTCTGATGCTGTGAGCACCTGGCAGGCCTGGGCAAGTGGTGGGGGGCCCACATGTCCTCTGTGTGCTCCCACAGCTGATGGCTTGCCCTCCTCTGGCAGGGAAAGGAGCTTTTACTGCCCAGGGGAACATGGTGTGGCTACTGGACTCAGTGATCCCTGTGGCCCTCCCCAGCCTGGAAGCATGTTTAAGGGAGCTCACCCAGATTGTCTGGGGGACAAAAGGCACCCAGATGCATCTGTGCTGGGAGCTGCTGCAGGTTTGTGCTGGTCAGAGCAGAGAGCTGCTCCTTTATGCAATTGGGGGGATCAGGGAGGGAATCATGGTGCAGAAGAGCAGGGACAACCTGGTGAGGGTGACAGGCACGGTGTGAGAGCCAAAGGCTGGCTGGTGTGGGAGGGTTCATGAACTGCAGTGCTGACACAAATCTGATCCTCTGCTATAAAGTGCCAGAGTTGCTGGATGAAGGCTCTTTACTTTCCTCCTCATGCTAGTAATGAAATGCACATTGACTAATTCCTCAGGCAGAGGTGATTCTGTGTGCAACAGCTCTGTAGGGCAAGGCTGGAGCTGCTCAGGAGTGTGCATGTTTTCCTGCCTGCCCATTCATGGAAAACCAGAGTCTCGGTTGAGGACAGGACTCCAGAGAACTGCCTGCAGTTCTCATGTTGCATTCTGTTACCTGTACAGCACCCATTCCCCCAGCACCTCTTGGAGCAGCCCCCATCCCAGATGGCTCACGCTCTTCTCCATGGAAACCACTTTGTGTCCCTCCTCCCGAAGCTGCATGGCCCCAGTTGCACAATGCTCGAGAAAAATGCTGGTAACTCACAAGGGCAAAGTTCAGCAGCTTGTATTTCCCGCGAAAGCAGCCCTAGCGTGGTTTCTCAGTACGTTTTTCCCATTCCAGGTGATTTTAAATGGTATTTATTGTAGCAGGTTGAATTGAGACTCGTGGAAGGCAAGCGTCCGTGCTACCAGTAGGTACCAGCAGCCGAGGTTTGTTTCATCTTCTCAGCATCTGGGAGTATATCCTGGATTCTCCCACCTTGTCTTTTCCTATTTGTAGCATTTCTTAATTTTGTCTCAACTTTTAGCTTTAGCATTCCAGTCCGAGGTGCAGCAGTGACAGCACGGTATACACAACCCTTTCTGGCACTCCTTTGCCAATACTTCCACTCTGGCTTTCTTCTTTCCCCTTGTTCCATTCTCAAATAACTCCCACCAGTTATGACTATCAATTTTGATTTTTCCTTGTGCTGATAGGGTATCAAGTACCTTAACAGTTTCCTTATGTTCATTTCTTTTACATTGGACACATAAAGTGAATGGGAGATACCCACCATAGGAATGACACCACCACACCTCAGTACAATATGGACACTCTCCTTTTTTTGCTAGTTTTTAGGTACAATAAATTCACGAATACAAGCCGCACTGACTATAAGCCGCATCTCTGGGTGTTGGCAAACATTTCGGTTTTTGTCCATAGATAAGCCGCACCCGAATATAAGCCGCTTTGTCGTTCGCAGCGAGGACCCGCGTGCAATTAGTAACAGAACCACGGGAGGGCGGGGTTTACTGGCTGAGCTAAGGCTGTGCAGGCTCGGCCCGCTAGGGGCCGCTGACAGGGCCAGGTGGTCCAGCACGGTGCTGCAGCTCGGGGCCGGCCGCCGCTGCCCCTAGGCTCGGTCACCCCGGGTCGGCGCTGCCCCGCGGTGGCAGGCAGGGACGGAGCTTCCCCCGCTCCTACGGCAGCGGCGGTGGGCGGGGACGGAGCTTTCCCGCGCCCGTGGCGCCGGCGGCGGGCAGGGACGGAGTTTCCCCGCTCCTGCCGCGGCGGCGGCGGGCAGGGACAAAGCACCCCGTCGGCTCCCCGAGCCGCGGCAATGGCTGCGCGGGGCTCCCGTCGGCTCCCCGGGCCGCAGCAATGGCTGCGCGGGCTTCCCCCCACCTCCCTGGGCCGCAGCAATGGCAGCGCGGGGCTCCCGTCGGCTCCCCGAGCCACAGCAATGGCGGCGCGGGCTTCCCCCCCCCTCCCCGGGCCGCGGTAGGGGCGGCCCGGGTCCCCCCTCTCCTCCCCGGGCCGCGGTAGGGCCGGCCCGGGTCCCCCCTCTCCTCCCCGGGCTGCGGCAATGGCGGCGCCGGGCCCCCCCCGTCTCTCCCCTGGGCTGTGGCAGAGGAGGAAAGAGAGCTCTCCCGCCTCTCTCCCCGCCCCCCGTGCTGCCTACAGGGAGCCAGGCTCCACCCGCGGTGCAACAGAGTAGCGATTTGTAACAATCGCAAAATGCCGACTTTGCAGCTGCTCGGCTCAGCACTCTGGCAGGCACTTCTGAGGTTGTATTAGCCGCTCCTGATTATTAGCCGCATTTCCGGTTTAGGAGCAAAATCTTAGTCAAATTGGTGCGGCTTGTATTCGTGAAATTACTGTATATTGTATTTGGCACATTTCAACTGTATATTTTTACTGTTTCTTAGGTATTTCCCATTCAACAGGCACTAGAAGTTCTCATTTACAAAGCAAAGTTATTATATAAGTCCCAGGTTAAGGCCAGAATATGAGAACTTTCTGACCAAAACAGTATTGAAGTCTTTTTTTCCTCAGATGCAAAAACTCAAAATCAGCTACTAGTGTTCTTTTTGGTACACAAAACAGGCAGGCTGCCTAAGCACTGAGGCCTAAGACATTTGAAATAGTAATTAAATACACGTGAAACAATACTAAAAATGAAAACTTAACAGCACTAATTGTTTAGAATTTTAACTACCATACAAAAGCTGCTGAAGTGACTTTCTTTTAAACTAGCCATTACAATTTATATGTAACAGGTGTGTTCATGCTAATACAATGTTTTCTGTTTTTATCTTTCACTCTGCTAGAAGCAAGACACTTTAGAGACCTTTCTTAGTTTCAACTGCTTTTTCTTCAATTCTTCTTATAACTGTTTTATGCAGCCTCACTTGGGGCAGCTGCTGCTAACTTCTGCTTCTGCATTGTCTTGTTTATTGCATTAATTTGGTTTCAGGACTGCTGTGTCTGTGGTCAAAAGGACAAGAAAAAGGATCGTCCCAGTGAGGGGAGAGAGAAACTTCTCTCCTGGTTTTTATGAGAACTTGAACTCCCGGTTGGATTTTGTGTATGGCAAATTCTAAAGAAACATTTTGTGTGACAATTTTCTGTTTTCTAAGTTCTTGTAAATTTTTATTTATGGTTATTAGGTATGGTTGTATCTGTTGATCTTCTATTTTTGGATGTCCCACGGGCATGCCATGATCATAGGCTACACTATGCAATATTTTAAAAGGAGATATCCCTGTCTTAGAGTGAGGTGTAGTCTTGATATTTAATAATGCTAAGGGGAGGCATTTTGGCCTGGACATTTTAGTCTCCATCATTAATTTTGATAACTGAGCTTTCAATGTCTGATTTCATCCTTTTAACTTGTCTAGAACTCTGGGGATGCCATAGCATATGGTATTCTCACAGAATTCTTAGAGCCTCAGCTGCTGTTTAATAATCTTTGGTCTGAGTCTATATAATTGATTATACCACATTGGGGAATGATTTCTTCCAGAAGAAACTTTGATACTGTCTGGACTGTAGCCCTCGAGCTTGGATAAGTTTTTACCCAACGAGTTAATTTGTTTAATAGTACCAGCAAACATTTATACCTCCCAACCTTTGGTAGTTCAGTGAAATCCACTTGGATTCTTTCAAATGGACGATAGGCTATAGGGGACTACCCCAGATTACCTGTCATGTCCTGGTTTTGTTAACGTTTTTGCATATCAGGCACTCCTGTACTTCTTGTTTAGCTAATTCATAAATCCCTTTACACCTGAAGAATCTCAGGAACTGTTCTGTCAGAGCCTGGGATCCCCAATGAGTTTGCAAACGCAGTCTTCTTAGCATTTTCTTGGTATAGTCCTTAGATACTAACTTCCTCCTATCTGGTAATCTTTACTTACTTTCTCCTAATGTTCTTCCTGTCTTCTTGTATTCTTTAATTTTTTTCAGGGAAGGACAAGGGGTTTTTTTTCTGAGTCCCACTTTCTCCAAATTTTGGGGTACTTAGTAGCGCTGCACTTTTGGTTTCCTTATCTGCTAAATTGTTCTTCTGAATCTGAAATTGTATTTCTGTTTGATGCCCTTTTACATGTACGACTGAGATTGCTTCTGGCTCTCAGATAGCTTCTAAGATTTGCTTTATTAGTTTTCTATGAACTAATTGCGATCCTCAAGTATTTATTAGCCCCCTTTTTTTTTTCCAATTTTCTCAAAAGTGTGGACCACTCCAAAGGCATATTTTGAATCTGTGAAAATCGCTCTTCTTTTTTCTTCTAATTTTTTTTAATGCCTGCAAAACAGCATACAACTCACATGCTTGAGCCGACCAGCTTGCACTGAGGGGTCTTGATTTTACTACTTCCCCTGGTTTTTTATCTATGATTGCATATTTCGACTTTCTCTTCACCCCTATTACCCTTGCTGACCTATTTACAAACTATTCCCCTACCCCCCCACCCCCACACACAACCCCCCCGTTTTTTTTCCTTTAAATCTGTTCTGATTTTTTTCTGCAATTCTACTATTTCAGCACACTCATGGGTTGGTCCCTCCGATGCTTCCCCGTACAGAAATTGTTTTGGATTTATTCCGGTGGTTGGTTGTAGTTCTAAGTAATGTGAGTGTATTAGTATAGCTTCATATTTCAACAGTCTAGCATCTGTAAGCTACTTATCTGATTTGGTTCTAGTATACGCCTCACATTGTGAGGAGTTTACACCATCAGTGAGGATGCAAATGTTACTTTCTTTGCTTCTTCTACCAACAATGCTACTGCTACAATTGCTTGCAGGCAAGTGGGCCAACCCTTGCTTTCTGGTTCTACAAGTTTTGATAGATACTTTACTGGCTGCTTGGCTCTTGCCCAATCCTCTGTTAAGACTTTGTCGGCAGTGTGGCTGCTAACATCCACGAATAACTGAAATGGCTTTTTTACATCTGGGAGGTTTAACATAGGAGCGGTCATGAAGGTTTCTTTCACCACTTTGAAACCTCCTCATCTTGTTCTGGCCATTTTACCTTATCACTAGGCAGTTTTTCGTATAGAAATTTTACCTTCTTACTGTGTTTCTCAATCCACTGTCTAAAATGTGATTGAGCTTATTCTGCTTAAGCATCATACCAAGTGGGTCCTGGGCGTGATGGACCAGCTTCTAGAAAATGGCTTTTTTCCTTTTTTTAAAAAATTCTTAATTACTATGTTTAGCAATGGTGGCAAAATTAATTAAAAACAGAAAACAAATTCAGGCTTCTTCTGTATGCACATGGGGCTGAATGGACAGGAGAGCTTGCCAAAGCCAGAGGCCCCTGTGCTGAGGCTCACTCTGGGCTGGCTCCAGCCCCTTGGGGTGGCCGGGAGCAGGGGGTGCCCACAGAGAGCACGGCCTCAGTAGCACCAGGGACAGCCAGGGAAGAGCCCTGGGTGAGGCTGTGCAGGAGCATGCAGGCTCAGCCCTGCTCCCTCATGGGATCCCAAGGGCCAGGGCACACAGGGATTTGCCTCTGTGTTTATCACACGTGTCCAAAGCAACTGCAAGGAAGGTGTGACCTGTCAGTGTGTCCTGGTTTAGGGCAAATTTCAGAGAAAACCTCCAAAGGGACACCTGTCCCGGTTTAAAGGGACAGTATTACCAGGAAAAGGAAATTCAGGAACTCTCAGGCAAAAAAGGTATAGGTTGGGAATAACAGTTCTTTACTGATATATTTACTAGACAAACAAAAACAGCATCAGCTATCTGAAAGAGAACAAAAAAACCCAGTGACAGAACAGAACGAAATACTCCTTTTTTTCCAGTCACCTATTCCCCTCTTCGTCCGCGCAGTCGAGATGGAGCAGGGCAGGCAGCCTCTCAGTCGCGGCTGCTGCAGGAGCAGGGGGCGAGGTGGCAGCTCCGTCCCAGGTGAGAGAAGAGGAAGAACTTGCTCACCGTGGGCGTCCCGTGGGTTCTGGGCGTTGTTTCAGAAGCAGGGAGCTTTTGCGGTCCGAGTCCAGCGGGGAAGAAAAACACGGAGGAGAAACAACCTCTCTCCTGCGCCGTCGAGCTGCCAGAGTTCTCCTACTCCGAGTGTCCTCCTACTTGCCGAAAAGCAAAAGCAGGACTCCACCTTTCCCTAATGGAGCCATCGGGCTGGTTCAGCCGTTCCTTTGTCTTCAGCTCTTAACGGCTAATAGGAGAGCCATCCCGGCTAGCTTAACATAATAATGGGAAAAATTTCTAAACCTCGCCAGCCCACAACACCACCCCACAGGATGCAAACCCAAGCAATCCCTTCCAAAACCACTTCAGCGGGGGGAAGTAAGTAAATTCAACGGACCCAGGACTAAAAAAAAAAAAAAAAAAAAAAAAGTCTCTCTCCTGTGGCTGGTAGGGCAAAGGCCAAGACCAAGCAGCCGCAAGTGCAGGCTCCTGGAGCTTCTCCCCGGTCCCCAGTCCAGAGCAGTTTCATATAATTCCAGGAAAAAGGAAAAATAACTTTCCAGGGAACTTCTCTGGTTCAGTTAGTCAGAAACTAACTAAAAGCAAAGGAGAGCTCTCTCCCACTGTCCACCAGCAGGACACAGTCCAGGAGACGAAGTGATGGAACTCCTGTCTCTACCTTTTGCAAACAACTGTCTTTATTCACCACTTTGCCTTCCCCCCTTCACTATCACACCCATCCTTAAAGGTACCAAACTTCTGTCTGAGCTGAACAGACAAATGGGTGTACAGTTCAACATCACAAAGTCACATCAGGACACAGAGGGACCCCTGTGTGCACAAGTAGCCCCAGAGTGGCCCTGCCAACAGCCCCAGGGATCTCCAGACCCAGGGATCCAGACCAGCTGGAACCCACGAGCCTGCAAATGCTCCCTGTGCCCAAAGCAAATGCAAATAAGAGCTGGCGTGTGAAAAAGAAACACTGTTAATTTATAGAAGAGCAGAAACAAAAACTACCTCATGTATTTTCAATGTAAGAATCTTTAGAAGAACAATCTATAAAAGGTATTGACATTGCAAAAACCTATGTAACAATGAATGAAACATACATGTAGAAGAGAATAACAAACTCTAAAATACATTTGAAGATGAAAATGTAACAACGAACTCTGAAACATATATCCAGAAGGGTGGCATCCCTGGCTGGCATCTCCATCGGTCCTGGAAGCAAAGCAGGTGACAGGGTCACTGCAGCCAGGCACAGAGGGCTGTTCCCTGTGCCCCCAGGCTGGCACACGCTGGCACAGCAGGACTCTGCTGCCAGCACTGAGCCTGCCTGGGGCTGGGGGCTGCCCCCAGGCAGTGGCACCCAAAGCATGGCCCAAAGCAAGCCCAGGGCAGGCTGGGGATGCTGCTTGTGCCACCAGAACCCAGGGCCACCCCCAGGCACTGTGTCCCTGAGCAGGGCCACCCAGCCCAGCCCCAGCCTGGCAGCAGGGGACCCACTCTGCCTGTGGGCAGGGCATGGCCAGTGCCTGCCTGGGCTTGGTGTCCATCCCAGGACAATGTCCTCCTGCTCACCTTTCTCATCCACTTCCATGTCTTCAACATCATCCTCCATTTCCACTTCCATCTTTTCCTCCATCTCCTCCATCTCCTCCATTTCTTCCTCCATCTCCTCCTCAGTGTCTGTGACAGGCTGCATAGGGAGAAAAACCTCAGAGTGGGGTCCCTGTCCCATAAATCCCCAACAGAGCCCCAGCCCACCTCCATGGAATGGCACTGTACCTTCATTGAGAGAAAAATGAGCATCCTGCAGGGATGGATGACAAGATGTATATGCTGTCACTTTCCCTGATAGGCATCACTTTTGGGTGTCTCCCCACACACTTTTTGTGGTTTTGAAGAAAAAATATGCTCTTCCTCCTCAGACATGTTACCAAAACTAGTGCTGGAAAATGACCCTGATCTCAATTTTCTATATTTTTGTCTGTGTTGTGAGGGGATGGAAAAGGGGCTTAGGCAGGATGCTCCCCTTGCAGGGTGAGGGCTCCCCTGGCCCATCACAGAGTTCTGAGCATTGGCTTGAGACTCCTTCCTTAGGCTGGAGAAAAAAACAGGTTTTGTTGTCCAGGGGCAGGTTTTGCAGGATGCCCAAAGGCAGCAGTGGTTGTTCCTCAGCTGGAGAAGGGTCTCAGCAGCTGGAGGGTCGCTCCAAATCAGCAAAGCCCAGAGCAGTGAGAGTGGATTCTGATGCTGTGAGCACCTGGCAGGGCTGGGCAAGTGGTGGGGGGGCCCACATGTCCTCTGTGTGCTCCCACAGCTGATGGCTTGCCCTCCTCTGGCAGGGGAAGGAGCTTTTACTGCCCAGGGGAACATGGTGTGGCTACTGGACTCAGTGATCCCTGTGGTCCTCCCCAGCCTGGAAGCATGTTTAAGGGAGCTCACCCAGATTGTCTGGGGGACAAAAGGCACCCAGATGTATCTGTGCTGGGAGCTGCTGCAGGTTTGTGCTGGTCAGAGCGGAGAGCTGCTCCTTTATGCAATTGGGGGGATCAGGGAGGGAATCCTGGTGCAGAAGAGCAGGGACAGCCTGGTGAGGGTGACAGGCACTGTGTGAGAGCCAAAGGCTGGCTGGTGTGGAGGGGTTCATGAGCTGCACTGCTGAGACAAATCTGTTCCTCTGCTCTAAAGTGCCAGAGTTGCTGGATGGAGGCTCCTTACTTTCCTCCTCATCCTAATAATAAAGTCCACATTGGCTGATCAGCAGAGAGTGCCCATGGTGGGCTCCTAGGGAGAGGTGATTCTGTGTGCAACAGCTCTGTAGGGCAAGGCTGGAACTGCTCAGGAGTGTGCATGTTTTCCCTGCCTGCCCATTCATGTAAAACCAGAGTCCCGGCTGAGGACAGGTCTCTAGAGGACTGCCTGCAGTTGTCATGTTGCATTCTTTTGCTTCTCTTCAGCACATGTAGCTCCAGCACCTCTCGGAGCAAGCCCATCCTGCATGACTCTCATGCTCAGGAGCACTTTTGTGACCCTCCTTCTGAAGCTGCATTGCAGTTGCGCAATAGTTGATGCACATGCTTTTTCTTATCCTTTTGACCACAGACACAGCAGTCCTGAAACCAAATTAATGCAATAAACAAGACAATGCTGAGGCAGAAGTTAGCAGCAGCTGCCCCAAGTGAGGCTGCATAAAACAGTTATAAGAAGAATTGAAGAAAAAGCAGTTGAAACTAAGAAAGGTCTCTAAAGTGTCTTGCTTCTAGCAGAGTGAAAGATAAAAACAGAAAACATTGTATTAGCATGACACACCTCTCACATATAAATTGTAATGGCTAGTTTAAAAGAAAGTCACTTCAGCAGCTTTTGTATGGTAGTTAAAATTCTAAACAATTTAGTGCTGTTTAGTTTTCATTTTTAGCATTGTTTTACGTGTATTTATATACTATTTCAAATGTCTTAGACCTCAGTGCTTAGGTAGCCTGCCTGTTTTGTGTACCAAAAAGAACACTAGCAGCTGATTTTGAGCTTTTGCATCTGAGGGAAAAAATACTTCAGGACTGTTTTGGTCAGAAACTTCTCATATTCTGGCCTTAACCTGTGCCTTATACAATAACTTTGCTTTTTGTTGTAGTATACTCCTCACATTATGAGGAATATACACCATCAGTGAGGATGCAAATGTTACTTTCTTTGCTTCTTCTACCAACAATGCTACTGCTACAATTGCTTGCAGGCAAGTGGGCCAACCCTTGCTTTCTGGGTCTACAAGTTTTGATACATATTTTACTGGCTGCTTGGCTCTTGCCCAATCCTGTGTTAAGACTTTGTCGGCAGTGTGGTTGATAACATCAACGAATAACTGAAATGGGTTTTTTACATCTGGGAGGTTTAACACAGGAGCGGTCATAAAGATTTCTTTCACCACTTTGAAACCTCCTCATCTTGTTCTGTCCATTTTACCTTATCACTAGTCTGTTTTTCGTATAGAAATTTTACCTTCTTACTGTGTTCCTTAATCCACTGTCTAAAATGTGATTGGGCTTATTCTGCTTAAGCATCATACCAAGTGGGTCCTGGGGGTGATGGGACCAGCTTCTAGAAAACGGCTTTTTTCCTATTTTTTAAAATTCTAAATTACTATGTTTAGCAACGGTGGCAAAATTAATTAAAAACAGAAAACAAATTCAGGCTTCTTCTGTATGCATATGGGGCTGAATGGACAGGAGAGCTTGCCAAAGCCAGAGGCCCCTGTGCTGAGGCTCACTCTGGGCTGGCTCCAGCCCCTTGGGGTGGCCGGGAGCAGGGGGTGCCCACAGAGAGCACGGCCTCAGTAGCACCAGGGACAGCCAGGGAAGAGCCCTGGGTGAGGCTGTGCAGGAGCATGCAGGCTCAGCCCTGCTCCCTCATGGGATCCCAAGGGCCAGGGCACACAGGGATTTGCCTCTGTGTTCATCACACATGTCCAAAGCAACTGCATGGAAGGTGTGACCTGTCAGTGTGTCCTGGTTTAGGGCAAATTTGGGACAAAACCTGCAAAGGGCCACCCCAGGAAGCAAACCCAAGCAGCCCCTTCACCAACCCCCCAACAGGTTCAGAAAGAAATTTCCTCAGAGAGACATGGGAAAAGAAACTGTTTATTCAACAGGCCCAGTATTTAAAAAAAAAAAAAAAAAAAAGGAACAAAACCTAACAACAAAACCTCTTGCTGCTCAGAAGAGTTTACAAACTCACAAACTCAGAAAGTCTCTGTCCTGTGGCTGCTAGCTCGGCTCACTCTGTTATCAGTCCCTCCAACGCTGGAAAATGCCCATGACCAGTCCAGGACCCAGTGGCCACAGGTGCAGGCTCCTGGTGCTTCCTCCCTGGGTCCCCAGTCCAGAGCAGCTTCAAATAATTCCAGGAAATAGGAAAAAAATTTTTCCAGGGAACTTCTCTGGTTCAGTCAGTCAGAAACTAACTAAAAGCAAAGGAGAGCTCTCTCCTGCTGCCCACCAGCAGGACACAGTCCAGGAGACAAAGCAATGGAACTCCTGTCTCTACCTTTTGCAAACAACTGTCTTTATCCACCACTTTGCCTTCCCCCCCTTCACTATCACACCCATCCTTAAAGGTACCAAACTTATTTCTCTGCTGAACAGACAAATGGGTGTACAGTTCAACATCACAAAGTCACATCAGGACACAGAGGGACCCCTGTGTGCACAAGCAGCCCCAGAGTGGCCCTGCCAACAGCCCCAGGGACCTCCAGCCCCAGGCACCCAGACCAGCTGGAACCCACGACCCTGCAAATGCTCCCTGTGCCCAAAGCAAATGCAAATAAGAGCTGGGGTGTGAAAAATAAAGATTGTTAATTTATAGAAGAGCAGAAACAAAAACTACCCAATGTATTTTCAATGTAAGAATCTTTACAGCAACGAAATATAAAAGGTATTAACATTGCAAAAACCTATGTAACAATGTATGAAACATACATATAGAAGAGAAAAACAAACTCTAAAATACATTTGAAGATGAAAATGTAACAACAAACTGTGAAACATATATCCAGAAGGGTGGCATCCCTGGCTGCCATCTCCATCGGTCCTGGAAGCAAAGCAGGCGACAGGGTCACTGCAGCCAGGCACAGAGGGCTGTTCCCTGTGCCCCCAGGCTGGCACACGCTGGCACAGCAGGACTCTGCTGCCAGCACTGAGCCTGCCTGGGGCTGGGGGCTGCCCCCAGGCAGTGGCACCCAAAGCATGGCCCAAAGCAAGGCCAGGGCAGGCTGGGGGTGCTGCTTGTGCCACCAGAAGCCAGGGCCACCCCCAGGCACTGTGTCCCTGAGCAGGGCCACCCAGCCCAGTCCCAGCCTGGCAGCAGGGGACCCACTCTGCCTGTGGGCAGGGCATGGCCAGTGCCTGCCTGGGCTTGGTGTCCATCCCAGGACAATGTCCTCCTGCTCACCTTTCTCATCCACTTCCATGTCTTCAACATCATCCTCCATTTCCACCTCCATCTCTTCCTCCATCTCCTCCATTTCCACTTCCATCTTTTCCTCCATCTCTTCCTCCATCTCCTCCTCCATATCCACATCCACATCCACCTCCATCTCTTCCTCTCCATAGTCTTCTGCATCTGCTTCAGTGTTTTCCTCCACATCAGTGTTAATGTCCACCTCCATCTCCTCCTCAGTGTCTGTGACAGGCTGCATAGGGAGAAAAACCTCAGAGTGGGGTCCCTGTCCCATAAATCCCCAACAGAGCCCCAGCTCACCTCCATGGAATGGCATTGTACCTTCATTGAGAGAAAAAGAGCATGCTGCGGGATGGATGACAAGATGTATATGCTGTCACTTTCCCTGATAGGCATCACTTTTGGGTGTCTCCCCACACACTTTTGTGGTTTTGAAGAAAAAATATGTGTTTCCTCCTCAGACATGTTACCAAAACCAGCGCGGGGAAATGACCCTGATCTCGATTTTCTCTGTTTTTGTCTGTGTTGTGTGGGAATGGAAAAGGGGCTTAGGCAGGATGCTCCCCTTGCAGGGTGAGGGCTCTCCTGTCACATCACAAACTACTGAGCATTGACTTGAGACTCCTTCCTTAGGCTGGAGAAGAAAACAGGTTTTGTTGTCCAGGGGCAGGTTTTGCAGGATGCCCAAAGGCAGCAGTGGTTGTTCCTCAGCTGGAGAAGGGTCTCAGCAGCTGGAGGGTCGCTCCAAATCAGCAAAGCCCAGAGCAGTGAGAGTGGATTCTGATGCTGTGAGCACCTGGCAGGGCTGGGCAAGTGGTGGGAGGGCCACATGTCCTCTGTGTGCTCCCACAGCTGATGGCTTGCCCTCCTCTGGCAGGGGAAGGAGCTTTTACTGCCCAGGGGAACATGGTGTGGCTACTGGACTCAGTGATCCCTGTGGCCCTCCCCAGCCTGGAAGCATGTTTAAGGGAGCTCACCCAGATTGTCTGGGGGACAAAAGGCACCCAGATGCATCTGTGCTGGGAGCTGCTGCAGGTTTGTGCTGGTCAGAGCAGAGAGCTGCTCCTTTATGCAATTGGGGGGATCAGGGAGGCAATCCTGGTGCAGAAGAGCAGGGACAGCCTGGTGAGGGTGACAGGCACTGCGTGAGAGCCAAAGGCTGGCTGGTGTGGAGGGGTTCATGAGCTACACTGCTGACACAAATCTGTTCCTCTGCTATAAAGTGCCAGAGTTGCTGGATGAAGGCTCCTTACTTTCCTCCTCATGCTAGTAATGAAATGCACATTGACTAATTCCTCAGGGAGAACTGATTCTGTGTGCACCAGCTCTGTAGGGCAAGGCTGGAGCTGCTCAGGAGTGTGCATGTTTTCCCGCCTGCCCATTCATGCAAAACCAGAGTCTCGGCTGAGGACAGGTCTCCAGAGGATTGCCTGCAGTTCTCAGGTTGCATTCTGTTACCTGTACAGCACTCATTGCCCCAGCACCCCTCGGAGCAGCCCCCATCCCACATGGCTCACGCTCTTCTCCATGGAAACCACTTTGTGTCCGTCCTCCCGAAGCTGCATGGCCCCAGTTGTGCAATGCTTGAGGCACACGCTGCATTTCCCCAGCCACAGCAAGGCTCTGCAGTTTGTATTCCCTGGGAAGAGAAAGGAGGGAGAGCAGCAGCCCCTGACCCCACAGCCTTACCCAGGTGCACAAAGCACCCCAGGAACAGCCCTGCCAAACAGCTCCAGTCCCCCAGCAGGTGATGCAAAGCTTTTAGCCTGATGATGAGCTCCATCCATCCATCCATCCATCCATCCATCCATCCATCCATCCATCCATCCATCCATCCATCCATCCACCTGTTATAGGTAATAAACTAAGCAAGCCGAATTAAAATATTAAAACAGCAATTTTATCTTTGCAACTGAAAATATGGTCTTGAGAAGCCACAGCAGGAAAGGACAACGCTGAGCCTGGGTTTGGAGCTGGGTGAACACGCAACGATGACCAAGCCTCTATCACACCAAGTCTCCCTGTGTTCACACCGCCGTCTTGGTTGGCCCTGGTTTTATATGGTTTTTCATAGCCTGGAGCAGGAGAGTCCTTTATTTCTGGGTTGTTTCTTTCATATTTAGGTAACTGCTAAATGAGACTCACCCTGCACAGTGCCAGCTCATTAGCAGGGAAAGCCTGAGACAACAGCATGAAGTAGGGCAAAAGATACAAAAGAGGATCTTTTCTCCCTGGGGGTTCCGTGGTTTATGTCTCCATGGTGTCCAGGAGGCAAAAGAGGAAGATCCCCAAGGACAGGGATCTTTCCTAAAGTCAGGAAGAGGCAGGGAGAATTGCCATCCTGTCAAAAGGACAAAGCAGAGGAGATAGGATCAGACCACAGGTATTAGAGGGGTCCCAGGAGTCAAGGGACATACAGAGGTGGCTGATGCTGGCTGTGCTGCCTACATGATGCTGAGGGGCAAAAGCAGAGGGTCCCCTGGGAGCAGATGCTGGCGTTACCTTCCCTGGAAGGAGTGTGTGTCAGTGGAGGCTTCGCTGGGGAGATAGAGCTGAGCAGTGCAGGAGACAAGAGCACCTAAGGTCACACCTGAGAGTGGTGGCACGGGGGTCCCCAGCACTGCGGGGCTGGTGCCTCTCTGGGCACCCAGCAATCGCTTCCCACAGCCCCGGGGACTCACCTGCGAGGGTGACAGCAGCAGTGATCCCTGCGGAGCCTCTGCTCGGTCCTTGGCCCCTGTGGCCACTGAGAGGCACTGCGGGCCCGTGCATGGCCCGTTCTGTCCCGGGAGGAACACGGCAGGGATGCGCTCCGGGGATTGCAGGGACTCCAGCGGCACCTCGGCTGCCCCTGGCCCCCCGGCACCAGCTCTGCCGAGCTGTGCCCTGCCAGGAGCCCGCAAGGGCTGGGTACAGCCCTGCACAGCTGACGGGCAGTGCTGGGGGATGAAAGTGCTGTGTGAGGGGGCTGAGCAGCAAGGGGGGCTGTGCAGCTGGGTGAGTGGGTGTGTGGCTGCTGGGGTGAGCATGGAGGCTGCTGCAGGGACTCCCACTGTGGGGATTGGGCTTACTCTGGCTTTCCAGATAAGGGATTCATGTTCTTTGTGGAACCACCTTGCTTGCTGGAATAAGATTTGGTCTTAGGGCAGGTCCTTGGCTACCTCTTTCTCCTCGGAGGAGGAGAGTGCCTTGCCCAGGGCACAGCTCAGAGGGGCTCCCTGTGTTCTCTCTAGGAATGGCTACAAGTTCCTCTCCTGCTCGGCCAGGGCTATTGGCATGGCCCACATCACCAAAGGCTACCTCCAATGGGTCAATGAGCAAGGCTGTGGCCTCCCCATGGGCCCCATGCTGCTCTCCCCCAGTAGTCTCATGTCTGCCTTCCACAGGTACTGTCTTTCCCTGCCCTTCCTGTATCCCTGGGGTCAGCATCCCCTTCCCCAGCTGCACCCTGAGGGATGTCCCAGCCTTAAACTGCTCTGCCCTCCTTGGTGCCCAGTGCCTTTTGTGGGAGGCAGCAGGGGAGCTGCCTGACCTTGCTGGGGCTTCACAGCGAAGCTGCTGATGCACAAAACCTCTTCCCCTTCAAATCACTTCCCTGAGCCCCACTAAGGTGTCACTACAGAGGCGGGCAGGACACACAAAAGGCACAGTGTACTTCAGAAGGCTGATATCTGTTCATTACAGACGGGTTTGATGCCTACAGTCGTGGCCAGCTGATGCCACTGTGTCTCTTGTGCTGCAGGGAGGTGATTGAGAAGAAGGCAGAGGTGTTCAAGGTCACCTGCTTGACAGACATCCGAAAACTGTTTGCTACAAAGTGTCCCTTCTACGCGGGCTTTGGGAACAGGCCCAGTGTGAGTGGCTCTGCAGGTGTGCAGGGAGGGCTCAGGCTGGGTGGCAGTGCCTTCCTGCAGCCCTCAAGCTCTGCTGGCCTTCCTTGGGCAGGATGTCTATGCTTACAAGCAAGTGGGGCTGCCAGAGAGCCGCATGTTCACTGTGAACCCCAAGGGAGAGCTGATCCAGGAGCTCAGAAAGAACCAAAAGTCAATGTAAGCAAAGTGTTTATTCCTCAGGGTCTTTGGGGTGACCTGGCTTTGATGCAGAGGAGCATCAAACAAACACCCAATGACCCCAGTGTAACTTCCTTCTCACCCCCCAGATACGAGCGGCTGTCGGAGCTGGTGGAGATCTTCTTCCCTCCTGTGGGACAGACGGGGAGCACTGGGCAGGCACAGCCCCTTTGCCTACTGGAGACCTCCAGTGCCTCATACTGACTTGGATGGCTTGTCCTAACCCCATCCTGTGGAGACCTGACCCAGAGCTCTCCTGCATGTTCTTTGCCAGGACTAAATGCTCCAGGTGCACCTCATCCTCCCTGTGTGCTGCTTGTGCATTTTGCACTTGTCATAGAGATCACCACACCACTTAGCAGGGGGCCAAAGGGCAGGGTAACAAAGAGCTCTGACTCATCAAAACTCAGTTGCTAAAAACCCTTTCTTGAAAGCTGGGTTTCTTTTGGTGTTTGTAGCTCCTCCAAAGCCTGGCTCTTTTTTAAAGGTGGTGGTTTTTCACAGTTGTATTTATTATTTAGCTGTTACTACCTCTGGTATGACCAGTGATTCAGACAGTCCAGCTACCAGCAGTTTGGTAGCTGAAACTGCCCATCAACTTGTAAAAGTTTAGGATAGATTCTGGGGTTTTGAGTGTTCTGAACAATAATAAATAGTGCCTTAATCCAGGCTGCCTCTTGTCGGCTCTATCCCTGTGCATTAGAAGTGGGAGCCAGCCTCCAAGTCCTTTCTAAAATGTGATTGGGCTTATTCTGCTTAAGCCTCCTACCAAGTGGGTCCTGGGGGTGATGGGACCAGCTTCTAGAAAACGGCTTTTTTCCTATTTTTTAAAATTCTTAATTACTATGTTTAGCAACGGTGGCAAAATTAATTAAAAACAGAAAACAAATTCAGGCTTCTTCTGTATGCACATGGGGCTGAATGGACAGGAGAGCTTGCCAAAGCCAGAGGCCCCTGTGCTGAGGCTCACTCTGGGCTGGCTCCAGCCCCTTGGGGTGGCCGGGAGCAGGGGGTGCCCACAGAGAGCACGGCCTCAGTAGCACCAGGGACAGCCAGGGAAGAGCCCTGGGTGAGGCTGTGCAGGAGCATGCAGGCTCAGCCCTGCTCCCTCATGGGATCCCAAGGGCCAGGGCACACAGGGATTTGCCTCTGTGTTTATCACACATGTCCAAAGCAACTGCAAGGAAGGTGTGACTCATCACTGTGTCCTGGTTTAGGGCAAATTTGGGAGAAAACCTCTAAAGGGCCACCCCAGGAAGCAAACCCAAGTAGCTCCTTCCGGAATCTGTTGAGGAATAAATTCCTGAAAGTGAAGCGGAAAAGACCAGGAAATTCAACAGGCCCAGCATTTAAAAAAAAAGAACAATATCTAAACACAATACCTCGTGTTGCTCTGAAGAGTTTACTGTCTTACAAATTCACAAAGTCTCTCCCTGTGGCTGCTAGCTCAGCTCACTCTGTCCGTCCCTCTGGCACTGGAAAATGCCCGTGACCAGGCCAGGACCCAGTGCCCACAGGTGCAGGCTCCTGGTGCTTCCCCCCAGTCCCCAGTCCAGAGCAGCTTCAAATATTTCCTGGGAAAAGGAAAATAAATTTCCAGGGAACTTCTCTGGTTCAGTCAGTCAGAAACTAACTAAAAGCAAAGGAGAGCTCTCTCCTGCTACCCACCAGCAGGACACAGTCCAGGAGACAAAGTGATGGAACTCCTGTCTCTACCTTTTGCAAACAACTGTCTATATCCACCACGTTGCCTTCCCCCCCTTCACACCCATCCTTAAAGATACCAAACTTATTTCTCTGCTGAACAGACAAATGGGTGTACAATTCAACATCACAAAGTCACATCAGGACACAGAGGGACCCCTGTGTGCACAAGTAGCCCCAGAGTGGCCCTGCCAACAGCCCCAGGGACCTCCAGTCCCAGGCACCCAGACCAGCTGGAACCCACGACCCTGCAAATGCTCCCTGTGCCCAAAGCAAATGCAAATAAGAGCTGAGGTGTGAAAAATAAAGATTGTTAATTTATAGAAGAGCAGAAACAAAAACTACCCAATGTATTTTCAATGCAAGAATCTTTATAAGAACAATCCATAAAAGGTATTAACATTGCAAAAACCTATGTAACAATGTATGAAACATACATGTAGAAGAGAATAACAAACTCTAAAATACATTTAAAGATGAAAATGTAACAACGAATTCTGAAACATATATCCAGAAGGGTGGCACCCCTGGCTGGCATCTCCATCGGTCCTGGAAGCAAAGCAGGCGACAGGGTCACTGCAGCCAGGCACAGAGGGCTGTTCCCTGTGCCCCCAGGCTGGCACACGCTGGCACAGCAGGACTCTGCTGCCAGCACTGAGCCTGCCTGGGGCTGGGGGCTGCCCCCAGGCAGTGGCACCCAAAGCACGGCCCAAAGCAAGGCCAGGGCAGGCTGGGGGTGCTGCTTGTGCCACCAGAAGCCAGGGCCACCCCCAGGCACTGTGTCCCTGAGCAGGGCCACCCAGCCCAGCCCCAGCCTGGCAGCAGGGGACCCACTCTGCCTGTGGGCAGGGCATGGCCAGCGCCTGCCTGGGCTTGGTGTCCATCCCAGGACAATGTCCTCCTGCTCACCTTTCTCATCCACTTCCACGTCTTCAACATCATCCTCCATTTCCACTTCCGTCTCTTCCTCCATTTCCTCCTCCATATCCAAATCTACATTCACATCCACCTCTACCTGCATCTCTTCCTCTCCATAGTCTTCAACATCTGCTTCAGTGTTTTCCTCCACATCAGTGTTAATGTCCACCTCCATCTCCTCAGTGTCTGTGACAGGCTGCATAGGGAGCAAAGCCTCACAGTGGGGTCCCTGTCCCACAGCATCCCCCACAGAGCCCCAGCCCACCTCCATGGAATGGCACTGTACCTTCACTGGGACAAAAACTGAGCATCCTGCAGGGATGGATGGCAAGATGCAGGCAGCAGGGAGATATCCTGACTGAGCTGTGTCCAGCTCAATAGCACACACCTCTCTTTTAAGAACTTGGTGATTTCTATAACTATTTCCCACTGAATTCGCCTCAGCAGGATTTTCAGACACTTTTCCTTTAACAAATGTTCAGATGAACTCTTCTACTGCTTGGAAAGGATCCATCACTTAGTCTTAACTTACCTATTCTCGCCAGACCAGGCTGCTCAGAGTCCTTTCCTCTCTGCCCTCGGCTGTTCCCAGGGAAGGGACATCCACAGCCTCTGTGCCCAGCCTGGTTCTGTGCCTCACCCCCTCAGTGTAAAATACCAATTTCCTTAGATACAACCCAAATCAACCTCCTGCAGCTGAAATCCATCCCCCCTTCTCCTCCCACCACAGACCCTGCTGAACACTCTGTCCCCATCTTTCCTATGGGACCCTTCAAGCCCTGCCCAGCTGCAGTGAGGCCTCCCCATGTCTCTCTCTTCTCCGGGCTGAGCATCTCCAATTGTCTCTTCATGGGAGATTATAAAGTGAAACAAAGGCACAAGCACTGCTGGGCTCCTTCCTCCAGTCACCTTCTCCTTCCCTGACCCCTGTGTGTGAGTGTAAGTCTTGTTCTTGTCTGCCACTTCTGGAAGCCACACAAGCCATTTTGATCCTGGAAACCTCAGAAAGAAATACTTTATTTTTTTCCTTTCCAGTACAATCAGTTTCTCAGCTTTTAAAATCTGAACAAATAGACATAGTTTTAAAAACAACAGAACACAGTCTTTTAACAGGATCAGTTATCAACTGCCTCAGAAAGCTGCCCATGCAAGGACAACCTCATGGACACCATTTCCTTACTCTGCAAGCATTTTTTTAAAATTCCCAGTTTTATACAAAGTTCCTTTCACTTTTTAACATGAAGAGCTGAGAACTGAAATAATGAATAATGTCCATAGTTTCAAGTGACTAGTCAGGAATAGTCCAAACATAGCACCATTTTCCAGAAGGTCAGACTTCTTCCTTGTCGTAGTTTTATTACAGTCAGTCCTGGCTCCCTCTTTTCTGGGGAGGCCATTCCTGTTCAGCCACTCTAACCCAGCTGGAGAACAGGGAGCCTGGCCCTTGGCTTGGTTTTCTCTTTGGTTTTCTCCCTGGTGTGAGGGGATGGAAAAGGGGCTTAGGCAGGATGCTCCCCTTGCAGGGTGAGGGCTCCCCTGGCCCATCACAAAGTACTGAGTGTTGGTTTCCGACTCTTTCCTTAGGCTGGAGAAAAAAATAGGTTTTGTTGTCCAAGGGCAGGTTTAGCAGGATGCCCAATGGCAGCAGTGGTTGTTCCTCAGCTGGAGAAGTGTCTCAGCAGCTGGAGGGTCGCTCCAAATCAGCAAAGCCCAGAGCAGTGAGAGTGGATTCTGATGCTGTGAGCACCTGGCAGGGCTGGGCAAGTGGTGGGGGGCCCACATGTCCTCTGTGTGCTCCCACAGCTGATGGCTTGCCCTCCCCTGGCAGGGGAAGGAGCTTTTACTGCCCAGGGGAACATGGTGTGGCTACTGGACTCAGTGATCCCTGTGGCCCTCCCCAGCCTGGGAGCATGTTTAAGGGAGCTCACCCAGATTGTCTGGGGGACAAAAGGCACCCAGATGTATCTGAGCTGGGAGCTGCTAGATTTGTGCTGGTCAGAGCAGAGAGCTGCTCCTTTATGCAACTGGGGGGATCAGGGAGGCAATCCTGGTGCAGAAGAGCAGGGACAGCCTGGTGAGGGTGACAGGCACTGCGTGAGAGCCAAAGGCTGGCTGGTGTGGAGGGGTTCATGAGCTGCACTGCTGATACAAATCTGTTCCTCTGCTATAAAGTGCCCGAGTTGCTGGGTAGAGGCTTTTTAATTTCCTCCTCATCCTAATAATGAAGTCCACATTGGCTGATCAGCAGAGAGTGCCCATGGTGGGCTCCTAGGGAGAGGTGATTCTGTGTGCAACAGCTCTGTAGGGCAAGGCTGGAGCTGCTCAGGAACATGGACAACATTTTCCAGCCTGCCTATTCAGGGAAACCAGAGTCAAGCTGGTAAAATTATGTGAGTTGTTTATTGTGAGCTGAGGTATGCTCAAAGATGCCCTGCCTTGTTCCACATCACTGTTGGTCCCAGGGCTACTGGCCTCCCAGAAGAGTATGAGGAGGATGCAGGCTCCTGCTCCTCCCCTGCTGCACTTACAACGTGGAGCAGGGATGAGACAACCCTGCCTGGAACGAGATGATGGAGTTCAAAGTTTAAGCAATAATAAGGAGCAATAAAACAGGAGAGAGCCAGAGCTGGAGGAGAGGACTGCTCTGTGCCCAGCTTCATCTCTGCAGAGACCTATGGATACATCTCTCCTCCGGGAAGACACGTGTTTTCCATGTCAGTCCCAGGTGTTACCAGAGAGCCCGGCAAAGTGGGATGGCAAAGCACAGCAGCCCCAGGGAACATGGGGCTCTCTCCAAACACTGCTGCCATGGCTTTCAGCTACTCAGTGTGGGTCTGTGGAGTATGGCAACGGATATAGGGGCAGCATTAGGAAACTGGAATCAGATGAGCACCATGACACAATTGTTCAAAAATATATATACACATACCATATATATATATATATATATACACATATGCATATGTGTTTTCCTAATGCACACCCTCATATGCTCCATAAGGCATGTGCATCTGTATGGAGGAGGGAGCATTATAAATGGATTTACCATACACAAGGAGGGCTGCCATCTCAGAGAAGGGAAGCCAGTTCCCAGAGGGATGTCTGAATACGTGTGTTCTTAGAAAACTACAATTCCTGTGGTGAGTTTTGTTCCCTGCAAGGAGCCTTGGCTCTGCTTGAGTCTCTGGATTAAGATGCAGGTGGTCTTTAGGCCAGAGAAACTATTCCTCAGCTGATAACTACAGGGCTTTATTCTTCGAGAAATGATAAATCCACAAAAATAAAATTTAAAAAAATGTTTTTGCCTCCAGCTTACTCTTGAATTGTCCTTCTGCAGTCATCAGCCCAGGAGCCAAAGAACATCCCCAGACAGGAGGCAGTGATACTGCTGCACCAGGGTCAGGACAGTTGCTGAGCATCAGGAGGGGAGTACCAGCATGGTGGAGTTAAAGAGAAGTGGGGCAAACAAGATTAAGGAAAAAAAAAATTGTAGCAGCTTTTCATAAAAAAAATTATCCCAAGAACTGTTGTCACATTGGAGCGAGTCTGTGTGATATAATTTAATCCTGTCCTTCACAGCAGAAGGAAGACACATGGCATGGCAGCGTGGCTAATGCTGCCTCCTCTCCACCTTCTCCTCCAAGTGCCCGACCTGTTCCGCCAGCTCAGACACCTTGGCTTGGCAGTCAAGCAAGTTGTCCTTCAGTCCTGTTATTTCCTGAGAGTGGGCAGCCAGTGTCCCGTTCATGTGGTCCATGTAGTCCCACAGACTGCCCGTGTGTTTCTCCAGTTCCTCCCTTATGCCGTCCAGGCTGCCGGTGATGGTGCCCAGCCTGCCGCAGGCACTCTCCACCCGCGCCACCCGCTCGTCAAAGTGAGACACCTCCTGCTGCAGGCCGTGGGCCACGCTCTTGCAGGAGCTCAGGTCGCTGACAATCCTGGCTTTGAGTCGCTCCAGGTCTCCCTTGAGGTTCAGGACACGGCGATTGCTGAAGAAAAGCTGGGAGCCTTGGTCGTTGACTTTCTCCTGGATGGAGTGGACCTCATCCTCAATCTTCCTCTCATGCTCATCGAGTGAGGAGTTGATGTGTGTCACAGTGTCTGAGTACTGGGAGACAGAGTCCTTGAGCCCTGTCAGAGACTTGCTCACCGTGTTCAGGTTGATCTTTAGCAAGGTGATCTCCCCTTGCAAAGCCCCCGAGGCTTCCTCCTCGATTCGCCGCTGGATCTCCAGGATGGTGGCGTTCAGCTTGCGCAGGAGGTCGTAATTGCTGTCCATGCGGAGGAGCAGGTCCTGGTTCTTGTTCTGGCAGTCCTCGATCTCGGTCCGGAAGGTCTCCACATCTTTGGAGGCGGAGGTGCAGCCCAGGGAGCAGGTGCTCTCCAGTGTGATGAGGCGATTCTGCAACACCTCCAGTGTCTCATCCGTCCGTTTCCTCATGCTGGCAAGCTCCCCTTCCAGCACAGGCACCACTGCTCCGTCCATGCCCGTGGGAGAACTGACATTGTTCAGCTCTCCCACAATGGTCATGAACCTGTCCTCCAGGGTCTGCATTTTATCTTCAAAGGCAGTCCTCATGCCATCCACCTCTGCCACCACTGTGCCTTTCATGCTGTCCTCTATACCAGAGCAGCAGCTCCCCGTTTCCTTCTCTGTAGCATTCAGCCTGGCTTCCAGGTCCTCAAAGCGCCCTTCAAAGAGGTTCCCTAGGGTGACAGTGGAGATTTCTCCATCCAGGCGTGAGTGCAGGTTCTTCTGGGACTCGGAGATGCTGTGAAGGCCTTTCTCAAGGATATTCATGCGATCAGTGAGGTAGTCCAGGTTGCTGCAGCAGCTTTCCACCACCGTCAGCCCTTGGATCTGGGTTTCCAACTGAGAGATCTCTTTCTTGATCTCCAGCTCCTTCCCATCCAGCGTCTGCTGCAGCCGCAGGTTGGCAGCTTTCTCCTCCTCGCACTGCTGCCGCACCTCTTGGATGCGGAAATCACACGTGGTCTGGATCTTGCCCAGCTTCTTCTCGAAGCCGTCGAGCAGCTCTCCGCGCAGGCTGCTCAGCCTCGTGTCCACGTACTCCTCCAGCAGGTCGATGGAGGTGAGGGGCGAGGGCCGGGCGGACTCCAGCAGGTGCTTGATCTGCCCGTCGTGGTCCAGGACCATGCCGCGCACCTCGTGCAGCAGATCTGCCTTGGTTTTCAGCACGTCGCTCACCTCCGTCACTTTGGTCAGGATCTCCCCCACGGGAGGGTAGGTGGCCATGTCGGCTTTGTCCGCCACATCCACCAGGCCGTCGGGAATGATGCCGAAGCCCACGGAGGAGTCTGGCGTGCCCGGGCTGTTCATCAGGGAGCCGATCATCTTGGTGGTGTCCTCCTGGATGGCCAAGCGCAGGCGGTCCCCCAGCCCGCTCACCATGGTGTGCAGGCTGTCGTAGGACTGGGACAGGCGCCTCACCTCCTCCTCCAGCCGATCCAGGCGGTCCCCAAAGAGGCCGGGCAGCTTCCTGCCTGCACAGGGAAAGAAATAGAGAGGGCTGGTGATGCTTTAACTTCCCTCCTTTAAATCCTTTCCCATCATAGCCATGTGTCCCATCCCCTATTACTGTCATTTCAGCAAAATCTCAGCCCACATCTCTCCTTAAGCTATCAGGAAACCTTCTTTCCTTTTGGGATCCAGCCCTCTGTTCCCAAGTGCAACAGCAGATGATAACAGCCCAGGAGAGCTTCATCTTGAGATGCACTCTATCAACCCCATAATTAATGGAAAATTCTCTAAATCAATGAGGAAAGGCAATTTTTAAGCTGCATGTTTTGAAAGAAACAAGATTCAGAAAGCAATCAAATGTCAGGTCTCTGATAGAAAATATGTCACTCACTGAATTTCTGCCAGATTCATGTTCTGTGCTGGAACAGAGAGAACAATGGTATGGTGACCTGGGGACATGAAGCAGGAGCAAAATCTCACCATATTGATTCTTTGGTCCTGGAAACAGGTCAGGGTGGCTTTTGGGATAGGGAGGAAGTCTGGGCATTGGAAACATCTTTTGCCCAGGAGGCATTTTAGGGCTGGGATGCTGGGGCAGAAGGCCAGGCTGGTCTGTCGGGCTGTCATGGCACCCTTCTCCCATGAAGCCTGGGCAGCACCTCCAGGACAGCTCGGTCACTGTCTTGTATCCAATCTTGTATTTGGGCCTGAAGAAGGTGCGGTACCTTTCCAGGAGAGGGAGAGAGAAGACAGTTTAGAGAAGCAACCTCAACATCAAGCAATAGAGCAGGGTCACAGTCCTGTTGGACTGGGAGACCTGGGCACATGGGAAAGCCTGGCTGAAACCCTTGTGTTGCACCTACAGACCATGGCCCATCTTCTCCAAGAGCTCTTGCTGCACCACAGCTCAATGTAGCATTATGGTGGGGTTTTTTTTCAAGTATATTTTAACCTGGGACATTGTGTTGATTTAGAACTGCAGCTCTAAGTGTATTGCTGCAGTCCCTGGCCTGATAGGTGACCACTGTGACAGGTGCCACACTGTTTGGCAACTTCTGGCCAGCAGAGCACAAGATGAAATGATGGAACTGATTTCAAAAGCCCTGCAAGCTCACATCCCTTCCAAAAGGGAAGTGGACCGCTTATAAAAGTGGTTTGCACTTTGAATTGACCTACAGAATTTCCTAGTGAGATCAAAAAATCCTCTTCTCAACTGTAATACTGTCTAAAAGACCCCATGATGGTTAAAATCCCTTTGAAAAGGTGTTTTCTCTCTGTGTGGAGGGCATCAGTTCACTGGGAAGCCTACAGGGGCTTGGGCTGGCCTGGTGAGGGTCTCCAGGGTGATGCTGTGATGTGCACAGAGGGTTGGCTCCTTACACTGCCTCCTGCCCCAGCTGGGATGCCCTGGGAAGTGTGTCCATCATTAATTTGGGTACCACAGCATTGATCCTCCCACACCCAGCACACAAAGTGCAAGCCCACCTCACACCTTCCCCCTCTGCTGTGGCTCTGATGGGGTCCCAGCAGCCATGGGGGAGGATTCAGCTGCTCCCTGCTTGTCTGTGGGACTTCCCTGAGAGGCAGCAGGGATGGACAGGACCCTGCTGGCACCTGTGTCCCCCCTGCCATACAGGGCTGACCACAGCACTTTTCTCACCACCTTTAAATACCAAAGCTTTAAGCCTGCCTTTTGGAAATTTCCAATCTGAATTTTCCAGGGCCTGAAAATCCTGAAGTTTGCTGTTTTGCAATAACACACATGTTCAGCCTCTTGTTCTTCTCCAGCACGTTCAGCAGAAGGTCTTGGAGGAGCAGCACAGCCACCCATGCTGCAGAGGGGCTGCAGAAGGCACTTATCCATCAGTCAGGGCAGCACATGGGGCTGATTCCCTGCCATCCACGTCCTTGTCCGAATCCACAGTGTCCCCAGCCCTGGCAGTGCTGCTTCCACACCATTCCCAGCAAGATACAGCCACCTCCATGCACACCACAGGGCAGGGGGATAAACCAAGCCCAAATCCTCTGCTCTTTGAATCTCTTCAAAATTTCTCAGCATCAATTTCCCAAAGGGACAGTTTCAAAACAAGCTCTTCTTGTTACTCCTCTTCACAGATGTTGCTGAATTTCAGTGATCTTTCCTTCCCTTGTACTGTGTAGAAACCTGCCTGGATGTACCATGGGAGATTGCTGCTCCTGCCACTGTCAGGGGGTGAAGAAAGGAGGAGAATGGCATCCAAAAGGCAGAGCACCTTCTCTGTGTCATCCCAGCCTCTGCAGAGGAGCTCAAAGCTTTGGCCACCTCCAAAACTTTCTACCCCTGCTCCAAACAAGGAGAAAGCAAGGGGAAGTGTTTGCAGCCAGCTGCACAAACAGTAGCTGATGGTCCCAGCACATGGAAGACCCATGCTTCCCTTTTGTCCATGGATGCAGCATCTGAGGCTCTGCAGAAAATTCAGCTGTGGGCCTGTCTGCCCTCAGAAAACATCCTGGTTTGTTTGAAGGAGACAAACAGAGGACATAGTGGAGATCTCCTCCATGGGTACCAGCAGCTGCAGGATGTCCTGAAGTCCCTGAATGCTGCTGAAACATTTGTGATGGAAAGAACAAGTGAGTGAGTGGGTCCTGCTGCCCATCTCTGCCAGCAGAGGATGTGAGCAGAGCCCTGACACCACCAGGACATGGAGAGTCCCAGCCAGCTCCACAGGATGGGGACCAGGCTCTGACAAAATCTCCTCTCATCCCACTTTTCCTCTGTGCACAGCTCAGCTCCACTCCTCAAGGCTGGGGAGGATGCAGGAGAGCAGCTGTTCCACATGGAGCAGCATCCCCAGAGGGTGGTGAAGCACAGAGTCCCAGTGTCTGCCCTGCAGCACCAGCAGCTCCAGCTGTGGCACAGTAAAGTGTTTCCCTCCTGTTTGCTACTGCTGAGGTAGCAAAGAGTTTTGAAAATATTTTCCTGGAGCAGGAAGCACTGAGCCATCCTCAGCTACAGGTTTAATTTCCTCGTTGTCTCAGTCAGGTTCTCACCAAGCTGCCATTGTTCTGCCACACTGCAGGTCCATGACAAACTGCTTTCCTACACACGTGCACAGGCACCTCCCCACTCCCCATGATCTCCAGATTTATTCCTGAATCATAGAACATCCTGAGTTTGAAGGGACCCATAAGGATCATTGTGCCCAGCAAGTGCATAGAACGCCCCCAAAAATCACATCATGTGCCTGAGAACATTGTCCAAATGCTTCTTCAACTCTATCAGGTTTGGTGCCATGATCAGCTTCCCTGGGGAGCCTTTTCCAGGGCTCAGCTGCCATCTGGGTGGAAACCCTTTCTTGGTATCCAGTCTAAACCTCCCCTGACAGTTCCTGAGGAGGGATAGAGCTCCCTCTCCCTCCTGACAGATTCCACCTTGCCTCCTTCCAGCATCACTGCCCTGCCACTAACTGCCATGTCCAGGAAAAGTCCTTTACTGGGGGCTCATGGTCAGAAAGGTGGCACAGGGTCTCAGGAGAGAGAGGTCTTTGGGAGGGGAAGGGAGCCAGCCCCCAGTGTCCCCCATACTCACAGCACTTTCCCTGGGCACTTGGGTCCCCAGCTGCACTTGTGGTACTCAGCCTTGACGTAGCTCTCAGCCCCGTCCTGCAGCGTGCACGTCACGTTGCGCTGCACCACGTAGGCACAGAAACTCCTGGGGAGAAACACAGCGAGTCACTGTCACCCCCTGCCCAGCAGACAGCAGTGCCTGCACTGCCAGACACTGCCAGCGAGGTCTGGGGGGCAGGAGCTGGAAGGAGCCCTCCCACTTGGGCAGGGACATCACAGCCATGCTGCAGGAGCGTGGTTCCTGTCACAGTCACAGCCGTGTTGTCACCAGTGCTGGTGGTGTCCCCAGAGCTGGGCTGTGCTTGGCACAGCATGGGCTGTGGTGAGACAGGCTGTGAGGACAGTCAGAATCCCAGCAGAAACAGCAGTTGTAGGAACAGCATCCCAGAAACAGCTCCAGCAGTGCCTGGCAGGGGGGTGTCCTGCAGAGTGTCCTGCTGCAGCTGCTGGAGTGCTGCCAGTGCAGGGGCCAACACAAAAGCCTTCAGCCCTTGCTGTGGGTGCTGCCACAGATGGGACAGAGAGGAGATGCTGCTCTGCAGGGCTGCAGCATTGTGGGTGCCTCCATCATGAAGGCAAGGACAGAGCAGATCTGTGACGGAGGCTGGAAACCCCTTCAGATCTCTAGGACGGTTAGCACAGAGAGCCCCTTCCCTCCTGCCATCCGCCTGCAGCTGGGTGCCACAGGTACCAGGCAGCTTTCCTGAGCCAAGCAGCAAAGCCAGGCACTGAGGAGAAGTTGGCTGGGAGGAAGGCAGTGTGTGGGAAGGGTGTAGGACTGCTGGTAGGACAGATGGAGGCCAAGGCTGCTCCAGCTGAAGGCAGAGCTGGCGGCAGGAGCAGATGGACTTGGTCCACAGGGGCAGAGACAGCAGGGATGTGTGGTGAGGCAGGGATTAAGGACAGGGGGCTGTGGCAGACGGCAGAGCGGGAGGAGAGGAGGGCACAGGCTCACAGAGCAGAGCAGAGCTGAGGCAGGAGGTCAGCGGGATGGAGCAGATGGGCCAGCGCAGGCTGCAGGTGCAGAGAGGTGTTCAGTGAGGCGGGAGGACGTGGCTTCCCCTGTGCCAGCTGGGGGCTTGGTATGGATGGGTAGGGAATGGACTTTGTCTTCACCTGTTTGCCATCAGTGCTTGTCCCTCCTTCATCAATCTTTCCCCACTCAGGGTGAGCCAAAGTCCTGCTGCTCTGGCCCCTGAGTGTGCCATGGTGGGGGCTGGGGGAGGGCTGTGCACACCCACCCTGTGCATGCACACCCACAAACAGGAGACACCACAGCCCTCCTTACCAAACCCTTCTGCTCCATCCTGGCAGTCACAGTCCCTTTCCTCTGCCTCCACCTGCCAGAGGTGTCTCAATATCATCCAGAGCATCATGGCAAGCCCATGAGAGCTGGGCTGGGGCCCCGCAGCTCGTTTCTGTGCTTAGCCCTGAGGCTGCTCTCCACAGGCCATGTGATGGCCATGCCAGGGAACTCCAACTGCATCCCAGTCTGTGACCTGGCAGCTGAGCTGCAGCAACCCCAGCTGCCTCCCAGGGCCCCCATTCAGAGGTCCTGAGCACGGTCTCCAACAGCCCGCCCAGGGCAGGAGCTCTCTCAGTGAAGCTGCAAGGTGTGAGTAGGGTTATCCTCCTCCAAGTCTCTCTCTGCTCCCTTCCAGCACAGATCCCCACCCTCAGCACATCCTACTCACTCCTTCAGGTGCTGTACCAGCACATCCACCCCGGCCCCTCACCAAGACCTCCCTCTGATCCCCTGGGATGGGCACACAACTCTCATTTGTGACTGGCATTTCCAGCCTGCCCAGACCTGAGTGGCTCTGCCCCGGCAAGGGGCTGCCAGGCTCAGAGCAGGAGCAGGGCCCTGTGCTGCTCCCTGCTCCTCCACAAGTGAGTCATTCATCCGTGCACAGGACCACAGGAGAAGGAAGGCAGCCACTTCTCTTAGCTGGAGGCAGGGGAGTTCATGTGTGTATGTGGAAACTTAGGATCACCATCTATCCATAAACCTGCTTACAAACACAGCAACTGCCTCTGTTAGCTACTAGCCAGTGTAGGCAGATCTACTAGCCACTACTAATAAACACTGCCTACCTGTGACTGTTGGGGTTAGTGTGGCTCTGGCTCACTTTCCCTCTCAGAACCCCTTCCCTTCTCACACACCTGTAGCAAGCAGTTTTATGGCTCCAGACTGATGTTTTTAGAGTGAGCAGCTGGAAAATGTTATGGGTTTTTGAAAGCTCTCACTGGCACTGCCAGTATTGTTCGTTCCGAGTGTTACTTTATTCATTTCAGCTTGTTCATAACCCCACATCCTCCCTCTTTCAAAGGAGCCCGGCAGAAACTGCTCCAGTGAACAAGCAGAGAGGGAAGCGACAGCCCCCTCTCTGTCCCCAGTGTAGCAGCTCTTATGCAACTGAACGGAAAAAGTCTACAGTTTGTGTAAAATCTACATTCCTCACTGCCTGAGCTTTCCAGGTTTCTAGAAAACGCATTTAAACTCCAGTATGCATGTATTTTACAAGCTAATTCTCTCCCAAACCAGCCTGTTTTCATTTTCACGCGTAGGTCTGTGCACTGCCACCCTCCCCTCCCGCACATCAGCACCCCCTGCCCCCCGCCCGCAGAGCAGGTACACGAACCTACCCCGAAACCACACACGGGCACCCCCATCCCACTCCCGCAGCCCCGTCCCGCACCGCACGCAGCCCGTTCCCTGTTGGAAATACAGCCCCGAACCCTCCTCTGGATGGAGGGGGGCACAGACACACGGACCCCGCTGCGCTGCCGCCAGCCCCTGCTCGGTACCCGGCAGATGACACGGAGCAAGGGCTGCCCGCGGCCGGTACCCGGGCACTGCTGCCCAGCCCGGGATGCCCCGCGGGAGGTTCCCCTGCTCGGCACCGGGGTTCGGGTACCCGCGGCAACCCGATCCCCGGGGATGCTGCCTGCAGAGCCCAGACGCGTGGCCGGTGCCCGGTGGCCGCGGTCTGTTCCCGGTAAGGGATGCCCGACGGAGACCCGGCTCGGTGCCCGGTGCCCTCGGGATGGGTTCCGCGGCCGGGGGTCGCTTACTTGTGCTTGCCCACGGGCTTGCCAGGGCCGAGCTGCGGGCTGGAGCCGGCCGTGTAGAGGCTGTACCTGCCGCCGTAGGGCAGGGGGGCGGCGGGGGGGTAGAAGGCACCCTTGGCGTCGGCGAGGGCCAGCAGCGTCCCCAGGGAGAGGCAGGCGAGCAGCGCTCCGCGGCGGCGCAGCGCCCGCGCCCGCCGCATGGTCCCGGCCCGGCGGAGCGGGATGGGATGGGATAGAACGGCACGGCACGGCACGGGATGGGATGGGATGGGATGGAACGGGGCGGGACGGGGCGGCCGCGGGGCCCCGCCGGGACAGCGCTGCGGAGGGGAGCGGAGCGGAGCGCCGCCCGCTGCGCCCTGCCCGGCCCCTGCCCTGCCTGTCCCGCTCCTTGTCCTTGTCCCTGTCCCTGTCCCTGCCCGGCGGCACACGCCGCTCCGCCGCCCGCCCGTCCCCTTTTGTACGGCGGCGGCGGGGGCGGGCCGCGCTCCTCCTCCCGCCCTCCCACGGCCGCCGACCCCGGCCCCGCGGGCGGGGAGACAAAGCGAAGCCCCCCGACCCCCGTTCTCCGCCCGTCCGGCCCCAGGCAGCGGTGCTGCAGCCCCGGCTCAGCCCGGGCGGAGCGCGGTGCCCACCCCGCGGGGCTGCGAGGGGCTCGCAGCCTCTCCCGGCCCCCTTTTCTCCCCTTCTCCCGATGCCCTCTCCCTGCGCACTGGGCTTTGCCCCCACGGGGCAGCAGGTGCAGCGGGGTCTGGAGCCCTCTGGCTTCTGGTTCTCCCCGGTATCAGCTCTGCCCTGCTTCATCCCGCAGCACAAGCGAGGGAAAGGCTGAAGCGACCCTAACTCTGCTCCCGAGGACGTCGGTGCTGCTGGAGATTGGCAGCTGTCAATCATATGGCTGGCGCCAGCCTGGTGCATCGAGCATCCCCAGAGATCCCAGCACCTGCAGGAAGGGGGAGAGGGAAGCAGAGTACCTCGAGCACCCTGCCCTGCCCTGCCAGCCCTCCCCAGGTTCCACACCATTAACCACAGCGGTTCAAGACCCTTTGTGTGAGCCACAGCTGCTAGGTGGGGGGGAAGGGACCCCCACGTGGGGAACTGGGCATTTCGACAGGGGGTAACATCCCCAGTGCCACCCACTGGAGGTCGTATTGAAGCCCTGCAGAGGTGAAGCCATGCCAGGGAACAGGAAATTTTGTGATCTATGCAGACAGTTACACCCTTGGGCATCCCACCAAAACCTGAACAGAGATTTTTTGATGAGACTCCTGTCTTGGCAGGCAGAAGGCAGATTTAAGTCAGGGAAGCACCATGACAAGGTGTGCCATGCTTCTCCGAAACTCTTGGAGGAAAACAAAAGGTGACTAAAAATGGTGACTGGGTGAAATTGCAAATGAAAGAGTGAAATCTGCTGCTGGGAGAAGGAGGCATCAAGGCTTGGGCTGACACTGGCACTGACACATCAAGGCTTGGGCTGAGACAGAGATGATAAGATATTGAGACAAACAGCCTTTTTCAGTTAAAGTGAGTCTTTGGCTCGGTCTGAGGTGAGTACAGAAACATTATCAGGAGAAGAAAAATCCATCAGAAGGCCGAGCTGGGAGAGGCAAGCTGGACAGACCAGGCAGAAAACCAAGGGGAGGAAGCCTGAGCACTGAAGCAGTGCATCCTCTTGGTTCAAGCTGCTGCAGGGTGTTGCTGAGCTGCCATGTGCCTGTCAGGCTGCACCCCAGAGGTGCTGCAGCGTGGTTTGTACGTGGTACATTTGGCAGCACATGAAGCAATCCTCATCCAGCTGGTGCACTGAATTGTTCTGCTCCGCTGGGATGCTGCAGGAGGGACGGTCCATAAGCAAATCTGTAAAAACAAACAAAAGCCGACCGAGCCTGCCTGGTTTAATGCTGGATGCCAAAGTGGAGAACGAAGCTTGAGCACAGCCTTAATTTTTTTTCCCTGTGCGCAGGGAGTGTGAGCCAGTTCTAATAACAGCATGCTGCACGTGTGTGTCTGAGGCCTCCGGAAAAAAACATCTGGTGTTGCACGGTTTCAGAAAGAGCCCCTGGCCCTGGGCTTTGAGCCTGTGCTGTGCTCAATGGGTACAACTCAGTTAAAATGCTCGTTCATTCTCACCTCCTTCGCTGGGAAAGGAGGGAGGTGGGAATCACTGCTCTTGGGTGGGTGTGTCTGTCTGTCTGTCTGTCACTGCTGTCCAAACCCACCTTTGTAGCACCAGATCCCTTTCTGCCAGATTTCAGAGTGAGGCAGGATCCTCAGAGAGACTGAATCCCATTTTCTTGTTCTATTGTCTAATTGTTGATGAAAAAAGACATCTGAGTAGACAAGAGAACGCCAAACTTAGGTCCCAGCTGAGGAAATGGATTCATCATCAAGTCTTTTGTAAGACATCAAGGAATCCATACAGGAGAGAGCCATTATGTGTGCCCAAACTATGGGTAAAACTTATGTGCTTTATTAGCTGTGAGCTAATCCAGCCATGAGTCACAGAGCAGAAGGAAACTGGGATTTGTGGAGTTGCTCTTATCAGGGAGCAGCTCAGGTTGAATTCTGGTGCTCAGTTGTGCTGCTGCCAGTCCCCACCACACTGCAAGCCCTGGCCAGGCACAGGAGGGTCCCTGTGAGGAGCCTGGCATGGCAACCTGGCTTTGGAGAGGTCTCATGTGGAGAACAAACAGGAGACTCCTTCCTCCCAGGGCATTGTCCCAACACAGGCATGTCCCAGGGCTGATAGAAAATATGCCAAGCCCCATCTCCCCGAGCTGTGAAGCACATGCTGAGCACTGAGCTCTCCAGCAGAACAGAAGGGCTTTGCCTCACTGAACTGCTGCTTAAAGGCTCTGCAGAGCTGCTCTCTGGTCAGGGAGCACCAACCTCTGGTGCTTCCCAGAGGAAAAATCTGCTTTCTCCCCTGGCTTCACCTGGAGAGTAAAGGGGATCAGATCAGAGCTGCTGCTGCTCAAAGCTGGATGCTGGGAAAACCCTACGCACAGGGGTGCCTAACCAGGAGGGTTGTGATCATCACTGATTCCATATGAGCACATCCTACAATGGCTCACCATGTGCCTAGGGAGCTTCTTTCTCCACTTGGTTTGCCAGAAGCTGATTGTTTTGGTTCCACCTCTGCACAGCTATGCTCCAAGCCAGTCCAGGAATGAACAGGTAGAAGTTTTTCCCTACCAAGGATCCAGCAGATGACATTATTCAGGACACAGGAGGCACCCAGAAACAGGAGCTGAGCGGGAAGAGAGGAGAGCAAGAGCAGAGGCACTATGGGCAGCTGCTCCCCTGCTCTGACTCCTGGGGAGGGCTGGGGGAACCACCACAGGGCTAATTTCACAAGCAGATGACACCAAACAGTGACCTGTTCTGCTTCCCATGCCTTTTAATTAACACTTGCATGGCCTCTCCAGCTGAGTAATTGCCTCCCTTCATGGGTCAACAAGCCAGCAGTCCCTGACCTCCCGTTCCCAGCTGGGTCTGAGGTTTGGTGCCTGCACAGGGCACAGTGGGTGTGAGTTCTTGTGCCTCCAGACCCACAGTGACAGCAAAAGTGACAGCAAAAGTGACAGCACAGCCCAGGAACTCTGCAACTCAGCTTGATCCTGGCCAGGACCAGCCTTGCCCACCCTAATGCTGAGCTTTAAATAGGTACCACTGGTGGAAAAACCCCCACCATGCTGGGCAATGAGAGGGCAGTTGCTCTCTCTGTTGCCATGGGATAGGAGCAGATTGCAGCAAGGGAAATTTAAGTTGAATATTAATAACAAAACAGTATTTTCTAGTAAAAATAATATAGCCCTGGAGGAGACTGTATTGAGCCATCTGGAGATTTTAAAGGAAAGGTTAGATAAAAAAAAACCTGTCAGGACCAATTTGGAGTAGGGAAATAGATTGGATGGCTTCCCAAGAGCTCTCCCAGCCTGAGTTTTTCCAAGTACAAATTCATTTCCCAAAGTGGCAAGGCAAGAGAGCAGCTCTATTTAGAGGCAGAGCTTCTCCCTAGTGATTCCCACTGGATCAAAGGCATTCCTTGAATTGGCACTCACAGAGGCCTTTTCTCTTGGCAGCGGGTCTGTGTCTGTGTCTGTGTGAGAGAGGGAACCTTCTGGACAGCCTGGATTTCCCAGGTGCACATCCATCAGGACGCACTGAGGGCTCCTTTCCCATGTCATAATCCCTGGGAAGATCCCACAGCTATCCCACACTGCTTCCCCAGCCCTGGGGAGGGATGGGGACACTGTGTTGGCAGGATGCATGTCCCAAATGCCACAACAGTGGCAAGGAGAGCAGTGACAATTCTGCAGGTGCTCCAGTTCCCAGCTAAAACTGAGCTCAAGGAAATCCACCATGCTCATGATTCAGAGCTGGAAGTTCTTTTTGGCTCCCAGCACATGCTTTTGCCATGCTGGGCATGGACCATTTCTCCCATTGGTCTCAGTGGGAAGGGGGTGCAGGTGTGCAGGCAGGAGGAATCCCTGGTGCAAAGTCACAACATTTGCCTTGTTTGGAGGTTGCCAGGGTTTTGTTCTGAGCTAGCCCCTGGCCCCAGTCCCAGGGTGTGATTGCAGTGTGTGTCCCCCAAACTGTGGGGTGGGGGCACCTGGGCTTGCCCAGGCTCTGGAGGAAGCTGTGGCCGGGGGCTGAGAACAAAATCCCTTTCTTCGTGGGAAAGTCTAGTGACTTGAAGTGGTCAGACAGCCTTATCTCTGGTTTCGAAAGCCACACGCTGATCATTTGTCAAGATTAGCGCGTGCGGTAGAAGGGATGGAGCTGTTCCAAATCCATGCTCACATCTCTTCCCTGGGCTCACGGCCATTCATAAAAATGCCAGAGCAGCAGCGGCGGCGGCAGCACATACTGGGGTTGTGGTTTGGGGAGGACTAGGAGGGGTCAACCACAGGTTATACAAGCTCTGAGCAGGGAAAAGAATACACAGGTTGCTTTATTTATATATCCATAAGCGTCTTTCCTTCAGGAAAATGTGTGGGGAGACTGGCAGTGGGAGATCTAGCAAGGATGAGGGGCAAGCAGGAGGTGATGTTCTTAAAAAACTTTTCCCAGCTATGCCAGAACTCCAGGGATGAGAGCATTAACAGGCAACAGCCACAGAGATGGAGCAGGAACAGTCCCAGGATTTAACAGCACACAGGACAGGATGAAGAGGATGAAGACTGAGGAAAGGAGGAGATGACACCCTCTCAGTAAACCCCAGCATGCTGATAGAGGGGTGCTGGGGACCTGTAGTGATGGGGTAGCTGGTCCTGTGAGCCCCAAGGATCCCAGCTGAGCAGGAACCTGGGAATGCTATAAAAGCCTGGTGCCCAGGGCTAGGGAGGAGCAGGGGTTCTGTTCCACAGGGTATCCAGGGTATGAGAGAAAAGGTTGCTCTGTGGACAGGTAAAGATCTGGGAGGGATCCCTAGGGCAAGAAAAATGTTATTCAGCTCCTGCCTAGCTGAAAGGATATCCCTGAAGGCAAAGTGGTAGGAGAGGAAAATGCCTTCAGAGTGAGGGCTTGAGGCTGTGCCAGGCACAGAGCTGTGCTGGCAGGAGCAGAACTGAAGCCATGTGCTGTGAGGGAAGGTAGCGGTGCAGCTGGGGAGCTTTGGCAGGACTGGTCCTTGCAAGGTGATTCCTGTCCATCCTGGTGATTCCTGTCCATCATGGTGATTCCTGTCCATCCTGCTGGTTCCTGTCCATCCTGGCTTTGCTGGAGAGGGCTCTGGCAGCAGGTCATGGGCTTGTTCAGCCTGACTGAGACCATGGGGGTCCCTGGTGCAATGCCCTCACAGAGGATCAGCCATGAGAAGAGGTGTCTGAGATGCCAGTCCCATGGATCTGGGAGAGGGGCTTGGTGCCAGCTCAGCCCCAGCAGAAGCACATTATCCTACAGACTCTGCAGTCTGCAGGGCCTGAGGAGATCTGTTTTGGGGAATTGCATGGCTTCAGGGCTCCTGTGTCAATGTCCTTCTCTAGGGACTATCCATGGTGCAATTAACAATTTTGGTTTAAAGAAATACCCCAGAGCTCTTTAGATGATCTTTAAGGTGCCTTCCAGCCCAAACCAGCTGTAAGTTTGATTGCTCCTCCATGGCTCAGCCTTTGCAGAACTGTGCCTTTAGGAAGATCCATATTCCTCCTTAGCTGCATGTCCAGCTGAGTCACCCTCTGCCTTTCCTGGGAACAGGATGATGGCAGCCACCCAGCAACTGAGTCACAAAACCTCTGCTCAGTGACCTCACTGCTGCACACAGTGGAAGAAAAGCAGGAGCAGAAAGAAAATACTTCTCATCTGGAATGTGGGGAATACTGAAGGACAATAATACAAATAAACTTCCTAGGTGATTTTATTTTTTTTTAATTCACCCACATGCACCTGGTTTGTGCAGGCAAGGAAGCCAGGTCTGCTGGGGTGACTTCAGCAAGACAGAGGGACACGAGGGACAGCTGTGGATACAGGTTTCCCTGAACATGGTGGGCCCACAGGGGTGGTGGCCAAGTGCAGAGGCTGCTGCAGGGCTCTGTGGAGAAGCAGGCTGAGGTTTGTTCTCTCTCCCCTTATCTCCTGCATTTTAGAGGCACAAGCCACACAGAACTTCCCAGGATGCACTAACAGCCTGCTTGGATGAGGATGTCCCAGTGGCAAATGATTGTTTCTGTGGTGGATGATGGAGAGCAGCTCACCTGGGATAAGTTATCCTGCACATCTGATTCTCTGTTTTGAGCCTATTTTTACCTAGCCATGGACATTTTGCCTGGAGATGGGGTCCTGGGACAGCAGGAAGTTTTCCCATACCTCAGCTCTGCTTTTTCTTGGCTGTGGTCATGACCTGCTTGTTCCAAGCCATGGGCAGCACGGCTCCCACATGTCCCCAAGCACTGGTGACTCTGGATATACCAAATGTGGGAACAGCTGGGCTGAAACCCTGCCATCATCCACATCCCTTGAGGCAAGGGGATGAGTGGCAGTTATTTTTGGGTTCAAAGAGGGGCCCTTCATGCCCTGTTGCTGCAGCCAGCTCTGCCCCATCCTCTGAGGTGACACTGCAGGCACGCAGGAGCGATGAGAATGGCCATAAATAACAGGTGGTTATTTATGCACAGGGAAGAGAGGTAACTGATACCAGCTTGGGCTCCTTCCAGACCTGCTTGGAGCTCATGGCTGATACTTGGCTTCACCCACTTCCCTCAGCAAGCAGCTGTTCCTGCAGGCCCTGCATCTGCGCTTGGCCTTCGGCAGTGTTTGCTAATCCTCTGTCTCACTGTACAGCAACGTGCGCTCGCCAAGGTCCCACTGACCCATCACCAACAAAAAAAAAAAAGGAGGAGGAGGAGAACTTGATATCTTCTGCAAGTGAAATAGCTTGGGTTCAGTCTTGGAGAATTTCCCGAACTCTCAAGGAATTTCCTGATCTTAGGAATCTGCCAAAATTTGGGATCTTTGAGCTGTGCATATTTCCAGAGCACACGCTGGGGTGTTGTGTTTTAGGTTTCCATTCCTGTCTTTGCAAGGGCACACTCTCTCTGAAGGGGTCAACTACACCAGAAAGGAAAGTCTCCCTCTGACAGGCTGCAGGAATACAGAGGGATTTATTTAACATCCCTTTGTTTTGGGATCAATGGCATTTTTGATCCTAAATTCCTGTCTTGTTTCCCCATGCCAAAACCGTAGTTTTTACTGCAGCCCTCATGAACATGGAAACTTGGGTGCAGTTGTAATACTTTGGGTTGGTGGCTCACTAGCAGACCTGGAATTAAAAGCATAGTCTCAGCTTAATTAGTAACCCATATTTTTACAAAAAAAAAAAAAAAAAAAAAAGCCTTTGCAGCAGAAGGCAGCCTTCCTGCTTGTAGCTGGGGCTCAGTGTTCATGTGTTTATTGCACGTATTCCAAAAGCAACCAAAGTTCTGGGTGGGAAGAGCGCAGCCCCTACCCTAGGAACAAACTCAAATGAAATTCCTCAAGATCTTTTTCCAAAAATTAATGCTGCCTGGATTGCAACCAGGTTGTTTTTGACCAGCTTTAATCTGTGAAATCAACACCGACTCAGGAAATGCTTAGATTGACTCTGAAGGAGGATTTGGCCAGAACTTTTCTCCTATTTATAAGGGATAGTTGGAAAACAGCAAAACCTCCCAGAGGGGACCTGTCCTGACCTCCACGTTTAACCAGTACAGTCCAGAGAGTTTTTCTCACCCCTTAACTCTTGGGTCTGTCCCCAGGAACTCAGCAACCCCCTGGGGTCACGCTTGGTGCTGCAGTCTGGGACAACTTTTCCACTGGCTCCAGTGGACTTGGACCAGCATTCCTGTGAGCCAACAGTGCTATTTTGGGAAAAACCCCAGACCCTGCAGGCAGTGGATCAGAGCTGAACCCTTAGAAACACCATCCTCCTCCCAGCTCCAGCATGGACCAGCCCAAGGGGCTGCTGGCTGCTCTCTGCCTCCTTGTTTGCTTGGGATGCCTCAGCATTGCAAGGTCTCCATCTTCTGGGTTTGGGTTGAGCAGAGCCTGGTCCAGAAGAGCCCATGGCATCCCCCAGGTCCCCCCATGTCTCCATGTCCCTCCTTCCCCATGCAGTGCCCTTCGAGGGCACTGCTGCTGTGTCACCCTAGAGAGAGGGAGGAAAAGAAAACTCAGCATGAGCACATGTGGCGGGCAAGGGGAAATGGCTGCTGCAAAGTAAGCAGTGCCTTTAAAGAAGTGTTTGTCTGGGGTTTGTTTAGTTATCCTCTAGGTAATTTTACAGCTGAGGAGGCTGGGCCATTCAGGCAATGGCCAAAACAATATCCCCACTGTCTGAGCAGCTCTCGTGGCTCGGCACGGCTCAGTGGTGCTGGGGGGGCAGAGGGAGGATGGTGAAGAGAAGTTTCTTTTACTGGTCATAGCCAGAAAACGCCACGGAGGATGTCCTGTAATTAAGACATCGCTTTGAACGATCAAGTCACTCGGCTGTCAGCTTGAATAATCCTCTGGGCTCAGGCTGGCTGTGAGAGGGGGAGAAGTGAAAAAGCCCAGTCCCATCATTTTGATCTGAACTGTGGCTCCAGGTTCAGGGATGCTCCCTGGGGAGAAGGTTGATGGGATGAGGGCTAAGGTGCCTTGTTCCCCTGGGCAGTGTGGAGCTGGAGGCAATTCTGCCCTGCCTGTGCCCATCTGTGTCCCCAGGCCCTGGGAACCTGTGGCTCCAGCCTGTCAGACACAGGGAACTGGGACTCTGGAATGCTGACTCACCCTCAGGGAGATGTGTGTGCCAGGGCAATCCTGCCCCTTCCACCAAAGCACAGCGTGTCCCATCAGATTGGGCTGATATCCCCCATGCAATCCCCAGGAAAAGCTCCCCAAGGCCTTGTGCAGCCCAAGCTGGAAACGTGGGGGCTCGAGCCTGTGAGCACTACGTGCAAATAGCTCACATCGGCTCCCAGAGCTGTTCCCAAGAGCCCCAGCACTGCTGCTGGCAGCCAGCTTGCAGGAGGACACCGATATTTCATGCAGACATGGCGAGAAACCAGCCCTGTTTCCCATTCACAAGGGGTGGCTCCAAAACAACACAGAGATCTGTCACAGCATATACGCGGCATCTGTGCAAATTGGCCTGACTGCCTAAATAATTCCGTATATATTTATAAACTGTGAGATGTAACGTTTTTTCCTGTTTACTTTTCGGTTGAATTCCTTGCTCATGGAAATGAGAGCTGCAGAGCGGCGGCTAGACATAACCATTGTATGGGGAAGACACTGTACAAACTGTCCTAGAAAATTCTGCCAAAATGCCAGGCCATATCAGCCCTGATCTGCAGCCCCTCGCCCCTTCCCACACGTTCCCCCCGGTTCTCCTGCCATGCCCGTGCATGGAGCTCAACCCAGCCTGGAGCTCTCTACCAAGGGGGGTGTTTGCCCAAATATTAATTGGGAGGGAGAGTGGTTTGGACCCACAGCAAGGAAAGTGGGGAAGAGGAAGAAAAAAGTGGCGAGGTTTTGCAGCCTGCCAGGATTGCTGTAAATGTGAGCTGGGCAAATCATCCATGGATGAAATCAGAAGAGGTGTCTGCCCTGCCAGCCAGGGGTGGGATGTCCTCCCACGTGCTGCTGAGCATTGTGGAGCTGGCAGCATCCTGTGCTGGCACTGATGGAGGCTGGCAGGGTGAGCCCTTTGTGGCATGGCTTGGACAGCAGCACATCACTGTCCCCACCAGGATCTCCCAGGGCTGAGCATCTCTGGGCTCTTGCTGAATTGCTGTGCCCAGAAGGGTAAGGTCAGCCAAGGGGGGCAGGTCTCTGGCTCTGCTCCTTGGTCTGTTTTTGTGGCCAAGCACATGGGATGGTGCCCTGGTTACGTGGGAACTGCAGTGCTTATACCAAAAGCAGCTCTTGCACTTTTATATGGGTTTGGAATTGAGGTGTCCAGAGCACTTGTGCCTCTGGAATTTGAGGGATAAATTCAAAATGACTGGTTTAAGGAGCTCACAAGGCTTCTGCATCAGGGAGTCAATGCAGGCACAGCTCTTGTTGCCAAGTGTCACAGCCCCGTGAAGGGCCAGGACCTGCTAGAGTGAGGGATAACACATCTGCTGGGGAAAGAAGGAAAAGGAAAGGGAGAAAAGATTTTAAACATTGAAAGTGAAATGTAAACTCCATTTAATGGCTGCATGGAGGCCACATGTGAGGCTGTCAGCTGTCCAAGGGGGCTCTGTAAGAGGGGCCTGAGCCCTCACAGGGTCTTGACATTCTTCATGTACCTTGAGGGCTGGGCTGGCTCATCCCACCCTACCTGGATCATCCAGGGGAGGTAAGGAAGCAGGAACCTCTGGGTCCCACTGGCTCTTCCCCATCCCACTGTACCCCTCTCCCCTCTCAGGGGCACTCTGACCCTCAGGGTGACTCACTGCTGAGTGCTGGCTGTTGCTCAACATCCCCTGCAAAGCAGGAGAGGGCAAAACAGCCACTTCCATGGCTGACAGACAGCAAGGATGGAGCAGGGCAATGACAACACCCAGGGCCTTCATGTGTTTGAACTTGCATCACCCTGGTCACTCCCCATCTCAAATCCATGTCACCTGCTGGTGGCATCTTCGCTTTCGACTCTATTTATACCATCAATTCAATTTAAAATTTATTTAGCAGTGACCACAGCTATTGTGTCATATTTATTTATAGCCTTTTACACTTGCTTCTGTTCACTCTGTCGGCTATTTCAGTCACATTTCTTGTCCCTTACATAAAGGTCTGGGAACAGCTGTGCTGGGGCAGATCAAAGGCCTGGGGAGCCCCACGTCGCCTCTCAAACATGAGCCAGCGACAGGAACCGGGAAAGGAGGAATGAAGTAAGTGTGCAGGGATGCTCGTGGCAGTGAAGGGGTGAGGCACACCTCCAGGTCAGCCCCCTGCAGCCCCCAGGGACCTCCCTGAACCACTCTAATCTCTTCTGCAATGTGGTTATACTTCTGACCTCCCCACTGCCCCACCACCAATGTCACCTTTCCTGGTGCCCCTGGTGAAAGGGGACTGTGACCATGGTGTGCATTCCCCAGGGCTGGTGGTGGCAGGGAACCCCTGTGAGCAAGGGGATAATAACAATAATAATAATAATAATAATTATTATTATTATTATTATTATTATAGACAATAACTGTTGAGTTCCTAGAAATACCTTAGAATCAGGGATTTCTGTGCTTGCACATGGCTCAGGGAGCAGGTGGGAGCATGGCTGCAGCCTCTGCCCTTTGTGGGGGGATGATGTGGGATAACCAAAAGCACTGGGAGGTCCTCTGCTCCAGAGGCCTGAACTGAGGATGTGGATGAGCTCCCACATGAGTGATGGGATGCAGAGATGGTCCTGACTCCTGCCCAGCAGTGGGTGCTTTGCTCAGAGCCCTGAGGTGAGTGTGTTTGGGGTGGGGAGAGCAGCTGTGCCTGCAGGAGGGTAAATGGGGCTCCTGGCATGGCCCTGGGCATGTGAAGAGTCACCATTCAGGGAAGAGTCCATGGAAAGCCTGACTTCTGGACACAGCTCTTTCATACAATGACAAAGAGCATCAAGAGGAGGGGAGGCAGGCAGAAAGGAAAGCATAATTGGATGTTTTGGTAATCCTTTTCTGAAGGAGACTCAATGGCTCGGCCGACCGGAACGGGGAAAGGCTCATCCTCCGGAGCAGCTCTGTGGGAGGGCTGGGAACGTCCCTGCCCCATGGAGGGGGACAGGCAGCAGTGTCCCCTCTGCATGGCCAGCATGCCACTCTAAAGCATCCCACTCCCGTCCCCTCCCTGGCAAAGGGCAGCTGGTCCAGGTGAGTGAGGAATGGGCACAGCAGCTGCAGGGCTGGGAAGGGGATGGTGGGGCTGTCCCACGGCTGCTGCTGCTGCTGCCCATGGGACACTGGCACCAGGGCTGTCCCCTCCAGACAAAACTCAAGATTTGCACTGGACTTACCGAGTCATGGCCAGGCTGAGCTGTCCCTACACCTCAACTCAGAACCTTGTCCCTGCTCAGGGTGATGTGCCTGATGCAGTCTGAACCCTTTGCTGCAGGTCTGAAACCTCATTTTCCTCTGCTTTGCCCTCCTGGCCAGGTGTTAGCTGAGAGAGAAGGGCCTGAAGAGTGCAAGTGGGGACAGCACCGGGGCAAGGCACTGCTGGCTGCCGGCTGGGCGTGGAGGGAAGGCAGAGGGAGGTTCTGGTGCTCTCCCGGCTGCCTGAGGTGCTCCCACCACCCCTCCACCAGGGTTTCATCAGTGTGGAGAAACCCGTGGCAAAGCCAGTCCCGCTCTCCCCACTCTCCCGTGAAACTGGATCTATTTCCTGGGATTACATGCAGCACCTTAAAGAAAATATTTACAGAATTTATATTCACATCCCGTTCGCTCTCCTCTCAGGGGGCTCCCCGTGCCCTCCCTCCCTCCCTCCCCGCAGCTCTCGCTCCATCTCCCCCGCGCCTCCTCCCGCTCGCCTTCCCCCCGTGCTGCCACAATGCCCGCCTTTGTGAGAGGAACAATGTTTACTCTCCCCGAGGATGGGGGATTGGCAATGAAAAGGGCTGTGCCCCTCGCCCCGGCCCCGGGCCGCGCTCGGCGGCGGAGAAGGAGGAATTCCTGCAGGAATGCCGATGGCCGGCGAGAAGACAGCCCAGACGAGGGGATAAATATTCATGTTGGAGGAGAGAGGGAGGAAAGAAAGAGAAAGAAGGGCCCGGGGACCGGTCTAATCCAGGGTCCATCATTTTTCTCTGTGGCTTAAGGGTGTGTTGGAAATTCCCCGCTGCCCCCGCTGAGTTTACAGGTCCGTGATGCAGAACGGGTGCAGCTCTGTCTTGGCCTAAAGCAGGAGATGAAAGGCATGTCTGGGTCGGGGAGGGCTGTACAGCAGCCCCAGGAGCGGAGAAGGGGCTCTGGGGCTCGGAGGCGAAGGCTGTGGGAGCCAGCATGTGGCTGCAATTACGGGGATGCTTGCGAGGATGGTGCGCTCGAGCATTGGAAATGCATCGCTCTCCCTCCCCGCCCTTCCCTGCCGCTGGCTGCCTTTCCCCGCCAGAAGCCAAGATTTCTCCTGCTGCTCCTTGCTGGGAAGCCATCCAGCTGGAACAGGGGAGCGCTGGAGCTGCCCTGCAGCTGCGGGTGGGTGACGGGGATGGGGACCCCAGCCGGGGCACCCCAGGGAGGGGTGGCAAGCCTTTAACTTAGCCAAAAAATGCAACTTCTTTCTTTTTCTCTCAAGGTAAAAGCATTAAAGGCTGGAGAAGCTATTTTAAAGGGATGGCTGTGCCACCTCCAGTGCCCTCTGCCGTGCAGCAGCAGCAGCCCTGGCTGCCAGGGCAGGGTGGCAGCTGCAGCCAGGCACTGCTGCTCCTTCCCACTGCAGCCAGCTTTCCTAAGCCTTTCCCCACGTGAAAACGGGCCCACAGAGCTTGCCCTGGGCCACGAGCATGTCAGGGACCCCCAATGCCTGTGGGAGGCCTGGTGGCACATGTGGGGTTGGCACTGATGAAATGATGGGCTTTGGAGCCAGCCCCAGTCAGGAGGCCAGGAGCCATCTCCAGAGGTGAATATGGGCTTGACACGAGCTTCTTTGTGTTTCCTGAAAAACCCCGGTGGCTAAATATAGCAAGTACTTGGGCATTTTACTCTGGGAAGGGAAAACAGCTCCAGTGCCAAGAGAGATCCTCTTGTGTTTGCACAGTGTGAGGGCTGCATGTCCTCTGTCTGCACCCATGCAGGGGGGTCTGTGCTGACAGGGGCTGGCTCACCCCGAGCTCTGCCTGTCCCTCGGGAAGCTCGTCCAGCAAGCCTGGGTGATGCCAGAAATCCTGCACTGTGCTTTGGGCATCGAGTCCAACTGATGCATGAGCACGCTGAAAGGCTCTGCTCTCTCCTGGAAGCAGCACAACTCTCTTCCCAGTTTGTTCCAAGAAAAGGAAAAAATATTTGCAGTTTAATTCAGGGCTAAGGCAGGAAATCATCATTCCCAGGGCCCCCTCTCCTCACTGATCAGGACAGTGTGGTTGGGTACCACATCCTCTTACCCCAGCAAGAGAGGAGCCTTAGGAAGAGGCATTCACTGGGATAGTCCATTCACTTAAATACTCTCACTGGTCTCCAAAGAGGAGATTTGGGCATGAGGACCTGGTCCATCTCTCACAGGTAAAAGCCCCATCATCTCTCTAAGTTTAATAAACTCTGAGTTTATTTTCTGCCTGACAGGTGGGAGGCTACAGTTATCCATCTTCTCCCTGATTCCCAGCCTGATAGGTGCAATGGGAACACTCAATTCACCCAAAAAATGTTTTCTTCACCTCATTTCCAGATGCTATGCTAGAGGAAAATCAGACTGTGCTGTTTGTAGTTTACTGGGTTTAACCCTGCTGTCCAGGCAATCCAGGCACCACCAGAGGAATCCATCCAGGCTGCAGCTTGTGCTCATCCCCTCTGCATGCCCTGCCTGGCTGTGGCTCTGCTGTGGAGGGGATGGCAGGTCCCTCTTGGCTCATCACTCCCTGACACCACAGGGGCTGTGGGTGGTCTGGGCAACCCACCTTTGCCCTGGCCTTTGCTCCCCAAATCAAGGAAAACAAATGTGTGGCACTGCAGGGGCTCTGTGCTCTCCATCTCGCTGCCTTCTCAGCTGCTCTTTGCCTGTGCTGTCCTTCCAAGCAGGATGCTGGAGATGCAGGAATCTCCATGCCATCACACCTGGCACCTGGGCACAGCCCCTGGGCTGGGCTGGGCCATGGGTGACTGCAGAGAACAGAGAGAACAGGGCTCTGCTCTGAGCCAAAGCACATCCTGAGCTCTTGGAGTGCCTGTAGCACTCACACGCTTGAGACTCAGAGGAGCAGGGGCTGGGAGGCTTTGCCTCCCTCTGTAAAATCTGTTTTCCTGTCATTCCCCAGCACTGCAGAGCTGCAGGTACCCACAGCTCAGCAGCACAGTGGGGCTGTGGTGATAACAGTGAGTGGGGAGGGAGACACCCCAGGGAAATGCCTGGGAGTGGGCATTGTCCTGGCAGGGTGGGAGACCACGATCTCCTCCCCATGCTGCTCCAGGAGCAGTGCCTGGCTCACACACATCCCCCAGCAGCAGCTCCTGCTTTCCCTGGGCTGCCAGGCTGCAGGTGTGTGAGGCTCTGCTACTGTCACCTGCCACAGAAGGGCCACCATGGTCACCCCCAAAAGCTGCAGGGATCAAGATTTGCACTATTGTTTGCACGGGAAAAGGTGTCCCAGAATGTGTGTGGAACAGTTGGGCTCCTCTCCCTGAGCCTACTGGAGGAGGCTTTAATGGAGAGCAGGAGTGAGTTAAAGGGTGGAAAGAGGCCCTGGATTTCTCTGGGAACGCAGAGAGGATTAAAAGCTCTGGTCCCTATATTGCTTTTTCTATTTCCTTTCTCCTTTTTTTTTTATTTTTTCCTTATGGTATTATTTGATGGTTAGAGGAAAAAAATCTGGAAACATAACTGCATAAATTGCTGTTATTTCCGGCTATCCCTGCAGAGCCTGGCTCTCTCTTCTCCAGATGGACTGGCTTAGAAAGCCTCCAGCTCCAGAAAGGCTCCCAGGGGCCCAAAGCTGCCCTCTTTTCATTTGCCATCTTGAATTTTGCTCCCACCACCCGTGCTGGCTGTGGGAAGCAATCCTGCTCCCTGAGCCAGGTAAGGGAGGCAGCTGGGCTCCAGGGCCCTGAGCCTGGCTGGGAGCACTGGGAAACTGCTCACAGCACTTTGCTGTGTGTCCCTGCTCCCCTTTGCAAAGACCAAACCTCTTCAGGGTCTGCTTTGCCCTCACCATGGGTGTGCAGGGGTGTTTGGGCCAGTTTATCCTTCCCCAGGGACAGCATTCCTCCCTGGGGTGTGAGGTGGGGACTGGTCTCTCTTAAGCAAGAAGCAGCAGGACAAGAGAAAATTACCTCAGCTTGTTCCAGGAGAGGTTTAGATTGGAGATCAGGAAAAATTTCCTCATGTAAAGGGTTGTCCAGCCTCGGCACAGACTGCCCCAGGGCAGTGGTGGAGTCACCATCCCTGGAGGGATTTAAAAGCTGTGCAGATGTGGCACTTGGGGACACGGTTTAGTGGTGGCCTTGGCAGTGCTGGGTTAAGGGTGTCTATGTCTCATGTCTGTGTGACCTTGCAGGTTTCTCCAAATGCAATTCTATGTCTCCACAACGCTCTGGGGACCAACAGGCAGGGCAGGCACAGGGCTGAAGGGGGCAGGATGGGAGAGCAAGGATCCTGTAGCAGTGACCTGGTGATCAGTGCCCAGCAGGAGGGAAGAGACCTGCCAGTGTCAAGTGATCCCAGCAATCCTCAACTCCTTGAAAAGCAGCCCCAGCCCCAAGGTGACCTGTCCCTCATCACAGAGAGCTGCTCCACAGTCCAGCTCTGCTGGCTCCTGCCCCACAGCCAGCAGAGCATGCAAAAATTGCTCAGGTGCAGGAGCCACTATGTATTCAGCCTCATATGTGCAGAAAAATATGTATATGTTCCATATGCAAGAGAAAGAGGCCTTGAAAACTGGGAGGATGCAATGATCAATAAATTATAGCTTGGATAATATTTTCCACCATCACCAAATAAATCAGATCTTATTTTTCCCCTATGTCCACAGATTTAATGACAGCAACGGTGCCCTTGGTGGTCATAAAACTCCATCCTCCTCCTGATGGGCCTCCCAAACAATTTGTCATTTGGCCTTTGCTTGTTTGCTTTAAAATTAGCTAGTCCAGACATTTAATAGCCCAGGAGCTAAGAAATCCATCAACATATCCCAGCTTCCAGCTATCTCTGTGTGCACTCTGAGGCTGCATCGCATCATGGTGAGGGAAGGAGGGATGGGGAGGGAGCAAGCTGTGGAGTCAAGGATCATGGGGGATATTTTTCATCTGAGCTTTAAGATCACCTTTCCTATTTCCACTTCTTTCTTTCTTCCCATCTTTTCTTTCCCCCCTACGGTCACATCACCTCTCCAGCTGCCATGAGCAATACTCTCCTTCCAGCCGAAGTGAGCAAGTCAGGAGCTGACCCTTTCTCATAGGTGTAAACACTGCCTTGTTAAAAGGGGATAATTACCGGGGTCTAGTTAACCCTGGTGTAAAATCAAAGTGAATAGAGCCCTGCTGAGACTGCCAGCCATGTGGACCATGACGCCTGGGCTCTGGGGTAAACAGCCAAGGCTTCATTGCTTGTCAGTTCAGTGCATTCAGTGGAAAGTTAACTTCTCCCTGAAAGAGAAACGCTGTCTTTTGGACTGATTTATACCCCCCAGACACAGGACCAGCTGAGGAGAACCTTGCAGGAGTTTCCTGGGTGCCCTGTTGGGAATGAGCAGAGGTTGAGCTGTGGGGGTAAGCTTTGTGTCACTGGACAGACAGTGACCACGGCTGGTGGATGAGTATTTTCCACCCTGGTGCTCCTGCACCCCGTGACAGTCCCTGGGGTGCCAGGAGGGCTGCACACAGGAGCTGGGAGGGTGCCATCTCCCTGTTTCTTGGAGGAGCTTGTGCATCACCATCACAGAGAGGTTCCTGTGCAGCTGGAGTTCTCCTGTGGAAGCTGAAGGGCTGATGTGGCATTTCTGGCATCTGCTGTCCCAGTGCTGCCCTGACCTGCATCCCCACAGTGCCCTGCTTCCCTGGATCATGGGTGAAGGATGGCAATAAAGAAGCTCCAAAGTTTTCTCAGGTGGCAGGAAGGTGTGCACAAGAGGTAGGAGTTGAGGCCAGCCCTTTTCCATGCATCCTTCCCAGCGGAGCCCACTCTTGCACCCACACATGGAGGAGCTGCCCAGGCATGCTCAGCTGGGTGGGGAGCAGGGGCAGCATCCCCAGGTGGGATGTCCTGGACAAAGCACAGAGCAGCCAGTCCTGCCTCCGCCATCCAGAACACCTGAGGCCATTCCCAGGCAGGAGCAGACACCCATCAGGCTCCTCCAGCCGTATTGAAAGCGATTCAACTCCCTCATGTTATTTTTTCCTATTTGACCAGTGGGGCCAGTCATAGACAGCTCCAGTAATTCAACCTGAAATGCCAAGAATCCTATTTCTGCCTCTGTGCTCAGTCTCCAAGCTCTGCCCATGGCCTCAGAGCAAGATAAACCATCTGTGGGTGAGTCTGGGCAGTGAGCAAGGCCCACGGGCTCAGGGCTGGCTGCAGAGAGAGGGGCTCTGCAGGCACCCAGCTGAAGGCATTTTGATTGCTTCCAGGATTACTACCCACATGTTTATTCCTCCAGTGAGGAGGACTTCATAACTCAGGGACTCCTGACAATGTATATATATTGAAATCTTATAAGAGTAATGACCATATACAATGATATTTTCTTCTCATCTTGCCAATATAAACAACTCGCTGGACTTACTGAATTGCATTGGGTCATCCTGAATAATTAGGCTCGCATGTTCCATTTATTACCTTGAAAATCCTTTCTCATTGTATTATATATATATAGATCTATCTAGATGTAATATGTTCAAATGAAAACCAGACACAGCTGCGAAGGAATTTGAAATATGAGGCTGAGAGTACAAGAAGCGGCAAAAAGGTCCTTTGCTAATAGGAAAAGCCAAATTGTGCAGGGCTGCAGAAATGAGGGAAGGTCAGGTGTGAGCTGTGCACGGGGCTGGGCTCTGACTGCATCTCTGCAGACACTCTCCTGTTTAAGGAATTCCAGTAACTAACTGCTTATACTGGCAGGATGTGGAGAGGAGCAGGGTGGGATCCTGGAGTCTGGATCTGCTTTGATGTCCCCATCAGTGCCAAGGTCTCCTTGCAAGGCTGCAGACTGTCGGTGGGGTCAGACAGTGTGACTCCAGAGAGCATCTCCAGACCTTTTCACAAACTTTTGTTCAGGATCCAGAAAGTCTCCCACAACATCAGCAGGCAAGAAACTGTCAGCACCTTGAAAATATGAATCCACAGCAGGGTGAGGCAGGAGTCCTGGCTGCTCCTGGTATGGGGCTGTCTGGAATGAGCCCAGACAGCCTTGCCAGCAGAAAATATAAAATCCTTCCTTGGAGCCATGACGGATCCGTGGTGGGAGTAAAACAGTGGTCCCTGTATTTCACTGATAATCCCCTGTATGGCATGAGCAAGGCACAGAATTGACCCTCAGGATCTGGAGCTTACATAACCTTTGCCAAAACTCCCTGAAATGTGGCAGAGAGATGAGCATCTCCACACTGATCCCCAGCCTGCTGGGATGCAGCTTATCATTGCTTGTCTGCTCAGGAGAGGCAAAATTAGAGTCCTGCAGTGCAAAACACACCTTTCACAACTTTGCTTTCACTATCCTTCATTTTCAAAGAACATTCCTTGGCAAAATTAAGAGGAAATGGATCTCACAGATGCAAGTAACTTTCATGGCTGGGGTGGCATACCAAGAGAAACTTGGGGCTGGAAAACCTTTAACTGGACACTCCACACCTTGCCTTGGCTCACTGGTGCCTGCAGTGGCTTTTGGCCTTCAAATGGCAGATTCATGGCTGGTTTGGTTTGCTTTCTCAGTAGGGACAAGGAGGAGAAATTTGAGGGTGGAGCAGGCAAACCCCATCCCTGGAAGTGTTCAAGTTCAGGTCCAATGGGGTTTGAGCAACTTGTTCTAGTGGAAGGTGCCCCCACCCATTGCAGGGGGTGGAATAGATGATCTTCAAGGCTTCTGCCAAACCCAAACCCTTCTGTGATGCTGTCATGTTGTAAAACACACCTTGTGTCAGCCCTTGTGCCTTTGCCATCTTCCTCTGTGAATATTGCCACAGAAATCCCCAATATGGGGGTGAGGCAGGAAAATCTGCCATGTTCTGCTTGATTAAAACTGCTTTCAGATCAAGAGCAAGGTGAGAGCCCCAGTGCCTGTGCCATGGGGAAGGTGTCCTGCAGCCAGACGTCACCAAGCCAGGGAGAGCCAGCACTCAGCCACAGCAGGACCCTGGTGGGACAGAGCTGGCAGCAGGACAGCAGGAGCACCCAGCAAGGATATTTCAGGTCAGCAGGGAGGTGCAGGAGCACCAGCGTGTGGGAAGCTGGAGCAGCCCTGCCGGCTCTCCCCATGGTTCTGGCCAGCGCTGCCGAGTGCTTCACTTGCATGAGCACCGAGAGTAAAAACAAAATGACATTCATTAGATGTTTTAAGGAGTGTTCAGGCATGTAATCCTCCTGGAATGAGGCAGCCATAACAAGTTACTGTAGTTATTGATGGTCATGTCAGTTAGACTTTTCCAAGGATTAATCACCATCCTGCTCCTGCCCTACAGGATGTTTTTATCTCCATTTTCTCCCAGTGTTGCAGTATGCAAAGCTGTCTGGGCTGACCAGTGTGGCTTCTGAATCTGGGGGGGAGGTAAACTCACAATTAGATCCTAAATATTTCACAGTTTGGAGGAGAACAGCCCTTAGAGGCATTGCTGGGGCAGAGCTGCAGCATGTCCAGATTTCACCATGGAGAGTCTGAATTTAAAAGTCCCCATCACTGGAGTCTGGTGTAAAAAATGAAAACCCCAAGGCAGTTTGCAGCCTTCAGGAAGGACACTGACCCAAGAGGGGTCTTCCTTTGACTACCACTGCTGTTAGAGGTTCATCTAAGGCATCATCCAGAGGGGATGGTGCACATCCAAGGCAGAATTCTTTATATCCAAGAGGACTGCAAACAAGGTTGTACCATTAACAAAAACACCTGAAAATAATTATTTGTTTGCTTTGTTCTGAATAAAAGGAGGATGTGCCTGTGTGACTGGACCTTTCTGAGCTCAGCATGGGAAGAGCACAGCATGAGAGTGACCCAAGCAGCAAGTGGCAGCATTTTCCCAAAACTGAGGCTGCCTTGAAGAGACACTGAGTTTGGGCAGTCTCAGAGGCTGAGGGCACATGTACAGGGGTAATATCCCAGCCACGAGTCCAGCAGTGGCATTCAATAGCTGAGGACCCAAGGACAGGCAGTGCTGTCCCAAAATCCACACAGGCAAGAGAACAGAAGCAGAGCAGAGGGAAATGTCAATCTGCTCACATGCAAGAGGAAGATCCTGGTGTACTTGGCTTGAAGGGTGCAGACTAGTCCAGGATCTTCAGCTGCTCTCTGGAGCATCCCTGGGGAGCTTGGCCTTGGCCCAGGAAGAGCTCTGTGGCTGTGGCCAGAGGCAGGGTCCCATGGTGGAGGTGTAGAGTGCTCACAGAGCCAGCCTGTGTCTGTCCCTGGATGCTTTCTTGCAAAACCTGGCAGGTCTTGGTGTGCAGCTGACTTGTTAATTGGGAAGGAGTGACTCCAGGAGGTCCTGACCTCCAGCATTTGGTCAGACCCCGTTGCCTTCGAATGCTGTGGAGCAGTGACTGCTCAGGGAGAAGGGGCTGCCTCTTATCCACCCACTGGCCACTGCATCCAGGGCCAGGATTTGTGTTCCTTGGCAGTGCCAGCATAGCCAAACCTTCAGCTGGAGCTGCATTTGGCCTCTTGCCCCAGGCATTTGCACTCCTTAGCTCATCCCTCCTGCCCCATGGGGAGGTCCTAGAGCTCATTTTCACTGCCACCCCAATGCTGGCAGTCTGGAGTCTGACAAAGGATTTCAGGAGAGCCAAAATCCCCCAAACATCTCAACTGCCCAGCTGTCCTTCTGTCAGGAACAGAGATTTGCCCCTGACCTCTTTAGCATCTATGCAATCACTTTTCTGCTGTCTCCAGGGTCACAGAGGTGTTTCTTGCCTTCCTGATGCTCAGATCCTGTCTGCTTGGAGCAGCAGCAGATGGATACAGGGTCTCACTGTCCCTCTCTACTCATGTCCCATCAGTGGCTCTGGGACTTTGAGAGCTAAGTATTCCCTGAAATAACAGCCCCAACAGCAAGGAACAGTGAGAGGCAATCATCAGCTCCACCAGGAAATCTGCCCACTCATTACAGGGGCTCCCACGGCCTGTGTTCAAACCAAGCATACCAGCAAGGCTGGAAAAATGCGGCAGAGCAGAGGAATTAGCATTAATCAAGCCTAATCCCCCAAGGGAATCGCCCCTGTGTGTGGCACAGGGTGTGCTGCATCCCAGACAGGCTGGCGGGTCCTGGGCAGCCCCTGGCCGAGGGGACCCCGGTGACTTCCCGGTGTTGCCCCCGAGAGCAGTGACCTCTGATGTGTGCTCTGCTTTTTCCCTCCTGCTCGGCGCCTTCACCAGACCTGCCCCCTGCCTGCTTTCCAGAGGTTTCCCAGGAGCTGATTAACCTCCCTGCCGAACGCCAGGGCCAGGCAAACCGGGTTTGATCAGGCTGGTGCGAGGCTGCTTCGTTAGCCAGCCCACCAGGATGGAGAACCAGCTCTGGGAGTGCAGTGTGTGGCATGGACAACCCTTCCACAGGAGCATCCCAGGAGGAGGAACCTGCAGAGAGGTGAGCTGGATCCGTGAGAGTGCAGGAGCTGTGCTCTGCTCCTTCCTGCCCACTCAAAGGGCAGGTTCCTGCTCTGTGCTGGACACTGGAGGTGTTTCACAGTGCTCTGGGCCTTGGGAGCGGTCAGAAACAGAACAGCTGTGGGGACACTTTGCTCTGACACCCCTGGATCTTCCCAGCTGTCCTTGCATACTTAGGAAGCAGTGAGAGAGCCAAGCCCTTCTTCTCCCAAGCCAAGGTCCAACCTCATCCACTCCAGCTTTTCTGTCCATCTCCAAAAACTGGTGCTTGTTACTGCTGCAATGGGGTAAATTAAACTTTTTGTCAGCATCATTTCCTCTGGTTCAGCTAGGTGGGAAACTCTGTATTTTACAGTCCCTTGGCTTCCCATTCAAAAAGTGGGGGGAAAAAAGAGAGAGAGAGAAAGGAAAAATACCCTTTAAATAGAACTTTCCATGCTGGAAGTACCTCTGGAAACACAGTGGAGAAGGAGCATCAGCATGAATGACAGGTGCAGGCACAGTGGGGTGCAAGGGATGGGGAACAGGGCACAGCTTGTGGATTCATGGCTCATCCTCTGTTTCCTTGTGTCATGACCATGGTCTCCTTCTCCACCCATCAAGTCTCCCTGCCATGCTCTGCCCTTGACTGAATCCAGAGCTCTTGCTCAGGAGCCACCCCAGGAGCCTGGGAGCCCTGCTGATTCCTTGCCATGTCAAACCCCTAAAGCAATGGAACACACTTGCCATGCCCCAGCAGAGCCCCCTTTCTCCAGAGAGCTCCAAATGCCTCCTCCCCTGCTTCTAATTCTGCCCAGCTCCTGGCTGCCCCCCACCCCAGGTTAACCTCTCCATCTACTTCACTCTTTCCCCAAGTTTGTTCAACAGGAGAACTCCCAGGATTATTTTTGTGGCTGGAGCAGCTGGTGGGAATGCAGGCTGCTTACAGCAGAAAAAGAGAAACAGGATGCTTGGCTCCTTTTTCCAGCTCCCTGGCCCCTGATAAAAGCTATGATCTCCAGAGGAGACCACCAACCCAGCCTTTAAAGTCCAGGCACGACTGGGAATACACATTCAGCTGTGGATGCAGGGTGCCCTTCACCTGCTCGAGCTGGGAGCTGTGCAGAGCAGGAAGAGCCATTTGTGCTTGAGCAGACTCTGGGAAAAGCCAGACCATGTCACCAGTGTCCCAGCAGCTGGACAGCTTTGCTCCAGGGAGCCCTGAGCAGCAGCTCTTGGCTATGTGGAAAAAAATCCTGGTTATCCATGGTGGGAGATTGGTTTTTAGGGCTTTTTACAGTGCCAAGCTGCAGGTGTGGGCATGTCCTCAACCAAATGCCTTTTGGGAGGAAGATCTCCAATGACCCATCAGGGACAGGAATGGGGAAGGATCCCTCTGAGACAGGGAGGGTGCCAAGGGACATGGATGCATGGGCACTGCAAAACTCAGACCTGGGCAGGTTTTGCTTTGCTCCAAACAGCAGTACAGGCCAAGTAGCAGCAACTACAGCTTCACAGACCTTACTGCTGCATTGTCAAGCAATTGACTATTACTTTATTATTTTTTTTCCATTTTTACCCTTTCTGATTGTTAAGGAAACTTTCCTGCCACTTGCACACCAGGCTGCCTGTACTCAATGTGTTCCTCAACGTGTTATCCCCAGGGATCATTATTTTATACCCTAATGATTTATCTGTCTTGCTTAGCTGTGCCTTGTGAGGTGCCATGGGTGCTGTGTCTCTGCTGGGATGAGATGACTCTGACCCAGGCTGGAGGAAGGCTGGGACAGGCCACTGGGATATCTCAGTGCCTAGGAAAGTGGGAGAAGACCTGAGGGGCTGAGCACCCAGAGAAAAAGCTACACCATTTGCCCTGATTTATTCCTAAAAGATCTAAATGTTCTTGAGACATACTGGCCTTGCCCTCGGGCAGACTGAGACATTAAATGTGTCACCAAGTGCAAAGGTGGACACCATTCAGTTTGGTGACTCCCTGCTCTCCTGGAGCCCCATGGGCCAAGCCTGAACATTTGTTTTCCATTGTGCTCTGCACAGGTGAGGCTCAGAGGCTCAGACAGCAGCAGAGGAGGAGGGCAGCAGCGGCCGGAGCTCAGCTGCATGGAGCTCAAGGCTCTGTCTGAGCTCATCTCCACGGAAAACATTTGGGGAGGACACGTCCAGTTCAGATTTGTCATATGGAGCAGCTTGGCAGGTCCAACCCCCTGGGGCCCTTTGCAAGCATTAACCAGTGGATTAAACCAGCCCAGCCGCCGTTCTCGCTGCTGGGATGTGGATTTGCAGCCGAACGCCGCCGAGATGAGCGGAAAATGTGCGGCCTGTCCCTTTAAGTCCAAAGTGACGAGTGTATTTCTGGAGGCTCTGGAAAAGAAGTCAAGACTATTGGCTTCTGCGTCACCAGCACCGGCCATTGATTCCCTGGAAATGTTTCATATTTGGCCAAACTGGCTGTTGACGGAATAGTTTCTGATTTAACACTCTCGGCTGCAGTTGGGAGCCAGCTGGGTCTTGTTAGCTCCGGAGAGACCGTCCTTCCCCTCGCCTGCTGCAGAAATACTTCCAGCACAGCCCCCTCCTCCTTATTCCCAAATTGACACTTAAGCCACTCTAACGAGATCTGCACAGGAATCCTGGTTATTTCAGCCTTCAGCCAACTTCTATCGTTATTATTATTTTACCTTTTACTTTAATGCAGAAAAGAATGCATGATGAGCAGCCCCAAGTTGATCTCTCTCCCACCTCCAGCCCAGCCCTCTGTGCAGAGCAGATGTGGGTGTCCTTGGGAGCTCCCAGCCTTGCACCAACACCTTCCCTGCCTGCTCCTGTCAGACCCCATGGTGTGCAGGGGGTGCTCCTCGCTTCTTCCTGCTCATCCTGCCACCCTATCTCTCCCAGCTTCTCATCCTCTCTGCTCTACTTGCTCCCTCTCTATTTAGTCTGTGTGTTCAAAACAGCACAAAAGCTCTTACAGCTCCCCGGGCTGTGACCCAAACAGTAAAGAATGTTTATGTGCTGGTCGCCTTCCATTTCTGTGTATTAATATTGCACACACAGGCTCACGCACTCACACACGGCGTTCCTGGTGCCTCCACGGGCTGCTGGCCAAGGGAGCCCAGCCAAAGTAAAGGCATCTGGGCCCTTCTGGAGAAGGCAGGAAAAGAAGAAAGAAAAATACAAAAGCAAAAAAGGATTTGGAGACAAGCAGCTCCTCCAGCCTGTGCTTCTGCACCCGCTGTGGAGGGGTCCTGCAGAGCTGGGGGTTTGCCAGGCTGTGCCATCCCAGCCATCCCACCCACCCAGCATTCCCTATGGGACTGCGGCAGGTGATGGAAGTTTAATGTGAGGCTCATAGAGAGAAGGGGATAGATATGCAGAAATTGGGGGGCTGTTTGCCAGAAATGTGCAGCAAGGTGCAGCAAGCTGCTGGAGCCCCCTTCATCACACAACACCCAGCCTCGGGGACAGCAGTCTGTCACCACTGAGATGCTGAATCCCCAAACAATGCTGGGATGTCAGCACTGGAAGCCCATTTAAAAGCTCTGAAATTGGGTCTGGGGAATGAATGAGGTTCTGTCCCCTCAATGGCTGAGCCTGAGCACCACTGGCCTATGGTCTCCAACAGGGAAGATCTGCTGTGAGGGGCTGTGAATCCTGGATGGTGTGTGCATGCAGAGGTGGCTGCATGTGGTCAGAGGCAGGATGGTCCTAACTGCCTCTAAATCACCTGGGGATGTTCCTAGAAAGGGAGAAAATGAGCCTTAGTGGGTGGGCCAGAAGGGCCAGGAGTTTCTGCTGGCTCTTACAGAAACCCCCTGGGTGCTGGGGTGTGATGCTGGGACAAGTCTACAGAGCCAGCTAGGAAGGGTCAGGTCTTTGGCTGAGCTCATCCTGCTCCTCTCCAGGGTCCTTAAAGCAAGGAGACACACACATGGCATCACCAGCACCTGCAGGCTGTGATTTAGGGGCAAGAGAAGCCTTGCTCATCCACATGGTGAAGATGCTGCCTTGTCCAAGACACACTGCCCAGGCTGATCTCTGCAGTGCTGGCTCAAAGGCAGCTGGGCTTTCCTAGGCTGGTCCTTTGCACCTCTGCAGGACACACAGCCTATCCATCACCCCTGTGAAGGCCAAAAGCTGCTTAGTGCCAGTGAAGCCACCAAGGCTGCTGCCAGATGCTGTGAAAGCTTCATGCACCGCACAGTGTTTAACCCCAGCAATCTGATGGGCACTGAATTTCCTTCTCATCTTCCAGAAGAATGACCTCTCAGAGGTCTCGGCAGGGGTTAACTGTACAAAGTAGTCACGCAACGGGGAGGGCTTGTTCCAAGCACCAAATAACTTGCAGAAGTAATGCATTTGTTCCTCATTAGGATAATTGCCCCATCACTTTTCTCTGTGGCATTGGCCAACCTAACTCACAAACGTCTGAAAACACCAGCTAAAGTATGACCAAATTTAGGAGCTGAGTCGAGTAATATATCGCCTTGATTTGCCCTAAAACATGAATTGGCTGGGGGTCCTCCCACATATTGCATTTCCAGGGAACATAAGGAACCCATTGTGTAATTAGTGGTTGTATTTTCAACACGCTGCCTTGGCTGTGCTCTGCCCTCCTCTCCTGAGCTACTGCAGCTCTTGGGACCCCCAGGCTGTGAATGTGAGTGGGTAGAGGGGGTATAGGACGTGTCTGCCACAGAAGTGTTGAGGATGGTTATAGCAAAGCAGAAGATAAGGGCTTGCTTTCTGCTTCATCCCTCTAGCATTCAGTTTGGAGCTGGCCAGAGTGGGGATGTGTGTGGCCATAACCTGTGTGATGTCCAGGAGAAGACCTTGGGACAGGGTGAGGTTTGAGTTGGAGGATCCAGCTCAGAACCATTGCTGCCTCCTGCAGTTGTCAGCCATCATCAGGATCCCCCAGCCATGGGATGCTCTCACTGGGAGCTCAGCAGCACAGCAGCACAAATCCTGCCCCAAGGCTGCAGGGAGAGAGTGAAGCTGAGCAGGAGCTGGGCTGTGAGTCCAACCCTGTGCCCTCCTGCCTGCCCACACGCTGATCCCAGCCCTCATCAGGGCTGGCTGGAAGGACTCCCCATGGTCCTTTCAGGAGGTCTGGACTGAGTTTGGTCATCCCCCCTCTTCACTTTGCCTGCAGGGAGTGATGCTGAGCCTTGCCTGCCTCAGCAGAGCACTGAGTGCTCCTTGCTTTGGCTCTCCACTCTCCCATCATGTGGATGTTTCCTTCTCCCTTCCCAAGCTGCTTTGAGCAACCCAGGCCCTAAGTAATGGTGAGGAGTTGGCCCTTGGAAGAGCTGGGTGCTTGGTGTGACTGAGAACATCCTCCAGCACATCAGCTTTTCCCATCTTGGTTTAACCCCATGTCTGGCAACCCTCCCTTCTCTTTTCCTTGTGAATCACCTCTTCACCATGCAAGGGACCATGTGTGAAGCACACCTGGGGCTGGAGTGGCTCAGGGCAGTACCCTCTCCCTGCCCTGCACCAGTGTGCCCAGCACAGCCAGCTTGCAGGTGTGATCTGCCATTGGAAAATGCCCAAACACCTCTTCCATGCTCATCTTTCCACATTTACTCACACTCTGAATGCCCCATCAGGATGCATTCCCCCAAGGGTGTTGACATTTGAAGATGTTGGGGAAATCCTTTTGCACTGTAAAAATAACTAATGGTTAAATCTCCTCCATGTCCCATCCCTGCCAGTCCAGGAGCTGGCCAGAAAACAAACAAGAGTGCTTCCCTCCTTCCCTGTCTGTTTGTTGTCAGACCCATATGTTCACCTCTCACACCTCATCTCGAAATGTTTTCCCCCCTTGTGACTGTTGGAAATTCTTGGAGAGGTCAGGTGTTGCTGCCCTGGTCAAACAGGGTGGGGACAGTTCCCTCTTTCCCACCCACTGTCCTCCCATGGAAGAAGGGTTAACAGCAGAAACACTGGTCAAAGCAGGAAAACAAACTAAGAGAAGCCTGTCTGTGAGCCAGGACATCCATTCAGAACAATTAGCTGGCCTGTGGGGAGCCCTGCTCTGCTAAAGGCATACATTTCCCTTCTGTATGGATTTTCCACCTAATCTCCACATTTTACACAGACGTGCTGGGGGGAAGGGCCCAGGATGAAGTGTTCATTCATTTCCCCTGCCCAGCTTTGTTTCCACACCTTCCACAGGCTGTCTCCTGGGCTGGGGATGCCTTTGTATCCACTCTCCCTGCCCTCTCACCCCTCCACCAGGCTCTGTCCCATGGCAGTGGGGGGAATACACCTCTGATAAACACATTTCTGGCAAGGCTGCCTGTGTACACGTATGGCTTCCTCGTAGGAAGAAAAGGAAAAGAAAAAGGAAAAAGAGAGAAGAAGAGTCCCTTTCTTTCATAAAACCATGGAAACATCCTCATTTGTGGGAGCAGATGGCTTTCCAATTGACTCAGCAGCTGAGGCCTCCTTCATGTGCACAGCAGAGCCCCAGAGCCGCCTTGTGCTGCTCTGCAAAGAGAAGAGAGAAAACCAAATCACTGAGACAACACGTGACTGCAATGCAAAGCAAACCAGCTCTGCAAAAGCCTTGCTGCAGGTAAAATCAAGCACAAGAGTGGATGTGGACTCAAGAACCCAGACCAGTTCTTCTCCCCCTTGAACTTCTCAGGCTCCAGCTGAGCTCTGATTTTGTCCCACTGGTCCTTGTTTGGTTTTTTGGCACTAGGGAGGTTCAAACTGAGATGTGGCAAACCCAAAGGAAGCTTCTCACACCACACTTTTCCCTGAGCTGCCTCAGAGGTCCCAGCCTGGCTGGTCAGTGATGTTGGGGCAGTGCAGATCTGTCACTGTCCCCTGACCTTCCCTTCTCCTTGGAGCTGCAGCTCAGCTCGTGTCCCACAGGGAGTTGCAGGGTTGGTATTGACTCTCCACTCTTCCCTTCTCTCACCAGGTGGCAGTTCCACGTTCTCCTCAGGGGAGCCAACCCTGGGTGTCCCCTTCTCTCTGCTCTCCAGGAAGCACCTAAGCCTCTTGCTTTCAGTCCAAGTACATCCCTTTAAATCTCCCTCCTCGATCTGGACACTTAGTAAGTCTTAGCATTTCATTAGCAGATGTTAATAGCAATGGCACAGAGCCACATACTTTGAATTCAAATCCTCCTTGGCTTAGCATGCACCACTCATCCCCCTGTCCACCAGCAGCTAGGATCTCTGCTGCATCCCTCCTTGGAGCTCTTCCTATCAAATGGGTGAGCAGCCAATGTTTCCAGCTAATTGCAGTGCTGGAGGAGGGGAACACTGATCCTGTGGCACCAAGACCTGTTCTGAGGGAAGGGGAAACCACCAGGCCTTGAAATCCTTCAAAAACCTTCCCTTCAAAAACTTTCCCTTCAGCTTCCAGCAGGGAAGTGAACATTACCAAGCAAGATGAACCAAGGCAAGAGCTCAGCTGGAAAGCATCAATGACAGCATAGAAACTGGTCCAGAACTGTGGGCTGGTCCCATTGGTGTTCACTGAGCTGCTCCCACAGGCTCAATGGGAAGGTGACAGTCTCTTTCCTCAGATGCTTTTTCTCTTCACTTCCAAGTCAAAATGTTTCTGAGGAAGAGGAAACCTCTGTCTGGTTCATTCCTCCTAGCAGTTATCCTGCCCAAGTTTTTCTCACAGCAGGGAAAACACAAAATGGGCCCTGGAAAATCAAGACATGGTCAGTCCCTTAATTCCCTTTAGCTTCCAATCTTCAGTCACTGCTCAATCAGAATCCCCAAACAATCCTTCTCATCTGTGTGATGATGATACCTACAGATAGTCCCAGGGAGTCACAGTGCTGCCAGGGACTGTTCCTCATCCCAGCCTTGCCAGTGAGTTCTCTCCTTTCCCATGCAGAGCTGAGCAAACCAGCTCTCAGTGACCCTTCTTGCTTTGTCCCAAACTGAGATGTGGGACCTGAGACCAGCGCCCAGGATGGTGAAAGCTGCACCAGAGAGGACAAGGAGGAGCAGTGCTGATGAACCAGGAGCAATCCCATCTGCCATGAGGCACAGCAGGGAGGGCAGGCTGCTCCCCCTGGTCCACAGAGGACCAAGCAGACGCCCTGAGCCCACGCTGCACATCTGGAAGTCGGATCCATTAAAACAAACCCTATTACATAACAACAGACATCTGGAGCCTGTTACCACTACAATTTTAGCAAAAATAGTTTTTTTGATATGATCTCTCCTAAGAATGTGGCAGAGGGGCTCAGAGCCAAAGTCTTCCAAGAATGGCTGCAACTGCTTTTCATAAAGCATCCCCCACCTCCTGCTTGGGGCAGGGCTGTTCCCTCTCTATGCACACACCGCGACTCCACACTGGTGCTTGGAGGCACAGAGGAAGGTTTCAGGGCAAAGGCAGGTGCAATGCTAGAGTTTCCTCAATGAATCTATAGAAAAAACCACAATTTGCTCTGGAGGTGCTTAGATACTCCAGGGATGGGTGAGTGGATGGCTGGAGGGAAGGGAGGAGAGCCATGGTTTGTGGACAGCAGTGTCAGAGCTGCTTTTCATAACAACCAGAATAAACAGCCACTTAGTGAAGTGAGAAATGCTGAGCTCCTGCAGCCTCCACGTCTCTGTTTTGCTGACTTTCTCTTGAGTCTCTGCCCTTGCAAGCACAGGCCCTGCCCATTATCCTGGCTGTGCAGTCTCCAGGCCATGTCTTTGTTTCCCTCAGCTTTCCTTAGCCCTTATTGCCAGTCAGACTCACTGCCCTCCTCTGTCCATGGACCACCCCAGACCCCCTCTCTGCTTGTGCAGCCCATCAGCTCAGTTGGTCAGCTTGTGACCGTGTCCCCAAAGTCAGGGCAATGATGGGATCAGGGCTTTTCTGCCAGCTGTATTTTCCACCTCTTTGTGGACTGCATCTCCAAGCACATCTCCTTCATCTGGTGGCCACAAGGGGATCATCTCTGTCCATGGACCCTCTGTACTTTGGCTTTCTTTAACTCCCCTGGTCAGACACTGTTTCTCCTGAAGGCTCCACCCTGCCCATGTGCTCACCAGTGCTGAGCACCAGATCATGGCAAACCCAGCGAGTGCTCATCTGGGAGAAGCAGAGGAAATCTTGAACTGGCAGTGGCTCAGTTGGCAGCTGCCGTGCTCCTGGAGCCAGCTCAGCAGCAACACTATGGAAAGGACCTGGAAGGTCATTTGGGCACATGCATTTGGTGTTAAATATTGAAGCGCTGTTGCTAAGGAGACCTCAGTGCTACCAGCCAGGCCGAGGGGTAACTCAGGTGCCAAGATCCGGTCTGAGCATTCACCAGTTGTTCCTTCCGTAGGATTTTAATGGTGCAATTCCTGGCTCCCCCAGAGCTCCTCAGCTGGTCCAGGCCATAACAACTGCCCAGAGCTGGCCCTGCAGCCAGGAAGGTTTTGCCTGGTGCTGTCAGATCCCAGGCAGAAGCAAGGAGGGTTTTGGCTGCCCAGAGAACATCAGGCTGCTTCGCAGCACAGAGCTGGACCAGCACACAGGGAATGGAAACTCCCTGCCTTGCTGTTGATCTATCTGCAAGAAAGTGTGTAGGGGTGGTGTTTGCACCACTTCATTAGTGGCTTGTCTGAAGTTTCTTCTGTCTTCACTCAGAGCCAGGATTAAAAAACATGAAGGAGATGAATTTTTCTTGTGTTCAAGCTTGATTGTTTATTAAATTTTGTCTAAAGTACAGAAAGTTCAGTAACACTTCTAGCCACCAGCTAGCAACGAGCAAATTGGAGGTGAATCCAGCTAGATACAAGTTCTCTTAAAGCTAAACAGTCTAACAGAGAACTAACACCTATATTATTTATACGATTGACCCAATAATTAAAGTCTCATGACCCTCAGTGCAGCACTAACTGTCCAGGAAGAACACCAAAAAGAGGCACCACCCAAAATCCTCCATCTTGTCCCATACCTATTACTATGTTATAAAAACCTCAAATTTAAGACCCTTCCCCATGTGAAATCACACACCTCTATTTTAACTACACACATCTGTGACTTTTATTCCTTCACTCAAAATTTGGAAACCTTCTCCAAGGCCTCAGGTCAAAAGCAATGTTCTGCAGGGGGTCAGTGCCAGAAAGCACAGAAAGCACAAAAATTCCAGGTTTCTGGGGTCCAACAAGAAAGTATTGGAGAAATCCTTTCTGCAGTTTTTTAAGGGAAGGGTGGAGCTGGCTCGGGATGGATCCTGGTTGCTGGAGTCAGGACACAAGACAGGGTATTTTGTTCCTGCATGAATGTGTAGAGGTGTTGTGTGCTCCTCTCTCCAGAGCATGGCTGGAAAAGTCCTGGAACAAGGAGAAATGAGACATCTGACCCACCACCTGAATGCTCCCCACCCTCCTGAATTCCTCCCTGGGTCATTTCCCAAAGCAGGAGGGCAAGGAGAAAGAAAGTGGATTTCCACTCAGGTCTGGAAGGGTAAATTTCAGTCTGGGTTTTAGGAACTGTGTTGGCACAGTGCAGTGGAAGCTCTGCTTTCTGTACAGGGCTAGAGCTCAACATTAACACCCTTCATGCCTCAGAGCAAGGCTGCACCATTTCCTTCCACATCAGCCTATAAAAGACACAAATTCAAACTCGAACTCTCAGGCTTTTTGCCCTGTGTACCAGGCAGACCTCAGTTTTCCAGAGGTTATAACCTGGGCAGCTTTTCATCTCATCTCCAGCTAATGCACCTTTGGGTGAAGTGCACCTCCTTGCCAGAGCAGAGTGTTGCTGGAGCCCTTGTGCAGAAAATGCTTTTCTTTTGCCTGAACCCTGTCCTTGCAAATGGAGGTGCTATTTTGGCTGATGTGCAGCCAGCCTGGAGAAGTTCAGGCCAAGTGTTTTGAGTCTGACAAAGTTAAAGGCAAATGAAATCAGAGCCTTGTAGCTAGAAGTGTCAGGCTACATCCATTACCAGTTCCACCTACAATAAAAACTGCTGGAAATTTGTAAGAATGCTTTTTTCTTTCCTTGCTTAGGGCTTTTTCCCTTTTCTTTTGGAACCTCTCCCCTACTCTGCAGTCTCTAGCTAAAATCAAAGCAATCCTACTCTCAACCTCATTTCCCACATGTACCCTGTCAGCATCCCAAATGGGCAATGCACAGCCAGCTTCTGACAAACTGAGGGCAGGAGGAGGCAGGAAGAGTGGGACATGAGGCAAGGCCATGGTTCCAGAGCACTGCTTCAGGCTGATGTGAAACTGGTGCCTGATTTTGGTTTCATCTTTTCAGCCATCGTCTTGGGAGATGCTGTGCAGCTGCTTCAAACCTGGAAAACAAAAGGTCTTTATTTTTCCTAGTATTATTATTTTTATTTTATTTGCAGATTCAGACAGTGGCTATTAATAGGAAATTCCTGCATGGCAGGAGCAGCAAATGAAGGCTGCTGAAAGACTGAGTGCAGTTACTCTGTTCATGCCTCTCAGATGGCCCCTTGCATTGCTCTCTGTGCTGGAGCTGCCTTCCCTTCCTGGCTCTTTTTCCATCCCTCCCTTTACATTTGGAAGGCAGTGTATGTTGCCTCTGATTTTCTACAATTTTATCAAAGAAAGATTGTGAATAAACAGAGCAATCTGGAGAAAAAGCAGACTCAGATTAGCTTCAGTTTGCCTTTGCCTGGCCATTTCCCACTGGTGCTCTCCTCACCCACAGCCTGTGGATGCCATTCCTCCCTCTGGAGAAGCAGCAGAGTTGCTGTCTGGTGCTTTTCTGTGCTTTTGGCAGGTGGTTCACTCGTGTCTCTGGGAGCAGCCCCTGGGACAGAGTGAGAGGAAAAGGGAAATTTCTGCGAGTGCCAAGCTTGGGGTAAGGAGCAGAGGCTGATCCCAGATGTTCTCCAAAGGCAATCAGGGTTCATTAAGTTGCTTATTCCACCCAGGAGTGTCCCCAGCTTCCCCATCTATCTCCACCCTCCCATCTCAGGTCCCTCCCCAAGAGGCACCGAGGCACAGGAGGGGCAGGAGGAGCCCCCAGAGCCCCCAGCCCCAAGGACAGCATTGTGTTCTCCAAGGTACAGCTGCCACATTTGCCCTGCTCTGCTTGGCACCCCCTCAGGGAAACAGCCCTGGAACTGCTGCAGTGGGAGCCTCTCACACCCAGCTCCCTCTGGGGTGTTCCCACATCCTGGGCTTTCCACTTGGGATTGCTGCAGGAGGAGCCATGGACGGAGATCCCCGATCCATGGTGCATGGCCAGGCTCCCCAGGAAGCCACATACCCCACATTTCTCCCAAAACAGCTCTGCCATGTCATGGGGACTCAGCACTTGGCCCCAGCACAGGGAAGGTGCTGGCAGGCTGCCACAGCCCTGTCCAAAAACACAGACGTTTGGCCTCAGAGTGCTGGAGCATGAGCAATCTCCCAAGAAGAGCAAAAAGTCAAGACACTGATTTGCAGATACTGTTATGAACCAAAGCCCAGAGCTCTGCTCATTGTAATAACTGACATAATCGAGGTCATTATTTATACAGTATCTGCATGAACATTTGACACTGGGAAAATACTTGCAGTTCCTGAAAGACTGGCAAATTCTAGCACGAGTGTTTATTCATGCCAGAATCTAATGCAGAAAGTCACTTTTCTTTCTCAGAGGATGCTTTATCTGATGAGAGCATGGACAGTGATGGGCAGGCAGAGCTCAGCTGAGCCACACTGGAGTGCCTGCCCACTGGAGATGCCTGCATGGGTGGTGGGGAAGAAAGAGGATGCCTCTCAATTGTCCCAATTGCCTCAAAGCTCCCTGGTCCAGGGAAATAGCCTCTAGAAATTTTCCCTGTTTCTGGGATGAATCCATCCCCTGTCAGGAGAAGGAGAGGTGCTCCTGCAGGTCTCAGCCAAAATGCCAGTGGGCAGCTGAATCCCATCACCCCCATGCCAATGCTGCCAGCAGTGATTTACTGCAGGGAAGATCCTCGAGGAGATAAATAAAAAGGCCCAAAGTGAGGAAGGATGAGCTGCAGAGCCCCGTGCAGGGGGACCTGATGTCTCTGCCAGAGCCCTGCACTTTGGATAAATATTTGAAGTCCCTGTAAACAGAAATCTCACTCGGGAATGAGGAGCAGCACTTTCACTTCTCCCCCTGCAGTGTGGGAAAGGCGAGCACGCTGGCCAGCAGCCAGGCAGGGACTGCCCCATGGGACATGCACAGGCAGGGACAGAGGTGACAGCAGGCAGGGCTCACCAACAAACCCAGCTCTGACCCTCCTGGGTCCCCTCTTCCAGCATGGGAGCACACCCCAGCTCACCATGCATCATCACATTCAGCCTGAGACAGGAGGCACTGAATGAAAATCGTGCCCAGTGCAGAGCAGAGTGCAGGGTTTAGCTCTGTGCCCTGTGAGCCTTCACACCCCAGTGAGAGCAGCCCCGTGTTCCTTCCCCTCCTGCACCCCCTGTGCCTTTGGCCCCTTCCCACCGCAGGGAGTTTCCATTGCTCCTCTCAAACCGCAGCCCCATGCTTGGGAACCTGAAACCTGTATTTGCTGGAGAGAAGAAAATCAGATTGTAGGAAATGCAGCACATGAAAAGAGACAGGGGGAGAAGAGGGGGAAAAAGCAAAGCCATTTTTTATTGCTCACAGAATCTGTCCATTTTCCATGGCTGTCACATCCCCCTTCCACAGCCAAGACACAACGGAAAATATGTTTGATTTTTTTTTTTCCTGGCAGGTACCTGATTTCTGGGGTTTTTTTGTTTTTTTTTAAAGGCACCATCCCTTCTCCCCAGCACCACATGGCTTCTCTAAGAGCTCAAGGCTGGGTGAGAGCTGGGGTCTGTAGAAGGGAAGGTGAGCTGCTGTTTCTTGAGGGAGATAGAAGGACCTGGTGGGTAGAGAGAGGCCTCCCCGCCAGAATCACTGTTTCTGCCTTGTTTTCTTCTACCTTCCTCTCTTTAAAGAGATAATGCAATTAATAATTATTATTGAATTTGTTATATTGCTTAATTTTTTACATTAATAATTTTACTCATTCTGTCTATCCAATGGGAGCAGCCAAGGTATCAGCATTATGACACCCATGCCAGCACGGCTCAGGAGTGTGGCAGAGCTCTCAGGATGAAATTCCTGCATACTTTCTGCCATATAAAAAAAAGAGAGAGCAAAGGGTGTGCTTACCACAGGGTTTGATGCTCTGCCTGGCAAGGACCAAGAGCATCCCCACTGCCAGGCTGCCTGTCCACCTTCACAGATGGGTCCAAGTCACGGCCACGAGCACAGGCTGGACCTGCACCCAGAGAGGAGAGGGACTTGAGCTGCCAAAGACCCAAATTAGAACAGATAATCACTGGGAAATGGCCTTTGAGGAGCCAGGGTGGAGACAGCAATACTGAATATCAGCCAAGCAGGAGAGGCAGCAGAACCCCAAGTTCAAGGCTGGACCAGCCCCACCAGCATCTGCCTGTGGTGAGGAGCCTGATGAAAGCACAGAGGACATGGGCACATCCTGCAATGGGCAGGATCAACACCCAGGAAAGAATAAGTCTGGAAAAGTGTGAAACATGGGAATTGTTGAGACATAAAGCACAAGGTTAGAGAGGGCTGAAGGTAGGAGCTGTGTCCTGGGCCGAGCAGTAAAGGCAAAGAGCTGTCACTGTCCTGTGGGGCTTTGCAAACAGCACCTGCAGTATCACAGCCCTCAATGACCCCAACAAGGCCACTTCTCCAGGGTCCCCCTTTCCAAGGAAGAGGTGGCAAAGCAGAACCCATGCAATGAGATCTCACTAGGAAGAGGTGGGGGTGGCCTGACCTGCAGAGCCACCAGGATGGATTTGTGGATTGTTCCAAACTCAAAAGCTTCTTCTGCTATTTTTAAGAAAAACTTAATATTCTTCATGGAAAGCAGCTGGATTTCTATTGATTTAAGCCAAACTTTACACGTGGGATAGCTGGCATAGCCAGTCTCCCTGCTGATGCTCAGAAACAAGCATAAGGAGGAAGAACAAGGTAAAAGCAAAAAAGAACAGATTCTAAGTGTGGGGAAAAACATAACCCTTGTTTTGCTTCATTCCCTTTGCTTTCCATTTCACAATCTTCTGGGAGCTGGTGAAGCTGCAACCTGCCCCCATCCTTGGATATAAGCATAGAGGTGATGGTGTTTCAACCTCTGAGTTGAGTAAGGGGAAGGACAGATCTGCCCAATTTTTTTGCTGCTGGGTTGCATTGGGAAGAGCACGTTTAAGAGGGCAGAGCCCACAGGCAGAGCAGAGCCGTACTGGAGCAGCCAGAGCCGCTCATCTGCCATGCAGCTGTGGGTGCACACACCTAATGCTTGGAAACAGCAGCCAGGAGAGCTGGGGGAGCTGGGGCCCTTTGCACCCTGCTCATGTCCTACAGCCAGAGCCCCACACAGGCACAAGGATGTGCTGGTGCTCGCCTGGCAGTGCCTGCATGTGCAGAGCTCCCTGCTGCCCATACCGTGCCAGCCCCTCTCCATCCCGCCCCAGCCCTGATCACCCTGCCCAGCCTCTCTGGGAATGGCAGCGGGGCTTATGCAAGTGAGGAAGGAAAGCTTTGCTGTGCTATGGGAAGGGATGGATGGATGGATGGGTGGATGGATGGATGGATGGGTGGATGATGGATGGATGGATGGATGGATGGATGGATGGATGGATGGATGGATGGGTGGATGATGGATGGATGGCCAGAGCTGTGCACAGCCCAGGTGAGGACGGTGCCCAAATGCAGTGCTCGTGGCCCGCCAGCCGCCAGATGAGCCGGGGTTTCGAGTTTCAACCGCAAGCCACACGAAGGAAGGAAAAAAAAAGCAAGGGCCAGTGAGACATGACCTGAGTTCAACTTTGGGGGCTGGTGTCTCTCCTGTCCTGCACCCCCTGGACCCTGCCCATCCCCTGGCAGGCACTCACACTGCGGGCAGGCCGTGGTGCAGGAGGCTCTGTGGGACTCCGTGCTGCTGCTGCTGATGTAAAACCCTCCCCATCCCGATCCCACGGGCACGCCAAGCTGGGGACCCAGGAAATGCTTTTATTTTAAACAGAGCAAGGCCATCTCTGAGGGAGTTCCTCCCCAACTCCCACACTGCAGAAAGGCTTCGATCTATTTAATCTTCCAATAAAACCTTCTGCAATTCTTCTCTGTTTTTTATCCGTTTCCTTTCCCGTTTGAGCAAACAGATTCAGATCCGTATCTCACCAGCAAGACACGGTCTCCTTCCAGTCCCGTAGCTTTGCTTGTGATCTGGAGGTTACCAGCAGCAAAAGGATGCAGGGAAATAGCAGTGATCCCTTCCTCTGCCCTTGCCTGTTACCTGGGGCTGCTCTAGCACTGGGGAGCAGAAGGAAATACCTGACATTCCTTCTCCATGCTCTCATTTCTCAGGCAGACCCCGCACAGGCCAGCTCGCTGTGCTCCCGTTGGATTCTGCAGGGAGATTTTCTCTTTCCAGACACGAACTCTGACTGTTCCCCCGCCGGGCCAGGCAGGCGGCTCTGCCTCGCAGGCACAGCCCGGCTTTGGGAGCTGGCAGGATGCACCGAGGGATGCAGGGGACACGGGAATGTCCTGCTGATGTGCTGGGGGCAGGCAACAGCACTGGAGAGGAGAGGAGAGGAGAGGAGAGGAGAGGAGAGGAGAGGAGAGGAGAGGAGAGGAGAGGAGAGGAGAGGAGAGGAGAGGAGAGGAGAGGAGAGGAGAGGAGAGGAGAGGAGAGGAGAGGAGAGGAGAGGAGAGGAGAGGAGAGGAGAGGAGAGGAGAGGAGAGGAGAGGAGAGGAGAGGAGAGGAGAGGAGAGGAGAGGAGAGGAGAGGAGAGGATTTCAAGTCTTTATTTATATTTTCCCCTCTGCTGCTGCTGGCCAGCAGCTGTGCACAGCTCCTCCAGCATCTGGAGTCTCTTGGCCACCGGCTGGGGCTCTTGGAGGACGTGTGCGCTCGTGCACACGCTGGGCTGCGCACGCCGGGTGACGGGAGGAATGTGGCCCTGGCCGGAGCCGAGCGGGGCTGTGCCGGCCCAGCAGCAGCTCCAGCTCCATCTCTCCTTCTCCTGCCTGGCAGATGCTGCCCGGAGCTGCCTTCGACAAGGGAAGGGTGCCAAGGTCTGCTGGGGGCTGGTGCAGTCCCCGGGCCGGGTGCAGGGCTGAGGCAGGTGAGCCAATGGGGCCAAGCCCAAATTTCCATCTCCGGCCTTATTGCTCCACTCATGGTTCCCAGATGTGGGAGGCAGTGGCCAGCATGAGGAGTGTTCCTGCAGCAAGGTTTGGGAGCAGCCCAAATCCCAGGGAAAAGCACGGTGGGGAGAGTGGCTGCTGCTGGCAGGGCATTCAGAGGTGGAAAATTTCCGATTGCATGTACCAAGCACCTGGGAAAATGGGGAAAATCCTCTAGGCTTGTGTAACAGCCATCATGAGTGCTGGAAGGCAGCTGGGTGATGAAGTCTGGGACCCTTCTACCCTTCCAGCCACAGCAGAGCCATGCCCACCTTCTGTGCATGTGTAGGGGGGAAGAATTTTGTGGCCCACAGGTTGCTCAGCTATAAACAGCAAAATAAATTGTTACCCCAAGTTTTAGAGGGATTTCACACCACCTGAGCCATGCTGCCCTTCCCTGCCCCACAGAGTCCTTGGCTGCTCTGTCCCTGCCAGGGGGATGTGGTGCAGCTGCCCACGGGCACTGGAGCAGGGCAGGAGCGACTGGGAAACCTCAGCTCCCTCCCAGTGCTGGCGCTGACCGAGCAAACCCTGGCTGTGCTCGCCTTGGCTGGGACCACAGCCTATTTTTGGAAGCTCTTGAGACTTCCAGGGATGGAACCGCCTTTTTTTTCCCTTCATTCACAGACGGGGTCATTTTGATTTGTTACGTGTTTGTGCATGGTTATTTTTGTTGCTGTTATTGTTTATTCTGTCCTGCCTTTTATTCATGGCATCAAAGAAGCAGAACTGAAACGCAGCAGAAGCAGAGGGGGAGCTTTGGACTCGTCTGTTTGGGGGAGCAAAAGCAGCCAGGCTGCAAACACGTGGGGACATGAGTGTCTCTGCCATGAAATGTCTGTTCTTCGTATCCTGCCGGTGGCACTTGCCAGATCTCGGGATGCAGAGGGAAGCAGAGGAGCCAGCAGGTTTCCACCTGGGCCACAGCCTGGCTCCAGGCTGCCTGCTGGGGATGCTGTGGAAACTGCAGCTTTCCAAGAAACCAGGCTGAGCACTCAAAAAAGGAGCTGTCTGCCTCTGACTGGGGACATTAGACTACTGATTCCCTTTGCCACCATCTCTACAGTTGCCCAGCCCTGAATATTTCCTGCTGGGATGCTGCCTTCTCCCTGCTCCACTCAGGTCACATTTCTTGGGAGCTCCTGATTCTGCAACAATCTCTCCAAAACACAAGTGCAGCCGGTTTTCCCAGCATGCAGCAAATGACTCAGAAAGAGTCAGGCCACAAGACACCCAACTTTGAGCAGAATTTGACCCTTTCTCTATGGTATGGAGCAGACCTTGACCTCTCTGGTGACAGCAATGGAGGGCAGAGAGAGCCACCTGGTTTGTGACCTACTGCAGATGGTGACACTAATTTGGATGTCGCAGGACAGCCAAGCCCTTGGCCTGCCTCAGAAGATAGGTAATTCCACTGGGGATCCATGGAATGCTCCCATGGATGTGGTTCCTCATGCAGCCTTGGTCGCAGCTCCTTCATCCCTGCTGGGCTCTACAGCCCTCCCCAGGAATCCCTACCTCCCTCAGGTCCCCGTGGGGAAGGCAGGAGAGCCAGAACCTTTCCCATGGGATCAGGACTGACTGGCTCTGCAAGCCCCAGCCCTCCTCCTGAGCTCTCCCCATGGGAGGGGTTAATGCAGGTCACAGCATCACCCTGGCTGGTGCACATGTCCTGACCCAAGCCAGGAGAGGGGACACCAGAAGACTAAGCCAAGTTTTCCTCTTTCCTGGGGCTGGCTTGCCCTTTCTTTGCATCCAGAGGTGCTCAGAGCGACTTGCAGCTCCCCAGAGATCAGATCCCCCATCCCAGCCAGCTCAGCGAGGTCATGGCCAGCTCAGTGCCTCGGTGCTGGGCTGTTCTGGGCTGCCTGGGAGCTGAGGCAGGAAACATAAAAACAGGCTGGGCTGTGCTTGCCAGGGCTGGAGCTGCAGGGGCCGGGGACTGCCACGTCTGTAAGCAGAATCCACGGGGCCGAAATATGCTCCCTCCCCTTTGCCCCCCCCCGTCCTTCCCTGTACGGCCCCTGGGCTCACAGGAAAAGGGAGGAGGGGGTCTTGGGGAATGTTCTGGATGAATCTCAGGGGCACAGAGGCTCAAGCTCAGCCAAGGAGCTGTGATGGACAGTTGGGATCCCACAGGCAGGGGAGTCTTGGGGGTGTCTCTGCAAATATGTTCCCATCCTGCTGCACTTTGTCTCATTGTCCCTGACCAACACCAGCCAGGCATCCAGCTCATCTCCAGCCCCAACCACACCTGGTGGGGACAGCCCTGCACCATGTCCCAAAACCACCCGGTTTTGCACCTCCACAGAAATTCTGTCCTTGGTGAAAGGTGTCACCACGGTCCCTGGGAGGGGAGCACTGAGGTTCCTCTCAGCTAAGGATTTTGGAAATGACAATGGAGCAAGTTGGGCTGGCAGGGAGACCAGTGGGGGCAGGCACTCCACAAGGGAAAGCAAAACTCCCAAGCTGTGTCCGCAGGGCTTCGTGACATGTGAAAGTGTTTATTTCATTGGATGGGGATGGAAAAACAGAGCCCCGGCAGAGGCAGTGGAACAAAATCTCCTGCAACAACCCCTGGCCGGGAGCTGCCAGCTCCCATTCCTGCAGCACGCTCCTGCCTGGGACCCGGCGCTGCAGGTCCATGGCTCCCGGCCCCTCCAGGGGAAAACAAAACCAGGAAAGGGCAATAATGAGTCTGCCAACAATTAACACACATGGGGGCAGGCTCTGCTCAGTTCACCCAGTGTAAAGCTGTGACTGGAGGTGTTTCTCCAGGGAGGCTTTGGTCTGGAGAAGCAAATGGAATAATATAGTTGAAATCTCTCTAAAGTAGTGGGTTGGGATGGACACAGGGCAGAGGGGAGCAGCAGGTAAATCCCACAGGATGACATTGCATGAAAGTGCCTGTTGAAGTCTGTACAGCTGATGGAAGGCTGCATGGAGCATCTCTGCACCTTCTGCTTCTCCAGATGGGCTGGCAGAGAAACACTGGCACAGGACACCTGTATTCCCATTAAGGACATCAGACCATGGGGGATTTGCAAGGCTCTGTCCAGCAGAAGAACTCAAGGTGCTTGGCATGTGCTCGGAGGTGAAGCCCTGGAGAGGAGGAGCCAACTGGGGCCACTGGGCTGGGTCCTGCACTGCCCCAGCAGCCGCTGCACCAGCAGGGAAGGGTTACGTGACTTTCCCAAGCTCCCCAAGTGACTCACAGGCAAGGCCAAGCCAGATGTCAGAATCCTGACTCTGGGACTGAGTGGTCTTGGGACCTCCCAACTCTTTGAAAGAGCAGATGTGCAGAGACCCAGACTTGGCGTTAGTGTCCAGGCTGGGGAGGAAAGAGAGGAAGGAGGTAAAAGAGAGATAATGCAACAGCTTTGAGGTGGTGAAAGGGCCCATCCAGAGTTCAGAGGTCGGTTGTGTTTCTGTTTTGCCTTTTGCACATGAAAGCAGTCAGAGGGAGAGGCTCCAGGGGAGATATGCAGCCATGCTCCTCTCAGCCTTCCTCCCACAATCCCAACACTCCAGCCCAGCAAACAACTCCTAGAGACGAGAAGGAGCAGTTTGAGAAGACGTCAAGCACCTTCATTGCCTAATAAATTCCTGCCTTGTCCTCTGGGAGAAGACTGGGTCCAGTGGATGTCAGCAAGGGGGAGTGCTGGGAATGTGCAGAAAGGGAACAAGGCTGAGAACAGCCTTCATTTCCCACCGGCTGCAAAACAGCAGCTACAGATATAAATATATGTGTGCATACATCTCTAATGTGTCTGGAAACTCACAGGGAGATCTGGCCAACATGGCTCCACATCACTCCACCAGACACTTTACAGAGAGAGCTGCACTGTAAAACCATGTGGGATGGGATGGGATGGGATGGGATGGGATCAGGGCTCCCAGGCTGAAAAACACTTTTTGGACCTCACCAGGCTCCCAATTACTCCCCTCAAGGGCCACCCATGCCTAACCAAGCATGGCACTTGCCACTCCCAGCTCTTGCACAGGCAGATGAAGCTCAGACCTGCCTTCCCTGCCTGCTGCTCTCCTCATTCAGATGAGGGAAACCAGCAGAGAAGGTGAGAATAAGGTGTGATTTCAAGAAAGAAATTTTTTCCAGTGAGGGTGGTGAGGCATTGGTACAGGTTTTCCAGAGAGGTGGTGGATGCCTGATCCCTGGGAACATTCAATATCAGGTTGGATGGGGTTCTAAGCAATGTGATCAGGTTGAAGATGTCCCTGCCCATGACAGGGAGGTTGGACTAAATGGTCTTTAAAAGTCTCTTCCAAGCCATTCCATGACTGTAACAGAGCTGAGAAGACAAACATACAGAACTGGTTTTACTTTCGGATGTTTGTTTGGAGCAAATCCCTCAAGACCATCAGATCTGTTGGGCTGCAGACCTGGAGACCTGGCACTGGGAATGAAAGAAGTTTGTCCCTCTCTGCACTGCAGTCACAGAGCAGAACACATTCTTTATTTCATAGGTGAGCACAGCCCCTCCCATGCCTGGAGCACGTGCTTTGCTCAGCCTGAGAACTTTCAATGGATGGGAGAGGTTGGTGGCTCAGTTTCCCTCTTGATGCTTTGGCCATGAATCTTCTTGGTTCCCTTGTGGCCACAGGGTTGGGAAGGGAAAGGTGGAGTCCTGGAAACATCCTGGGGATGGACAGAAGGCCAAGAAAGTTTCCAAGATGGAAGCCATCCAGCATAAATATACTCATTGGGCATGTGTGTGGTCTCCATATATTAATGCTACTAATTGGCTTTAAGGGACATCACAAAGACCACAACCAAAGAGAGCCCACATGATCTGAATCCAAGGGAGGCCAGGTCCTCACTGCCTATCACTCACTGTAGGGTGAGCAGCCGAGAAAAATCCTCCCTGACACCTTCTCCAGAGATTTCCCTCCTGCTCCCTCCTCAACACCCTCCAGTGATATCTGCCCCTGTCAACACACACGCACTCGTTCGAAAGCTTGCTTGCAAAAGAGAAAAATCTCCAAAAGTAGCAGGTGTCCTTAAGTCCTGTCAAAATACATCAGCGCTGTCTCTGGAGCGCGGCTGGCCCTGGGAGCCTGGCCTGACCCCGGCATCCAGCCGAGCCAGGCTGGTCCCTGCAGCTGTAATTAGGGCTTGGGAATGAGCAGCACCAGCACAGAGCAATTTGCAGCACCGCTCGCTCCTGTTGCGTGCCCCATCCCAGTGCAGGCAGGGCAGTGTGGCAGCAGGGCACCCACCTCCCACAGGAGCATCCCAGGGATGCTGGGCTGCCAGCACGGCCACGGGGAGCAGTGGGTACCTGGGCACCGGGTGTTGGGCAGATGGGCACCCCCTGAGCCACGGGGGCCTCGAGGTCTTGGAGGGGCTGCAGAGGTGCAGTTGGTGGGGCTGCAGAGGTGGTGAGGAATGACAGCGAGGAAGGGGCTCAGTGTCCCCCGGGGAGGGGAACAGCACGGTCAGACGGGTGTCTGCAGGGCGGCTGTTTGTTTTCTCACCCAGAATTAAAGGAGCACGATGTGTCAGGGAAGATCCCTCATTCAAACAGAGTCCTCTGTAAATCTTCAAGGGCTGGACTGCCAAAGAGATTGAAAAGGGGTTAAGCACTCATTTCTCCGAGGCTGACAGAGTTCAGTGCATGTAGCCTGGAGGTTTTCCAAGTAGCCTGATGTTTTATGTCTTTGGGATGTTTTTGTCTTCCTTCAGTTGTATTCAGTGCTGGTATTGTGTTTATATCAGCAAAACTCTGGATTATTGCCTTTTTTTTCTTTTTTTTTTTTTTTTTTCAAACATCTGCTGCTTCTGCTTCTAACTCATCATACCACTGCATCCTGCCAGAGGGGAGAAGCTCCAAGTAGGACGTGGGTGGCAAATGTGATGCTCCATGGCAGGCAGAGGAGTTCAGCAGAGCTCAGCCTGCCGCTATTCTGGTGACACAAAACAAACCTGCTCCATCTCAGCTACTCCTTAAGAAAAGGCACTGCTGGATTCAAACACAGAATGAGGTGAAGCTTCCTGCTGTGATGGATTGCAAAGCCACAGGATGGAGAGCTTGAGGAGAAATAGCTCTTGAAGTGCATTTTGGTAGGTCCCAGAGTACCCCATGGCTGGAAACTTGGTGGAACCACAGCCCAGAGGACAGGGCTGGGCTGGCAGGTGCTCATTGGCATCCTCCTTCACTCTGATCTGCCTGGAACCAGGCATGCAAGGGGTGGAGGCACTGCTGCATTATTTTACCCACAGGATTTCAACCAGGGCTCCCCAGGGAGCTGGGAGATGGCACAGCCTCATCTGCTGGAGCTCTCATCCCCACCCAGCCTCCAGTGCCAGCCCCACACCTCCCAGCTCTCCTGCCTGAGCCTCTGCACTACAAACCCCCTTCACCTCCCCCTCCCAGAGCAGCTCCTGGGGCACAAACCCACCCAAGGGAGCCTGTCACCCTCCTGGCCACACACACCACCCTGCTGCCATCCCCTGTCTCACATCCCGAAACCAGCGTATGAAGAGGAATGTGAGTAAACACGGACCCCCCCCAGCCCCCTCCCATCCCAAATTCCAAAGAGTGCCAAAGAGAGGCCGCTGGTGAGCAGGAGCAGTTTCAGTCAGCTCCCTATTTACTTATGAATTCCAGCCAAAGGGGCGACAAAGGTGCTGGAGACCTCCCACCAACCCGGCTTTTCACCCCTCGCAGCCCAGCATCTCCTCCCATGCCCAAAGGAGCAGCTCCCTGTGTCCCAGGTACAGTTTCCCTCTGCTCAGTTATGTTCCCTTTGCTCCTGTCTGCCAGTGCCTCTCCTCGCCTGCCTGCCTTTCTTTCTCTATTCCTTTCTTTCTGCATTTGCTGGAAAAAGGGCTTGATTACATAAGAAAATACGATCAAACCGAAAGAGAAATGGAAAGAAGCGCCTTAAAACTTGCTAGACAGACTTTTTTGGGAAAGATCAAGGGCCAAATTCTGCTTTCATCACACTGGACAAAAATCTGGACAATCTCCCCTTGAATTAATGGCATTCCTTTGTAAGGGGAACAGAATTTCATTCATTTGCACCTCGTACAGCAGCAGAGGGGCCATTAATCCTTACAGCTTCCAGTCACGTCTGCCCCAGTTCACAGCTCCAGCCAGTCCTGCATGGGAAGTCCCAGATCATTTTCTCGCATCCTTCCTTGACTTGTCAGCTCATGATAAACAGCATCTCGTCCGGATCCCAAATGTACGAGCACACTGAGTGATTACATCAGCCCCAAACCCACTCCAATAAGATAAAATGTAGCTTGCATCCAATTTGGATAATTCCACATTCCCCAGTGGGCTCTCTCCTCTCGTGCACAGCACTCAGGAGCCAAAACCTGGTGTTTGCTGTGGGGTGTTCAACCCACCACCATCCCTCCCTGGAATCTGGGGATTATTGGTCCAGGTTCCTGCCAGAGTCACTGCCAGGGGAGCCCTGTTGAAGCAGATGCTGCCCTCACTCCCTGCCAACAGCAGAGCCCTGAAACCACTTTCCCATCACCGGGTCACAGCCCTGAGAAGAAGGTGGATGAGTGCTGGAAACTCTAATTTTCATCTGTACTATCTATAGGGAGAGGGACCAAGCCTCTTTAAAGCTAAAGTTGGCATGCAAGGCTTGGAATCTGATCTGTTAAAGCTTTCCAAAGGAACAGAGAGCAGGCAGGCAGTGCTGGCTGGGGATGTGTGTTGGAGTGACACCACTGACAGGAGGGGGCTTTGCCCAGGTGCTAAGGGGTGTGCTGGACTTGCTGGGCAGGTGCTGCAAGGCCACAGAAGACTCAGTTTTGTGCTCTCAGAAGGTGTCTGACCCCCTCTGTGGTGCCTTCAGTGCACAGCTACCATGAATGGGAGCACCAGACCCTTGGCTCCTCCACCCCAGGAACACAGAAGTTATAAATAAGGAAATAACAGCCATGGGACACAGAGTATGTGAGAATGAGCCCACATCCAGCACAGAAAAATCACTGTAGGGACCTGTTCCAAAACCTTGGCCCAAGCCTGCCCTGGGTATATGGATGGAGCCAGGCTGGCACAACCGGGCCCAAAGTCCCACCTGAAACCCCTCTGAGACAGCTGCACTTATTTATTCAGATCAGGGAGCAGCAAATCAATGATGATTTTATAACGTGGACAAACACTTAAATCTCAGCATGTCTGCACTGAAAGGTCAGCAAGATGCTGCCAAGGAGTGAGGAATTCCCTCTTAACACCTCTCAAGAGCCTAGCAGGGAATGCAGCAGGCCAAGCTAGCATCTCAGCAGTACAGCCTTTCCCTTCTCAAGGCATTGGAATACCTCAGACCTTGGGAGTGGGTGTGGGATTAAAACAAGGGCTGGGGGATCTGGCAATGTCTGGGAATAATGACTTTCTGGGCACTAAAATGAGCTGTAAAAGGGGAGCCTGCCAGTCTCTGGAGGGGGCTGGGGTGCAAATGGGGAGCAGGTAAGATCACTTCCTTGCTTTACATCTCTGGGGCTGCTGAGAGCCCATGGTGAATAAAGCTCCAGCTTCCTGCCAGGTCTTAAACCTTTGCAATAAGAAAAGTTTTTAAAATAAGCAAATAGAGGGAAATCCTGCTGTTTGCTGTCTTATGCGGGAAGTGCTTGGCACAGGAAGGAGCAGGAGCTGGTGTCAGGCCAAGCTCTGCTGCAGCACAGACCAGAGGAGCAGCTCTGCAGAGAGGGTGAATGTTGCTGCAGGGCAATGGAGCTCAGTGGCTGCCCTGCTCTGCTCTGCCTCTGCACCCAGGATTTCTCTGTCCTGCAAGCAGGGAGCAGAGGGGCAGAAGTCCCTCACCCCAGCAGCCATCCTACTGAACCCATGGAGATGGGTTCTGTGCTGGGATAGAAGGAGCTAAATGGGCTTTGGCACAGCACCTCACATCAGTTCCCCCATTTGGAGCAGTTTGATGTTGACACACCACTGCAGATATGCTATAAAATTAGAGCAAGGGTGGAGGACAGCATCCCCTGAGCCCCACAGCATTTTCCTTCCAGAGCACAAATTTGGTTTGCCTTATTAGAGTTGGGGATCTGTGAAAAATGAGTGGGAATAAGCCTAACCAGCCCACTGGAACCCAGCACTGTGCTGGGGGAGCAGCAGAAATCCCTGTCCTGAGTTCAGTCTGGTTTGGCACAGTAATTTTTCTGCCCTACAGAAACAGTCATCTCAGGCAACAGCCCTCAGAATGTCTCTTCTCACAGAAGCCCCTCAGGGTATCAGCAGATTTGGATGGGGAAGGGGGTCCTGGAGTTCTTGTTGGGTTTTCATTGTCCTCACAGCTGGAATGACCCTGTCGATTTACACAAACTTCTCCAGACACATGCTGGGGTTTATGCTCTACTGGCATTTGCATTTCTACAGTCTGGACTCGGGCTGGGAACTTTTATTGGGTGGATTCTAGTGAAACAGAAGGCAAGGAATAAAAATAACTTTTTCTGGGCTGTGTTGATTGCTCTTACACCGGCAGAAATCCAGGTCAGCTCTATTGATTCTTAAGGAGTAACTGGGTTTATGCTGGTGTAACTTTGTCCCCAGAGCTGCATGAAATATTCACAGCAAAACCTGAAATTGCATGGAACTAGCAGAGCTTCACTATTGGGGTTTCATTACAAATTTGAATCTCAGACCGAGCTTGTCAAAAAATTCCTTAAGGTTCGTGAACCTTTCAGTCAGGCCTTGGCCCAGAGTCAAACCGAGCCCAAGCTGATTTATGGCTTTGCATGGAAATAATGTGAAATCAGTGGGTTTTGTTTGGTCTCTAAGCTGAAGCTCGATGCTGGCAGCTGAGCTTGGATTTTGAGAGGTCAGTTCTCTTTGAAAGACTAACTCAAGCCTGAATCTGCAGTGGGAGCTGTAGGAGATGCTGTCGGGATTAAAAACACAGGCTGGATTTGCAAGGGTAATGAGAGGGGTGATTCCTACACAGCCCTTGGAGTATGAAAGAGCTGAGCTGCTGCTCCATGCTCAGAGCTGGGCAAGGAATCAAATGCAATTCATTAGGACACAAGGGCATGTAAGGATCATTTGATTCAGCTGGCTGCTGAAGTGAGCTAAATACTATTAGTCCTAATCTCTGACAGTCCCTGCACAGGCTCTTGGAGAGGCAGCAGATAGCAGTGCTCCTCTGATACTCCACTTCACACTTGAGGCATGGTGCAGCTCCCGCTGGTTATATATTGCCTGCGGGATTAGGATCTGCAGGCAGCAGGGAAGCAGTTGACAGTGTGGTTTGGCAGCACAGGCCTCCTCCCCAGGCAGAGCCAAAAGCACAGCGCTCACAGCAGCCCTGGAGGAGAGGATGGAAACCTCTCTGAGCTGTGTGGGGCCATGCTCAGAGCCCAGTCAGCTCAGCTTGCTTCTCTTCATGGCCATTCTGGGGTGAAGGAGGTCAGGAGTGCACCTTGTTCCTAGAGCTGATGTGGAAATGGCCATGGCTTGGCGGTGCCAGGGTCCAAGAAGGGCAGTGTGACCTACAGCATGGCCCAAATCCTGCTGTGGCACAGCTGGGCTTGTGTTTGGCCACCTGCATGAGGAGACCTGTGGTCTCCTGGCAGCAGGTGAAGGAGCCTGGTGAGGGCTGGAGGAAAGAAGCATCTCTGCTGCAGAAGGAGGACAGCAGCAGCCCTGGGCTCATGGCACCACGTGGCCTCTCCTTGAAGGCTGGGGGGATGAGGAGCATCTCCTCTGAGATGTGCCAGTCGGGTGCCTGGGTTTTTCAGAGTGGTGGTGGTGTTGTTTTAATGCTCTGGTGATGCAATGGGAGCCCTGCACATCCCAGCCCTTGCTAGGAAGTGCTGTCTTGGCTGTGTCACTGAGCTGCCACTACAGAAGTTTCAAATTGACTGGATATTAGGAAAAAAATTCTTCATTGAAAGGGTGGTCAGGAATTAAAAATGGTGAAATCACTGTCCCTGGAAGTGTTTGAAAAATATCTGGGTGTGGACTTGGGGATGTGGTTCAGTACTGGGTTGACAGTTGGAATTAATGATCTTAGAGGTGTTTTCCAAACTAAACAATTCTGTGATAAACCAGGAGCTGAGGTGTGCTGGGAGGTCCTGCAGAAGGCACTGAGATACCCCAGCCAGGGTCTGAGGAGCCCCAGACAAGGAGTTGTAGTTGAAGAGCTGAGCCATCCTCACCTCCTCAGGGAGCTATGGCCTCAGGGATGGAAAAGATCCCCAGAAACAGGACCCAACCCTAGGGCACTAAACACAAACCTCCAATTCCCCAGTCCTCTTGGAGCAGCACCACGAGCCTTCTTCCTGCAGGACTGTTTAGCTGGACCTCTTGGATGGCTGGATAAGTTCTCACTTACATTTGCTGTGGTTTTTTTCCTTTGAATATATGTGACTGCTGCGTCCTGGTGGCTTAAGAGCAGTCCTGTTGGAGCATTTTAGGGACTGAGATTCCCTGGCAAAACTCTGCTTACCTAATCTGAGACTAGAGAGCAACATGTAATCTTCCTGGGCAATCACAGCTAATGAGTGCAGTTCACATGTTAACTTTTGGCCAGCTATGCACAGAGCAAACAAGCCAAAATGAGATTAATTGAAAATCAGTTGAAGGGACTTGACATGTGCTCACAGAGATGGCCCAAGCAAAACTAAAGGCGAAATTCAATGGATAAATAACTCATTGTGAGTTATTTGCTCGGCTCTACTTAAGTGGTTGATTATGTGGGTCTTTGGTTAATTGACTTATTGAGTGGCTGGCGTGGGTTTTTGGCTGCTCACTCACTCCCTGCACGTTTTTGCTATTAACTCAGCTGTTTGATGGAACAAGTAGTCTATTGTCTGTTTTTTGCTGGCTAGGTTGGTGTTTGGTTGGATGTTGGCTCTTGGGCTAATTGAACACATCTGCTGCTGGCTGTTTGGTGGCTTGCTGGGTTCATCACTGGCTCTTTGTTTTGTTGCCTGTCTGATGTGTTGGTGGCCCAGTTTGTCACGGATCAGATGCGTGCCTTACCTAATTGCCCTCCTAATTTCCTGCTCCTTTGAACTTGCAAACCAGGTTCTTGCTTTTCCCCGTTGCCTTTTGGGGTTTCCATTGCCTCTTCCATCATCCTGGGGCTCCCAAGAAAGGACTCCTCCTCCCTGACCAGCTGCACTCAGTGTATCATCTCCAGGACTTCTGAGGATTGTCACTGGGAAGGATGGACATTTTCTGGAAGTCCATTCCCAGCTGTAGCTGTGTTCTGCAGCCCTGGCATGGCTCCAACCTGACCTTTTACCTTTTCCATTGAATTCCCCACCATGTCTGCTGGGGAATGTGGCACAGGAGTGTTTGGGTTAGAAACAGGTGGGATGCTGGCTTGCAGGGATGCTTCAGCTAGAGCAGAGAAAGGGGAGGGAAAGAAGGGGAGTAGAGAAGAGATGAGACCTGGGCAGGAAATCATCTCTGGAAGTCTATTAAAAAGCTCACTTGATTCTGACAAGCGCTCTTCATACTCTTCTATTTGTGTTTGGCCCTGACCTAACTTTAATTTTGGGGTGAAAGAGTATTTTCCCACTGTGGTGAGAACCATTCCTCAGAGTTTCATGCTGGGTAGGGTAGGAATTGGCATCAAGCAGTGAAATGTATGTCTGAGAGCCAGGAGCCAGCTGAGGGGATGTCATGAGGGACAAGGATGGGGAGGAGGGAGCATTCCCTGTGCTCTTCCTCCAAGCCTTGCTCAGCACCTGAAATCCATTAGCAGGCAGGTCCCTGCAGGCAGCCTGGCTGGGCTGGGCTCTGCCTGATGTGGGAGGTGTTGACTGGAGCTGAAGCTGACTTGACAAGGCCCTGGGGAGACACTCAAATGAGCTTCTTTACAGCTCTCCTGCTCTTTTGTTTCATCTGCCATGCTTGTAAAACAGTCTCATGGAGGAGATGGCAGTGTGTGTGTCCTGCTGTGCTTCCTGCTCCTCTGGGGAGCCTGGCAGGATGCTTGGCAGCAGCTGTGACACGTGAGGTGATGCAGGTGTCCCCTACAGCTCCCAGAGTGGCCCTTTTGTACATACCCTGTCCCTCAGGCACAGGGAATGCATTGGCTCTCCAGGTCAAGGTTAAAGTCATGGCCAGGGTAGGAATGCAATGAAATATGCCCTGGAAGAATTCATGCCTCAGATGAATTCGTCTCTGGGCTTTGCAGCCCTCAGAGATCTCATCCCCAGCCATGGCTCCATGGACCATCCTGAGGGATGCTTGTTGCTCCTCTTGGACACTTGCTGAACCCTGGTGTACATGCAGAACCAGCTGCTTCCCTGGCTAGGGACACAGAGAAAGAACATCCTGCATTCCTGTTTCTTTTGCCCCAGCCTCTCTCTGCAATGCTACACACAAGATATCCTTTAACCTTTTTTATCTCTGCTCCAAGTCTGGGACTTTCCTGGTGAGCTGCAGCACTGGGTTTGTCCATCAGCCCACCAGTCTCCAGCTCAGGGACAGGAGACGAGTTATTTTTGTCCTGTGCTACCCAGGCCTGGCTCCCAGCAGGGGAGAAGGATGTCTGCACCCTTGGGCAATTCCTTGGAGGAAAGGGATGGGATAAAGAGGTAGCACTGAGGTCAAGATTTCTGTTTCAGACCCTATCTTGGATTTCTCCAGCTGTACAGTGGCCAAAACCATCTAGGAGAATGTGATGAATGCAAATCTAAAACGTAGGAGTCCCCTTGAGCAGCCAGACTCGCTCAGTGGGGATAAGGAGCACATCTGGTACTGAAAGATCTTCCTCCTGCCATTTGGTTGCACAAGGAATGTGCATGGAAATAATTCCTGCATTAGCAGTCAAGTCATCTTCTCCCCACCTGTCTCATTCTTTCTCCTCTTCCATTTCTGTGGCTCGTTCCCCAGCAGGCAGCCTGGGCTGGGCTGGCAGGAGCTGTCCTGGGGTATGACAGGGAGCAAGGAAGATGCTGCCTAAAGCTCCCTGAAGGTCACCAAAAGGTAAGGGAAGAGAAATAGGCCAAATTCTACACATTTTTGTTGCTGTCTGAAGTTTCTCCTGTCTTGGAAAATGCCCTCAGGGCTGTCTTGCTGGAAGCCCTCAGAAAAACACAGGGCTTTGGGAGGGTAGATGAAATAAAGGTGATCCAGGGGCGTAGATTTGTTTGTTTAGCTTCTTGGAGAGGCAGTGAGGAAGGAAAAGGTGAGTGATGGGGTGATTTCCACTGAGTGTCAGCTGAAACAAGAGAGACAAAGAAGAGAAAATGGGAAGATTTAGGACCAGCAATGGATTATGTGCCTGCAGTCCTTGAACTTCAGAGGGTCAGACATGTGTCCTGCAGAGCTGGTCCTTGGCTCCCAATTGGAACCATCAGAGCACCAGTACAGTGTGATGTGACAGGGATAATTCCTGGGAGTGATGCCCTCAGAAAAGAGCCCTGCCTGTATCCCATGGGATAATCAGTTCACTGGGGAGTACGTGGGTAACACAGAGCCCCCCAAAATGCTGCTGCAAGGACTGCATCAGCTGCTGCTCCTGCCTGGGCTTACTGTGAGAGTTTGTGCAGACTAAAATAAGGCATGACCTGCCCAAAGCTGATGCCTAGAGAGGCTACCTAGGACAGAGGCTAGGCAGTGTTAAAGGAATAAAGCAGGGATTTATTAAAAGGCCTTCTTGGGCAGCTCAAGAGCCTGGCTATGGCTACACCCAAGATGCACCCTGAGTAACAAGTTTTCACACTTTTATAAGTTTTAATACATTTCCATATTGGGGTTAATTGTCCAATTCCAGCTCCAGGTTATGCAGTCCCATCCTCCCAGATTCTCTCCTCAATTTGCTGTTGTTTGTACTTTTTGGGCCTGAAGTTGCAACGGTGTCCTTGTTTCTTGGGCTGGAAAAGGATTGTTTTGTCAAACTACACTGTGAAGAGAACTTGCTAGCACTCTGTGTGAAGTTCAGAGCTGCATACTAATGCAGTACAGAATCTAGAAAATGTGAAAGCCAAAACTTAAGGCACCAAAGCCAGCATCCCAGCCACTGGAACAGCCAGGATGCAGCATCTGGATCTGCTCCACAATGTTTCTGCAAGCTGGTGGCTCCTCTGATGTTGGTACCTGTGTCATCCCTGGTTTCCACTGGCCCCTGCCAGGGTTTCCTTAGCTGCTTCCCTAGCACATGCAGCAGCATGTGGCTGCTCCACTGCAGCCCAGCTGGACTGTCTGAATTAAACAACCAGCTTCACCACAAAGCCAAGAGCCATCCAGAAATACTGTAAGGATGGGGATGCAGGAGGAGACCAAAGGGGAGCTCTGAGTGTCCTGGAGCCAGCACAGTTTGTGAGTGCTCAGCCCAGCACAAAATTCATTTATCCTAGGCTTCCAAACTGAGTTTTTTAGCCCCAGTGAAGTGAGGACAAGTATTAATGTGTGGATTTTTGTTCTATAGTAAGGAAGAATTTTCTGGATGAAAGCTTTAATTAGATTTGTTTGGACCATGTTCACATGCCTCCTGGGTTCACTTTCTCTGAATACTTTAAATAACAGTTGTATTGGCAGGAACATTTGTGCAAACTGCAAATTTGGGGTCAGCATCTCAGCTGATATCAATCAGCATGGGCCTCTCTGAGGTGGTGGAGGTACACAGATTTACACCCACAGAAAGGCAGACTCCCCAAACGAATATTGAGAAATTAGTCTTGGAACACAAACTTGGAGAGAAAACCTCCCAGTGTTTGTACTGGAAACCCTATCCTGAGGCTGCAGCAGCTTTCAAACTGCAGCAGGGAGCATCAACGACCGGTCAGGGGAGATCCTGGCATTCTCCTGCACCTCCTCACCTCCTCTGTCTCCCCACACTGCAATGCCCTGCTGCCAGCCAGCCCTTCCACCCTGCTCACCCCCTTGTTGCCACCACCCAGGCTGAGCTCCATAGTCTGGACTGGTTGCCCCAGCTGCATGGAGAGCCCTCACTCCTCTGGGACATGATCCAGCCCAGCTCCTTGTTGGGGGTTTGGGGGGTGTTGAGTTTGGACACTCTGAGGGATGGAAAATTAGGGGGGCTGGGACTGAGCCTGGGGATGGCAGGAGAAAAAGGAGGTGAGGGGCCCTCTTATTGCTGCCTCCTGGAGGAACTGGAGCATGCCCAGAAACAATAAATGTCCAGCAATGATTGGATGTGAGTTAGGATGGAAAAGCATCACAGAGGGTGCGTCTGAGACAAACTCGCTTAGAGCGTCGGTGAACTTTTGAACAAATTCTCATGCCTTTGCAAAGCTGTGCTCCATATGGGCCAGGAATCCTTGGAAAGGGGGCTGTTCTCTCCCTGGGATGCAGAACCTGCTCAGGACACCTTTGGCTCGTGCTGCAGACGGGGAGAGGTGAGGTCAGAGATGGCTGGGCTGGTGCTGGAGCACAGGAGGGAGCAGAGGTGCTGGATGCTGTGCAGAGAGGATGTGTTGCCTCAACACCCTGCTTGTCCAGGGGCATTCAGGACCCAGACCCAGACATGGCATTGCTGGCAGGATACTTCACTGCACCCAAAATGTTCTCCAACACCTCTGTCTTTCATGATGGAATATACTGTAAGAATGAGCTGTAAACCTAGAAGAGGCAAAAGCTACTCCCAGGTTACTGCAGGTAATATTGGAGACAACAAGCATCATAGAATCATGGAATATCCTCAGCTGGAGCAGACCCACAAGGATCATAGAGCCCAGGTCCTGGCCCTGCACAGGACAAACCCAAAAATCACACCACATGCCTGAGAGCATTGTCTGAGTGCTTCTTGATCCAGGCTGAGGTCTGTGTGATTTGCCATACACCACCTCCCTGGTCCCACACAGTGATGGGGACAGAGCTCCCAGTCCCAGCCGGTACTGGCCACTGAAGCAGGACTGGAACAGGACTCAGGTGGGATTCTGGCTCCTTCTGGGAGCAGCCTTTAAAGCCCCCATTTGATTTCAGCACCCTTGGGGCTGAGCTCTTTTGGGAAGCTCCAGCTTTCTCATGGCAGCAGGGCAGCTTCCCCTGCATGGAAACAGCTGGAACTGGAGCCCTTCAGCATTGTGCCACTCTTGCAGGGACATCACAGCTTGCTGGTTCTCACAGCCCTTTTTAGGCAAATTCTGCACATCTGGCTAGAGCCACCAGCTCCAAAACTCCCTGTGTAGGACTGCAGGTGGACAGAGGGCTTTCATCCTTCACTGACCTAAGCAGATTATTCTTGCTTCCCAGGCCAAACCTCTCAGAAAGGAAGGATGACATCAGGTGTGCAAAGCAGGCATAAATGCCACCCAAACCAATTAATTACCTTGCTGATTACCACTGCTCTGCATGCAGGGCCAAGGGGAGCTGCTCCCTGCTTCCCCAGGCACCCAGAGCTATTCAGAGAAGGGAAATCCCTGTTTGATGAGAGGGGCTGAGAGGGGCATGGGGAATCCAGGCCAGGACTTGTCCATCACTATCCATCCCCAGAGCTGAGCCCTGGGGTCAGGCAGGCAAGAGGCTCTGGGGGTCTGTGCAGTCACCTGGAATAAGAGAGGAAGGAATGTGTGGAGACTGTGGCCTTGCTGAGGGGCTTTGGGGTGATGGGGGTTAGAAGAGGAGGGAACAAGTATCTCCTGGGGCTTTGCAGGGAGCACTGCTCTTCTGGGAGTTGGCTGTCAGTCCTCAAAATAGCAGTGCAGCAGAGGGAAGATGCTGCATCCCACACATCCAAGGTTTGCCTGACCCATGGCTCAGCAGGCAGCACCTGAGCAGCCCCAAAGCCACCTCACAGAGCAGTTTGGCTTTTTCTCCCATGGCTCCCATGCAGGGCTTCCACAGCACAATGAAGGGGTCCTGCACACGAGCACATCTGTGCAGAAGGTCCCTGCACACACAATAAAAAGTATCCCAGACAGTGTGAGTCCTTCAACTCAGCTCCAGCATGGTTTTGGGAGGGAGTGGAGGAAGGCTGGATGTCGGCAGCCCTGCCCTCACACCCAATAAAGTGAGGCTGTGTCTGGTTTGTATCGAAGGCAAAATGAGAGAGAAAAACCTCTCCAAAATGAGATTCCTTACATGACAGCATGCTGACATGCTCCGGAGTGATTTTGGCAAGAAAGGGAATACTAAGCAGGAGCTGGGGTTTGTAGCATTGCCCAGGCACTGGAGGAGCTTGAGGGGGCTGCTGTGCTCCCCCTCCCCAGCCCTACACCCTCCTGGCACCTCTTGCTCTGAAGCTGCCACCCAGCCTTGGTGCTGATGCCACCAGGGCACTGCCCTATTGAACAGGGAACTCTGTTATGCAGGGGGTTGGGTTTTATTTTGTCCCCTGTTTATCTCTCCCTGTGGTCCCTTCAACTCTGGCTAAGCTGTCAGTGAGGGTGCCCAGCACCCCTGAGCTTTGCAAGCTTGGTGCTGGTGCTGCAGGTGTGTCCCCAGTTGGTGACAAGTACCACATCAGGTGAGTAATGCTGCCCTTATCCATGGGGGACAGGGAGCAGGAAAACATCAGTCTCCCCTGTAAAATGTCTCCCTGTAACTCCATCACCCCCTGGACTCTGAGGAACCCTTTGGATTTCACTCGTGGACAGCAGACTGAGAAGGAGCAGGCAGTGCACTCAGGGAAGCAAATCCACAAAACCTGGACTCCAGCGAGCAGCTGCATCCCCATTGCTCCCTGAGAATGTCCCTCCAGAGCCATCCCTATGGTTTAGGGCATCAAGTTCCCAGCCAAGGACCCAGAGGCTGTTTCACATCCCGGGTACCCCAGGCTGGGGAGAGCATTTCAGTGCCGCGGTGTTTATGAGCTGCTGGCTTTGGCCCTGGCCCTGTCCTGTGCCCTGTCCACAGGGATGGATCCTGCAGGATGGAGATGGGATGGATCCCATAGGATGGAGATGGATGGATCCCACAGGATGGAGCTGGGATGGATCCCACATGATGGAGATGGGATTGATCCCACAGGACGGAGATGGGATTGATCCCACAGGATGGAGATGGGATTGATCCCACAGGATGGAGATGGGATGGATCCCACAGGATGGAGATGGGATGGATCCCACAGGACGGAGATGGGATGGATCCCACAGGATGGAGATGGGATGGATCCTGCAGGATGGAGATGGGATTGATCCCACAGGATGGAGATGGGATGGATCCCACAGGACAGAGATGGGATGGATCCCACAGGACAGAGATGGGATTGATCCCACAGGATGGAGATGGGATGGATCCCAGAGGATGGAGATGGGATGGATCCCACAGGATGGAGCAGGGATGGATCACACAGGATGGAGCTGGGATGGATCCCACAGGATGGAGCTGGGATGGATCCCACAGGACAGAGATGGGATGGATCCTGGCAGGATGGAGATGGGATGGATCCCACAGGATGGAGATGGGATTGATCCCACAGGACGGAGATGGGATTGATCCCACAGGATGGAGATGGGATGGATCCCACAGGATGGAGATGGGATGGATCCTGGCAGGATGGAGATGGGATGGATCCCACAGGACAGAGATGGGATGGATCCCACAGGATGGAGATGGGATGGATCCCACAGGACAGAGATGGGATGGATCCCACAGGATGGAGATGGGATGGATCCCGGCAGGATGGAGATGGGATGGATCCCGGCAGGATGGAGATGGGATGGATCCCACAGGATTGAGCAGGGATGGATCCCACAGGATGGGATGGAGATGGATGGATCCCACAGGATGGAGATGGGATGGATCCTGCAGGATGGAGATGGATTGATCCCACAGGATTGAGCAGGGACCGCGGGCGCCGCTCCCAGCGATGCGCGGGGGAATTCGCAGGCGCTTTTTCAAGCATCTGGTGGTTGAATATTTATGAAGTAGGAGAGCAAACCAAACATGGGGAATCAAAGGAAACTGAACTTAATACTTGCAGTTGCTAAAACAGTCAGGAACCGGTTTCTTCCTGGCGGCTGCAGGGCAGGAGCAGCGTGTCCCCCGGGACAGGGGGTGGGATGGAGCAGAACCCATCAGCTCCATTCCAGCAGCGCCAAATCAGGCTGGTGAAATCGGGCACAGCTGCATGACAGCCACACTGCCTTACACCCCTGCTGCTGCTCCAGCCCCACATTATCCAGCTCCTTCAGCACGATCCCAATCCTAAGGTCTTTTTGAGAAATTCAGTGCTGTCCCTGCATGGGTCTGGTGCAATGAAATGCCTGTTGCTTCCCTGCCTGCAGGAAGGGGGCCAGGAAGAGCCTTATCCAGCCAGGAGAGGAAGAAACCTCTGGATGACTGTTCCTACCTGGGCTCATAAATTTTGGGATCTCTGTGCCACAGCCTTGGTTGCCATGCCAGCAGCACCAGCACAGACAGCACCAGAGGCTGGGACTTGTGCAGCCTGGATGTATTTCTTCAATTTCTCTGCATTTATTTGGTTTGATTTATTTTAAGTTATTTTTAACAATTTTTCTCAGTGCTCCCTGGGGCCTTTTTCCTTAGTCAGGGACTTGAGCAAAGCTGGAGCAGAAGGGAAATATCCCAGCCAAGCTGGGATTTCTACCACACAGAGGAGTTTTGTGGCAGCCCCATGCCCACCAGGACCATCCACCCACACTCACACACTGACAAAGCCAAGGCAAGGTGTTCTCCAGTCACTCAGCCCTGGGAGCACGGCATCCTATCCTTTCCCTAGCTGCTACCTTTGTGTCACCACCAAAGCTCTGCTGGTGACTTGTCTGTGCCCCTGCTCTGAGGCCATCAGGAGGACACTGGGAAGTACGTGCCCACCCATTGCAGGAGGCAGTGCAAGGGGTAGAGATAACTTCATTCTCCTCTGCAACACAGAGAAGACCTCAAGCTCAAATATCCCACATTTCCAGGCTTCTCCATGCTGATGGTTGCAGCCCCATCCTGGTGATGCCCTGCTGTTCCCAAGGCTGATAAGCCTCATCCTCAGTGATACAGCAGCACCTTGGACACAGAGCCAATGCTGAACATCACTGTTCACCTTCCTTGCTCACGAAGCAGAGCTTTCTAGGGGGCTTTTGAAGACAGATGTGCCAGAGTATCCTACCTTTGGAGATTTCATTACTTCGAAGTGCTCTAGGAGCAGAGAATATCTCTTACCACTCCTTGTCTCCAGCAGCAGGAGGATGGAGGGAGTCCTGGAGCTGCTCAGCAGTGGTACTCAGCAGGAATTCAGTGCTGTGCTGTATCTTGGCAGGCTGCTCCCAGAGTTGCAGTGGATCCAGCACAAACCCCAGCATTACCTCTGAGAAGGCTTCAAAACCTCTGGATTTCCAGCACTTCTAGGGAGGGGTGTGCTGGGATGGTTTCCAACAGCACTCACAAGCCTGCCCTGCCACTGCCCCCATGGGATGTGGAGGGAAGGTGGGCAAATCTTCCCCACATCAGGGGCACTTCTGTGGGCTGCTTGCACATCCCACACTGGGAGTTGTGGGTGTTCCCTCCTGCAGAGGGAATCCAACCAAGGAGCCCAGATCTGACATCATCCCACAAAAACAGGAGAATTTCAACATGTGCAATGGGAATGATGCAAACAAAGCCATCTGTAGGAGCCTTTCACCAGTTCCCATCCCACTCCCAGCTCCCATCCATCCTCCTGTCCAGGGCAGTGCTGGGACACAGATCTCATCACTGGGGTAGCGCAGAGCAGAAGGAGATCAATAAATCCCTTTGCCACCAGGAGATGATGCTGGAGGGGCTCACACAGAGGCTGTTTCCTGGGAATGCTGTCAGGATGGCATGGAATGCTGGAGGCACTGCCAGCTGCCTGCTCCTGGAGGGACTGGGCTAACTGGGAGAGCTCTGCAGCAGCCAATGCTCCCAGGGGAGGGGATGGCTTTGGGTCCAGGCAGGGGATCTTGGTGGGGCACGGAGTGGGATGAGAAGGGGAGGATGAATGGCTCTGCAGAGAAATTCATATCAACAATTTAATAAGACCTAGGGAAAAAAAAGGTTTCCCAGCTGGGATTCATCAGGGAAAGCTTTCCAGGAGTAAAAATAAGGAAAGCAGACTCCTGCCAGCACAACAATACCTTCATGCTGGCTGGGTGAGGTGTGGTCCTGGGAAGGCAGGTTGGGCAGCTGATCAGCTGAGTAGGGCCCAGGGGTGCCTGTGCAGTGGGGCAGGAGCTGCCAGGCACAGACAGTCCTGGAGAAGCCCTTTGCAGGCATTTGGAGCAGGGGCTGCTTCCCTGCAGACAGCCCCTCCACCCAAAGCTGGGCTGGGGAACAGGCTCCTGTTCCCAGGACTGGTGGTATTAAGCCTAAAAAGGGAATTGTTGGAGTCTTTACCAAAGAAGGAAGGCTGGCTGTGCTGCTGGCAGGCAGAGCTGGGGGGAGGAATGGCACAGCCCAGCCCACAGGTCTGGGGGCTCACTCCCCTGCTTGTCCTGGGCTCCCCTTGAATGCACAGGGGCCAGATCCAGCCTAGAGGTGCTGCAGAAGCTGGAGCTGTGCAAGGGTTGCTGCAGGGAAGGAGCTGCCTGGATCCCATGCATTGTGTGCAGCAGGTGTTGGGAGGCAGTGGGGGCTGAGACCTGCACTTCCCTCCATGGATTCACCCCATTCCTTCCCTGCCTTCCCACAGGGGGAGAAGGAGTCGTACCCCAGCTTCTCCCCTGTCCTCCTTTATGTTCCACCTCCATCTTTCCATCCTTCATCTTCCACCCTCCACATTGCACCCACCGTTCTCCACTCTCCATCCTTCACTCTCACTGCTCCCCCCTCCAAGCCCACCAGCACCAGGTGGAGCAGCAGAGGAGGGCTCTGCCTGGGTGTGCAGAGACTTTGCACTGCCCTGCACCCTCTGGAGGGGTCCTGGCCCTTCTCCCTGAGCTGGCAGATGTACTCCACACCTCCTCATCCCTCTGTCCTTGTCACCATCACCAACCAACTGAAGCTCAAGCACAGACAGGCAAGACACCCTGTGGCTGCAGGGCACAAATCCTGCCCTGATCAGTGAGTGCTGCTGTGTCCAGAAGTTCCAGCAAGGACCAGCCAGAGGATCTGGGGGTGAAATTCCCAAGCTATTTTATGATGAGGGATTGCAGCTCTTGATGGGCTGCAGGTCAAATTCACAGTTATTAGAACTTAGTAAATGTGGTTTTGACAACCATCTGGCTCTCTTTTTATATGCAATAACCATCCCATTACATCGAAATAAAATCCACATTTAAGGCTCTTAATTGCACAAATGGCCTTTTGCTTTCTTTCCTCTCGTCTCAAAAAAAAAAAAAAAAAAAAAGGAAATGTCCCATTTCCATCTGTCATAGCAGAAGAATTTGGCTGAGAGTCTCCAGCCTCCTCTTGAGGCTGGGCTGGTGCATGTGGAGTGTTCCAGCCCTGGGAGAAGGCACTGGAGCCAGCCAGGCTCCCCATGGTCCCTGGGGATCCTTCCCCCAGGGCAGTGGTGGGGCAGGCACCCTGCAGCTGCCCAGAGGGTCCCACCACCCCTGGGGATTGTGTGGCCATTTCCTGATATGGACTAGAACAGGGTGAGGCCAAAGACTCACCTGATAGCTTGAATAGAAGTGAAATGCCATCTCACAAAGGATTTTGTGTTCATTTTAGTATGGCTTTGCTCCAGTTCTGGGCAAATCATCCTCCCCTCCACCAGGAAGGGAAATGGAATGGAAAATGCTATCTCAGATGGCCAAAGCGTGTCATTTGGTTACTGCAAAGTGTGAGGTGACACAAACCCAACCTGGCAAAGTGAAAGCATTTTCTCAGACAAAACAGTAAAATCAGGCACCCTTCTGCAGGACATTTTCCTCCTTCCCCCAGGAAAGCTACAGTGACAGAATTTTGCACTTCAGAGCAGCTACATCTCCCAAGGGAGAACAGGACAGGAGCAACCCAGTGCAAGGGAGCATCCTCAGCATGGCAGATGCACAAAGCTGTGAGCATCTCCTGCTGTCTCAAACATGTTCAGGCTCAATAATTGGGGGATTGAGGTGAGATTGGTGGTTCAGCACTGTGCAAACCAACCTGTGGGCAGCACATCTTGGCTGGGATCTAAAACCTTCCAGAGCTGATATCTCATCATCAGTGTGGCACAGAGGGAGAAGCAGGGGCAGAGCAGGGAGGATGGTTTCTCAGCAGTGGTTTTTCCACACTAAGCAGCTCCATGGCTCCTTGCTTTCCCCCAGTGAGGCCAAGAGTCCTGTCCATGTCACACCAAGTGTCCCCAGCGCCAGGGCGAGCAGGATGGGTGTGCAAAGTGGGAGCTGCACCAGCTCCAGGGGATCTTTCCCAGAAAGTAAAAAGAACAAGCTCCCAGTGCCCTCTGCAGGAGGAAGCAAAGCCCTTTTCCCCAAATTTTGGGGCCTTCCAGCAGGACAGTGAGGAGTGGGATGGGTGTCTGCCACCCACGGCTTGCTGTGTCCCCTGTGGGGACAGGGACACAGAGGCCAATGTGCCATCCCCAGGGGCTCACAGGGGAAATGCCATTTTGCACCTTGACTTGTACATTGCTTCCCTGAAGGAACTGATGGACCCCAATAGCCATGGCCATTCCCAAGAGCCACCTGAAAAAATCACTGCCCTTCATTCCCACAGAAATCCAGCTTGGTTAAATGAGAGGTTTGGGTTTTGTCCAGCAGAGCTGGGGCTTGACATTACACTTGCTTTTTTGTCTCTTTTTATTTGGTACTTAAGAGGAACAAAACCAAAGGGGAAGAAACGAACAGATGGGAAACAAGACTCAGCACTACATGGCCCATGGCACAGGATTGCTGTCCCAAGCAGGGGCTTGTTCCCCAGCGTGCAGCACCAACTCACACACCAAGGGGAGGTATTTTTGAGGTTTTTTCTAATTTGCACAAAATAGGGAGCTGGGTGATAACCCACAAAAGGCTGATTCCCCACTCATCAAGACTTTACATAATTTATACATTTCAACAAAGCTATTAGCATTCATTGGCTGCAAATTACAGAACTTTTTGTTAATTAGTACTAAATCCCCTACTTGCTAGTTATATCTAATTAGTCCACAGGCAGAATTCTTCCCCCCATTTGAGTCTGGGGTCTGTTTGGAGTAGGTGGTCAATGAGTCAGTGGTTGTGATCCCCCACTTCCAAAATTACCTTTTCCTCAATTACTGGTCAGTTCCCTGACTTCACTCCTGGTGGCTCTCGGCCAGGCAGCCCATTCCTCTTTTCCTTAAAACCAAAGATTGGAATCACAGAATTAGAACAGAACATAGATATTACCAGAGTGGGAAAACATGGAAGAAGGAAATCAGGAATTGGTAAATGTTATAAGTACATAGGATATTATTGGATTTCACGAATACTAAAATGAATGCTATATGTATAATGTTGGAAAACTTTGCTGTATGAATATAGTTTCTTTCAGTTCTGCTATTAACAAAACTTAGACATAGTAGTGTGACAATTTTTTTTTCTTGGACTATAACATGGTAATGTAAAAAGCTTTTGTTCATGTAACTCAGAATGGTAAAAAAAAAGGATAATCAGGAAATTCTTCACATTCTTGGATTATTAGTGACACACCAGAACCTCAGGGAAAGAATTTATTGATATTCCATTATCAGGAAGTGCCTACATTGATTTACAGGTTGTGGGGGGCGATGATTTTGAATAATGCATGAAGGTCTATGAATATGCAACATGTTGATGCATATTAAAAAGCGTTTTCTGAGCTAGTGCGTGCTCTTGGCTGAATGTCAAGCACCCGGCCGTAAAAACCTTTTGTTTTATTGTCTTTGCCTCCTATTCATATTTTTTTATTACTATTTTTCATTTTTATTTTATTATTTTTTTAAAAATTTACCAAGAAAGTACACTCGTTCTTCACAGTAACCAATACTCTTGGTACAGCTAGTGAATATATTTCTTTGGCTCCTGAGTGCACACCACATGCAGTCACATTGCACATCATTTCATCTATTGACCAACAGCTGGAACATCTGCAAGTTTGACTGACACCCCCATTCAGACATCGAGGGGCTCGGTGGCAGTGCGACATGGCAGCGTCACACAGCGTGGCACGGCTCTGAACAGACCGGGACATGACAGATCGCGACAGATCGCGACAGAACCCGACACAGCCATGACCCCCACACGCTTTCCTGCTGCGGCCCCTTTAAGGCGCCCTGGCCAATCAGCGCAGCCCACATCCCCGCCAGGGGCCGCCCCCGAGGCCCGCCGGGAGGTCTGTACCACTCTCGCCAGCCGGGGGAGTCACTTTTCCCGTGGCCTGTCGACCACGCCGCCGCCGGTCTCCTGCCCGCTGCCTCTCTCTCCCCGCTCGCTTCACTCTCTTTCACAGTATCTCGGTTGTCGTAGCGGGCAGAAGTGTTACTGTGGGACCCTGGCATAATACGCCGTCCCTCTCGCTCCCCCCGTGGCATGATGGTGGGTGCCAGGGCGGGGCGGGGCGTGGGGCGGAAGCGGCACCGTGGCGCGGGAGGGGGCGGCATCATGGCGGCGCCGGGTGAGCCGAGGGCGGCAGGGCTGTGGCCGGTATCGGTACCGCGGGGATGGGGAGACGCGGGGTAACGCGTTTATCTCTCCGCAGGCCCGAGGCTGCGTCTGGAAGCGGCGTTCAGTTTCCTGCTTCTCCTCGCCGGTGTCCAGGCCCTTGTCCCCAGCCATCGCCTCGCTGCCCGCGACCTGGCGCGGCTGCGGGCGGTGCTGGAGCGGCCTTTCACCGACGTGCGGACCGCCTACTACTCCATCGTGGGGCTCAGCAGCCTCGGGGTGCGGGTGGCCGATGAAAAGGTGAGCGAGTGAGGGCTGCCCGGGGGCGCTTTGCTGTCTGAGGGGCTGCTGCATAGCACTGAAAGACGAATTGTTAATATAATATGAGTTTATAGAGAGAGCTGTGCTTGGGCAAGGCCGTGTGGGAAATGCAAAACGTACGTGCGTTATATCTTTAGTAAATACACCGGTAATTGGCGGCTCTCATGTGTTATTTGGATAAATTGCATCTTTGCCCGGGCAGTAACGTGGCCCTGGCTCGCTTACACTCGCTATCTGTAAATGGTGGCTTCAGGGCTCGCTGCTGCACGGCCCGCTGTGATGTTACTGTGGATATCAATTTCTTTAACTGCCTTGTGAATGAGTTCCTTGCCTGTGGCACGTTTGGTGCACTGTACTGTTAAATAGAGTTCCTGTTAGTTTGTTTCAGTTCAAGTACTGAAATCAGGCAGTGCTGGTTTTATATATAATTAATTATATAATTTTAAGGTTGGTGGTATCTACATAATTCTTACTGTGGTGTGTCACTAAGCATTTCTAGTTTAAATATTGCAGGTTGTGCTTGTAACAGGCTCCTCACATAGACACACCTGCTCCCATGCATGTGGATGTTTACCTGTTCTTGTGAACTGTAAATAAAAATTTCTTTCCTCATAGGTTCATCCACTACATGGGTTCTGAACCCTTTGGTCTTGGTTTCTCTTGAGTACTGCACATAAGCCATTAATTGTGAGGCTCCTGAAGATGAGGTTCATCTCAGTGCACCCCTTGCTGTGGGCACTTGCTGGTTATCTGTGGGCTACACTGGGAATTGCTGCTTTACTTGGTGTCATTGTGGCTGGATGTTTTTTTATCAGTTCCTAGTTCTGGCAGTGATAGCACAGCCTTTGCTTCTGCAGGGAAACAGCATTTGTTTATTTATTTATTGAGGTTTGTGGTGAGACTTTTCTCTGCACAGTGCACCTCTTCACAGGGTGGGGCTATTTAAAAGTTAGAGGTAGTAAAAATAATAGCTAGGTATAACACTTAAACATCTGTTGTGGAATGACCCACCCTTAAGATGTCTGTGTGTTCTGATAAGCTCTCCTTGAGGCTGAAAAGTGAAAAGTCCCAGCTCCCTCAGCCTTCCCTCCTGAGAGGTGCCCCAGTCCCTCATCATCAAGGACAGGTATGTCCTTGTCTGTCTTGAGCTGGGAAGCCCAGCACTCCAGATGTGCCTCAGCAGGGCTGAGTGGAGGGGCAGGATCACATCCCTGACCTGCTGGCAGTGCTCTTCCCAGTGCACCCCAGGACACTCTGCTGGCTCATGGACAGCTTGTTGAGCCAGGACCCCCAGGCTCATCTCCTGGAAGGCTATCCCATTGGTTAACCATGATTTCCCCTTGGTGAATCTGTGTTAGCTGCTCTTCATCACCTGCTTTTCCTCCACATACTTTGAGATGAGAGTCAGGATGAGCTGTTCCAGCCTTTCCAGGGCTGGAGGTGAGGCTGGCTGACCTGTGGTTCCCAGCTCCCTCTTCCTTGCCCTTTGTGAAGATTGAAGTGGCACTGGCTTTCCTCCAGTCCTCAGACACCTCCTGTTTCCCAGGAGCTTCCAAAGATGATGGAGAATGGATTAGCAATAACATTTGGCAGCTCCCAGAGCACTTTGTGGCTGTATCCCATTGGGGCCTGTGGATTTGAGGGTGCCAGGTTTGATTAAGTGATCTCTAATCTGATCCTCCTCAGCCAGGAGAAAGTCTGGGAATATTCCTGGATACTGCAATCCTGTCCTGCTGGTAAAGGCCTGTGCTCCACATACTCATACCCTGTGATTTTATGTATGAGCAGTTAAATTCATGGTTGTCTTCTGGTGAAAATGCATCCCAGTGATCCATCTATCCAGCTGTCAGTTAATACAAATTAACAAGCAGTCCCATTGCTTACCTTTATGCTGTACCTGCTTGCCCCACTTTTCTCTCTACACTCTTGGAAATTCTGTATTTGTATCCATTAATGATGGTGTGATATGCAGCTAGAAAGGAAACTCACCTACAGAATTTCTGTTCATTTGTTCTGTACCGTGGAAAATTTTCCCTGCTAAATACACGTGACTTTAATTTTGATAGGCTTTATAATTATACTCAATTTAGGTTTAAATTAAGTTGCAGTAGAGCTTATGTGAAAATTCCTTATGTCTTTTAGGAGGAACCACCCTTGTTTCTGTGCAGCACTTGGCAGAGTAGGATCTGGGGGGTATGAAAAGGCACAGTGTTCATGGAACTGTCTTAGAGCATTATTGAAATCTCCTCTCAGTGGTTGAAGTTAACTTCTGTTTCTCCACAGGCTGCATGCAAGTTCATCAAATCTCATGTGGACTCCAGCAGTGTTGAATCCCTCTTTTATGCTGCCCAGGCCATGCAGGTTCTGTCAGGCTGTGAGGTGAGTGTGGAGCTCTGAGTTCTGCAAATATTACCAAGGAAATACTTGCCTTGATATTTTTCTTGGGTTTGTTTTATGCATAACTTTTATTTTCTTTTGGTGGATTATTCTCTGTTATGCCTTAGATAAATAAATGTTTGGGTGTGCTCTACACAAGGCAGAGTATAAATATATAACACAAGTATTTGGTCCAGGGTAATTCTGAGGGGATTAATTTTTTTAAATAATGTTTTCTAATTAAACACTGATGGCTAAGAAAAAAGGCAGCACATTTGGTTAGATTTCTCAGGACTGTGTCAATTAGAAACTCTCTTTGTGTGGATGACTGTTGGGATGTTGGAACAGTGCTGGATACAGTTGCAGACCACCCTTGCTGGGTTATCCAAGCCTTCTTTACCATCAGCACCCCTGGCTACTACACAATGATGTGATGCCACATGAAAAGCAGTACCAGGATACATCTGAATCATGGATTATCCTGACTAATTGATGGTTGACAGCAAAACTTAGGAACTTAATTAAACTAAAATGATTAATGACTTTTTCCCAGAAGCTTATAGTATTTCAGCAGTCTAGTGCTTCTCCAGAAAGGACTCAGTGATGATTTGAAGGCCATGTGACCCACTGTGTTCCCTGTGCTTTTCCTCAGGTCACCATTTCAAATGAGACCAGAGAGCTGCTGCTGGCAGCTGTCAGTGAGGATTCCTCAGTCACCCAGATCTTCCACGCCGTCGGTGCCCTGAGTGGCTTTGGCCTTCCTCTGGCATCCCAGGAAGCCCTGAGTGCTCTCACTGCTCGTCTCAGCAAGGAGGAGAGCGTGCTGGCGTAAGTCAGGCAGAAGGATTTGTTTGTCTATCCTGCAGGCAACTGGGTTTTCAATTAAAGACTGTTTTAATGCTTAATATTTGTAGTATGGATGTAGTAGTGTAGGTGCGGTGTTTTCATAAGGTGTGTTTGTCCAGTTCATTATTATTCCTTATTGGGGGAAAGGAAAGATGTTTTGGAGCTATTTTAAATACATATTTTGAGACCATTTCTGTATGATTTTGTAAATTAACTTTAACATTCAGTCTAGTTCAAGGGTAATGGTCAGTAAAGGGATGGTATCATAAAAAAGCCTCTTAAAAGGATTGACAACAGAATTTATACTTTATTACCAACCGTGATTCTGTGTCATTTGTGATTGCAGCAGACTTAATGCTCTTTCTCAGCCCTGTTTGTACTTTGGGGTGCCTGCACTGTGAGCTGGAAAATGTGCCAGTAAGCTGAAGGAATCTTGGCATTTATCACCAAAAAAATTTGTTTCACTATGAAACAAGAGAACAAAGTGTCCCTTAAAGGCTGGGGAAGAAATGGAAACTTTAAAACTTGCTTTGTTGACTAAAATAGTGGATTCCTGGAAGCCTCAGTAGCAAGTCTGGGATCTGTGCTCTGCAGGGATCAGTTTGTTCTCTTCTCTGCCTTTGAGTTTATCAGTTTCTTGCAGCACTGATGCAGCTGAGGTGACATTCTGTAATGAATGCTGGGTTCACACTAAATCAGATTCATTCTCTTGAGTGAACTGAAGGCAGGAACAGCTGTCTTACACTTCATTCAGAATAGAAAATGCAGTTGCTTTGATTTAAATGATGCTTGACTTTTAAGGAAGGAATAATTGTACATTTCTTTGGTTTTGTTTGTTCTTGTTTAAGAACCATCCAGGCTTTGGAGACTGCATCTTACCTGTCCCAGCAGGCAGATCTCAGTAGCATTGTTGAGGAGATTGAGGTAGGAACATACTGTGCTCTCTAATTATTAAGAAATTTACTAGATTGCTTTAGAACTAAAAGATGTGAAAAACAAAATTAAAAACCACCCTGGCTAATTGTCTGCCTGTAGGATGTGGGTTGGCTTTCAAGCAGATAATTCCTTGGACTTTTATCTGCTTCACAGTGGACTGAAACAGAAAATCCTGACATTTACATATAATTAAACCTACTAAAGGCTGGAGGATTTTCTTTCTTGCTGTTTCTAAATAACTGTTACAAAATGTATCATTGATCCCATACAGATAACTGTTGTTAGGCCTGTAATCAAGAATTAACTTCTGTGGATCCTCTAGAATGCAATTTAAATTTTAATAACTCTTCCTGTCAGGATCTTGTCGCTCGCTTGGACGACCTGGGTGGAGTTTACCTGCAGTTTGAAGAAGGAATTGAGACTACTGCCCTGTTTGTTGCTGCTGCCTATAAACTGTCAGACCATGTGGGTACAGAGCCAGCAATAAAGGAGGTCTGTACCTGCCCTTTCCTTGCTTGCACGCTCCAGCTCCCAAAAAGGATCTGCTCAGTCCCTGTGGTGCAATGCCAGGGCTTGATGTAACTGAGTAGAATTTCTACTGGAAAAAGTATTGAGCACACTCAGTGAAAAGGGACATTGTGGAGGGAATGCTAGGAAACAAAATCAAAGAGGAAATTCCAACTTAAAGATCACAGGCTGGATTTGTTGGGTCTTTTCCTTTCTCAAGTGTACAGAAGGAAATTGCAAGTGAAGCTTAGTTTTTCTTTGTTTATTGAGAAAAGGTGTTGAAGAAAACCCTTGTTTCAGAGTTTGTTCTGGTATTTGACACTTGGGTAGCACTTTCCAGCATTTCAAGGTGTTTTGCAAATGTTATTTATCTGTGAGGAAATGCAGGCACCTCAGTTTGGGGTGCCCAAAAGAGAGACAACATTACCATGTGCCTGCAGGGAATCTAGATGAAAAAACTTGTCTAAGATGAAAGACTGCTGGAAATTTCTTTTTATCTTGATTAAGCTATAAATCATTACTGCAAGCTGTCCACTTAATATTTTTTTTCCTCAAGCTGATGGAATTAGATGTACTTTGGAGTCAGAATGGCAGCACCTTAAAGCACAAGCCAAAGTGGCAGGGTTAAGACTGAAGCCAGTGAGACATCTGAGTTCAATCCTGGCTCTTTTCCACACTGCTGCCAAACAGACTAAGGCAAAGTAATTTTGATGTCATTGTTGAGGTTGTGATTCTGGCACATGCAATTTGAACTGTCCAAATGATGCTTAAAAAAAGATCAATTAAGGGAAATGGTTTTGTTTTTTTCAGAATTGTGCTGTCAGAAGTGCTGCTCTTGGGGCATAAGGCTTTATCTATGATGCATGGTGTGAGAGTGCCTTTGGAATGCCACAAAACTGTCTTTAAAAATAACATGTATTTGAAAAAATAACTCCCTGGTTTTTTCCTCCTACAACCTCAATGAGTGTCAGTTGCTGATTAGGGTCTGGAGCAGTGCCATGCCCTCCACAGACATGAAAAACACTGCAGGATTTGCACTGTGCTGGAGTTCTGTAGCATTTGTCTGGATGCTTTCTCTAGTAGTTCTCTAGTTGTTTGGTGTTCACTGGTACAAGCAGAAGAAAATTTGAGATGCAGTGGATTTCATTTATAAGTGTTCTTTGCAGGTCACTAAGTTCTATCCTTATTGCTCTATTTGGGATTGTCTTTGATTGTACTCATTTTCATTAGAATTTAGCCTGGAATTCTTGGTTTGGATCAAAGTACTGGTAGCCAATCCCTCTGTTTTCCAGACTAGCAGGGAGTGATGGAAGAAGCTGAATAATGACTGGTAATGATTAATCTGCAGAGAGTGGTGCAGGTGCCCTAACCTTACTGAGTCAGCTGCAGAATCAGCTGGGGGGATGCTGTCCCACTCCTACTTTGGAGAGAACAAATTAGCTTTGGCACATCCCAAAGGCAGAGCTGGCTCTGTGCTCCTGGTGGTACTGCTTTAAAGCTAATCCTCTTAGCTTGAGGACACTGCTGAGCCTGAGGGGATAAGCCTGCATGGGCCTAGACTGGTTCCTTCCAGAGCCATTGGGATGCTTTCTTTACTCCATGGCTTTCCTGGCCTGGCAGGTAGCCAGGACATCAAGTCTGGTCCTGCTCCACTGTATAAAGACAATTGTGCAGCTCTTGCAGCCAGATTGTCTTTTTGCAGCCACGTGCAGTCTGGGTAGTTGAGCTGATGACATCTTTTTGCTCCAAAACACATCATTTGCAGAGGTGGATCTGAATTCTGCTTTTCCAAGTTCTTGAGACAGTTCCAGCCATTGTGGTTGGAACCTCTCAGCCAAGAATAAGAATGCATATGAATTCCAAAGGTAGATAATTTTGGGTTGCCTCATAATTTGAACTGTTTTTAAAGCAAATGGAAAATTAAACAGTCTTTTATGAATGATGTTTTCATTAATAACGTAACACTGAGCCAGTTTGCAATGTTGTGGGAAGCTGCTGGTGCTTATATGTGGTTGGCTTTTCCTCTTTCAGGATCAAGTTATCCAGCTGATGAATGCCATTTTTAGCAAGAAAAACTTTGAGACCCTGTCAGAGGCCTTCAGCGTTGCTCGTGCTGCAGGTTCCTTGTCCCAGAACCACTTCCACCTGCCCATCGTCGTTGTTCCTGACGGGCCTGCGGCTGTGTCTCATCATCAGCCCGTACTCAGGGTAAGGCCTTAGCCCCAAATCGTGCCTCAGTCTGTGGTATTGGAGCTCTGGGCTGAATGAAAGTGTAAGCTGATGTCTTTCACTTTTAGCTCTGTGGCTTGGGCTCCAGCAGATCTGAGATTTTAGTGGTTTTGTCAAGTGATTCTTAGAAAAGAAACCGTGGCCTACGAGGCACTGCCTCAAGAAGGCATGGCATGGCAGTCAGCTCTTCACCTTCCCTGTTGTGGCAGAAAGAACAAGGGAGTGTGGGATGCTGGGCAGGGGAGAGCTCTGGGTGTGTAACACAGAGGGGTACTGAGTTGTCTGTGCTCCTGCATTTCTTCTGGGACAAGTCTCACAGAAATGCTGGTTTTTTCTCTCCTAGCTGCAAGTGACCAATGTTATGTCCCAAATACTGACTCAAGTTTCTGTGAAGCTTGACCAAGCCAAGTCTGTGTCTAGCAAAGCCACTGTCCTTCAACAGCTACCATTTACTCTCTCTGGGTAAGAAAATAAGATTATTTTTAGAGTAAGGCAAACAGGTGTTACTTAAGCAATGTTGGACTTAGTTTTCCATAAGTGTTTTTTCACCAAAGAAATGTTTCTGTGATAGAAAACTCAAAATTCTGTGATTGTGTTTTGTTAGAGTGACTAATCACATTTGGTGGTGATGGTGGATTTCTGTTGTTTTTTTCTTTTGACTGGGAGTAGGAAATTCCAATGTTCTTTTAACTTTGGTCAGCTTTGAAGAGTTTTTTTTCCTTCTGCACTTAGCAAAGTTAGTTTTGTGCTGGTTTTATTTACCTATTTAATGTAGCATATTTGGAGGCTTCTTAACACCTTGGGGTTTTTTGTTACAGAGATTTCTTTGAGCTGAACTTCATGAATGTGAAACCTGCTAGTGGATATTATGATTTCTCCATCAGTGTGGATGGAGATAAGCGATTTATTGCTAACAAAGTGGAGGTGGGTGTGCTCTTTGATGTGTTTTCATTCTGTGCCTATTCACTGAAACAGCTTTTTATTCATACTTGTGAAGGATGTTACCAGTTGTATGGGATTTTTATCACATGCTTTTCTGTAATGCATTGGATTTTGACTCAGGATTATGGCCAGTAACCAGATTAATACATGATCAAAAGGGATTTGTGTTCATTTCAAACCTGTCCTATCACTTAGATGCTGATCTGACAGCGTATGAACAAAGGGTAACAGTGAAAGTGTTTATATGGCAGCCCTAAGTCGATATGCAGAAATGCTTAGAGTGTTAGTTCTTCAGAGCATTCCAGAGTTGAGCCCATAAATCTCAGGGCTTGGCTGTCAGTTGTCTGGGGATTGCCTGATGTGTGGAAGCTGAGCATGTGTTGTCTGTATAAGTGCTAGAGCCCTAGAAGAGTCAAGGGGGTCTTTTGGCATTTCCAAACTGTGTGTATGGTGAAGATTGTGCAGTGGAGAAGCAGTGACCAAAGCCATAGAAGCCTTCTTTACATGCATACACAGCCCTTTTTTGGCAGCAAAAGCTGTTAGACCACACCTTTCTGAAGAGCAGTTTATATAAACATTTGGAGTTTTCCTTTCCTCAAGTTTGTTACAGTGAGTGGAATGTGACCTCTGTCTGTTCATGTATCACCCCAGTGTCAACAGCTGAGAATGCTCTTCTCCAAAGAATCCCATTCCCAGGGTTAATTTTTGCCCTCAATCACCTATTTAAGGAAACAATTAGCATTTCAAGTCTTCCAACATATTTAGCTTGGTGTGGAGGAAGACAGAACTGCTGACCTTTACTCTGAGTACCAAATTGACTCTGTCAGTAGAGCAGTAATGGCACTCAGGGGTGTCAGAAGGGGCTGGATTGTCCTGCTTAAGCTGGGGCTGGCACAGGGAGGCACCAGCAGGAATGTATTAGTGCCTGCAGCTTTGTGGGAACGCTGCTAATAAGACACATTGTTATGGGGGAGGACTGCTGGGGAGCTGCTTTTTTCCTTACTGTTATTAGCATTAATTGTCCTTAATGCACCATCGTTTTGACAGTAATGAGCTAAACCAGTGGGTTATTACTCGGGCAGAGACTACATTTCCTGGCATTAAAATATTTGAGAGATGTTTGTGTACTGTGCAGTTGGAGGGGCTGTGTGCAGCAGCTCTGAGTTGCCTCCACACAACTTTTTTTTTAAATTAATATTTCATTTCATTCATCTTTCTTTGCCCCATCTTGGAACAAATTAAGGCTTTGCTAAAGTTAGTCTGAATCATCTGCATGTTAATGGATCCATTTTTGGGGGTAGCCTCTCTCTTAAATTATGCTTTTTGTTGTAAAGGAGCTGCCAAGGATTGTGTTTGAAGTCTGGCCTGAATAGTTTAGTTAATGTTTTTACATATTTTTCCTACAGGTTCTCTGTGAATTATTTTTTGGGCTGAGAGTGTGGGGCTGGTTCACATGAGCAAACCTGTAAAAACAAATTGTAGTATAAGATGAAAAATATCTTGGCAATGAAACTTCCGTTCTCTAGGGGAGCATTTGTAAGCTGTGAGAACAAATGTGCTAATTAAAAACTACAGACTGCAGCAACTGCTTATGGTTGAGAGAAGAACTGAAATCAGTCAAACCCACTCGGCTCAGTGCCTGAATGGGCTGTGGTTTGGGGCTGGGGAAAGGGCAGGAAATCATTTCTCTGCTTGGGGTTTTTACTGCACTTAGCACAGAGGAATGTGATAAATGGCAGGGCCTTATTGGCTGCCCTGCACTAAGGGATAAATGCTGTGACTCTGAAGGAAAGCTTGCTGGACAAAGTGCAGGTGTGCAGGAGTACTTTGGCATTTGCCTGCTGGTAACGAAATCAGCGGAAACCTGTTGGGCTTTAGGAGCCAACAGAGGCAGAGCTGCTGCTGTCCAGAGACCTCTTGTCTCAAATTGCTGTCCAGAAAGTAGAAGGACATATGCACAGGCAGTGTGAAGTTGTATCATATGTGATGTAATCTTTAATAGCTAGTTTCTGCTGGTTCAAAAGGAAAGCTAGTTGGATCTGGGTAGTTGGACTGTTTCATTAAAAACAGCTCTCTCAAGGACAGCCAATTCCAGCATGCCTGAGAAGGTGGTGTCTGCAGAGCTGGCTGCTTGTGCAGGGAGGAAGGGGATGGCTCAGGGTCAGTGACTGCTGCTGGAGCTTTGCCAGAAGGTAATTGCTGTAGATCCTTCTATGCAGCTTAGGCTCTGACTTGGGCTTAGTCATAAGATCCCCTCTGGGGAAGAGGGACAGAAGAGCTAAAGCATCTGCAGTGAACTTGACCATAATTGGTATATATAGAGTGCTCTGAAGAATTTTCTATTGTGTTTTGTTGCAGCTGAAAGTAAAAGTTTCCACAGAAGTGGGGATTACTAATGTGGATCTTTCTACCGTGGATAAAGATCAGAGCATTGCACCAAAAACAACCAGGTAAAACAGTGTGGGAGTGTGATCCTGGAGGGACAGCCCTGACTCCAGACTAGAGCTTTGATTTCTCTGAGCACCAGGCTTTGTCTTGGAGCATCATCTCAGTTCTGTCTGTTTTTTTTTCTCCTAGGGTAGCTTACCCAGCCAAAGCCAAGGGCTCATTCACTGCTGACAGCCATCAGAACTTTGCTCTATCCTTCCAGCTGATAGATGTGAACAGTGGAGCTGAACTCACCCCTCACCAGGTTAGGACAGTTTTTGTCATTGCTGTGTTACCAAGATGTTCCATCATGAAACATCTGAGCTGACAGTTGCTCTTGAAAAGATTGGATAGATTTTGAGAAACCTTATGTTTCTGACGTGTACTGTGCAGATCACTGATCTCACTAGGTGGAAGATTCATTTGTTTTGTCTGTCTGTTAAATGAAACCTCTCCTGGCTCTGGTATTGTGTTGCATTTAACTCCACAGATTTAGTGCACTGCAAAAGCACACTGATTTTTTTTAATTTTTTTTTTAATATAGATTGCTGGCTGAAAAGTGCTTAAATGTTACAATCTTCCTTGCAGACTTTTGTTCGACTGCACAACCAGAAGACTGGCCAGGAGGTGGTGTTTGTTGCAGAACCAGACAGCAAGAATGTGTACAAATTTGAACTGGATACCTCTGAAAGAAAGACTGAATTTGACTCTGCCTCTGGGACCTACACTCTTTACCTGATCATTGGAGATGCCACTCTGGAAAATCCAATCCTTTGGAATGTGGTATGTAGCTGGAAGTGGGGTGATGTGGTTTTGTCATTACTGACAGTCTAACAGGCATGGTACAGGCTTGGAAGCAAAAAGCTCAGATGTTTTGTTATTTTTAGTGAACCAGGATCCTTTTGACCATTTATGGCTCTGAGGTTTGCTGTCCATTGCAAGTTTTAAATAAATATCAAAGCAAGACAGAAATTAACATTAATTCCATGGTGTGGTGGTACAGAAAGTTTAGAAGGTTTATGGATTTGATTGCTATTTCACAGCAGGCTCTCAAGGTTTAACCTCTGTTCTTTCTCTGCTGGAAATAAGTCCAGTTCTCAGTGATGGGGTTTGACATTACTGCCCCTGCTTAAAAATCTGGTGTCTTTTTCTCAATTTCCTTTTAAAATTATGCAGATTGTAGATTGTCAGATAAGGAAATAGAGCAGAATAATGGAATAGGTTTTAGATCCAAATGCATAAAGCTGCACAATTTCATTTCAGGCTGATGTTGTGATCACATTCCCAGAAGAGGATGCACCATCCACAGTCCAGTCCAAGAACCTCTTTGTTCCCAAACCTGAAATCCAGGTACAGTCAAGATTACATGTGGAGATGAGGGTTTATTGTTATGTGTTCTCATCATAATTTATTTGTAAGTAATGTAATTAAAGGAAGACCAGAGTTACTGCTTAATGGAAAGTCATTTGTTGGAGTACTCTGGTGTATGAATAAAAAAGCTGTGGGTTCTACTATAAGAGAGCAACTGGTGTCAGTGGAAAGACTCAAACATGAAAATATGGCCAGGTAAGCACCATAAAATGGTCTCTGTTTCATTCCAGCCATCTGGGCTGATGTCAAGCTAACAAGTGCTTCTGTGAGTGCAAGGAAAAGTTAACTGTGCAAGAAATCAAATGTGCATAGACTGGAATATGCTTTAAAGAGTCAGCCTTTGCCTTAAGAAGAATGGCTCTCATCCAGAGGAACTCCTGAGAGCAGCACCAGGGCTGCAGCTGGTCACCTAGGGAGCAGAGGAGCTGCTCTGTTGGAACACTCCTCCTCATGAGCTGGTTTTGTTTGTTTGCAGCACCTCTTCAGGGAACCTGAGAAGAGGCCTCCCACAGTGGTCTCCAACACTTTCACAGCCCTGGTTCTCTCCCCACTGCTTTTGCTGCTCATCCTGGTGAGTGAACTGAGGTCACAGAAGAACAACTCTTCCCCCATTCAGTCCAAGGTCACTTAGGAGGTTGGAACTCAATTCTTGCTGAAACTCTTGGTTACTTGTGACTGGCACAGCAGTGCTGGAGTCATATCCAGCAGATGTCAGTGCAGAGCATTGGTCTGGTTTGGTTGTTTTGAGGTTATAGTCAAAGCAGAATAACACTGCTGCCAAGCTGAAGTAGGTGGATGAGTTTCTTCAGTGTGCTTCAGCTAAAAATGGTGAATAACAGTGGGCAGATTAACGTTAGACTTCCTCAGGAAAAAGGCAGTTATTGTGCTTCACGTGTAATAAATCCATCACAAAATCTGTGTTACTTAATCCTATCAGATTGAATTCCCATTTATGGACATTGGAGTGTCTGTAGTTGAAACATCCACTGTTACTCACTGTATCATCAGGTCAGTGCTTTGAACTTAATGCAATAAAAAAATCTGACTGAGACAAGTTAAATTATTCCTTATTTAGTAGAGGAAACTAATTCCAGCAGTAATTTGCCATTAGCCAGTCTCAGTGAAAGCTGGCATTCAGGCTGTTGTGTCCTCTGGGCTGTGGAGTTCACAATATACAAGCTGATGACACTTTAGTGAAAAAACTCACTGTTGCTGCTCCTCTTTTCCACCCTTCATTACTTTATATTTTGTAGTCAAAAACTAAAAGTGCTACTATGAGCAAACATCTTGTATCTATAGCTGTTGTTTGGATGAGTCCAAAATGAGTGCAGTACCCTTTTTTTTGTATTTTTAATGGAAATTAATTCAACTGGGTAGAAATAACAATGTTTATTTCTTTTTCACTATTTAAATTTGGAGCAGTCCTCTCTCATTAGTTTAAGGTATTTGAAGAACTGCATTAGGGCAGTCAGAAGTAGCAGGAAAAAATTCCACTAAAGCAGCTCAGCAATGCTGCCTTTAGCAAAATTGCTACTGTCTCTTGCAGATACAAACAAGTGCTTCTGTAGAGAATACACTGGATTCACTGAATATCTTAAGCTTGAAAGATGTTGAAGCTTAAAATAAAAGCTTGTGTTTACAAGGCTGTTTAACTCCAATTTTGTTTCTTTTCCTTTTTAGTGGTTCAAGATAGGTGCCAACATCTCCAACTTCAGCTTTGCTCCCAGCACCATTGTTTTTCACATGGGTCATGCTGGTAAGTGTCAGAGGCTTTCTGCTGTTTGACCTCCTCACCTGGGAGTTACAGATGAGAGCCTCTGGTAATGGGCTCGTGGTCTATTAACTTAATGACATAACAGCATAACATTTGTTCTCTTGTTTCCATCTGCCTTCCTGCTTTTCATGATTGTTAATATGGTGATAAACCTGTTTTGGCCATCAGCTTATAACAACTGTCATTATCCAGGCCCCTCTCTCACTCCATTTATCTGTACTTAATAGAACTTCTTATTTCCAGAGGTCACACTTTCTTTATTGCATGTTTATCCTCTGAGAGCAGGGAGGTTCTGTGGGGATTGAGACCTGCAGGACTCTCAGTAGTGAAAGGCTGTGTCTTTTCTTGAAAGCTCTTCCCATAAAAGCACTTCTGGTTTTTTGGCTGAACCAAATTTTTTCATCAATTTTATTGTGTCCTTCGTTACACAGTTATTTAATGTTGGTGGAATTTCAAAAACATAGCAGGTTCTGAGAACACTGAATCCATTGATTTCCAAGTGTCACTGTGTTTTTCAGTCCAAGTCAGTTTCCTTAGAAGCTTTTTAAAGCTGTAAGCCCTTCCAGATGTGTGAGGTTAATATTCCCTATTGAAATCCAGAGTATCCTCCTCTTTTTAATAGCCCTTAATGTCTATAATGTGTCCATAATTCTGCCACAGGAGGGTTGGTTGCAAGCTGTCAGTATCACATTTTCATTCCAGAATGGGGACCCAGATGTCTTTGTTCCCTGGCAATGATGTGTGGTCTTTAGAGCTGCCATTCAGAGCTTCAGAGATGAGCTAGGAACCAAATGCTTAGGACTGGCAGTACAGTTGTTCTGAGGATGACAAACGGTTGATCTTTGAAATGCAGTTTAAGCCATGGGCTCTTTTTAATTTTTTTTTTTAATTTTTTTTTTCCCCAGCAATGTTGGGACTCATGTATGTCTACTGGACTCAGCTCAACATGTTCCAGACTCTGAAGTACTTGGCCATTTTGGGTGGCATCACATTCCTGGCAGGCAACAGGATGCTGGCTCAGAAAGCTGTGAAGCGGTAAGGGGGGGACAGAGCTGAAACATCAGTGGGGAGGAGGTCCTGGGGTGCTGCTGTGTGGCAGTGACCACTGCTTTGGGCTCTTGGACCTTGTCTGTGGGGCTGGGCTGCTCAGCCCCACTTCCCTGCCTCTTGAACTGAGCAGGGCAGTGAGGGGCTGTCCCCAGAGAGAGAATTGGCCATGTGGCATGTGCTGTAGAAAGCTCTTGGAATAGTGTTAGATTACAGAAGCCACTAAAAATGTAGGAGAGGCCCTGCTGTTTGGGAGCTCTGCTTGTGATAAAGGATTTAAGAGGAGGAAGGTAAGGTGGGAGTAAATCACTGCTGTGTTCCTGTAGCTAAGGGGAGATGGTAGAGAAAAGGGAAGCAGCTGCTGTGCAGCCACAGGCAAGAGGCAACAAGCCAGCAAACCCAAATTCTGCTAGGCATTAGGGATACAGCATTCTTTCTGTACTGGCACTGGATTCATTCTGCACACTTGTCTTCTGCCACACAGTGTCTCATGACTGCCCTGGTGTGGGCAGCCAGCTGTTTGCTGACCCAAGCTGCCAGTGCAGTGCCTTGGTTAGGGGTCACAGCATTCCCTCTCCTTCACTTCTGCCACACACACTTTCCGTGTGAGACTTCAGCTTTTGTACTAATGTAGCCTTTGACTTTGAAGATGATTTTACTGACCTGCTTTGCCATCACACCTGTGCTTTCCTTACTTCCCCCTTTTTGGATGCCTACCTGCATAGATATCCCTGGGGTCTCACCTTTTTGATTACACTCTATTAAAACCAGGACAAGAGCCGTAAAAGAATATATAATAATATAGTTTTCAGCAGTGTTGCATTGATGTGTTTTCTTTAAGACATCTCTGCATTTGAGGCTTTGTCAAGGAGGATGATTAATGTAATTAACTATTTTCATGCTGTCTTCCCAGCTTTCCCAGCCTTGCTCCCTCAGATGTCCAGTCCTCTCCATTGTGGCATTTTATTGTGTTAGCACGGCTTCCTGTGGGAATTTTGTTGCCCCTGGGGCTGTGATATCCTTTAATAATGTTTCCTTTTCCCATTGAAAGAGTAATGAGACATTGTTATTAAGTGCAGATTGCCTAGGATACAGATTTGGAGAAAAATTTCTAAGTGTCTTTGCTCAACCAGGGCTTCTGTTAGCGCATAAATGCGGGTGGTTGGTTCCTGCTTCAAACCCCTGCAGGAGGTGTCCGTGTGCTTTTTCACTGTAAATGACACAGAGCTGCAACTACAATGGCAAATTTGAAAGTAAAGCTTCTCTCTGAGGCTAAAGTTAAACCCTTTGTACACGACTTTAAAGTTCAAAAGCCATCTTCTTGTGAAGGCACTGCCTGCCTGTCTCAGATGAAGTGCAGTGACAATTAACCAGATTGCACTTTGAGGTGAAGCTGTGGAGACCAGCAGCAGGCGTGGGAAGGGGGCTGTCTGTACAAACCATCTTGTTACAGAAGTTACCAGAAGGCCTGGTTTTGCTTTTTGCATTTCTGTCACTGGTTCCTGACAGGGCTGCTTTCTTCCTTCCTGTCTTCTCTGAACCTTTCTCCCTCTCTCCTTTTGGCAGGATCGCTGCAGAGCAGAGCAGTAGGTTGGCAAAGTATAGAACGCTGCGGTAAAAGGGGGTTTGCTAGTGACCAGCTCTTCAGGAAGTAAGGGCCTTTTTGGATTTTGGGCATGTTCCTGTTTCATTTCACCTCATCACTCACTCCTTTGACAAAAAATGTGAGCTGAAGCTGCTTACCCCAGCATTGCTTATTGGGCTTTAAGTCAGTCCTTTGGTGCCCTGGCTGCAGCAGGGTTGGTATATTACCAGTACATGTTCTCTGAGACTGAATTGTGTTTGTGTGATATCCTTAATTGTCTGAAGTCTGTATGGTGATATGTGCACATGTAAATATGCTGTTGTGGGCATCAAGCAGCTCTCAGGTGATGAAATAAAACAACATTATTGCTCCTGTAAATAAATTGTTAGTAACACTGGCTGGAGGAGACCATGATGAAAGTGGCTGATACTGGGGCTGTTCCCACCCTGCTGCTGGTAGTCTCTGTCCCCACCTACAGTTTTCTGGCTGTTCACTCTGCCTGCTAAATTACATCCTCATTTGGGGTGGTGAGAGCTCTGTGCAGCAGAGCCAGGTCAGCACCACCTCTCAGCCAAGGACATGACCCAGCCTGGGGTCACCCTCCCATTACACTGAGCTGGTCATGCAGGCTCAGGCAGCAGTGCCAGCCCCCTCCATTCCATACAGTTCTGGGTCTCCATTGCCATTTGCCAGGAGAAAACCCTTTGTTTCCTTTCTTTCCAAGACGTAAGGACCCAGTTTGCTCTGTGCACAGTGGTGTAGGAGGCAGGACTGCCCAGTTCTGAGTGTGTGTGCATGGGGGCTTCATTCCTCATTCAGTGCACTGGTTTGTTGTGGGGGAAGAGGGAGAGTTTTGAGATGACATAAATCACTGTACAGTGTGCTGCACAGGTACATCTGAGCATCTCCTTCCTCTCACATCCACAGTCAGTGCTCCAGGCACATGGGGGCTGAATGGAGCTCAGGTTTTGTGGTGCAAATCCAAAACAGCACTGGGAGGTGTTGCCACACAAATGATGTGCACTGTGGTGAGATCTCTCTGTAGATCAGGGAGTGTGCAGGATGGTTGCATGGGAATTACCTGGGGAAAATTTGGCATCATGTCGCTCAGAAAAACACCCTTTTGCTATCTTTTCTCTCCCTGGAGTGTTTTGAGATGCTTGAGCCCAGAACAAGCAAGTTACTGGAGAAGAACTGGAGGTGGCTGTCACTTGTCCCTTTAGGTGATTGCTGTGTTTGCTGTTCAGGCTCCTGGATGCTTCTCTTTAACATCACTTTGGGCCAGTGGTTTGCAGCTTTTTAGTGGCCTCATGAGTGTGTTCTTCACAGCCTGCATGTTTCCTGTTTTTCAGGCTGGTATTTTAACTGTTTTATTCCTTATGGGCTGTAAGTAATCCTACAGGATCATGGAATCACAGACTGGTTTGGGTTGGAAGGGATCTTAAGGTCCTCTAGTTCCAGCCCCCATGCCATAAGCAAGGACACTGAACACTAGAGCAGGTTGCTTAGGGCCACATCCACCCTGACCATTAACAAATTCCTGAGATGGGGCATCAACAGCTTCTCTGGGCAGCCTGTGTCAGTGCCTCACCACATTCTGAGTTAAAAATCTCTTCCTAACATCTAATCTAGACCTGCCCACTTTCAGTTTAAAACCACTGCCCCAGCTGCCTGCACAAAACATCCCTCTCACTCCTTTTCATAAACCCCCTTCAAGTCTGCATGGCCACAGTGAGGCTTCCCTGGGGCCTTCTCCAGGCTGAGCATCCCCAGCTCCCTCAGCCTTGCCTCAGAGCAGAGGGGCTCCAGCTCTCAGAGCATGTCTGTGGCCCTAAGATCTTGCAAATAACTTAATATCCACAAACCCTAAGATAGATTTTGCTGCCATGTGCAGCCACAAGCATTTTTCCCCACTGCTGAGTTTTCTGAGGCCCCAGCTGTGTCAGTTAAGAGTGTCATTGTCATACTGTGTGTACCTGTGTCTGGCATCATGGAAGGCACAAGGACTCCAAAAAGTTAGGTTTGCTGTGCTAACCCTGCTTGATTTTTTGGGGGAGATGAAGATCTCTGTGTTAGCATGGACCAACGATTCCCAGCAGATGGATCAGCCCTATTAAAAGAAGCTAAGGTATTTGCAAGCTTTACCTTCAGCCTGGGGTTTCTTTTGTTCAGTTTTGTAATTTCATAGGTACATTCATCCCTTCTGCACCAGAAATTAATCTTCATTTTCTCTCATGCTCCTTGAATTCCATCTCCCATCCCAGAGCAGTGGTTTGTCACTCAAACTGCTTTGGGGAAGTTTGTCCAACAAACTTATTTTCAGAATGAGGGGTCTGGGGACACCTGTACTGTACAGGTGACTGCTTTGTTGCCTGGAAGAATTAAATTGTTTTGATTTTTCTTTCCAGGACACACTAGTACCAGAAGAAGGAAGAAATGTGGAAAAACAAAGCAAATGCCTTCAGACCAGAAGTGAGTAAATAACTGAAAGGCCAGAAGAAAGAAGGCAGAAGATAATTCTTTTTTATATATTAAATCAAAAGGGTGCCAGTTAAACTGTTTTTTAAATCTTTATTTTCATCGTTGTGTTCATGCTACTGGAGTGCTTTTCGTATGAATCTGGAAAATGTTTTCTTCCCTGGACATTTGAGTTTCTTTTTGAGAAAAAGGAAGAAGAAAATACAAATCTGCTTTTCCCCAGATGCCTTTTCCTCATCCAAAAGATTTGTGAATAAAGAGGAAAGAACAGTCCTGAGTGTTGTGTTTTGGCTGTCTCAGAGGTGGTGACTGGAAGCTGGGTTCCATGAGAATGAAAAGAGCTTTTTCTGGTGCCTCATTTTGTGTGTGAGTCATTGCTAAGTGTGAAGCTTCCTGTTCTTTCATGTCCTGTCCCTGGGGGCTGTGGTTGTTGGGGGGGACTCCCCTCCTGCCTGTCCCTGGGGTGAGGCTGTGGCTGCCCCTGCAGGCTGTGCCCAGCTGCTCTGCGTCCTTGGGGTCAGACCCTTGAGAGGATCCAGCTGTGGTGCTGGTGTGCTGGCTGTGTCTGACCTGGCACTTTTGGGGGTCCTCTGGGGGCTTCACTTCCTTTCCAGCCTCTGCAGTAACCTTCTCACTCCAAACACAAATGTGATGGAGGTTGTTGCCTCTGGTCTTCTATGAAACCAACAGCCAGGTGTCTGCTGCTTGTCCTGTGGCCATCAAATTCTAATTTCCCACCTAATTTCTCCCTTTAGGACCACCCAGCAGTGCTGAGGCAGCAGATTTGGGTGTTACTGAAGGACTCACAGATAGTAATAACCAAAGGCCTAAATCTCCTCCTGATGAGCAACTTTCACATGGAAAACTTAACTGTTTTAACTGTTGCTCCCTCCCCTGCTCCTGTTCATCCTTTGTCAAGGGCAGTGCTTTAAAGGCCTTTTGGCAAAGGAGCCTTATCAAATGTCTTCTGGAAATCCAGGAAAATTACATCAGCAAGCAAGTATGTGGATAAAGGGTGTGGAGCTGAATCCTCCAAAGCATTTCACGTGTGTGAGACATGACCCCACTTTATTAAATCCACCTTGTCTCTTCCCCATGCTGTTGCTCACACTTAGCTCACTGTTCCTGCTCTTTGTAGCAGTTCCTACCTGCTTGTTCAGTGTAAACATTAGCATGGTCCCAGAGAGGTTCAATGAACTTCTTTGACCTCCTCTGCACTCCTTCAAACACCGGATCTCAGGCTGCATTCACGTCCTCTGGGACTTGAGGAGTTTCTGACAAGAAATAATAAGCTACTATGCATAGTACAGTAATTTCACAATTATAAGCCGCACCATTTTGACTAAAATTTTGGTCCGAACCCAAAGTGCGGCTTATAATCCGGTGCGGCTTATATATGGACAAAGAACGAAAAGTTGCTGTTTTAGTTTGGAGGACAGGTGTCTGCTGAGAAAGGCAGGAGTTTCTCTTTGAAATGGAGAATGCAAACCCCCTCTCTCCAAATTATTATAATTTTGAAATCAAGGGGCTTTCAGGCAAAAATATGGGAATTAGGAATAACAGTTCTTTTCTAGGGAAATTAAAATAGAAATACAGTACTACAAAGAAACAAACTCCAAACCCTGACACAGTCAGAGTACAACCTGACACCCCGTCAGGCAGGGTGTTGGTAGCAGTCCCATTAAATGGTGATTGCAGTCCCCTTGCAGTGACAGATGTGGCTCAGTTGGAGCAGTGCTCCTGTACAAGGTGCAGTTTCCCTCCGGAGCTCCAGTGGTGATGTGGAGAAATCCGGTTTTCCTCTGGAGTCCAGTGGAGAAAGGGGCTCCCTTAGTGTCCCAAAACCTCTGTTTTTATCTTGGTAAGAAATGTTGGGCTCTTCCCCCTGGCTGGAGCAACTCCCAATGGGATGCAGTAATTTTATCAGTCCCACAGTGGGACTCAATGGCCATGAGCAGAAAATGACTGGCTGGAGGAAGGATGGGTTGTGAAAAGATAAAGAACAATGCCTTGCCTGGTTTCAATGGATGGCCCATTAGCAAATTATCTGCCATTGAGATAAGGATCACTGTCCCCACCCTCAACAGATGGTGATAGAACAGATACCTTTTATCACACTCTGTATTGTAACATGCGGCTTATAATCAGGTGCGGCTTATGTATGGACAAAAACCAAAAAGTTGCTGAAACCCAGAAGTGCGGCTTATAATCAGTGCGGCTTATAATCGTGAAATTACTGTAATTTACCCTGAAATGATTTTTTTTTTAGCCTCATACTGCTCACTCAGCAGCTTTGTTTAGTGACTAATTCCTTCTGCTGATGCTTTGTGCTGGGGCAGAACTTTCCCTGTAGAGCTGCAGCATGTTACCCAAGGAGAGCACAGATGCAAAAGGAAAACCATGGAGAGCCCCTGTGAAGTGTCTTCTCTAAGCTATGTGTGTTGCTATTGATCTTCCTTCCTTGGGTATGCATTAGGAAAGATTGGTTTTATTGTTTTGATCTTTTATTCCTCTGGTATTTTTTATTTGCTTTATTTGTTTTTATATTTAATCTCACAGTTTGAGCATGTTTCCTCATTTTGAAGCAAACTGAACTCCCAAAGGAGTCTCTTATTCCAAATAGCTGGACTCACCCACTTATTTACTGACACAGACTTAATCACCCAAACACTTTCTGAAATGCTTTTGAGAGGTCTTTGATTTTATTGGCAGCATCCAATCCAGTGTTTGCATATGCCTTTTATGCCACTTAACAGAGTTTAAATTCTTTTTGCTGCTGTGTCTATTACTACTTTAGTGATCTTCATTTTCTGCAATTCCTTTCCTTGGTGTGAATAAGTCCTAATGGCTTTGAGTGTGGTTGTTACAGAACAGGTTTTACAATCACGTTTTGAACCAGGCTACTCAGGTGATTTTTCTTCTGTGTATTTCTGCACTGTGAAGCAGAAAGATGTCTCTGACAGCTGCCTGCCCATGGAAGGGGAGCAGTTATCCATTAGTGCCCCTGCTGCTGTCACAGCTTCACTGATCTCCCTCAACATCCTCTCAGTGTTTCCCATCCTACTGGGTTTGTAATACTGCCCTAGTGCTGGAATTGTCAAACCTGGACAGGGAGGCTGTAACAGGTAAGGATTTGGTGCAAGGATGAAATAATTTTCCTGCACACTGGAGCCTCCTATCCTAAAACATGTCACCTGAGGAAAAATGAGATGGTAACTACTGCAGATAACAAGGAATTGTAGGAGTGCAAGGAGGGAAGACTTCACAGATAGGCATTAACACACATTTATATATCACTGTGTTTCCAGCCTGGTGCTGTGAGTGGTACTGGAGCTGGGGCCTTTGTTAGGCCAGCTTTGTCATCCTTGGTGCACTTGACAACTGCCTGTGAGGAGCATCTTCACTCTGGGCCCAGGATCAAGAAAATAAGGTCTCAAGAAAAGAGCCATCTTGACCTGCTGTTGGACAGGTTTATTTAGAACGACTCTTTTTTCCTGCTGCTGATGGGAAAGCAGACCCCATCCTGGTGTTATTTACAGTTCTGAAGACATAATTATTACACAGACAACAGGGGGAGTGGGGTGAGAGGGAAGAAGTAGCTGTATGAGATCACTGGGCTAATAACTTACTCCTTTTAAAACATTCACAGGTGTACCTGTAGCCATGGTGGAGCTCAGAGCCAGGGGATGGCACTCAGCAGGACATTGAGCTGGAACAGTGACAGCCCAATCTGATGCACAGGGATCTCCTTTAGCTCTGGCAGAGCTGTAACTTCAGCTGAGCATTTCAGAGTTGGTTCTGCTGCCAGGCAGCAGCAGCCCAGGGCAGTGTTTGCAGTGTTTCCAGTGCAAGGGAGACGTGTGGATTCATGTCTCACCTCCCCCTGATCCTTGCTGTGTGTGGTTGTGCCATCAGCATCAATTTGGAGGATGCTGTAATCAATTTACAAAATTGCCTAAAGGTGCCTTTTGGTGGCCTCATATTTATTAATCAGGCCCTCAAACAGAAAGATGACTTGGCAGAAATTTTGCTATACTTTGTGATTTGAAACCTTAATTAGTAGGCAGAACGTCCCCAAGATTACAAGTGTATCACGTGTTTCAGTCTCTGTGTAAAGCAGCCTGAGGTTAAACCACAGAGGGTTTTTTCTGATTTAGTACAGAGAAGTATTTCAAGAGGGGAGTTAAATTGTAAAGACTGCAATAAATTTAGTGCTTCAGCACTGCATTCCTTTGATCAGATCTGAGGAGTGTGTGCATCAGTTTCCAGCTGCTCACATCTGGGAGTGTCTTCACTGCCATCAAGGGCTCACTGTACAGTTTGGTCCATGAGCTCCGAATTATTCTAGACAGAAAAAGGGGGAAAAGAGAATTACCAGAAAATGTCATAAGTGCACACAGAAATTTTTTCATCCTTTGGAGGCTTTTCCTGACTGACCTTATTTGTGGAAAGGTAACCAAGTCAAGCATGGTAAGAGATGCTGGAATATTTTACTCTCACAGCTGAATCCATGAGTGTGATTTATGTAGAGCTCTGATCTTCCCTCTCTTCCCCAGCCCCTCTTTTGTTCAGTGTGCACACTGATCTCTCCACACCCCTTTATTTTGTGCTGGCAGGATTGGACAGGTTTAATTTCTGTGGGACAGGGCAGTAAGAGCAGGTTGCTTCACACAATACAACAGATCAAGTGAAGGTATTCCCAAGGATGGATGGTTTGCTGGCTCTCATTCCCCCATGGCTGCCAAGATTTAAAGCACAATTCAAATTCCAGCTGACTGTTTTCAGAAGTGAGGGATACAGAAACCAGTAAAATGTCCTCTGCTGTCCAGTGCAGGGAAAAGCTGACATGTCCCAGGGACCTAGAGACAGGTTCTGCTGCTGGAGGAGGATCTTTGTCTGCCTTTAGCCTGGCCTAAACACTCAGGTACTCTGTCTCAGAGAGCTTTGCAAGGCTGCTCTGGGTTGCTGCAAGCCTGTCCCCAGACATCCACATGCAGCTTCACAGCCCTTGTGGTCTGTCTGTTCAAACTAGCAGGGTTTCAGGTACTTGATTATACTGATTGGGAGATTTTTCCCCCTTAAATTACAGCAGATGGAGAGCATTGCTGTAGGAGAACCTTCAAACCCTGAGCAGTGCAGCAGCAGTGAGTTATGCACAGGACTGAGCAGGGAATGGTACTCACCAGAGCATGGGGAGATGGAAAAGGGAGAAGTATTTACATGAGCTTAGCCAGGGTGCTGGGAAAGCCTTCTAGCCGACTGCTGTCCATGTCCTGAGGCCTGCAAGGAAGAGGACAGGGATGGTGAAACTGGGAACAAGAGAGAAATTCTCTTTCCTGCTACTATTTCACTGGATGAGCAGGTTGAGAAGGCAGCAGAGTGATTTGCTGCTGTGTGTGGTGCAGGCTGGCTCAGGACAGGCTGTTCTTACCTGCACCCTACTTGGGGTCAGCCTTATTCCTTCCCTGACTGTTCCTGAAATGACACTTAATGCAGGAGCTTCACAGCAGCAATAAGGACCTGTGTGTGCAGTGACAGAGGATGAACTGCTTCCCACCCACCTTTGGTTGTGCAGGATGGCTCCCAGGAAGTCCCTCAGTACCATCTGCTGCTGGTACTGGCTGTCCATCAGGATGCTGTCGGACTGGCGCCTGCTCAGGAATTCCTGCACCCCTTCCCCTGGGCTGCTCTCGCTGCTTCTGTTAGGTGAAGATGAGAAATCTTTGTTTCTGAGATGCTTTTTTGTCCCTCACTCAAAGTTTGGCTCAGGCTGAGCAGCACAGAAAGGGCTGGGGCTGAGCCTAAGGCCATTGTGCTTAATTTCAACAAGAAATTAGTCACTGTATTTGCTCCTTTATTAGAGGATGGATTGGGCTGGCTTGCATCTGACCAGTTGGTCATGTTTAGTGGCAGTCAGTGATCCAACTAGCCAGGGGGAATGGAGAGGCTGCTTTCTGTGTTCAAACTAGGCCAGGGATAAGTGAAAGATCACTGCAAATATTATCCTCAAATATTATTGCTTGTTGGTATTGCAGCAGAACTCTCAGCTGATCTGATGCTTACAGCCTTGGAGGAAAGGATTAATTAGGCTGCTTAATGATAACTGTGATTAAGGGTATCCAAGACTGTGGGGATGTGGAGCAGCAGGAGAGATTGCTTCTGTTGCAGTGAAAGGCAGTTCTTTCTGCCCAGGGTGATGGAATACCAGCCTAGGACTGCAGGGTGCTGGGGCTTACCCGAGCCTCTTGCCAATGATGGTCTGTAGGAATTTCCGGGCGGAAATCTGCCCCAGGAATTTGCGGTAGTTGTCAGTGAATATGGCATCAGCATGGCGCTGCATCCTGGGGGGAAAGGAAGGACAGTGTGCTCTCTGAGCTGTCAGTGAGAAATTACCCAACACCCCAGGTGTCACCGTGCTGGTATCAGGGCAGGGAAGCACAGCAAACACAGAGGGCTGGACTGCATTAGTGTTGGAGGGTACAAGGATTTGAGGGAGCTCAGTCCTGACATGAAGGCAGCAGGCAAAATAAAATATCTAGGGCAGAGTTGGGCTGGGATATTCCTGTGCTCCATCCCCTCTGGGAGGGCTGTGTCAGGGTGACAGGGGCCTCCAGCAGGTCTCTAGCCTGTGTTAGACCCAGAAAACGCACAGGAAAATCACAAATCACTCAGCTGGTCCCACTGCTGTAAGGACAAGTCCTCTGTGCTTCAGACAGAGATGATCATCCTCTATCTCCAAGCAGAGATGGAAAGGAGAGGCTCTAACATTCCTGGAGATAGATTCCCAGAGCTCAGTGGGAAATTCTGTTCCCTGCAGGAGCAGAATGTGTGTCCTTGCTGGTGGGGGACAGCAGGACATGGCTCTGCACATGGGTGATGTTTGGGACTGACTGAGCTGCCAGCCTGCTCCTGGGCTGGGGGCAGACTGTAACCAGCACACCCTGCAGCAGCAGGGCTGGCAGGAGAGCCACAAACCTTTTCTCAGTGGGGTCTGTTAACAAACCCTCCTCCTCCTGCTCCTCTGCCAGGGGGGAATGGCTCTGCAATGAGCTGCTGTGCTGCAGCTGGAAGCTCAAGGCTTTGCCAGCAGCCGGCCCTGGGCTGTACCTGCAAGAGAAACCCCAGGCACACTGTGAGAGGTGCTCAGAGGCCAGCTGGGGCTCAGTCATCTTAACCATTATTCCCTCTCTCCTGCTTTTTCTTTCTCCGTTTGTCATCCCATCTCAGCAGTAACACAAGTGCTATCTGTCACTCTCACCAGGTAGAAACTGCCCTGAAGCTCTTGCAGCAGTTAAAGGATGGTTTATAGAGCTACCTCAAATACACATCCCCCTCACTGAGCTCCCAGCATCCTTGAGCAAAACCCCAGTGCTCTGGTATTGTGCCATGGCTTTGGCACAAGGCTAACGCATTTTCTATGGGACATTACAATCCATGTTAGAGAAGCCAGTGCTCGATTTTGGGCTTCTGTTGATTTGTAGAGATACAAAGCACCATTTCAACTTCTAAGACCCAACAAGGAAATACTTGAAATATTAATAGGTATCTGTAGAATTCATGTACTAGAATATCTGCAGTTCTGACTTCAGGGCAGGTGCCCTGCAGCCACAAAGTTATTATCAGTGTTTGAGCTGGAGGTGCTGCCTGCTCTGGAGATTGCCTGATTTCCCTAACCCAGCATTCAATTCTAAACCCAACTGTTTAGGCTGGAATATTCCATCTGGTGCCTGCCTTCTTTGGAAATCACCCCTAGGCCAGCAGTGTATCCAAAAAATTAAGACGGGGCAAATAAATAGGCCTAGAAACACATTTAGAGTTCATTCAGGAGTGCTGGCAACTTCAGTTTGGCACCTGCTTCTTCTGCACAAGGTCAGAGATGAGGCAGTGAGAGTGTCCATAAAGCACTCAGCACTTACCTGAGAGCTGGGTAGAGAGGAGAGGAGATGGAGCATGTGACTAAATGCAGGAACAGCAGCAGGGTGGCCTTATCCAGCATCTTCCACCCCTTGGAGTCACCTAAAAGGCGGAGAGCCCGAGTCAGGGCAGTGAGGGGCTCTGGGCCAGGAGTGCCACCTTTGTGTTCTCAGTCCCTCTGCTCATTTCTCAGCACAAAGGGACTGGAAATGAGTCTGTGTGGTTGTGGTGCTCCCCGAGGCAGAGATGTCTTGGTGTGGCAAAGTGTCCCCCATGGAAGGCAGCACCTGGGGCAGTGGCTGTGTGTGATCACCCTGCTCGGGGTTTGGTGCTGTGGGACCCCCTCACTGACCTGTCCCACTGCTGTGGCTGGAGGAGAGCTCTCTCTTGGGCTGGTGTGAGCCCCAGCAACCCCTGTAGGGCTGTGAAGGCACCTGGATGGGGGCAGCACTTGGCAGGGATGTGAAAGGAGCCATCTGCAGCCAGCCCTGGGACCTCTCCTGTCCCATTCTCCTGGGGATGTGTCTGCTCACCTGGCTGTACCTGCAGGGCACAGCTCTGTGCCTGGCAGCTCACCGGGCTGCCTCACTGACTGTCCAGAGACTGGGGAGAAATGGGGAAAAACCAAATAAAATCCTTGGGCAAAGGTGTAATACTGGCACAGAGGCAACCCTGGCAAAGCCATTTATCAAAGTGCTGAGCTCGGTTTGCCAAAGAAAACACAGACTGTTCCCTCGGTGGAGACAAAACTGGGCTGGGATGTCTCTGCCCCGGGCACCCCGAGGCTTTGGTGGGAGCTGAGCAGGGTGTGCAGCCCTGGCTGCCGAGCCTCTGTCCCGGGCTTGGCCCAAGAGCTGAGGATGACTCAGGCCAGAGCCGCCCGAGGTCACCCACCCTCGGGGCTGGATTCCGAGCTTTTGTCCTCGCAAGCGAGCAACGGTGGGAAGGGATTTCAGTGAATGCTGCTCTTCCCGAGCATCCATTGAAAGCGACTGATCTTTTGCTCAAAGAAGATTCTTTAAGAATAGGGATAGGAACCTTTAAAATACCAAGTTTCCCTGTTCCCTATCTTATTTTATAGAAGAAAAGATCAGAAAGGTGTTTGATCTCCATAACAGAGAGGAAAAATAAAAAAAAAAAACTCTTCCAAATGTATAATGATACTTCCTTGTAAAAGCTGCAGCCTCCAGGTGGAAAGGGTTTGCTTGGACTTCTCATCGCTCAAGTGAACTTTCAAGCTGTGTGTTTTACTAATGAGGGGGGGAAAGTGAGGCTCTCTGATGGAAAACATCATCAGGGAGCTCTCTTTTCTGCTTGGACAGAACAGGTGAACACAGAGAGAGGGGCTGTGAGGAGCTGTGGTCTCACAGGTGGGGCTGATGATGCCAGGGAAGTCAAAAACAGAATTAGCGGCAGTGTCAGAAGTGCATGGACAGACACGGGGAAGGGGTCACTATGGAATGGGGGTTCTTATCACAAATGCATTCTCAGCCAGTCTCTGTTTCCAGTTATTTGTGGGACCAGCAGCCTCCCCAGCATTTCCCCTGGGAACAGCACAGTAGCTCCTGGTGCTCATGGGTGGCATCTCCTGCCTCCTGCTCCATTACAGAATCACTTCAGCCTCTCAAAGAGCCAAGGAATGCTTAAAGGAAGGAGAAAAGGACTGTGATAGGCATACAGGACTTCTGCTTTTAGAACAAATCCCCTGCTTCCCTTTCTTTTTTAACTTTTTCTTTGGAACTTGGAAAAAAACTTGCTTCTTCTGTGCCTCTTCCCTAAATATCCTCAAGAAAATCCCAAGTCAGATCTCTCTAGACAGAGGAAATTATCTAAGGCATCTATCAGTGGGTACCAGCAGACTGTGGCACCAGCATCTACAGAAAATGCCAATCAGGAGATTTAATCAGTATTAGAGAAGCTTCTATGTGAGCTGAGAAGTGCCAGTGTAAATGAAACCCCAGCCCAACTCTGTCTGCTTCCCCTTCCCAGGATACAGCCCTGATTGCCACTCTTTTTCTGTCTGGCTTCTCTTCTTTAAGTATTGGGTTTTTCTCTAGAATTGCTTTTTGAACATTTGAGATCCTTTTTTTCTATTTCTCTACTATTAGTTTCTTTGCAGTTTTTTTTGTTTACTTCTGGCTTTGTGCTTCTTCCCCTATTCTGCTTTGTCTTCTCTCCCTTAGCTACAGCTTGCTTCCAGGTTTTTGGGTGTCTTTGTTTCCCTTTTTCCCTCAGGAATAAATCAGAAATAAAAGTTCTACATCCCTTCCAAGATGTGTCTGTTATTTGAGAGGAGAAGCTGAGAAATTGAAGTGTTACCCTGTGTGCAGGCAGCTTGACAAAACATTGTCACCTCTGAAATTCTCCTGAGGTGAGGGACACCTTCACTTCCCATTCTGGCAGCATGTGAAAAAATGATTAATAAATAAATTCCCCTTAAGATGAAGAGCTTTTAGCACCATTCCAGCAGATGAAGCACAAGAGCTTTGTTCCATCCTGTGCAGGGGGAACAGCAGCTTTGAGACAGTGATGTTGGAGAGCTGGTAACTACCTCTTGCCATTTCTGAAACCTCAACCTGAGCAGTCTTCAAAATACCTCTGTGTAGATGAAATGAGGCTTTTGCCATGCCTGCTGTTTTATAAAGCTGAAACTTTTATACCCTGAAATGCTGCATTAGAAAAGCAGAAATCCTTTTAAGTGCCTCCCCGTGCCTCACCGTGGCTGGCTTTGCATCACCTGTAACACACTGTTGTGTTTCTCCTCACACCTGGGCTTGGCTCGAGCACAGTTTCACTGCTGGGCAAGTAAAACACCGTTCATTTGCCAGGGCAAAAGAAACTCACCTCAACATAGCAAAAGAGAAAAACTGTGCTCCATTTAGCAATCACCTAACGTTTTTTATAAAGCTCATCTGTAGCATAATTCCATTGGTTTGCATTTATGATGTAGTTCAATAGTTGTTTCATTCTATAGCATGGTACACAAATATATTGGTACAAATTTTGATACAATACAAAAGTACCTGGCAAAGCTCGTTCCTGATGCCAACTTTGATTGCATTTCAGTGGAATTTAATTGTCTCCAACTTCCAAATAGTCATTATCTCGTTAAATGCACAGAGAGAGGCTCACACTTACCGTTCCTGGAGGAAACCAGCACGTCCTGCACCAGCTCCTGCCCAGGTGTTCCTTCCCCTGCCGCAAATCCAACTTCTCCTCTGTGAGCCCGCTGGGTGCAGGACCCTCTGCTGGGCAGGGAGGGACTCCCGGAGCTCCCCCAGTGTCCTCTGGCTGCCAGGGAGGTGCATCTCCTCCTTTTATACCTGAGCTCCCTCAGGAGTCCTGTGGGCTTCCACGCGTCACAGCATCAATTATCCTGGATTTCAAAGGCGGTGTTTGCATCCTCTGTTGGTGTGAGTGTGGGCAGGGAGGGGGCTGTGCCCGCAGCCCAGGGTCATTTGCTTTCTCTTTATCCCTCAAAGAGTGAAGAGCAAATAACAGCAGTAATCTGGCAGAGTGAATGACAAATTCACTTTGCTGGGTAAACTTCGCTTTTCCTCTGCAATTACATTTTTTCCCTTCTACTCCACAATGACAGTTAACCATTAGTACCTTCTCACTGCCTGAACAGGAAAGTTGATCTTTTTGCTATTTTATTTTTCTTTGATTATCAGCCTTTTCCTCCTTGTCCTTTGTTCCTCACACCTGCATTAGGGGCGCAGTTCACGCTTCAGCCCCTCGCAAACATCACAGCTTCACACCGAGCCCGCAGAGCGGCTGGAGAGCCCTGCTCCATTCATGTGCTCTGGAAAAAGGCAGGGCTGTTCCCTGGGGTGCTGCGTGCGCTGGCAGCTCTGCTCATTCCTGGAAAAAGGCTCACGAAAGCCCCATTAAAACGAGCACAGAGCCTTCGTGCCAAGAAGACCAGGACAGTTCAGAGGAGCTCAAAATGAGATGTCAGCATGAGCACCACCTGGCAGATTTTTCATACTGACTTTACAATGCCCAGAATTGATGGGGACCGTCCTGTTTGAGGCTTGCATGACTCGATGATGGGAAGAACTTTCAGCAGGTGAGATGATTCATGCCTGCCTGCTGCCAAATACCTTCAGCTGGCACCGCAGTGGCATCACAGTGGGATTGTTGGGAGGAGGGTGCCTGTGTGTGCAGGGGGTCAGAAGCATCCAGGGATGGTCTAACTCTGTTACTGCATCTCATTGCTTCTTGCAAATCAGGCTGGTGTATCATCTGTGTCATCCACTGGAGATGGGGATTTCTGGGTAGCACAGAGCAGGTTTTCCAAAATCCTTGTCCTGGTGCACAGAGCTGCATGTGGTCCCTGCAAACTGGAAAGGGATTTTTGTTAGTTTTTTTGTATCTCTTAGAGTTCTCTCATGTATGAAGCCGATTGCACTAATTTTTCAGCATGACTTATTTTTCTTCCCCTGTCTTGGTGCTGCACTGGCTGAACAGATGAATCAGATCATGCTGTTAAACCAGTCAAGAGCCAGCACTATTTCAAGGTATTATCTTATAGCCTGGACTTGAGCTGATTCTCCATCCAGCTGGCCCCTTGCCTTCCACAGAGCTGCATATGATACTAGGCAATATTTCTCTGATCAGGAGAATCAGTCTATAACTGACTTGTTTATAGCTGCCTGGTGCCCAGTTTGGGTTAGGAGGGCTGTGATCCATGTTCATACCTCAAATGAGCTGCTTTCACAGAAGGGTCCATAAAGCTCCATCATCCCAGGGGTTTCCTTGTGCTGCCTAGGTTGGGATCCTGCCATGCACAGCAAGATCCACACCAACAGCTTTGGGTTAATTGCAGGAGGCAGCAGAAATTTCTAAAAACCCTCGAGGCTCTGTTGGGTGCATCCAGCTTGGGAGCTCTGCAACAGCACAAATAGAGCAGTGTTTCTGCCCCTGGGATTTCCTGTCCCAGCTTCAATCAAAACCTTCCTGTCTTCCCAGACCCAGAAAGGTCATTTTTGGAGCTTCTCCACCAGGCTGGACAGGCTCTCCCTCTGGCTCATGCAGCTGCTACTGCAGCAGAAATATCTGTGATCCCCACTGCTGCCTGGATGAAGATGCTATGGACTGTGACAGGATCCAGAGCTGTTTGGAGCTGGTTTTACATCTATCCCTGTTGGTGTTGCAGGTCTGTGCTCTGTTCTCATGGTCACTTGTTCTGTAGGGCTGTCACACATGTTTAGCTGGTGCCCCCTGCACATGCCAAGGGGGTCTGGCTGCAGTTCTGTGCTCCCCACAGCCCCAGAGCTGCCCCAGGACTGTCAGTGACACTCAAAGTCTAAACACACTGCCTGTGTGACAACATTCCTCACAGGAATTTCACTTCAGGGTTAGTATCAACAACAAATTTGATTTGCAAAATGACCAACTTTTCCTCTTTAGAGCATCTCTTAGTTTGTCCCTAGAAGTTTCACAGTTTCTCCCCATGTCTCCTCCCTAACACAGTGTCAGCATCCACTGGCTCCCAAACCAGAGGTTTGTAACTCTCATTACCTCCCACAGATCCCCATGTTAGCAATGACCAGTGGGTAACTCTCAGTTTGCTCTCTAAACCCAAGCCTGCACCAGTGCAAGCTTGATGGAATCTACAGCCAGGTAGGAGCTGCCAGGGGCTTCTTCAGCATCTGGAACTGCTGGATTTGGAGTCACATCCAAGCAGACCCACCCTCCCCACAGCCCTTGGGTGAAGCACATGCCAGCTACTTCCATTTTAGTGCCAATTCTTCGTTGACAAAGGACACAGTTAGGATCCTGAAGCAATTTCCCAGGTATTGATTTCCTCTCAGCTTTACCTCCTCTGTCTCCATGCCATGCTTTAAAAAAATCACCCCTGTCTATTCCAGGTGCACAGCATGACAGCTTCAGGTGAGCTGAGCAGTGGATGAAATGGGGTTCAACCTTGTGGGGCTGAAACTAATGACAGCCAGAAGTAGCTCATCAAATGGCAAAAAAACATCCTGTGTTTCTCAGCTGTCAAAAGCTTTTCTGCACTTCTCCAAAATGTCACAGAGGGTGGCTTCTCCACCCTCTGCTACTTCCAGGAGAGCCCTGGGGACAGAGCTGTTCCCTGGTTTGCTTTTACTTGTGTGAGAGGTGAGGTGGTGACTAACTTGTGGCAAATGCCCTAATTGTATAATCATTTAATTGCAGCATTCATTACTGCTGTGTTCACAGTAACTTTCATTTCTAAGTTCTTTGTAAAAATCCAGTTATTTCTGTGTAAGGCAAGCAGACTGAAACGAGATGAGAAAGACAAGATTTAGCCTGTGCTACCAGCTCCTTCTAAGGAAGAAGCAAAAAAGCCAAAGCTCCAACCCAGTGGGTGTGGTGAGACTTGCCATTAAAAAATCATACAAGACTTGGTTTCTTCTTCTTGGAAGGATAAAATGTTGAAACTTGGATCTTCAGATCCTCCAGACTCAACCCTTTGAACATCAATAGGTTTCCTGAGGAGAATTTTCCCTGGAGGAATTCAAATTGGTGGGAAGCCTAATACAAACATTTATCAAAATAATCTCAAGGAAGGAGACACTCTGGATGAGAGCACTGATTGCACTCTGAGAATGAGTCTGAAGCACGGGATCAGATTAAAAACAGACAAAATAAATCAGAAATTCAAAATGTGCAAGATGTGTCGGAAAGAACTGTCTCATGGTGTTAAAAGCCTGCATGAAAAGCCTACTTAATCTTCAAACATTAACTATCCTGAGCCTGTACAACAGAGCAAATGGCAGCAGCCTGTGAGATGTGCATCTGTCAGGAGGCCTGATGGCTCTGCAGGTGGGATCCATTTATAGAGCCTGTACCTGGCTGGCTCTGTTTATTCCCTAGCAGAGCTCTGGAGCATTTCAGCATCGCCCAAGTGAACTGCCAAGAGTTTCAGCCAGCCATCAGCACGTTACACTCAGCTGCAGGCTCCAGAGTTACTGATTCCTGAATTTCTGGCTCTCAAAATACCCTCTCCTTCCACCTCCAGCCCTGGCAGACAGAGATGAGATGCCAGCAGTGAATGTCAGGAATTAAGGAGCTCATCTTTGGTCTTACCACTCTCATTTCAGTTTGGAAAGGAGCCTTGGCTAGAAGGTTACACAGCAGGTTTCAGCCAGAATCAGTGAACAGGGAGAGACAGCTTCAATCCTTTGAAAAGCCTCTGATAAAAACCAGAATAAGAGTGAGATGTTACTGTGTTTCCAGTAAGGGATGAGAAATAACAGCAGTTGTTTGTAATTTTTTTCCTGGCTAAATATGAATGTGCAACCTGAGGATGACAAGACCTTGGAGCACCAGGCTCACATGTACAGTGAGTGGAAATAAAGAGGCCTCACTGCAAAGACAAGCAGGAAATACCACAAAGAAGAAATGTAGAAAGGACTGAAAAAAGGTCAAGGATTATTTGGATTTGGAGAAAGACTTCTTGCCTGAGCATTGTCCCTACTTAGAACAGCATCCTGACAAAATTGCCATGTCCACTTGTATCAATTTTAGCTTTGAAACACACTTGCATACGGTATGCTTTGGGAAAATCTTCCCTTTTTTAATAAATAGCTTCCCTTTTTTTGTCATTTCCCAGATGCAAGGAGTGGGGCAGTGTGGTGCTGGTGGAAGGTGGGCAGCCACAGTGGGCTGATGGCACCACCTGCTTGTGGCTCCCAGACTGGGGCACTCCTGACCTGGCCTCGAGGGTTTGGTGCCTTGGGGTGAAATAAAGAGAGAAGGGGCAGGAGCTGCCTAAAACTGCACATTTCACCTGCCTAAGTGTACTTGGAGTGAGTAGTGCCCTTTCTGCTGGGGAGAGAAGAAAAAGAATAAAATTTACAGTAACAAGTGACATTTCCCCTTTGCCTGCAAACCCCATCAGCGAGGACTGGAGCCTGTGAGGTGTGTGGGCAGCAGCACCAGCACATTCACTGTACTGGTAATACTGGGAAGAATTTAATCTGTCTGTTAATCCTTTCTGATAAGATTCCTCCTGACATTTTCAAGAATTATTTCTTCCTACTCAGTGGGGTTTTTTCGTCCTGAACGTTCAGAGTTTGGGAGGTAAGAAGGTGAAAGGGCAGAATTTACTGCTTTCCTGAGCTCTGGCATTATCCCTTAGTCACTCACCAGGGGCAGGGAAGCTCCATTTAAGAGTCATTTTCTCTTAAGATTATTATTCCAGAATTTCTGTGTATATGCATCTCTGGCTTCTGCCACTCATTCAGCACTGTTCTACAGTTGTCTGTAATGTCTTCTGCACTAAAAACCATGAAAGATTTCTAATCCAATTGCTAAAAATCTTTGAGATTGTTATCATTAATATCCACTTAATTCAAATACTTAATAACAGCCTAGGAAATCCTTTTATTACAAATGTCATACTTTACTTCCTCAGTAGATAAGTAACATATAAGGTTTTCCCCAAAGTATTTAGGCTCTCTGGTAATAAAGGTCTGCAGAAAAACCAACCTGGCACTTCTGATAGTTCAGGGTTAGGAAAAGGGCAAAACAAATTAGATTCTTTAAATACCACAAATGAGCAAAACAGAGCCCAAGCCGTTTCCCTTTTTTATGTCATCTTATCGAGACATCTCCAGTTCAGAGCTGGAAACTGGACAGGATGTTAAAAATAAAATCCCTGTCAAGAGCAAAGCCAGAAGCACCTCTTAATAGTTGCTGCCAGAGTATGTCAAGGGAGCAGATGAAAACCTTGTGGATAAATAGAAACCCACCAGGACTGAAAGGCCACATAATTGGTGGTGGAATTAAAACACTCACAGGGACTTAGGGGGTGAGTACGTTAAGCCTGAGGTGTAAAGGTCTGCCATGGGCACCCAGCCAGGATGAGAAGACACAGCCTTAAGCTGCACCAGAGAAGGTTTAGGTTGCCATTAGGAGGAATTTCTCCACAGAAGGGGTGATTAGACATTGGAAAGGGCTGCCCAGGGATGTGGTGGGGACACCATCCCTGGAGGTGTTTCAGTAAAGACACTTGGTGCTCTGGTTTGGTTGACAAGGTGGTGTTGGGACACAGGCTGGACTCAGTGACCTCAGGGATCTTTTCCAAAGTTATTGATTCAGGGATTTCTGACCAGAGGTTCCCACAGCCGGGGTGGGGCACAGCACGTGAGGCCGACTGGCTCAAGGGGGGTTTTGGAGGAACACGGCACTGGAGCCCCCACTGCCCCTGGTCCCCCAGGCCCTGGACTGCCCTTAGGCTGCCCTGGGGAACGCAGGGACATGGGGGGTGGGGGGGGGGGGGGCAGGGACAGTTGGGATGGTTGCTATGGATGGTTGCCAGGGGTCGTTATTAGGAACAGTTGCCAGGGATGGTTGCTAGGGATGGTTGACAGGGATGGTTGTCAGGACAGTTGCCGGTATGGTTGCCATGGATGTTCCCAGGGATGGCTGCGGGAGCGGGCGGTGGCTTTGATGGTTACTGGGAATGGTCCCCAGGGATGGTGCGGAGCGGTGTGTGTCCAGCATGGTTCCATACATGGTGCTATGGATGTTCCCGGTGCCGGTGCGGAGCGGGCGGGGCTCGGGCCGGGATGGTTCCATAGCCGGTTCCCATGGCTGTTCCCGGGCCGGGATGGTTCCATAGCCGGTTCCCATGGCTGTTCCCGGGCCGGGATGGTTCCATAGCCGGTTCCCATGGCTGTTCCCGGTGCCGGCCCGGAGCGGGCGGGGCTCGTCCCGGCAGGAAGCGCTCGGCCGGGCGGGAAGCGGTTCCGGGGCGGCGCGGCCGGGAGCGGAGAGCGGGCGGTGAGCGGGGCCGGGCCGGGCTCTGCGGGCAAGGGGCGCTCCCGGGAGCAGCGCTGGCTCCGGCACCGCCCGGGAGAGCCGGGGGGGCTCGCTGGTCCTGCCGGGGCCGGGCGGCACCGCGGGGCTGGCCCGGGAGGGAGGGATGGAGGGATGGATGGAGGGATGGATGGAGGGATGGATGGAGGACGGCGGTGCCCCCACCCTGGGGCTGCACGGCTGCTGCTGCCACAGCCCCGCACGGCTGGCCGGTCCCTTGTCCCAGCGCTGGGCTCCTGGGCCGTGCATTCAGCGCTGCGGATGGGAATAGCCTGTAGGAATTGCCCAAGCTCCATCCCGACACCTGCTAAGCCATTTCAAAATTCCAACTTGAGCTTTTTTTTGCTTGCTCCTTGCACGGAATCTTTAATTGTACTTTATTTCCACGCTAAGGAGAAGCTAATATATATTACTTGAGGCATTCCCATGGCTTTGTTCTAAGCTAATTATTTAGTGCCAGGTGTTGAAGATGTCAGCTGGGAAACACAGTGTAGCAAGAAGAAAGGTTTGAGTCTCTCCTGGCTGATGCATGGCCCTGATCCTGGAAATAGGTCGATTATTTATTATTATTTACCTCATTCACTGGGTATCAGACCTCATGAATAAGCTGGAGGGTTCAAAGGCAGCTGCTATCAGGGTCTGACATAGGATTATTGATCTGCAAATGCAGTTTGAGAAGAACTGCTTTAAGTGTGGCCATGGTGAGGTAGTCTGAGGAGAAAAGCAGCTGACAACCTGTGGTGAAGAAGAGATATTATCCAAGGAATAAGAGGTGAAACTGAGCTCCTTGGGAGCAGGGAGGAAGGCTCCATCACCCAGGGACCTGTTGGCTTAGGTGCAAGGCAGAGGCTGTGGCCATTGTGTGAACTACTGGAGTTTTTTAAAACTTGCTCAGAGTTTGGCTCCACTGATGGCAGGAAAACCAATGGTCCAAGTGTGGGTTGCCTGAGCAAGCAAGGACAGTGCTGTAATTAGTTAGAGCACAGTGCCAGTTCTTCTCTGAGCTTATTTCATGGGATACTGCTTCAAATGGTGCTGGAGCTGCTGCCAGGCTGCAGGAGGGCTCTTGGTGCTGGTCATGTCACCTGGATTTGTTAGAGATGTACTAATGCCCTCAGGGGAGGTGAGCTAGAAAAGGGGAAAGGAGGGGAGAGTTGTAGAACATGAGGACAGAGGTTTTTTGGGTTCATTGCATCTGTTGGCTTTTCTTGTTCATCTCTGTGTTGTGTTTCAGGTGTGTGAATCGGGATTATCAGTAGGAGTTTGTCCTGAGAAAACTCCAGGTGAGAAATGAAGGAACATCCTTTCCTGCTGTGTTTGAGGACAGGGCAGGCAACAATAATGTTTTCAAAAGATATCCAAGTGAGATAAATGCAACTCAGAGGTGATTCTGTTTCTAGTGTGTTGGGAGAGGGGGTGATTTAAAAGGCAAAAGCCATTGGGATGAGCCACGTGCATGCAGGCTTTGCTCACAGCATTGGGCAGCCTTTGGGACTGGCTGAGCCTGGGTGGGTCACTGTCCTTACTTCATGTGCATATCCCACACAGCCCTTGCTGGCTGAGTTTGAATCAGAATTTGAAACATTTTCTTTCACTGAAGTACAGAGCTGGACAGGACCTCAAGAGGTCATCTATTCTTATCTCCTGGTTCAAAGGCAGAATTATATATACTCACACCCCATCCTGGGCCAGTGCTTATCTGATCTGCTCTTCTGAATCACCAGTAGCAGGGAATCCACAGTCTCTCTATTCTAGTGGCTGGCAGTCTGTGCAGTTGGAAATGTTTTCCTGTCTTAAAATTCAGAATAACATTGTGTACTTCAGCTGAAAGAAAACTAAATAATTATTTGTTGTAATTTATATACCTCTCCTTCTAGTATGCCACCAAGTGATGGTTGCCTCTTGCGCAATGGCATCGAGTTGATTCTCAGATTTATCAACTATAGCTTTGCTGGAATTATACACCACAGTTACCATCCTTCTAGGCTGGGTCACAATCTGCAGATTGTAACAATCTCCTCCCAGCCTGAGAAATGCAGAACCTTCTTCAGAGATAATTTCAGCGTACAAACTCATTGACACCCAAGCTTTAGTGGTGCAGAGAGTTGTGACTATCAGTGAGCAGTGCTGATCCAGGGAATGCACTCTGGGATCATCCAGGTCAGGAAAACCGAGTGGGGCAGTAATCACAGCTGAGTGTGATGGCATCTCACACTAATTGGATTTCCCTTTGGGGACTTCCTGAGGCATACTCTAGCAGTTCTGGCAGTAGAGTTCTCCCTCGTTGTAAAAAGCCATTACTCATTCATACAACAAATTGACAATTCCATTAGCAGAAGATAAAGGGAGGAAGGAAGGATGGCCTCATGGCTGAGAGGCTTTGGACCCAGGAGGTCAATATTTAATTCTGCCACAAACTACCTGTATGACTGTTTTAAGTTATATGGGGCTTAGTGTAACTAGCCACTAAAGCCACACTTAAATTTATCCACATAACTTGTTCTCTGCCTCTGTATGGTTTAAATAGCTGGGTTTGTACAGCATCTAAAACAAGGCTGTGACCACATAGACAATATAAGTAAAAATAAATAGTAATCATCTTGCATGTGCTCAACTTCAGGAAGAAATGTATTCTTGTTAAACTTTTCCCTTATTGTTTCATGAACATATTTTTTTTGTCTGCTCCTCACCCACAAATGGCCTAATACCAAGAGTTGAGGGCTGTTTTTGTAGGCAAGTAGACAAAAGACAAACACCCAAATTAAACACAGCTTTCCTTTTCCTTTTTGTTATTGCTCCAGTAGATCAAGAGTATCTTGGGAGTCTGTCATTTTTGGATAACACAGAGTAAATGCCAGAAAGCATGATGCAAAAAATTGCTCTGTATTCTCCCTCTTGCAGTAACCAGTCTTCTTGAGAGCAGCAGAGGAGAAGGGTGCACTGACAATGGCTGCAGAGTTGGATTTCTCCCCACCTGAAATCCCTGAGCCCACGTTCCTGGAGAATGTGCTGCGCTACGGGCTCTTCTTTGGAGCCATTTTCCAGCTCATCTGTGTGCTTGCCATAATCCTGCCCGTGTCCAAGTCCCACAAGGCAGTAAGTAGAGCTTTCTAATGTTGATATAAATGGGCAGAGTCACAGAAAACAGGATGGGAGGGAATGTTGAGTAGCTAATGGAGACACAGCTGCCCCTGGGATTGATGATAGTTTCATTGTTCATTCTCCTTCCTTCCCTCTGGCTTTCCTACCTCCAGCTTCTGTCTTGTGATTTACCACCAGATAGGAAAATCAGGAATAAATATCTGAGCCAGAGTCTCTCTTAATATCAGTGAAAAAAGTGACCTGAAGCATTGAGAAGGTGCTAAATGCATGTGCAGTTCCTGGCTGCAAAGGAAGGCTTTGTCCCTACACAAATTGTCATCCTGCTGCTGATTTCCTTCTTTAATTTCCAGGCAGGGCATCCCCTTTGCAGGATTTGCCTTTCAGGAAATTACTCTGGGCTTGAGTTTGTGTGTGATTTTTGGAAGCAAGATGCAGGTGAAATTCCTGGTATATCCTAAAGGTGAGGAAAGCAGTTTTCAGGACTGACATCCCATCCAGAGCAAGGGTGCTTTGATGCAATTGGCACAGGAGGTGAAAGGGAGAGGTTGAGGTGAGCTGTTCCTGTAGACTGAGGGATGTTCTCCACCTTGCCTGGCTTTTTTCATTAAAGAGAAAAATGTCTTTGGTGCTGGGGAAGGTATTTCACTGCTGCAAGGTGATCAGGCTGCAAGTTTGGTGCTTTGATACAGATGTTGTCTGAAGGCATATGGTATATTTTTAGTAACAACTCAGCATGGGGAGTTTTGTTTTCAGATTCCTTATTTCCATGTTTGCTCCCTCCTGTGCAGAGGAAGCATGGAAATTTTCAACCTGTTGGGGGAAGGGAATGCCTCAGGATGAGGTACAGAGTGAAGGATAAAGTTCATGAGCCAATTTTTCCACCTGTAACTGCTGGGGTGATGTGATGCTGTCCTGCCATGGGCCATGCTCCCTCCTGCTTGTCCTGCCACAGGAGCTGCAGCTCCCAGCAGGGAGATGAGCAGGCAGTTGCTGGCTGCCATGCAGTGGCATTGCAAGTCTTAGAATCATTCAGGTTGGAAAAGACCTCCAAGATCATTGATCCAACTGTTACTCTGCAGCCACCAGTGCCCGTTTGTCAGAGTCCATCATTTCCCCAGAAAAATTTGGAGAAATACCAAGTAACCCCATTCTTGAAAGTTCAAAAGAGTGAGAGCTTTGATCTGGAGTGGGAAACTGGAGAGCAGACCCCTGTTAAAATGATAAGGCTCAAGAAACTTTTACTACTTACATTTGTAGTTTGCCTTGATGTTTGCATACTCTATTTTTTATTTTCTCCATGTGTAAACTGTCCTCTTGATGTGCTGTCCATATGACTTGTTTACAAGTCCATGAACACCATAGATTACCCTTCCAGATCTTGATAATGATGCTTGAATCTGGGTAGGATATTGGGGAACTTTTCTGTCTTGGAGCCTCAAACTTTGAAGTGTACCTTAGTTTGGACATTAGAAGGCAGCAGTGTTCACGTTATGGCAGCAGCATTCTGCATCCCTGAGTAATAATCATCTCCCTGGAGCCTGCCAGCTCCCTGTGCACTGATCACAGCCTTTGGAAAGCCAGCCAAGTCTCCTTCCTTGGAAAGCCACACAGATGTGAGATGAAATAGCCCAGTAACTTGAGAGACGTTTGAAGCAAGCTCTTTGATTAAAAGGACACTCAGATGCTGCCTCCCCCTCCATTATCTGGAGTTCTGCCTTGGAAGCTTGGAACTCACACGTCTTGCTCAGCCATTTTTTGTGTGTCCTTTTCCAGTTGGCACACTCAGGCTGAGAGAACCCAAGATGCTAAAGCAATATTTATACTCAAATGCATTTAATGAAAGGAGGCAATCTGCATGTGTGTGCTTTCTCAGAGGAGACTGGCGCTGTTCCCTTGTGTTTTCACAAGATAACTAGATTTTATTTCCCATGGCTGCAATATTACCGCTCATCTTCTCTGAAGGAAACAAGCATCACATCTCAGTATTTTGTTAGTCCAGGTGGAGAAAGCTTTGCCTGCAATTCCCTCCTTGGATTTTGGGCTTGGTTTAGAGGCTCTGAGCTTTATAATCTTACTGCTGCTTTGGGGAATATTTTTTGTCTTGCACATGATAGTGATTAATGTTTGGCAGAAATGCCTGCTGACTGTTTCCATGCACCCTGGTGATTATATGTTATCTTTTCCTAATTCAAATAGTTTTCATTTAGTGTTGATTTTCTTCTTGCCTTCAAAGCTTTTCTTCTCCAAAGCCTGTTTTAGATACTTCAGCTTTTAATGGCATCTCTGGTAACAAGCTGTTTCTGTGCAGAAACTCACACTCGTCAAAAGGCACATGCAGAAGGAGCAGAGGTGCTGCTGCTCAAGTCTCATTAAATGTGGCCTCAGTTTGACATCAGTGTGTTCCAACAGAGATGCCCAGCACTTGTTTCCTCTAGCTTGTACTCAAATCCCTAAAGCAACCTGTTAGCAAATGGTAAAAAGAAGTTGCTGACTGTTTCTTGCTTGATTCTTGTAGGACTCGGACAGTTTTGAGCCTAAGAATTCAGAGACAGTGAAGAAGCCAAAGGCAACTGCTCCACAGATAAGCAAGAAACCTAAGAAGGAAACCAAAAAGAAACGATAGAGGTGTGACTGATGAGCCTCCAAAGACCAAATAACCACCTATAATTGTGCTTCCTCAGAGACAACATCAAAGGCAACTAACTCTGTTAATGGTTTTCTGGCATTGCCATCTTTTACTTTTCAGGGGCAAGGGAGAAGAAACTTAGAAGAGTGGAAGGGTTGGGGTTCTGCCATAGATTTCTTACAAGCAAAGAGAACTTCACATATCCAGGACTTCATTTGACTTGATTAATGTGTCAGTCACCATTAAAGTGACTTCTTCCAGTTCTGGTGGGTAGAGAAGGCTGTTGTCCTGGCTCCTCCATCCTGGCTGGCATTTGAAGTAAAGTCCCTGTGGAAAGTGGAGCATGGGTTTGCTGCTTTGGATACCGGTTTGTGTTGTGTTTTTTGAAGGCAGAGGGATCAAATGGATCAAGAATCCCACACTACACAGCTTTGTATTCATCTCTGTTGTCATCTAGTCTGAAATACATGGCTGCATTTTATGGCTTAATCATAATGCCTTTGTCATATTCTTTAATTCTTTAGGTAATAACTCACCAGATTCCAGACTACTGGAGATGAAAGCTTTCATGTCCCCAGCGTCGCTGCCTCTTGTTCCCCACCCATGCACTCTTCCTTTCCTTTCCCACCTTTGAAAGCAGCTGCATTTCAGGGAACTGAGGCTGTGGTGGGGATTGCAATGACTACAAGAATCAGGAAACAATTTGACTCTGAAAGGTGCAGAATTTAAAGCCTGTGCTGGTGGAGTTGTTTTTGGGAACTTGGGAAGAGCAGGCACTGTGTGCTGGAGAAGAGCTGCTGAGGTGGGAGTGTGGGGCTGGTGCTCTGGGGGTGTATCAGCCAGCACAGCCTCGCTGTGCCATGGATAAACCCTGCTGCCAGCTGGCTGATCCCTGACCATGGGCCCTCTTTCAACACAGCTGGGGATCATTGCACTTGCAAATTCCCTCCCAGCCTTCCCTGCCACAGTCTGCTCCATCTCCTCTGGCTGAGTTCCTCCTGAGGGCGAATCGTTCTCAGCCTGAGGAGATGTGGGATTTAAGATGCAAGGGGTGGCTGTGTAGCATGCCTGTATGGCAGGAGACACAGACACTGTGTTCCTCCAGGCTCTGGCTCTCCAAGCCCAGGGACAATCCAGGACTGGATTTAAATATGGCTAGACAGGACTGGAAGGAGATAGGTGGTGACGTAGCCACAGAGTCTCTGGAGCAGCTCGAGCTTCCTGCTGCCAGCTCACATCTTGGTTTGTTTGATCAGGAGTGAGTCAATGGGAGGAGAACCTGCTCTCTGAGGCGCACCCAGGGTTCAGAGCAGCTTTGAAGGAAGGGTTCTCCCTGGCAGGGCTGCAAGTCTGTGATCCTCTTTGCATACCCAGACTCCCATCCTCGAGTCACCAGTGCCTGGTGAGCCCAGGTGTGTGTTCTGTAGCAGCAGGTGAACAGCACGTTTACAGAAACCATCAGTGCTGACAACTGCCACGTCCTCTGCTCATCTTGCTTTTGGTGGGGGTGACAGATGGAGTCCAGTACCAGTGTGACCCTGACTTCCCTGCTCCAGGCTCTCTGGTGCTCTTAGCCAGAATGCTGGCACCAAGTTGCACTTAAAATCCAGCTCAGAGTTCTGCTTTAAATTCTTCTTTTTAAATTTTCTTTTTTTTTTGAGCTACATGAAGGCAATATCAGAAGGACAGAACAAAGCATAGGAGACACAAGCACTCTAAAGTTGCTCTAAGTTCTCAGTACAAAGGAGTATTACAAGAAGTTCCCACATAAATAACAAAGAACAGTATTGTGCCATCAGTTTCCATGATGGACCTATGCTCTGTCTCTGATCTGCAGGGCAAAGAAAAGCCCTGAGTAGGTACTACAGATCACTGTTTCCATTTCAATACATGAGAATGGTTTTATGTAAATTCCAGCTTTCTGCAGGTTACCTAAAGCAGGGGGTTAATGCTTTAATGAAATCACAGGACACACGTTATCCAAAATGCAGAGTCACTTCTGCAGCTCAGAACCAGTTAGCAGTGTGTGGCTGTTACCTGAAATAGCAGCTACTACATCAGTGTCCACATCCAGCTATTTGCAGGCTGGCTCACTCATTGCTCAGTAGAAATTATGGATGTTGGGGTTTGGTTTTGTTGGGGGGAAGAGGGATGAAGATAAATTCCCCAGTCTGTTCCTGAGAGCTTTATATCTGTTTGAATGCTCTTGTTTGCTGAACTTAGAGTATGTAGAGATTACCAATAACCATGTATTTTAGTTTATCTTGAAATGTGTAATAAATGCCATCAGAACCTTTGTTTAAAAGAAATCTGTGTGTAAAGTTGTGCTGCCTGTTCCCTCACATTCACTGTGAAAGCTGCCAAAACTCCCAGACTATAGGAACACAGGGACATAAATAACCTATTCATTAAAATGATCCATTAAGGGAAATCCTTTCAGATCCTTTAATCTGTGAGAAATTGGTTAGCTAATACTGTCAGGCATGTGTGCATCTGTATTTGTGTTTGACTTGGAAGTAGCAAACGATCTCCCAACCCTGCCTCACCTTCCTGGAAGGAAGGAGAAAACAAGCCAATGATTAAATCAATTTGCCCCCCATGAGAGGTTTTTGGCTCTAAGAGCCCCCAGGAAGGCAGCCCTAATAAAGGCATCATTTGTTAATAATGCAAGCAAGGGATTAGATGAGGATTCAGTAGGCTGGTAAAAGGGATTTCCAGGAGCCCAGGTTTGTAAGGCTGGAGCATGGGTCTATCTGGTTGCACTTGTAGGCCAATGTGGTAGCCAAGCTCTGGCAAGTGTCTGCTGGTTCTCTCACCAGAAAACCAAAACAGAAAAGGACTAGTGTGGCGACTCCTTTAATTCCCAAGCACTTTTCTCCAGGCTGTTTTGTAATTAACATCCCAAAGGGAGCTGAAGACCTCATTAAGTCAATTTTATTGAAGGGGAGATTTTCAAAGGTCTGTCTCCAGGTACCTGCCAGTAGGCAGCACCTCTGCAGCCACACCTTGCTCTGCCACCCAAAGCCAGGAGCTGGCAGAGGGCTGGATGTCACAGAGTTCCTGTCCCTCAGCAGGACGTGCCTCAGCTCTGAAAAAATGGAGTTGGGAGTTCTTTACCCTGTTTTTGATGACATCCAAGCAGCTCTGCCTCTCTGGCCGCGCTCCCCTCAAGAGCTGTGGCCATGGCTGTCCCCTGGAGCTGTCCCAGGCTCACAATGCATCCTTGTGCTCCCCCAGTGCCAGCAGCACAATCCCTTGAGACGGGCTGATCAGTAGCTCGTGACTGGAGTTCCAGTTCACACAGTTCAATTAAATCCCTGTTAATCTTGTTCAGACCTAATTTACTTTCATTCTCATACACATGCCTCTCTCTGCTTCAGAGAGATTCTGCTGAGGTTCCCTGCCCACAGGACTGGAGAGCCCGAGGCCCATCAGGCACTGATGTTTGCAGAGCAGCCCCTTGTCGAGTCAATAAGCTCAGATTATTTCCCAGCCTGTCATGAAGAGTGAAAATACTCCTTCAGTCCTGGGTTTGGGGAGGTTCAGGCTATCTGGCAATGCTTGAGGAGATGATAAGGAAGCTGTAGGGAGGGAGGACCTGCTCAGTGTCTGCCAGGGCACTGCTCAGCCATTCCCCTGTGTGTGAGTGTGGATGTGTGTGTGTGTTAATTTTTGGACAGCTAGGAGCTGGGGTGCTGGACTTCTCTCCTGGGAGCATCTCTTCCACACTGATACTTCTTTCAGGCAGAAGTTGTGTTGTTCACAGCCTGTGGCCTGCAGGGATTGAGATGACTATTGATTTAGCTGTTTGTTTATTAATCTCATGAGGCACCAGAGACTGACTGCAGTGAGAAAATGGGATGATGAATGGAGAGTGTTGCAGTACAGAGCACTGCTGTGTGTTTGATGATCAGCTTGATTGCTGGCCTTGGCACTGGGAAGGGACCTGACCCTCCTCTTCCTCATGCAGCCAGAGGGGTGATTTGTTTGGGAAGCATTCCCTTTCTCCCTGGCCACAGAGGTGGGCTGCAATCAGTGTTTGCATTCCTCCACCAGCTGTCAGTCACTGCAGGTCCAAGGCCCAGCTCTTCTCTGGCAGTTTTGAGCAGTGGCTTGTGGGGGTGTTTTCTGGCTTTTGGTACCCAGGCCACTGTGCAGTAGCTGCTCCAAATGTCTCTTGCTGGGACTGGTAATTGCAGGGCAATGAAATCGGCTTCCTGCCTCTCCCTTGAAATTCAACTGATTTTCCCATTTCATGATGCTTCTTCCCAATTTGTGGCTTTTCTGTCCCCATAAATCACTCCCACGACCCCTCTTGGTGCTTCCAGCCTGTAGATTCACGTCCACTGCAGTTGTTCTGTCCCTGCAGACACATCTTACCTGCCAGTGACAGTGGGCATTACCTGTTGTTATCAAGGACTGATGCAAAGGAGGAACAGGTGCAGGAGAATCGAGGATGGAAAAAGGTGTCCCTTTGTGATTTTTGGTGATGATTTTTTCAGCCAGCAGCTCTAACAGCTGGGGAAGGGATTTTCCCTGCCTTGGGAGCCCTGGGTACACCTGGAGAGCTGTGCCAAGCACATCAGCCCTCAAAGCCATGAGGAGCCAAACTCATCACACCCCACACTTCTGAGCTCGTGGTGAGTGAGTGCTGCACTGCTGCCTGTGCTGCACACCACCTGCTCAGATCCTGCTCCTCACCAGCACACACAGGATTTGTCTTGTGCAATCCCAAACCTCTTGCAGTGCCCACTTCCCTCCTCACAGCTTCCCTGGGTTCATTAACTGCCTGGAGGCCCCAGTGTGGCTTTGATGCTCCTTGTACTCTGCTTGCCATCCCTGGGAAACCACAGTCCAGGTGAGGACTCAGTGATGCAGAGCAGGGGGTTGGAGCACTGAGGCTGATGAGCTCCTCCATGGTTTCAGTCCAGATAAACCTGCTTTGGGTCACATCTGCTCTGCTTTTTAAAAAAATCTGTGGCTTGGTTAATGTTTCTCATTGTGAGAGGAGCTCAGCTCCCAAATGGGGGAGCTGTGGGTGGAAGGGTTGAAGGGCTCTCACTTCTCTCTCCAGTTCCAGAAAAGGAGCTGTGTCTTTAGCACCATGCTCTACTGGAAGTCCTATTTGCACAGCATTCCTTTTGTGTGAAGCCTGCACTCGGGACATCTCCATGTTTCTGCCAGAGGCTGTCCCAGCCTCTGAGCTGCCATCCCTGGGTCAAGTTCAGCCAGTCCCAGTGCATGGACTGGGGCCATGGAAGGCATCAGCAATGGCCTGAGACATCTCATGTCTTACCCAGGTGTTCTTGGCTTCAAGGCTTGTTCCTGCTGCCTTCCCTTTGGCTGCTGCTTCTGCAAAAGCCATCCCAAGCTTATAAATTCACCTTGCCATGAGCCAAAGTCCAGAGTACAACAGAGACCGTCAAGCTCTCGCAGGCAAAGCCGCTCCCACAGCTCCAGGAGTCAGCTCCAGACGATTCCTGCTGTTATTTGTGCTTCAGCTCTGGCTGCACAGGCAGGATCCATGCTGGAGCTGTGCTGCTGGAGTGGAGTTTGTGGGGTCACATCCCTCTGGCTCCCTGAGGAGCTTTGCCCACGGCTGGGTGAGCCCAAGGGCCGGACTGCAGCTGATGGGGAGTGTGCAGGACACACAGGGTCCTCATGGCTCTGCTTCCACAGAGCAGCTGCTGGTGATGCTGGGGTGGCTCCTTTGGTGAAGCAGGTATCCCCCAGTGTCAGGCCTGGGCAGGAGGAGCAGATTTTGAGAAAAGCTGCAAGCAGTTCTCATCCCAACCTCCCCCCTCACTGAACTCATTTTAAACTGAGCTCAGATCCAAACATCATATGGTTTAAGTTTTTCAGATTCAGACTTTGGCCTCCTTTGCCCATCCCTCGCTCGAAGGACCAAGACTGGATGATTAAGGGGAACCACCCTTGTGTCTGCTTGCTCAGGCTGCAGGCGGGCCAGCGAGCAGCTGGGAGCTGGCAGGGAGGGAACGTCCCAGCCCTGGGGCAGGGTCCCCTGCATGTGGCTACCAGAGCCCTGCACCAGCCAGCCATGCTCTGCTGCTCTGCTACCAAATCAAGCAGGGCTATAAATCTCATCTGGATGAGCTTCCCTGAGTTTTTCTGAATCGCTCTTTTCTATGGATACTAAAACTAGCCAAAAAGCAGAATTTCCATGCTGGGAGATGCCAACATCTTGTGTGTGACTTCAATGCTGAGTTGAAGCAAGAAGCAAAATGTGTCAGATTTTTGTCCAAATGAGCTACTCCAAGACACTTAATTCAGATTGTATCAAAGCATATTTTATCAGTCAGAAACCTGACAGGAAATGTTGTGCCTTTATTGACCATGCAGATAATTTCAGCCCACAGCTGTTGAACTCAGTGCCTCCTTATTAAATATTTGCATGTCACAGAGTTTCCCTGCAGCCCTTTCCCCCAGGGAATTTTGCAATGACACTTCCTGGCTGGGGCTCAGGGCCCCTTTTGCATAGCAGATTGTCACCACACTGAGGGACAGGTCCTGAGCCCTCCTGGTAATTTCTTCTCAGCTGCCCCTTTTTATCCTATAACCTGCAGGATGCTGGCAATCGCTGCTTGGCTCCTGCAGCCCTAATGCTCAGTGTGGGAGAGAATGGCCAGAATGAGCATTTCTAGCATGAAATATTGCCAAATGGCTCGTGCTGCAGGGTTATTCTGGTCAATCCCCCATAGTAAATCAGCTCCTGAGCTTGAAGCTGCAGCTCCCCTAACGTGGCTGATGGTGCTGATCATTTCCCATCTCACACTTGCTATATGCAGGGCTGTAAAGCTCAATGATTGTAAAATCTCAGGGCAAGGGCCATGGCTGCCTGTCTCTTGGTCCAGCATCTCATACACAACCATTATATTATTAATAGTAATAATTCCTGCAACTGTATTTGGAATTTTCAGTGAACAAAGTGCAGCCTCAGGAACAGAATCCAATAGACAAAACTTATTCACACGTGCCAAGGGGATGCTTAAAAATAAAGCTGGCTGGAGATGAATAGTTGTTTTGTTGTAAATCCACAGTTACTTTGGGGAGGTCAGGGCTCAGATGAAATCCTGGACCTAGCAAGCACCCTCTTACCTCACAGGAGGATTTCAGGAGCCCTGTGGAGCAGTTTGGTCTGCACACCTGGAGGGGAAGGAGCCACGTACTTACTTACTTACTCATGAGCATGACAGCATCTGCCCACAGTAACTCTCTTGTTCCTGATGAAACTTGTGTAAAGGTCAGCAAGAAAACACAGAAATACCTGAGCATGTCTTCATTTCTTTTTAAAGTATCATTTCAAGACGTCCTGTAATAACTGAGCCACTGGAAATACTCAGTGCTACTTTTGTTCAAATTGAAAGTACCTGATTTCAGTTTCTGTAACCCTCTTCCTCTCTCTGGGGTGGGTTTTATCAGTGCTATTTAAAAGTGAAGAATCATATCAAGAAAATAAGTTTCAGGTGAGAGACTGAAATACTTGGTTGGATGAAAAAAGTAGCAATTTGCATTAGACTGCTTAAAGATAAATATTTGGAGTGAGGCAGGAGGCAAAGGGAATTGGGTGGCCAGGGGCTGTCAGGCTCTGGACTTCATGTCTGAGCCAGGAGTGTCCTGAGGTGTGCTGGGTTGGTTAAATGGTCCTCAAATCACAGTCTCACCAGCACTGCATGTTTAATGTCAGCCTTGTGAGGGCACATTCCAGCATCTGAGCCCAAAAGATAAGAGTCTGGGCTTAGAGAGTGTCTGTTTGTAATTTTAGATTTGCACATTGGCATCACCTTAGAAGAAGAAGAGGTTGTGTCGTGGACTTGGTCTGGCGTGTTGAAAGGCACAGTGCTGTGGGTGTTTGCCTTCCAGCCATGGGCCGGCACCGCCAGAGATGGGAACTCCGATTGGGAGGACAGCCTGGAGAAAAGAAGTTGATTGCAAAAGAGAAAAACAAAACACAAATATTTATAAGTCATAATTGCATCTTAGATTTGGGTCTGGATCCAGTAGAGGCTGAGTCATCCTCACCAGCTCACCCCGGGCTGGAGCCAGGTCCCCACTCCCCCGGGGTGTTCTCCCCTCCGGCAGCGCTCCAGGTCTGTGGAGTGGGTGCTCCTGTGATGGGGGACAGGGCAGTGTCCCTGTGTCCTGTGTCCTGTGTCCCTGTGCAGCACAGCAGGGAGAAGGTGTGGCACTCCCCAAGCATTGGTGAGACCCCTCTTACTCCTTCATTACATCCTCATGGGTGAGCAGAGCAGCAGCCAGGACTGCCCCACATCACCGGTTTAATTCCTTTATCCCACATCGGATGAAGAACCCTTCCCTGCACATCCCCAGGCCAGCTGCACAGCAGAGAGGGTGGGCTGAGAACGAACACCCCCCAAACAAAGCAGGCTGTGGCTGGACGCTCCAGCACGGAGCAGGCAGGGCTGGCCCCTCCAGACCACACACGCCACGGGTGTCCGGGGAGCCCGGCCGGCCTCGCCCAGCCCGGGGAGGGAACCGAGAGGGAAAGCGAGTCCTGCCCGGCTGGAGGCACCTTATCAGCGTCAGCTCCTCCCAGGGAAGGGCCCCTCACAATGTGCTGGCCACGGCTGTGGATCGGCGCGTGCATGACTCCTTGTTCCTGGTGACTCATGGATTCGCTGGCCTTCGCCAGTGTCATGGGAAATATTTTTTTAATAACTCAAAAGGCGGGGGGGGGGGAGTGGGAAACAGAAAGAAAAACTCCACCATATAGTTCTTTAAAATTTGTTAACTTCCCGGATTGTTTCTGAAGTGTCAGATGTTGCTCAAAGTAAGGAGGGTTTTCGGAAAACCCCCGCGGAGTGGCCGCAGGGTTGGTGGGAGGGGTGGGCAGGGATGGCGGAGGTGGTGCTGGCTGTGGAAATACGAGGGTCACTGGAGCTGGCCAGCGGCCGATAAAAGACCTAAATGGGGGATTAAGGAGTGGACTGCTTCACCCCCTGTATTCCTGGAGGATAACGTGTCAGGGTACACTTGAATGGATCGCCAGTGGGGGAGGTGGGAGGGCTGCCAGCGCCGCTGAGCTGGTCGGGCAGCCCCGACGGGCTGGGTGCAGGCATCGGGGCAGCCGGCTGAGCGCTGAGCCCGTGTGTGCACCCCGGCACTGCTCTGTGCTGGGCATTTCCCACCTGCTGCTGCTGCTGCTGAAACGGGAGGGTGCTGAGGAGCAAGGGGAGGGACGGGTGGAACCGTTCCCGTGTGCCCACCTGGCTGAGTGGCACTCAGGGACACACACACCTGAGACACACACTCGGGGACACACACACACCCCCAGCTGCCAGCTGGGGACTGGGCGCCCCAGGAACAGCCGCAGCTCCACTCTGCCTGGTTTTGGAGGCCGACACCGGCTTCAGGGGCGGCCGGGGTCGGGGGTGTTGAGCCCTGAACGGGAGAGATGCCCCAGCGGAGCACAGATTGCGTGCCTGCGCTGGGTCCAAAGGGCTCCACAAAGCTCCCCGGGTTCCCAGGGAGGCCCAGGACGTGGTTTATCTTTGCCTGCTTTTCCATCTGAAGTTTTGCCTCCTTCTGACTTCAGGGAAGGGAGAACGCGGGTTGCAGCCCTCTGGGAAGGCGAGGTGTCCCTCCTGAGGATGGGGAGGAACAGAACCTGACAAAACAGCATTTCCCCTGCAATTCGCAGTGTGTTAGAGCTGTTGAATAAAGCGAACCGCAACCCAGCCGGCTTTCAGCCTCCCGAAAAATCACTTCTGTGGTACCAGCTCCAGCTTCCAGGTAACACACCACGCCAGCCCGCCGGGGCGAGCAGCGCTGGGCTCGGGTGGGAGAACCCCCAGCCCCTCACCCGAGGAGCGCGGCCGCCGCTCCCACGCGTGTCCCCGGTGCAAGCAGGCGGTGTCCCCGGTGCAGGCAGGCGGTGTCCCCGGTGCAGGCAGGCGGTGTCCCCGGTGCAGGCAGGCGGTTCCCCCGCCGCGGGCCGGGACGCGCCGGCAGCGCCGGCGGCGGGGGCGGCCCCTGGCCCGTGCGCGCCCCGCGGAGCCCGGCTGCCCGGAGCCTTCTCCCTGGAAAAAAAAAAAAGCCACGGAGGGAGGGGAGGGGCTGCTGCTGCCTTTTCCCCCATCCTCCGTTTCCGGTTTGCTGCCATATTACTCTCTTCTTTTTTTTTTTTTTTTTTTTTAAATTTTCCCCTCCCCGCGGTGCCCCCCCCGCCCCGCAGAAGGGGTGAGCGGGGGCGGGCGAGGCACCAGCGCGCCGGGGCCGCGGCGCTGCGCGATGCTGCTGCCGGCGGCGCAGCCCTGAGCCCGGCCCGCTGCGGGCACCGAGCGCGGCGGCGGCGGCGGGGGGCGGCGGCCGCGCCCCCGGCGCGGAGACAAAGCCGGGGCCGAGCGCTGGAGGCGAGCGGAGGGGCGGCCCCGCTGCGCGGACAGGCGGGAGGTGAGTGGCGGCGGGTGCCCCGATGGGGGGAAGGAGGGGGTCCCACGGTCTGGCTGTGGTCCGGCGGGGAGTGTCCGGAGTCCGGCCGTGGGGTCCGGCGGGGGATGCCCGCAGTGGGGATCAGCGGGGGGATGCCCGCAGTGGGATGCCCGCAGAGGAGTCCGGCGGGGGAATGCCCGCGGTGGCGCGAGCTGGTTGTGGGTCCGATCGGGGATGCTGGCAGCTCGGCAAGGACGCGATGGGTCCAGCTGGGGATGCCCAGGCTGCCGTGGGGCAGCTGTGGGTCCGGCAGCGTGGGATACCCGCAGCCTGGAGAGCTGGCTGCGGGTCCCCACAGGGATGCTGGCGGTCTGGCGCCGGGTGTCGGTGGGGCAGCTGTGGGTCCAGCGGGATGCACATGGTCTGGTGGGTCAGCCGTGGGTCCAGCTGGGGGTGTCACTGCCGGGAGGGGCAGAGCTGGGGACGCGGGGGGCCCGGCGGGGCGGCCCCGCCTGCCCGCAACTCCCCTTTGTTGTGCTCAGGGTCTGTGGGGGACCCCCGGGAGCGCAGGGCGGGGACAGCCGGGCTGTATGTAGGCCAGGACATGAAATATTCATCGCCCCCCTGCTTTGATGTCTCGTGATCCGCTTCCCGTGTCGTGTTTGTTCACCGGTGATCCTGGGGCCAGTGTCCAGCCCTGGTAGACCTGGCATGTCGTGCCCCTCGCTGTGCCCCTCGCTGTGCCCCTCGCTGTGCCCCTTGCCGTGCCCGGCTGGCTCAGCTGCTGGGTCTGCAGAGTCCCGGTTTCTCCGATTTAAGACTTCATCCAGTTGTGAAGTTCCCCATTGCAGCCTGGGCGATCCAAGCCCCATGTGTGGCTGCAAGTGGTGGCAGTGGCGTGTCCCCGCTGTCACAGCTCCCAGTGCCATAGAAGAGCGTCGTGGTTTTTGCCCTGAACCACACTGGGGTCAGGATGAGGTTTTATCTTGCTCACTGCCCAGACAGGCTGTGCTGCATCCTGGGGCCACTTGGGATGGACACAGGAGGCAGCCTGCAGGGATGAGGCCGCTGCACAGGGCTGTGTGCATGGGGACAGGTGTGCTAGGGGGCTGGCGTCTTGTGGCGTGGTCCTCTCTGGTGTCAGGCATCGTGTCAGGGAGTTGTGCAGCCTCGTGTGAGACCTGCTGGACTGAGTGGGGGTCTCCTCCATCTCCCTGTGTTTTGCTGGTCCTGCACAGTGCGCTCTTCCCTGGCCCTTCCTCACTCCAGTGGCTGCTGTGGTGTGCCAGGGCTCACCCTGAATCTGCTGCCAGGAAGTGACTGTGGTCCTGGTCTTGGTCCCAGAGATGTTGAGCAGCAGTAAATGTTGTAGGTGGCAGGGAGCAGGTTGTGCTGCCCTGTGTGTGCCATGGCCCATCCTCCTGGCTCCCCAGAAGTGATGCAATGGAAAGGATGTGATGTGACATGCAGCCAGGGGGTCCCTCAAGACAGGTTCCACTGCACTGTGGCATTGGGAGCTGGGGGCAGTGGAGGGTGCAGAACACAGGGTTCCCTGAGATGAGCTCCTGCCTGTGCAGCAGGGACAGGGACAGCACAGCACGTATCCAGCAGGACTCTATGAAACTGCATGAAGGTGGCAACAAAAGACTTGATTTTTCTTTCTCCTGCCTGGCTGGTGCTCCCAGAGGAGGAGGTGCTGGGGGTCTTTGTCACTCTCAGCCGAGGAGATACCCAGTGCCAGCATGACCAGTTCAAGAACCAAGTCATGACAAGCCTTCCCAAGACCCAGCCATTAGTGATGGGAACCCTTTTGTCCCTGCCAGGCTTGGGGACGCCCCCTCAGAACGCAGTGGCTCGACATGTGCACGGCAGGTATTGGTCAGACAGTCACAGGGCTGCCCAGGAAAGCGTGAGGAAGGGCATGTGGAGCAAGACATCAGCAATCTTGCACTTTAAAGCAGTATCTTTTCTGTCCTTTTCACTGTTGGTCTGCTCCTGACACCTTTGCCATAGGGTTTGATCCTGGCTTACCTGTGCTAAGCCATCAGCTTCAGCTGGCTCCAGATCCAGCCAGAGCAAAACCGTGGCACTCAGTGTCTGAGCCGAGGCTCGTGTGCTGGCTCCCCAGAGGAGCTGTGTCTCTGTAATCATTAGCCAGTTAATGCTTATATGTCAGGGAGGAACACCTTTGCTTAGGAGATCGAGGGTCAGTTCTCACTTCCAAGCTTTGACCTGGGAGCAGCAGGGCAGGGGCTCCTCTAAACACCTCCTGGCTTTGCCAAAACAGCCCAAGACAGGGTTATTTATGGGCTGCACAGCAGCAGGGAAGTCCAATGTTCCCTGTCTCGATCGTTAGTGGCCTTGCAGTGCTCCCTGTGTGATGGAGATGCCCTAATGATAGCTCTGCCCTTTAATGACTTTGTGCCAGAGTGATGGAAAATCGTGGAGGTTCCACGGGGAGGCAGAAAGGGCCATCCCAGCCCCTGGCTGGGGAGCAGGGGGACAAGACAGGGAGAGCGCTGTGGTGACCAACCAGTCTGGAGGCTCTGCTGCAGAGACAAGAGGGTTCTTTTCTGCCTTGGTGGCATGGAGAGGACATCAGTGATCCTGAGACAGGGATGGCCTTTAGCAGCACGGGCAGCTCCTGTGAAGTGGCATCATTTCATTGGACTAACTGAGGCAGGCAGGGGATGGACCATGGGGCTCCCACGCCTTCGAAATCCCATCTGCCTCTCCCTGTTACTGGTGTGGGATCCTGCCTGGCCTTTGAAGTCATCACAGAGCTAAACTCTTATCTAATGAGACCTGAAGGACTTGGTCCCCAGCCTCTCATTTAAACAACCAGCAAATGCCTGTAAGATCTTGAAAGAGAAGAGGTAGGAGCGAGCAAGCAGCCTGCACCTCCTCCCAGCATGTCTAAGCAGGGGGGAACCCGTGAGCATCCCTGGGACAAAGCACTGGACTCCTGGCATGGCTGTGGGAAATTAGAAAGCCTATCTGAAGTGCTATTGTTTCCTGTGCTGTCTGTTTTGCAGCTCGGTTTCCAACTTGTTTCTTTATCTCTTGGAACAATTTCCCATCTGAGCTCACTTCCGCAGCGCTCCACATCTCGCTCAAAGCCTGCCTGGAGATGTGTCCAGCGTGCACCCCATCAGAAACAGCCTTGTCAGACAGCAGCACATCCCTGCACTTCCTTCAGAAGGGAGCCCTTGAATCCCCTGCCCAGAGAGCGGCTCGGACCTCTGGGTGGAAATAACCATCCATGCATAGCTGTTCCTGGGACAGGAGCACGGGTTGTCACTGTTTCCAGTCCAAGCTCCTCTGCCTGTAGCTGTGGGTGGTGCAGTCCAGCTCCCCAGGGCTCGTGTCTTGCTGAAGTTTCCACCCATCAGCAAAAAACACACCATGTGTCACGGGGCTGTTTAAAGCCTTTGGTTCCTCATCGCTTAAATGGGCAGCAAACTGGGAGATAGTCCAGTGTATCACAGAATCGTGGGATGGTTTGGGTTGTAAGCGACCTTAAAACTCTTCTAGTTCCAGTTCCCCGTATCACCTAGTTCCAGACTTGCCCAGAGTGCGCTCAGGAGGGGCAGCCAGCCCCCAGCTCGGTCCCAGGCTGGCACAGTGACCTTGGCACTGGCTGTGTTGGGAAGCAGTGCCGCTGTGCACATGGCTCTGCACACGCATGCTTTGCAAAGAAAGCCCTGAAACAGATTTCAGGAACAAATGTGGTTTGAACCTGGGCCAGGAACCAGGACCTGCAAATCTGCGTGTTGCGCTGACTTCCCTTCAGGCTATGGATCTGCTGGCTGCTCTCACTGGGGAGCAGGGAGGGGTTTTCGAGGGCTGGGGGCTGGCTGGGCTGCTGGGGGTATCAGCCACTGGGCAGGGCAGGACTGGTCATTGATTTTAACTCAACCTTTAAAAAATTTTGCCCGAGCCCCTTTACTCTGCATGGTCTCAGTGGAGATGCAGCATCTGAAATATCCATAGGCTGGCATATGGGATTGGTGGACTTGTCTGGAGAAACGTAGAGAACAGAACTCCCTGGGCATTTCAGGCAAAAAATAAGAAATGAGGCCCATGCATGGCAAGCCTGCCCTCACCTCACAGCTGTGGGCCCCGTGCCAGGAGGGCACTGGGATGGCTTTGGGGTCTGCAGCCAAGGGGGACACATGATGCAGGGACATGTGTGACTTGGTTCTTTCCCTGCACTGCAAGACTCAGAGGCTGGCCCTGAGTTTCCCAGCCCATACATGACTTGTTGTGGTCTCACTCCTGTGTCCATGAGGTTTTGGCTGGCCCTGAGCCCCCTGAGCTGAGGATGGATGGATGGATGGATGGATGGATGGATGGATGGAAACCTGAGTGCATGCTGTGCAAATAGCTTCTACCCAGTTCATCTGCTCCCATCCTTCCTGACTGTGCTTGGCAACCTTGGCCACCAAAAACCTGGGCATTGAGGGTAAAAGCCCATTTCTCATTGCCCCCTCCACCATGGGAGAGGTTAACAAGTCCAGCCTGTCCTGAGCAATGTGTCTCCCTCCCGTGCCACGCACCAGGTTGGGAGCAGCATGAGAGGGTCAGGTCAGTGCTAAGCTGATCCCAAAAGTACGTCACCTTGGGGCACCCTTTTGCAGTAATTTGGGGTTGGAGGTGTAGCACTGTGTCAGGATTTCACTTCTCCATCTTGCTTTCCCACTGCCTTCCTCAGTTTCCCCCAGGAGCACCTGCAAAGCTGTCATTGGAGTTGGTGAGGTTTTACACACAGTGTGTGCCTCAGTTTCCCCAGCTGTACTGCCCTACCCCATGCACACACCACGGGTAAAGCCTCCCCTCAGGCAGGGCAAATAGAACCTGATCTCCACGAAGCACAACCACCCTCCTCATCCTCAGCTGCAGCTGCAGCCCGTGCCAGCAGCACTGGGGTCGGGCAGTGCTGTCCCTGGGCTTCCCATGTTCCCAGATTGAAACATGTGCTTGCTGACTTATGCAAAAAAAACCTGCACAGAAGGGCTGTGGGAGTCACTCCCTGCTCAGACAGGCCTTTCCTTCCCCTGCCCATCGGGCAAGTGCTGGTGGGGCCCTGCTGTGCTGGGAAAGGGATTGGGAATCCTTGGAACAGTGGTGGGGAGCACCCTGCTGCATCAGGCAGGGAGGGTGACGTGGGATCAGGAAGGGTGCAAAAATCACTGTGACCAGGATGAGCTCCATGCTCCAGTGCCCTGAACAGCTGAGCTTGGAAGTGTGTGGGGTGGGAAGGCTCAGGCTGCTGGGACCAGTGTGTGGCTGGGGCTGGGCAAGGTGGGCAGCTGCCTGCTCACCTGGCTGCTGCACGGGTGCAGGTGTGTGGGGGGTGTGCAGGTGTGTATCACACTCACCTGAGCCCTCTGGGTGGTTTGGGGGTGGGCACAGCTCTCGTGCTCCCATGCTGTGGTCCAGGGGGGCTGTGCTGAAGGCACTGTGAGCCACAGGTGATGGGAAGCAGAGGAGACGCCCTTCATCCCTTTGTCCCTGCATCCCTTCATCCTGTCTCTGTAGGATGAGCAGCACAAGCGAGGGCTGGAGAGATGCCATGGGCGGGTGCAAGGTCCTCGTGTCACTGGTCACTCCACCTTGCCCATAGTCCATCTCTGTTCCCCTCCATGACTGCAGTGAGCAGTGCCAGAGGTGTGCAGAGCTCTCTGCTCCAGAGCGACAGGGATAAAAGACACCAGCTCAGCATTTTTCTTTGTTTTTCATCTGCTCAGGTTGTTGATAGTGAGCACAGTTGGGGGCTGCACCTCCCAGCTGGATCCTCTCTGGCATGAGCATCCTACTCACTCCGGGAGCAGCTGGCAATCCAATGCAGCATTTTGGGCTTGGAAAAGCTTTGTGGGGCTGGCTGATCTCCGTTTGCCCCTCAAGACCCTCCCTGGTTGCTTCCTCTGTCGCATTCTGAGCGATGCTTTGTTTTGGTGGTGCAGATGGGAGTGGCTGTGGGGACCAGCATCTCTCAGGGCTCTGTTGCCAGTGATGTTCTCAGTGTTCCAAGCCCAGGGAACACTGTGATCACTGGTGTGGGACCTGCTTCCAGTGCCATCCATGCCCACGGAGGTGAAGGAAGGAGTCGAGTGTGCAGTGCTGGAGGCTGACCTTGATCATCCAGCCCTGACCTGCAGCCACGTGTAGCATGTGTACATTAGGGCTGGTGGCCCCACAGTTCCCCAGAGCATGAGCCTTGTCTTGGGCATATGTCTTAAAGTAACCCAGGAAAATAATCACCATAAATTTGCTCTGTGGGATCCTGCTTCTTTATTTGAAAACATTCAGGGGTCTGCTAAGTGGGAAGTGTTAGAAATCTGTGACAGAAGAATCTTGGCCTGTGCTTGGCTTGTCCTTCATCCCCTCCCATTGCAGTGAACCCCTGCATGTGTCCTGCCAAGTCCCTGTGGCTCCAGCTGGGAGAGGGGCAATGCCCAGCTCCACGGGTTTGTGTCAAGGGTACCCATACCCACGTACCCTTCCTGCATTTTCCCTTTTTTCCCAGAGTGTTTCAGTTCCTGTTCCATGTCAGGAAGGCCCTGGGGAGGTTTCCTGCCCCAGGGGTCCTACAGGACCCCTCAGCCGGGCTGCTGGGGCTGTGGCTCTGGTCCTGGAGGGCCAGTGGAGCCCCGGAAGCTCCTTGCCTGGCTGGACTGGATGGGCTGGTTTCTCTCAAAGTGGAAATGTTTTAGCAGTGACGCCAGCATGGCCAGGGGTGGTTGTAACTTGCTCAGATATAGAGCTTTTCTGCCTCCTGCGTTCCTTGCCCCCTTCCTCCCCCTGCCCTGGAGATTTGCTGCCTGCCTGCGCTGCTGTCTCGCCCGGTCAGAATGGGTGTGTCAGCCCTGGAGCCATGGCAGACGCAGGTGGCACCACTGTTTTGTCCGGATCTGAGACACCTGTGAGTCACATCAGCCTCCTGCTGCCACCTGCCCCTTCCCCAGGAGCTGGGCTGGGCGTGGGGTGGGCTGGGTGCTGCCACAGCCATTCCCGGAGAGCACCAGGGTTGATGTTCACTTCCAGAAAGCAGAAGGAAACCACATTTCCTGGCGCCTGAGGCTGCCTGTGCTGGGAGAGGCGCTGCAGAAATGGGGAACAGAAATCGCCCCTCCTCCTCCAAGGGCCAGCTGGTGTCACCAGGTCTCCATCACCCCCTCCAATGGGGCCAGTCCCTTGTGCTGGTTCTTTATCTGGAGGAGGATTGGAGGAGCAAGGCTGTGATGGGCCATAGGAAGCTGGAGAATTAAGTGACAGGCAGTGGGAGCTCAGAGGTGCCAGCATGCCCAGGGGCCAGTGTTAAAAGGGCACATTTTGAGGAGTGCTGAGCCACAGGGCTGTTTTGGGGAAGCATTGCCCCATGGCTCCAGGCATTCCTGGTGGCCAAGAGCTCCAGCTCCTAGTGCCATTTCAGCTCAGCATCAGAGTTTCCCTGCTCAGCATTGTCTCTTCCCAGCCCCACGGGCACTCCTGCCCTTGGAAGCATTTCCTTTCAGTTTCCTTCACCTGGACTTGGCAGGAGGAGAGCGGTGCCCTCATCACCTGCCTGGGAGAAGCCAGCTCAGGTTAATGCAGGCCAAAGGCTTTGTGTGCCTTGGAAAGCATTTGCTGGAGCTGGTTGGGAAATTCCTGGCTGGTGTCCTGATGGGAATGCTGGAAGTGCAAGCTTGAGTCAGGCTGGGAGGTACTGGGAGGCATCCCTGCTCTGACCCGGAGCAGCGCCAGCACAGCCAGGCTGCACAGCACCCAGCCAGCTTTGAGCATCTCCTGCTGGGGATCCCACCACCACTCTGGTCCCTGTTCCTGTGCTGGACCACCCTCAGGGTGAGAAAGCTTTGGTTTCCCTTCTCTAATTGTTGGGTGCCCTTACAGTGCAGAAAGGATGCACCCACACTCTGATGGATCCAAAGATGTGGTCCTGTCAGTCCTGCTGCAGAGCAGTGACAGGGATGTGACAAGGTGTGGCAATGGCCACTTTCCATTCTCACTTCTCTCAGTGGAGAAAAGCCTTAAAACTGAGTGCTCAGCTCAGCACCAGCAAGCACAACGTGCAGCACATTCTGCTCCCTCCCTTCAGCTGCTTGCATTGTCCCAGGGAGATAAGGCTTGTGGCTTTCTCCTGCCAGCCTTGTGCAGGAGGGTGCTGGGGGTGCCCAGGGTCAGGATGCCCCTGCCCTTGCCTGGCTTTGGGCTGCTGTGGGGGTAGGGAAGGGGCACAGCCTGCAGCTCTCTGTGTCCATTGAGTTGGCAGAGCCACTGCCCTTCACCTCAGCAAGGCAAAATCCTCCTGTGCAGGGTCTGGCCCTGTGATGGCTGGGAGAGCTCAAGCTCCCTACATGCTCCCAGTGTGCAAGCTTGGAGTTTCTTGGTTACATGAACATCCAGAATGTTTTGGTCTTTTAAACTCCTTGTTTTGACATGTCTTTTTGGAGGCGTTTTGCATTGCTCCTGACTGTGACTCTCCCCCATGCTTAGGGGGAGTGAATTTGGATGGTTGATCTAATTATCCTTTCCCCTTTTGTGACGAACTGGCCTCTGCTGTCTTGGGCTGTGGAGCTTTAATTAAGATGGTCTTAATTTTAACGGGAGTTGACAGGGTCAGAGAGGAGGGGTTGGGACATATCTGTGGGGAGTGTATAGCTGGGCTCCTGCACAGCAGCTGCACTGCCCTCCCCACTCCAGCCATTCTTTCATCTGGAAGAGCTCTGCCTCAGCTGGGGGGAGCCAGGGGATGGCTGGACAGCCTTGGCTCAGATACCTTCAACATGCTGTTCCTGGGTGAAGCAGAGATCCCAGACAGGCACTGGGGACACCTGCCTGTGGCTTCTCCCATCCCCAGGCTGGAGCTGAGAGGTGAAGTGAGCATCCCTGCATTGTTCCTCCTGTTTTAGGAATCGGTGCAGGTGAGAAATGAGTGTCCTTGTGGAGGAGAAGGGCAGCAGGCACAAGGCAGACATGCCCTCACACTGTGTCAGCCGAGCAGGGAGAGTTGCAGCCTCACACCCCATTTGTGGGGCTGGGGCAGCAGCTCCCCGTTTTTACAGCTCCTGGGACTCATTGCCGTGGGGCTGGTCCCAACCTAGCAGAGACGAGCCTGTGTTCCCTGTCTGGTACTGAGCAAAGCCTGATGGCACGGGACCGGGGACAGGAATTGTCACTGGGGGCAGAGGGGATGCTGGGCTGTCCCCAAAGCACTGGGGTCCGTGCTGCTGCTCGCTGGCCCCCAGCTGTGATGCTTGCCGTGGGAAAGGGCAAAACCAGGAGCATCCCCTGGGACAGAGGGGGGAGCTGTTCTGTGAGCGTATCCGGGGCTGTGTGTCCTGCTGAAATGTGCGGAGCAGAGGGCGAAGCGGGGAAGGGGACAGGGTGCCACCTTAAGATGATTAAAACACCACCTCGATGTGGTTGTGGCAGCACGAGCAAGCTGGGACTTCACCCGCAGCACTGACCCCGCTTTCTGGGGGCCACGCTGGGAGGGCAGCGCTGCTGCCACTTCGTGCCACCCACGCAGGGTGACACGGGGGATGGCAAAGTGCCCTTTGGCTGCCTCCAGCCTGGACCTCTGGTTTAAAGGCATCCCTTGCAGCAGCTCCCATTGATCCTGCAGGGATCTGCCCCGGCTGGCCCTGCTGGGAGGGGGCTGGTGGTGTGCCAAGGGGCTGGAGGGGCTGGGTGTGTTTGGGACCGCTGCTCCGTGCCTCTCCCTGTCCCCGGTGCCGGCTGCCGTGGGCTGGGTGCCGCCAGGCTGCTTTGTCTCGCCCGCCGTCCCGCACGCTTCATTTTTCAGTCTGGTGTGAGACAGTTGCCGTGATTAATAATCTCACCGGGGCTCTGCGGGCTGAGGACACGGCTCAGCTCGGCTCCCTCCATCAGAGGGTGGGTGCTGGTGCTGGCAGCCCCCCGTCCCCTGTCCCCCCGCATCCCCGTGCTGCCGGCAGCGCTGGTCAGCACCCCCGGCTCTGGAGCAGCTCCAAGGACGGTGCCTGTTTTGCCAGAGATGTTTCTCGGTGTCTGGTGTTGGGCCCCAGCCTGTCGCGGCATTTCCCAAGGTTTCTGCCTCTGCCGTGTTTTGTCTGCTCCCAATCAGTGTCTTTTGTTAGCGTCTTTGCACAGACGATAAGATCGCTTCCCCCGGCCGCTGTCAGCCTGCCCGTGCCACCATTGTATCCTTGAGCGATCCGGGAACGCAGCCGGAGCGGGGCTCGCCGCTTCCCCTCGCTCTGCCTTTTGTGAGAGCATCTCTGCACAGGGAGGTAGGGCAGGGGATGGAGCCTTTTCCTGCCACCCAGCTTGCCCGTTAATTTTTTGGGGAGTGTGGGTGTCGGAGGCGTGGGGATGCTGGGCAGTGCAGGTGGCATTTCCAGCGCGGGCGGTGGAGGAGGGCATTGCCGCTCTCTCGCGTGCCGTGATCTGATCCGAGCTGAGGTGTGCAGCCGAGTGTGCTTCATTTTTAATTGCTTTTGGAGAGGGGAGGGCGGGGTCGGCCTCTCCTTGCTGCGGCCTGTGCCCCGGGCAAGCTGCGTGGCTGAGCTCAGCCCTGGCACCCTCTCCTCTGTCTGGGGAGGATTGGGAGCCGGGAAGACCCCAAATGCAGAGCCAGCAGCACAGGGAGATAGGTGGGCATGGCACTGCTGGTGGTCTGAGCTGGCTGTGCCCGTGCCAGTGATACTGTGGTGAGGATGGCAGCCCCGCTGCCAAGCGAGCAGCAGGACAGTGCCAGGCTGTGCCAGATGTGCCAGCAGCCACCTTCAGCCACCAAACAGTCCAGTCTGTCAGTGTGAGGTTGGTAGTGCATCCATCCACCCAGGGACCTGCCCTTCCCATCAATGGGCTTGCCATATGGCTGACCCTAGGCCGAGGCATATTTGGATTTTCCTCGTGGCTTTTTTGGCTCTTTTTGGTCTAATCATTGTTGTGAGCTCACAGCATGCCCCGGTGGCAGGGACATGAGCACCACGTGTGTACACGGCACAGCTTTATTTGTATGTGCTGCAGCCTGGAGTTGGGGCTGCAGCTTCCCCCCTCCATCCTGCTGTGCAATCATTACCAGCCAGTATTTGTCAAGTACAAATTACAAACCATTCAACGTCTTAAAGAGCTGTCAGTCAGCTCCCACTCATTATCCTAATCAAATGCACTAAAAATAGTGACAAAACTTATTAGTAGGGGGAAGGGGAGGCCATGAAAACAAACCTGTGGTGAGGCACAGCCCCTGCATGCACAAACCGGGATATTCCCCTTACTTGAGGTGTGAAACCCGGGATGTTGGCCTTGGATGAGGTGTGAAACCAGCTGGGACAGGAGCCTGGTGGGATTCTGTCTGGGACTTGAAGCAGGGTCTGAATCCCCTCTGTGCAGAAGCAGGAGCCCCTCGAGGGCAGCTGAAGTCTCTGCCCAGCGCTGGGTGTGCAGGGCTGGTGGGAGAGAGAATTTCCTTTCTGTAGGAGAAGAGGAAGTAGTTCCTGCAGGAGCTGGGAAAGGGTGACAGAGCCAGGTGAGGGGCTGCCCTGGCTCTGCGGGGCCATGTCCTGCTCTGCCTTGAGCTGCTGCTGCTGAGAAGGGTCCCCCCATCACGTTCTTGCGGCAGAAAACCATCCTTTTTGAAAAATTTAGCTAAAACATGCTTTTGTGGATGAGTCAGGGTTTGAGCAGCCCAGGTTGCTCGCGTACCTTGTGCACGGTTTGTGCCGTAGCACTTGTCTCTCTGCTGGGGATGGAGCAGAAGACTCATCCCGGGGGACGAGCTCTCTGCTTGGTGCCCGACCCTGCCCACCGCCGGTCGTGGCTGTCCGGAGATGGAGCAACAGGGCTGGAAATGCTGGTGTGTCTGGAGGAACTGGCTTTGCTTTTCCCCTGAAAAATCCCGTCCTGGGCTGTGGGGGTGCCTGTGCTCCCCTTCCACCCTGGGACATCGCTCGGGGCGGCTCCAGCCGCCTCCTCTCCCATCCGCAGTGGGGTTGATGAAGTGGAGCAGACAGCCATCCCCTCTTCACACATGAGAGATCAGAGCGAGCGGGTGTGAGCTGCCGGCCCCCCCGGAGGGATGGCGAGGAGGAGGAGGAGGATGAAGGCAGCCCTGGGCACTGGACCGTGGCGTGGGGACAGAGGGTGTCGGGTGCTGACGCTCCCTCTCCTCGCTGAGCTGAGCTGAGTTCCCCGGCAGCCCCTCCCCAGCCGAGAGCTCCGGTAAGAATCACCGACGGCAGCGGGGACCGGGCTGCTTCACCTCCGGGGAGGGCTCGCCCTGCCGAGCGGCCCTGGAGCATCCCTGGGCGGGCTGGGGGCTGGCTGCAGGTGCGGGAGGCTCAGCGGACCCTCCGAGGTGTTCCCGGGCCGGGGCTCGCCGCTCATGCCCCGCTGGCCCGTGCTGTGCCGCCGGCGCTGCCCCGGAGAGGGGAGCGGGGAGTTCCTGCAGGCTGCGACGTGCCCGGGGTGCTAATCCCCGCCGCAGGAGAGCTGAGCAAAGCTGCTGGGCTCAGGAGCGCTGGCCGGGCTCCAGCCCTCTGCACAAGCCTTGGAGGGGGACGGGGGCTGTGCTGATGAAAAACAAGGCAATGAGCCCCCCATCCCAGCTGTGAAAAGCATGGCAGCAGGGCAATATCCCACAGGGCATCAGCCAGGCTGCCCTGGCTGGATGTTGGTGGTGCTGAGCATCCCTGCAGCCTGCTGAGTGTGGAAATGCTGTATTTATTAGACATAAATGTGTTAGACATATACGCAGCATAGCTCCTGGCAATGGGTATTTTTTGCAGTCTGGCTGCTGCGATGCTGTCCCACAGCTCCCAGTGATGCTGCTGGGATGTGCTGGGTGCCACCACTCTTCCTTCTGTGCCCTTTTACTCCGGGGGGCTTTTCTTTGTCGACTATGCCAGAGGCAGGAGGGGGTCTGTCCTTGGTGCCTCCCCAGGACCTGAGTGCACAGCACATTCCTGCTGTCATTAATCACTCCTTTGCCAGGCTCTTGCACAACCCTGCATTCTCCCAGGGGAATCTGCACCCTTTCTTTTCCAGCTGCCAAGGGGGTGTGAGAGCTGCAAATGTTTTCTCAGGCCCCTCTCCTGCCTGGGACAGGTGGAGAGCCACAGGGCTAAAGCCACATGGTCATGTTGGCTGAGTACCTGGGACTCAGAGTGGGGATGGTGCAAGGCTGCCAGTGCCTCTGGGCACAATTTGGGGTTGCCAGCCTGCATTTTGCACTGGCTAGATTGAAGTCAGAATGTGCAGGTATTTATGTAGATGGGAAGCAACAGGAGAGCTTGGAGTGGGGCTCTGCAGCCCCTTCCCCAGAGAGCTGCTGGCTCATGCTTCCTCCTCCTCCTTCATCTGTGGCTCTTGCAGCCAAAGTCCTGACAGCTGGATTGGGCTCTGTCAGAGCATCATGTCCCAATACCAGCACATCCAGTAAAGCCCTTGCCTGGGAGGGTCAGCACTGCAGTGTGGGGTGGGAGCTCTCCCTGCCCAAGCTGCTGCATGAGGAGGGATGAACTCACAGTCCATGGTTTTCCTGGCCAGGACATGCCTGGCAGTTGCACATCCTGTGCCCACAGGCTCTGGTGTGCAGGTGAGGACCCTCCTGTTTTAGGGAAGCGCCTGTGCTCTGCTCCTGGCTAATCTCTGAGCATATTGACTATTTTATACCTTGATTTCCTCAGCACACTGATAAATAATTTTCTGATCCAGGCTCAGAAAATGTGCTTGGGGGACACTTGTGTCTTCAGAGTGCTGCTAACCCACCACTGTGGCTGGGGTGTTTTCCTGCCTGGGGAAGTGCTGCTTCCAGGGGAAACTCTGAGCAGCTCTCCTCTTGCTCACGGTCCCGTGGGGAGTCACAAGCCACACGGTCACAGCCCTGCCATGCTCCCACTTTTCTCCCTGCACTGCCACTGGCATCCCGGGAGCCCCAGTGGGTGCCAGAGCCCCGGGCAGAGGTGAGCAAGGGGCTGGCTGGGACAGGGAGGTGGGGGCTCCTTGTCATCACTCCTCAGGTCTGGCTCTCCCCTGCAGTTCTGCTTCTACTGCAAAAAGCTTTTAAAGTGCATTTATTTACAGGACAGACTCCTTCCCCTTGGCTGCAGGATCTGCCTCTGGATTGCCTGAAGTGACCATTTGCAAGTCCAAAGCTTTTATTTGACTCTTGTTTGCTTTGAGACCCCCAAAGCCTGGCACAGATATGGGTGGACTGAGTCCTGTGGCAGATAGAGGCATGATCCCTCCTCATCACCTGCATCCACAGGAGGAAGGACAGCTCTGCTGCCCACTGGAATGGCTGCTGGAGTCACAGCCAGCACGAAAATATCAGTTTATTACATTTCCCAAACCGTGGCAGGATCTGAGCCTGCCGGCATGGGTCACACAAGGACACTGCTGGTCCTCTGTGCAGTGTGGGAGCTGGAAAACAGTAGATGGAAATTGTGTCTTTTGGGAAATAAGCCCTGATCGTCAGTCAAAGCCCTTGCTGTGGGAGGGGAGCTGAGGGGAACAGGGAGCAGCTTGTGCCTGGCACCCTAAGCTTTCCCACAGCAGGAGCCAAGGGCTTTGCCCCAGTGACACTGGGGCTGTGCAGGCTGCTGGGGCTGCCCATGGCTCTGGGGGGCTTGGCCCAGGCTTCTCTCCAGAAAAACCCTCTGTTGGATGAGGCTGAGGCCTCCCGAACATCACAGACAGCTGCATCCAGGTCTGCACCCTGTGGGCAGCAGCTGCCTCCTCTGCTGCTTCCCTGCTTGTTTTCTTATCAGAGATACTCTCCTCCCTGCTTGTCTCCACCTCCCTTTTCCCTCCTGCCATGCGTGATCTAGCCTAAATATTTCCTTCCATAGCTTCAGGACACTGCTGGGTATCCTGCCATCTTTGGAGACTGCAAATAATTCCCTGCCTTCATTTATGTCATTACCTTGAAGGTATTTATAGAGCGTGGTCTTGAGTGGAAAGGAAGGCTATATATAAACTATTTCACTATATATAAAGGCGAGATCCCTTGGTCCTTAGCCGCAAACTGCCTGAAACTGCTCCTGATTTAAGCTTTTATCCTGTTGGCTGCATCTTTTGGACTTCAAAGGTCCATCTTCAGTACTTAAATCCCCATCCTGGTAGAAACTCATGTGTAGGAGGGAGTGTGTGGGGACGGAGCTGTGTCCCATGCCTGGCCCCAGAGCTGCCACAGTCTCAGCACAGGTCCAGGGCCCATGCTCAGCATCTTTGCTGTGCACTCCCACGGCTCAGCGTGCTTCCCTCTGCTCCCAAAGCGTGTCCTGGCAGTTCCACTGCCTGCTGTGGCCACACAGGAGGTGTCTCCATGTTAATGAGGGGCACTGGTGTCCCAGGGCAAGGGCAGCATGGCCAAGCTGCCCAGCAGCTGCTGCTTGAACACACTCCAGAGGTTGTTTCATTTCCTGGTGGGCAGGCATCTGTCACTCGAGAAACAAACTCTTATTAACAATAAGAATTACAATAACAACAACAATAATAGAAGCTCTCTGTATGTCTGTGTGTCCTGCAGCCCGGGACCATGGGGAGCAGCAAGAGCAAGCCCAAAGACCCGAGCCAGCGGCGGCGCAGCCTGGAGCCCCCCGAGAACAGCCAGCATGGGGGGTACCCAGCCTCGCAGACACCCAGCAAGGCGGCTGCTCCCGACGCCCACCGCACGCCCAGCCGCTCCTTCGGCACCATGGCAGCCGAGTCCAAGCTCTTTGGAGGCTTCAACACCTCTGACACCGTCACCTCCCCGCAGCGTGCCGGGGCACTGGCTGGTCCGTGCGGGCTGGGCTCAGCAGGGTGGGGAGGCTCATGGGGGTTGTGTCCTGCTCCTCGGGTGTTTCAGGGTGTTTGAGGCACTCTGGGCTTGTTATCAGCCAGTGGGAGGATGGTGGGGAGGGGCACCCAGCACAATTTCATGGGCTGTGCCCCTCTTTGTCACAGGGGGAGTCACCACCTTCGTAGCCCTCTACGACTACGAGTCCCGGACCGAAACGGACTTGTCCTTCAAGAAAGGAGAGCGCCTGCAAATCGTCAACAACACGTGAGTGTCCCTGTCCCTGCAGCCACGCCCACGGGGTGAGCTGTCACCTGTGCCTCCTGTGGAACCCCCAGGACCAGCTGTCCCAGGGGTGGGTGCTCAGAGCTGTGCCAAAATGCACACGGACACAGTGACTTGTCCAAGGACACTGCCAGGGGTCATTCACCTGCTTCCTCATCCTCCTGGCCCTGCTGCTGGCCACTGTGGCCTCACAGCCTTGTCACCAAGCCACATCCTCTCTTTGCTGGCCATTGTGTGCCCTCCCAACACAGAGCCACCTCCCCATGGTCCCACCCATGCTCAGCTGCCTCTTGTTAGCCTGGCCACATCCCTCAGCCTCATGGGTGCTTTTCCCTGTGCTTGTACACTGTCTCTGATCTCAGCTTCTCTCCTGACTCTTCTTTCTCTCCCTCCATGCTGTCGTTTAGGAGAAAAGTGGATGTCAGGTGTGTATTGCACATTCTTACTGTTATTATAAATGACCTAAGTGATCAAAGCCTGTCTGCTCTCACTTGAGGGCAGGTTGAATGGAGCAGGACTAGGAGGAGATGGTTTCCAGATGGTTTTGTGGTTGGTTGCATTTGTCCTGTCTGAGTGACCAGAACAGAGCAGGGAGTCCCTTCCCATGCTGGGGCAATGTTCCATCTAGAACTGTGTCTGCACCTGGGTCTGAGCCCATCCCCTTTCCTTGTCCATGCTCCCCTCTGCACTCTCTTTCCAGCTGGCTCTCCACTTCCCCCTGCCCTTTGCATTTTTCTTTTGCATTTTTAAATTTTATATTTCATGAGTGGCTCTGGTGCTTGAAGTATTTCCTCAGAGGTCTGACCCCCTGCTTTGCTCCCCATGCTGGTCACCACAGCACATCCATTGCTTCCAGGGCAGCATGGCCAGCTCCTAAAAATGATCCTGAATTAACCCCATGTGTGGTCTGTCCTGGCAGGAGGCACACACAGTCCAGAGCCTGCCTGGCAGAGCCAATGTCCCCAGTGTCCCCAACTCTGGAGCTGCCAGCTCCTGCTCCCCCTCCACTCCTGCCTTCCAACATGGGCACCTAAAACGGCAAAGTCAAAGGGTGGAAAGACAAGGGGACATCCCAGGAGGGAGATTTCTCCTGCAGTGCTGGGGCACTGAGGCACAAAAATGTTTTCAATCTGATCCTTGTTCTCATTGTTCCAGTGCTGTTTATTAATGGTGATTTGTTTCATCTATGAAGTCTGGGATGTGCAGCATTTCAGTGTTGCAGGAAAAGCCTGAGTTTGGGAGTTTTGGTGCTTCTTACTTTCAGTCTCAGCATGAGTTCTGCTTTCCAGCTGTTGCGAAGTGAGCTTTGCCTGTAGAGGTCCAGATCAGGCCCATATATGAGGGGTTTTTCTTTGTGCATTTTATCAATTCTGGGCTTTCCACATTTTTTTATCCCTCTACTGCTATTTGTCAAAGGCTCAGTCAGAGGGCAGGGTTAGTCTGTGATGGGCTCTGCAGCATCCTGGGGAGCCAAAGGGCTTTCTGTGGTGACACAGTCCTTTGGTGGAGGGTGCAGGATGTAGCTGCTAACCTTCCCAGTGCCTGTGTGGGTGAGATGTCCACAGGGAGAGAGGTGGTGGAGGAAGTTGGGCAGTTTGTGCAGTGCTCAGGGGTGAATCACTCTTCTCAATGACTTCCCAGAGGTGCTCAGAGTCTGGGAACAGCTCAGGCTGCTGCACTTTGGGGACAGACAGATGTGTGATGTCCCCTTCCTCTGGGCTCCCTGGCAGAACAGGGGGCAGCAGGCTGGGCTGCTCTGACAGGGCTGGGGTTGCTCAGGGTGAGAGGAGAAGCCTCCACACTGCTCACCTTCCTGCTCTGGGTCATCCTACCAATGCACCCAGTGCAGAAAGGCTCTTGTGGTACCATTTCCAGTGGGAAGAAATCTCCTCCCAGCCAGCAGGCAGCCAGCTGGGATGTGGTGGGATATTTTGGGTAAGACTGTACAGGGAATTGTTGAAATGCTTTGTTTTGATGATGATGATTATTATTATTTTTTTTCCCCACTGAGACATTTTTGGAATAGTTTGTTTTGCTGAATTCCTAGCTTGTAGCCTTGCAGCCCAAGCTGGAATAAAGCCACAAGTCAAAAGCTGGGCATTTTTCAAGCAGATGTTTACTCTGGTCCTGTGGGAAAGGAGCCCAAGCAGCCTCCTGTCCCCTTCAGAGCCACCTCAGTAAAGGTGACTGGAGCAAGAGCCCTGGCTGAGGAGCACAAGCTGCCTGCCATGAGATGTGCTGGGGCTGGAAGAAGCTAAAATGTCATCCAGGGCTGCTGTGAGGCTGTTCCAGGGGCAGAGCCCAGCTCTGTGAGTAGGAGGGGATGCCTGGAAGGTCCCCACCATCCCCACCACACTGACACCATGTCTGGGTTATCCCAGTGCTTTGAAGCATCACTGGTTTAACTGGGAAATGCACAGGTCATAAGCAGCTGGTGAGTCTGAAGCAGGGATGGAGGATTACACACTGCAGGGTCAGGGATGGGTCTGGATGTGGTCTGGTGATCCTTGTAGTGGTGACTGAGGTTGTTGGTGTTTTTCTGTAGCATGTTTGTGGAGGTTGTCCTGCCAAGTTCTTGTATCCTTGCAGTGCTGTTCCCACGAATCTGCACTTTTCCCGTAGCCTCGTCTCCCTTGTGGTCAGGATGAATTCAGTGACTGTCTTTGATGGGCAAGAAGATGCAGGTGCTGGGAGGAAAAGCCCTGCTGTCCACAGGAAGGGGAAGCCACCTCCTGCCGTCCTCTTGTTGTTCTCTATTTGTTGTTCTTCCCAGCCCTGTCCGGAGCAGGAGGGGGCAGGAAGGAGGGCAGAGCACCCTCCAGCTCCTGAGACACGCCTGGGGCTGCTGTGCCTGGGGCAGGAGGGATGGGTGGTGGCTCAGCCGCAGGTTTTTAGGGACAAGGAGCCTCAGGGGTGGCTGTGCAGGCACAGCCCTCGGGGCTGCAGCCTTGCAGGGGCTGTGAATGGGACACTCGGGCTGGACAGATCCCTCTGCATCCAGGCTGGACACCACGGATGGGCAGGGCTCAGCCCAAACCTCAGCCCTGTCCTGCTGCTTTTCTGCAGCCTGTGTTTAACTAACTCCCTTGGGTTTTCCTGGTTCCTTTTTCAATTGCTGCCGTTATTCTGTTGCTTCTCCACGTTTCCTGTCCTTCTCCTTGCCTGCTGCTCCTGCTGGCAGGACCCCCAGTGCCTCCCAACCTCCAGCCAGATCCCCTTCCCATTCAGGTGGCTCCAGAGGTATTTTGGCTTGCTAGCTGCCCTGCCTGATTCAGCTTTAAAGCATTCCAAATGTGGATGGGTAGCTCAGTAACAGAGCTCACCGAAACAGAGGCAGGGGCTGGCAGAGAACTCCTGGCTGGGCTCTGGCTGTGGGGCTGGGGGCTCTGGGGCTGCACCTTTTCCCAGTGGGGCTCTGTGCTGCTCGTCCTCCCCCGGTGCCTGTGGGCGGGCGAGGGGCTGGCCGGGGGGCTCCTGGCTTCACACTGAGTGTGTTTTGGTTCTCTTGCAGGGAAGGTGACTGGTGGCTGGCTCATTCCCTCACTACAGGACAGACGGGCTACATCCCCAGTAACTATGTCGCGCCCTCAGACTCCATCCAGGCTGAAGAGTAATTGCCATTTTCTAGACAGTTTCTAGACAAGTGATAGCAAACTCACCCCCAGCTCCCCCTCCACCCCTGCCCCCTCCTGGGAGAAGCCTCCAAGCCCTCTGGGTTTTTCCTTTTCGGTAGTTTTCCCCTTTGAATGTGCAAACTAGCTTTTCTTTAAGGCCGTAAGTGCAGTGCTGCAGCATGCTTGCATGGTGGAGGGGTGAGTGGTGGCACAGCAGGGCTGTGGATGCTTTTGGACTGGTTTTTATGGAGAGCCTGGAGAAGAGAAGGCTCCAGAACGATCTCATTGCAGCCTTCCAGAACTTAAAGGGGTTCTAAAAAAGAGAGAGACATTTTACACAGGCAGAGAGGCCTGTGAAAGGACAAGGGGGAATGTTTTTAAACTAAAAGAGTAAATATTTAGATTAGATGTTAGGAAAAAATTCTTTACCAGGTGGATGGTGAGACACTGGCACAGGTTGCCCAGAGAAGCTGCCCTGGGAGTGTTCAAGGCCAGTTTGGATGGGGCTTTGAGCAGCCTGGTCTAGTTGAAGGTGTGGCAGGAAGGTTCCAACCCCAATGGCAGGGAAGTGATGCCCAGCCCAGGCTATCTGGGGATGTGGCACACACCGAGGTGCCCAAGCCCAGACACAGCCCCTGGTCTCCCAAACCTGCAGTGGGTGGGCCAGGGCTGAGCCCCCTGCTTGGGCAGGCACTGGAGGGGCAGTGCCAGGTGCTGAGCTGCTGCCTTTCCCCTCAGGTGGTATTTTGGGAAGATCACTCGCCGGGAGTCCGAGCGGCTGCTGCTCAACCCCGAAAACCCCCGAGGGACCTTCCTGGTGCGGGAGAGCGAGACCACGAAAGGTGAGCAGGGCTGGGGGGGTTGCTGGCCTAGAGGAGACCCTCTCTGGGGGACATGGGGGTGCCCTGAGTCCCCTCAGTCTCTCCTGCTGGTGCTGGTCTCCAGGAAGCTGATGCTGACGTGGCCACCACTTCACCAGTGACGTGTCTGTACCAAAAGCACTGTTACAGCACAGAGCCCATGAGCTGGAGGGATGTGGCCACTTCTGTTCCACCACTGCCTGCCCAGTGAGCATGGGTTCACCAACCACAGAGGTGGTTCAGCTGATGGCAGGGTGGAACCCAGGGTGGCAAGACCACCAGGCAGGATGGTTTCTTTTCCTGGGTTTTTTTTGCTGTTGGTTTATTTGTCTGGGGTTTTGTACACCCCCAACTGGATGGTTTTTTTGGTTTTCCTTTGGTCCCTGTATAATGACAAAATCTTGAACATGTGCTTCCTGGGCAGCCAGGACAAGGGAATGATGAACTTCAGTCCTTTCAAGTTTGACACTTCTGAAAGTGCAAGTTGTGATCTTTGAGGTTTGACTGCCTGAGGATTATGTTTCTTACCTGGTGTAGTTTGGCTTCAAATGCACCTTTGGGAAAAGCCCCTTTATGTTCCTTTCTGGTTTTATGCCTTGAACTTACCTCTATTTGTTTTATACTGATGGAAGCAGCTTCTTCAAGCAGCAGCATAAATCTTCCCCTCTGCTATCTGTGGCCCCAGCAACACCATGTTGTTCTCATGTGGGCAGAGCAGAGCCAAGCTCATGAGGCTGTGGTGGGATTTCTGCAGGAGGGAATTGGGCCCACCAGCCCCTTTAGCCCCTCTCTGAGACACTGAGGAGTTGTTGGTCAGCAGCTGCCCCCAGCCTGGCTCTGCCTGCTCCTCTCCCCTTGTTAGCACATCTGTAGGGTGGCTGCTGGCAGAGCTGCTGTGCAAGCAGAGGGCAGCTGGAGGCTGGTGTGGCATGGCTGTAGCTGGGGGATATGTGCCGTTCCTCCCTGGCACCTGGTGCAGCAGGAGCTGCTCCCCATCCTCTGCTTTTGGGTGAAGGCAGCACCTCCATGCCCAGTCCTGCCTCCCCCACACCCACCCACAGAGCACCCACCCATGGCACATCTCCCACAGCCCCTCTGTCTGCCCACAGGTGCCTATTGCCTCTCTGTGTCTGACTTTGACAACGCCAAGGGGCTCAACGTGAAGCACTACAAGATCCGCAAGCTGGACAGTGGCGGCTTCTACATCACCTCCCGCACCCAGTTCAACAGCCTGCAGCAGCTGGTGGCCTACTACTCCAGTGGGTAGCCATGTGGGTCCCCTCGGGGTCTGGGTGGCACCCTGGGTGCTGTCCCTGCTGGACAGGGTGGTGCAGGGTGGGTGCTGCTGGGAAGTCACCGCTGCCCTGGGGGACACCAAAAAGCTGTGTGGGACTGTGGGAAAAGCTGGGGTTTAGGGCAGAGGGGGAGGGTCTGGGGATGTGTTTACAGGAAAGATGTGGAGTAAAGACATCACATTCCTAAATACCCATGTGTCACCCTGCTGTTGTCCCTTCCTGTGCCAGAACATGCTGATGGCTTGTGCCACCGTCTCACCAACATCTGCCCCACGTCCAAGCCCCAGACCCAAGGCCTTGCCAAGGATGCCTGGGAGATCCCCCGGGAATCACTGCGGCTGGAGGTCAAGCTGGGACAGGGCTGCTTCGGAGAGGTGTGGATGGGTAAGGACATTCCCACCCTGCTGTCCCCTCTGTGTCACCACCTGCATCCTGTCCCCAGCCATCTGCAGATGCCTGAAGCCTGTGGTGGGGTGGAGGAGCAGGGGAGGGACACGGCCCCCTGCCCTGTGTGTGTGTCCTGAGCAGCTTGTCCTGTGCCACAGGGACCTGGAATGGCACCACCCGGGTGGCCATCAAGACACTGAAGCCTGGCACCATGTCCCCAGAGGCCTTCCTGCAGGAAGCCCAGGTCATGAAGAAGCTCCGACACGAGAAGCTGGTTCAGCTCTATGCTGTGGTGTCAGAGGAGCCCATTTACATTGTCACTGAGTACATGAGCAAGGGTGAGCACGGGAGGGACACCCAGGGGGCAGCTGAGGGGCTCTGCTCCTCCAGATTGCTCTGACCATTGTCTTCCTCACAGGGAGCCTCCTGGACTTCCTGAAGGGTGAGATGGGCAAGTACCTGCGGCTGCCCCAGCTCGTGGATATGGCTGCTCAGGTGGGTTTGCACATTGGGCTTCCCTCATTCCCTGTGGGGGCACTGGCTGCCTGAGCCCTCACTGGGCTGTGCTGGCTGTCACTGCTCAGGCAGTGGGGTGCTCTGCAGCCTCTCTTAGCTGGGTGCCACAGCTGGCTCTCAACCCAGAGCAGGGTTGCACTCTGGGACCATCATTTTGCCCGGTCCTGTTGCTGCCAGCTCTCCCTGGCCAGCAAACTCAAATCTGCATGGCATTTCTTGAGCAGCTGGTGTTTCCCACACCTCAGCTGGGTCCCACTGCAGGCCTGTTCCCTTAGTGGTGCCAGGCTCTCCCTGGGGACCCTCGTGTCACCGTGTCAGCCACAGTGCCCCACGTGCTGGTCCCCACAGATTGCATCTGGCATGGCCTATGTGGAGAGGATGAACTACGTCCACCGGGACCTCCGGGCAGCCAACATCCTGGTGGGGGAGAACCTGGTGTGCAAAGTGGCCGATTTTGGCTTGGCACGACTCATCGAGGACAACGAGTACACGGCTCGGCAAGGTGCGTGCCCAGGGCTGCTGGCACTGGAGCAGTGGCCACTGTCCCCACGGTGTGCTGTGCCTGGAGCCAGCACGTGGCTCTGCTTGCACAGGAGTCCTGGGGTCACCCCTCACCCTGCCTCTCCATCCAGGTGCAAAGTTCCCCATCAAGTGGACGGCCCCCGAAGCGGCTCTGTATGGCAGGTTTACCATCAAGTCAGATGTCTGGTCCTTTGGCATCCTCCTGACGGAGCTGACCACCAAGGGCAGAGTGCCATACCCAGGTGAGGGCTGGCTCTTGCTGGCAGAGGCCCTGTCCCCACTGTTGTGCCCAACACCAACTGTCCATGCCCTGTGCTTGCCCCTGAGCTGCCTCTTCTGGGTTGGATCCTGCCCCACTGGGGTGAGCAGATTTTGGCCAGGATGCAGCATCCCAGCCACCTTGTCCCGCTCTGTCCCCGAGCAAGGTGACAGGTACAAGTGCTGCTAGGCCAGGGGTCCCTCTCTCCCTGGCTCACTGGGATTGCCCCTAAGGCGTGTCCTGGCACAACACCCTTGGGAGAAGCACGGTGCAGGGCTGGCCCAGCTCTGATCAGTGCCTGTCTCCTCTGGCCGCTCGCAGGGATGGTGAACCGGGAGGTGCTGGACCAGGTGGAGCGGGGGTACCGCATGCCCTGCCCGCCCGAGTGCCCCGAGTCCCTGCACGACCTCATGTGCCAGTGCTGGCGGAAGGACCCGGAGGAGAGACCCACCTTCGAGTACCTGCAGGCTTTCCTGGAGGACTACTTCACCTCGACAGAGCCCCAGTACCAGCCTGGAGAGAACCTATAGACACAGGGCTCCTCCTGGCACCAGGGACACCGCTGTCCTCACTGTGGGGCACCGAGGGCTGGCTCCCCACCGAGGGGCTGTGTTTGTGGAGCAGCCCTGGAGCAGGACAGGGCATTAGCTCCAGATGCAGCCAGGGGAGCTGCTGGGTTCCCCCATTGCTCATTAAGACTTGTGGCCCGTGTTTAACGGAGCGGCGCTGTTCTGCTGGCGAGAGGAGCCTGTGGGCACCGACAGAGCCAGCTCAGGAGAGCAAGCAGAGCATCTCCTGCCAAGAGACTTGGGTTTTGGGAGACTTTTTCACCCCACAGCTCTGGGGTGAGCCAGGAGGAATTGGGGGACAGCATCACCCCACCTCAGACACACAGTCCCAGTCTCCTGCAACCCCTTTCTAAATCAGCACAAATTTCCCTACCCCTTCACCCTTCCCACCATCTCCCTCTCGGTTCCAGCTCTCCCAAGGGTGCTGGCAGAGATGTTTTGCCACAGGCATGTCACAATTCCAGACTGACTTGAATGGGGTGATGTGCTGGGGTGGTGGTGGAGGCGTGGGGTGACAGCATAATTCTGGTGGTCCCTCTGGCTTCACTGTGACCTTAATGGCTGGTGGGTTCTGGGACTCTAAAATGTGACAGCTCCAGGCTCTGGTGACCAACACTCCCATTGGAGCACCCAGGCACACGACTGAATCTTCCAGCTCTGTCTGTTCCACCAAGGGGCACATCTCACCTCTCTGGGGAGCAGGACTGGGGATGCCAGCAGAGCCCTCACCCTGCTGTGCTTTCTCCCACCACATGCTCCAGGTCTTCCAGCCAAACCCTTGGGAAGTACCCCCCCAGCCACTCTCCCCAGCTCTGCCACCAGCTTTCCCACCAGCAGAGTCCCCTGGGCTGGCCCTGCCACCAAATCCAGTGCCACTGTGGTGTTTGGGTACATGGCCCACGTAGCTGTTCTGGGTGTGGGAATGTTTTGGAGGAAGAACTCGAGTTTCACAGATGGTTTTGTCCACCTGGTATGTTTTAGCTGCCTTCCCTCTACCCACTGTGTCTCAGCTTCCAGGCAGCAATCCCCATGCAGCATCCCCAGCCACATTCCCCCATCTGGAAGTGCTGTGCCACATTTGCATTCTCATCTCCCCTCTGCTCTCTCCCAAAGGCCTCAGCTGTGGCTCAGCTGTGGGTGGCTATTCCTGCCCAGCTTTGTCCCACACACATCCCGTGGGGCTGATCCCTGCTGTCAGCAAGGCTCATTCCCTGCCCTCTCCCACCCAGCACCTGCTTGTACATAACCCTTGTGATCCCAGCACCGTCCCACACCTTGACTTCATTGCATGTGTCGGTTTTCCCTCTCCTGTGGCTGTACCATGGTGGTTCACAAGGCTTCACTCCTTCACCTCCTGGGTCCCAGAGACCCTTGCTCAGAGAGACCTGGGGGTCTTTGGATGCTCTCCTGGAGCACAGTGTGTTGGGGACTCGGGGGATGCTGTGGGGCAGGGATGCTGGAGGGAAGGACCCAGAGAGGAGAGCCAGTGGCTGTGTCCTCCTCTCAGTTCTCAGGCGTTCTGAGGGAGGCTTTGTGTGCCTCCCCATCACCTTTGGGATGGTGTTTGCCTCTGGCACAGCCTCCTTGCAGGCAGCAAACCCAAGCCATCCCTCACCAGCCCTTGCCATGGTGCCAGTGTCCTACAAAGGCTGGGTGGGAGCCAAGCATGGGCAGGAGGTGGCCAAAACCTCACCCCAGATCCCCTCCAGAGCAGGACCCAGGCAAGCTACTGCCACTCACTCACTCACTCACTCACTCACTCACTCACTCACTCACTCACTCACTCACTCACTCCCACAGTGCCCTGGTGTGGTTTGACCCAGCCACTTATTTATGAACCAAGTACATGGTTGTTTGGTGGCTCCTTTTTTAATGAGTAAAACATTTAAAATCAGTTTGCGTGGGCTCTTCAGCAGTATGGAGAGATCATGCTGGCTTGAAGAGCAGCAGCTGGTTTCATGGATTTTTTTAAAAATCATTTTGGGAGTTGGAGCCTTTTCTCCCCCCCTCCCCCCCCTTCCTAGCAGGTTTGCTGTGTTGGCATTTCTGCACTTGGGCAGGGACTCCCCAAAGCCCAGTGTTCTGTGTCTCCCCATGTTTGCAGCCTTTAGGGATGGGCAGCTGCTACAAACACCCTGTCCCTTGGTAGCTGTCCCAGGGGGTGGTTTGTGCCATAGCTCTGCCTGAATTATACAAATCCCTGTCCCTGGGAGAAAGTTTTTACAACTGTAACATGTGGAAGCCAGGTTTGGTCTGGAAGCTGGGGAGACAGAAGGCAAGCACACGTGGTAAGGTTTGGCCTTTGGTTTTCTGTGGCATGTGCAGGGTGTTGGGTGCAGCAGGACAGGAAGGGTTTACCTGGCCAGTGCAGCCTGTGGCTCTTTCCAGAAGGCAGCAGGTGCAAGGAGCACCCCGGGATGGCTTAGTTCCCCAAGGCTTTCAGCAAGATCTGGTGAAGGAGATGTGCTGGGGACACGTCAGGGCAGAAGGCAGTAAGGCAATCCCAGAGAAGCCCTCCTCCACAGAGCTGTGTGTCCACATGTCTGTGTGTCCATCCACGTTTCTGTGCAGTGCATGTGGTGGGACCCAGTGTCACCAGACTTGCCACCGTGGCCAGCATGGCCTGGAGGCCCTGGGAATTCAGAGCTTCCCCTCCATCATCATTCTGTCTGCCAATTGATTTTTTAAGCCAATAAACTCCAGAGGGGAGCCCCCATCTAAGGATGCTCTTTGGCTTCCTGGGGTCCATAGAACCCTACAAGTAATTCTCCTCTGCTGTTATAATTTTTTTACACAGTCTTTTGTAAGATCTCCAACTGACTATGCAGAGAACGTGTGGATCTGTGTCTCTCTCCCCAGCTCCCCTCCCTTGCCTTTTTTGGTGTCTAAGTAAAATATATAGCTTTTTTTTTTTTTTGGTTGGGTTTTTTTCTTTTATTTTTTTTTCTTTTTTGACAATAATAAAACTTTGGGAAAAAAACCTGAAAAGGTGGTGGGGGGGTGGAGACGCTTTGAAACTCTAACGTTGATGTAAATACTTTGCTATTTGATAATTAAATACAAACAGACCTCACAAAACAAAAGTGCAGCTTGTGTATGAGAGGACTTTTTAGCTCCTTAGCATCCCTGTTAGAGGATGGAGCATGCACAGTACCCACATGAAGCTCACAGTGCTTCCCACACTTTTTTTGGAAGATGCTTCTGGGATCTGGTGGGGTTTCTGTGCTGCTGGCTCATGGTTCAGCACAGCATCAGGGCCATGTCTGGCATCTCCAGCAGTCCAGAGGAAAAGCAAGGCACACAGTACTGCAGTCTGAGGGGTGTCCCATGTGCCCCCAGCCTGGGACACACTGGCAGAGCAGGACTGTGCCATTGCATGGCCCAAAGCAAGCACAGGGCAGGGCAGGGGTGGTGCTTGTGCTGCCGGAACCCAGGGCACCGTGTCCCTGAGTGAAGCCACCCGAGCTGGGCAGGGGGAAACAGTTCAGCAGAATCTGCTTTATCAGCAACTGTAAGAAACAAGCCTACTGTGTTAAGGTAATTAGTGGGTACTGATTGGGATCCCTGACATGGTGATTAAGTAATTGACTTATAGTACAGTGCTGGGTGGGTATAGAGGCTTTTCTAAATTCGGAGTGGCTGCTGCTGCTGCTCCTTCACCACTACCATCATCACCACAGGCTGGGGTGGCTTTAGTGCCCCAAGCCCCCCAGCGTGGCTGCTCCCTCTTCCTCAGATTGGTAAGTGACTCAGTCTTATCACCTCAGTTTATTGCTTTATGTTTTGTTTGTCTTTAAACAATTAAGCTATTGGGGGTTATCTGTTGTGTGCAGATCCCTCGGTGTCCGTGCACTGTGCAATGTGTGGGCTGGGGATGGGCTGGTGAGGTCAGCCCAGGAGGGAAACTGAGGCCATGGCTCCTCCAGCTCTCAGATCTGCACCTTTGGTGTTGCTGCCTGAGAATGGGATGGCCATGGGGGGTGGAATGGAGGAGGAGATGGGTGCTGAGGGAGGCCAGGGTGCTGTTGTCCAGCCTGGAGAAGTGCAGGGAGAACTGAGCTGGTTTGTGTACAGGGGATGAGGGCACTGGAGTCAGTACTTTCAAGCCCTGCTTATGGCACTGTTTGCTTCCTCCTCTCCCTGTCTTGTCCTCAGCCTCAGAGGTTGCTGAGGCATCTTAGGAGGGTATTAGGGTGGGGCTGTGGCTGTCCCTGAGCAGCTCTGGTGAGGAGGCAGGGGTGCTGTGCAGTTTGTGTCGGCAATGGGCTCTAAAATGGTGAGAATGAGTTGTTGTTTGACTTGAGCATCCCCTTCACTTACTCAAAGCTCAGTAAGAGCTCCCCCCAAGAATGTGGAGTCCTGGCTCCCACAGGATAAATGCTTTTGAGTCAGGGTCAGCCCTGAACTGCAAATCCTGAGTTGTGCTGAGGATCTGGGGTCTCTCCCACAGCCTAAATGCAGCAGAAGGTCTCCTGGAGCAGCAGCAGGGTGCTGTATGTTAAAGGGCTGGCTCACAGCAGAACCTTTCCCCCTGTGTGAGGCTCTCAGGGTTTGCTGGCAGTGCCACCAGAGCTCCTACAGTGCTTGTTACTCACTGGTAACAAGGGGTGGACAGGAGGCTGCCAGCATGTGCTCATTCAGAGGACACAGCCTGTTGTCACTGGGATCTCGTCCCTCCAGCAGCAGGTCTGGGTGGCACCTGAGCCATCTGTCCTCCTACCTGCTACCAGAGGATTTGCCTTTGCTGGAAGAGTAGCAAAACCCTCTTGCCAAGGGTTAATCTTCAGGCTCTGGAGGGGAGGGCTGAAGTCCTTACCTGACCATAGCTTACCTCCCACGGCTGGGAAACCACCTGGTGCCAGAGAAAAGCTGCAGGGCAGGGCTACCTGTGACCCTGAGCAATGCTTGTGGACTGGCTGGACCAGCCTGGGTGACAGCAGGAGGGGACAAGGCTGGTGCTATTGTCAGTGGGACTGTGTCTCTCGACTTGGCTGCCTCCCTGAGCCTGCTGGTGGGTGCTTCCAGCCCAAATGGCTCCTCCATGGGATCAACCTTTTTCCTCTGGCTGCTGCTGTTTGTAAGGCCACACTGTGGGCTTGTCTCAGGGTGAGTAGGAAGAGAATCCAGGCAGGAGGCACTAATCACCCAGCAAGAGCCCTGGATGAGGCAGATGCTGGGAGAGCAGGCTGATTCCTACCTGCACCCTGAGTACTGCTGGGGAGCTCAAGTGCCAAGTATCAGCTTCAAGAAAAAGGGCAAGCCTTGTGGTATTCCAGCTGCTCATCCTGGGGAATGCTCCCTTTCCCTAAGAAGGGCTGAGGTGGGGTATGAAAAACCCCTGGACCCTAAGGCTGTACTGAGGAGTCCATGGACTGGCTGAGCCAAGCTGCATCTCTGTTTGTAGGGATTGGAAGCTGGGCTGGCTTTTGTTTTGTTTTTGTTTTTTTCTTTATTGACCCTGCTGTGTCACTGATCTGTTATGTGACCTAGAAAAGAAAATGATCTCTCCCTCATACGGAAAGACAAAGGAACAGCTTAAGGCTCCAGCTCCCTGTATCCAGGGAGCATCAGGCAGATGGACACTCTGTAATTGAGCAAGGTGATGAGACTCAGTGCCAAAGTGTCAAGTGACACTTGTGGGCAGTGTCCAGGCTCAGTGGGGCCTGGCACAACACAGTGGTTGTTCCAAATTCCACAGCTTTGAGCCACTGGTGCCGCTGCCCACCCGTGCAGTCCCCACACAGAGACCCCATGGTGCCCCCAGGACACCCAGGGACAGAGCCACCCCACTGTTCTTCTGGCAGAGAAGGGCAAAACACCTATCCTATGAGCATTTTTCCGTGTAGCTGGCAAATGCCTGGCTGAGCACTTTGGCTGTGTCTGTCCAGGCTCAGCCCCATCTCTGGTGCATAGGCAGGAAAGCTGTGATGCTGCTTTTCACAAGCCATCAGGTTTGACCAGTTCTGCAGTCACAGGCTGGTTTTTCACCGTGTCTTTACAGAGAAGGATGAACAAGGCATTAGCATGGGATGTGAGACTTGGTTGGGTTCCTCCTTCTGCCCGAGGCTTTCTGTCTGACCATGACAAAGTTGCTTTACTTTTCTATCTTTACAATGAAGATGTTATCTCTGGGCCCTAAAGAGGGTAAGAGAGTGTGCTGGGGAGGGCTGTGTGCACATCAAAGACTGCTCCTTCTCTGCAGTAGGGGTGGGAGGCTTCTTACCCCATTGAAAGCTGTCCTGCAGCCTCCCTCTTTTTTGAAGTGCTTTTTTTCGAGCTGGGTTTCATACAAGGGAAGAGCCCGCAGCTGTACCTTGTCTTGAACCCCATGTACAGAGCCCAAGGCTTGCTCTCATCCAAAGGGTTGTCTGGCTCCATGGCTAGTATTTATTTAAATTGTGGTAAAGTGCAACTTGGCTAGTGAGGAACAGAAGTGTTCTCTTGACAGACTAAAGTGCATTCACTTAAATACATTGAAACTTTAAAGTTGCTCAGAGCACAGCTGTGCCATGGCTTGCAATGAGTGCCCTCCCCTCTCCTTTCCATTTGTTATTTATGCCTGAGTTGATGTGACAGCTACTGGGATTTCCCTCAGCTTGACAGGTGACAAAGCTGTCACATCTATTTTTGATGTGGCACATGCTTTTCTTTACTCATGTAAACAATAATAGGCCATGAACTCTTTCCAACTTGGACCTGGTGAGCAGAGCAAGGGATAAAGCCAAGCCTGTTTCAGCTCCAGCAACACCCTTCAACACTCTCAGGTGCTTCTTGGATCCCACCAGGGGCATGGCCAAGGCTGGGGAAGGGCTCCCAGCACCTCATGTGTCCCCCTGGATGGCTGGTGGCAGCTGGGCTGTCCTGAGCAGAGGGACAGGCTGGGGAGATGTGGTGCCATGGGATGGGCTTACACCACGTGGGCACCCAGCAGACACTTTTACTGTCAGTGCTGGGGATTAGCAGCTCCCAGGACACAGCTCAGGGGGTTAATTTCATAGGCAGCAAGAAAAAGGGAATCTGTCACATAAGTGCAGAGATACACACGACACAGGAGGTGCTTCTGATTGTGAGATGAGGCTGTTTAGGAATTGCCAGTCTGGCTCCCAGTCAGCCCATGGTCAGCTTAAACAGTCAAGAGTCAGTACTGGGAGCTACAGGGCAAACAGGCTCTGCCTCTTGCTGGAGACTGGGGTTGTTGTGCTGGGAACAGAACAATGCAGAAACACGTGATTCTGGGCTAAGGCATCCACAATGAGCAGCCAATGCATCATGCTGGGCAGGAGGCCACAGACCAAAGTTTATAAAGCTTTATTAAACATTTTGAACAGCTGTGCAATGAACAAACAATACTCTGGAAGTTTCACAACCTCGTAGCTCGAATTGCCTCAGGACAGCAACACAGCCACTTCTGCTGCTCTCCACCAGAAGACGGAAGGAAAGACAAACAGATGGCAAAGGGGAGGGAAACCTTCAAAGTTTAGAGGTAAGTGTTTTGTGTCAACCTCTAAGGCTTCTCACAAACCAACCTCTGGCCCAGGCTGTAGGCTTGACCCACCACCACCTTAGATTCTTGACATCCTTCTGCCAGGGAAGCTGCAGACACCAGGCATTTTTCCAGCCTTCTCTAGTCAGTAGCACCAGCACTTTGTCACCTCTGGCCCAAAACCATTATCTCTGAAAATGGATGAAGCTTTTACTGCTCCAAGCCATGCCTCCACCTCATGGATCCTCTCCTGCCCTGCCCACACCCAGCCTTTTGGGCTAGCATGAGTTTTGTAGGATGAAGTTCACAGAGGTTTCCAAAACCCTGTGTCTTGCAGCATGCTGGTTCTTTCTCCCAACAGTCAACAGCTTGGTAAACCTGGGACATGGAGGAGGGGGGAAGAGACAGTCTCTACTGCCTATCAGGCTTTATAAAAGCAGCAGCATAACTGAGGCTTTCAGGCTGGGATCTTGGAGCACAGAGTTCAGAAAGCACTTCAGCAGTGCACACGTCTCTTTGGCAGTCTGGGCAGGAGGAGATGACTCAACTGCCTCTGGCTCCTGCAGCTTTCAGCCAAGTCCATTTGTGAGCAAGGTGGGAAGGCTGGCTCCCCACGAAGAGAGACTTAGAGGATCTTGTAGCTATTCAAGCAGGATCAATGGGCCAAGAGCCCTGAGTTAGACCACCATGGCCTAATGCAGACAAGTGAGACACAACTCCAGCACTCCCAGCTGGGCAGGGACCAGCAGCTCAGGCTTCCAGCAGTTCTTAGTTGAGAGGGCTGGTGTCTGTTCCCGGTGATACGGGAAAGAAAAAAGAGAGACTTCTGCTTCTAAAAAAGCAGGTGGTGCTGCCAGAGTTCACACAGTAAACGAGTCGAATTTCACAGGCAGAGTGGGAAGAATTTGCCACTCCAGTCCACGCACAGTTACAGGAAACAGGTTGTCCTTACTCCAGTCCCATACCCAACAGCCCCCTCCTCCCCAGCCCCACCCCCTTTTTAAAAGCAAAATGAGCCCTCAGCAGATTGGAAGATTATGATTTTCTAGGTGCCCACTATGTTGGGATCATGAGCTGATTCTGGCAACTGGGATCCTGTGCAGTGATACAAGAAGCAGTTCCCCCAGCAGCTGTAGCAGATGAGGAATAGAGCTGCCAGGAAGACCAAGGCACAAATTGTGCAAGGTTTCCGTTCCAGGAGAAAACTGAGCAGGTAGAATCCCATGAACATTGAGTGACTGAACCACAATGCTGGGTTGAGGGGCTTGGGTATGAGCAGGACAGGTAGCAACCACTGAAGGCAGTACATTGTGGCTGGCTTGGGCCTCGCTGGCAGTAGCAGTCAGATGTGCTCCAGCAACTCCTCCGAGGGGCAGGCTGCTCTGTAGGGAGGGGAAAATGTCAGGCTGTCAGAGAAACACGTGGAAAAAATCAATGGACATTCTTCTAAAGCTTCATTTACTCCCAAGCATCATATGCTGATGGTTGAACTCCCAATACTAAATTCTGGTGTGTCTTGGAGCTGGTGGAAAGCTTTCTGAGCCACTCAGCTGGGGACAGAATCAGCTAATGCTGGTATACAAGTGTATCCTGTGGGCTCTGCTCCTCAGGCCTTTATCCAGGCTAACAAGTGAGACCCTTTCAGCATAGTGCAGGAACAGAAAGGGAGAGGTGGAAATGGGAAACAAGATACCAGAGCCTTCCCTACACACATTGATCCAAGACAGTCCAAAGGTTTGAGTGATGATAAAAAGAAATGCAATTGAAAGGTAATCATTATTTGGTGCTACAGAGCAGTGTTAAGGAAGCATTAGTGTAAGGAATTATTCTGCACACAAACAATAAAAGTTTTCCAGCAGGACAGCACCAGATCAGCTACACACCAAGCTACCCAGGAAAGCCCTGGCAGCGTCCAGGCTGTAAAACAAAGGGGAGGATGGTCCCTGCTTAAGGATTTATAATCCTTGCCGAACAGCTAAAGTCTGATAAGACAAAGTATGTGAATAGAACAAAGGGGGGGACAGGCTCAAAATGGCAATTTCCATAAGTGCTGTAAACACAGGATTTCCTCACTTGGATTATTATAAAACCCTCTGGAAACTGAGCTTTAAGGGCTTTCCTAGGCAGGGATGGCAGCACGATACAAGTCCAGAAAACTTGCTCCTACCTTTAGCAACCACCACAATGATACTAAGTGTGTGCTTTTGTTTTCTCCTTTGAAGCACTATGAACACCTTCAAGAATTTCAAATGGCTTTAAAAACAATGCCTCACCCCCACTAAGAGTCTGGTAGGGACAGCTCCTTGCAGCAAGCCTTGTACCTGCAATTAGTCAATGGAGCAGCATTCCCTCAGAAGGATGAAGGGCTCAGCCAGTCTGTTAGGATTACAGCTGGGGGTGGGAAGGTTAGTAGGATGAAGGAGTGAGAATGTAAACAAACAGCACATTCCACTGGCTCCTGTTGGCAGGAGAAGGGATTTCCTGGCAAAGGGAGAGAGAATGAGGGATTGCAGAGAAAAGCCAAGAGAAAACCACAGGAGGTTCTCTTCCAACAGAACACTGAGGTCAGCCTTGTCTCCCAGGTACCAATGGGCTCTGCTGTCAGCAGCAGGCAATGCTGCCATCCTGAGCAGCACCACACACTTCACTTTAATGTTAGTAGGAAAATACAAGCCAACATCTCCACCAGCACAAACATTATGTAGGCAAAGTACATTGTGCTGCTGCTCCAGCAAGGGAGTGTTCTCCAGCAGAGAGGGCAGCTGGAGTTCAATTAGTAAAACTAAACTGCAGCTCAGTAGCCAAAGAGTAAGGAAAAAGTTATTTTATGCTGCAACACAAATAAAGCCAAGTCACAGGAATAAAGCTCCCAGTGTTAGTTCTGTTTTAGGCAGTCACTCATTTGCATATTTAAAGGCAGGTCTAGTCCCACACCTTTTCCCCCATCTATAAACTGAAATTAGCTATTACTCATTTCACAACAAATCATGCTGTCTCCTTGCCTTTGTGAATTGCTCAGATATTTCTGGAGTAAACAATATCACAGAAGTACTGGAGAACTGTTTTCCAAGGAGAAGAATGGAGAGAAAAAGATCTAACAACAAATATGTGAATGGGAAGGTAATTAAACCCCACCACCCAACTTTTCAGTTCAGAATACAGCAAAGTTGTACTAAATCAATGATTTGCAGCTGTCTTAATTCTTCTGAAATGTTCCCTTCTTGAAGTTTCCTACAGTTTTTTTCTCACAAGTGCTCCAAACACTGAGCATTAAAAATCACTGCCTAAACACCATGTCATGTTTTTGCTAGATCCAGCCCCAAGTTACATCAGCTTGACTTCTGTGGCAATTTGTGTCACCTGCTCTTGAAACTTTAGTTTCAAGTGCATATTTTGCTTTGGGTTTTCTGTCTCTAAAGTAAAGAAATGGGTAAAGAACACATTTGTTAAGTAGCACAAGGCTGAAACAAAGAACTAGAATTTTTCAGAACTAATGTCACAAATCTCTCAGCTTTAATAGGGTCATGGATCACGATTGAGCCTTTAGCCCCAAATTTTACAACTGACTACAGTTAGAAATAATTATAATTTGTGTTGTAGCTGCTACAATGCTCTTAATAATAACACTCTGAACACCAAGTCGATTTTAAGCATCTAAGCTTTAGTTCAGCACTTCCTCCAACCACAAAGGCATCTCAGAACAAGTTACTCGTTTTTAAATATTAGTATTTCCTGCAAGAACCAGTTGCATGTAGCAATCAATGCAACCACTGCAGAATAAAGAACCAATTAACAGTAGTTATTTTTACTATTAAGTTTCAATGCCAATGCCCTTCAACCTACAAACCTTCTGGATTTCTGCCAAATGTAGCCATTCACACAGCTGCTCTTTGTATCTGTAGTCAGTTTGTTTGGATTCTCACCTGCCCCTTCACTACCAACCAATTAAAGGCTGAGAACCTTTTGCTATATCTCACAGCTGATCCTACACAAAGTAGTAACTACTGGAGGCTGCTACAGCTCTGTCTCCCTCAAGGACTTTCCACTGTTAAGATACGTGCTCTTTCACTACAGGTTCTCCGTACACCTGGCATTGAGTTTTCTTTACACTATATTGATCAAAGAGAAACAGCACCTCCTGCTTTTAGCTCTTCACTGAGCAGGGAACATTCTCCTTCATGCCCAGGATATGCAGATCCTTCTGGAAGCCACAACAATATTTGGTTTTGCCTGGTTTCTCAAGCAAGTTGAAGCTGGCAAATTAAAGATTCCTACCTTGTTTTCTTTGTCCCCTCCTCACAATCCAAGCCAAAGATTACTATGTTCCAGAGCAAATAATAACCTGCCACCCAATAGGACTGGTTTCACAACTGCATCCTGCTTTCTTTCCCCCAACCAGTTGCTCTTGTTCTCCCCTGCCTGACTCACCCCTAGCCTCAGCCAGCCCCGTGTCCCGCTATCCCCAAACCTGCTCCTGTGCTGCTCCTCATGTCATCTCATTTGGTAGCCACTCATGTTTACCTGACAGCTCCTTTCTACCTCCTCCTTCTGCCCCTCCACAGCTCTTGGAACTACCTGAACTCACTTCAGACCCCTCAGCAGCACAGCCAGTGATGCTCCCACTGTGGCCCAGTCTCATCTCCATGTGCTGCCAGTTCTTCTCCTGCCAGTTCCAGTAGGCAGAGGAGCAGTCAGGGGAGGTTCCCTGCACACCTTCTTAGTAGGCAGCACCAATACTTCTCCCCATGCTTATTAGCTGGCTTCCATTGCATTCCCAGCCCTTCCTGCTGTCATCTTCCCTCCCAAAAACATTCAGGTCCTACTGGTGTATGTTTGTGCGGAGGATTTTGGAATTCCAGGGCAAAGGCAACAGCAGTCCTTTCCCAAGCAAAAACAAAATTTCAATTTTGACAGGTCTACAGTGAGTAGCACAGTGCACTGCTTTGCAATGGATCTGTCACATTTTGGAATAAATCCATCTGAGGTGCCAGCAAGCTGCTCCTTCATATTCTACAACTAACAGCAATTAACACACTGAGAGGTGTTCCTACACCACAGGTTTGACACATCAGTATGTCAATACCAGGTTTGTACCTTTCTCAAGAACGTCTGAATTCTTTAACAGTCCATTTACCCTGGAAGGGGAGAATAAAGAGCCAGCTTTCCCTAAGCACTTCAAGGATAGGCTTGTTCAGACCTTACAAAGGCAGCCTTTAAGCCAGTGCAGTCCACACAGAACTCCCCCAGCAGATGCTACAGAAAGAGTCTCCCAGGCTGAGAGTTGGAAGGTCTGCAATAAAACACTGTAACCTTTTTATTGGGGTGTGCTGGTATCACCCTCCCCCTTTCCCAAAAGCTGTGATGAAAAACCACACTGGTTAGATAGAAGTCTCTCAAGTTATCCAGTGCACATAAACTGAAGAGTAAGCCTCAGGGATGTGTTTCTTACCTACAACGTTCACCTGTCTGCTTAAAATTGTTTCAATCAAAAACCCTGTCACAACTACTAACTGATGTGTGTGGGCAGTGCTTCACACTGCCAGCATGTGTTCAAAACCAACTCAAATATCACATAGCACCCAAAACAGCTGCTGAAAAATACACATCATCTAAAGCACTAGGACAAAAAGAGAAGTGAAGAACTATCAAGTGACAAGTTGGACGAGTTCAGCTAATAAAAGCAACAGCAGACCAGCTTCCCAGATGCCAACCCTCTGTCGTAAACCCAAGAACCATAACTGCTCAAACTTTAAGACCTATTTGCTGCAGGGATTAGCTTCTCTAGGGGCTTTTTTTAGCCTTGCCACTATTATTTCAATTTTTTTAAAAGCTTTATCTGCTGGTATGACTCAGCTGGAAAGACTGAGTCTATAATTTTTGGCAAAGGCTTGTCTTTTACCCTAGTCTTGGATCATGCCTTGGACACTTATTGTAGACTCAGAAATGGTGCAATGTAATCACGACAGTTTCCAAAGAGAGCAACAAATCCTTTACTAACCAAACCTTGGGGTGAGTGTTTTTATTTCTCACGCTAGACACAAGCCAAAGCAACTCACTTGGTGAAAACCAGAGGCTCTCTGTTGAGCCACTCTTTTCTCACTTTCAGGCAAAGCTGCCCTCTGAGCTTCATTCTTGATGGGGGATGGATTAGCTTTTGTCCAGAGGCAGCATCCACACCATCTGGACTGCAATGCCCTCACAGCAGCAGGGTGAATCCTCCTCCACCCATGAGCAGGAAGGCAGAGGAGAGATCTGAACTAAAACTAATTGGGTTTTTTTTTCAGAGAACTTGGAATGGGCCTAGAAATCATCAGGAATCAGAAAAGGAGAAGCTAAAGTCTCTGTGCTCTGTGGTGGGAAGAGATGCCAACAGTTACAGCTGTCATCTGAAGTATTACGACTTTCATTTGTATTGATTCATTAATTTTCAGAGGTCCTCATTCCCACCTTCTGCCTTTGTTTAAATGCCAAAGATCACAACATCCAGGCCCATTCCAAGTTCCTGGAAAAAAAGTAGTTTTAATTTTTCTCTACCTTTTGTACCTTCAGCAGGTTTCAGAGGTCCAAATACAGCCTGGTAAGGGTGAGTTTTCTGCATCTCAGATTTCTGCATCTGCATTAGGAAAGGCAGAAATGCTGTTTGGGCAGTTATGAGTAGTTATGATCTATAGCTTGGAAAGACAAAGGTTACTGCACTATGACAGTACTTGCAAGGTTCATTGCTATGTTTCAGTACCAGGGAACTATAGGGGAGTTCAGCATGTTGTGGACTACAACATGAGCTTGTTTTCCCTCTTCTCTTGCACTCGCATGTTTGGGATCTCATGAGCAACGTTCGTATGACAGGACAGGTTGTAAACTCCTTTGTTCAAAGCACGTATGGGGGCTCGGCGAGGGTGCGCAGCCGGGCACAAGAGCGCTGCAGAGCTCTGCATTCATAGACCATCACAGAACATCCCGGGATGGAAGGGACCCGCAAGGCCCATCCCAGCCCAGCTGCCTGGACAAAAGCTTGTCAAAGACTGCGCTGCCCTGGGGAGAAACGGGCCCGGCTTTCCGTTCAGAACGAGAGCTATGAGAGGTTCGCGGCCGGGAGCAGAAGGAAGGGAGGGCACACACCGTGCTGTTATTTCCATGCTGGCACCGAGCTCAGGGCCGGCCGAAGCCTTTTCCATGGCGGAGCACGCAGGGCTCCTCCGAGGCAGGGAAACCTTCCCCCTTTCCCCCCCCGACCCCCGAGGCTCGCAGGGTTCCCCCGCTCCACCATCCCGGCTGGGCCCCGGCCCGTACTCACCGCGCGGTGCCGCCGCCTCACGCCGCCATCCCGGGGCCGCCCTGAGGAGCGAGGGAGAGGCCGCCCGGGAGGCGGGGGACGCCCCGCAGGCCCCACGCGGCCGGCCGGCTGTCCCGGAGCGCTGCCGGCGCTGCTGCTCCGCCTGCGGGAGCGGGGGCGCGGGGAGCGGCCGCTCCTCAGGCGGGTCCGGCAGCCCCGCGCGGCGGGAGCTGCGCCTGCGCGGGGCCGCTGCGCCTGCGCACGGGGGCGCTCGGAGCCGGCCTGCGCTGGATTCGCGTTTCGTAAAAAGGGTTTTGTGTTTATGGGTTCTTGTGATGAGCCGCGCTTGGTCTGCTCAGCCTGCAGCAGAGGAGGATGAGGGGGAGACCTCAGCGCTGCTTGCGGCTTCCTCACGAGGGGCAGCTCCGATGTCTTCACTCTCACGAGCAGTGACAGGACCCGAGGGAATGGCCCGAAGTTGTGTCCGGGCAGGTTTAAGCTGGGTAGCAGAAAAAGGATGTTCACCCAGAGCGTGGGCACTGGAACAGGCTCCCCAGGGCAGTGGTCACAGCACTACCCTGTCTGAGTTCTAGAAGTGTTTGGACACCGCTCTCAGCACAGGGTGGGATTGTTGGGGTGACCTGTGCAGGGCCAGGAGCTGGACTCGAGGGTGCTCATGGATGCCCTCCAACTCAGAATATTCTGTGGTTATTATTGAATTGTGTTTGCACACCTTGTTCTTTGCTGCCTCACGGAGCAGGAGGCCAGCGGGGCTGGGCAGGGACCACTGCTGGGTCCCCTCGAGCACGGTGCTCTGGATCGTGTCCAGGGGCCATGGGAACACCTCCAGGGAATGACCTCAGTGGCAGCCTGTTCCAGTCACCCACACAGCAAAGTTCTTCGTGTTCAGGTGGAACTGCAGTGTTCCTGTTACCTCATCCCACTGAGCCTGGCTCCATCCTCACCCTCCCTGCAGCTGCTCACAGACATTAATAACGTCCCCTCTCAGTCATCTCCTCCAGCCTCAACAGTCCCAGCTCGCTCAGCTTTTCCTCTTAAGAGAGATGCCACCTTCTCAGCCCTCCCCTGGACTCGCTTCCATGTCTCTCCTGCGAGCAACCCAAGGGAGCCCAAGAGAAAGAAGAAAAACAAAAACAAAAAACCCAAAGACCAAGATTTGGCATTTTCACAACTATTTAAAACCCACCCACAGTTACAGGGCCACCCACATTTCCCACAGAGTTTTCCACTTGGCTGGCCTGTGCATTTGATAATTACGGTAAGACTTGCTCTGCCAATGGCCTGGCAAGCCTGTATCCAGCCTGGGATAGTTTCCCTCTGCTCTGCCATTATACTGGGCTGACCTCTTTATGGGGTGCTTAAAATTCCTGGTTTATGGCACTGCATAGGAATGGGCCTAAAGCCTTTGGCTGATGCCAGCTCTGATGGTTCATAGTAAAAATAACTACTAGATGCCAGCTGATGATTCCCATGGCATTCCATGACCACTCAGGGGACTTTCAGGATCCCACCTAACAGCAGCAGCAAGCAGGCTTCACCTGGGGAACTGGGCTGCTCCAAGCTGCTCCAGCACATGCTGCTGGTTGCAGTCTGCAGGATACTGGATCCAACTTGACAAAACTTGAGGTCTCCAAATCATTATGCAAACTGCAATTTGGACCCTCATGCCTAAGACTCCTGCCCTGCTGTGGGAGCTGTGTGCTTGCTTGGGTTTTGGTTGTAGTTACAGCTTTCTATAAAGAAATTCTATTAAGCCTGGCTGGCAGAGCTGTAGCTGGAAGCAGCATGAGCTCCCAGCCCTGTGGCACCTTTTTCAGCAGGCAGGAACAGCGAGGGATCATCCAAAACTCATACTTCAGCAGGCTCTGCAGGCTGCATGGAGCCATCCAGTGGAGTGGATCTGTAACGAGCTGCAGAGTTAAGAGCATTTCTGGCATGGAAGGAAAAGGTAATCCCAGGCCAGTGGGAACAGATTGTTCTGTGCAGGACAGCAGACCATGGGGTTTTTATGGGCTTTCTGTTCAAAGCAGAAGCTTTTAAAGGACCTCTGGCTGTGCTCTGCTTTGGTTCTGGGGAATATTTCTTTCAGTAATTTTCCTGTCCTTTGTTTAGCTGGTTGTAAGCAGTGTCTGTTCAATCACAAAAGCCACATCTGAGATGGAATGGGCGTACCCCTGAAAGCAGCACTGTCAGAGGCCAGGCAGCACCACCACTGAGCTCCCACTGCTCTGTGTGAACCACAAGGTGGTAATTTGTATTTTGAGAGAATAAGTGAGGAGCACAGTGGTGCCAGCACTCCTGCATTCCCAGCCCAGGGCTGGCTGCAGCTCAGCACTTGGGGTCTGCTGAGCCATGGCTCCCCAAAGCTCTGGGGACACTGAGGCTGCAGAAGAGAATCTTGTGCTGTGGAAGAGGAGTGAGCAAGTGGAGGACTTCAAAATCCTGCAAATGGAAGTTGTGAGCAAGAGAAGCTTTTTCCTGCTAAAGAAAATAAACCCTTGCTGTTGGTGAGGGGGCAGACATACACTGCACCAAACAATTAATTGGCAAACTGGCTCCAATGTGACCAAGTGTGACAGGACACATGTATGTGAAACATGGCAATTATGAAAGGTGAGATGTTAGAGATGAATCCCTCTCTTTGCTGCAGATCAAACCTCCTTGTTGGTCCTGCCTGCATCAAATCCCACCTGATCCAGACTTGGCAGATCACATTCTTGGAGGGTCAGTTCTGTCTGTGAGCTGAGAAAGCAAAACCAACCAGGAGCAGCACAAACATAAAAAACATTCAAGTTTACTTCCAGCACCATTCCAGTATGTATGTTACACCTCTCCCAGACAGAAGTCTTTTACATTTCCCAGTCCCATAGTAGTGCAGTTCCATAGTCAATGGGCTTAGAGCCATTTCCCATCTTAGCAATGGAAGTGATCTCTCAGCTTATTGGATCCCAAAGAGAGATCTAGGCAGCAAAACAGAACAAGCTGCTTCCAGCAAGACAAGAGGCAGCAGTGCTCTGCTATCCCCACAGAGCCCTGCAGGCAGTGCTGTCTGCCCTGGTCCCTCTCACAGTGGGGGTACCCCCCTGAATTTTCGGATGACGTTGGCCAGCCGCTTGGCCAGCCCGCCCCGGCTCGGCTCCTCCACATGGAACGTTCTGGTCAGCAGGTTGTAGAAGGAGCCATAGCACACAGCCACCACGGTGCAGGTGAGGCAGATGACATTGTAGGGCATGCTGAAGTCTGGTGTTGGCAGGTTCACCAGCAGAGGCTCTGTGTACAGGCGCACAAAATAGCTGGAGCCATCAGAGGAAGGAAACCTGGAGAGTGGAAGAAGGAGAGGCAAGGTCAGCCTGCCCAGGACCAGTGCTTTGTGCTCACCAGAGAGGATGAGAGCAGCCACAGCCTGCATGTTGTGGCACAGCCCTGCTCCCCAGCACTGGCACACTCACAGTGAGGTGAAGAGAGGGCTCTGCTCCACATCCATGTCCTTCATTGCAGTGACACTGGGCACCAGGGCACTGAGCACAGATGAACTAAAGGCACAAAGAACACACCCATGTCAGTCCTGACAGCAAAGACATCTCCAGAGACCTGGGCAGTAAGTGCTATCCAAAGCCCAGAAAGAGATGAGGAGCTGAGAAATACCATTACCCAACATAAAAGCCGTGATTGGGGTCAGGTGGATACTCTGTCCACTTCAATAAGGCCCTCTCAAACTGGATTGTGATCTTGGTGACAGAGTTGGCTGGCAGCTGGATCAGCATTTCCAAGAGGTGAGGCCGTCTCCGGTCCTGGGCTGGCTGGTAGTGGATGTAACCTAATCCCAAAGAGATTTTAGCAGTGGCACCAGGGGGATCTTATCCAATCTCACATTAGGTGGATGCTCCTACTTCCACTGTCCTGAGAGAGGTTTTCTAGATAAGAGTTTTCTTATGCAAGAAGCATGTGTTAAAGCTAAATTTAGTTGGTCTTTAAAGCTACTGACCTGTGAAAGTCAGGTATTCATAAGGAAAGGTATAAATGCAAAATAAAACCCAATCATCAGTTTTAAATTGAGCTTCCTGTGCTACAAAAACTAATTCATGTTGGTTTAAACCTTTGTTGGATAATGAAACACCATCATGTGCCTCTTATAAATAAAACAGATTTAATGGTTCTCATCTGCTGTAAGCACTGGACTTGGGGCTAGGAAAACATCCTAAAACATTTTGTTTCACAATCCAGTCTCTCAGTGATCACTGAGGCCTAACAGAGAGACTCAACCATCTTCGGAATGAGCCGCTCATGCCAAGGGAATCGGGTGGCATGTGCTGCTTGGAGGGTTTACTTACTGGGCTTGTTTTCCTTCCCTTTGGTGATGATAGTGAGGGTGTGCACGTAGAGCCGCAGGTACCAGGGCACAGTCTCCAGCAGGATCACGGGGAAGGCTCGGTAAGGGTGGGTGTTGTAGATGAGGGTGCAGATCTCCCCGGTCTGCAGCCCGTACCCCGCCACGTAACGCTGAGCATGGAGGGTGGGAATGGGCATTTCCGCTGGGGAAGAGGAAGGACAGCAGTGGGGTGATTTTCAGCCCTGGAGCCCTGGCCAGTGGTGCAGATGAAGTGAAGTTCTGCTCACTCACAGCTGTCTTGGGGCCTCTTCCACTTGAGCTGCACGTTGAGGCTGCGAGATGTGTTGAAGAGCGAGGGGCTCAGCAGGTCATACACAGCATAAGTTTTCTTGTCTCCCTGGACAACAGCTTCGTGTACTGACGTTGGAGGGGGGGACACTTCCAATAACTCCTTTTCCTGAGGAAAGCCAATGGAAAGGAGAAAGTGCCCCTTGAAGAAACTGGCAGAAGTGGTCAAAGTCCTTCCAGGTAGCCCTGAGCTTTCCCGCCCAACAGCCAGCTCTGTGCTCTTGCTAACACCACCAAGCTCATCCCCTCAGCTCTGCTCAGAGCAAGGAAATCACATCCCTTCATCAGCCCCTGAGGGGCCAGGCCATGCAGGGGATGGAGGTGAAGATATTTCAGAGCCCATGAAGTGGATGAACTGAGAGAGCAGGGCATGCTTCCTGGCCCATGAGCTTACCTTAGTTTTAGGGGAAATGTCAACGTAGACTTTGCTCTGCGATGCCAGAGGACACGTGTCAGTCAGTGTGCGAGAGAACATTTTAAAGAGGGACCAGTCTGTGGGAAGCAAGGTCAGGCAGCAGGTCAAATGCTGCAGGCTGGGAGCACTTAAGCACAGTCACCAAGCTTACCTTTCTTTCCTTGGCCACTGGAAAAGAAGTCAAAGACCACAGTGAGGGTCTGTCTGAGCTCCCAAGACATAGCCAGGCAGGAGGCATCCTGGATAAGAAAGAGACAAGCAGCTCTGATCACACCTTTGGGAGGGGGAGGACACCAGGATGGAGCTGGAACTCCACCAGGATGGAGCTGGAACTCCACCAGGATGGAGCTGTAATTCCACCAGGATTGCAAGATTTCTATTGGGGTTACCAGAGAAGCAGGATGACAGTTGTGTTAGACACAGTGAACCCACCACAGGGTAGCTGGGCAAACCAGTGTGGTACCTTGCAATGTGACAAGGTGACTTTGGATTTTCTCTTGGTGTTCAGGGAGGGAGCTGAGCCCAGCACTTACCCTGCAGATGGGGCGGATGTGCACTGCCTGTGAGTGGTAGCTGCTGTGGAACAAGCGCTCGGCCTTCAGCAGCACAGCGAGCCCAGCCTGCAGGAACAAAGGGGAAACTCAGCCCTGCCCTGTCCTCTGCTCCCACCAGAGAAAGGCCCTGAGAGAACTCCCAGTGCATGCTCCCAGATTGCTGCTGGGAGCCCAGGTCCATCAGGAGTGGCCCAATTAGGCAGCAGGACTTGTCTTTACCTTTGAGCCACATGGCAGCAGCTTCTTCCAAGGGGTGAGGTTCTCTGTGCAGACGACTTCCCGGGGCAGGACAGCATAACGCAGGAGATGGTGATCTGTACCTGGGCAGGGAGAGCGGGGTCAGCAGGCTGGTATTGCTACAGGCATGAGGACAGCAGCAGATTTGTCCCACCCCCAGTGTACCCCACATCCCACCACCCTCTCAGTATGCCTGAAATGCTGTGAGCTCTACCAGAAGTAGATCCCACTCTGTTCAGAGTGATTGGAAAGAATGGGTAAGGACATATCCTAGCAGACTTTTTTTTTTTTTTTGTGAGTGCCTTAAATCCCGTAGTTCTCCCTGTTTTGTAAAACACTTTTCATAGAGAGAGATAATGGCCTGGGAGTATCTGCCATGTACTACTTGTGGGTTTCCTCTGTTTAAATCCAAGCCTTGTTTGTAGGGAGAGGAAATCCTTCCATGAAGAGGTTAATGGATGCTGTTGTACACACCCAGACCCAGAGTCATTACAGGACCTGCACCTGGAATGCTGGCAGTGGCACAGGGCAGAACTAAAGTGAGAGATAAGAGTGATAGGGCAGAGCCAAGCTCACCATTGGCTAAACCCAGGGGTTTGAAGGATGCTGTTGGAATCACTGTGTTGGTTGAGTCAATGAAGTTGAGAGAAGCACAGAATATCCCTGAAAGGATGTTACTCAGTTCTTTCCAGGCTTTGTCAACACTGTGTGAGAACAGAATGAGAGATTACTCAGCAGCTCAAATCCTTGAAACAACAAGTGTTAAGTCAGTAACATTCAGTAAACACAGTGAGGTACCCTCACTGGATTACCAAAGCTGCATGGAGTGTGCAGACAGACTTCTGGGCTTGCACTCCCCAGCTCTCTTGGTGTTTTATTCTGATACATCAGATTTGAGGGACAGTAGGGACACACAGCAGACACACACAGGTATCACACAGCCAAGGGACATGGCAGTGGGCACAGCTGGTATGTGAGGAGAGAGGCCAAGGGAGCAGGGAGCATGCAGGAGCATGTGTGTGAATGGGGAAGGGGCTGTGAGACCCAAAGCAATGCAAAGGCTGGCCCAAGCAGCAGATGAGGAATGGGACACTTGCAGGGAGGAGAGAGCTCTGTGAGTTCCCACAGGGCTGCTGCAGCTTGAACAAGGGCAGCGTGCTAAGGGAGATGGTGACAGGTATTGGATAGGAGTCAAAGGAAGTGAATCATGGATGAGAGGTCAAGATACAGCCCCACTGTATTAGTGCAGCAAGGGGTTTGTCATCACAGAGCCCACAAGAGAATTACTCGGGCCTTTAGTGAACAAGGATTTGCCCTCAGCACCACATCCTGTCCTGTGACAAGATAGGGTATGTTATGTGGTTTGTTAGAGCTACTCCTAGGCTCTTCTTTGCAGCAGATGCTCTCTCACACACCGTGGCTGCCTCACGAGAGATGAGCTCCTGGGAGCAGTGGCCACAGAGGGGACCCAGAGGGACAGATCCATGGCTGGGATACCTACTCAGTGACCGTGGGCTGGAACCAGACCCAGAGCTCAGCGCCCGCGGGTGCCTGGAGGGGCGGCTGCCCCCAGTACCGGGTGCGCCAGAAGCCCTGGGTGAGCGCGAGGTGGAGCTCCCGCACGCCCAGCGCTGCCACGAGCCGGCCCAGCGCCTTCGGGAAGAGCCTGTAGTGAGATACTGTGGGCAGCGTTAGTCCCTGCCCGCCTCACCCCGATCCCTGCCCCTGACATCACACCAGGGCCTGCCCAAACATGAGGTCACCCCCCGACACTGCTTCTGTTTGCACCATCACACACAGCCCTCCTGCGTCACGGCCCCGAGCCCTCTCGTGTGATGTCACCGCCACGCTCCGTCCCCACAGCCTCGCCCTGCCCTGCCCCTGCTCGCCTCACCCGCCTCTGACGTCACTCGCATCCGTGACGTCATCGATCGAGGCAAACCATCCCGTAGCGTGGTCCCTCCCCGATAGCCCCGCCCTTGCGCCGCGCCCCAGCCAATAGCAGTGCGATCCGCCCCCCGGCCAGCCAATAGCGGCGCGGTCCGCCCCGGCCGGGCCCGCCCTACCTGAGCCCCGCTGCAGGTCCGCGTCCCAGCGCGTGCGGAACTGGAAGGTGGCGGCCACATCGCCGGTGGGCAGCGGGCTCAGCAGCAGCTCCTCCCGCAGCGCGTCCCGCCGCTCCTGCCCCGCGTCCGCCCGCCCGGGCCCGGGCCCTGCCGCCAGCAGCAGCAGCAGCAGCAGCAATGCCGCCGCCATCCCGCCGCCCGCCCCGCCCCGTGCCGCCCCACGCCGCTTCCGCTTCCGCCGCCCCGCCAATGGCGCCGCTTCCGGGGGTGCCATGGAGACGGTCTGTGCTCCCGGACCGTGGGGCTGTCCCGGCCTGGCACCCGGAGCTGCTGAACGGAGCGGGGGAAGCGCCAGCCTGGCTGTGCCTACGCCTGCCCCCCAGCCCAGGAGCGAGCGCCGGCGCTTTCACAGAGCCGCAGAATATTGTGCGTCCGAAAGGACCCGCAGGGATGGTCGCGGCCAGCTCTGGTGGTTTCAGACGGGGTTAAGCGGCTCCTCGAGGGCTCCCTTCCAGCACTTCGAAATTGGTGCTGCAGGGGAGCCCTGGCGCGGCCTCAACTTGCGTGGTTCCCTGCAGGGCTTGGCTGTGCCCGAGAATGCTGCGGGGACTGTGCCTGTCCCCAGGTGACTCCCACTTTGCAGCTCTGTCCGAAGCTGGCGGCTCTCCCTCGCTGCTCGTGTCCTTTCCGGAGGGCATTGTCCATCTCGGGGTGCGGAGCCATCCGGGAGCGTCCCGCTTCCAGCATCCGCCAGCCCGGGGGGAACAGAGCGGCAGCCGCAGCAGGGCAGCGCCGGCGGTGACGGCCCGAGGGAGCTCACACCCTCTCCCATTGTCCCGGTGGTGCTTTGAGTGTGGTGATGATTTACTCCAGTAGGAAATATGCACAAAAATTACAACAACGTGTGGTTGTCACTTACCAGGTACTATATCTTGTTGATTGCCCACTTACTTGCTCAGATCTGAGGTCCTCACATGCAATGACAACTTGGAGCTGACAATGTGACTCAGTATTTGGAAAGAATAAGGAGTTGCTTTATATATCTTTTTTTCCCCTCTTGCTAATTACTGGCGTCACATAAAACCAGAAAGTCAGCATGCTCAGAAGAAAAAAAAAAATAGTCGTATTTACATAATGTTGTTGGTTCGGGGTTTTTTAACACTGGGCAACTCCTTGCAACAGGATACTGGTAGGTAATAACAGTGTAGATGCATTTTGGAAGTGATCAGCCAAATTAAAGGTAAAAACATCCAGCCAGAGCTGTTAATTACCCTACACCTAAGTAGGGAACTCCCTGTGCTCCCTGAAAAGTCACGAGGCCTGGCCCTTTTTGTTGATCAATTTGCCAGCCTAAGGCAGCACATGCAGCACATTTATGCTGTGCTTGGATATGGGACACTCGCGCTGGTCCTGTGTCCCTGTTGGTTGACACAGGAAGTGTGCAGTAATGTCTCAACACCCCCTGGGAAGCAGCCAGAATGAGGAGCATTCCCTGGCTTCTGTTGTTTATCTCACAACAGAATTTCTCCATGTGAATTTCTCACAATCCTTTCCCTGTGGTGACCACACTTGTGCTGAGGCAGGGACAGGGACAGCACTTTCCTGGCCTGCAGCCACTGATGGTGGCAAGGGGCCTGTGGCCAGCTTTGTGCCCAGCTCCTCTTGGCCTGGCCTGCAGGGACCAAGCCCAGTGGGCTGTAAAGTGGCCTCATGCTGGTGGTGCTTCCTTCACTCCTGTGGAGCAGCACTGGGGGAGCAGCTGCTGCTGTTCTCTGCTCAGCCCATTTGTGTGGGAAGTCCCCACTGTGCTCATGGCTGGTGGTTCCATGTCTCAAACATCTCAGCCCTGCTCAGGCCAGCTGTGTCTGTACCTGAGTTGCTCACCATCGTGACCTGCTGTACCAAGAGCCCTTCTCTGCCTGTGCTGTCTGTTCCTGCCCTGGGCACAGGAACCATCCCTGGGCTGTGCAACAGGAGGCTCCATTTGCTCCTGCATGGCACAATGACTGGCTTTGCATTGCTCTCCATCCTGCAGTCCACTGTGAACCCTCATCCCCCATGCTGTTTTCTCCCAATGACACACACACCCACTGCTTGGTTAGATCAGTGTATTTCTCTGTGCCGTCGTTAAGTGCTCGTCTGGCCAGAACCTTTGTCAGTAGGGCAGGGGGAACTGAGATCCTAAGGGATGGCTTTCTGGGGATGGTGGGGCTGTGGGATGCTGAGCATTTTAGGGAGGGTGGGAAGTGAAGCAGGGAGTGTTAGCAGCAAAGCCTGAAGAGTTAATTTTGGGAGCTTACAATACCCCTTTCCTTCTCCTCTGGCTGCCAGGAGAGCACGTGGAGGGAGAGGAGGGGAAAACCATCTCTCCCCTCTGGCAGGGCAGCAGTCCAGGACGGGGTTAACTGAGCACCAGCAGCTTTCCTTCTGGGCTGGCAAGTCCGTACAGAGGAGGCTGGGAGCAGGGCAAAGCTGGCTGCTAGCTTCTCACCACCTGCTCTTTGGGACTGTCCTCCTGCAGGTCCTCCTCATCCGACTGCACCACGGGGGTCTCAGCCCCCTCCTCGCTGGTGTCCAGGCTGTTCAGATCCGTGGAGGCAGAGGACGTGGAGGAAATGCGAGACTTGCTCTCAGCTGCATTGGGCACTTGCAGGGTGATCTCCTCTGAGCACTGGCTGGCATCTGCCCCTGGAGAAAAGAGCAGTATGAGAATGAAAAAGGCTTTTTGCTGCCTAAGCTTCATGGATGGCCCCTCCAAGACTCACTCCTCAGTGGGCTGTGCATTCCTGACTGCTCCTCATGTGGCTACTCCAGCCATTCCCCATCTCACACCCCTGGCTTGGCTCACGGCCGTTGCTGCACATTCCTTCCCAGTTTTGGCAGTGAAGCCTCTTCCATCTTGCCTGAAACACGGCTCAGAGCCATGCTGCGTGAGGCTGTTGGCTGCAGCAGGCAGGGAGACTTTTGGTTTGACCTCACTACAGTGTGAGAGTCGGGAGGAATGTGCTGGCACCCCATGCTTTCCCTGCAGACCCTCCCTGAAGGAGGTTCTGCAGCCTTCCTGCTCAGCACAATGAGCTCTGCAGCATGATGGGGTCCTGGGCACTGGCTGCTCCAGAGAAGCATTGGGACAAGGGAATTTGACTCACGGACTCTGAAAGTGCCTGGGCTCTTCTGTCTTCTGCAGCATAATGTATTTACAGGGGTCTGTATGTCTGAGCTGTGGAGGTGGATACTGATGTGGAACAGCCCAGTATGAGGTCCCTCCGACTTCAGAGAGCCAGCACCAATGTCTGCCTTTGGGTAGGTGTGGATCTGCCCACAGGGTGGCTGGGGCTGAGCAATGAGTCAGTGTGGGCACTGGGGGCAGGAAGGGCTTCCAGCCTGGCCCACAAGGGCTTGGGACTGCACATACCTGGCAGAGATCCAGCAATGCTGCTCTCCTCTGTCCCACAGCCCAGAAACACATCCACAGTGTCCTGGTCTGACAGGTCCAGCACGTCCATCTGTTCCAGCATGTCCACGTTCACCTCCATGGAGGAAATGCTGCCTAAGGGGGCTGCAGAGAGAGAGGCCAGCAAAAAGGTGAGTGATAGTGCCAGGCAAAAGGCACCATCAGTTCTGTGCAGACAGGACCCTGAGGTGGCAGACCAGCCTTGACACAAGGAACTGAATTCCTCTTGCTGGTAAGAGGTCCTAGGAAAATCATGATTCCTTAAAACATCCCTCTGGAAGCCCCTGCTGTGTCACTGCAGTCCTTGTCCCTGCTCCAAAATGCAGCCTGCCCAAAGCCAGACTCTACAAGGTGCCAGCCTGGATACCCATGTGCCTTCAGTTAAAGTGTGTGAGTAATCCACAGCACACCCACACACAGCCAGTGTGGTCCCATCATGATTCAGGATGTGCATGTCTATTTGAACTGGGAATGTCCCAGCAATCTCTAACCCCTGTGTCATTGTCCCCTGATACACCCCCAGCCCTGTGCTGGTGCCCACAGCACGTACGTCTCCGGTGCTCTATCTGCAGGTGAGACATTGGGAAGAAGAAATCCACATCATGCTGGAAAACCTCCTCAAAGAACTTCTGCCTGTCCCGTAGCTTCAGCTGCTGCTGCTGCTGCACTTGCTCTGCATCCAGGTTCCGCTGGGCCTGCTCCATGTCAGCTGGGGAGAAAAAGGAGGGGAGTCGGACCAGGCAGGGCTGTCTGAGCCCTTCTGCCTGTCCCAGCTCACACTGCATGGTTGTGCTGGATGGTTGGTGGTTCCTTCTGCTCTGCTTTACCAGCACACATTGATTTAGTCACCATGGATAGATGTTACACACCAGAACAGCAGCGTCACCAGCACTTGCTGTGCTGGAGCCTCAGATCCCTCCCCTGGAGTGCAGGGCAGCCAGGAATGGGGAGCTCATATGCTGTGCTCACAACTGCTGAAGGAATTATCAAGGGGCAAAGGGAGCTGGTCTGAGATCAACCGAGGTTTGCACACGTTCAAGTTTCAGTTTCCCTGCTACCTAACAGAGGGCTGTCTGTGAATGCTAACGAGCAGGGGAGCTCCCAGGGTCAACAGCTGGCCTTAGTGCTCCAGGCTTTCTGGGCTGAAGGATGTATAAGGAGTAAAAGGAAGCGGTAACCCTGTCACCCCTGCCCGTGCACAGCCCTGCCTGTGCACACCCCCACCACCACCGTTGCTGTAAATGCAGCCGCGCCCACGCTCGCAGGCTCCCGCTCACATCCCTGCTCGCAGCCAGCTTGGCTTCTGCCTGCACAAACATTTTCATTCCTGTAATTCCTCGCGTAGTTCACCGTCGGTGCCTGTCCCCAGCTCATGGGAGGGAGTGATGAGAGCCCATGGGCTGTTGTTGAAGGAGCTTGTTGCTGCATCTATGGTCTTGGTAACTTCCTTTTGGGCTGGATACCCAGAATAGCAAGGACCCAAGTGGCACAGAGAGGCTGTGGCTGGTGGCCCCAGCTGTTCCCAGGCTGGTGTTTGACCTCAGCCATTCCACATTTCCTCTCTGCTGCACTTGGCCCAACCAGCACAAGGAAAATGTGATTATTGGAGCAGGCAATGTAATAACCAAGGAAACCAAACAAACATCCTGTGCTGTGCCTGAGCACAGCCCAAACCCTCTGCTCCTTCAGGCTGGGGTGGAGAGAATAGAGGGAGCAGCATCCCCACCCTGTCTGGCAGGAACAGGGGCAGGGGCAAGGGCAGCAGGGGAGGTGGCTGCCAGCAGCACGGAGCAGCACAGGAGCCATATAGGAGAAAAGTCATGAGATGTCATGGAGATCAATATCACACCTTCCTGAGAGCTCTTCCAGATGCTTCTCTGCATCCCGTTTCTAGGGCATCCTTCAGTGAAACCCCATCATCTGCAGGTGCCTGCCCCAAGGGCTGGGCTGTGCTGGCAGCACCACGTGGGGATGCACCGTGACTCAGGGCGACTCACCACGAACTCTCTGGAAGAGGCTCTGGTCCTCCTCTGGCTGCTCAGCGTCTTCCTGCAATGCCTGGGGCAGCCGTCCAGGCTGCCTGCAGGGGTCTTTCCCCTGGTATGTCTGACCAAAGCCCTGGTGCCTGCTCTGGTGCGAGGCTCAGTGCAGGGCCCAGGATGGTGATGCCAGTGAACCTTTCCTCCCGGGAAAGCAAACACCAGGTGGGTGCAGCCCGGTGCCGCTGGGGTACAGCAAAAACCCCCGGCCTCCCTGTGCTATCTGCAGATAGCAACAACACAATGGAGCCAGGGACAAGGAGGGGGTGATCAAGGCACTGATTATGGAGCTGTGTCCCTTTAGCAGCTGGCTGTCCCAGGCAGAGCTGTGCTCCCCAGCCCAGCTGTGCTGAATCCATGGCAGACTGCCGCAGTTCACCACACCGAGGAGAGCCCATCGGCCTCCAGCTGTAGGGAGGCTGGGCTCAGGGCAGAGGCTGTGCTGGCTCTGGGATTCAGGGTGACAAATCAGCCCTTCGTGGGACGTCTTGCCAAAGGGACCTCAGTGAGGAGGTAAGGACCAGTATCCAAATCCTTCTGCAATGCAAATACAAAATAAAGCAGAATGCTCTCGGGTGCTGTCCTGAGTGCCATGAATGTGGCTGCTCTGGGCTGTTAATGCTCTCCCCGGCGCGTGACCGATACTCGGAGTAAGTGTGCTTGGGGAGAGTGATGACGGCTGCTGGTGGCAGCATTCCTGTGGGCGCCACGGTTTCTCTTGAGGGAGAAATTAGCAGGACCTGTTTATGAACTTGTTTTCGAGCTCTGGTCGGGGAGTTGGGCACGAGCACTGAGATCCCATTATGTAAGGAACGCCGGCAGCGGGAGACAGCAGCTGGGGCTGTGCTTGGCCCTGCCTGACCCGTGACCGCGGTGAGAGTCGGGGATGGAGCCTTCCCCCCTCGCAGGGCTCTTCCGAGCCCAGGGGGAGCGAACAGCCCTGCCAGTGTGGCTGCCCCTCGGCAACCCTCGCCGGGGGAATAAAGGAGCGCGGCGTTCCCTGCCGCGGCCCTTCCCCATGTGACGGCCGGTCACACTCCGTGGCTGTCAGTCGAGGGGATTGTCTCATCCTGCTGGCATGTTCCCACCGCGGGACACGTTCGCACACACAATGCGGCCCCTGTGCACCGTGGGGGATCTGTCGGTACCTGCTGGTGGCCTGGCTTTTATTACTATTGTCATGGTTATTACTCCAGCCCGCTCAGCCGAGGGGCTGGAGGCTGATCAGCATTCAGAGCCAGGCTCTGCCCCGCTGGCTGAACCTCCCAGCGCGGCTGCGGCGGCTCCGAGCGCCCCGCTGCCTTCAGATCCTTCCGGCTCTCACGGCTCGTCCGCCAGCGCAGCTTGGAGAGGAACTGGGACCAAACACCGGTGCAGAGTTTGGGCGGGCAGGACAGGGCAGGATCCCCCCGCAGGAAGGGCAGGCAGGGATTTCCTTCTCACCTGCTGCCGGGCAGATGGGCACAGGGTGGGCTGGGGGTGAGGACGGTGGCCCCAGGGTCCTCTGCCCTGCCGGGACACACCGAGGAGCCAACACCCCTCGCGTTGTGTGGGCTCGTGGCCACGCTGTGGTGGGGAAAGGCGTGGGAGGTTGGCTGAGAGGCAGAGCTCTGTCAGCTCTCCCATCCACACCTTCGCCAAAGCAGGCTTGGGAGACGAGCAACCCATGGGATGCATTTTGGATGGGGCAGGGGCCAGACAGGGCTGGAGGGTGCTGGGAGTACCAGCTCGGGGTGTACTCGGACCCAGCTGCCTTTCCACTGGGAGGAAATGTGCTTTTAGTCCCTCACGGCCAACGGGATCCCGGCACACCCCCCTCTGTGCCGGTAAATAGGAGGGGTGTGTTTGGGTTGGGAGAAGGATTGTTAGTGAAGGCACAAGGCCAAGAGAAGATGGGAATGGCCTTGTCTTGAGGCCACAGCTCTGCAATATCTTGCAGAGTTTTCGAGGGATTTAAAGAAGGTCCTGAAAAGTGGGAGGTTGCTCCAAGCATGGGTCAGTTCTCTGATGAAAGGAAAGGCTGGAATAAGCTGGCTTTTGCCCTTCTCCCTGAGCCTTCCTGGAGCCCAAACCCCTAACTCTGCTTCTGCAGAGAAGTCCAGTATGTCCCACTGTCCCCAGCCTGCCAGAATGCACCTCCCCCCCACCCAGAAGGTTTGCGAGGAGATGGGTGTGGGGTGATGCAGCTCCTCAGCATCATCTGGGAGACTGTGCAGAGATGGCAAAGCCTTTCCCTGTCACCCTGCCCCAGCACAAACCCTGCGGAACAAGGATAACTCCCAAGGGCTTTCAGCTCCTTCAGCCTTGGGAGAAGCTGGTGAGGGAGCTGGAAATGTCCCAGAGAATCACACAGGGTCAGGCCATGCAGAGATGGGATGCTCAGGCTCCGGCTGCCTGAGTGTTAATGCCCTGCACGGTTCTCCATCGGCACGTCTGACCTCGTGTTGCAGCACAGCAAAAAATAGCCGTAGTCCTGATGAGAGGAAATGCACCAGGCGAGCGCGAGGGAGGCAGTGGTTTTGGCAAGGGAAAAAGCGGGGGTGGGGGGGGAATGGAGAGAGAGGACATGGCACCTCGTAACCCCTGTGTGTGCCGTGGTTTCATCGCCTGCACTCCTCCGAGCGATCTCCAAATCCCTTGCGTCTCAGCACTAAAAATATCCTTCCCTGCCGCCCGGAGCTCTTCCCCGGCAGAGGCTGTGTCATAAGACCCTGCTATTTGCGGGGCCCTGCTTCCTTTCACGCGAGGAGAAGCATGAGAACGGGGCAGCGCGGTGCCCGAGGCAGGCAGACACGACCCGGGCACGGTGCCTGGCACGCTGCTCCTCTACAAGCCCCGGTGCCCCGAGTGCCGCTCGCCCCGCTGCTCGCCACTGAGTTTGCTCTGCTCAGCATCCTCAGCCCTGCGGGTACGGGGGGGATCCGCTCCTTCCCGGAGCCACGGGGCTCTCAGGGCTTGCCGATGCCACTCCAAAACAAGCCCGTGACCCAACAGGTTCCCGAGCTCTGCCACTTCCTAAGCAGGTGTCCCTCAAATCCCCCCGCTCCCTGAGCATCCCGTCCCGGGCACGGAGCTCTCCGGGCAGCCCCTGCCCTAAAGCAGCCGGGCAGCGGGGCCGGCAGCAGGTTGGTGCAGCGAGGGGCCGGCCGGGACTGGAGGCTCCAGGGACGGCAGGTGAGGCACAGCCGCTTTGCCAGGGCATCAGGTGGGCGCTGCGGGGAGCACGGAGGGGATGTGGCACCCGCGCCCTGCCCGCCCGCCCGGTGCGGTGCCCCGCTCCCATCCCGCCGAGCCCACCCCGCGGCCGGCACTTACCGGGCAGCCGCCGGCTGCGGCTCTGCGCCCCGGGCCCCGACATGCGGCTGCTGCGATCGGACCGGAGCGGGCCGGGCCGGGCCGGGCGGGGGGACGGGGATCAGTGCGGGTCCCCCCCGCCGCCACCGCTCTCCCAAGCCGCGCTGCGGGGCGGCGCTCGGCGCGGCACGGGGCGGAACCGGCGCGCCCATCACCGCCGCACCGCGGCCGCGCCTCCCGCCGCTGCCCCGCCGGGGTCCCGCACCGCCGCTGCCGGGGTCTCGGGGTCACAGGGAGAAGCAGAAGGTCCCCGTGAAGGGTCCCTGGACTCCTTGGAGAGCAGGGTTCCCGTGCGCGGTACCCGCTCCTCTGCGGTTCCGGGACCCACGGAGTGCCCCCATGCAGGGTCCCTGGCCCCGAGGAAGGCTCCCCGCAGAGGGTCCCTCCCCACCGGAGCCACCCCAGGCAGAGATCAGAGCCCGCAGTGGTGGGCTGCGGGTGCCCTGCCCCGGCAGGAGCTGTGCCCCCCGTGGCAGGAGGTGGGCAGGGGGAATCGGGGGAGGGAGGGGCTCTGCCTGGGCGAGGAGATCAGTTACCATTCACGCTTGCTTTTTCTTTGCTATCTTCTCAAAACGCCCAGCTCACGCATTCCCGCGGGAGAGAGGACAGCATGATATATATCATATCATTGATGGGCCCTCCCCGTCTCACTCCTGGCCTTATGAGACCCTTATCCCCAGCAGACCCCACTCTGGGGTGCTTTCTCCCACGTCCAGCCCTCCACATCAGGGCTGTTCCTTGGCAGAGCCAAGGACTTGGCCGCCGCCTCCTTCCTGTGTCTCAGCAGGGTGAGTCAGTGCCTCGCCGTGCCCAGCGCCAGCTCTGCCCGAAGCCTGGTCACTGCCAAGCCGGAATGGGGGACATCCACTGTGCCCTTTGCTGTAGCTGGCAGGGAGTTTCCAGTGTCTGTGGTGTGTCCCGCCCGTCCCGTCCTCAGGGTGTTCCTCTCACTGTCTGCATAACAAAAGATAACTTTTGGGTATTGTTTGTGTCCCAGCTCTATTTTGGCTACTGTTGCTTTGCTGTCCCCCCTATGTCTCCTGGGACCTCCTGCTGCCGAAAACCGGCTTTGTACTGGGTACCCGGAGCCTGCACCCTTCAGCTTTCACGGTGGTTTTGAATTTTGTCCACGTAAATGTTTATCCCTATCCATAAGCACTCCCAGTCCTTCCTGCCTGATGTTTGCAGCGTGGGATGCCAGCACTGCAGTTTGGGGGCACCAGGCTGGTGTAGCACGGCTGGGGGCTGAGCAGCTGCATGACCGAATCTCTGCTGGGTACCTGCCGGCTCTGGCTTGTTCAGAGCTCCGTGTGGCCACCGGGCAGCATCAGCCCGGCACCGTCCCTGCTGCCCCCTGCCCTGCCGGTGGAGGGGCGAGGAGGCAGGGCCGGGGATTAGCTCAGGTCTCCGCTATGTGACACGTCTGTGTCTTTTGGCACCAGCCGCTGCTGCGAGGCGTGGAGGCTGTTTGTGCGCACACGAGTTTCCGGAGCACCCCGAGGTCCCCAGAGCTCGCTGCATCCCGAATCCCCGCTGCGGGGACGGCACATGTGGGTGCTGCCCGTGCAGGGTGACACGTTCCCAGGCCCCTCGCTGTCGTGGCCCCTTCATCCTGCCTTGCCGGGAGGGCGTTGGAAAAGCACTGATATCATCGGCACCGAGCCTGACTCATCCTGGCTCTTCAGCACAAGCCGTGCCGCTCAGCGGGGCACACATTTTATTCCAATTAAACCATTGCAGGCAAGCCAGCTCTACATAATGATTTTTTTTTTACTCGTAGCAAAGCGTGCCTGCCCCGGGCCAAAAGGTGAGAGGGGACAGAAGTGACGCTGGAGTCAGTGAAGAGTCTCCACTTCTGGTACGGAGCCCTAAGAATAAGTCTTGCCAGAAACCTACAGGGTCTGTCTCGGCTGCCGCAGCATCCCTGCCTCCTTTGTGCCTCCAGTGCAGGCTCGCAGCCCTGTCTTGTGTCAACAGCCCTCGCCCTTACCGCAAATGCCCAGGTCACGAGCCCAGGGTGGAATGTCACCTCTTCTCTCCACGACACGGAGTCCAGCTCCTGCCAAAAGACCGCAGGGGGGGCAGCATCAAAGTGCCCCTGTCACTGTGAGAAAATGTAAGGTGACTTGCTCCTCCTGCCCTTCCTGCTCAGGTTTTTCCCGTTTATTAGAGGTTTGGGAGGTGAGTCAGGGAGCTGCGGGGTGAGGATGGAGCTGGGGAGGAATCGGCAGCTAAGGGAAAGGCAAACCAGTTCCAGGCACAGGTGAATCACTTGGTGAAAATACATCGTATTCTCTGGGAGACATGCGTGGATGGGGCTGGGAGTTAGCTGCAGCTTGACTCCATCAGAAAATTGTGGAGTCAAGAGAGAAAACAAGGCAAGGCAAGGGTGCTTTTCCAGTAAATGAGACGATATTTTGCAAAGGAGCAGCCTGCAGCCGGCAAAGCTCCAGCAACCCGTGGTCCTGTGGCTCCCTTAAAAGGGGCGATTTTAGCCTGGGACAGCGGGGAGACAGAAAAGCCATAAACACCCTCAAAGGAATGTGGCTGCCGAGAAATGAGAATCTCCGCAGGCGAGGCGAGGTGGGGGTAGCCTGGATGGGGTTTGCAGCACCACTCCATGCCTGGAGCCAGCCGATTCCTTGGCCATGCCCTGTCCCGAGGGAAGGACCCCTGTCCCAGTGCCAACAGTCCCTGTGTGGTGCTGGGGGAGGCTCCTGCCCAGCCCCGGGGGTGTCATGTCCCCATGCCAGACATCCCTGCTTGCCAGCTGCTGGCACGGGAGCAGGTAGAGCTGGGAGTTTGTGTGCGGGCAGCAGGACACCAACCTCGGCCAAAGGAGGAGCAGGCAGGGCTGGTAGAGGGTGCCTGTCCCAGAGGAATTTCCTCTTCATCATATCCCACTTCTTTACAGGCTGAGCTGTTCTGCACAGACTTTGCCCTTAGTGCCATGGATCAGCCCTGTGTCCTGGGGCATTGTGCGGGTTCTTGGGAAGAGCCCTTGGGGATGGCTTGTCCCTGCAGGTAGCTGTGGGAATGTGGTGACACCTCTGGGCCAGGGTCTCTCCTGCACGTCCCAGGCTGGTGGCAAATGGAACATGCATCAGTCACAGCCTGGCTGGAATGACCATACTGCTTGCTTTTCTTCCAGGACTGATGAAGATGCAGCACGTGGCACTCTTCTGTAAATAAATGTTGTAGTTCATTGTTTCTGTTGATTTTTTGTAAAGAAATAGTGTTTGGTTTTCTCACCCCAGCTCTTTTTGCATTCGATTTGGGTACATGCAGTGTTTGCAGAGTTGTGGTTTCCAATTGCTCTGGGTTCCTGTGGCTGGAGGTGCCTGGGTGTGGTGGTGCAGCTGCCCCAGGGATGAGGGTACCCACGCACAGAGGGGTCCCACTTATGAAGGTCCTGGTACTAGTCGTGTTCATGGGCTGGGGCAGAGCAGTGTCCCCAAGAGCAAAGCTGTCACCAGCAAAGAGGGGGGTCTGACATGACCAGCCTCCACAGCAATGCTGCCAAAGAGGGCAGGAAACTTTCTGTTCCCCTTCTTGCTGGAGCCAAAGGGATTCCTGGAGTGAGAGCTGGGATCAGGCCACAGACATGAAAAACCCCAATTGATGGCACAATGACCGTGCAGCCTTGGGAACTGCTGGAGCCAGGGTCTGGGCAGAAGGTTTTAGAGTTGTAGGTGCTGATGTTTAAAGCTTTGACCCTTCAAACACTCCGGGCTTTGCTTCCCGTCCTTCATTGTGTTCTCCTGTGCTGTTCAAGAGACTCAAGCCAAGTGAAAAGATCCTCGCCCTGCCTGCAATCCTGCTGCTGGCAGCGGGCACTGTCCCACGTCCCCGACTCGTGTCACGCCTGGAGTGGGCAGCAGAGGCTGCGGTGGGCAGGGGGTGGGAGCCTTTGGGGTGAGGATGCTGGTACGGGTGAGCGCTGGTGCCTGGAGGTGGATGCAGAGTGCGGGCAGCGGTGCCGGCAGTCCCGGTGCGATGCCATGCGGGGAGGTGCGGGGCTGCGGGATCCCAGCGCTGCGGGATGACGGGCTGGGGGTGCCCCTGGACGCTCGTTAGCCTCGGCCCAGCCCCCTCCCTAATTAGCTATGGCCGAAGCCGCTCATTAGCGGCGGCTGGGGACGGGTGCCCTCCCCACGGAGGCGGGGAGGGGAGCGCTGCCGGCCCCGGTGCTGCGGGCACCGGCAGCGGGAGCGGGGCTGCAGCCCGAGCCCGGCGGAGGGATGGGGCAGCGCCGGGGCCCGGCCGTGCTGCTCCTCGCCCTGGGTGAGGGGGTTTCGGGGCGGGGGGACCGGGGGGTGTCGGGGGTGTCCGGGGGAAGGGGGCGATGCGATCAGGTGTCCCCTCCTTCCTTCCCTCCCTCTCTCTCCCCCTTGGTCCGGGTCCCCCCGCCGGTCACTGTCCCCTGCGCTGGGCTGGGGGTGCCGGTGTCCAGACCGCAGACCCCGACAACGCCGGGCACAGCCGGGGGGCGGCGGGGGCTCCGGGCTGTTCTGCGTGGAAGGGGCGCTGGCCGAGCAGGGGCACCCCGGGCGGGGGTGGGCTCTGTCCGCACAGGGGCCGGTGCTCACCTCTCCCCCCGGTGCTGGCAGGGCACCTGGCCGGGCTGCTGGCAGCCGGACCCGCCTGCGCCGACGCTTACCGGGGCCTCTCGGACTGCGTCCTCAAGCTGGGGGACAGCATGGCCACGTACGAGGAGGAGGAGGGCATCGAGCTGCAGGGGCTGCACCGAGTCTGCAGGTGAGTACGGTGCGTGGCCAGCCTGGCTGCTGGCACTGCCGCTCTCTGAAGTCTCCTGTCCCCCGAGTCCCCTGCCTGCACACACACGTGTGCTCCAGACCTCGCCCCGGTTTCAGATAGACTCAGTGAGCTTCTTTTATCCATCCATCCATCCATCTCTGACCAGTCTCCCATTGGACTTTGTGTCCCTGGTCCCTGGCAGCAGCTCCAGCCCCCAGCACTGGTCCCATCAGACCCTGCATGCCTGCAGCCAGGAGGAGCGGGGCTGGAGGGACCTGACCCGCTCTGCACCCCAGCAAATCTCCCCTGGAGCTCAGGTTTCAGGCAGTGCTCTGTCCCAGTGCCACGTGCTGCCCTAAACAAGCTTTCTCCCTCCCTGACTAGACCCTTCATCCTCCAGGCTTGGATTTGTCCCAGCTCTGGTTTGCCCGAGTTTGTAGCGATGCCCTGAGAAGATGATATTTGGGAGGATGTTAATTTTAAGAAGAGCTGGGTAATGAGGGGTGATGTTGGGCAGATTTGGGGGAAGGTCCACTTAAAAAGCAGACGAGCAGAAGCTGCAAGGTGGATGTAAAATGTTTGCAGAGGCAAGTGGAGGCAGCTTTGTGTCTCCAGAGCGAGCTGTGGGGAGTGAACAGGAGTTAGAAGGAAATACAGACAGCAATGAAGGGAAAACCCATGAGCCTGGAGGCGGTGGAAACCTGGCAGAGCAAGGTGGAGGGCTGAGTGCCCTGGGGTCACGATTTCTGAGCTGCTGGAAAGCACCCTGCAGGCTGTGACCTGCTCTGTGTTCCCCCTTCTCCAGGAGATAGCTTGGATCAGGATGAACAGCCTCTTTGGGGCCTGCCTATGGGTGGGTTGAAATGGGAACTTCTCTGTTTGGACAGAATTGACACTTTTTGGTTTCTTTGTTTTTACAAAGGAGGCTTCTTGGTATTAGAAAAAATGCCCAACAGTCAGCCCAGCCCATGCCGCTGCTGGAGGAGCGATTCCTTTGCTGAAGCTCATGTGAAATGCGTGAGCTGAGTTTTTCTTACAGCTCGGAGGCACAGACCATCACCAAACAGGTCCTGGGATCTTCCCTGGTGTGAAGCTGATGATTTCCCAGCTTCCAGGAAGCATTTCTGAATTATTTTCCTTTGATGCTCAGCCTTATCCACTGCTGCTTGGCATTTCTGGTGCCATGGTCTCCTTCCCAGGGGGATGGGTGAGGGATGGACAGGGAGCCAGGAGTGCTGTGGTGGCTGGTGGTGTCTCAGCTCGGTGTGCAGCACTGCCCCAGAGCTGGGCAAGGTGCTTGCCAGCAGCCTGCCTGCCTGAGCAGATGGGGGCTGTGAAGGGTGAAAGCAGATCCAGGCTGGAGTTGCCATTCCCCTTCACCTTCCCCAGCTTGTCTTGCCTGAAGACATGGGTCAGGTTTAACTCTTACCTGTCAGAGCTGCCAGCTGCTGCAGACTGGGAGCAAGCACTGGAGGTTGCCAGGGTTGGCACCAGCTTTTCTCATTATCTGAGGACGTTTATTCTGCCACAGTGACTCAGTTTAATGAACTCCCTCACAGCTGGCGTTCTGACGTAAGCCCCCAGTCTAAGTAAGCAGAGTGCTCAAGTTTGCCTGCCTGCACAAAGTGTCATCTCCAGCACAGTGCACTCACACAGCACAGTGCTGTCCTTTTGGGGTGCACAGAGTCCCCTCTCAGCCAGCTGGGCTGCATCCCCTTCCTGATGGGTGGCCTGGTGTGCTGGCAGACACAGGGAAGGTGTCAGAGCAATTGCTCCTGTCCTCCAGACTCCTGTCTTCCAGCTTGCAGGGAGCTGGGCATGGTGCCCAGCCCATGTGGGACCAGACACCAGAGCAGCTCCTGCTTTATTTCTGCAGCACCACGGGTTAGCTTTGTCTGTTTTGTCTTTTCCCTCTGGTACTCCTCAAAAGCCTCCTTCCACTAAACAGCTTCTACTTGTGAAAGTAATACCCAGCAGATAAATGGAGATGATTCTAATGAGAACACAGTGAATAACTCCTCCTGCCCCTGCCTGTACCTCAGGAAAAGTTGTGACAGCTTGTGGGAGCTCTTGTCCTTCTCCGTGCTTTGTGCTTCCATTTGCCCTTGACTCTGCTTGGAGAAAGCTCTGAGAAAGTGATGAATGAGATGTACTGGGCCTTTGTTTGCAGCCTGTGTGAGATACTCAGGGAAACATTTGTTGATGGAAAATAATGGATTTTATTGACTTCAAGAGAAAAGGGGGGGGAAAAGGAATAAATAATTTCAGTGTTTTGAGTATGGAGTTTTAGCCAAGATGCTCTTGCAGATGATGGAGGGGATGAATAATCTAAGCAACTTGTGCAGAACACAAGGGGTGTTGCTGCTCAGAGGGCAGGCTCAGGGCAGCAAGGCTCTGCCTGGCACCCAGCGCTGTGGGAGTGCAAAGGGACTGACAGTGTGGTGTCTCCCTGGCTGCAGGTATTGGGATGAATTCCACACCTGTGCCCTGACGGTGCTCTGGGAGTGCCAGAAGGAAGCAGCAGCTGTCTGGGAGATGCTGAGAAGGGAGTCCCGAAAAACCAAATTTCAAGGCAGCTTGTTCGACCTCTGCAGCCCCAGCATGGCCCAAAGCTTTGCCTGGAGCCACGTTCCCAACATTTCCATCCTCAGCATCCCCCTCATCGTCACCTGGCTGAACTTATAGACTGAGCTGAGTATCCCAGCAAAAGTGATGGCAGTGTGTGCTGTGACATCCTTCAGATCAGTTTTCCAAACCTTTGAGGAATACACTGTGTGGAGCTCAGAAATTCCCAGCTCCATCCTGCACCTGTGAGACATGGAAGAGCTCGGCAGCATCTCCAGGGTATTGAAATTTCTCTGTAATTTGGAATAATTCCTGTCCCCTTCTGCCTCAAAGCACAGGCACAGATGTGGCTGTTGGGATATTTGGGAACTTGTAAATACAGGGCACAGGATTTGGGGAGAAATGACAAATTCTGGGAAAATGCTGGACACTTCTGCACTCTTCTACAGCAACTGGAAAGAAACCTGTTTACTGTGCTGACACTTTCCACCAGATCAACTCTCCATGGTTTTGATTTGGGCACTCAAAACAAGATGGGTACTTTTCCCATTGCTCCATGAGGTGAAGGGGATGGTGTCTGTCCTGTCACAGGCTGGAAGGAAACCTTACTGCCCTGTACTGACCTTTTTTCAAGGATATGGTAAAACCCCTGCTGAACAATAATCACAGTTGCATGACTTCTTGCACACATCTGAATTCCTGAGTAACTTCTGTGTTATGTGTAAATCCCTTTTCTAAGGACAGAGGTGAAAAATATCTGGGGGAGAGGGGGTATCAAGCTAGGAGGACAAAAGGGATTTATAGCAACTCTCTGCTTTAAAGCTTTTCCCAAGGTACCTGTAAGCAGCTGTGGGTAGAAGTGTGTAATTCCAGAGAATTAAAGTTTGTTGTAGAGCCAACAGCATGGCAGAAGTTATTTGTCTTGGCTCTTGCTCAACAGCACAGTCTCCTTTTGTCTCCTTTATGGCTCATAGTTTTGCAGCTTCAGTACAAGCATGGAAGTAATTGGAACAGAGAGGTGTGTGCTAGTGATTTCTGTGTGTGTTGGAGAAACACAACAATACTCTTGTTAGCCCAAGGCAGTCAGTGTTTTCAGGATGCTGATGGATCTCTGTGCCCTGCCTGGCTGCACAGGGCCATGGGATGTGTACTCACAGCGTGAGCAGGGAAACCAGGGCCCTGCCAACTCCAAAGATCCCACTAGATGCATTCCAGGCAGTGGGCAAGCTTCTAGAGCAAAGGATCTTTTTCCCAACAGTGGTGTTGGGTCATGCTGCTTTCCTCTGGCATTCACGTGTTCTTCCTCTTACATTCTCTATCAGCACTCTGCCTCTGCAGCAGCAGCAGGAGATAATGAAGAAATTGGAGCAAATTCCAAGAAATAAGCCAGGGTAGAGCAGCTGGTGTTCAGACAGCCCTTCAGTGCACAAGTTGTTACTTATGTATTCAGTACTCAGCATCTGGGGCACAAAGCCTTAGGGTGAGCAGTGGAGAAAGGGTAAATCAGAGCATGGTAAAATCTGGAGTGAACCACTCAGGTGCTTCATTTTCTTCTTACTCCAAACCAACAGCACTGTTTGCTGTTTGATCCTGTTCCCCCCTCCCCTGTTACCTCTTGTGGCTGGGGAAAGCTGAAAGGGGAGAATCACAGCAACCAAGACTGGACTATTTTGGCTCCAAATCCTGTACCTGTTCTTTATTTAGAACAGCTGTTTAATACCTTTAGGAAAATAAGTAAGCACAGCCCCATAAAATCCCACAACCCTTGCCTTTTCTTTAATTTGGCAATTCTTCTCTTAAAATTGTTGATGTTGAAACAGCTTTGGGGAAAGGGAAGGTAAAATTATCAGATCTACAAGAAATCTTTTTGCAAAACCATGGATGCAAATGGTTGACTGCCACTGTCTCTGAGAAGAGCGGGTCTTGGGACATATCTTCCCTGGAAGCAAATCCCTCAACTATTGCACACAAAAAAGCCCCAAAGATTCATTAAGAAACAAAGACCATCTGCCACTGTTCTGGTATGGGGAGCAGATTTTTTTTAAAGCCAAAGGTGCTTCTAAATCTGACTGAAAGCATGTGAGAGAAAACTAGGTCTCACAGTATGGGAGTGATGAGTTTCCTCAATCAGTATTTCATTTTTAGCAGAACTTCCTCTATGACTAGGACAATTACAGTACAAGTCCTTTAAAAAAAAAGTGATACACAGATTCATTTCTCCTAGGCAGTCAGCAGCCTTTCAGAAAGATTTCTGATCCTACAGCACACTTCATGCTGATGCAGTGCAGCTCCTGGGATGTCCTGCAGCCTCAGTGTTAAAGCCCCATTTGTCAAGGAATCTTCTCATGGCTTTTCTGCAAGTTTCTCCAGATACAAAGCCGTCCCCAGATTTCACCCCCCCAGGGAAGCTGTCAAAGTGGTTGCAGCATATCTTGTGTATTCAAAAAGAAATGTGTTAAGTATTACTTAGTGCAAAGTCTTCACCTTTGTTGTTACAAGGGAACAAAGCTGGCAGCTCTGTTAATACAGACCCACAGCAACTCTGGGAGCAGCTGGAAGAACGTGGCTTTGTCTCCCTGCTCTCAAATTCACTGTAATTAATCTTTAGCTCCCACTTGCCTCAAGAACAGCCCCAAACACAGGAGCTCACACCACACTTTGGTGTGGTATTAAGCCTTGAAGTAAACCTGTAAACATTCCCTGTCCCTGCAGGACTGGGATGTTCTTTCTCAAGAATAGCATCAAGAAGCAGCAGAGGACAAAATGACCCTGAAGGAGTCTTAAAACATGACTAATAGCTTGTCACCCCGAGGCAGCACTGCCCTCTGCTCCACGCCCCAATCCCAACCACAGGCACACTCCCTGCTCCTTTCTGAGGGAGATACTGGCACCTACTGGAGACCAGTTTATATCCAGGCTGAGGTGACTGGGAGAAAGGCAAGTATCCTTGGATGTGACAAACGAGCAGATTTTGAGGAGGGATGGATTGTCTTGCTGCAGGGGCAGCCCCAGGAAGTGACCTCGGGGTGGCCCTCCAGGCTGCCCAGACAAACACTTGTGTAAACTCTTCCCTCTGAAAGGCTGCTGCTGTTTGAAACTCTGCTCACACAGGCTTTGGTCAGGAAGGGATCCTAGTGAAATCCTCCAACATAAATGTGCTAGTTACATTTGTTTAGACAGAAGCCCTCCTCTGGAGACCTGCTGAGTACGTACAGGATGACATCCTGCCCACACAGTGTCTGAGTGTGAGAGAAGGGACTGAAATACAGCTCAGCTCCCCAGTAATAAAAATCAAAAGAGCAGCTTCAGAGAGTTTATCAGTCTCACATCATCCCACCACTTTCCAACAAACTCAATTAACAAACAACTTATGCAAATTAAAACTTACAAATATTAACATACAAAGGGAAGTTACTGCAGCAAGATGCTGCACAGGAGAAAAATCTTTCTCTAGACCTGGCCTTGCCCTTGTTTGGGATTTTACAACATGGCAGGATTTGGGCTGCTTGCTTGGGCTGCTGGATCTGGAGGAACCACTCAGCTCTGGACCCTCAGCAATAAGGGGATGTCCCCGCCTGGTGAAGGTTATTTGAAGGGCCTCTAAATATTTGAGAAATAGCAGCAGTCTCTTACTTAACATCATCTCTGCCAGGCCAGATCTGTTGCTGGACTGCTGAAGCCTGATGGGAAAGCCCATCCCAGGGGGAACAGCATCATGGCTCCAGGACACTTTTTTAGGTTTCCCCAAGGCAGCTCCAGGCTCAGGCTGGACATGTGGAAATCCTGGACTGCTGACACTCCCTCTGAAGTGGGATTATACCAGCTGACTCCCCAAAACAGCACTCAACGATGCCTTCCTTTCAGAGCAGAGGTATGAAATGTTTATTGTAGGAAATTTTATGTGCCCCAGACAGTGGGCACCTCACAGCCAAGTGTTCTCTGGCTGCAAACTTCTGTTGCCATGATACAGACACTTGTGGTATTTCTTGAAGTGCTCAGCTTCCCAGGAGAGCCGTAACACTCACAGCAACATTATATTTTTATTATTACAAAAAAATTCTTCAGCAAACTGCTGTCTGTCACCTCTGTGTATCAAACATGGAAACAGCAAACAAACCCATCTAACGTTACAGGTTATTTAGTGTCTCAGCTGGTGATTCAGGTAAGTACAACTATTTTCTTTCTCTCCATCCATTCACTTCCTTGACTCTTCTCTCAAACAAAGCCCAAACAAGTCCCAGATTGGAAGCAGCAGCTCCCAGCCCCACTGCTCACCGTGCCAGCTCCAGCAAGAAGAGCTGATCATTGTCACCCTTTCAGGGCACTCCCAATATCGTTAAATTCCAAATGCTCCTCATGCACCAAGTTTTGCTACCTGGCTTTTAACAGTCTCATGAGTGAAGAGGGCACGCTCTCCATACAGTCATATTAATACTTTGTGTTAACAAAATAAACATCTGCTCCTCCCCCGTTGTCAGCCGATGCCAGAGGAGATGCTCACACTCATGCAGTCACCGAGGTCCAAAAAAAAAAAAAATCATAAAGTCTAAACAGACCTGCTGTGCTTCTTCAGGGATGATTCTGAGGCATTGGATGCATTGTGCTGGGAACAATGACAAAACGCAGCATGTTGTTGCCAGAGGCAGTCTATACGTTGGATTTGGGGGCGGAGTTGAGCGGGATCTCCCGCAGCTCTATTCTCATGCACAGGTACTCCCCGATGGCCGCCATCAGCGCCGTGCACACGATGTGCACCAGCCACCACGTCAGCGTCGAGGGGAAGCGCGAGTTGTAGATCCAGCAGCCCAGCAGGTGGAAGAAGTGAACGGTGATGGTGAAATCCAGGCACTGCTTCCCTCGCCGGATGAAGTACAGCAAGCCCAGAGCACTGAAAAGTAAAGCCAAGAGGTTAATGAACTCCACCAGGCCTATGGAAAAGGTGGTGCAGCAAGAGCTATCAGCAGTTGTCAGTGCTGATTATGTAGTAGTTTTAAAACGTCTTCAAATATTTTAAGATTAGGTTGTTTCTGACCTCTGCCCTTCAAAACCTTACTTTTGCTTTTGAATTACATGACGGCAGGAAAACGAGATTTTAAGGTAGAGAACAGGCATGAATTTATAGACTATCTCTTCTAGTAATCTCTGTGCAGTCACAAAATACATTAGCGTTTATAGACCAGTGTTTGATGAGATCTGTTCATCTTTCAGTACAATCTCCCACAATAGCAAATCTCATTCCCAGCTGGGAAACTGAGGCAGTGAAGTGAAACGACTTTTCCAGGTTCTAGAAAGCCAAGAGTCAGCAGTTCCCCACTGCCCTCAGCAGACATGCTTAAGAAGACACAGGGATTTTGGGAGATGTTTGGAGAGAGGCAGTACATTACACTGAATTCTTTTACAGCTTAATGGTACAAAAAGACAAGATGCAGGTGCTCCAGCTAGCTGCACACTTACCAGGTGAGTGCATTGAGGATGAAAGCCATCATGGAGAGCCTCCCCGGCGGGGTTGAGAAGCCTAAAATCTACATGGGACTATTAGTAGGAACCCGCGGCACAACTCGCAGCCCGAATCTCCCGTGGCACAGCCCTGCATGGATCGGGATCTACAGCAGGAGCTGGACATGTCTGTCTGGGGGCACCTACGGGAAAGGGAAAGCTCCGGTTCTGCGTTGAGGGAACCACCTAAACTGGGGGTTATTCTAGGAGTAGGGAGTTGTCTTTACCCCGGGAGGCCCTAGACAGGGTGTCTCTATCAAGGGGTGCCACCTACAGAGCGAGGTGCTCTCTGTACCACCCGTACAGGTGTCTCTACATGGGGGCTGCCACCCTCCGCGCACCGCAGTGCTGTCCCTCCCCGGGGTACCGCCTGTTCAGAGGGAGGATTTTACCTCCATACCGGGGCATCTACACAACACAACAGCTCTGAGCACTGGGGGGCTGCTGCACGGGGCAGGGGAGCTCTGCGGCCTCCCCGGGGTGCTCCCTGGGCGGGGGCTGTCCCTGACACCGGGGTGCCCACACGGAGCGGGGTCTGTCCCTAACACCGGGGTGCCCACACGGAGCGGGGTCTGTCCCTAACACCGGGGTGCCCACACGGAGCGGGGTCTGTCACCCCGGAGAGCCCCAGCAAACCCCCCCGCCGCAGGGGCCTGTGCCCACCGCGTCTTCCCGGGGCGCGCCCTCACCTCGTCGCTGAAGACCTGCTGGAGGGAGGGCCCGGTGCTGCCCAGGGTGCCGAGGAGGGCGAGCCAGAGCCCGAGCGAGCTGTAGTATCCCGCCTGCAGCAGCACCATCTGCGACACGATCAGCGCGGGGTCCCACACGTAGCTGCGGAACTGCGCCGCCATCGCCCGCCCGCCGCCCGCGACGGAAGCGCCGCCGCGCAACAGCGCCCCCTGGCGTGGGGGAGGACCCGGTGCCACCCCGAGCCCCGCCCGCTGCCCCGACCCCGCTGGATCCCGATCCCACTGGATCCCGATCCCGACCCCGCTGGATCCCGATCCCGACCTCGATCGCGATCCCTCTGGATCCCGATATTGACCCCGCTAGACCCCGACTCCGCTGGATTCCGATCCCGACCCCGCTGGGTCCCGACCTCGCTGGACCTCGACCCCGCTGGATCCCGACCCCGATCCCGATCCCTCTGGATCCCGATCCCGATCCCTCTGGATCCCGATATTGACCCCGCTAGACCCCGACTCCGCTGGATTCCGATCCCGACCCCGCTGGGTCCCGACCTCGCTGGACCTCGACCCCGCTGGATCCCGACCCCGATCCCGATCCCTCTGGATCCCGATCCCGATCCCTCTGGATCCCGATATTGACCCCGCTAGACCCCGACCCCGCTGAATTCCGATCCCGACCCCGCTGAATCCCGACCCTGCCTGCTGGATCCCCACTCCGCTGGATCCCGACCCCGTTGGATCCTGATCCTGACCTCACTGGATCCCGATTCCGACCCCGACCCGCTCGATCCTGACCCCGACCTCGATCCCGGTCCCGCTGGATCCCGATACTGACCCCGCTGGATCCTGACCCCGCTGGATTCCGATCCCGACCCCCGCCCTCTGCCCCCGCTCCCAGCTGTGACCTCCGCCCCGCCGGCCGTCTGTGCCCAGTGTCCTGTGCCAGCTCCAGCTCGGTCACATCTGCCTGCCAAGGGCGTCCCCAGCCCTGTCCCCTGCCCTGTCCCCTGCCCTGGGTCGGAGCCTTCAGGAACTTGGCTGAAAGTTGCTAAAAGGACACAGAGTCCCCCGTGCTCCCCCGCACCCCTTCTGTGACCAGCTCCTGGCTCGGTTTGGTGGCCTCAGTGAGCCGCGGTATTTGCTTGGCTTCAGGTGAAGCTTTGTGAAGAGTGAAATTCCCAGGGCTGTGTGGGACAGAGGATTTTGGAGATAAGGCTTCCCCAGCCCCTGTCCCTGCCCATCTGCACTGATGTCAGTGTGTTGAGTAACTTGGCTGAGCAGCCCTTGCTAAAAAAACAAATACCAACCATATAAGAAATTATTGTCCCCGGGTATTTCCTTTCATTTCCAGGCTCGTTCCCGTAGGCGCTGAGGCTCTTGGCAGCTGCTGCCCAGCTGTGCTCATTTTAGCTTTAGGCCATCGGGTACCAGGATGTTGTTCTGAGTCCTGGTATGCCCTGGCAGCACCTTTCCGTTACAGGGCTGGGTTGGTTTTTCTGGGAGGTTTCTGATACATGCTGATTTCTTCTACTTAGCCTCACGAAATGGCCAGGTGCCAGACATCGTCGTGCCCCTCCTGTTATCAGCTCCTGGCTGCTGGGGCTCGTTGTGAGCTGTCCTGCTTGCTTAGCTTCGGGTATAAGAATTGTCACTGATTTAATAGCAAAATCCCCAAGGCTGTGTGAGACAACGGAGCATTTTGGAGATAAGATCTTTTCTGGAAAAAGGAGAGGAGGCACCCCCTGGGCTGTTTCGGTGGAGTGGGGAGTTGCCACAAGAGCCATTTTCACCTGGAAAAGAGAAGAGAAGGAATAAAAAGGGGAGTCCAGGTTCTGTGGGAGGTGGTAGGCTCACATCAGTCGTGGGTGTGGAATATGCTGGCTATGGGAACTCAGATTATGATCTCTGACAGGCTCTCATGACGTTTTTTCCATGCCTCTTATGGGAAGTTCCCTATACAGCTTTGCTGTATGTTTTCCTTTCCTCATTCTGTGAATTTCTGTGCTGAGCCAGGTTTGACACAATTTGTTCCCTGTTCCAGGACCATCTCCTAGGAAAGATTGTGCAAGGCAGAGGCACATGTGGGCCACTATTGCTGAGTTCTCACTTAGGCCTTTGGAGAATTTATTTTTGCAGAAGCTCCAGCCTTAGCCAGTGCAGAAATGAACAGGGGAAAATCCCAGCCTTGTCGGGGCTGTCTGCTGCCAACACATTGCTGAGCATAAATTGTGACACTCAACACTTCCTCTGTTAATTCTTGGTAGAAATTGGTTTCCTTTCCTGAGATCTGCTGTGTTTGGCTCTCAGAGCCATCACTTAGATATTAATTCTCACTTACCTCTTTCTTTTATAGTTCCTCATAGGACTACTTTCCTTTGCCAGCAAAAATTTTGTCTGTTTAGACAAAGCTGACTGAAACTCCAAGCTAGTGTAGGGTAGGACTGTTAGTATTATTGCTGGGTGTCTTTCCACAGCCAAATATTGGGTTTATCAAAATAGCCAAGGCAGCAGCCAAGCCTGAGGTGTGATTTGAGGCTCCCTCCATATGGACACATATGAACACATTGTCCTGTGGCACAAAGACATTTGTTCTGTGACTCAACAGCAGCCCAGTTTGTGAACTTGTTTCCTGCCTGACTTTGTGACAACATCTTTCATGGTCATGTTTGTTTGTTCCTGCTCCTGAGTTGGCTCTCTCTCCTCTCCAGGCTACTCCAGCATAGGGGACTGTCCTTCTCCTGGAAAAGTGGGTGTTCTCCCTATGGGGTGCCTTGTCCCACACCCTGCTCTGTGGAATAAGGTTTAAAGTGGACCTGGAAAGCAAACAGTATTGGGGAATTAAACAGTTTTCTTAATTTCTCTTTTCTTCCTCTTTAGTTGAAACAAAAAGTTGGAGACAGCTGTGAAGGAAATGTGTTGCAGAGGAAAAGGATGTTGAAACACGGACTATGATTTCTAGGATGCCACAGTGGGTGTTGCTCGCCTGACTTCTGGTTAGAACATTCTTTTTAGCCAATGACTGTTCTGTGTGTGCCACCTGCGTGTTGTGAGGAGCAGCAGGTGGAAGGAGAAGTGGCAATATGCCCAGGACACAGCAGATGACTTGAGGGTGTACCCAGATCACATGAAACTATTGTGGTCACTTCTTTATCAGGACTGTAGAAAAAGAATACCCTATTTAGCCATCAATTCTTTACATTAAAAATAGTTGTCTAGCAGGGTATTGTTTTCCTCCCCAGGAATTGTGCCCTAAAACAGGAAGCTGTTTATTTAGGTGAGCTGTATTTTACCAGCTGGTGTACAAAGGGTGGTGTTGTCTGAATAATCTTTGCTGGAGTTCATTTCCCTCTTGACAGGAAGGTAGGAGTTGTGCTAAGGTCACCTTTGCTAAAGAGACAGCAAGGCTAAGAATACACATTTTCTGAGTAATTCAACATTAGGTGGCTCAAACCATGGGATGCAAGTTTTCAGTCACTCCTCTTCCTCCACACACGTGGTGTGCAGGTGTGCTTTTCCAAAGAATTCAGTGTACTGAATGGACTTTGGAAGTCAAGAATTTTAAAAACTCTACTTAAGGTTTCTTTTTGCTTGAGAATCCTGCTCCAAGCTGTTTTTAAAAATTTGCTTGTAGGAACTGTGCTGAGTATGGCTGGAGAATCTCTTTCCCTGATTAGTGCAACAGAATGTATGATTGAGTTGTCTAAAGGACCTTTTAAAGATTATTTTGACATTTCTTGATGTGCCATGTAAAAGTGCAATTCCCCTCACCCTCCAAATGTGTTGCATTTGTACACTCCGTTCCACTTCCAGCATGTTTGTGTTGTGTTGGTGACTGACAGCTGTTTATTTTGATTTTCAACATGAGTGTTAGGTAGTCTTTCACTGTTGAGCACTAGGTCAGGAACAATGGTGGCCAACCTGTGTTATTTCTCTGCCAACTGCATTTTTTATATGGAGAATGCAGCTGACACACCTTGAATGTGAGAATTCATTTCCCAGAACGAATGTGTTTCTCAACATGCGTTTTATTTTGCTTCTGCTTCCCTCCCTTGTGGTGAAGTTTCAGGAAAGGACTTTCACTGGTGCATTTTTGCTTTCTGGGCCCATTTGTCCTGTTGGTCTCTCTGAGTGCCATAAACCCACGGATTTTCTGCATTATTCCAGAGAGGAGATTGTCAGCATTTTGAAAGGGAACACTTGAAGGGCAAAATGAAGGCAGCTGTTCTATGGCCATGAGTTTACAGAACCATATTATGAATTTTATGACTGCATTTTCTCTCATTCTCTTGAGATACAGTCACAGAACATTTCCCTGTGTTTGAGGAAGGGAGGTGGATGTACACAATGCACTTAAAAAAATATCATCAGTAAAGTTACAGGGATTTGTTCTCAAGGTCGAAAAACACATTAGGGTTCAGTTTATTTTTTTCTTCTGTTTCCAGAAGCCCAAGATCAGTTTGCCTGAAGGACTGTGCATGCAGGTGTGGCATGGACAATGTGTGTGGTCCCTCCACACAGACTGATTCCTGTCCATCCCATCACAGCAGAACTTTCCTGGGAGGAGAAGCACTGTACTGTGCCATGCAAGGGGATTATTTGGTGGAAGGGGTATATGTTGAGGGGTATGTTAACCAGGAGCTCAGCATATTGTGCTTGTTTGGAGAGGAAGTGAACAGGTGAGTGAGCAATATTTGTAGCCACAACACAGAAAGCTGGTTTTGAAAGCATCTTTGTGGTGGCTGCTTTAGCTGCAGGGATGTGCAGTGAGGTCATGGCCACATGCACACAAATACAGGTGACATTTAGAGGGTTTGGGGGCATGGAGTGCTTCTGGCCACCTTGTGCTGCTGAGGCTGTCTCCTGTCTGGCAGATGTCAGGGTATGGACCACTCTTTGCACATTTGACCCAATCTGTGTGCTCTTGTTCCTCACCATCTACTGCTCCCCACCTCTGCTGAGTGTCCAGAGCTGGATATCACAGGAGCTGGGCTCCCTGGCTGCACCAGCAGCACAGATCCCTCCCTCATGCCCTTGGATGCTGAGATGAACTAAAGGGTTAGTGACACTAACTGGCTGAGCAGAGCAGGTCAGCAAACTCCCCCACAGCCTGTTCCAGGTTTGTTCCTACCGTTACCCACATCTGTGCTGTCTTCAGATCTTGAGTATTTTTTTAAGCCCTGAGCAGTGCTCCTTGTCACTTCATATTGTGCCACCAGGCTCCACGGCCAGCTCAGCACAGTGCTGTGGGAGATCCCTCCTGCCAGTGCTTGTGTGTGGGCAAACATTGAGAACATGTCTGGATCTCAGCTCACACCCTCTGTAGCTGCTTATTCCCAAAGGAACAGGCAGTTGGAAAAGCTGCTTCACTTTAGGGATCTTTCTGGTTGGAGGTGGGCCAGGGGAAAGGCTACAAGTTCTCTCGGGATAACTTTGTAGTGCTGGAGGAGGCTGAGAACCAGATCGAGTGGAAATGGCATCCAAACCTGGCAGGTGGGACCATGGCACATATGCTTTGCTATGCATTGCTTCCCTGCTAAGAAAATATTTTATCCTCTACAAACCAGAGCCCACGTGCAAATTGATGTGGCTGCAGCATGAGGATGGGGCTGTAGTGTTATGGTATTGCAGGTGCCCCTCGGGTTAAGGGGCTGAAATAGATATTATCAAGCAAATATCAGGCAAAGTTATTAATGTGAGAAGAGAAACGGAAATAGTTAAGCTGTGCCGTTGGGTTTCCCCCCTCCTCTTTGTGGTTTTTTGCGCCTGCCGCTCACACAGAAGAGCGAGGGAGCGGTTTCGTGTTCCATTCCCGAGTGACGCAGCGCCCCGCGATAACCGCGGCAGGGACAGCGGAAGGGTTCGCTCTAAATGCGAGAGTGGCACTTGTGGAATGCTGCAAAAGCGGATGCTGTGTGCCCGCTCCCCCCACTTTCTCTTTTCCTCCTTCTTACCTCCGCTTTCCCTTCCCTTTTTTCCTGTTCCCCCTCTTTCACTTCACCCCCCCTTTCGCTTTCCCTTCCCCTCCCTTTTCCCATCCTTTTCCTCCTTTCCTTTTCTCCTGACCCCATTCTCTCTGCCTTTCCCCCCTTCCCTCCCTCTTCCTCGTCACTCTCTTTTCCTTTTCCCCCTCTTTCACTTCACCCCCCCCTTTCGCTTTCCCTTCCCCTCCCTTTTCCCATCCTTTTCTTTTCCCTTGACCCCTTTCTCCTTGCCTTTTCCCCCCTCCCCTCCCTTTTCCGCCCCATCCCTCTATTTTCCCTATTCTCCTTTCGCTCCCCATAGCGCAGTGACTGTGGCAGTGCGGGGTCCCAGCCGTGCACAGCGGGTTCCAGAGCCGTGTCCCCCCGCGGTGGCTCGGCCATCAGCCCCATAGTGTCCCCGCTGAGGTCCCGCTCCTCCACCAGCCCCGGTGCCGGTTCGGGGCCGGGGCATTCCCGGCGGGGCGGGGGCAGCTCCGCTCCGCCTCCCTCGTGCTGAGCCGGCCCTATAAGGGCGGTGGCATCGGCAGGGCTCGGGCAGAGCCCGCTCCGCCCGGACCAGCCGCTCCTTGTCCCGGTGTCCCAGCCCAGCCATGCCGCTGCCCCGCGTCCCGCTGTGCGCCCTGCTGCTGCTCGGCCTCCTCCTGCGAGCCGCCGCCGAGTCGGTGAGTCCTGCCGGGACACGGGGAAAGGGGAGAAGGGGAGGGTCTGCCCCGGCAGCGAAGGGCTCCCGGTGCCGGGGGATGGGGGTGACCCCTGGGTCTCGGGCCCCGCTCGCCAGCAGCCGAGAGCCGGTGCCACCGCTGCCCCTTCGGCAGCCGGTCTGCCCCCGCTGTGTGCCCTTCTCCGGGGAGAGGGAAGGGTGGGAGATAGGGAGACGGCAGTAGGGCCATTCCCGTTCTTCCTCCGGTTCTCTTGGCTCGGACGCTGGTTCCTCCGGCCGATGCCAAGGCAGCGCGGTGCCGGCCGGGCCGTGCCCGGTGCCGCTCTGTGCCCAGTGCCGTGCCCGGTGCCGGCCGCTCTGTGCCCGGTGCCGTGCTGTCCCCGCGGCTGTGCCGCACTGTGCCCGGTGCCGGCCGGGCAGTGCCCGGTGCCGCTGTGTACCCTGTGCCGTGCCCGGTGCCGGCCGGGCCGTGCCCGGTGCCGTGCTGTCCCCGCGGCTGTGCCGCACTGTGCCCGGTGCCGTGCCCGGTGCCGTGCTGTCCCCGCGGCTGTGCCGCTCCTCACGTATCCCGTTCTGCCCCGTGCTCTGCTGTGCTCACGGTGCTGCGCTTACAGCAGTGCAGGGGACCCGGCTACCTGGTGGAAATGAGCCGCTCTCCATTGCAGCTTTAATCTCGTCGTTTAATTCTTTTCTTGTGTGTTGTGTTGGATGCATGCGATGCGTTACAGCACCTGGATAGGCTTTCCTGAATTTGGTTGTGCTGGTACTTACTGTCTTTGAGTGTCCATCAAACCTTCCTCGCGTCCGCATGGGAGTGAAAAATGTGTTAACGTGAAGGGTTTTAAAATCTCTTAAACATATAATGAGATGAAGCATTTTGAATTCGTCAGGCTGGCACACGTGAGGTCTTCGTGCTGGAGCAGAGATCTGGGGATTCTGGCTTCCCCGCTGTTTGTTTTTGTGAGTGACCATCTTGCTGATAATGCAATCAGGGCGGATTCCTCTGTTAGTGTGAAAGAGCTGCTAAGATTAAGGTAACTGCAGGAGATCAGGAGTTCCCAAAGTAGATTTAATCATCAACGTTGGTTTGTTTTGGTCTGAAGGCTGGGTGGGCAGATCAGAACTGATAAGGCTCTGCCCCTTTCTAGTAGGGGCTGGGGGGTTGCTGATTGTAGAGCAGGAATCTCCCACAGAGAGCATCTGTAGTAATTGTCAGCTACTCTCTAAAACCAAGCAGCCCAAATCCACTTTACTCTAATCTGGTGTGTTTATCCCTGCCATTAAGCACGTGAATCGGTCGTTTGGGAACTGGCCCAAACTAGCAGGGGCAAACCTTTGGGGCAGACAGCATCTGGAAGTTGCACTGACCATGTTTGGTATGAAATGCAACTTGGTGTCCCTGGGGACTGGTCTGCAAGCATCGTGTTTCTGCAAAGACAACATATTTTGCACACGTGTGGTCCGTAAATCCTTATATAGAATTTACGTGGAATATTTATCCGTGTTTTTTAAACTACCTAAGATTGAGTGTATGCTGGAGAAGTAACACTGCCCTACTATAAAGCCTAATCCAAACAAATTGTTTGGGTTACGGGCTGCTGGGGAGGAGACAAGGATGACACACGGTTTGGGAGAGTTATGCTGGCACTCCTCCCACATTATTTTTTTTTAAATAGCACTGCCAAAACGTGCAGAGCTGCACAGCATGTGGCTCTTGGTTTTTCTGTGTGGGCAGAGTGAAGACAGGTAGCTGTTTCTTAACAAGATGGGGATTGTATTTCTTGTGCTTATGTAAGAGCATGGGATGTTGAGAGTGATTCGGTGCTTGAATATTTCCCCAAGCCTGTACAAACAAAAATGCCTTGGCTCTTTTCCCCTTGAGTAGCTTTCTGGTGTAAATGGGATTTCTCGGTGTGAAGCAATCCTGGATGTGTAAGAGGGTGGGGAATATTACCGAAGTGCCCGAGTGTGACGTTGGAGCTCGGGCTGTGGGTGGGTGGGTTGTGTTACAACAGCCCCGCAGCTTTGTGTGAGAACATTGCCTTCTTCCCTGGGGCCCAGGGGGCTGGGGCTGGTGCCTGATGTCACCAGGTGGTCCCCAGCCCTCTCCGCTTGAGTGCCTTGGAAAGCAGAGCATGTGTGGGCAGGATGCTCCCCTCTGTGCTGTGCAAGGATGGGATTCCTGCAGGAGATGCGTGAGGGGGGGATGGACACCGAGTCACCAATGCATCCAAGATGTGGGATCAGCAGAGTTAACAGATGAGAGGTCTGCCTTGCTCGGGCAGAGTGGTGTTGCTGAGCTTTCCCTGTGCATTTAACATCCAGAGGTGCCCCTGGCAGCACAGGAGGGTAGCAAGGGGTATTCCCCCATGGCACAGGGTGTTCCCTCTGCTGCAGGCTTGGGCTCTGCTCAGTTTGTCTGCCTGCAAAAGGGCCAAGTGCCCAGAGCTCAGCAGGGCTGTAGCAGTGCTAGTGGGCTGCAGGCTGGTTGCAGTTGTCCTACTTTTGTGCCTTGCACTATGCAGGAAAAGTCTTCGTGCAGCACCACATCGTGTTTGTGTGTCCTCAGCAGCACAGAGGAGCACAAATCCAGCCCAGGAGCTGCTGGCAGAGCATTGCTTAGGGAGAGGCGGGGGAGGCTTCGTGCTGTTTGTGGGCTCTGTTTGCTAGTTTAAAGCAATCATGCTCAGAGGCCTCCTGATTGGCAAAGCTGGTGTCTTGTTGATGATAGCTGTGTTTGGAAAGTAGTGCAGCATTATTAATGTTAAAACCGGTTTGGCTTGTCCTGCTGCCATTGATCCCCGAGGCCTGTTCTTTCTGCTCTTTGCCCAGTTTCTCATCTGTCCCTCCCAATCAAATCAAGACATTGCTATCTGCACGTTTTACTTTATTTTACCTTTACTTGCCATGCTCACATTTAAAGCAAATCTCTGCTTTGCTTCAATCTCCCTAAAACACAGAGCAGCAAAATGACAGTGTCTGACGTGATGTCCCTTAGCCCTGAAGGGGAAGGAGCTCATGACTTCTGAAAGTCAAACCTATAACTGTTGAAATGAAATGACTATAATGTGTAGAAAAAACAACTTCTTTAGCACGCTGTACTTCCTTGAACTGTGTGCATGATGCCTGGGGTGGAGTCCAGGGCTGCATGGTCCCTCCACATGATGGATGTGGTTCCCATGGGTAGGAACAGCCACCCTGCAGCACTTGGGGCACAATCAGGGAAATAGCACTGCTGCCCAGCTCTCATCTGTCCCAAGTGCTGCCAGCTCCCATGCTGGAGAGTGCTTTCCTGTGCTTCAGAGCTTTCCCGAACATCTTACGCAAGAGGCAAGCGGGCTGAACTTGGTACTTTTCAGAGTTGTGATACCAGAGGCTCATTCACCCTGGGAAGTAAAGGCTGTTAGCCAACCCGATTGCTCTCTTTCCTGCCCCTCCTGTTGTTCTCTCCCAAGGTCTTGGCACTTTGAGATCCTGCTAAGGCCTGTGTTCAGTCCAGCAACAGGGAAAATGTTTTTCCTATGTGTCTTCCCCTCTTCCTTCCCTTCCAAACCTCTCTTAATGGCTGTACTATTGCCTTGAGCTGTTTGAATGGCATGAGGAGGCCATTTGCTCTCAAATGCCTGAACTAGAGCCTAATGTGACCTTGCTGTGATTTTCCTGTAGTGTCATACTGCCTTTTCAAAATGCTTGTGTTCCACTTCCACCTCAAACTGGAAGCTGCCAACCTGATTTTCCAATTGATGATGGAGGGGGGCCACCCTGGCTTGCTGCTCAGTGTGCAGGCTTCAGCCCAGTTCCTACACCTATTTTTCTTTCCCTTTTGACTCCTGGTGCTGGTAAATGTTGGAAATAACCCAGTTGCTTGAATCCCTTGACTCTAGGTTGTGTTTTATTTTGTGTGCAAAATTGTTTTTCCTCAAATGAATGGATTGTTGGACTTATTTTAAAGACTTTTTTTGATTAGTGGTAGTATCTGTACCTGTATGTAAGGGTGGCATGGTAGCTGTGGTTCCATGGTCTGCGATGTAAATTACTTGGATTGACCTGTAAGATTACTTGATTAAGTTATCGTGGCTCTGTGATCCCGCAGAATTCCCCAGCTATTGCTTCTGCAGACTAAATGCATCATCCATCCTTCAAAACACTTCCTAGCTCTTGAGTTCACATTTATCCTCTTGAGCCTGCGCTTAGGTCTTGCAGCTGCATTCTCCCCCTGTGCTCAGTACATCCTGTTCCTTTATGCCTTGTAACAACAGCCGGGCTGTGCTGCTTTTGCAGCCTCAGACGAGAAGCTGGTGCGGTTGGAGCACTACAAAACCGGGGGGACAAACCCTGCACACGCCTGACGTCCGGGCTGCTGTTGAGGAGCATGTGTGGCTGTTTGTTTGAGACTCGCTGGAATGCAAATGCTTGAGATTAAGGATTCAAATGATTTGCACTAGAATGAGACTCTTGTGATGAGACTAGGCTTGGTGGCCCTGAATAGACAGGGCAGCCTAGTTAGAGTTTCACTTGCAGTAAGCCTCTGCTCCGAGGGGCTGTAAAAGATCCTACACTAATGAGCAGTTAGGGTTGTGCTGCTAGGTTAGTTCAGACTGACTTTTCTGTCTTTAAGCTTGTGCCTGGGTGTTTGTCCAGTAAATGCTGCTGCTCAGAGGAGCAGCTCTGCTGTGTGTCGCCCTGACTTGCAGCAGTCACGCTGTGACTCAGGTTTCTGGCACTTGGCTTGGCATGCCAGTTCCTGAGGACACTGCTGTCACCCTCTGAGTAACGGCCCTGGCCCCTTACCCAAAGCAGTGACTCAGACACTGCAGCACAGAGGTGGATCTCTCTTTTTTTTTTCTTTTTTTCTGGGGCTAGAGAAGGGGTGACAGGCAGAACTGGCGCTGCTGCTTGGCACTCAGTCTGTGCTGCCCTTGGCACCGAGCGCTTTGCTGCTGCCTCCTGTTTAATCTGGTTGTGGCTTTGGTGGGCAGAAAAGCTGTCGGGCTCTGACATGTGACTGCTGCCAGCAGCTGAGTTGGTGTTGGTAAAGACAGATCAGAAAATGGCCCTGTTTTGAGCAGCCGTAACTTGCTCTGGCAGCTCCGTGGCTCCTTCGTTTTCGGGCAGATACTGCTGGAAACAAGAGTTGCATGGGAGGGAGCAAAGCAGCAGTTTTATCTGAAATGACTGAAAGCTTTCAAAGCAAGCTAAAGGAGCATAAAGTCTCAGAAGAGGGGGTTGAATACTTAATCCTGAATCTGGAGAAAATGTCAGCGTAGGAGGGGAAAGCACGCAAGATGTAGATGCGTCCCTCTCAATTTCTGAATGCTGCCTGACTTAAAGTGTGCTTCTTGTAGAAGTCTTTATTTTTGCTGGAAGTACGCACTCTTGTCAGTTTTATCCTTAAATCCTTTGAAGCTGCGACTCTGCTTATAAAGTGCCAAGAGGCTGTTGTTAGACAAATTATTGGGATAACTTAAAAATCAAAGCAGTTAATTAAAATCTCAGGGAGACACTCCTTGGGGCAGGAAGGAGACTGGGAGACCCATAGCACTGTTACCCAAGCAACTGGTCTTATGTCAACCAAAACCACGGCTGCTTCTTGCTTAAGCAAATTGTTCTGTCAGGGAAAGCAGAGCCTTCCATGGGAAGGATTTCTCTCTTGATGTTGCTCTGCCTTACCTGCTGAGGGAAAAGGTGTCTTCACCTGTGATTCCTCTAAAACTGCTGTCAGGCTTAATACAAAGAGATGTGGCCTTGCCCCACTTACCTTGCTGTGAGGCTAACCCTGCCTCCTGCCCTTTAGCTGCTGTTACAGCCAAACTAGAGTAATAAAAAGCAGTGCTAACTGTGCTAATGGCTGTGAAAGTGCTTGGACTTACACTGAAGTGGCCTGCACAGTGCAGTAGCCAGTAATCTCTGTGCAGAAGGAAGAGTGACTGAGAGGAGTGTAGCTGGAAGGAAGGCACCAGGTGGGATGCTGTGCTGGCTGGAGTGAGACCCGCAGGTGGAGGGGCAGATCCTGACTGGTGTGGTGGCAGAAGCTGCTTTAGTGGGCTAGTGTCATGCTTTAAAAAACAGAGACACTCCTACTCTCCTCCAAATGGAAATACAGCCCTTACTGATGTCAGGAGCTTTTACTTGGAAGATTCTGTTCCCCAGCGAGGTAAATATTTATTGCAAATCCACAGTGTGCAGTGGAGCAGAGTCTGGAGCCAGGATCTTGCAGGAGACTGTTTATGCGCGGGCTGTTCTTGGCGCTAATTCCAAATTTCCTGAGGCTGAGTATGAGGAGCTGGTCCTGCGTGTTGGTTACTCAGACTTGCTCGTCCAGCCGAGCGTGGGGGAAGGAGTGACCCAAACAATACCTGTGTTCCTCTGCTCTGGCTGTGACAGAGGGCTCAGGGAGGGCTGGCAAGCTGCTGCAGGTTGCTCCCCCTCTGCTCAGAGCCAGACTGGGGGTTCAGAGCCCTCGGAGGGAGGAAAATGCTTCTGGAAGTGACAGGTTTCCTGAAGTACAGCTGCGTTATCCCGAACAGCACGCGCTGTGTCTGCTGCTTTCTGGGCCCGAGCCAGAAGTAGGTAATGTCTTTGTGAAGAAACAAACCAAAACAACCCCACCAAACCCCATACACTGAAAACCCAGCCTGTGGTGCTGCAGCTAGCCAGGAAAATCCCTGCTGTTGAAATGTTTGTTTGCATAAATGCTCACACGGGGTATGACTGATAGCATAGCAGCAGCACTCCACTGTCTGGAGTGCTTTTGTGCTGATAACTTCCTCTGCTCCTGCTCTTTGCTGGCACCTTTGCCAGCAGAGCAAGGCTTGAAATAGCATCACTGTGCTGGCAGAGCTCAGCTGCATGGGCTAAGCCTAAATCTTTGGGCTACTACTTCTGATTAGATTAAAATGGATCGTGGGAGGGAAGCATTTGTAGGGCGCAGCATTGGGAATCTTGACTGTACAAACAGGCTGAGATTAGCTGCATGGTGAACCAGATAGGAAGGGCACTCTTTGAAGTTGGGTGTCTGCCTGGCTTAATTTTGCTAATGCTCTGGCATGAGGGAGCATAAAGATCCCAAAAATGCACGTCACACATTTCTTGCCAAGTGGAAATTCTGCTTGTGTGCGTGTTCAGGGAAGCATTGGGGTGTAGCTGTATTCTAGGAAAGGGCAGTGAGGGCAGGCCTCTTCCTGGCATGAGGGGGAGGTGTGACATGTGAAATATCCCAAGTCTGAAGTGTCAGCATAAAAAAATCATCCTTGATGGAAAAACTGTTTTGCTGGGGCATTTATATCCTTTTTTTCTTCCACAGACAAGAGTGCAGTAGACTAAGGCAACTCATTCTGAGTTGTGAGCTGGAAAAAATGTGAATTCCTTTTTAAAGCTTGAACAGAATTTTTCCAGCTTCTGAGCTGAGCTCTGGACAGTCAAGCATATGAACTACTTATGATTAGGTTTGTAAATACCATAAAAATATATAATCTCTTTATGAACTAGGTGTGTGTCATGGCCTGTGACCGGGTGTGAGATGTTTCTGTCACAATTGTTTTCCTCTTGAGTCACATGAGAACTGCTTTTTCCTCCTGTAGTTTTCCTCCAGACTTTCTTCGTTTGCTTCAGGGCAAGTGATGGACACACAGCCATCTGTAACTGCCTGCTGAGCTTTATCTCCCTGAGCTGGAGTGGGAAGTGTGGTCATCTCCTTCCCACACAGGATCTGGTGCTGGGAATTGAGTGCTTAGAGCAGCTATTTTGCCACTATTGCAGTAAACATATTCCAGCATGTGCCTGTCTGGCAAAGGACTCGATCTTTATGGCTTTGCTCTTGGCTGATAATCAGGCAAAAGCAGTTAAACAGGAGTTCATTCCTTTTTAATCTCTCTGTCCTCCTCCTGTCCTGCAGCGTGGCCAGTGCATGATGTGAGCAGGAGGGAACAGGCTGTGTGTAAGCACAGAGGTAACTGGGGTTTGACTTTGTAAGTGCAAGGAGCCTATTTGGAGCAGGCAGGGCCTGGGAGGATTCATCCCTGCTGCAGCCGTGGCAGCCAGTGCTCTCCTGAGCCCGGGATTACAGTGGGGTTGTCACGGGGATTGTGGCTCTGCTGCCACATGAGCCCCCGGGAGAGCTGCTTGTGGTGGCACAGCTTAAAGAATCACACAGGGGATGGGACTGGATGTGCTTGTGTGGCACAGCTTAAAGAATCACACTGGAACAGGGCTGGGATGGGGCTGGATGTGCTTGTGTGGCACAGCTTAAAGAATCACACAGGGAACGGGGTGGGATGTGCTTGTGGTGGCACAGCTTAAAGAATCACACTGGAACAGGGCTGGGATGGGGCTGGATGTGCCTTCTGCACGTGGGCTGTGAGTGTGAGACCTGCAGGGAGGGGCTGGGCAGGCTTCCCTGAACTCACCTCCAACAAGTGATGCTCTCAACAGTTCCCCAGCCTGCACGTTGCTTCTACTGTCTTACTAAGCAAAACCTTTTTTTTATTACACAATTAAAAAAAAAATAAATTTTTCCCTCCTCTTTGCTAAGAGGCACAGACTGAGCAGTGCTGTGGGTGCTGGAGCTGCCTGGTGTGTGTGCTCCACTCTGATTTCTCCTTTAGTCCTCAGAGTGCCATGGATTTACCTTTGTGGGTCACATTGTGGGGGTGCTGGGCAGTGGCTGTCAGAGGAGATGGGCAAGGCTGTTTGTGGCCCTGCTCTAGGTCTGCTTGGAAAGTGTTGAGCAAAGGTAGTATTTAACTATGTCTGGAAGCCTCAGGTGATCCTGTCATGCAACTAAATGTAAACATATGCCTGGATGGGAGCTGTTTAACTTTTGTCCCTTGGCATAAAGGCCAGTGCAGGCTGTGTGTGCTGAAAGTTATGTGGGACAGACTGACCAGGAATGGGTGGTAAAATGATACCTCCAGGCATGGTCACAAGGAGCTGGCACAAGTGGATTTTTGTATTATTTTACTGTGGCTGGTGTGTTAAGGGAGTTAGGTGTGACTTTGATTGAAATGTTGATATTTGCTTTGCTCTCAGGACTAAAATGACTTGTGTATTTATTTTCTTCTCCCTTACACAGAGCTGAAACATGGAGTGAGGGAAGGGAGCGAAGGGTATCTGGGGGGGGGGAAATATAGACCCATTGCTTGTCTGGAAGGAGCTGCCTCTGCTGGAAGCTCATGTCACTTCTAGTAAGGTTTTTTAATGCTTATTCAGATGGCAAGATAGAGCAGTCTTTGCCTGTTGTCTCTGCACACCTCCCTCCTGTGGAGATGAGCTCTGTTTGGCTGTTTCACACTGGTTGAGCTGCCCTGTTTCCAGTGCTGTGTGCTCTGCTTTGGGGGGCTGTGGGGGTTCGTGGGGTGAGCTCATTCCTAACCCCTGCTCTTTCACATGCTTGGTGTGAGCTTTAAAACCTTCCTGGTTTGTGGGCTCCTGCAGGAGCTGGGTGGGAGTGAACTGTTTGGAAATCCTCTCTCTTGGGCTCAGTGGTTTACAGGGCTCTGCATCCTTGCTGCTCACGTTGTTCAGGAGCCCTGCCTGGTTGTGCTGATGGTTGTGCATGGTGGTGCTGTGAGGTGACATCTGTGACAGCACAGGGTCTGGGCAGGATCTTTTGTGTGTTGCTGCTTGCTGCAGTGAAATGATCTGCACAGCTGACCCTGGGTGCAGAGCACAGAGTTAGCAGGTCTGTGCCTCTGCCCTCCTCTGCCACCTCCCAGGCTGGCCCAGCTCCATGTGCCTTTGTCTAGGAAAGGTTGACTTTCACCTTGCTCCTGTTTACTCCCAGGTTTATTTACACAGTGCTGGGGAGGGAGACCAGGAGCAAGCACTGGCTCTCCATGCTAAAATTATAAACTTGATAAAGGGCTCTGTACACTGTGAATGCCCCAGTCCCTGCAGGTCTGACTCCCTTTGCAACTTGCTGGCTGTGACCCTTCAAAAGAACTTTTGATGAACTCTGTGTTTGATCAGAGACAAGGGACAGCTGTAAAAGCCAGTTCTATGTCTGGAGAACTTTGTCCCAAAACATCATTTGGATTTTTTTTGAAAGGATTTGCAAAGGCTGTGGTGAGGACGTGGGCTGGGGCAGGTGAGCTGCCTGGGTTTGTTATTTCCCAGAACTTGGCTGGGGAAATTCACACATTGCACAGAAACTTTGCTTGCTGCCTAAATAAATAACTGATCTTGCTTTGAGAAGAGGTGAGTGGTGTTCTGGGGCTGTAAGGGAAGACCCCAGGAGCACAAAATGGAGTGGGATGGGTTAGGGATGGAGCACAGCTGGACTGCCTGGGGTCCCAGGGTGATATTCCTGTGCCTCCACTGAGCAAAGAGTGTTTGGCTTCATCCAGTAGTGCAACCTGTCTCAAAACATGAGGCCTCTGTGCCCAGCTTTTCCAGGAATGACACTCACAGTTCACGTGCCTGACGTACTGGTCATCTGGCAGGGAATAAACTCTTATTTATTTATTTTGTCACTGGCAAGCAGGAAAAGCTGCTCCCCAGCATGCTGTTTAATCTCCCTTTGTGCTTACTGGGGATAAAGCTGCTTAACATGAGGAAGAAATCCTTGAACTAGACTCCTGCAGGAAAGGTTGATTCCTGTACAGACCTCTCCTATAGAGGAGCATATTATATTAATAGTAGGACTGTACTTCAGCTGCCAGGGTGAGGTGGGGCTGTGCAGGCACCCAGTCCAGCTCTCCCAGCAAGTCCCTGGCTGGCTCCAGAGTGGGGATAGCAGGTGGTGGGAAGCAGGCTCGGAGCAGTGCTGGTGCTCTTCTCCAGCTGGCATTTGCAGAAGGTGTTAAACTGGATGTGGCCACTTGGCAAGGGCTGACCATCCTCTTGTGGCTATCTCAGATTTTTCCTCTTGGATGCAGTCTGCAAGCCCAGAGGAAGGACAGGCTCCTTCTGTGTGCCTCTTCAAGCAGCAGAGCTGCAGGGAGGACTGTGTGCTCCTGCAAAGGGATGAATTTTTTTTTTTTTTTTAAACACTACTCCAGGGTGCTCTTTATGTGGCACTTAGGAAGCCCAAAGCTCTTGCTTTTAAGTCCTGTGAAGGTGCCTGTGTGCCCTCTCACAGGTGTGTATGTAAGGAATGTGCCTGTCCCAGACCTGCCCTGTGAGCACTGCCCTCCAGTGTTAACTCTTCCCAGCCTGCCCATGCCCTGGCTCCCTTCCTAGAAGGACATGCCTTGAAACCTGGAGAGTAATTGTGGAGGTGCCCAGCAGCCCTCTGACTTTCCTGTCGGATGAACCTGTAATGTGAGGCCACTGCCCACAAGGAAAGTTTCCTGTCCTGTTTGAGAGGCTCCTGAGGCTCCCAGGAACTTCCCCATCCTTGCTCAAGAGGGTGATGAAGAATGAGTTCAGGGAACGCTCCCATATAATCTTATTTATACTTGTGAGTCAGTAATTTCCTTGTTATGTGCCCTGCTGGTAAACACTGTCTGTCCTGATTTAAATAGGATTTTTGATAGCCAGACCCGGTGTGTGCACTAATCACTGTGGCTGTGTGCCACCACTCAGCTCCATCTGATAAGGCCAGTGGGCTGTCCAGCCCCCCGAGGCTTAAACCTGGGCTTTCTTGAGCTGCCCTTGCTTGGACATTGGTGGCTGTGACTCATGGTGAAGTACAGGGTGAGCTGGCACTGGGGTGTGGCTCTGCACAGGGTTTGCCAACATCAATGTCTGCCCAGTGCAGGGCTCTTTGGATCTGCAGAAAAGTGCTCCCCAGCCCAGGAACTGGGTTGTTCTTCCTGCCCCTCGATTAAATGGCCAGAAGCTGCCCTGGGAACAACTACTGCATGCTGGCAAGCAGTTTCCACTGCAGGGCTGGCTTTGGCTGGGGTTCACATATCTTGAAATGGATTTGCCTTGGAGCAAGTGATCCGTAATGTTAGGAATGCCTGATTCCAGGCTGGGAGAGGATTTCTCTCCTCCCAGCCCCCTTCCCAGCATCTAGTGCCAGCCTTGGCACAGCAGAGAGAGCGGGTCTGGGAGGAGAACTGGCCTCAGCACTTCATGCCCTCTGGGCTGTTCATCTGATTTATCCTCTGGCAGGGTTGCTGGGGAAACCAAAAATGCCTCAATAAGCAAGGAAAAGCACATCCAGTGCTGCTGCTCGTGGTGCAAAATGAGAAACATCTTGTGCTTGCTCATGGCAAACCCAGTGTGCCAGTGGGCTGGGGAATGGGGCTGGGAGCAGGGCTGGGGCTGTGGGCAGAGGAAGCTGACACATGGCTTGTGGCTGATTATTTGCCCTAGTTAGAGATTGATAGCGGATGTAATTCATCACCTCTGGGCTGTGGGATGGGCCACACCTGGCCAGGTGAGCAGGAGGGCTGATCCCAGGTGCTCAGGGCTCGGTGGTGCTGCCATCCAGCTCTAAGTGTCCCCACCAGCCTCTGATCCTCCTCACCCCAGTGAGGCTGTAGCTTGTACATTGAGAAAACCCCTCAGATGTGCAGAGCTGTGGAATGCTCTTCTGGGTAGACAAAACCTTTGTGTAGACTTCCCCATTTGTCCTGTGAGGACAGCATGAAAGAATGTTGTCAGCTTAGCCCCCAGCTAAGGGACCCGTCCATCTGCATTGTGCCCCTTGCCTTGGGGGAAGGGGTCGAGTCTCCCTCCGTGGTGATGATTTCATCTCTGTGGAAGCATCTGGAATCTGTGGGGTGGTGTTGAGCAACCCCAAAGCTCATACCTGTGGTACCCTCACTGGCCTGGCCTGAGGGCTGTGGGATGAGGAGAAATAGTTGTGGCAAGTTGCATAACTTTGAGGGCAGGAGATTTGGGCTTGTGGCTCCTTGAAGGTCCAAGTGCAAATGAGCTCTGGTGTGCAAATTGCCATTGTGGCCAAACAGCTGATATCTGGAAGGCTCTCCAGCTTTTGTGCTGTAGCTGCACTCCTTGGGCCTTTGGATCCTGGAGATATTTTGTGTTTGTTTGTTTACATGTTTTTTAAGAAGGTGATGCAGGGGAAGCTCTTCCTTCAGGCAAGTCATTATTGATAGCAAGCGCTCTTGAACTCAGCCTGTATTGCACTGCAATTCAGCTGAACTGCCAGAGCAGCTTTTAACCCCTGGGTGATAAAATAGGCTTGTTCTCAGTATAAAGAGTGAGGCACTGCTTTGGTGCTATGCAAAAAACTGACCTACACGTGCCAGGCTTTTTCCCTGGGAACAGCAAGTCCTTCCCAAGTCTCCCTTATAAACTGAAGGTATTATTTTTCCAAATGCTTTGCCACAAACTCCTGACCAAGATCCTGTCATGGTATTTTCACCCAGTGTGTTCAGGTGAACCTCTTCTATCTGTAGCCCTCAGGAAATTCCCCTCCCAGACTGGCTCTCACTTCTGTTCTGAGAAATTCTAGGGAAATTCAGCTGATAAAGATAAGGCTTTTGGTGGAGAGGAAGTCAACATTTAATGTTTTTCTGGTGGAAGGCATCTCATATTTAATATGTCTCCACTCTCGTTTACAGGTGAGAGAAACTGAAACCATGGATGCTGGATGGCTTGGCTACCCTGCCTCTGGAGAGCTGCCAGATGATGAAGACATTGATGAATTCAGGCCTCACTTAACCACTGATGGGTTAGATATAGATGAGACATCTGGGTCAGGAGGTAAGTGGGGAAGTGAGACCTCCCTCAGCTGTTGCTGTGGAATTTCTTTCAGCACCAGCCCTTGAGTGATGGGCTAAATCACAGCCAGGGCTCCAGAGGAACCACAGTGTCAGGTGGAGATGAAAACTGTGACTTGTAGTCACTCAGATGAGAACAGTGAAAGTCATGCTGCTGTGATGTTGAATCACTCAGGGAGGACAGATGGAGTCCAGCCAAGCTTGTCGTGCTGCAAATGAAAAGGCCTTGTGCTGGCTGGATCTTTTTCCTGTTGAACTCCAAAGAACTGCTGAGAAACCTTTAAAAAAAACCATTCTATTGTTGAGGCAGTGTTAAAAGGCTTAAAGTTAATGTCTCAGCTGAGGCCAAACAAGGTAAAGGACTCACTGGTGTTCAAGTGAACTCTCTGTGACATGCAAAGCTCCCTGCCCAAACCAGTTTCTGGAGCTTTGTGTCCCTTTATGTGAATATTTGTTCTCTAAAAGTGCAAGAACAAGTGCTGAGATTGGTGCCTGACATGTTTGGGCAGATCTGGAGGGTTGGTGAAGGATCCTTTAGGGATGGGCAGTGGGAGCAGTGTCCTCCATTGGCATTACCTTGTAAACTATGGCACACCTGCTCTGCAGGGGTCAATGGCCCCAGCTGAAGATCCCTCCCAGTGGAGAGGTGTTGGTTTCAAGATTACATCCCATGGTCTTGTGCAATCCAAGTCATTAAATAGTAAATAGTACTAATAGATAAGAGGGAATTGTACAGGACAAGAGTCCTAGTTTACGTGCAGTTGCTGGCATTGCAGGAAGTGTCTGAATTCTGTAGAAACAGCATGTAATGAGACAAACTTGAGAGCTTTTTTTTTTTTCCCCCCTTCTGCAGACTACCCAGACTCTGAAGATGGCTTGTATCTGACCACCATGGATACCCCTGTGGTAGGTATTGCCCCACTGTGATTTTAAGCAGCATGTAGCTCCTCTGGTCTGTGAAACTTCCTGAACATCCCCCCCACCCACAGCACATGCCATCAAGACAAATCCACCTGCATGAGCAGGCACAGTGTACTTGTAATGCACTGAGCAAACTTTCTGTGCCCTGCACACCCTCCTGCTTTCAGCTGTGGGTAGGCTGGGTGCTGCTTGCTGATGGGTGTGGTTTGTCTGTGTTCTGTAGATATCTGACAACTATATCCCTGGAGATACTGGGAGAAAGATAGAAGGTGAGAAGGAAAACACAATGGTGGACAATGAAATCATTCCAGACAAAGCTGTACCTGTTGAAGAGAACCTGTCCAACAAGATCTCCATGGCAAGCACAGCCAACAGCAGCATCTTTGAAAGAACAGAAGTCCTTACAGGTAATGCTCCACCTTGTCCTGGTAAATCATTAATACTGAAAATGAAATGGCTTCTGTTGTTCCTGTTCCTCTGGGGAGCAGCTCCCTGCTGACAGGGGAATGAGTTGTTTTACCTCTGTAGCCACCTGTAGCAGGGTGGCTTCTGCCTCCCAATCCTTAAGCAACAGCACAGCAGAGCCTGCTGCTGTCTGTGCTGGGATAAACAGCTTTTTTTGAGCCTGCCAGCTGACTGTTGGTTTAACTCATGTGGCAGCTGCTCTGCACCCAGATACTGCCTCACCAAGAGGCATCTCTGGCCATAAAACACTGGCATCATAGACTTTCATATCAAATACAGGCATTTTCCTTCCACCCTCTGCCCAAGTTCTGCCTCTTCTGAGCTTTGCCAGGAGCCAAGCAACCCCTCTAAGGGATTCCAACATGTGGTCAGCTGTAGGGATCTGAGTACCAATGTCTAGAGCAAAACCAAGCAACTGCTTTGCCCTCAGCATGTGGGGACAGGTCTGTCCCCAGCATATTGCTGCTTCAAGAGCTTGGCCTGATGGTCCAAGTATAAACCCAAGCCCTTGGTGCTGATCTGCAGCCATCCTCCCAGTCAGAGAAGAGACTGGAAGAGTGGATTGCAAAACTATCCAGGAAAGAAGCTGATTTAGTGCCAGGAATAGGTGTCACAGCAAGGGGTAAACTTCAATGAAGTCTTGTGGCCACCCTTTGTGTGAGGAGAGAGGAAACCTTAGTGGGTTTTTGCAGGTTTGTGGGTTTTGGTTGTTGGGGTTTTCTGATTTTCTTTTTATTTTTTTTAATTTTTTTGAGGAAGTGGTGATGGTAATTGGCTGTTGATGAATTGAAATAGAATCCCCAGGGTGTGCTCACACAGGTAGTTAACAAACATTCAGATTGAGCTGTACCATTTTCTTGTGGGTTGTGGTGCCTCTTTTTTGGGTGGGGTTTTTCTTTATTTTTTGCCTCTATACAAGGAGAACACTTCTCAACACTTTTTTTGGACTAAACTGGAAGATTAGCTCAAACTGGTTAATGTGGAACATGTGATTATTCTGTGGTCAGACTAGAAGTAATCCTGGCCTTCCTTTCCCAGTAACATCTGCTGTTGCTGGAAGTGCCAGCACATCCAGTGACAGGGACACTGGAGGCAGCTCTGGGGGCTGCTGCTCTTGAAGCAGATTTTTGATGTCACTGGTGGTTTGGAGTTGTCCCAGACTTATTGCAGTCTCTTTTCCTCCCCAGCTCTGATCGCAGGAGGAGCAGTGGGTCTCCTGTTTGCCATCTTCCTGATCCTGCTCTTGGTCTATCGCATGAAGAAAAAGGACGAGGGCAGTTACGACCTGGGCAAGAAACCCATCTACAAGAAGGCCCCCACAAATGAGTTCTATGCCTAAAGCTCAGCAGCACCTTGTGCCCATCAAGGGACAAACAGACTGTATGGAAACACTGTGCCCTCAGATGAGATGTGCTGAACAAATGCTTTTTTATTTTTTGGATTGAATTTCAAAGTGACTTTGAGAAAAAACAAACTTCCTTCGTGACCCTTCCCATCCCGCTCAGCTAACAAGGGCCCAATGAAATACAAAGAGTCTGAAAAAAAACCCTCAGTGTATTTTTTTTTTCCTAAGTTAGTGTATAAAAAGAATAAAGATGCCAAATTTTCTGCTTGGTTTTATAGAGGGTATATAAACACAAACCAGACTGTATGGAAGCAAACACCATGTGTTTGCATCCAGCATGCTGTGCTGGGATTGGCTGCTTCTATAGAATATGGCTTTTTTTTAAAAATATGAATCTTGCTACTAGATGTCTTGCAGCAGGCTGTTGATGTGAAGCATTTTTGTGGAGAATTATTTATGAATCTCTTACACTACAGATAATGTTGCCTTATCAGGGAGTAAAGGCCCACAAGGGCTCAATATCCCTGAATGCCATAAAGGGCCTATGGGAATGTCTTCCCCAGGAGACTTCTGTCTCTTCCTGTTGGCCCCAGGCAAGGGTCATTAGTCCTCAAAATCAGGACAGCCAGTTGTGTTTGGCTATGGCAACACCCTTTCCTTGCCTTGAGTCTCTTACCTTTTTTAAAGGATTGCTTGTAGGATTTTTTTATAACAAAATTTTAAAGAAAATAGCCTAATGTTTATATAAAGTTTGTAGAAATTGTTTTGAAATAATAAAAAGAATAATCTACTTTTTTAATTTCCTCAGATTTATTTTTTCAATCCCTTTGTGTTTCCTTTGGCCGGGCATTTCTCTGGAGATGCTGTTTTATATGATTCATATTCTGAACTGAAGCAGAGTTAGTTACAGAGTGTTACAGGTTCTTTCTAGTTCTATAGCAGCTACTATAGAGGGTAAATATATTTATGGTTTTCTCATAATTTTTCTAGGATTTTTTAAAAATAGAATTATTTATAGTTTCTGAAATGGCTGCTTTCTCATTTGGTAACTTTTATCCTTTTTATGTAAAACACTAATATAATGAGTCTCTGTGAAAACTATTTAAGCTTTATTCTGTGAATTTCAATTACAAATTCAAGGCCATAACTTCTGTATGCAAAGTTGGATGCGTAAATATGATTGAAGTAGGGAAAAGACAAGAGTAATTCTAGGCTGTAATATATTACAATCAGTCCTATAGAGCTATATATTATATATTTTACTGAGATATATACAGATGAGAATGAAAAGGCTGGAGTTAATTCTTCAGCAGCCTTATGGTGTGGTGTGTAAGAGGCTTTTGATCTTGTTTGTGCTGCTGTTTGTCCAGTGTCTTGTGTAGAGCACCAGGGGCTCTGTGGCTGTGTCCTGGCTCCTGGAAGCTGCTGTGGCCAGGATGTGCCAGGTTTGAGCCACAGTCAGAGCACAGATCCCCACCTGGAGCTGCACTGGAAGTATGGAGGTGATGACTTTCTGTCCCCTGTGGAGCTGTGCTGAGCCCTGCCCCTTAGGGGTGGCATCTACCAGGCAGCACCAAGCTTTCATAGGGGCACTGTGGATCTTTTAACATCTCCTGTGCATGGCTCCTACCTCCACTGAGAGTGGGACCAGCCCCCAGAGCAAAGGGGGATGTGTGTCTGTCTCCATGTCACGAAGCTGTTAACAGAACCATGAGCAAGTTGGGTCCTCCTGCATCTCTGAGTCTGATGTGAGATAAAAATCTTGAGTGTGGGTCCCCAAACCGAGCACCTGAGCAGGCAGCACTAAACCAGGCAGTTGTGAAGGCTGGTTGGAAATCTTCATGGTTCCTGAAGCTTCCTTCCTGAGGCTTTGCTGTAAGATTGAGGCCAAATCCAGAGAGCTGATAGAAAAAAATTGTCACCCCTTCTTGGGGTGAGGCAGGAACATGTGTTGAGACATCAGTGGCAGAGGTCTTCCTCTGGGTGACTCACTTGGTCCCAGTACAAGTGTGTTCAGGGAAACTGTGGGCTCTGGGAGGCTCTCAAAGCTGCACAGAGTTCACTGGAGGCTGGAAAAGAGAGGGAGGACTAGACTGCCTGTGGGCAGCTCTGCCAGGCAGGCAGGAGCTGTGGCTGCTTCTCGGGATATTTCGATTCTCTTGTGTAATTGCTCTTGGGGATTTTCCACTGTTACTGGTTTTTATTTTTTTTTTTCTCAAATAAATGGTACTTTCTAAAACTGGCTTTTTGGACTGTTTCTGATCTGAAATTACTTTTGGGAGCTGGATAACCTGGAGCTAGTGTTTGTGTAACTGCTTGGTTTGCTGAAGGGGGAGGCACACTGGGACCTGGGGCCGTGTCCTGCAGCTCAAAGGAGCTTTGTCAGCAGCTCCTGAGCTGCCTCCAGCCCCTGACCCAGGCATGGCTCCCATGGGAGCAGCAGCCCTGGGTCTCTGGGGCTGCTCTGCTCCTCCTGACACGTAAAGCAGAGACAACCCAGTGCCCTGGGGTGAGTGTCCTGCCTGGTGATCAGTTTTGTGATGGCACTTGGAGAGCGCTGTCCCCTTGTCTCAGGAGGGGCAGAGGGAGGTAGGAAGAGGCCTGGGCCTGTCCCCTCAAATTAAAGCTGTGTACTGGGTATTTTGCTTAACCAAGTTTCAAGCCAGCCCTGTTTAAGCAATGTAGGCCTCCCAGAGGGTGCAGAGCTGCTCAGCTGCTCTGGGAGCAAGTCCACACGTGACTTCATGTTGTTTGGGACTAAAACAGCTGCACTTTTAGGCAAGCTCTGGAGGAAGCTGCTCTTTGTCCAAGCCCCTCTGCTCTGTCAGCTTGGTGCTCTCAATGGCCAGGAGCCACCTCGGCCCAGGCAGGTGGGAGAGCAGGGGCTGCTCCCTGGGAACAGTGCTGAGCCTCCTCAGAAGTGCTGCATTTAAATGGATTATCATCCTCGAGAAAATCTAATTCCCTTCTCCCTGGTGGGAATTCCTGCTGCAGGTGGTTTGGATTAGCACAGACAGAGGAAACAAATTGGGACTAGCACACAGCTCCCTCAGGGTGAGGGAGTAGCACATGCTCTTCTGCTCCTGGTGCCAGGTGTGCTCTCACAGGTCCTCTGAGAATCTCATCAAGGCTAAGAAAAGCAGAGCCCTGTGCTCCCAGGGCCCTCCTGTGCTCCGTGGGAGCTGCTGTTTGTCAGCACATTGGTGACGTACTCCTGTGCTCTCCATGTTCTCGTGGCTCTGACAGCTTCTTGGAAGTGCTGCTTGGAGCAACCTCTGTTTGTCACTTTTTTTTTTTTTTTCCCCTTTTTCCTTTCTTTCTCTCCTGGGCTTTGTCTCTTGGTTGCAAGAATCCTGTGTACTTTCCAAAACTGCCCTCAGCGTAAAAGTGCCTTGTTTTTGCAAAGCAATCTGGACGGGTAGTCTGCAAATCCCCAGAGCACAAGCCTGGCTGCCTGCCTGTCCTTGCAGAGCCCCAGTTCCTGAGATGGATTTGTCACCATTCCTTCCATCTGCCTTTCTGCCCTTCTAGCTATCCTGCCTGTACCTGGTTGTGTGCTGAGAGGCACTAAAACTTTGAGAATTCCTGGTCTTCATGTCTGACCTCAAAGATGACACTTTCTGTTTTTCTTCTTAGTGCTGCTCTGGTTTCAAAACAAAAAAGCAGATCCTCAGCCTTATCTGGATTGAAAATAGCTGGAACCCTCCCAGGTACTGACATGATCAAGTCAGTGATCACATCAGGCTGGGGAAGCTGTGCCATTCCCAAATGCTCTCTGAATGAGGGACATGGAAGAGCTGGAAAACTAGGTATAACCTTGCTGACCCCCATTGCTTTATGTCTTCCAGGGGGTTTTTGAGGTGATGTTTGTGGGTGTTTGGGTCCCTTGTTTTGCAGTGTGAGCTGAGGCACCGGGGTGTGTGCTGTGCTTTGTGCCAAAGGTGCCAAAATGAGTCACAGCAGTGATGTGCTGGTGCTTGTGGTGCTTGCCCCTAATACCTCCAACCTGCAGAGTTTGGGAGGGCACAATTCCTGCACCCTGGAGCTGTGGTGCTTCCCACGAGCATCCCACGAGCCTCTCCCAGCGCCCTGGGCACTGAGTCAGGTGCACAGCTGGGCTCCCTGTGGCTGCAGGCAGGGGCAGGGTGAGCCCAGGGGATGGGAGTCCTGGCCCACTGGGGCTGCACTGGGGCATCGCTGGGCTCCCAGTTAGCTGGATAAACTGGGACAGTGTGGGAGGTAACAGAGCAGGTTATCCTTGGGGCTGGAGTCTGCTGGGTGAAAACCTTCCTTCCTCTGGTGTCACTGGGTGCAGGCGACACTTTGCTGTACTCTGTCCCGTCTTGCTTGGTGCCAGTCACAGCGGTGATGCCCAAAGTTCTGGTCTCTTTGTAGGGTCCAAGCCTGTCCCTTGTTCCAAAGTGGCTGTTTCAGGGTTGTGTTTCATTGAATCAGAATACGAGTTGCTTTGAAAGGGACCCCAAAATTTGATCCTCTACCGTCCCTGCCAGGGACAACTTCCACTAGACCAGGTTGCTCAGGGCGCCATCCAGCCTGGTTTTGAGCACTCCAGGAATGGCACAGCCATAATTTCCTCGCCGAGCACCGCGACTTTCCCCCGGTCCCGGTGTCCCGGCTCCCCGCGGGTCTGCTGCCCCCTCCCGGGCACACCCGGCACGGCGGGCGGCACCCGGCTCTGCCCGCTCCCCTCGCTGTGCCCGCTGTGCCCGCTCCCTCCGCTCCCCTCGCTGTGCCCGCTGTGCCCGCTCCCTCCGCTCCCCTCGCTGTGCCCGCTCCCTCCGCTCCCCTCGCTGTGCCCGCTGTGCCCGCTGTGCCCGCTCCCCTCGCTGTGCCCGCTGTGCCCGCTCCCTCCGCTCCCTCCGCTGTGCCCGCTCCCTCCGCTCCCCTCGCTCTGTCCCCGGCTCTGCCTCCATTCCCTCCGCTCTCTCGGCTCTGCCCCTGCTCCTCCCACTCCCCCGGCTCTGTCCCGCTCCCTCCGCTCCCTCCGCTCACCCGGCTCTGCCCCCGGCTCTGTCCCGCTCTCCCTGGCTCTGCCTCCGGCTCTGCTCCCTCCGCTCTGCCCCTGCTTCCCCCGCTCCCCCCGGCTCTGTCCCGCTCCCTCCGGCTCTGTCCCGCTCCCCTCGGCTCTGCCCCCGGCTCTGTCCCGCTCCCTCCGGCTCTGTCCCGCTCCTCCCGGCTCTGCCCCCGGCTCTGTCCCGCTCCCTCCAGCTCTGCCCCCGCTTCCCGCTGCCTCCCACCGGCCATGGGATCTTTCACGGGATCTTTCCCTGCTGGTTACAGCCTGACCGGCCCCGCTGCGGGTGGGAATTCCTCGCCGGCAGCGGCTTCTGCCGCAGGACTGCGGTCTGCGATCTCAGTAACGGTGGTGAATCCTCCAGTATGCGGAGTTTGTCTTGTTTCCTTTTTTTTATTTTTCCTTTTTCCTCCCCCTTTTTTATTTTTTTTCTCCCCAGTCCTTCTCCCTCCTGCTTTCCTCCCTGCCCCTTTCCGCCCGTGGGGTTTGCCGTGGGCAGGGATGGATGCGAGTCCCCAGGGATGTCCCCACGGCTCTGTGAAGCTCTGGGGTGCCGGGGGTGTCCCCAGTGCCAAAGGTTGAGCTACCTTTGCTGCCGCAGCGCCGCCCTGCCAGCCCTGGGTAGGGCGGAGGCTTGGGGCGTTTTGCCCAGTATTGGAGGGAAAAGACGTGTTTTTTAATCACAGGCTGGTTATTTTGGGGAAGTGGGGGGTGCAGGAGGTGGTCTGGCTGCTCCAGGCACATGGAAGGGAACAATGGAGCCACTGTGCAGCCAAACTTCCCGGCTCCTGTCAGAAAGGTCCAGCGAGGGGTTTTCAGCACGTTTCTATTCCGCTGCTCAGGTATAATTACACGGGGGAACAAAGAGCCCTTCAAACCCACCCGCTCCCCCAGCACAGCCCCGGGCTGTGGGCACACACACGTGTCGGCTCTCGGTGCGAGGTGACAGTGACCGTGCACACCCACAGGAGCAGCCCAGCGGGGCTGGTGACACTGGGCAGGGGCTCGGGAACAAAGCCTGGCTGCATCCCCAGCTCCCTGCGAGCCACAGCTGCAGTGGGGAGGCTCCTGTCCCAGAGCCACGCTCCTGGTGAGCACTCCAAGGAGAAAGCAAAGAGCAAATCTCACCCTGCCTCTTGCACCCATCCTGTTCATTTAGACATTTGCTGGAGTGGGTTTATGATGTGCCTTTCCTTCTGCCTCTGGCCAAGTCTGCTGCAGAGGTGAAGGGCACCAGTGGGACAGCTGGGGCTTCACCCCTAAGCTGTCCCAGCCCAAACCAGCCAGGGCAGGCGGTTTGATTTAGCAGGATCTGGGGCACAGGGGCTCTTGCAGCCAGCACCACCATGCAGCTGGTGCCAGTGTGCTCCATGCATGGTACTGCACAGCCCTGCCTGCTCCTCACAATGCTCTGGGCACCAGGGTCCTGCCATGCCCCACAGCCCTAGGGCTGTGCATGAGCACCCAGGGGTGCTGCTCAGCTCCTCCATTGGCAGCTCCACCCCTCCATTGGCAGCTCCACCGATGCTAAATTCCCCCTGGCCTCACGGGGAGGGAGCTGCATCCAGTCCTTTCCTTCTCAGTGCTGATCTGTCACTGCCTGCCTGCTCTGCACCCTAATTACTGCAGCAGGGCATGGAAATCAGGGCCGTGTTTTCCAAGCCCAGTTGTTTATTTAAGCTGTTTAAAAAGCTACTTTCCTTCCTTAGTGAATCCTGAGAAAACCATCTATGTTTTTCTTTTGAGAATGAAAGGATGAAAGGAGATTGCCAGTGCCATCCATCCAGCTCCCTCTCACTGGATCAGTGCTGTGGTGTGGGGCTGACCACAGGGAGCTGTGTCCAGCACTGACCCTGCACCCCTAATCAGGCCATGAAGCCCCAGTGACAGCCTTGGGGCAGTGACCCAGAACTGCAGACCTGGGGGATACTGCTGGCCCTTGGGCTTGATCCTTCCCTGAGTTGCTTCTCTTGTTTTCATATTGCTTTTAGGAAAAAAAAAAAAAGAAACAAACCACTGACAAAAAGGAGGCCTAATTTTCCACAGGCTTTTTGGCTGCATGGGCAGGGCTGAGTGCCCAGGGCTGTGGGCACAGAAGCGTGGCAGTCTCCACCCCTGAACTGCCCATCTCAGGCCCCAGGGCTAATGACACCCACTCCTGGCATTGCTGGTGACATGGGCACCCACGGGTGCCTGGGGCTCCCTCTGTCCTTGATGCTATTTGGGTTTATTTCAGAGCCTGGCCAGCAGAGCCACATGCCTGAGCAGTTCCCAATGCTCTTGAAGCCTCTTGAGCAGGTAATTGTAATTCTTCAGCAACCCAGCTTGGCTTATTTTGGCCCCAGCATAGTTTTACATCCTGAGGCCCAGCTGGGTAATTTATAGCTCTGTCAGGAAAAGGATAAAACTAGCACAGGGCACTGTGCAAATCTATGGCCCTGTGTGCTGGGGCCAGGAGTGCCCTTGGGATGCTCAGGGTCCTCACTGGGGACCCTGTGTGCTGGGACCAGGCTTGGTAGGGACAGGGATTTTATGGCTTGTGATGCAGTAACTGGCCCCTTGCTTCAGTCTGGTTGGCTGAGTCCCTTTTGTGCACTGCATCAGCCCTGGGCACCAACACCTTGGAGCAGTTTTCAAGGAAAGGTTTATCCCTGCTCCTTTCCCCTGGCTGATGGGCAGAGCAGCATCCCCACATCCCCTGAGGGCCAGGGGTACAGATATTTACAGAACAGTGTGGGCCATGGGGCCCCTGGCCTGCCTGGAGGCTCTGCCTGGGGGTGTGGGGCAGGGACAGCCCCAAGCAAAGGGCTCAGAGCAGGGGAAGCAGAAAAGGGCTGCTCTCAGGGGGTGTCTCCAGCACTGGCTGCAGCTGCTCATCCTGATGCAGATTCCCTGGTGATGCTGGCCTACAGCTCTGTGCTTCTCTTCAGGGGATGGACTGGGACCTGGGGGAATTGCTACTGCACTGTCAGGGAGGTGACCAAGTCACAGCAGAGCAGAGGGACCTGCCCTGGGGCTGTCCTTGTCGAGGCAAACACCTCACTGGTACAGAACAGCCCCACCCTTTTCAGCCCCCTGGCCAGCTCCACCTTTTCTCACCCCTTGCACTCAGGGGTTGCAAAACCCCCACTTTAACCAGAGTTTTTCTGGTTTAAAAACTTGAACCAGAGTTTTTCTGGTTTTCCTGCAGGTGTTATAAATCCCTACAAGCAAGCCAGCCCACCTGCCACCTCAGTGCCAAGAGTGGTGTCACCAGCTGGATGTGGGCTGAGTGGGCAGGGAAGGGACATTGCCCACCCTGCACGTGTTCCACAGCTGCCCTCCCCTTTCTGAAAAACACTCAACCAACCCATTGGGAAACCTGCTGTGTGATTTGGGGCAAAATGCAGTGCAGTGACAGTTTAAAGAGCAGATGTCCCCCGGAGATGGCCAGAGGTTCCCGGTGTGTGTCCCGGGCACAGTGGGCAGTCAGTGTGATCGCTGGGCTGGGCTGGCTTCACTAGATGGCAGCAGCTTCTTTCAGACGGGCAGCACAGTGACACAGCCCAGGTAGGAGGGAGACAGACCCAAAACGGGCTTGGTGCTCCTCTGGGACATCGTGTCACGGCGGGAAAGCCACGATTTAATTTTGTTCTTGATGTTTTTAAAGGTAATGGTGTCCTGTGGGACCTGCAGTGGCTGTTGGCTGTGGTGAGGCTGCCCCAGCTGCACCCTGGATGGGGGGAGCAGGGGATCCCCACTGCCTCCCAGCCTCACCATCACCCGGGGATGCTCATGCAGCGCCTCATCTTAAACGAGTTATCCCGTGCATCCCTAAAGCATTCCATGCTTTTCCTAAATCCCCAGCTCTTGGAGCGATGGCAAGGTCTCTCCATGCTCGATTTTATACGCACCCATGTTTCTGGCTGCCTGAGGGACAGGGAAAAGCTCCATGTAGAGCTCGGGGGCACAGAGCAGAGCAGTCAGACGGGCTCTCCGGGCAGCCCAGCTGGATGTGCCGTGTTTCCTTCCCGGACACATGCTGGATCATGGTAGGATCCGGCAGAGACAGGCTCTGCTGACTCCTGAGCGAGAACATTGCAACTGGCTGGCTGGCGCCTGTCCGAGACATTTGTGTTAATCGGTGATTATGCAAATAAACAGCTCCGCCGCGCTCCCGGCTCGGCTGCGCGACGTGCAGCATATGTTCCTCGTGGCAGGCAAGTGTCGCCTCCAGGAGCTCAAAGCTCCCCGTTCCCACTGTGGGACCTGCTGTGAAAAGCAGATTAAAGGCAGCCTGTGCCCGGTGGGGAAAGGCAGGAGCCCCCCGAGGCCCCCCAGCCCGCCGCTGCCACCTCTCCCCTTTCCCCATGTGGCTTGAATTACTGCGGCTGTTTGCTTAATCCATCAGGCTTCAAGAATGAGCCACTCAGTGCTTTCTTGGCCTCTCCATCCAGCAAAGTGCTGTAAACATAACAAGGCAGGCTTGTTCCAAGCCCCTGAAGTCAATAAGCAGTGCTCCTCTTGCCCTTTGGGTCTGGGTTGGTGCTAAATATAACCCAGGGTGCTTTCCATTCATAAAATGTGAATTATGCCCTGGCCTCTGAGAGAGGGGAGCGGATTGAGGAGCCTGTGTGCTCTGGACACTCCTGCTGCAGGCAGCAACCAAAAGGCTTCACCCCACCCTTCCACAGCTCTCCAGCTCTTCACTGAGCAGATGGGGCAGGAAATGCTTTTGGGGGATCCTCTGTTTGGGTTGATTAAAGTATTTTCTTGCATCTCACCCTCGGGTGCATTGGGGCTGGGGTGGGTTTGCTGGGGAGTGAGTGCAGGGGATGCTAAGTGTGGGCTCATGGGGTGCCAAGCAGCAGCAACAGCAGAGGGGAACCCCCCACATCTGTGTAAGATACTCAAGCATTTTCCAGAAATTGGAGCAGTAGAGTCTTCTACCACTGCTCCCAACACCTAATGAGCACATCAGGAATTTGCCACCTGCTCAAGGAACTTGCTTTTGAATCCCTTGTGGATCTCCATGTGATCACCCTTCTTCTGTCCTCCAGCCTTTTTCTCCAGCAGCCCTTGGTTGTTGGTGTGGGCTGTAATATTCTCCCAGTTTTTCCAAAGCAGCTTCAGATGCAGAGATGTGTCTGCCAACAGCTTTTTACCCTCAGTGAGGTTGCTGTTTTGGGGAAGAAGGAACCCCATCTGCTGGTGGAGTTCAGGGAGATGCTGTCCCCTGGGAAGCCTTGGGTTAGGATGCTGTGTTCCTGTGGGAGCCAGTGACAGGTACAGGCTGCAGAGGGAGGAGGCCAAGACTCCAGGCATGCCTGAGCATCTCCCTGCTGGGTGATATGAGGCTGTAAGGGCTCTGCAGCCCCAAATTCAGGAGCCACAGTGTGGCACAGGATGCACACAACAAGGCTGAGGATGGATTGCATGCAGGGCAGTGCTGCATCTGACACGTCAGATCACAGAAAACATGCAGGTAATGCAGGTGCTGCTGCAGGGATGCCCAGCTGTGCATCCTGGGGTGCTGCAGGTCATGGGGGCTGTGCTTCCCCTGCTCTCCTGCCACTGCCCTGAGGTCAGGGTGGGTTGACTACCACTGCAGTCTGCCTGCTGGGTTGTTTCAAACCAGCTCAGGACTGCCAAACCAGAAGGTTTCCAGGTACTCCATAGGCCTTTGGATGCCATGGAGATCTAAATAAAGCCTTTAAGACCCACTCTGCAAAATGCTCATGTCCAGCTCCAGGAAACCTGGCTGCTTTTTATGGCATCTAAATCAGCAGTTTCCTGCTGATGCCAGCACTGCATTTCTGCGTGTGTCTAATTGTGTAAAACAACAGAGCTTGGCAGAGCCACGCCAGCTAGGGAGGAGCTGGGTTTCACACTGAAGTTTTTTCTCTCTTTTTCCCTTTTCCTTCTTAAATAACCCCATTTGGGCCTCCAATAAAAAACCAAAACATCTGGTGCTGGGTATTTGGCTGCTGGGAAGCAGCTCCTGCTGAGCTGAAAAGCACAGCAGCGATGCAGGGATTCCTGGTATGGATCAGTAACACTTAAGGTCGAATTCAGGCATTATCCCTGTCCCTCCTGGCCTTTGGATATATGGACTGAGGACACCGAGGGAGCTGTGGTGCTCTATGCCAGCATGCAGGTAAATCATGCAAGTCAGTAAAAAGGCAATTTAATCAGTAAAGGGTCCTTCAAGACTGATTTATTGATGCTCTCATGCGGGACCTCAGCAGTGTAAGATGCTGCTGTTAGAAAGAGAAAAATCAGTAAATCACAGGAGCATGGTGAGTGTTTGATGAGTGGGAAGGACCCTTTGGCAGGGTCACCCCAAGCCCTGGATGAGCCCCCAGCATGGCTCAGGGCTGTTCCCCTTCCCCAGGCCAGCAGTGAGGCCAAGCCTCTGCCTGCCCAGCCTGCTAGGTCTGCATGAAGAGGTGGAAGTTGGTCCTGGTAAACTCCTGGTGGATGCTGTCGAGTAATTTGTCTGAGTCCTGGGGAACATCTGAGAGGACCTGCTGCCCTGGGATGCAGCTCTGCTCTGGGGTGTAGGTAAATGTGAACGAGCTGGAGTAGATGAGGCCATCGTCCCTGATCAGCAGGAGCGGGACAGTGATGGGATATCGCAGCCACCTCCAGTCACTGCCGAAGGCAGAGACATCAGGGACGACACACACGAGGGACTTGGGGCTCCTGGCAACAGTACAGGAGAGGAAAAAGTGCATTAACTGAGGAAGGTCCTGTGCAGGAGCAGCCAGCAGTGAGTGATTGCACTTCTCCATCCTGGAGCTCAGTGTGAAGCCTCCAGCCAGGTTCCTCTCTCCTCCCAGTCTTTCATTCCTCTCTGCCAGGGTTGCTTGGTTGTTTGCAGTTCCCTGACATCCCTGCTGTCCCCCACCCATGGCTAGCCCATGCAGCCAGGGCAGAGAGCAGGCACCAGACTCATCCCTGCCTCTGCTTGCAGTGCTCGTGCCTGCTCCTGCAGGATGGGCAGTGCAAGTGTCCTTGTCCCCAAATCTGCAGCCACATCCTTCCCAGATGTGCCCAGCACAGCCCACAGCTGGCAGCTGTTCCCTGCCTTACACCCAGCTCCCTCATCCATGTTACCTGTACATTGTCTCTGCCTCCACATCTCCAAACCAGACCTTGAGGTGTGCATGGAAATACTCCCCCTGCACCTCCAGCATGGCCACGTCCCCGCCACCTGTGAGCTGTGACAGGCACAGAGTGTGGCAGGGTTATGTGGCAGAGTGAGCCAGACCCCTTCTCCCACAGAGAGCCTGCCTGTGCTTCTCATTGCCACAGCATCCCAAAACTGGGAGATGCCACAGGGCTGAGAGGGCTCAGGAGCAGGAGGCACAAGGCAGGCAGGTGACAGAGGGGAACAGCCCGAGGCAGGCAGGTGACAGAGGGGGACAGCCCAAGGCTGGCAGGTGACAAAGGGGGACAGCCCGAGGCAGGCAGGTGACAGAGGGGGACAGCCCGAGGCTGGCAGGTGACAGAGGAGCATAGCTCGAGGCAGGCAGGTGACAGAGGGGAACAGCCCGAGGCAGGCAGGTGACAGAGGGGAACAGCTCGAGGCAGGCAGGTGACAGAGGGGGACAGCCCGAGGCTGGCAGGTGACAGAGGGGAACAGCCCGAGGCAGGCAGGTGACAGAGGGGGACAGCCCGAGGCTGGCAGGTGACAGAGGGGGACAGCCCGAGGCTGGCAGGTGACAGAGGGGGACAGTCTGAGGCAGGGAGGTGACAAAGGGGGACAGCCCGAGGCTGTGCTTACCTGCAGGGCAGCGATGAGTGGCACGGGGCTGACGGGCTCTCGCACACAGGCCAGGCTCTCGCTGAAGGTGTATTCCACTGTCTCTGTGCTGATGATGGTCCAGCACGAGCCGTCGTTCAGCAGCTCCCGGTTGGCTTCTTTTGGGCAGGGAGATGCCTGTGGAGAGTGGTCAGAGTCCAAAAACACAGCCGTGGAGATGGTGGGAATGGGGCTGGGATGCCTGGCTTTGCCCTCAGTGTCTTGGTTCCAGCAAGTGACTGCTTTGCTCATGGAAATAGGGATCATGATTCCTTTCCAAAGACCTCAGTTACACTGTCCCCACCAAAGCTTTGCCATGGTTCTGGCCTTAGTTTGGATGCAGACCTCTCCTAGTGACACACTCCCCAGCCTGCACAACACAGGAATTTGGAGAGATGACAGCAAGCACCTTGGGTTCCTCACCTGCTCCTGCACTGCCATACCTGGAACTGGATCACTTTGTCTGTGGAGAGACACAGGTACATGCGGTCACTGCCCTGGAACTGGAAGGCACACTTGTGGAGCTGGGAGATGGGCTCATCCACGTCCAGCATGGCATACTGCTTCATCACCTTGCGGATGATCTGCGGGCGGCAGCATCCCCGCATGGCACCGCGGCTCGGAGCCCTGGGGCGGCAGCTCCGTATGCCTGACACCGCGGGGATGGAGCTTACCAGGGGCGGCAGGGTGACACCGGTGGCCGTGCACACCAGCTGGACCACGGAGCCGTAGCGGATGTACCCTTCCCGCAGGGGGAACTCGCTGCGCGGGCAGCGCTCGTCGGCTGGCCGGGAGGGAGAGAGGCACAGTCACCCACCGGGCTGGTGGCTCTAACCTTGCTAGGCACAGGTCTGCCCGTGCTCCCGTTGCTTTCTTATTGCTGTCTGTGCTCTGCTTGGAGAGACCGCCATTCCCTGGAGCCCAGCACAGGGAGCGGGATGGGGATGCAGGACCTTGCAGGGACACCGCTGGAAGCAGTGTGGGCAGGAATACTGTTGGGCTCTGGCCTCTTCCAGGCAAGTCACTTGCTTGGATTTGTAAACCTCCAGACCAGTACAGCTCTTGCTGCCCTGGTCACAGCCCCTGTGCCCTCAAAGCCAGTGGGAAACATCCAGAGACACACCAGGAATGCTGGACAGCAGTAAGACTGAACCAGATCGCTGCATCCCCACTTTTTACCCCCAGGAGCTGGCTTTGCAGGACAGGAGAGCCAGGCCTGGAGGCAGGCAGCCCTGAGCATGGTGGCATCAGTGTCCCCGAGGGTCCTTACCCAGGTGGAGGGTGAAGGCTGCCCACTGCCTGGCGCTGGCGATGAAGGCTCCCCCCTCCACAGACAGGTACCGCGTGCTGACGGTCTGGGAGCGCAGGCGGTTGAACAGGGACACTTTGGAGCCTGAGGAGATGCAGACTGTGGGGAGAGGTGGCTGAGTTAGTGCTCACCAGGGCTGAGTGATGGCTCTAGCCAACACCCTCCCCACTGCCTTCCTCTCTGTGTGAGTGCAGGTGGGGCCCATGGTGTGGGGACCACGCTGGGATCAGGGCATCACAGCTCGTGATGGGTGAGCCATCTGGAAATGAGACATCACTGTGTCACACACATCCCCTTTTGGGAGTTCCCATGGGACCACTCCAGAGCAGTGAGCAGAGAGCTGGGCTGGCACCCACCACAGAGCCATTCCTGTACTCACGGTCTGTGTTCTTCAGTGACTGCTTCTTCTGCGAGGGTTTGGAGATGACCTTGATGAGTTTGCTGTGGAAGGTGCCGATCTCCTGCCCGTTGCTGAAGAAGAGCTTGAGGACCAGGCGGAAATGCTTGCGCTTGTCCGTGTCCGAGATGTACAGGGCCTTGGCACAGCTGAACCCCTGCCACGGGCACAGAGGGGCTGCCAGCAGCTCCTGCCCAGCCCTCCTCACCCTCTTCACCCTCCTCACCCTCCTCACCCTCCTCACCCTCCTCACCACCCCACAAGGACATAATAGCGCCCTTTCAATGAGCCCCGGGTTCATTTAAAGGGAGAAACGACCAGAGATGTTATTACAGGTGGAATGAAGAGCTGGGGATCGGCAGAGGCTTTATTTACACTGGGGGCAGAGTATTCCTTGTGGAAATGAATGTTCATGTGTGATTTATCCCACATAACATGAGAAATCACCCTGGGTTTATGGTTTCCCTCATCCTGGCTGATATGCTGTGCCTCAGCAGCAAGGCAAGCACTGTGGACAAAGGCTCTTTCTGTGAGGTTCCTGGCCTGCCTCAGACCCTGTGCTCTTCAGGGACCCCAGATAATGCTTTTTCTCCTTTTTTTCCCCTCCAATCAAAAGATGCCAGAGCTCTGCTGAAGCTTTTGAACTTTGGGATCAACTGGGGCTCTTTTTCTTTTAGTTGTTTATCTGCAAATTAAGGACCAGGCTTTCATTTTGGGACAAGCAGCGGTGCTGCTCATCAGGAGAAGGAACCAGGGCTGAGGGAGCTGCGCAGATTTTGGCAGCCACAGGGCTGAAAAGATGTTTCCAGGGAAAGAAGGGGATATTTGGTCTGCCTGAATTACTGCACATGCCACAACAGGCTGGCAGAGTGGAAGTGGGGAGTTATGGCTGTGACATCCTGAGGATGGGGAGGGTGTGACATCCCAGGGTGTGGGGTGATGCTGGTGACAGCCCAGCTCCTGCATGAGGGAGATCCTCACAGCCCCAGGGAGCCACGGGCCTTACCTTTGCATCTGGCTGCTCCTCAAAGCTGAGCTTCTGGGTCTCCATCAGGCTGCTGCCCATGCTGTCCAGCCCCATGTACCCACACACCCGAAATCCAGCCTCTCCCAGGCCCCTGGCTGCAAGAAACAAAGAGAAGCATCTTCCAGCCCCCTGCACAGGCTCAGCTTCTCCAGGAGCAGAGCACGGCCAAGCTCCTGCCCTCCCTGGATCTGGATTTCAGAGGGCTCAGGCTTGAGCAGGAAAGGAGTTTGGGGGGCCAAAACCAACATAAATGGACCCACTGTCCCCTTTGCAGAGGGCAGCTCTCCATGGTGGAGGGAGGGAGGGAGGAAAAGTCCAGGGCTGCTGCCCAGTGCTCACCTTTTATCTGCTCCTGCTTTAATTTCCATCCTGGTCCACTCAGGTAAACACAAGGTGGGGGACAGAAAAACCTGCAGAGACAAGAGGGCATTTTCTCACTGCCCTTCAGCACCCTGAAAAGGTGCTCAGGAGTGGCTGGAGGGCTGTGCTGGGAGCAGAGACATTCACTGGGGATCACCAGCCCTGGGGGCAGCCCTGCACCCTGGGAGGCACATGGAGCTCAGTGAGGAGCTGGGGACCCTCTGCCCTGCACCCCTCCAGTGCCTGCTTCCAGCCACAGCAGCTGCCACACCTGGTGGTGCCACTGGTGGCCATGTCCTGCCAGTGACAGGATGGCCCTGGGATGGGAGGACAGGGACCCTGGCACCCACACTTCCAGCTCCCCCAAAGACAGGGAGTGATCTGCCCCTGCCTCTGCCTGACTGCCACGTGGGAGTTTCAGCAGACTGGGAACAGAGTTTGCATTCACAATCAGTTTTGGAGCCCAGTGCAAATAAATCTATAGCCAGGAGTTTGGAAACCCATTTTCCTGTGTTTTATTTGGGTTTCCACTGTCTTTGCACTTGTGTGAATGATGTAAATTCATCCTCTATTGATACTGGGTAAAGCACTAGCGGAGAAAATACCAGTGCAGTGGGTTGGATATTTTGGAGCCCTAAAGTCCTGGGTACAGGTTTATTTAAACAACTCCTCCACAGCACAGGCCCCCGACTCCCACTGTAAAGGAAAATGGCAGCAGCACCGTCAAACTTTAACCTGCAAGCTCTGTGCAGGTTTTTTCTCCCTTTTCAGACCTGGCATCTGACTTTCACTCTCATCCCTTGTATGGGGAGAGGAGCAGAGGAAAGAGGCTGTGATGAGAGGGCTCCCTCCTGGCTGGAAGATTCAGTCCTGAAATAACTTTTTTACCTGTGGACCAGCAGCCCCTGGCAGGAGACTAGATGTGGTGAGAACTTTGTAGGCACAGCCAGCCCATCCCAGAGCTGTCTCCTGGGGTCGCTGGGGTCTGGGTGGTCACGCCTTGGAGGCTGAGCTCGTCGCCTCACAGCTATTCCACACTCAGTAATAACGGAGGAGTATTTATATCACAAGGATTAATGGAGGATTAATTACATTGCAGTGCCGCAGTCTGACGTCACTGCCAGGGAGTGGCAATTCTGGAGATTCAAGCCAGAACCTCAAGGTGTTTTTGCAGTGTGGACAGATTTTCAAAAATAGCAGCTTTTTGGAGACCACTGGCATTGATGGAAACGCCCCAGACCCTGCTGTGGCCGTGTAGATTTTAAGACAAGAGTTACAGGGCAGTTAAAACACTAGCCTTTCCTTCTCGGGGGGTGAGATTTGAATAGAATCTTGACTTCTTTTACTGCTTCATGGAAAGAGCCTAACCACTGGGAATGTCTAACTGGGATGGATGCAGGTTGGAGCTAATACCTTTCTCATGTTATTCAATTCATGGAGACTAAATGATGTCTTTGGATGCAAAGTGAGCGAATGCAGAGGCCATATATCAAATAATTTGCTCCACCAGCTTAGATCAACAAAATCCAGCATGACTGAAATCAAGCTTTAGGCACTGGGTGTAGAAATGGCCATGGGGGAAGCTGGAACTATCTCCCACCTTTTCTCGTTGCCGTAGGATTTCTGTGCGACTTTGGCGTGTAGGATCAGCACGGTCTGGTCTGCTGGCAGCTGCAGGTACCTGCGCACACTGTCCTGGAGCAGGCTGGCTTGGTATGGGTTGGATCTGCAAGACAGAATTCCCTGGCACTGTGGCACCAGACCCAGCAAGGAGCTCCGTCCATGTGCAGCCTGATGGGGTGGGGAAGGTGGAAAGGTTTCCCTTCATAAAGCTCAGCTGCTGTAAGAATGGGGCTGGCCTTGAAAAATATCAAGTTTGGATAATGGAATAACTGCTTCATCAATTTGCCATGGAACTCACACAGGGCATTTCTAAGACTTCCAGCCCCATGCAATGGTGGCTGTGCTCTAGCTGATTATTAATTTGTTTTTTTCCACTGGATATGCTTGTTGCTGTATGGCTTTTGAGTGAGTTGGGAAATGATGCTGCTGAGCTCTGAGTGCAGCTGGGGAGCTGTCATGTGAGGTGGAGCCACTCATTGGCTTTTGCAAGGGATGTTGGGTGAAAATAGCTGCATTTTTCTCCGAGACCTAAGAAGTAGGTGGTTCTGCTGATTATTTCTGCTCTATTAACTAGAAGGAGTTCCCAAGCACCTGGCATTTAACTCTGCTAACTCGGTAGGTTGGGTGTTAACCAGCTGGAGAGATGAGGTGAGTCTGAGATTCCCTGCTCTGCACCTGGGATGTGCAGGGGGGAGAGCTCTGGGATGTCAGCTGTGGAGGTCTGTGGTGCTGGCTTGCCTTCAGAGGATGTGACACCACTCACCGAACATCAGCTCCTGCCCTGCTGAAAGCCCCTAAACCCCCTGAGTCTGGGACAGGAGCGTTCCCTGGGCTGGGGATTCTGACTGGATAAGATAAAACCAGAGGAGGAGGAGGAGATGCCTGTGTAGGAATCTCTCCTTGGCACATCTGTCAATGTGGCCACTGGGAACACTGCTCCTACCGAGGGGACCCAGCCTGGCTGGTGATGGCTTTCCTGTCTGAGACAGAGGTAAAGCAGTGGCCAGAGAAGGCTCTGAAGTCCCAGCCACAGTGGAAAACACATCACTGAGTAACTGTGAGAGCATCTGGGGGCTGTGGGCAGCACTGGGGATGGCTCAGAGGAGAAGCAGTGACAGCAGGGGTATCAGCCATGGCCACTCAAGGAGGAACTTGCAGTAGGTATGCAGGGGAACATTCCCATTAAACACAGTCTCTCTTCCTCTTAAATGGGCTAGAAATAGAGAAAAGTTGAGAGCATAAATGATCAGATGTGTGAGAAGAGGTAAGTCTGTCCTGCCATCACCTCAAGGCAGGCTCCTGGTGGTGAGCTCCTCTGGGCTCAGAGGCAGAGCAAGCTCCCAGGGAGAGAGGCTGCAGTCATCCAAGCAACCTTCTAGAAGAGTTTGCCTGCCAACTCTGTTCTTCCCAGTACAACAGTTTTAAAAAGGCTGTGCCCCTTACAGCTTTTAGCACCCATGTTGCAATTCACTTTAAATACATAACACTTCAGTTCCAGCTTTCCCACCTTTGGATGGAGCTGATGCTCTCCTGTTGTATGAGGAAGAAAAACACATGTCCCATAAAGCAAATATTTACCCAGTGTCTTCTCTGAGCAGTGCCATGGGGACCTGACACTTTGCACTGCACAGATGTGCTCTGTTTGGTTACTAGAGGGGCAATACAATCTCCTGCCCTCCTTGTCCCCAGCTCTTTATCCTAGATGTGTTAGCTGGATCACTAGTAAACATAAATCACCAGAGCCCTGCCAGAATCAGATTTACAGCCAGGGCCAGTGTCAGTGTCACCCACAGCATTAACTGCTACTCTGTGCCTGGAAAATGAATGTTTTATGGCCATCCCTGGCTGCAGAGCACAGGCTGCCACCAGGCTCTGCTCTTGTGGCAGCCCCAGAGCTGCTGCCAGCACAGGGCTCTGGGCTTAGCCCTGGCTCTCCCCACAGCACTCCTGGCAAGGCAGGAGGAGCTCCTTTGCCAAGGCTGTACCTGTCCCCTCCATGGTGGTGCTGGGAGATTCCTGCTCCAGCACACTGAAGCAGAGCTTTATTAACCAGTATCCCACCAGTGCTGCTCCAGGGTGGGTCTCTTAGTCTTGCTGAAAAGTTTCACTCCACTTTCTAGCCAATGAATAGTTTATATCTTTGCACAGCCAAAGGGATCCCATAAGAAAGTTATTTAATCTTTTTCCATAATGGCAATCTGCAGCTGTTTCACTCCTCTGCTGCCAAGCAATGGTGTGATTTCAGCTTTGATCTGCCTTTGCTATTTTTCCCTTCATATAAAAGCACTGTTTGGGAATCTCTCAGCAAAACGCTGGGTTGTTTTTTCCTCCTTTATTTTTGGTTGGTTGGTTTTTTGTTTGTTTGTTTGTTTTTTTCAATTGACTATGATTGGGAAAAATGTGGAAATGTATCAAGGAAATTGGCCTGGCCCTGGATAATCTTTCACACTAATGCAACACAGTGTTAAATGAGCACTGAACCTTGCTGGCTCTGTTCAGTAGCATTTCACTCTCAGTTTGTCAGAGACAACGGGCACACAGCAGGGAAGAACCAGGCTGGGTGTGTGAATTTTTTCCTGGTGAGTCTCATCGTTCAGTGTGCTGTGTAAAATTAGGAATATATCTTTGGGTCCTCGTGTCTCAGCTGCAGAGTCACATGCTCCATCCCTGTCAGTGTCACCAACGCAGTCACCAGTGCCCATCCACATAGCCTGGGGTCTCCCTGCAGGGCTCCTCTGCCATTAACCCCTTGGCAAAGCATGGAACAGCCTGGTATGGAGGCCAGGCAGTGGCAAGGGAGTGTTCAGGAGCTAATTGCCAAAACCTGTGGATTAAGACGTGTGCTGACAGCGTGGGCAGCAGCAATGCCTGCTCTGCAGAGCCTCTGCAGCTCTGGCTCAGGCAGGGCCAGGCTTGTGCAGGTATCTCTGCTCCCTGCCATCTGTACATAACCCCACCTGAGTCACTGCCTGGAACTCATTAAAGAGCCTTCTGGAACAATTAGCCACGTGCTACTTACTGCTTGAAGTGGCAATGTGCATGCCACAGGCAGGTAAACAGGGGGTAGCTTTTCAGATTTGATGTCCAGCTGGAGGAACAACTACCTAGAAACTTGGCTTTCTTTTCTTTGTCCATTCTCTGCAGCCCTTGCCTTCCAAATTTTGGGGCTAAATTGTGTCAGTGACGCACTTCTGAACAGTGCTTGCCATTCTGCCCACAGAGGCGACCACCCAGCATCCATCATCTGCTTTAAATTTATCTTCAGAGAGTCAAAGGGCTATTGCTAAAGCAGCTCAGTGTGCCCACTTGGCTCCTTCTGGCACCTACAGCCTCCTCAGGGTTACAGAGAATTATTCACTCCTTCTGACATTTATTATATTAAATTATTAAAATGCTTTGGTTGTAGTGCAGTGTTAGTTCAGTGTCATGTTAGCACCACACGGGCAGGGCTCTTACAGCTCTCACTAAAAGCTGCCTTTTCAGAGCCTGAGGTCTTGGCTGGGGCTGGGCTGCTCTCCACACAGTTGGGCATTATGTAGAAGAAGGGGGGAGCGAGGGGGAATCCACCACCTTTCTCCTACACTGATTTCTGTAAGCCTTTCCCCTTCCCTGCTCAGCCTGGCACCACTTACCAAGGTTTTCCTTTGCTTTAGGTCAGGATGTGCCTCAGGAGAGGGTGTGAGTGCATTTGTGGTGCATCTCTAGGGTGGCTCTGCCCTGGTGATTGAGGTGGGACAAACCCAGGGTAGCCCAGGGGACTTGCAAGCCCTGGCTGGGTTGCTGTGCCCTCTCCCATGGGAAATGATGCAGAAAATACTGCTTTTCACAGGAGACACACAGCTGGACCACCTTGCAAAGGCTGTTTCATGTGGGCACACAGGGAGCCCAGGCAGGCGCCGGGAGGCTTTGGCAGGGTTGGACCCCACAGTCCCATTGCTGATTTTAGGAGAACTGATGTTTAACACCACAGCTGAAAATTATCCCTCTCCCTCCCAGCAGAATGTGTTTAGGGGCATCACTCAGTGCTCTGTCCAGCTGGGGAATGCTGCTCCCTGTGTGGGACATGCCCTGGTCACACATCACCTTCTGTGTGTGCACACTTGGGCAACCACAGGAGAAGAAAAAGCACTTTACAAGCACTGGAAAAAGCAAACTGCTCTCTGCCCTGCTCTTTTTCAGTGCAGTGAGCTTCACCAGCTCAGTCTGCTGAGGAAGGGATCTGATATATTTGGTCCCCTGGGAATGAAAGTACCTGACTCTGGAGACCAAAATACAATCCCGGCAGCTATTGTTTAGAAACTGGATCTTCAAATCACCTCTTTATACAAGAACTGTAAGCCACAGTAACAGTGTCCCCAAGCACAGGTAGCACTGAATTGAAGTGCAGAGACTTAATTTGCTGCTTTCCCCCCAAAAAAAATGAGCTGTGGTTTGCCTTGCTCAGGACACAGCTGCCCTGAAGCTTGCTGGGGACTTGCTGCCACAGAGGGCAATTGTTCTTCCCTCAGTTTGGGGAAACCAAACATCCTAATAAAAAATATCCATTTTAGAGGTCTGGGTTATATTTTGTGCAGATCAGTGCCTGCAGTGCTCTTGGGTATGGAGTCAAGGCAATGTTTGTGCAAAAGGAAAAGCCATTAGAAATCACAGAAATGAGAAGCCTGCAGTTTCTGGCTTCCCTCATTTTTCAATACCTCCTTTAATCCAGACCAACCCAACCCACAGCCCTTGTATATGCATGGGTATTTATAAATCCTGTATTTCCCTCACTGCACACACAAGTGAAATTCAGCCTTTTCTAGGCCTGGGGGATTTCTCGACCACACCAAGGGCAAACAGCGGCCGAGAGCAGGAAGCACGAGAAGCCTGTGGCAGTGAGCTCTGCAGGGAGCAGGGGCCAGCTGGGGTGGGCACCCCAGGAGCACCAACACCCCCAAAACCCCCAAGTTTGATAAAGCAGTATTGGCACATCAGAAAATTCAGACAGTGGGGGTGATTTACTGGACTCTCCTTTCTCTGTTCCTCGTGTGCAAAGAGGAAGGGAAGTGCAGTTACAGCACCACAACACAGTCCCATAAAGCACTAAAGGTTTTTCCTGCCACCACCAGAGTGATCTCAGTGCTGGGAGAGCTGGAGGACTGGGAAGGTCTATTCAGGGTTTCTAAGAAGCCTCTGCTGATGATCTCCAAAGCACATCAGTTGATCTTCTTGATGGAAGCTTAACCTGAGGGTCTACAGCCCTCCAAGCTCTGGTCTGCAGTTTCCTGGTTCAAATTCACCTCCCCACACTGCAGCACTACCTGCTGATGTTCCTAAACTTCCAGGACACTGTAGGTCAAGTGGATATTAAGCTTAAAAGACTCTCTCTTTTCTATGAACTTTTGAGTTTATGGGACTCCCAGGTGCACTCCCCAGCAGGGGAAGAGACAATAAGAACGTAAAAAGAAAAAAAAAGAAAAATCAAGAAAATAATAAAAATATAAAACAAAGAAGAAAAGCAAAAGGAGAAAAAAAATAGATAAAAGAAAAATATAAAAATATTAAAAAGAACGATAAAATAAAGAAAAATAATTTAAAATTAAGAAAGATAAATAAAGGTGTAAAAAAAAGGAAAAATAGAGGGAAAAAAAAGAAAAAAGGAAAAATAGAGAAAAATAATTTAAAAGGAAAAATAGAGAAAAATAAAGGAAAAAGGAAAATAAACCACTAAAGGCAGGGCCCTCCGCGCCGGTGAACCCACGGCCGTCCCGGGCCGCGCACCCTTCGGTGCCGGTGCCACCTGCGCGCATCTCCCGCGGGAGCCGCGGGCACGGCGGGGCGGGGGCAGGTTGGAGCCCCGAGTCCCCCCCGCCGGCACAGGCGGCCGGACCCTCCCGCTCCCAGCGCTGCCCCGGGGCCGGGCCGTGCCCGCCCCGCCGCCCCCCCTCTCCCCCGCCGCCCCCCCTCTCCCCCGCCCCGTTAAATGCTGCCGGGGCCCCGCCGCCTCCCGCTGCTGCCGCCGCCCCGCACCGCGCACCGCGCACCGCCCGCACCGCCCGCACCGCCCGCACCGCGTACCTGAGCCAGCAGCGCGGCGGGGAGCGGCTCCGCGGCCGGCACGGGTGAGTGAGGGGCTCCGCGGGCACCGCCGCTCCTGCGGGAAGGGAGAGAGACGAGGAGGGTGAGGAGGGTGCGGTGAGTCCGATCCGAGTCCCAGTCCCGGTCCTGATCCCAGTCGCAGTCCCAGTCCCGATCCCGGGCTGTGCGCAGCGCCCAGCGCTGCCGCCGGGACTGGCAGCCTCCGAGAGGGCTTTTCCTTGGAGCGGGGCTGGCAGGAAGGGGAGCGGCGATCAGGAGCAGAAAGCAAAGCCGGGAGGAGAGGAAGAGCATAACCTTTGCCCCAAAGGATTTTTCCTCCCTTCTGTGGGCTGGAGCCGTCCCGACCCCCGGCCGGGGTTTGCTCGGTGGCACAGCGGGCCGTGGGACCCGCTCGGTCGGTGCTGTGTCAGGGGTGTGAACCCCTCTGCACCATCGGGACGGCTCAGCCTGCCTGCCCTGCTCACCTTTTGCCTACCTGTCGGGCAGGTCCCTGCTTATACAAGCGAGGATCTCTTAGCAGAGAATAATAAGGTCTGGTACACCTGGGCAAGGCGTACTGAGCAACAGGAGCTCGAGATCCTGCAGAAAGATAAGCTCGGAAGTGTACCCTAAGTTTGTTATGCGTCGTTTCTGCACGACTGGAAAATTGGGTCTGTGCATACTCGTTTGCACAAGCAATCACCCACCTTCGGCTTATCATTCCAACTCTTTCACAGGATAAAATTAGCTCTGGGCACTTCTGTTCCAAGCAATTACATGGGAAAACTTGTTTGGAAAACCAGATTATTCTGCACTCATCGTGTTTGTGAGCCGAGCGGGGCTGAGCAGATCCACACTGTGGTGTGTGCTCTGCTGGGGTTTTGCCCCTCGTTGTGCAGGGACAGAGAGGTGCTGAATCCGTTCAGGAGGCAACTGCAGAGCAGGAGCCGGCGTGGCTGAGGAGGCTGGCAGGGAAACGGGACTGTCCCCTATCAGTGGAAGCCACCACGGGTGTGCAGTGGGGCTGAGGGGAGCAGGGGTCTGTGAGAGGGGGCTGTTCTCAGCCCCAGCCCTGGGACAAGGCACAGGGCTTGCTTCTTTTGCTTAAACACTGGATTATTTTTAAAATTCTTATGAAGTTCTTCCTTTGGGACCCCTCCCTCTGGGACCCTCTATAGCATCTCTTGCTAGTAAAGATTTTTCTTTTTATTTTTTCAAGGACAGGAGCAATTAATCCCAGGCTGTGAGTGTGCAGGTTCTCAATAAGAAATAGAAACTGCATTTCACAAGCAGATTCTTGTGATCTCTGCAGGAATTCATCAGATTACTGTTGATACCAGTAAAAATCTGTGTGTGGGGAAATCTCTCAGGTCTCAGCCCTGATATTTGCCACCAGGATATGGATAAATTCGGCCTCATCCGAAATGCAAATTCCCATCTGGAAACCACGCGACAGATCTTGGTGTTTGCAGTAAAACAACACTTTTCATCGAAGCAGACAGGGTATTGCTGCATCCAATGGGAAAAAGCTGTTGTTGATTTTTGTGGAAGTTGTAACTTTCATTTGTTGTTGCAGAGTTAAAGAAACCATATGTGCTGAGTAGAGGATGGGCTCGGGAGCTGCTCTGGTTGGTGACTGTAGCAAACAGAGGAGCTGTGGCCAACAAGGCAGCCCGTTGTAGGCAATCTGTGGTCATAGAAGATGTTTGTGCTCTGATTGCTCATAACATAGCGTTTCCCTTGAGGTTGGCATTAGGGGTTAAAGGTTTTCAAGAGAAGTCTTTGTTTAAACATCTTTAAAGTTTCCAATAGGGGCCCCTTTGTTCGCTCTGGAGCAGCGTGCCTGCCTTGTTAAAAACTCAGCACTCATAAAATGCCATTTCCAAATGCCTGATGAATAGGGCTGAAACATGGAGGGGAGATAAGTACTGTTTGTATCTACACACACATGGGATTTACAGACAAACCCTACCGTGAGTGAATAAATGGGACCTAGAAAAAACACGACCGAAAAAAAAATAGATGGAGTGGTGCTTATAAAGAAACTTATAAAAGTCAGCTACTCCCCCTGCACCTCTTGGGCCCTTTCATGCCACGTCTCCCTCAGCCAAGCCAGAAGGCTGAGTGGCTCCTGACACTTGTCATTACCTCTCAGTGATAATGCTTTCTCCACTTTGGGCCCAAACAGCAGCAAACTGAGCCCTTGGGCTCCATCAGCAGCTCATGCAGCTGCCGTGAGGGCTCCACTGACCTGCTGGGCATGGGGACCCTGACTGTGCTCTCCATTACCTGCTGGGGCTGGTGAGCATTGCCCCTCTGTAGGCACTCACAGCACAGATGTACCTTTAGGTGCCAGGTCATGTTTGCAGCTCTTACAAGGCTTTGGTTCTCTCCTGCCTTGGCTACACAGAAAGGGTTTTAAACCAGCTCTGTTAAAGCAGGAGAGGGTAGAGGAGTGTGCTCAGGAGACTCCAGACACTGGCTCACAGTGATGGCAGTGTTTCCGTGTGGGATGCTCCAGGCTGCTGTGTCTTATCCTGTGTCTGAATCTTTCATGGTTCTCACACACCTTGTGCTTCCTGGTGTTTTTTACTGGAGTCAGAATCTATCTTCCCCACCAATATTCTTTCTTTGCCAGTCTATCTGCAAACTTCTATCCTCCCACCTTGCAAGCCCCTGCTTGCCCACGAGTCCATCCCTAGCCTGGTCCTTCTGGTGCCCCTCAGGGAAATCCATAGGGCTCAGCTGTTGTCCCTTGCAGAGAGGTGGTAGTACCTTGGGTTCTCTCCAGAATGCAGCTTTTGTGTCTCTGGGCTGTGTTGTGCTTTGCCAATGTGTAAGTTCAGGAGTCTTTGAGTGTAGTCTGTGGACCCATAGGAGTCCGTGGTCTGTGGCAGGAACCAGTGGGAGTAGATCTGTTGACAGCAGAGATAACCCCCTGTACAAGAATCTCTGTCTGGGCTGGAAAATTAAGCAAGCTCCACACGTGGAAAAACATTGCCTTTAGGAATTCACAGCTCCTACACCTGCAGCTGGACCAGGATGGCTTCCCCAAAGTGTTACCTGCTCTTCAGCGTGGGCAGAAGGGAGGCCACAGCCACTGAAACTCTTCTCTGGTGCATCTCCTGAGGGGTGACAGCATCCCAGCCCCAGGACAGCAAACCTCCTGCTGCCAGAGGGACGTGGAAGCTGTGAAGTTAGGTGTGAGACATTTCCTGTGCTACCTTTGAGGTTATCCTTGTGAAAAGTATCTACAGAAAGCTTGCTTTTCTGTTCTGAGGAGGGATAAAAGTCCCTGCATGCCTTTCTGCAGGCGCCAAGCACTCCTCACTTTCTGCTATTTCAATTAAACACATAGCAGGATGGGTAGGATAAAGGGGAGAGGCACAGGAATATTCTCCTGGCGTGCTTTCTTATGCCAACACATTGAGTCACATCTCTAGAGTGAGAAATATGATATAAGGATTTAGAGAAGGAGGTCAGGCAATGAATCTGTGATTGCTGGGCTGGAATAGCAGGCGGTCTGTGGTTGTCTGTGCCATGTAAACTTCCTGGAGGTCAGCTGGGGATAGTAGTCCCAGCAGATTTGGGAGACAGATGTCCTGCTAGTAACTATCAGTCTCATACCAGCTCTGCTGCATCAGGAGCTCAGCTGACAAACTGCACCAGCCCAGTAGCTGATCTGGGCTATGACTCTTTTCCTTTGTGGTTGAACATGCATATTTCTGGGGGAAAAAAATGCTCTCTAACACCTTCCTCACAAAACAAGGACTTGGGCAATGCATTGCTGCATCAGCTTCTGGCCAGGACATCTTTCTCTCCAAAGTTTGAAGTCTCTTGGCCCAGCTCAACTGTTCTCCAAGGACCTGTTTGCAGAAGAGCATTTGCTTTTTAAAGAGAGTCAGTAAGGTGGATCTGTCCCCTGCTGATCACTCTTAATCAAAATCAGAGTGTTCCAGTTTTGTTGAAAGTAGCAGTTAGAGATGGGCTGATTGCCTGTGGTGCAGCTCAGGGGACAAGTGTAGCCCAAAGGTCTTGAGTGGGACAGAGGAGCAGAGAAATGGCACCAGCAGTCCTGAAACAGGAGCCATCTCTGACATGATTAGTTGAACAAGGAGATTTGGCAGATGTGTTTTCCTCTAGCCGTGTTTTCCTCTTGGCTAGATCTTTAACATTTTAATTTGCAAGTGAATGTGGCTTTTATTCGTGGCAGCTGCTGCCGAAGCAGCCCAGGTACAGCTTGTTTCAGTGCAGGGCTGTCTGGGCAAGAGGCTTTCCTGCCAGGTGAGTGGCAAAGCACTGGGAGGTCTTTTAGAGACAGACTGGTGGCAGGGACAGACCCCATGTGCTGTTGTGGAGAACATCTAAAAGGGGATGCTCTGTCCATTGCTACACCCAGCATTTCCTTTCCAAGGGGACTTCAAATGTCATGTCACAGTATAAACCTGCCAGGACCTGAGTCCATGAGCTGTGAGTCAAAGACATCTGTCCTGCAAAAGGACCTGGTCAAGAAGCAAATCTTCCTCCTGCCCTCCCTGTGAATATGGAGGAGTGGGTCCCATAAAATGGGAAATAGGTTTTTGTGGGGAGCAAACAGAGTAAAACAGAAGTTCCTTCTGCATCCAGCAAGGTTTTCCTGTTACAGCACTCCTGCTGATTTGCTCCTGTTGGGTTTGGAGCCTTGATGTGCTGTTGAAATACAGCCTTGTTTGTCAAACAACGAGTCCTTCCAGGTGGCACTTGGCCCAGTAAAGCTGCAGAGTTGTAACCAGAGACCTCTGCAAAGTCCTGGAAAGAGTCTGCTCTGGTTCTCCCACTGTGTTTGGGAAAAACCAAGGACACATCAGTCCTTAAACGGGGGACAAAGAATCCTTTTGAGTTGGAAATTCATGTTATTTCCATGGTCTTGATGTGCTTGTGGTCCCTGAGTCTTCCTTGCTCTAAAAACTGCATTGCTGTCCTCTCTGGTGGGATTTGCTTCTCATCATCTGGCTGCTGTGGGGGGATGAACACTGAGATTTTGGAGCTGTGATTGAGTGTAAGGTCACTGCTGCCTGTAAAGTGGTCCTGAGGATGGATTCAGTGCTTGTAGCACTGAGAGCTGGGCAAGCAGAGAGCACCTTGAGATTGGGGATTATGTTGGGAGAAGCTCTCCAGGGGAGGGTGGATCCAGCTCCAGGGCTGCCCCAGGCCTCATCCTTTCACACTGCTTGCAGGTCTTGCAAATACGTGGACAATGTGCCAGCAATTCATCCATGTTTCTACAACAATTTTGGCATCAAGAGGTGCCTCCAGGATGATGTAAGCTGTCTGCATCTCTCCAGGTAGCTCTGGTTGCTTCATTGTCCCCTGGGGCATGACACACCTCTGCCTTCCTCCCTTGGTCCCACATTTCTGGGCAGCCTTTCTCTCAGGCGTGGACTGGAAGGACGATGACTTTCTGTCCTGCTGAGGACATCACAAATTTTCTCCCCATCCTCCAGCTTGAGGGTGCTTTTACTGTCTTTCTGCTGTTGTCCTGGCAGAACTCAGGTGTCCTAAGCCAAAGGACTCAGAGTTGGGACTCCTGGCCATATTTTGATTACGTTTTTTGAGACTTTTATCAAGTAACACTGATGGAATTGAGTTTCTCAGAACTGCCTGGTAGGGTCTCTGCAAAGAAAAGCTCTGCAGAGCAAAGGAGGGTGCATGGAGAAGCAAATGAGGAGAGTGAATCTCAGCAACATCATGTCTAGGGCTACTCCACCAGTGGCCAAGGCTTCCAGCACAGAAATAGGTGCTGTTAGCTGGTAGCACATGTGGCATCAGTGCCCTGCACCCTGCCACGTGTGCCTGGACCTGCTGTGTGTGCTTCCTTCTGCACAGCCCTGCTGCATGGGACAGCCTTCTGGCTTGGCTGGTGCCTGCTCACAGGCTCCCAGCTCTTCCCCACTCCTTGCAACTCCTTGTCCTGACTTATTGCAGGGTCTGGAACCAGCACAGCTCCATAGCCTTGGTCCACAACTTGCTTTCCTCCTTGTGACACTATGGTCAGGGCTTTTCCCAGGCTGTGAACACATTCACCTCTCCTTTGTCCATCTGCTTCATCCCCTCTACAGTTCAGCACAGAAATCCCCTGTAACAGCAAGGAGGGTGGGGAGCTGGCAGCATTCCTCACCCTGCTCCCTGCCATGCCCAAGGCAGGCTGCACCCAGGTCCAACCTGCCACCATCTGGATGAACCAGAAGGGGAATATTCAGAGTATTTCTGTTAACCTGTAGCCAGGAGAGAGCTGCCAAGGAGGCCAGGCTGAAACCTGAAGCGACTGTTTTTCCTGAGACTCAGCATTTGGCAGGGAGAGCAGACGGACAAGTGGTGGAGCAGGGAGGGAAGCAATTGCCCTGGGGAGCAGCATTGCTGGTGGAGGTGCCCAGGGAAAGTGTGCTGGCTTACCTGCTTGTCTCTGGGGATCCATCTCCATGTCCTCCTTGGCTGAGATCAGGTGTAGAGTCAGGAAGAGGTGACCCTTCTGTCCTTACATGTGGCTCTCCCCTTGCTCACCCTCCTTGCAACAGGTACTGAGCATCTCCTTCAGCAGGGAAAAGCAAAAACTGTTTCTCCCATTGCGTTTCTCAGAAGTGTCAGGAGTGGTCCAAGTGTCCCTCTCAGCTCATCTGCAGGGTTTGGCTGAGCCAGCCCAGGCAGCAGCACTCACCTTGCCTGGACCTTTTTTCCTTTATAGCTCGGTGTTATCTCAAGGTCTCTGGCGTTGCAGGCGGTGCAGTGTTTGCCTTGCCCCGCAGCACCTGCCTGCCAGCCGCTCGCTTCCCACCCATCTCCCTCCCGCTCCTGCACGGCTGGGAGGGGGTGCTGTGATCCCTCAGGGCTGAGGACTCCATCCACAGGGATGCAACTCAGCCCCAGGGAAGTGAGGGTAGAGGGAAGCTGCCAAGTGCGGGATGGTGGGAGAGATACTGGGGGAACATCTGTCCCGTCATCTTTGCTTCCCCATCCCTTTGCTGCTGGGGCATTAAACTGGATCAGGGACCAGGACACTGTCCCAGCTTGGTCTCTGCTGCCAGCACTGAGCTGCCATGCCCTGCCCTGTCCAGGCAGCATCAGCCCTTCCAGCCGTGGGGAGAACCAAGACTTCATCCAAAAGCTGAGATGCTGTTAAAAATAGATCAGTCGTGAACTGGTTTTCTCCTTCTTGGCTCCTGGCTGACAGCTCATTCCTCCCTCTGGGCTGTCTTTGAAACTCTCTGGATGCTGCAAGACACAGGCTCCAGAGCAGCCTGCCACTGCAGGGAGGTGTGGACAGAAGAGAGCTGCAGAAATGTTCTAACTGTCCCAAAAATATTTACTGGTTTGTGAGTGCTTTCTCCCAGGAAAGAAGCAGTGCTGGAAAAAGAATCTGCTAAATAAATGGGGAAACAAAGCTGGGGAGGAGCACTGCTTGCCTCTCTGCTTACATGAGGTGAGGGGACACAGGTGTCTGAGCAATCCTGGGCACAAAGCACAGCTCACCTCTGCCCCCTGGAAAAGCTGTCAGGCTGCTGTTCCTGCTCACCCCCTCAGCCAGAGCGATCCCCCTGGTCCTTGCCCTGCACGGTTCTGCAGGAGCTCCTGGCACTGCTGTGCAGTCACTGTGTCCCAGGCTGGTTCTGTGCTCACCTCCAGGGAAAGGCCACGTCTCTCACTTTGAGATGGCTGTTCTGGATCCCAGTATGCCCTTGTACCCATTTTCTGTCCTCCTAATGCTTTAATATAGTTTTCCAGGTGTGAGCACTGAGTCTTGAGACAGTTTTAAGATGCAGCTGTTAAACCTATTATCAGTGTCCCTGCTATCAAAGACGTGGTGTTCAGGGCTGCACGTAACCACTGAGCAATTAAACAGCAGCCCTGGTGATGAATTACAACTGAGACCTCCTGGAGCTAAATAAATACTGGCTGATAGCTACCTATAAAATGAATTTTTGTGTGGTTTTTCTTAAAAGCACCCTTCCAGTGTCTGTGCCCAGTCCTGGCACTGCACATCTCCTAGGGAGAGTTACATTATCTGTGGCATTTCCATCCCTAGCACCTTGGGTTTCCAACCAGAACTGGAATAAAAATAAACTAAATAAATCCATGTCTGTGCAGGAGCCAGGAAAGGCGAGGCAAGACAGCACAGAAGTGGGCAGGGAGGAGAGAAGTGACAAGCTGAGGTTTTGGGTAACAAGTTTAAATATCTTTTCCCCCAATTATCCCACCCCAAAGACATGAAAAAACTGCTGAGGTGCAGAATATCCCTTGGAAAAACCTTTATGCCAGGAGCAGCTGCGGGTGGCAGGGTGGAGGGGACCCTGAGGTGGTGTGAAGGAGAGCAGCAGGCTGGCAATGCTTCACCCAGCACCTGCCTGGGGGAGAGGTGTGAGCCCACCTGCACAGGCACCTTCCACCTCCTGACTGCAGAGGCTTCTGCTCTCCCAGGGGAGTTTGGAAACAGGCAGAGAATGGAATTTCTTGGAAAAATGATCTTTGCCAGTGACTTGGAGAGACTGAGCAGGTTTTGTCTGTGCTGGTGTTTCATCTGGGGGCTTCTCTTCCCGTGCAGGAGTACCAGGAAGGCTGGTGCCCTGCATCCCTGCGTGCAGCTTTCCCGCTCTCCACTGGCTGCAGAGAACAGCCACACAGTCAGGGAACAAGCATTTGGCTGAACATCCCATCTGCCTGGTTTGCAAGTGAGAATAAGGCTTGTCCGATGGCCAGCTCCACCCAGAGCAGAAAATCAGACCCTTTGGCCGAGTGCTGCTACTGTAATGAAATTGAGCTGTGCTGAGACTGCCAGTCCTTGGAACAGGAAAGATTCCGTGTGGATTCAGAGAAGTTTGGGGATGGATCTGTCAAAACTGCTGTGGTTCAGGGTTTTTGTCACTCCCTGGGGACACCCACCACAGGACAGCATTGCCCTGTGGCTGAGCTCACCCTCAGCACTGATCACACCTTGTCTTCTCCCTGCAGCACATCCTTCCAGCACTGGAGCTGTGTGGTCTTATAGAGCCATCATGAAGCTCCTGCCTGTTGCCCCTCTCCTCCTGCTTCTCCTGACAACACTGGAAGCCAGACCAAAGCCTGCAGGTGAGCCCTGGCTGGTGGGGAGTGCATGGAGGGAAGAGAAGTGAGAGCACAGGGCAGTGGAGCCCTCAGAGGACAGTTTGCTGTGTGATGTGGGGGGACATGATGCCTCTTCTGTGGGAGCATCCTCAGGAGGATGGAGGATCCCGCCAGTAGTGGGACACAAACTTCCTGGCCCCAACATGGTGGTTCTGGTGCTGCTTGCTCTGGGCACCTCCTGAGCTGGCACACAGCCCTGCCCAGGGCTTGTACCCTGCAGGGCATGGGCTGGGACCTTGGCAGGAGGCACAGCTGTGAGGGGAAGCCTGCTCCTTGCTGACTCTCCAGCGGACAAAGCAAACCCAGAGGTACCAGCCTCTCTCCTCCCAGGACAGAGGGATCTCAATCAATTTTACTTTAAAAACACTGAAGGCACCAAATGGAGAAAGGAGTGGGTATGTCTCAGAGACCTTCAGAGCAACTGGGATTGGCATCATCCCAAAGGGACTCAAAGTGTTTCCTTATGATTAGGGCCCAATTCTCCCAGGCTTGGGTGCACACAAGCCAAGCAAAATATATTCATTGGCATTTCACTTGCTGAACACTCTCCCAGTTTGCACTGGAAGTAGCATCCTTATGCTCAAGAGAAACTCTTTGGCTCAATCTCTGCCAAGTGCATGTCCTTAGTTTTGCTTTTTACTGTCTCATATTAAGCCCTTAAAGAAACACAACCACAACAACCCAGAGTCAGGGGGTGTCTCCCCAGCCTGTTGGCCTGCTCCTGCTCTGCCACCCCCTTCTGTGGATTTAGTGGGCAGTGGAAAGGTGCTGGTTTGTGGGGGCTGCCCAAACCTGCTCTCTCCACCCCTCATGAGCAACCCCCAGCCAGCAGGCAGAGATCTCTGTGCTCCCTGCAGACAGCCACAGGACTGAGCCTTCTCTTTGCCTTCTCCTTAGCACTGAAGTGCAGGACGGGTCCCCTGGACATCGTGTTTGTCATCGACAGCTCGCGCAGCGTGCGCCCCTTCGAGTTCGAGACCATGCGGCGCTTCATGATGGACATCATCGGCAACCTGGACGTGGGCCCCAACGCCACGCGCGTGGGGGTGATCCAGTACTCCAGCCAGGTGCAGAACATCTTCTCCCTCAAGACCTTCTTCACGCGGGCAGAGATGGAGAGGGCCATCAACAGCATCATCCCGCTGGCCCAGGGCACCATGACGGGGCTGGCCATCCAGTACGCCATGAACGTGGCCTTCAGCACGCAGGAGGGCGCGCGCCCGCCGCACAAGGGGATCCCCCGCATCGCCATCATCGTCACGGACGGGCGGCCCCAGGACCGCGTCACCGAGGTGGCCACGCAGGCCAGGAACGCAGGCATCGAGATCTACGCTGTGGGAATCCAGCGGGCAGACATGAGCTCCCTGCGGGCCATGGCCTCCCCGCCGCTGGAGGAGCACGTCTTCCTGGTGGAGTCCTTTGAGCTCATCCAGCAGTTTGCCAAGCAGTTCCAGGACAAGCTTTGTGGTGGGTGAGAGGCGCTGCTGCAGAGCGGCAAGGGGGCCCAGTGTCTGCTCTTCACCCCAGAGGGGTGCTTGGGGTGGCTGCCCGTGCCAGGAGCAGGGCAGATGGGGCAGTAACGTCATTAGTGAAGTGCCAGGACAGGGCACTGCACAGTGTCTGTGCACTGGGGATCAGTGGGTGAGCAGGGCTGGGACTGTGTGGGTGGTCATGCTGGCTTCTGCTGCAGGGACAGGGCATGAGCCAGAGCTGGGTCCCCATGTGTCTGCTGTGCCACTGATGCCCGTTCTGTCTTGCAGGGGTGGACATGTGCGTGGAGCGGGAGCACGGCTGCCAGCACAGCTGTGTCAGCACCCCTGGCTCCTTCTACTGCGAGTGCAACCCAGGCTACAGGCTCAACGTGGATGGAAAGACCTGCTCCCGTAAAAACCCTTTTCATTATCTGAACTTTCATAGGGAGCTTGTAGTTATGGGTCCCATGGAGGAAAGCTGGAGCACAGCAGAGGATTGAGAGAGGCCAGCAGCCTGGGTGCTCTGGGCCCACTGTCCAGAGGTCTGTAATGACTGCAGACATTCAGCATTGCAAAATCCTGGCCACCTCTCTGAGATGGGACACTCATGTGGGCACAACCAGCTGCCTGCCAGCTGAGGGGTCTGGGCAGTGGCTACCAGAGGATTCACATCCCAGCACCAAAGTGAGCAGTGTTTTTCCCCTGGATTTTAGTGCAAAGCCATGTTAGTTGGTCTGACCATCACACTGGGACTTTTCCTTCTTGTTCCACGGTGCTGGGAGCTGCTCTGAAGCCCTGGAGCAGTGCTGCCCTGCTGCCCCAGGAGGCTGGGACAGGAGGGTGATGGGTGTCCTGTTCCCTGCAGCCATCGATGCGTGTGCAGACGGGAGGCACGGCTGCCAGCACCACTGTGTCAGCGTGCAGGGCTCGTACCTGTGCCGCTGCCGGGCAGGTTACTACCTCAGCCACAACAAGAGGAGCTGCATTAGTGAGTGACTCTCTCCCTCCCTGGCCCCTCTTTGTTTACTTCCTATTCTCTCTCTCTTCTTGTATTTTCCTTTCTGCCGTTGCTCTCCTTGTCTCCCCAGTGATTGATTACTGCAGCTTTGGGAACCACAGCTGCCAGCACGAGTGTGTGAGCATCCCCAACGGGCACTACTGCCGCTGCCGCAGCGGCTTCACGCTCCAGCCCGACGGCAAGTCCTGCAGGGGTAGGTCTGGTGTCTGCACAGCACAGGCTGTGTGTACAGCACATCCTGCCCAGTCTCCAGGGAAGAGCTGTCCCAGACCACCCCAAATGGGGATAACCCCATGTCCCCGTCTTGTCTTCCAGCCACTGACCTCTGCAACGGCGTGGATCATGGCTGTGAGTTCAAGTGTGTGAGCACGGATGGCTCCTACCACTGCGTGTGCCCTGAGGGCCAGCAGCTCCAGGCTGATGGCAAGACATGCAGCAGTGAGTACTGGCACACAGCCCTCGACATTCTCCTTATCTGGGCACCTGGAGCTGGGCTGGGGGGCTCTGTCTCCACTTGGGACTCTAAGCTAGGCTGGAAGAGGGTGGAAGGCTGGCTGTAATTGGGAGAGTACCCTGGCTGCTGTGGGGAAGGATGCTTGTGTCCTCAGAGACATGGCCCAGAAGATGCAACAGCTTTAAGGAAAGGTTCAGGAAAAGAGAAACCTAGGAAAGACTTTCAGGGGATTTTGGGGTGTCAGTGGAGGTTTTTGGGCTGAGTTCCTTGGGCATAGTCTGCTCTCCTTCCCAGCTGCAGTTCCAGGGTGTTCCCACAGTGTCCTGAAGCCCCAAAGCTCAGCCCCAGCCCCAGGGTCCCTCACTCTGACGGTGGCCATGGCCAGGCTGCTCCTCTCTCACCTTCCCCTGTGCCTGCAGAGTGTGGAGCTGGCCACGTTGACCTTGTGATGGTGATTGATGGCTCCAAGAGTGTCCGACCCCAGAACTTTGAGCTGGTGAAGCAGTTTGTGAACCGCATTGTGGACCTGCTGGAGGTGTCCCCCCACGGCACACGGGTGGGACTGGTGCAGTACTCCAGCCGTGTGCGCACCGAGTTCCCCCTCAACAAGTACCACAGTGCAGATGAGATCAAGAAGGCAGTGATGGATGTGGAGTACATGGAGAAAGGCACCATGACAGGCCTTGCCCTCAAGCACATGGTGGAGCACAGCTTCTCTGAGCTGGAAGGTGCCAGGCCTCTCTCCCACAACATCCCCAGAATCGGGCTGGTCTTCACAGATGGACGCTCCCAGGATGACATCTCTGAATGGGCCAGGAGAGCAAAGGAATCAGGTGCAGAGGGGGTTGGGAACCTCAAATTGTGGTGTTTTGGGCATCCTGGGATGGTTGCTTGGGGTGGCTGTCTCAAGGAAAAGCTTCTCCATCCAGCCTTGGGGAGCTGCATCCCATGGCAGACATGCTGTGTTGTGGCCACAGGGTGCTCTGAGCAGCATCCTTCATGCAGCAGCCTGCACCACCACACTGCTGCCATGCTCCTGCCTGTCCTGCCCAAATTCCTGCTGTATATTTGGGGAGCCCAGAGAAAATCCTGCATCCTCAGCTTTGCTCTCTGAGCTTGTGGCTGCTTGCTGGGGGTGGCCAGGGCAGTGCTCAGGATGTGTCCTTGCCATGCAGGGATTGTCATGTTTGCCGTGGGTGTTGGAAAAGCTGTGGAAGAAGAGCTGAGGGCGATCGCCTCTGAGCCAGTGGAGCAGCACTTCTCCTATTCAGCAGACTTCACCACCATGACCCACCTTGTGGAGAACTTCTCCCTGAATATCTGCCCAGGTGGGTGTTCCTGGCCACACCTGGGGACTTGGCCCCAAGCCAGGGAAGGCTCTTCTGTCCCCACAGAGCCAGTGGGGTGGTTTGTGTGTCTGTCACTGTGCCAAGTACCCCAAGGCTGAGCTGGGCTGGTGTGAGTCCAGGCTGTCTCAGGACCTCTCCAGGCTGTTGTGGGTATAGATGTGGGTCTCTTGGAGGGATTTGGAAGAGGAAAAGGAGAAGTTGGGGGAATAAATTAAAAAACAGGAGGGGTTAATACAAAAGAATTCATGTGAGCAGCCACCCCTGTGCCATTGCATGGGCCGAATTTGGGAGTGGCACCCTGCCTTGTGGGATGCTCTGAAGGTGGCCTGTGGACCTTGTTCAGACCTGTGCTGCTGCTGCTGCCTGGTGCAGGGTTACTGTGAGGGTCTCCCTGCCCTGGGCCGGGCTGGGGCTCCCCAGTGCCCTTGAGACCCCCACAGAACTGCAGGCATGGAGCCAAAGTGCCCCTGCCACCCCAGCTTGAAGGCAGAGTGAAGCTCAGCACTGGCTGTCCTTGGCACACTGTGACCACATGTGTGACAGCTCTGTGGGATGCTGGCAGAGAGCGTGCTGGATCAGCAGGGCAGCCTGACAGAGAGGCTGAAAAGAGAGGGCAGGATGGTGGGGAGAGCCCTGAGCCCTGGTGGGTGGCTGCAGGGACTGTCTGGCCCATGGTCTGACTGCAGCCCAACCCCCCGTCACAGAGGAGGGCAAAGGGGAGACCGAGATCCGCAGCCCGTGTGAGTGCGAGGCGCTGGTGCAGTTCCAGACGAACACCGTGGCCATCCTGCAGAGCCTGACCGAGAAAAATATCCTTTGGGGTGATGCCTGGGCTTGTCAGGGTGCAGAACAGCTGAGCACAGAGAACACGTGGGGGAGGGAGGGATAGATAAATGGGAGTGGGGAAAATGTTAGACTCTTTTAAGGGGATAAAGGCTTTGCCCAGCAGACTGTGGCTCACGCTGTTTCCTTAGCACGTTCACTTGCTCAGATGACAGCCAGACTTGAAGACTTGGAAAAGCAGATTGCCAACAAGAAGTGATCCTGACAGAGGCTGCAGTGCTCGGCGGGGCACAGAGATGGATGTACAGTAGCTACATGACATTGTTATTGCTAGGTTATCATAAAGCATCAGTGTTTGTTGTGTATTGCAAAATCCCCAGGGGGCGTGGACTGTATTTAAAAATCCTAAAAACACAAGAGAAGGAACTTGGACAAAGCCTCTGCTGCAAAGACAAGGGGTTCAGCTGTTGTTCCTTGGCAGGTCTGGGATGAGGGGGAGCAGCTATGTGGGCAGGCTGGTCACTGGACAGACATGACACCGGGTGTCCCCTGGAGTGACTGGGATGGCACAGTCCCCCTGGAGCCTGGCAGGCTGCTTTGCAAGAGAAAAAACCTCAGGTGTCACCCTGAGAGCTTCTGTTGTCTCAGCATCTGCTGCCAAGTGGTGGGGCAAGGACAGCTGGGTGGTGCAGGCAGCACAGGGGATGCCTGGTGCCCAGCTGGCTCCCAGTTTGGTGCCCTGGTGGGCTCCCATGGGAAGGTGGGCGGCAGGAATTCTTAGATCCCCTTGCCCTGGTTTGGCAGAATAGTTTGGAAATTGGTATTAATCGTGTTTGGTTTTATAATCACATAGCAAAATGGTAATTATTCTTTCTATCAATATCTATGTGTGTGTGTGTATATATATATGTATATTTAATTCTGAGAGCAGGGTAGTGCTATTTTTGAACTCTTGTTTTATATAAAGGAATTTCTATCCTGACAATAAACACCCTGAAGATTTGTATGACATGTCCCTCTCCTTTCAGCTGGGCTGCAGGGTGACACTTCTCTGTGCCAGAAGTGGAGTCTCTGGCTTTTGCAGCGGCTTCTGTCCCCAGAATGCAGAAATCCTTTGGGAAAATCCTCGTTGTGTGGCACTCCAGGGTGCTGCAGGCCCATCCTTAGCTGGAGGGAGCCAGTGTGACCGTGTCCCCATGGGCAGGGTTTGCTGGAGGGAGCCAGTGTGACTGTGTCCCCATGGGCAGGGTTTGCTGGAGGGAGCCAGTGTGACTGTGTCCCCATGGGCAGGGTTTGCTGGAGGGAGCCAGTGTGACTGTGTCCCCATGGGCAGGGTTTGCTGGAGGGAGCCAGTGTGACTGTGTCCCCATGGGCAGGGTTTGCTTTGGAGCCTGTAGGAGCACAGGGAGCTGAGAGCTGAGCTGGGCTCACACCCCCAGGCTGGCCAGGGTGCCCCTTGCAGCTGCTCTGGGGTGGGTGCTGAGCAAAGGGACACCCAGGATCTGCTCCTGATGGATCCCTGCAGGCTTCACAAAGAACTGCTGCTGACAGCAGGACTCTGCCCAGGGCAGTCTCCACTCTCTTGATTTTATCCCTCAGCACCAGAGTGCATTTAGTTCCTTTCAGGGGAAAACACAAAATTCCCCTCTGCTCCCCATGAAGCTGCAGCCCCCCAGGACCCATCTGTGCCTCCAGCTGTGGGGTCCTGAGCACAGGAAGGACCTGGAGCTGTTGGAGTGAGGGCAGAGGAGGCCATGGGAGTGCTGCAAGGGCTGGAGCCCCTCTGCTCTAAGGAAAGCCTGAAAGAGTTGGGGATGCTCAGCCCGGAGAAGAGAGAGCCATGGGGAGGCCTCACTGCAACTGGGCAGGACTTGAAGGGTCCCATAGGAAAGATGGGGACAGAGTGTTCAACAGGGTCTGTGGTGGGAGGAGAAGGGGGGATGGATTTCAGCTGCAGGAGGTTCATTTGGGTTGTATCTAAGGAAATTGGTATTTTACACTGAGGGGGTGAGGCACAGGCCAGGCTGGGCACAGAGGCTGTGGATGCCCCATCCCTGGGAACATCCAAGGGCAGAGGGGACAGGACTCTGAGCAGCCTGGTCTGGTGGGAGGCAGCTCAGGTTTGGATAAGATGATCTTCGGAGTCCATTCCAAGGCAAACCTTTCAGGGTGGTCCCCATCGTTTATCACTGAATTCCTGTGTTATCACTGCACAGGGAATGCTCCAGCTGAAAGTTTCTTCTCCCAGCAAGGAGCACAAAACAACCATTGGCCCTTGTGTCACCCCACCCTGCACCCTGCTCTGAGAGCACCCCTGTCACCCTGCTTGTCACCAGGTCCCTGACACTGTCATCAGTCCTGAACTGTCCCTGCTGCCTGGATCTTGCCATCCATCCCTGCAGCATGCCCATTCTTGTCCCAGTGAAGGTACAGTGCCATTCCATGGAGGTGGGCTGGGGCTCTGTGGGGGATGCTGTGGGACAGGGACCCCACTGTGAGGCTTTGCTCCCTACACAGCCAGTCACAGACACTGAGGAGGAGATGGAAATCAATAGGAAGATTGATAGAGAAGAGAGAGTGGTTATAGATGTAGAAGAGAATGGAAAGGAAGAAATTGAGATGGATGTGGAGGAGATGGAGGAAGAGATGGAAGTGGAAATGGAGGATGATGTTGAAGACATGGAAGTGGATGAGAAAGGTGAGCAGGAGGACATTGTCCTGGGATGGACACCAAGCCCAGGCAGGCACTGGCCATGCCCTGCCCACAGGCAGAGTGGGTCCCCTGCTGCCAGGCTGGGGCTGGGCTGGGTGGCCCTGCTCAGGGACACAGTGCCTGGGGGTGGCCCTGGCTTCTGGTGGCACAAGCAGCACCCCCAGCCTGCCCTGGCCTTGCTTTGGGCCATGCTTTGGGTGCCACTGCCTGGGGGCAGCCCCCAGCCCCAGGCAGGCTCAGTGCTGGCAGCAGAGTCCTGCTGTGCCAGCGTGTGCCAGCCTGGGGGCACAGGGAACAGCCCTCTGGGCCTGGCTGCAGTGACCCTGTCGCCTGCTTTGCTTCCAGGACCGATGCAGATGGCAGGCAGGGAAGCCACCCTTCTGGATATATGTAGAGTGTTCTTCAGTAGTCTTCTGTTTATACATGTTTGGGAGTGTTGTTATCTTTTGTCAATATGCAGATATATATACATATATACATTTATATATACATATAAATATACATAGTTGTTATACAGGTTCTTATGAAAATACATTTTATAGTTTCTTGTTGTTATAGGGATTCTTACCATTTAAATACATGGTGTAGTTCACCTCTGTGTTTCTGCTCTTCTGTAAATTAACAATCTTTATTTTTCACGCTCCAGCTCTCTTTCCATTTGTTTTGGGCACAGGCAGCATGTGCAGAGTTGTGGTTTCCTCTTGCTCCAGGTTCCCCAGGCTGGAGATGTCTGGGAGTGCTGAGTTGTGGGTGCCAGATTACATCTGGACCTGCCTGGTCCTGCAGAGCCTCCTCAGTGACACTTCACTAGGTGGCACCAGACACCAGCGCTAGGAGGGTGAGCCTGGGCTGTGTGCACCCTCTTCTCTTCTCACGGGCACCCCGAGCAGCTGGAGACAGCGTGGAGCTGAGGGGAGCTTCCTGAGCCAGGAGCTGGGCAGGGATTGATGGATGGATGATGGATGGATGGATGGATGGATGGATGGATGGATGGATGGATGGATGATGGATGGATGATGGAGGGATGGATGGATGATGGAGGGATGGATGGATGGTTGGATGGATGGATGGATGGATGATGGATGATGGATGATGGATGATGGATGGATGGATGGATGGATGGATGATGGATGGATGGACGATGGAGGGATGGATGGATGGATGGATGGATGGATGGATGGATGGATGGATGGATGATGGATGGATGGAGCTCATCATCAGGCTGAAAGCTTTACATCTCCAGGTAAGGGACTGGGGCTGCTTGGCAGGGCTGTTCCTGGGGTGCTTTGTGCACCTGGGTAAGGCTGTGGGGTCAGGGGCTGCTGCTCTCCCTCCTTTCCCTTCCTGAGGAATACAAACTGCAGAGCCTTGCTGTGGCTGGGGAAATGCAGCATGTGCCTCAAGCATTGCACAACTGGGGCCGTGCAGCTTCGGGAGGAGGGACATAAAAAGGTTTTCATGGAGAAGAGTGTGAGCCATGTGGGATGGGGACTGCTCCGAGGGGTGCTGGGGCAACGGGTGCTGCACAGGTAACAGAATGCAACATGAGAACTGCAGGCAATCCTGTGCCCAGAAATGCTGGCTCCTGGCTCTTTCATGAGTTTATGACAAAAAGAGTTCACACTCTCCCCCCTGCTATGAACAAAGCACTACAGAATGTTCTTGAGGTGGATTTCTTCCCCTCGCCCCCCAACCCCCTGTGCCCCTATCTTCTCTTCAGCTTAATCCAAGCCTTGCTCCTTGATTTTTTCTCCTCCCGTGGAGGCATAGGTCCAAGCACGACCTCAGCCAGATTCTGGCACCAGCTGGAAGCACAGCATTGTCCTCTCCAGCCCCAGTAGCAGCTGAATGGCAATGGATTGCATAAAAATTATTCCAGTGCTTGTATTTCTTATTAAAAGTGCTACACTGTTGGTGCACAGCCCAAGAAATCTTTTTGGGCTGGCTATATTTTCTGCACGTTACTTAATAAATGACTTCACAAAGAGCTAAATGCAGCCACAGAGTCAATAGGGAAATTGGACAATAATTAACAGACACAGGGTTAGTTGAGGACCAGTTAACGGAGCGTGTTGCAACTTGAGAAGGGAAGTGTGAGCAGGAAAAGGCACAGTGAGACACCCATCATGGCCTGGTGGATCCTGAGGCTGGATCAGTGCAGTTCTGGGGGCTCAGGGGCTGCACAGAGAATGTAGAAGTGATACTGGGCTTTTCCCTTCCTGCTTGCAACATCAGGGGCTGCCCTTTGCAGGACTGAGGGAGGTTGGCTGTTGGAGCTTTCCCCTCTCCAGAACAACCTTTTTCCAGGATAGCTTGGGCTCCTGCCAGCCACAGAAGTCCCACAGAAACATTTCAGGAACCTCTTACACAAGCTGAGTGGGACATTGACCAATTGGTGGGAAATGGAGTAACTTCCCATTGCCCAAGGCAACTAAAGAAAACAGATTTACCTGGAGGCCAGGGCAGAGTTACAACTTCCTTGGGAGGGAGGAACTGGTTGAGGCTATAAGGGTGATGGGACCTTTGCCATCCAAACAAGAATATAGCCCCTAATCTCTACAACCATCAAGAGTTAGGGCTCAGTCAAATTGTCCTTGTGCTGCATCGAGGCTGATGAAAGGTCTGTAAGGAGTGGACTATCCTATCCAGAAATGTCAGCCACTTTCTTCCAGCACCAACCTGTTTCTTATATGGCAGAAGCCATCCAGAGAAGAACTGGAGTTCGGAACTCGAGAAAGACTCACCCATGACTGAGCCAAAGGTGTTTGCCCTACACCAATTTATGCTCCCAGTGGGGCAGGAGTAAGGAGGATTTGTGGCTGGGAATAGTTACCTCTGGGAAAAAACTTGAAGGATCATCCCTGGGAAGGCACAGGCAGCCTCATGCTGATTTGGATCATGTTGTAGGGTTTGTTTTGCAGGACCATGTGCAAGTAAAGTACAGAGGGAAAACCATATAACAGATCTGCAGAAGGGAACATGGTCACCACAAGGATTTATCCTGAAAAAGGATGCCTGGAGACAATACCTGCCCAAGAGAAAGCAGCTCCACTGCCTCCAACCTCTCAGGGAGGACAATGCCCTGGGCCATGTCCCCATGGCTTGTCCCTCAGCCCCAGGTGTGACTGAAGGAGTCACTTGAGCAATGGAACAACTGCTGTTTGAGCAATGGAACACTGCTCTGTGTATCTTGTGCAAAAGGTTTCCGGAGAGGAAAACCGTACCGAACTGGCACTTGCCAGCCCTGCTCCCTGTGCCCCACCTCCATCCTCGCCAGGGTTTAAATGCTGCTGTCCCCCGCCTGTCACACTCGCACCTCTCTGGACACGGCAGCATGAAGGCGGTGGCCGCCCTCCTCCTGGTGGGGATGCTCATCCTCTGGGCAGAGCTGCCCACAGGTAGGAGATGTGCTTGGGGGAAAGCTCAGGTGCTGGGAAGTTCACACGGATCCTGTGGGACGGGAGGGGACTGTTTGTCGGGCAGCATCTCCCGGTGTCCCTGGAGCAAACCCGTCCCTCCTGTGGCAGGCAGCGCCTGGTCCTGTCCCCCCGTGCGCTTCACCTGCGCCCTGCACAACCCGCGGAACCAGTGCCTGCTCGACAGACACTGCCCCCGTGGCAGGAGGTGCTGCCGCACCTTCTGCGGCAAGAAATGCATCACCAGGCCGTCCGGCACCATCCACGTGTCCCAAGGTAGGAGCTCGGGAGCCTGCTCAGGGTGGCAGAGCGGGGTATGATGAGCTGGCGCTGGCAGCGAGCTGTGTCCAGCTGCCAGAGCCCCCGGCCAGGCTGGCGGGGTGACTGTGGACAGATGAGTGGGCTGGGGTGAACACCTGACCCAAGTTATTTCTTTCTCTCTCTTTTCCAGTGTGAGCTCCCGCTTCCAGGACAGGCTGAGGGTCATCTCAGCATTCCCACCTCAGCTCCAGGATCACTGTGTGACTGCTGCTGCACAGTGCTCTATGCTGCCCGCTTCCCTTCTCCCTCTGCTTCTTCACCTCCCTTCTAACAAATAAAACAGGCTTTTCACAAGGGTGTTTGTGATGTGTGACTCCTTTCTCCACCTGTTCCCTCCTCTCTCCATCCTGGCACTCAGTCCCACTACTGCTTTCACCCCAGAATTTCTGCGGGGGAAGAGGATGAAAACAGTCTGGTGGTGTGGTTAGGGGCTGGCTTGGGGGATAAAATCCACCCAGAGGCAAACAACCTCCAGGAGGAAAGAGGTTGTGTTTGGGGTTGTCCCTGGGAAGGCTCAGGCAGCCTCAGGCTGATTTGGATCATGCTGTAAGGTTTGTGCAAGCAAAGCGTAAAAGGAAAAGCACTTAACACACTTCCAGAAGGGAACATGGTCACCACAAGGGCTTATCCTGAGAAAGGATACGTGGGGGAGGTACCTGCCCAGGAGAAAACAGCTCCACTGCCTCCAGCCAGTCGGGGTTGACAATTTTGACAACGTCCTGGGTCATGTCCCCATGGCTTGTCCCTCAGCCCCAGGTGTGGCTGAAGGAGTCACTTGTGCAATGGAACATCTGCTGTTTGAGCAATGGAACACTGCTCTGTGTATCTTGTGCAAAAGGTTTCCGGAGAGGAAAACCGTACCGAACTGGCACTTGCCAGCCCTGCTCCTTGTGCCCCACCTCCATCCTCGCCAAGGGTTTAAATGCTGCTGTCCCCCGCCTGTCACACTCGCACCTCTCCGGACACGGCAGCATGAAGGCGGTGGCCGCTCTCCTCCTGGTGGGGATGCTCATCCTCTGGGCAGAGCTGCCCACAGGTAGGAGATGTCCTTGGGGGAAAGCTCAGGTGCTGGGAAGTTTACACGGATCCTGTGGGAGGGAAGGGTGGGTGTTTGTCGGGCAGCATCTCCCGGTGTCTCTGGAGCAAACCCGTCCCTCCTGTGGCAGGCAGCGCCTGGTCCTGTCCCCCCGTGCGCTTCACCTGCGGGCGGCCCAACCCTCCGAACCGCTGCAGCTCCGACCGGGACTGCCCCCGCGGAAAGCAGTGCTGCCGCTCCTTCTGCGGGACGAGGTGCCTCTCCATCCACGTGTCCCAAGGTAGGAGCTCGGGAGCCTGCTCAGGGTGGCAGAGCGGGGTATGATGAGCTGGCGCTGGCAGCGAGCTGTGTCCAGCTGCCAGAGCCCCCGGCCAGGCTGGCGGGGTGACTGTGGACAGATGAGTGGGCTGGGGTGAACACCTGACTCAATCTATTTCTTTCTCTCCTTTTTCCAGTGTGAGCTCTGCCTTCCAGGACAGGCTGAGGATCATCTCAGCATTCCCACCTCAGCTCCAGGATCACTCTGTGACTGCTGCTGCACAGTGCTCTATGCTGCCCGCTTCCCTTCTCCCTCTGCTTCTTCACCTCCCTTCTAACAAATAAAACAGGCTTTTCACAAGGGTGTTTGTGATGTTTGTGACTCCTTTCTCCACCTACTCCCTCCTCTCTCCATCCTGGCACTCAGTCCCACTGCTGCTTTCACCCCAGAATTTCTGCTGGGGAAGAGGATGAAAACAGTCTGGTGGTGTGGTTAGGGGCTGGCTTGGGGGATAAAATCCACCCAGAGGCAAACAACCTCCAGGATGAGGGAGCAGTGGGAAGGGACTGGACAGGTCACTTTAGGAAGGCTGGAAGGGGCCCTGGAGAGCAGTGTGTCCTCAAAGCCCCTCTCAGCTGGGCAGGGCTGTGGAAGGGGACGGACCCTGCCTGCCCAGGGGGATACAGAGGGCAGAGCCTGCCTATGAATACCCTACTTGGGGCACATCTAGAGAGCAGAGGAGGGGGTTACACAGACCCAAACCCCAAGTGGTGCTGAACCCCTCCCTGAACCTGAGCTGGTGGGGAAAATTCAGCTGAAGAATCTTTCCTAGGAAAGACTCGAGCCAGGGCAATAAAATCATAGCTCCAAGGTGTTCTTGTAATTTTTGTACAGTTGAGTGTCAGGGACAAAAATTCAGGAAATGCCAAGAAACATCAGCAGAAGAGAGTGTGTGCAGCCTGAGGGACATGCTGGCCTCTGTGCAGTGGCAGAACAGGCACTGCCACCATCCACTGCAGGGACAGAGCATCACCCAGCCTAATGCCCAGAGAGGCCCTGCCAGCTTCCCAGCCCACTGCTGATGCCAGGCTCGCTGAGAAAGTCCCACTCTCAACAACCAGTCCCAGCCCAGACTGGGGGGAGCTTGGTCTGTGAGCTCATGATTCCCATGGCCAGGCACGAGCAAAGCAACCTGCAGAGCAGCACTAGCTGGCCAGATTTAAACTGCTCATGAACACAGCAGGATGGAGACTCTGTCTGTGGGGCTGACACCTTGCATGGTTCACTGAGATGGAGGAAGTTTCCTGGCCGAGACTGGGCAGAGCATCTGTTGGAGTGAGTCCTTGTGTGGTCACATCTGTGTAGGTGCATTCTTCTCTGTGGAGGAGCTGGAAGGAGGCAAAGACACAGAAATCACTCTGACTGAGAAGGAAGAAGTCCTAGGGTGAAAAAAGCAACTCTTTGCTTAGCCTGGCCACGGGAGGGCAGAGAGAACTGGAGAGCTCATGCAGCGCTGTGGAAGCTGAAAATGCCAGGTGAACCAGCAGGGACAGGCAAAACAAGAACTGGGAGCTCATCAGGCAGACTCAGCGTAAAACCACACATTGCTTCTGCCCGGGGTAGTGTCCTCGCAGGGGAAAACTCTCCCTGAGGGCAGCCCAGCCCTGTGCGCAGGGAGAGCTGTGCCGTACACGCTGCAGGGTGAGAGGCTGAGCCCCAGCGCTCCCCCAGCCATCCCCGCATCCCGACAGAGGTGCAGCCCGGTTACACCTCCCGCGGTCATTAGTCACAGATCGCAGCCCTCCTCCTCCATCAGCACCAGCTATTAAGCAGGCATTTCCATACAGCTGGCTAATTTGATAATGCTGCAATTATCTTGGTTTGTTAACAAGATTAAATTGCTAATTGGTTTGATTAAACACAGAGCTCCAGGCATGGGGTGCCTCTCAGCTGGCCCTGGATAACCCGATGGATGCTGTGCCCAGGGCAGCAGCTCCTCTGCACAGACAAGGAAATGGTAGAAAGTGTTCATCCTCCCAAAAACTGCTGCCTGAAGCCTCCAGATCTCCCTGTGAGAGGTCTCTCTTCCTGCTATGAGACAGCTTTGCTCATGTCACCACTGTCACTCAGCTGCTGGCCCGGGAAGTCAGGAGGAGGTGGCTTTGGGTCAGAGGATGCTCTGGGGACGTCTAGTCTGTCCCAGTCCTGCTGCTTTCTGTTTTGGAGCCCTGCAAGTCAGAAATCCCTGAGGCAATGCACCAACTGTGCCTCCACCTGCAGCTGTGTCAACAAATCCTCTGCCTTTCTCTTCCCAGGCACAGGTCCCTGCCTCCTGTGCACAGCATTTCCAGCTATCACCAGCGGTGCTGGGAGCCTGGGGAGCTTCCAGCACTGGATTGGACTCACCTCTACCCCCTCTCTGATGCAGCACCCACCTGGGAGGAGCTGGGCAGTGCACCAAAACACGGAGGTCAGGATCACTGACTGTGGTAAGCCCCTGGCAGTGTGCATTGGCTGAAATCCTTTGATTCAGGTCTCTAGGGAGGAAGGGAATTTCCCCCTTTGTCCCAGGTAGGTGCCAGCAAGACAAAGGGGAAAGCAGTGAGTGCTGTGTCAGAGAGATTCTTCCCACATCAGCTGTTTTCCCAAGGCCAGAGCAGCCTGGAGATGAAAGTGTTTATTTCCTCTACAGAAGGGTCAGGACTCACTTTCTTCTCCTGAGACTGGCCACCAGGTCTGGCGCTGGGAATGTGGCCAAAGGCTGCACTCAAGGACCCAGCTCTGAGTTAGAAACATCCATCATGGCATGTCACAGCAGCAGCACCACTGCAGGGCAGGTGGCAGGTCTGGCTTACTCCATCTTCCCTCAAAGCAAAGGTTTTTCAGGCCAGTCACTTCTGAACAATTCCCAAAGGAATTCATCCAGAGTGTCTCCCCAGGGATCCATCAGCACCACAGAGCATCCTTGCTCCACACAATGTTCTTTGTTCCGCTCTGAAATTACACAGGAGAGAGGATGGAGAAGTCTGGTCTCACCCACAGCACTGCAGAACATCTTTAATATTTTCTTGGAACCTCTCCCTGCATATGTTATGGTCTGGCTCGGAGGACTGGGTGGTTGGGGTCTGAATACAGAACAGTTTGATGCTCAAAGGTGATGTGAGACCTTTTCAAGAGATGATTCAAACCAGCCTAATAAGAATTACTACAGCTTTGACAGCCTTTGAAAGGAAGGATTATTTAGCTAGCCTGGCCTAGGAGTGGGACTCTGTAGTCCCAGCAGGATCTCAGCAATCACATCAGTTCCAGAGGAGAAAATACCCTGGGTAGAGGAGATCCACTCAGCAGCAGCTCTGCCCATGGTCAGGAGCTGTGCACAGCCTTCATCATTCCTGCTGAGGAACAGCAATATTCCAGGAGGGAAAAGGAGTCAACAGCCTTTTGCTCCCCACCACAGAAGAACACACACCTCTGCAGGAAAACAAACCGTCTCACAGTTAAAGGTCAACAAATGTACGAATTCACTCTGTGCTTTCATCTGTGGGATGGTTTGTACAAACTCAGCTCCTCACCCTGACCCAGACCTCTCCAGTGGCAGGGAGAGAACGGTCTGGGCCGGGGTTGTCTCACACCAGCTGATCCCTCCAGCATTTTCTTTCTGAAGACACAGGGGTGCTCTGTCTTACGTGGCCAGAACACACCACTAACCTTTCCCAGTGCCCTCCCACCCTCACCAGTGAGCAGCAACACCAGCTCCCACCGTGCTGGGAGGGCAGAGGGGAATCCTGGAATTACACAGTGGAGGGAGGCAGCCTCTGCCAGCAGGGCAGATTTGAGAGCAGGGATGGAAGCTGTTCCTTCTGCCTGGCTCTGGCACATCACTCCAGCTGTGCACTGTCCCCAGCCCCCTGCATGGTGGGGAGCCCCAGCGTGGTGGGGGCTGGCAGGAGATGGAACCATGGCTGAGGGATGCCAGAGCAGCCCATTGTGATTTCTCTCCTGCCTGAAGTGCTGCCAAAGCTCACAAGCTGCTTGTGACGAAGGCCTTCAGTCTGGCAGGGAACAGCTCTGCCTGCCCCAGCCAAGAGGCAGCAGAGCTGTGCTGAGCTCCTTGGCTCCATCCTCCCTCCATCCCACCAGGAATCCTCAGCAGGCTGCTCTTTGCTGCAGCTACACAAGGTTGTGCACACCCAGGAAGCCTTTCAGATGCTGGCAGGACTTCCCTGAGCCAGGGAGCCAGAAGGAAGGCAAAAAAGATGAGGCACTGACAGCACCCTGTAGCTGAGGGAGATCCCTACATGCCAGCAATCCTTCTCCCCGTGCAGAAAGAGAGGAAAGCAGACATCTCTTTCCTCTGCAGTAAGCCACACATGGGAGAGCTCAGCAGAAGGCTGGCAGTGGCACAGGCAGGGCAGCTGGACCTCCTGGTGTCCCATGGCAGGCAGGGTAGCTGGGCTCCATGGTCCCTGCCCTCTCTGTAGCCCCATCTCTCAGTAGGGCACTCCCTCACAGTCCCCCAGAGAGGCTGCTGTCTCTGTTCAGCCAAGCAGCTGGGATGTTCCACAAATAACAGCTCTGGCAAAGGCTGGTGAAACACTTGGAGACTCACATGAAGCAGTTTGCAGGGAGGAAAGCAGCTCCCATAGATGCCAGCCCTGCAGCAGCCCCTGCTCATGCACCAAACTGCAGCCCACACATGGTCATAAACTCAGCATCGCTCCCAAATCCACCAGCACAGGAACAAAGGTACCTGCACACCCTTCCCAAATGGGGCTGCTCACCTGCAGAGAGCCCCTCCCAGCTGAAACCAGAGCCTCCCTACAGCAGGGTGTTCTGAAAGAGGAGGGTGGGCTATTTATACTATGGGGCAGCCCAACGAGCTTCTGTCTCCCCCCAGCTCCAGCCCTGGAGGGGAAGCCATTTCCCAGCTCCTTCAGGTCCCACCAGCAGTGTTGCATAGGGGAATTCCTGTCTGTTCAGCCCTGCCTGTGCCAAGGCACACACAGATGCTCCTTTCCCTGACATTATGTAGGTTAATAACATGCAATGTGATGGCAAGACACAGGGAACCGCAACGCGATGTCAATATTTAGCTTTTACACATTCGGTAATTAGGAAGCAACCTGTGATTCCCTGAGAAGGAGGCAGGGTTGCTTCACCCCTCACCCTCCCCTTCTGAATCCCATCCCATCCCTGTTCAGATGGGATAAACGTCAGCTCCCTATTTCTGGAGTTCGCTGGTCGCAAACGGTCTGTCCCAAAATGCTATTCCCAGGCAGTGGATGTCAGAAATCATTATACTAAATAAAGCTTCATGAATGATTCATGAGGCTGGATTTCACATTAATCAGGGAGAGATGGGCAAAAGCAGCAGAGCATCGCAGACCGCCCTGCCGCGTTCCTGCACAGCAGGGCAATCGGGGAGCTTTGGACCTTCAAGGCGCAGATCAGAGCTGTGGTGCCAATCAGAGGAGCACCCTGGTCCCAGCATGATTACAGCCTGACCCAGCAGAGACCAACAGAGGCAATAGAGTGCTGCCCAAATACCTTTCTGCTTCAGGAACTCCTGTGACTCGATCGTGCTAATGAGCACCAGGGCTGCTGCATCCCAAAATGCATGACTGCTTTCTGCAAGAGATCAGGAATCCTGTGCTGACTCCCTGGCTCTGTGCACGATGCCCTCTAAAAATAGAAAAATGCTTTCCTGAAATGTCATCAGGAGGCTCTTTCCAGGGCTCAGGGAAACGGGGTTTCTGCCTGGATGCCATGCTGCATCCCAGCAAACTAACAGGCATCTTCTTGGGACACAAACACCACTGGGACACAAATACTTCCACTGCTCCAAGGGTTTGGAAAGCAGGTAGATGTGTCTTCTCTTGGTACCTGAATGTGCCTAAAAAGGCAAGCCCTGAACTCCATCAGGATCAATGGAAGAATGAGGGGTGCCCTCAGCATTGCAGCCAGTGTAAGGAGGTAATGAGATGTGGGATCCTCTGGGCATTTTGCAGGAGCAAGTGCTTGTGTCTCCCCCAGCCATCCAGACTCAGCCAGCAAGCAAACATCCACCTGCATCCTGCATCCTTGGCTTCTCCTCTGCTGCTTGCTCAAAGATTCCTGGTAAAAAACCCCTCAAAACTATGAAAACCTAGTGACAAGCAGCCAGGATGGCTGTACAGCAGGAAAAAATCCATAGCCAGCACAGCAAACCTGGGCTCTGACATGGAGACAGCACTGATTCTCCATGCAGCAGCAGAGGAATATCTATCAGGAGAGTCAGGAGCTGTCAGACACCCCTGCTCCCCCTGCTCTGCAGCCTTCCCAGGGCTGGCAATGAGTCACAGCCCTGAGCCACAAAACCATGGCACGGCTGATCTGCTGCCAAGGGCACCTGGGGGGCTTGGGGGGACCCCCAGAGCCATCCTGCAGCCCTGGGTGTCACATCACCCACCTCCCCAGCACTCCAGCATCTCCAGTCCCACATCCTCCTGCTTGGACTGAGGTGTTCTGCCCATGCTGGAATGATGCCTAAAGGAGAGAGAGGCAGAGATGGGATGGAGGAAGCCAGCAAGTCCCTGGCATCCTTCAGAGCCTCAGGACCTGAAGACACTCTGGCAACAGAGCTCTCTCACCACCCCCAGCACTGCCTAAACCTTCTGCAGAGAGCCCAAAAGAGCATCCACAGCCTCCTTGCAGAGACAGGGGAGCATAACATTCCCTGCACCCAAATATCCCCAGCTGTGGTTGGTCCTTCGTGTTCATCCCTGTCAGCACAGAGGCAGCTGGAGGCAGAGCTGGAATGGGAGCAGGGTGCTCACCCAGAGCCTCAAATCACCAGGGCACTTCCACCTGCAAAACTACCATAGTGATAATTCACAGCAATTTATAGTTTTGAAATTGTCAGCTGTGTCATCACAGTTGGGCAGAGACTGAAGAGCCCCAAACCCAGTGGCCACTGTCTGGCTCCAGCTCTGTGGAGAGGCAGAGCCTCAGGGCAGGTTTGCTGCTTCTGCTTCCACCAGCGCCAGGCCCTCAGCTAGGTTTGCTGTGGGATGAAATTATCCACAGATAAATCTCAGAGAAATCGCCCTTTAACTTGACCCCCTTATTTCATGAAAAGACCAATTTCCAATTTGCCTCATTGTATAATTTCTAAAGACAAATTCTTAAAGCATTTCCATGAGCAGTGCAGCACAGGGGCAGGTGATGGACCTCCCTGCTCCACCCAGCCTGGCCTTGCTGGCAGGAATCAGAGGCCAGCTCTGGCTCCTCCATGGCCATGGCCTTGGCTGTGCACAGCTATCAAAAGGAAAATGCAGGGCTAGTGTCCTCACTGCATGAGCCAGCGGAGAGTCAAAGCCCTGCTGCACTCTTGGTGACTTGCACCATTCAACCTGCAGTACTGTAAGATTTAATTGCAGTTAAAGTTGTGCTTCCATCTTCACCTGTCTCCCTCCTGGCAGAGAACCCAAGAAGTGAGCCCGTGCTGCCTGTGCAAGTATGGGTATGATGGCTGGGTTTTGTGGCTTTCTCTGTGCTGGTGGATGAAGTGTGACCAGACTGACTGACACCAAAGATGGGTGTCAGGGAACAGAGCAAGTCCTGCCACTGACCTCTCCTCTGACACCCTGCTGCCCTTCTGCCAGCATCCCTACCTGTGGGATGGTCTGGAGAGGGCTTGGCTCGTGGGAAGCCCTGGCCTGAGATGCTGCAACAGGTTAATGATAAACCTGGGAATAACCTTTGTTTTTGATGAATTCAGTTTTGGTAATGTGTCCTGGGTGTTGGAGGATGGTGAGACAACCTGGAGCAGAGACAGAGCGGATGGAGGGGATGCAGCAGATGGGGATTGCAGGTTGCTGTAAGATGGAGGCAATCCATATGCTCAAGGCATGTGGGAACTCGCCAGATAATAAATCAGTGCTCTGAAATGGCTGACCTTACACTGCAGCATCTCCCTGCTCCCTTGCTGGAGGCTCTCCATCTGTACAAAAAATAGCCACTGCTTTGGTGCAACTCTCTAGATTTTCTCACGTGTCCTGTTGCAGTTTCAGAGTCCAAACACAAGTCAAGGTCTGCAGCAAGTTCAGTGAATGTTCATTAATCTCTCCTGGCTCAGGCACCCAGTGAGCTCAGTAAAACAAGTCCAGAAGAGTTCCAGGCTGTCAGAGGGATGGGCTGTTGCAGGCCACGCTGACAGCCTGTCCCAGGCCTGCTGCAGATGGATTCCAACAAATCACCTTTCTGCAGGAGGCTGGATATGCAGGTGTATCCAAGGGCTCCAGACACTGAATGAAGCTGGTTAATTAATTTCCAGCATGGAGCAGGCTGATGTCCCTGTGTCAGCAGCATGTACAGACACCCTGTGGCTCTGGGAGGAAGATGGAGGTTGTAGGGATGGAAGCCCGTGGAGTTTGTGCCCCCACTCTTCTCCTGCTGCTCAGAGGAGCTGCCATCACAGCTCGCTTTCTCTCCCTTCACCCCATGAACTGGCTCCAGGGAGAGGCATGGAAACTGGGACAGTTGATGGCACCAGAATGGGAACAGCCAATGGGATGAGAAGGAAAAGCCCAAACCCCTCTGGCTGGAGCAACCCCCTCCCATAGCTTGGTGAGCAAACACACCAATGAGCACAGAAACCTCCAGGAAATCACAGCATTAAGGAAAGCCCATCTATTTAGTATTAAGTCTTTACCACTGAGAAACACAACACCAGGCTTTTGTGTCTGCCCTAATTTAGCTCTTTCCCTCTGGAAAGGACTATTTGTGAAATGCTTTGTGCTCATGTCCCTGGCATTAATCAGCCCCTGTCAGCCGCCAGCTCCGCGGATCCCCCTGCACTCGCAGGTGCGCTGCTCTATCCCACCCTCCCACGTGGCAGGTACCCAGCGGCTCCAGCCTTTCACAACAGATATCCAAGGGGCTCAAAAGTGCTTGAAGATTTTTCTTTTAATTAGAGGAGCTCTGGAGACATGCTATATTCATATGTATTTCCTGCTATTTTTTAATTTATTGCTACATCAGCTATTAAAAAAAAAAAAAGAAAAAGGCAAAAAGAAGAAAGGAAGGGAGCTGCCACAAGCTGAGTGCCTTTTGGGATGACTCACTGCAGCACTGAAATGGCTGCTGGCTTCAGACTCACCCTGCCTCTGCGATTTGCTTCCAGACTGCAGAAGAGACCACGGCAAGAGGTTTTGCCCCCATGCCCACGTGGAGGATTTGCCGTGTGGTTATCGACATAATCCGCGGGCAGAGCCTTGCCTTCCTCAAGAGAGGAAGATGGGGGAGACATGAAAGGAAGAGATGGCGAGGCATTTCCAGATGACCTGATTTTCTGCTTGTTCCTATCTCCACGTCACTGCCAGTTAGCTCAGGAGTGGCAGCAGGGGCACGGGGCTGGCCGGTGCCTTACCAGGGCCATCGCAAACACAGCTGTGCCAAGGAACGGCCCTTACACCTCAGTTTGCTGGAAAACAGCCTTAAAATGGGAGTCTCCCTTTCCTGACACAGCCTGCCAGGGTCAGTGCAAAGGCGGGCCAACAAGCTCTGGTTGGCTCACAGCAGAATCAGGCCTTTTGTCTCAGAATTTGTGGAGAAAAGGGAAAATTCACCTCAGGTGCCACTGATGCAGCAGCCAAGTCCCCTCTGAAGGATGCTGTGATGCCAGCACAAACCTGCACGGGGCCTCTGCAGCCTGGGAAGTGAACTTTCCCTCTCTGCAGTTGCTTCCAACCAGAGCCTTGAGCTGCAGCAGGAAATATGGAGGTGTCTCCTCTCTGTGTCTCCCCAGCTCCTTCCCAGTGTTATCCCTGCAGTCTGGGGACAATAAGGGCAGAGCCCCTGCCACTCCCTTCCCACACACGATTCAGCTCCTCCATATGGCCCAGGGACACTCAGCAAACCTCCTTGTACTGGGAGAGCTGATTTTTGGGGGGGACAGGACTGAGGTCTACTCTGTAGCAGAGCATAAACAGGGCTCTGGTGCAGACACAAAGTGCCAGATGGAGTGGGCGCCCTTGCAGCGCCAGGCACAGCTCCTTCCCTGAAAAATGGCTGGATGGGAACTATTTTCAGAAGGGAAAAGAAAATTCACCCTGTTCACCATATGTCAGTGACAGGCAGAGAAAACCCCACGTGGGAGCCAGCCCTCCTCCTACCCCGTGGGCTGCACCCCTCTGGACCCAGCACCCACCATCAGCAAGGCTCGCAGCTGCCTGGAGCAGACAAAGATGGGCATATTTATCTTGCAGCTTCCAGGGATGCTCAGCCATCTCTAATTGCCATAAAAATAAATGCTTTTTGCTTCATATCACAGAAGAGAGGAATTTCCCTCCGGTTTTTTTCTTTTTCTTTTTCTTTTTTTTTCCTCTTTTCTGAGGCCTCCCTCAAAGTCATCCCTTCCCCCTCCCTGCGCTGCCTTCTTGCCATGTAAACAAGCACAAGCACACAGTCTGACACATCACACACATGGAGACACGCTGATGGCCCTGCAGCGGCCAGCGCTGCCTGGCACAGGGACAGGACTGGCAGCACACGCGGGAGGCGGGCGTGCGGGCAGGGGGAAGGATGCTCGCCACCAAAAAGAGCTCTCAGTCCGCCTCGTGCGAGCCTGGAGAAGGTTGAGAGCCCTCAGGCTCCAGCCCCTCGGTCTGCAATCAGCCGATGGAAGGGATGCAGAGGGTGCTGTGAAGTCTCGCCCCGTGCCTGTCTGACACAGCTGCTCAGTGCTGGCTGCCGGAGCAATGAGCCATCGCTGCGGGGACATGCAGCCCCGGCCGTCACCCTGGCAAGGTCCCTTTCTCATCCTCTCCTTGCCATCGCTCTGCTCCAGCAGCTGATTTCGGGGGGTGTTGGTGCGCTCGCTGCTCCCCGGGCTGTCTGGGCATGGCCCCGGGCAGCAGCAGCAGCTCGCTGCCCTGAAATCCAGCGTGTGCCATGCCCGGGACTCGCCGCCTTCGCCCACCTCCCAGGGAGCCTTTAAAGAGACACCGAGGAGCTCAGCGAGCCAGGGCAGCGCTTCCCCGCGGGGCTGCCCCGGTGCCCGGCACAGTCCCAGCTCCCAGGAGCACGATGGAGATGGATGGCACGGAGGGCAGGGGAGCATCGTGTGCCCGGAGCAGGGCGGCCCCGCTGCCGGGGCCCTGCTCGGCCTGAGCTCACGGCACGGCACGGCACGGCACGGCACGGCACGGCACGGTACAGCCCGGCCCTCCCGGGCAGCTTGGCAAAGACTTGGGGTAGCCAGGGCCGGGTGAGACGGGAACCCCCAACGCGGCTGCCACAGCCATCCTGTGAGCTCGCCCGCCTTCCGAGGGACGTGCAGCAGGTAAGACTTCAGGAAAGCCGCGGGTACCCTCGCCTGGTCCAGATTCCCGGCTCGGCTCCGCGTGACAGCTGTGGCGGTGCCTGGGCAGGGGACACCGCCAGCCTCGCACGGAGCTGCGCCGACCTGTCAGCCGGTTTCGCCAAAATCAGGTCGCTGATCTTGTCCGGGCTCCCCCCGGGCATCCTTAGCCCCGTCCCCTATACAGAGCTCGGGAGGGGCTGGTGGGAGGCAGAGGCAGCGAGGAACCGGGCACCGGCGGTCTGGAACCGGGCACTGGGAGTCGGGAATCGGGGTCCGGGCTCTCCCCGACTGCTCCCGCTCCGCGGCGCCGGCGGGCGGGCGGAGGCGGCCCCGGGAAGGAGCGGGCGGGACCCCCGGCCCCGCGGAGCTGCCGCCGCCGGTCCCGCAGGGCTCGCGGCTCCGCGCCGGGCGCGCTCGCTGCGGCGGGGGCGGCGCCGAGGCAGGTGAGCGGCGGCGCGGGGCCGGGCTCCGCCACCGGGGTGCTGCGGGCACCGGCAGCGCGGGGACCGCGGCACCGGCACCCGGGGCGGGCGGGGACGAGGGCAGCGGCATCCCGGGGCGGGGTGGGGACCCGCGGCATCGGCATCCCGGGGAGCTGCAGGCACCGACATCCCGGGGACCCGCGGCGCTGGCATCCCGGGGCGCGGCGAGGACCGTAAGATCGGTAACACAGGGACCGGGGCACCTTCAGCCAGGGTACCCGGGGTACCAGAACCCCGGGCATTTCAGGGGTCAGCACCCTGGGGTGTGTGGGGACCCGGGGCATCGGCATCCCGGGGTGAGAGGGCAACCGGAGCAGTGGCATGCAGGGATGAGCGGGGAAGCGAGGCAGCGGCATCCCGGGGTAAGCGGGGAGCCGCCGTGCCAGCATCCACACCCCGGGATGCTGCTGGGTGCCTGGGCGCAGGGACACTCCTCCCCGTGCCTCTGCGGGCGGGTGTAGGGGAGTCCCTCGCCCCGGAGCCTGCCTCCCCCGGGGGCTGCACTCCCCCTCCCCGGGGAACGGAGCACGGAGGTCTCTCTGGAGAGCTTTGCACGGGCAGCGTGAGACCTGGGAGTGGAGGCTGGCACAGCGCTGGGCTGTTGGTAGTCACCCTCTCCTGCACCCGAGGCGAGCAGGGAGTCCCCCGTCATATCCATCTCCAGCCCTGAGCGTTTCGGTGGCCTCTCAGCGTACAGCAGCAGCTTGAGCTCTGCCTGCAGGGAGCAGCCAGTAGTGGGAATCCCCCTTCCATTCTCCCCACTGCCTGCCTGGCAAACCCCCGCGCCGCCCAAGGCAGGGCTTGGTCCTGAGCATCTTCAAACCGATGAGCACGGAGCTCAGCGATGGGGCTCTGCAGGGGCGATTTTGGATGACCAGAAAGCAGATGTCTCAGTAGTCCTGTCCCAGCATATGAGGACACCACCCTGCAGGAGCTGGGATGCCACCCAGCCTCTCTGGCCTCCTCAGGTACTAAGGAGGGGACCCCCAGTGCTACCCCAGTCCCATGGATATCCTGCACAGGATCTCCTCAGTGGTTTGCAGCCACCACCCTTGCACACCCGGGACGTGCACAGTCACAAGCCCCGGGAGACAGGGCATTTAGGTCTAGGCTACAGGCAAAGGATAAGGGGTTCCTCCTCCTCTACTGCATTTCTAATGGCTCCTTTGAGACAAGCCACACGACTCCCTGCTGGGAAGCCTCGCTGAAGCTGTAAGTACAGGGCTTTTTATTTGGACTGTTAATCTAAATCCATTGTACCTGGTTGGAAAACACCCTGTGTGCAGTGCTCCCTGCACTCGCTGCATCCTCACTTGAATGTCTATTAGCACCTTGCTTCCCACTCCTTTGAGTTCCCTCTGCCAGGTAGAATAAATATACATAACTTCCATTTGAAAGCCTTTGAAAAAAAAAAATGTTGTCAAGGGAAACTCTTCTAGCATTTCTTATAGACATGTTTGATCTGTTTTATATTTTATTTTTACTGTCATAAATGCATATATCAGGGATTTTTTTCTCCACAAGATAGATATTAATTTGAACGCCCAACACCCAGCTCACACTGGGCTTGTGTAATTCTGACGGTTGTCTCAAAATAGCTTACAATATATTTCAACATTTATCAGAAAGAGACTGGCTTTATCTGTTCCTCTTTTCCAATAATTCATGGAAATTTTGGGTCAACTAAAGAAAAATTTTGCAAATTCACTTTACCCCAGACAGACACATTTGTATTCTCTGTCCGTCATGCTTTTAAATAAAAATCACCCAAGCTTCCCAAAGTAAGCTTCTGTTTCCCAGCTGATTCCCTGCAAATGTGAATGGGGTGCACGCTTTGATGGTCCAGCAGGGGAGATCACACTGGGTCCCGGTTCAAAGCCCAGTTTTGTTTAAAGCTGAGCTTAGCTGTTCGTGAAACAAATAGGCAAGAGAATTATGAAACTATTAATTGCTGCTTCAGATTCCTAGATGAAAGCTGTATGTGGGCAGAAATTATTTGGTCTATTCATAAGCGAACATCAGAAAGGAACATCCCTGGCAGTTCGTGACCCTTCTCCTCACTTTGCTTCCAGTGCAGGAGGGATGGAGGGATATCCCTGGGGTACAAAGCCTGCAGGGTCCTGACCCTCACCTTTTAATTTTGAGCTGGGAGAGAGGTAGGAGCCGTCTCCCTTCTGGCTGTCGGGGTTGGCACGTCTCACCCAGAGCCACAGCCGTGCACTGGGGATGGTCTGGCTGAGCTGGAGCAATGCTTCAGGCTTGTCCTGCCATCCTGGGCTGTCCTGTGCCCCAGCCCAGCCCCCAAACCACCTTGCCTTTATTTTGGTGGCATTTGGCCTGACCTTTCAGAGAGGCTATTCCATAGGGAGGGTGCAGAGAGTCTGAGGCTGGTTTTGGATAAGCTGGATCACACAGATGCACCTCCAGGGCCCCCCATCTGTGTGTGTGCTTATAGCCTGAATGCATGAGCATCCTTCTGGAAGGAACCTGGATTAGTCATCCCTACCCCACAGATGGGCTGTGTGATGTCTTCTCTGGAAAAGCTAATCTGACACTGAAATTCCAATTTATCCCTGAAAGAAGTGTTTACACTCCTTCTCCTTCTTCCCTCCCCTTTGAAAGGCAAGACAATGAGTCCGTTAAGCTCTGAGGTTTATCACGAGCTGGTTGCCTCCTCCAGAGTGGTGTAATGGAATGGTTGTGGTGCAAAGCTGTGTCTTTAAGGAGCCCTGGCCTGGAGATGCAGTGGAGTTCGCAGATGCTTTTGCCGGGCTGTTTCTGGCATTTCCTGCACCCACAGCCCTGCACAGCTTAAAAACACTCCAGGGTTTAACCATAGCTCCATTACCTGCCCCTCTGCAGCTCTGCTCTGACCTACAGATTTAGATGTGTCCGTGTCCCCAGGTCCCTCCCAGTCTGACAAACCTTTCACATCGAGTTTCTCAGACTGGGAAGCAGGCAGAGCCCTGGTGTTCACCCCGTAAATCCTCTGAGATGGCTGGGGAGGGAGAACTCACAGGATTCCCCTGGGTGGAGGGGCTCACCTCCTGTCACTGACCTGGCCTTGGTCCCTGGTGGCTGCTGTGGGACCAGGCTGGTCTGTGTGGGGTCTGCTGGCTCCTCAGCATCACTGCGGGGGCTGAGCCTTTTTTCCCTTGCCTCCTGCTGCCTGTCTGTGCCCTCTGTCCCTACAGCTCCTAAAAGCTTGGAAAATTCCGTGGGTGACATAAGACAGGAAAAAATGTAATTCCTCAGGCAAGAGAGCAAAGCAGTGTCCCTCAAACCCCACCACTCTGTGCCAGGAGCAGGGGATCCCATGAGCACAGGGCTGCTCCATGTGTCCCCTGCTTGTTTTGATGAATAAGGTAGGTGGAAAAATCTGACTTCAAGGTGAGGCATAAAGATCACAGTGCTTTTTATTTGCCTTTTTGCTCTAAATTTCTGGTCAAGACAGGTAAATGTGTCTGAAGGTGTGGGAATGCTTCCCTTTCTTTGATGCTTTAACTTTTTCTCATTAGAAAAGAGAATTTCTGCTGCATGAAAAAGCCCAGCTTCCTGAAACTTATAAATTCCTAAAATACAACAGAAATCAAAACTCTGGGGTTTTATTTCCCCATCGACATACAGATTTTATCCAGTCACCAATGATTCTGAATCATGTTTTTGTTATGTTTCAACATAATCAAAATAATCTTAATATTTTACATGGCAGAACACACAAGAGGAAACAAAACAGGCAGATGAATTGTTTTGACACTTCCTCCTCTCAAATTCTCCTTAAAATTGACACCTTCTGTGACAATACTTTGATTTTGGCAAAACTGCATGTGCTGCTCAAAAGATTGCACTATCTAAGGACTTTTTGACCAGGTTTAATTAGCAGTGCAGGCAGTGGGGCTACAGAGCACTTTGGTAGAATTGCAGCAGTGGTGGTTTGACAAGATTTAATTTTTCCTCTGGGAGACTCTTCGGGGAATAAATCTTCTCTTCAGTGACTAATTACCTGTTTGAAGAAGGAGAGCCCCATGGGTGAGGTGCTGCAGGTGCATTAAACTGCCTTCCTTAGGCCATTAACAACCTGCAAAGGGAGAAACTTTAGGAGGTAAAACAGCAAGGAAAATTTCCCATGGAAAAATAATTTGCTTTTCTTTTTTAGCTTCCATACCACAGAACAACAATCTAAAGCAGTTTGTCTCCCCTTCTCTCTCCTTGGTGCTCACTTCTCAAAATGCAAACATCCCTGCTCACTCCCCAGGGTGCTTCTGGCCCCCCTCACCCAGGAGCACCCAGATCTGGGGGAGCCCTGCGTCCCCTCCAGCCCTGCTGTCTCATCCACAGGTGGAACTCCTGCTCTGCTGATCATGGTCAACAAGACCTTAAACTACTGGGGTCCCAGTTTTGAGGAGGATGTTATCAACATCAACGTGGGGGGTCTGAGGAGGCGGCTCAGCTCCAGCGCCCTCTCCAAGTTCCCCGACACGCGCCTGGGCCGGCTGCTGTCCTGCGACTCGGAGGAGTCCATCCTGCAGCTCTGCGATGACTACGACGTGAGCGCCAGGGAGTTCTACTTCGACCGAAACCCCGGGTTCTTCCTCTACGTCCTCCACTTCTACCAGACGGGGAAGCTGCACGTCATGGAGGAGCTGTGCGTCTTCTCCTTTTGCCAGGAGATCGAGTACTGGGGCATCAACGAGTTCTTCCTGGACTCCTGCTGCAGCTACCGCTACCACGAGCGCAAGCTGGAGAGCCGGCACCACAACTGGGACGAGGAGAGCGAGGTGAGCAGCGTGGACACGTCCCCTGATGAGATCTCTGACATCAACCACGACCTGCTGCGCTACAGCACCCTGCGCTGCGGCAACGTGCGCAAGCGCCTCTGGCTCACCATGGAGAACCCCGGCTACTCCATCCCCAGCAAGCTCTTCAGCTTCGTGTCCATCAGCGTGGTGCTGGTGTCCATAGCCACCATGTGCATCCACAGCATGCCTGAGTACCAGGATGTGGATGAGAATGGCAACGTGCTCGATGAGCCCATCCTGCACAAGCTGGAGTATTTCTGCATCTCCTGGTTCACCTTCGAAGTGTCCGCCCGCCTCCTGCTCTCACCCAACCCCAGGAAGTTCTTCAAGCACCCTCTGAACCTGATTGACATTGTCTCAGTGCTGCCCTTCTACTTCACCCTCCTGGTGGACGTGACCATGGGCAGTGACTCGGAGCTGGGCAACCTGGGCAAGGTGGTGCAGGTGTTCCGGCTCATGAGGATATTCCGGGTGCTGAAGCTGGCTCGGCACTCCACTGGACTGAGGTCACTGGGGGCCACCTTGAAGGTAAAACGGCTCTCTATCTCCTTATCTACTCCTTTGGTCTCTGGGCAAGAAGGAGACCCCTGGCAGGGCTGGGGGATGTGGAAGTCCCTGTTTGCAGGGAGCTCCCAGCTCTGGGTGGTGCCTGGCGAGCTTGCTTGTGGTGGTGGCTGTCTGCTAAAGCAGACAGGTGTGAGGAGCACTGACTGCATGAGTGCTCTGTGCACACAGCACAAACCCACCCAGCTTTGCTTCGTGCAGCACTGGTGCTCCCAGGGTCTCAGCCATCCCACTGTGGTGTGAAAGCCTGATTGCACAGCACTGGAATAGACTCAGCATGGGTGGATGGGCATGTCCCATCGGAAGTGAGTCAGTGCCTGGCAGGGTGGAGAGTGACCTGCTGAGCAGGTAGCAGGCCAGCCAGCAGCTGCTGGGTCTGCCAGCACCAGTGTGTATGGTTCAGGGTTGCTCCTGTCCCCATTCTGGGACAAGGGGAACCCTTCTAAGGGCGTGCTGCCAGCTGACCAGAGGCCAGTGTCCAGCCCCTGGTGTCTGCCCATTTGGGGAAACATAGAAATCCTGGTCCAGCTGAGTTGATACTCGAATGCTTCAGGATACAGTGAGGTTGGGACTGGCACAAAGCAGCAATAGAAGAGCAAAGGGTGAGTTGCATGGCCTTAGACAACCAGCCCCAGGCAGGGTCTATGCCCTCAGCAGAGCCTGGGTTGCCAGCAGCCCTCAGTGTGATGGAAAACTTGGCATGCAGGGCTGAGGGAACCTGGTCCAAGGGCCACATGTTCCTCAGGAGGAAGGTCTGGAGGAGGAAATGTTGACCAAGGGGAGGACCAGGGTTCAGGTAGGCCTAGAAGTGGCATCCCTACAGGTCTGGTGAGAAAGTCCACATCCCCCATAATATGCCCCAAGGCTGTGTTTCCCCAGACCCCCATCCACAGTACCCCAGCCTCTTCAGACAGACCAAGGGCAACTTGAAATCTGTCATGCAATCCTCACTGTCCTGGTGCTGCAGCCAGACTCCATCACTGCAGCTCAGGGGTGAAGCAGGAGCAGCCTCCACACCCAGTGTGGTTCTGCTCATCCCCACCATCTCTCCCCTCCATCCCCCTGCTGCTGAATCTGGGGAGAAGGAAACTCACCTCCTGTGCTTACACAGAAAATCCAGCCTGGTGCAGAGGACTGTTAAACTCAGCCTTTAAGTGTCCCTGGTTCTTGGTGATTGCATCAATAGGAATCCTAAAGGTGATCCTTGAGGCTGCTGAGACTCAGAGTGACACATGCTCCCAAAGCCCTGCCACACATGGGGCTCATGCTAGACATGGGGTATGATCACCAGGGTAAACATTGCCTCTTCTCAGGGCAATTGCACAAACATCCCTGTGCTTTCTCTCCTTCAAACAACTGATATATCAAACAAATTGCCAAGGGAGCAATCTTTGCAACAGAGCCTGAAAGTCAAGCAAAGGCCACTCTCCTCCCACTCAGTGCCTGGCATGGGAGGCAGCTGGAGCTCCTGGTGCTGCTCCCTCTGAAGGGCCAGGACAGGGATGAGTAGCTGGGCACACCCTGTTTTGTTTTCACTGCTGCAGCAGTGGCAGGGCTGGCATGGGGTGTACTGGCATCGGCAGATCTCTGGGGTTGGACCCATTCCCGTGGCTGAGTCATGGAGAAAAGCAACCATTGAGTGTGAATGGAGGTGAGGATGGGCAGCAAAAAAGGTCTTTTGCCAGCTTCTGATGTGAAGCAGGATCAGTCCTGCCCAGAACTACATCAAAATATTCCTGGCATCCTCAAAACCTGCTGAGAACAGAGTCCAGGAAGGGTTTTTTTGAAATGAAGATGCCTGAAATCCTACCTGCTACTTGTGAACACTCACCTTGAAAAAGCACTGACAAGTGACAGACCCAGTTAACACTGCTGGTGAAATTTAAGTAAACTTGCACACATGGAAAGGGCTCCCCACGTCCTGCTGGTGCTCCATCCAAGCACGAACAGCACCTTGCAGCAGAGCAGGCACTGATGGACTCGTGCACATTACTAAGCAGCAAACGGGATCTGGGGAGCCAGCAGTGTCCTGGCTCTGCCTTCTGACGAGCAGCTGATTCACTAGTGACGTGCTGGAAAGTGCCCCTTCCTGGGGACTCCGTGGCCAGCTCTAAACGGGGATGAGCAAAGACACAAATCTGACGCAGCAGCTTGGCATTGTGATTTAGTGGGCACATAAATTACAACGTCTTGTTAATCATAATTTACTTCCTATTGGAGGAGCAGAAAGCAGGAGCAGAGCAGTGCAGGCTGTTAACAGCCAGGAAGCAGGAGCGATGGCTCTGGCAAGCTGAGCAATTGTTCCCCTGCCATGGAAGTGCTAGCAGAGGGAATTCTGCCATTTGTGCATCGTAAACCCTGAACAGTCCTCAGATTGCTTGGGGCCTGATCCACAGCGTGTTCAATTTGAGGAGAGGCTTCCTGCACATCTCTGCTCTTCCTCCCCAGCATTCCCAACATCACTGCCACTCTTGCAGCTCTGTGGGTGCAGGTTGGATCCCCTCTCCCACTGGCAGTCCATAGGTTTTGGTGCCTGGGTAATTACAGCATATTTTCAGGATTTCAGGGGTTGCTGTCTGTCCCCTCATGAAGAGGTTGGAAGTGCACATCACGTGTCACCCTGCTGTCACTGCCATGGGCCTTGCTTGGTCTCTACACTGCGATTTCTGGCAAGACCCAAAGTGGGCTCTTCCACTCTGACAGTCTGCTGCTGTACTGGATGAAAGATGTGCGTTTGGCAGGAACCTGGGGAGGCTTCTTGGAGGGCTTTTAGCTGGAGTCTTTTATTATCTAGCATTGCCTCTGCCAAGGTTGGGTACTTGCTAAGCCTGCAACCCACCCAAACCCTGGTTAAAACTGCATCCCACCCAAACCCTATCCAAACCTGCATCCTATCCAATCCTTGGCTAAACCTGCATTCCATCTGAACCCTGGCTAAGCCTGCATCCCACTCACACCATGGCTAAAACGGCATTCCAGCCAAACCCCACCTGCAGCTGCCTTACCCCTCAATCAATGAGCAAATCAGAAGTTTTGCAGATAAAGGGCTGCAAATAAGTGGCAGCCAGTGCCTGAAGATCATCTGGGAGATTTCTGGAGCCTTCCCTGTGCTGCAAACCCTGACCCTGCTTGCAAATTGAAGCAGCAGGAGCTACAGAGCTGCCTGACTCCTCCTTTGCCTTTCCCCTCCAACACATCCCGGGGCCAGAGCCGATTCTCTTTAAAAATGCATGAGGTTATTTGGTGCTGCTGGTCCCCAGCTGGGATGTACAGACCTGCTGTTAACTTCCAGCCAGGAGCAGGTCTTTCTTGGCAGAGGGATACACCCTTGGCTCTGAGCTGTTTGTCCTCCTCAAGGAGCTCCCTTGGCACTGCTGTAGGGCATTTGCAGCCACAGGTGAGGGAGGAGAAAGGGAGAAGGAGGAGGAAGAGGAGGTTATTTGGTATTACTGGCATTAGCTGAGCAGCTTTTGCCAGCTGTCTAAGCAAAGTCTCCTCATTCCCTGCCATGAATCCACCTCCTTTAAGTCTCCTCCTGACCACAGAAGCCTTTTCCCACATCTGCTGCTGTTTGCTTTGCTCAAATGTTGTTTCCCTTAGCCATTATGTGGTCTCCAATAAAGCATTCTCTGCTTGTTAGGAGACTGGGAAAAAATTCCATCCCCACAATCAAAGCTCTGCTTTCCTTTCCCCAAAAGATGAAGAGCAAGCTAGCAGGTCAGTGGGCACAAACATCCAAAAACTTCACTTGTGGCATGACTTGCTGCCTTGTCCTGCAACTGCCCACTGCCTTTTCCCTTTGGGCTTCTGGTACACATTTATGCTTTGTTCAAATATTAGGAATATACAAAGAAAGATTGCAGCACGAGGGTTTTAGGTTGAAACCAGAGAAACAATGCTTTCTTCAAGGAGCATCAGAGTTGGGTGTCCATGGCTCTATTCCCACCAAGGCTCCCAGACTCCTTGGGCTGTATCTCATCAAGCTGAGGCTTGCAGCACCCTGTAGGATGGGTGCTAAGACAGCCCATGCTGACACTGGATGGGTCCCTGGACTGCCCTGATGACCAGGGAAGTTCATGTCAGCTCTGATGTGATGTTTCCACACGTGTATAACAAAGGGTTTCACGAATGCTGAGGTTCAGTGATGTTGGGGTACAGGAGGGACCCTGGGGCTCAGGGGTCCCCAGGGAGCCTGGGCTGAGATTTGGGTAAGAGCTGAGCTGAGCCTGCAGCAGAGACCACGTCCTCCCTGCCAGCAGTGCCAGCGACTCAGGAAGGTACAAATTGCTTCTTTTAGTGGCTGCCTATTAGGTGGTTTCTGGGGACCTGCCAAGATAAAAGGAAAATGTGCTAAATATTGTTAGCTGAGATCAGGCCAGAGTGAGTGCTGGAGGCAGGGGAGCAGCCTCTGCCGGGGATGTCTGGCTGGGGAGCACAGATCTGTCTTCCCTCTCAGCACTCACAGGCGGGTGGAGTGCAGAGAGGCAGCTGTGGGTGCCAGGAACCATTCCTGGCTGCCCCACTTGCTCCAGATGTGTCACCCATGCCCTCCTGCCCCATCCCAGCCCACCCCTGGAGCAGGACATCCCACAGCAGAGGTGGATAGAGGGATGAGATCCCTGGTGGAGGTGTGCAGGTCTGTGTTTGCACTGTGGGATCTCCACGTCCTGGTCAGTGATTCCCACTGACCAAGGCTCTGCTTTGCCTTCCAGCACAGCTACAGGGAGGTGGGGATCCTGCTGCTCTACCTGGCTGTGGGGGTCTCTGTCTTCTCTGGAGTGGCCTACACTGCTGAGAAGGAGGAAGACGTCGGCTTCGACACCATCCCAGCGTGCTGGTGGTGGGGCACGGTCAGCATGACCACCGTGGGCTACGGGGACGTGGTGCCTGTCACCGTGGCAGGGAAGCTGGCGGCCTCGGGCTGCATCCTGGGGGGCATCCTGGTCGTGGCACTGCCCATCACCATCATCTTCAACAAGTTCTCCCACTTCTACCGCAAGCAGAAGGCGCTGGAGGCGGCCGTGAGGAACAGCGGCAAGAAGGACCCTGAGGAGGTGGGGAGCGTCTCCAGCCACGAGCGGGACTCGGAGGCTCTGAGCGAGACCTCCCTGGGCAGGAGCAGCCCCGACCGCCGTGGCCTGACCCCCGGTGCCCACCCCAGCCCCTGAGCCCTGGCACCGCCCTGGGGCACGTGGGACCTGCCTGCTCACGGTGAGCACGGCGCTGGGATGCCATGGCTGGCATCACCCCTGCCCTGAGAAGGACAGGAGGCGTTGGAGGAGATGCCCGGTGGGTGCTGGCTGCTTCCAGACCCTGTGCCTGCCTGGATGTGTCTCAGCCTTCACCTTGCTCACCCATGGCTGCAAAGGGAGGTTGTGGTGCTGGATATACCCCTGCCAGAAAGGGAGGCAGAAAATAAGAAATACAAGTGACCCCTGATCAGGCACTGCCCCAGATGTATGGAGAGGGACTTTCCTCTGGCTAAGGTTTTGTGTTGTCCAGGGTGAGGTTAAATAGCTCAAGGATGAGGCAGCCCTCAAGCAGGCTGGCAGCCCTTACAGATCCTGTGCTATGTCGACAGCTCCTGTCCCAGCCTTGTCCTACCCCCAGCTGGAAAAAGCCTCAAAAGGCTCAACTGCCCCTGCAGCCACAAAGGAAAGGGGCCTGGGAATGAGTCTGTATGGGAGGAGAGGTAGTGTCCAGCTCAGGGTGAGCCCATGGTCCCCAGCCCCTGCAGTGGGATCGACTGAACCTTACCTTTCCCTTGCAGCCAGGATTTATCTGCTGTCCTGCACTGCCACTGCCAGGACACCCCTGGGGCTGTGCTGGGAGTGTGGCACAGCTGGGAGCACTGCCCACACGTGGGGGAGGGACACTAGCCAGGGATGACCAGGCAGAAGGGATACTGTCCTCTGGGGCAGCAGCAAAGGGGTCAAGCTGGGGGACCCGGGGAGCCAATCCCAGTGGGGCTGTCCCCCAAACCTTGTTCTCCCTCAGCACAGCCCCTAGCCTGGCTTAATCCTGCCTCTTCCCTCCCTGTCTCAGGGCCAGGCAGGGGCCGGAGGGCTGTAAGGAGGAGGTCACACTGCCCTGGGTGTCCCCACAGGGAGCAGCTTCCCTCTGCAGGGAGAGAGCTGGGGCAGAGGGCACCTTGCACCACTTTTGTCACTGCAGCCTCTGAGCACCTCCCAGCAGGGCAGGGAGCTCAGCCTGGAACACCAAACCCCTTCCTGCCTGGACCCCAGCCCACCTGAGCACTTTGGGGGCTGCTCCCAGCACAGCATTAATTCCCTACAGAGCTTTGCCTTGCCCTCCCACCCCCTGTTCTCCGTTTGGAAATTGTGCAGCTCCGTTGCACACAAAGGAGCACACCCAGCCATGCCTGTTTCAAGCAGGAGAAACGTGCATTCCACAATCCCAAACCAGCTCAAACACACGTTGAAGGCTGCACGATGACCCCAGGTGCCTGGATCGTGTGTTTGCTGCTGGCTGTCCTGGCTGGGTTTCAGCACAGCTGTAGTGCCAGTGCCAGCTCTGCCCACAGCAATCTGCTGGTCATGGGCGAGGAAAGCCAAACCAACACTGGTGCAGGTCCAGCCTTTCCAAACCCAGTGGGACTCAGGGAGGGTCCCCAAGGAACGATGGTGGTGTGGGATGGGGGATGCTCATGCTTCTGGCATCATCAAGTCTTCCAGTACTGATGGTTCATGGTCTGCTCTGCGCTTATTCTGCTGGGAGCTGGGACTGGAGAGCAGCACCCTCTGCTCCAGCCAGCTCCTGCTGCACTGTTACTTGAATACAGGAAGGAGTTTCCCCTTCTCAACATAAATATTCCAGTAGCAAAATGTATTCAAATGTGAAGAGCAAATTACATCTATTAATGAAAAAGCATTATGCAAATAATTAGGAGCATGTAAATTAATTTTCTATCTATGCATGGGATGCATACTGTATATTTTATTAAAGACATCAATGATCTGCTGTGGATGCTGGTTTCTGTTTCATGGCAGCTGGATGTGCTCATGCAGCCCAAGGGCTGAGCCAGGGCTGGGTCCAGGTGAGCAGGAGCAGCCCCACAGTGCTGCAGGTCCCTGTCAGCCAGCTCCAGCACCAGCTTGGAGCACAGCAGAGTTCCCACCTCACCCCTGCCCTGGGTGGTGTGCTGACAGCTATTCCTTGTGCCTGGACCACTGCAGAGTTCCCACCTCACCCCTGCCCTGGGTGGTGTGCTGACAGCTATTCCTTGTGCCTGGACCACTGCAGAGTTCCCACCTCACCCCTGCCCTGGGTGGTGTGCTGACAGCTATTCCTTGTGCCTGGACCACTGCAGAGTTCCCACCTCACCCCTGCTCTGGGCGGTGTGCTGACAGCTATTCCTTGTGCCTGGACCACTGCAGAGTTCCCACCTCACCCCTGCCCTGGGTGGTGTGCTGACAGCTATTCCTTGTGCCTGGACCACTGCTGTCACCCTGGCTGGAGCAGTTTGATTAACCCACCTTCCTGAGGCTCAGTGAACAAGGCACTCATGGGGTGTGAAGGAATGCGCTGGAGCTGTAGGGCTGTGGAAAAGCCACACAGGGAGCCAGGCATCACAGCTGGGAGGGAGGGAATCGTGGTGCTGTGTGTGGCCTCTGTGAAGCTCTGAAATGAGGGGGTGTCTCTAGGTTGTTGCTCTGCTGGGGCTGGCTGGGGAGAGCAGAACTTATGCTGCTCTCCCTGTGTCAGGTGCATCCCTCTGCTGGCTGTGATAGGACTCGGGTAAAAACAGAGTTTAATATTTGTTCTTTTGAGAGCTTTCCCATTAAAAAAATTAAAATTCCACACGCTGCTAATCATTCCAAGGCAAAAGCCCCCCTACCTTGGGGGCTGTAAGCAAGGCAGGATCTCCTGTGAGCCCCTCTGCCACATCTCAAAGGCACATCAGAGGGGGCTAGTGCACGAGAGCTCCAAGCTGGGCTTTGGGAAAGCCAACAAAGACTTTTCTTTTTTTAGCCTCTGCTCTCTGTGAAGACATTAGGATTTGTATGGCTCTGAGTAAGTGCACTAGGAAAATCCTCCCACTGCTGTGCAGGCAGATCTGGCAGAGCTGGAGCTGTGCAGAGCAGGAAGAGCCGCTGAGGAAGGTGCCCAGCAGCAGAGTGGGTGAGCACAGCCCACGCTCCCCACTGAGACACGGCTGTGCAAGGACCCGCCTGACTTACTATTTCTAAGGCAAGCAGGAAACTCATGTTCTTTTGCTAATCCCTAATCAGTTTTCCTGAGTGGCTGCATTTTCATTTGATACAGTGGGTAAATCAATTACACACTTTATCAGGTTATTCCTACAAAGCTGCTTTCCACATTCACCAAATGATTGACTAAAGCATGACTCTCTTGCCTCCAGGGAATGGTGATTAAAGAGTGACCTTATTAAGCTATTTAATGCAGCTGAGAATTAGACAACTCTGCTCAAAGAGACAAAGTAAACTTCATTACCTTTGTTTAAAACTTCTTTTCCTTTGCCAACTTTCAGATCCATGGCTACCCTGAGCATGGTCTGTGCACTTGGCTGGTAATTAGAAAACCAGGAGATTTTAAAGGAAGGAAAGACTCCTCACTGGGAGTGTTCCTGGGATCTCTGCTGCTCCCAGATTCCTACAATCCTGCTAACCTCAGCAAAAATCAGATCTTATTGCTTGAGCACACTGCCTGACATGTTAAATCAGTGTTATTTCTATGTAAGGAGATCAGTAGACACAGTGCAGAAATTACAATTTGGTTTTTTAGAATTTATTTTAAATAATGCTAAACCACTTTTACCTTGCAGTGAGGCAGCCCCAAGGTCTGCATATACCTATGGGCTCACTTTAGCCTTTATCTGAACCCAAACTGCTAACTTAGTTGTAGGAAAAACACAAAATCAAGACTCCTATTCTAACCATCTAAGAAAACCAAATGAACAGCCTTGAAGGCATGGAATTAAATTAACCAAATGTTCCTAGACAGGTCACACCATTGCAGGGAATAAAACCCACAGCCAGACATGCAGGGAGGCACAGCACCAGCAATGCATGTTCACATCCAGACCTCAGGTCTGCTGAGAGCAGCACAGTGGGAAAAGCTGCCCCACATTTCTTTCAAGATCATCCTCCCTGTGGTAAAGGAACATGGTCCAGATCTTGTGAGCTCTTTGGGCTGAGGAAAATGCACCTACAGCTCAGTTGTCTGCTGTGCACTGACAGGTCAGCACTCAGGATGGGACTCAGGGACTCTGGGCTCCCTCCACATCCAGCACTGCATTGATCTGGACAGCAATAACCTAAAGGGGAGCAGGACAGTCCTTCGTAGATGGAATTGAATTGTTTTAAAGTTTTTAAACACATTGGCTTTCTTCCTGGGCTCTTAAATTAAAGAGCAATTAACTTTCAGTCTGGAAAGAGCTGATGGGTATTTCCTGGTTTAACTCTTCAAACTTTTGCCAACATGATTAGTGAAATGAAAAATTGTCAGCTCTCGAGGCAGGGCTGCCAGCCAACACTCAGAGCATTTATCCAAGCTCAGACTCTTTTGGCCTGTGGACAGCAGGAAATGGTACAAAGTGAGGGTGTAGGAAATGAATAGCTGGGCAAAAAGGACACTGGCACAGCAGCTCCTGTAACTTAATGCTAATAATTATTAAAAACTGCTGGTGCTATGGGCTTAATGGAGAGCTGACTTTTTCCCTCATGGGGGAGAAACCCAAGGCTGAACATCAGTCCCAGCTGGTGGGTACCTGTTGCTGGGTTTGTTAGTCACACACAGAAGTTTGTGCAGCAGGTGCAGTGCTGCCAGCACGGAGGGAGCGCTCACAAACACTCCCCTGGTGTGGCTGCACAACTCCCCTTCCCTTTGTTCTGGGGCTCCACAACATCCTGGTAATGCTGCTGAGAATATGGGAGAGCTCCAGGCTTCCCCAGTTACTAGAAAAGCCAGCAGCTCCCTCCCTTTGATTTCCAAGCTCCTTCCCAACATTTAAAAGCTCAGATCTATTTTGTTTCTTCCGGAATTGCTAACCAAAGCTGACTCCTGAATGAATTCTGTCTCTGCTCCAGTTAGTCATCCCTCCAGGACAGATTTAGTAACTGCTCAGGAAAACCACATCGAAGCCAACAGTTCACCATTGGAAGGCAGCACCCACTCACTGTCAGCTTCATCTTTTTCTGAGCTAGAAAGCTCCAAGTGCACCAAGTGAGCCAGAATTAGGAGCGAGCCTCCAGCCTCACCTGTTGTGTAGGAAGGTGGATAAATTGATTTGCACCTAGCCCCAAATCTGCCTGCAGGCTCAGGGAAGCTGCTGCAGAGACAGCAAGGACCTCAGAGCTCAGCATCCCCATCTGCCAAAGCACACCATGGGGCAAACATCCCTCCTGCATGGCTGGGGCTCCAGGCAGGGCTGCCTGTGCTCCTCCCTGCTGGAACTGCCTGAGCATCACCTCCTGAACCCCCAGCACACGGAGATACCCCCTGCTCAACCCTGAGCTGCAGAATTAGTCATGGTTTAAAATGTGTGTCTGACATGTTCACTGCCTGTGTTCCTGAAAGCTTGCACTCTCCTCCACAGTGTTGCATAACATTGGCTGACTAGAGGTGCATGGTGTTAAAAGCTTGTCCTGGTAAACAACAACACCCCAAAGTATTGCAATGCAGAAATATGAGTCACAACACAGATGCTTTCAGGTAGGGACAGTTTATTTGCCCCTTTGAACAAATAAGGCAAGATATTCGAGAAAGATCAAACAAAATATCCTGTATCAAACTGAGAGGAATGCAATAAAAGTTACTGTTTCATACATATACAAACTAAAGACCCAACACTATTATATACAAACAGCCAGATCTTACAAAACAGCATTTCAAGTCAGCAGTTTATGCCAGTGTTGCTTATTTCTTTGTTACAAAAAAAGTTAAAGCTACAAACTTCACATTTGTAAGTCTCACCTGACACCATCAGTATCTGTGGGTTTTAGAAGCCAAGAGAATGGTTTGTCCAGAACCCTTTCCACAATGCAGAGGGACCCAAGGAGCACACGAATGCAGCTTCCCAAGCAAGCAAGTTATTTTTGCTTAAAACTTTGTCAAAACATCCTTCCCTTATGGTACCAGCCTTGGCCATGGCTTGGAGGACTTTGAGAAAGGAACAGGTACTGTGCTCCTGGACATTCTACAAAGGGACCAAAAAGGGAAATATTTTCTCCAACAAATTGAAAATCAGTGAAGGAGAAAATAATTCCTCTGCACTACAGCTCCAAGTGCAAAAAAACATCATTAAGAATCACCCACTGCAAGCATTTAAGAAAGGTTCAAAGACAGTTAAGCCATTGGACCAGTTCTAGTTATTTTGGTTTGTTTGCTATATTTTAAGACAATCACGTCAGCAAAGCAGAGTATTTCAAGAGTGCTTACATTCAGTTACAGCAGTCACAGGTTGCATATTCTGTAAATAGACACCACCCTGTGGTGTTTCACCTAAAAGTTGGGGTTTCTAATGCCCTCTGATCTCTAAAGTTATCTATACAGTGCAGAGGAAAAAATCCTTCCAGCAGAACAGGACCCCCACCACACAGGCAGTGCACAATTCACCATGTCACAGATCTCTGTCACACCAGAGGTGCTGGGCCAGACCCAGCCCAGTGACTTACACAAGATCCAACACCGAGCAGAGAGCTCCCTGCTAAGCTGGAGGAGTTTCTGTGATGCAAAGGATGCTCCTGAAGATTGCTCATCATAAAGACACGGTTAGGGCAAAGCCTATGGCACACATTCCAGATGAGCTCCCCAACACCTGGGGCTGTCATTGCTGCCTGTCCCAGGATGTTCCCCTCCTGCAGCACCCTGCAAACACCGCTGACTGCCTCCCTTTTCCCTAGCTGTGATCCCACTGCATTGTCAGACTGAGACAAGCAGACACACGGAGCCCTGCAGAGGGTAAGAATGGCTTGGTTCCTTTCACAGCTGAGCTGTGAGCAGCAGCCAGGAGTCTGCTCCAGAGGGAAAACAAGACCCTACACAAACATGGAACAAACACATCACCTCTGTAGCAGCATTGGATTCAGGAGACACTGCTGTTTAATCATCTAGGTGATGTACCAAGGTCTAGCTCAGAAGCACGACGTGGAAACTGTTCCCTCTACCAGAGTAAAATAAAAAAAACATATTGGTATAAACCCTTGCTCTGCCCAAACATTCCATCATATGCTAGCAACACCTAAAACTACAGAGCTGTGCTGTTAGAGCCCATGGGGCAGAGGCATTGCTCAGTCTCTGCCCTGCACACAGGCTTTGTTTCACTCTCCCCTCTGATGTCAGCAGATTGCACCGTCCTACAGTGATTGTACATGCTTGGGGTGTCATGGCTGATTGAGCTGTGCTGGGCAGGGATGGCAGGGAAATAAAAAAAAAAAAACAACACAAGAGCATCCAGAGGAACTGGAAGAGACTGAAGCTCTTCCAGCAGGACACTGGTAATTGTCTTCTCATCCAGATCAGCTCCACCTTTGCTGCACCACCATAAACGCACATCTTTGTAATTCAACAGTCTTTACTTTCAGCTGGACTCTCCTGATGTGCTAAACCTTGCAGAAATGTGAAGGATTGTGAAATCAAGTTTTTATTCAAGCATCCAAAAGATGTAAATTTGAAATGAAGCCTATAAAACATTTCACAAGCTGTGGAGATTTTTAAGTCCTCTTAGACACAGCTGAAGTACCTAATTCCTGAGAGAGGTTTACACAACTTCCACCCATTCAAAAGCTGTTTCCTTTTCCCAGCACTCCATTCTCAGCAGGGTCTCCCTGAAGAACATTTCCAAACAGACAGACAAAGGGGTATCAGATCAATGACTGGCTTTTGGTTTTAAGTGGGTGTGGATTTTAAATTACAGAATGTAATTTCTCATGGAGGCACAACATGCTTTATCTACTTGTATAAATTCATGTAGTACACAAAACAAGGACAAAACTGAGGTCTTGAAGAAATCACACTTGCTTGAAGCACACAGTGTAAGGCATGGGGCTTATTACAGGCTTTTTAAAAAATGAGATTTAAGTTTCTTTCAAAAGGCTGGAACAGTTTGTACATGTTCTCACCTGCTCTCTTCAGTGACCTAAAACTTATCAGTACCTTAACAGTAGAAATAGTTAACAGCTTGAAATTGAGTCTGTCCATTCACAGAGGAAAACAAAAACAAAAAACCCACAAAGAATCAGCTGTTACAGACAACAATCTGCATTAACTTAAACCAAAATAGACTCCTGAAAGTTCAGTTGAAAAGAGAGCGAGCCAACTTTCATTATCCTATTCCTATCTGGTTCCTCTGGTTTAAAAACAATCCTCCTAAAAACAGTAACAGAACTCTTTTGGAATGATGTTTTAAATATGTGTCTAACATTAAAACATACAATCAGGAACCTGAGTTCACAAAGGTGCTATGGAAAAATAAACGAGCAGAAGTATTGCCCTCTATTTTGCTAGCATATTTCAATAGAAATCAATCTGTTCAGTAGTCATAGGAGCAAGGGGCTGATTGTGGGGATGGAAGGAGGTGGTGGCCGTGGCTCAGAAGTTCTGCTGCCGCCGCTTCTTGGCCTCGATGGCGTCGAGGATGGGCTGGCGCTTGGACTGGTACTTCTGGCGGATCTCCTCGATCTCCTGCTCCATCATGGGGTCCAGGGCAGACAGCCTCTTCTGAAGCTCATCCACGCTCCAAGTCTTCAGCTAGCAGGGAGACAAAAGAGGAACAGACACTGGCATCAGTGCAGCCACCGCCCACACACCCTGCAGGGATCCTGCTGCTCCTCCGGCGGCCGCGGAGCAGGGAGAGGCACAGAGAGCTCTGCTCAGGCTGCTGCTCTCTGAGAGTGCTGTGAGCCTCAGGACACTGCTTCTGCTCATTTCACAGGTACATTACATGCTCTGGTTACTGGCACTGTGAGCACACAACCAACCAGTGAAGTGTTTCCCCATGGAGTTGCTTTTCTAATGCTTCATTTTGCAGGCTCAGAACAGAAATGCTGCACTGAGATGGAAGGAAAGCAAAGTTCTCTTCTCCTCCTCTTTCCTTGCAACTAAACCTCCTTATGCTAAATGACAAAAGGAGACATTGGGAAAAGGAAGAAAATCATATAATTGATAAAAGTTGCCTGTGAAAAAAAAAAAAAGTAATTATGTACAATTAGGCTGAATCTCTGTCATGGTGAGGAATCCAGACTCTGCTCCACCAGAAATCCCAGAGCACAAACACACACCAGGTCACTTTGGGTCAGCCTTGTACTAATAAAATATGCAAGTACAATTTGTATTTTCCTGCACACGTGGAGATGTCAGGCTCATCTGGACAAGCTCCCTCTCCCTGAATTCTCTCTCTGCCTGACCTTTGTTTAACTGGTGTCTTGTCCATGCCAGTTTGCTGAGAACTGGCACAGGAAAGTTCTGCTCTGTGATTACTGATGCCAGGTATGGCTTGGGACAGATTGTCCACAGCTACAGCCTTTATGTAATGTTATAACATTATAATGGTGGAACAGAGAGGATTTTAGTATAATGTTAAAAATATGGACACTGGAAGTGCTTCAAATGTTTACTTAAGCACCAGTTCTCTCCCCATCCAAGACCAAGTGACCACAGGAGAGACTGTTCTACAGGCAGGACAGAAATGACTGTGCAGCACCTGCTATCAGTAAGCACCTGCTGAGGATGCTAAGAATATGCAAAATAATTAGGGTTTTTTCTTGTGCACAAGGAACTGCCAATTTTTTTTTTTTTTTGCTTTCAACAAATGTCATAATTAAGTGACTTATCTTTATTTTCATGCAGGTGGGGCTGTCCTAGCTTAGCTGTTAATTAGTCAGCTGTCATGGTTATTCTTCAAGCCGTTTCTGAACCGAAACATGGACTGAAGTGTTTGCTGCCTACTATAAGACAACAAATGAATGTTTAATGGCAGCTTGCATCACTCCTTAAAACTAAGATATGGAACTCCTGATGCCTTTTCCTCAGGTGGAAGAGATATCAGTCCCTAAATCACAAAGTCACCTGCTACCTAATTTCTCACAATGTCTTTTGAAGTTCTTTAGCATATTCTGCTAAACAAGATCTTTCCTAGTTGCTGTTTCAAGATCACAAATCCATTTTAATAATCCAGGCACATATAAAACAACCTTTCTGCCCAGGGTATACAGTCTTTCAGCCTTTCCAATCAGGCAACTGTTCATTAGAAAGACAAAGCACTTCCTCCATGAAGATATATATTATTTATACACATTAATGCAACTTTAACAGGCAGCAGTTTAAGTTGATGCATGGCACCAGTTGCCTTTTCGCACTAATTTATTAAGGAGCAGGTAATTATTCAACATTCCACTTCCTCACAGTCTAGGGAATCGAAAAGTCAAATAAAAATACAAAACAGAAAAAAATATTAATACAAGAACTGAATATATATACTAAGCAGCTACAGTGCTGGACTGCTTAAAGAGAGTATTGGAACAAATCTAAAACACCTTGCTCAAGGCTTAAGCCAACTATTAAATGTGAGAAATTGCCCCAGGGCTGCAATCTTCCAGGGATGCCCTTTGAGCCTTCTCTGCCATCCTCCTGAAGTGCTCCTGGGTGCTGCTTAGAGGCAGAAACAAAGTGCCAGAGCTGATGTACAGAGATGGGCTCTCCAGAAGATGTGGTAGTAAGAAAACACTGCCCTGCTGCTGCCCTTGAACAGGAGGGAGCATCAGGGGGCATCCTTCATGGACACACAAAGTATTCCTGCAAAGTGCCAGAGCTGCTTGCCATGGTTACCTGCATGGGGCAGAGCAAAGTGGCTGCTCACAGAGCCTGATCACGGGTTAAACACAACAGGGATGGTGGGAGAAGGAAGGGAGGCAAGGCCATGTGGGCCAGCAGTCTGGGAGCACAGGAACATCCCGTGTGCAGGGCTGTGCCAGTGAGGATGAACAACTGGCAGAGATTTAATCTGGAATAATGGCACTGTCTGTGAACGCCACACTGCTCCTGCAAGAGGCAGAGAAGCCAAAGGGCAGCACTGGTGAGAGCTCCAGGAGGGACTGCTCAGCCCAGAAGAGCTGAGGGGACACTGACAGGTCCCCAGTGGGCAATGAGAGCCACCAGAGCCACCAGAGCAGGGGACACCCAGCCCTCCGCTCCCACTGTGCCCAGGGACCCAGCCTGGGCAATTACTCACACTGTCCTTCCACTCACACACACGTCTTTAGAAGGAAAAAAATCACAAACTGTTCAAAATGTGATGGCCTCCATTTCACTTTGCTGTCTGTATTTCACTGTAAGGCAATGCCACAGACAGGCTTTCTCCCAGAAATGAAGTTTTAGACTCCAGTATATCTGTTTCTGCACCCCTGGGACACTGACATTAATGTCTTAGAGAAATGCCAGGAGCAAAATCAGACAAGAAGGACAAGGACAGCATCTCATGACAGACGGGCACTCGGGGTGAAGTCTCAGCGCTGAGCAGCTGCAATTAGAGCTGGTTTTAGCCATGGGCTCAGTCCCATTCCTCTCCTCACTCCTCAGCAATTCCTCTGCTCTAAGAAGTCTGTCTCTGTAAAAGCCATCTATTTTTGTCCATGCTGATCAAATACCTAAAGCAAACTTTTAAAGGAAGGAATCTCATTTCAAATGTAAAGCCGGATAAAAAATACTTGTACTAAGGTTGGCCAAACAAATCTATCAAAATGGTGAGGAGGCAGCACACTGAAACTCTTCCAGCAAGCTTGTATGTTGAGAAAGCTAGTTTTTAACTATTTGATTAACAGTTGTATTTTTACTTAAGGTTTTGAGAATGATCTTAACTCTGTAAAAATGCCCAAATGAAGACAAACAGAGCTGGAATTGTTCATCTGAAAGGTTCCCACCCACGGTCACTGGATGCTGTTTGTTTTCTTCAGACACCACTGACAGCAACATCTTGTTTTAATATGCTAATATTTCTGCTGTATAATTCAAAAGGACATACATAATTATATCCTTTGGAAGGACATAACCTACAGCCTTTCTGTGCCCACACAGCAGCGATGGACAAATCAGGAACAGATCATCTGAAATGCAATTTTTTCCTCAAGGAGAAGATTTGTAAGTTATTCACAACATTCCTTTGTCAGCATTCTGACAGATTTGCAGACAACTACCCCACTGAATAATGTTCAACTCAGCAAACTGCTTCTGAGTTGCAGTTCTTTCAAATCAGCATTTTAAAAACAGGGGGGAAAGAAACCCACTTGCATTTCTTACAGTCAGGTAAGGTGTCACAGCAACATGATATTCTACTGAATGTAAATGAACCTAAGCAGCAAAAGGAGAATAAATATAAGCTCTCTGCAGACCGGCCACAGGTTTGGTATTCAAGGACACCCTGGTCTGAATGTTATACCTCTGCTGTCTTGTCCTCAGCAGGACACAGCCCAAAACCCTGTCATGGGATTTTTAAACAGACTGTGCCAGATTTCTGTTTCACATAAAACAAAACAAAACAAAAAAAAAACAGTTGCAAATCACAAAGCCTCTTCCCTGTCCCCACAAAAACCAAAAACCCCAAATGGTAAAAACTCTTTAAATTAGAAGCTGATGCAAACAATTTATCACAGTCCTCTTAATACCCAGAGCTCTCACACTGAGGAGCTGTGCTGGTTTGCCTGCAGCAAGGTCTGAGATTATCCCAGACCAGTTTGGGATTGGCACAGTCTCTGCTCCCTGAACAGCAGCACAAGGTCAGCCCTGCCCAGACCAGCCTGCACTACTGACACAAACACAGCTGGCCAGCAACCCCTCAGTCACCTCAGCCATCATTCTGATCTGCTCCTCCAGCAAAACCCTGCCAGCCAAACCTCCTTGCTGCAGGAATTACAAGTATCAAACAGAAAGGAGCTGTTTCCCAGCAGCTTTCACACATTTCTCCCCCAATAAAGAGTTTTGGCCAAGCTCTAGCTCGCTGACTGCACAGGAATCAAAAAATAATATCTTGGGGCAAGTGGAAAACATGTTCCTCCTGGAATTTTCTTTTTACTGCTGACACTGAATTTGATCCCTGCATTTAGCACAAAGCCTTTTCTTTGCATGTCTGCAATGTTTCAAGCTATCTGGGCTTTGCTTTTAAATACTGTCTTTGAAGTTCTGAGGCTGTGCCAAACAGGAATCCTCCTTCCCCTGGGTGGGGATGCACCTTTTCTACCATCACTTTTCAAACTTGCAGATGGACCCTGACTTCCGGAACAAGACTGGAATATGTATGACACTGCTGAGATGAAGTTACTTTCCTCATGGTGAAAGAATTTGAACATTTTTTTCAGAATATTTTCAAGTTTTGGTACTAACAACCAATCCTACAAATAAAATTAGGAAGTTGTTCTCTTCTTCCTTAGCCCTCCAGACATATCCCTCTACCATAACTCCTGTGAGTTTGAACACTTGTCTTCCACATGCTCAGGGTGTTTTCCGAATATCCTCCCACTGTTACCAAGAGTTTGTGGCTTTTTAGAAAGAAAACACCCAGCTGCAGCAGTCACCCTGCCTGCCTTTCACCCAGATACTCCAGGTGGCATTTACTGCTCAACATAACTTGATGTCAAACTTTTAAGTTTTATATAGCCTTTAGAAAAACTGGCTTTGGCAATTATCACTTCATAAGGGGCAGTGGGAGTTTGAAGACTAAAATACAGAAGTAATAAAATTGCAGCTTCCCACGCTACACAGGGAAATAAATCCTTAGTAGAAAAGATACGAGCTAGATGGGAGCTAAGGAAAAACAAATTAATTGTCTATTTAGCATAGCTTTTATTGTTATAGCTTCCTTTTAAGCCTAGTTTTATGCTGCAATCTACCAGTTCTGGACTGATGCAGTGATCAAAGCCCCCCACTAGAACTCATCAATCCCATCAGCAGGGAGCACAACCCATCATCATTTTTTTGCTGTGTATTTAGACAGGCAAACTCTAAATGTGGCTTGAGAAGGGGTTTCACCCAAATCAAGTTACCCAAGCCATGCCAAACATTAAATGCCAAACAGGAATTTGCTGTTAGAGATAATGAAAAGCATTACCACAGTAATACAGTAGCAACAGTCTACTTTGGAAAAACAAAACCAGAACAAGCAACAGGGACTACAGTAGTGTGGAAGCCCCTCAGGGGAGGCTGTTGATGATCACACTCAACAGCAGAAGTGGCTACACATCAGAGACAAGTACAAAACAATTCCTACAAGTTCAATTAAATGTTCAGGTGTCCTTCAGGAAGGAGGCTCTTCACAGAAGAGAATAATTAAACTCTTGCTTCACTCGACCTTGGCTATCACCAAGGCTATCAAGATGCTTCCCTGCTGATAAAGCCAAGGGCACACTCACACTTCCTTCTCCAGAACCCTGCAGATCAGTTTGACTCCTGAGCTTTTCTTCTATCACCTCCACAAATAGTTTTATTTTCGGGAAGAGCTGTCCCATTGGATGCCAATTCTGTGGTTGTTTGCAGCAACCACCCTGGGGCAGAGCTCAGCCTGCAGCACCCAGGGGTGCAGTGGTGCCACAGAGCCAGGAGGGTGTCAGAACTCAGGGATCCAGGAATGTGAGCTCTGGCAAGTGTAAGAGCTGGCATTATCCTGGAATTAGCTTTCTGTAACTTGAAAGACTGGTTAAACAAGGTCTCCATTAAATGCTCACATCAAATATACTCAGAGGACACAGATTACTCAAAAGTACTATGCAATTTTTTTAAAACCAGAAAAAAAAGAGTCCTCAATTTCTCTGGCCAAAATTAAATGTAGAAGGTAATTTCTCATGCTAAGCAGTGCTGCAGACTTTAGATCTTGAAGATGGTGATATAAATTGGTGCTGGAATAGCATGCCATTTTTCCCCATAGCATTTTTCCTGAAATGCTGCCTCAATACCACTTGGCATGCTTTCAATCAATGCTCTAAAAATTAAGTGCCTTGTTCTCGTTTACATTTCCAGCACAAGGAAGCCTTGATGTAATGTATGAGCAGGCATTAACTATTTATTCACTTTAAGCTGACAAATGCAAAGGACATAAGGACCTACTGGCTCTTTCTGACCACTTTTCCTCATCCATCAGATCCCTACAACTTCACAGATCTGTCAAGCAGCCACGCTACAGAGGGGCTGCAGTAAATCAGAACGAGCCCCTGTGCCTACACAAGCACTAATTATCTTGATTTTCCTCCCTTTTAGCATCAGCATGTCAGTGAAGTTTCTCACTGTTATGAAAGCAGTGGATGAACTGCACTCATTGTGGGATTTCATGCAAGATTAAAAATACAGATATTAATCTTTCAAAAGATTTGAAAAATAAGTCTCAGCAGCACAAGCTTCTGCTTTTAACACACCTTAATTATTTAGGCAATGTACTGGCAAAACACATCATGGGCTGCAGCATCCAGCAGCAGCCAAAACAGCACTGCAGCTACAACTGCCCAAAGAAGAGATCAGGAGCTGTGGTCAGTGCACATCTGGAGACTCAGCCCCACCTCACCTCAACAGCAGCTTTCCACAAAGAAACATTTTCAATGAGATCATCAGATGACAGAGGGGTCAAGCCAGCTTAAGCCAGGTAAATATTTAAATGCAATCACAGCATCACTTTGTGGAAGAAAAGATGGACACTACCACACACTCAGCTGAGCTGGAAAAGTGCATCTTAACAGAGAGTTCTATCAGAAGGACCCAGGGCCTCTCAAGTGAAGTGTTTGGGATGGCTCCACCTCACTGCACAGATGTGGAGCTCCTGAAAGTGAAGCACCTCATTGTTATGATGCCAGTAAGGATTCCAGTTAATTTTCCATGTAGCTCTGCATCCCTGATTAAAATAAAGGTTCACAACACCAGACCATGGGGTCTGTACAGAATTTCTGGGGGGCTCTGTGTGCCATCCTTCTCCCTGCCACACTGGGAAGTTCATGTCTGACCCGGAAACTCCTCTGCAGGAAGGACAGCTGCCAGGACCTCTCTCTCCAGCCTGGCACCCTGTACCTCAGCAAGGCTTCTCCCAGAGCCCAGGCACAGATCTCAGCCCCTTGGGCAGCTGCCCCTGTGCTCCTGCACTGCTGCAGTCTCACCATGGCTGCTGAGGCCACTGCTCCTCTCTACAAGAACTGCCACAGCTTTGCTACTCCACTGGATCTTATTTCAGGCTACATGTGCACCCAGAATGTTTGACCCTGCTGGTTCAGCAAGGACCTTTCCCAACCCACCTCGAGCAGCCCATCTCTGGGAGAGATGCACACTCTGGATGGACATGGCTGTTCTGGGAGAGATGCACACTCTGGACACAGTTGCCCTGGGAGAGATGCACACTCTGGACACAGCTGCTCTGAAGAGATGCACACTCTGGACACAGCAATTCTGGGAGAGATGCACACTCTGGACACAGCTGCCCCGAAGAGATGCACACTCTGGACACAGCTGCTCTGGGAGAGATGCACACTCTGGACACAGCTGCTCTGGAGAGATGCACACTCTGGACACAGCTGCTCTGGAGAGATGCACACTCTGGGCACAGCTGCTCTGGGAGAGATGCACACTCTGGGCACAGCTATTCTGGGAGAGATGCACACTCTGGACACAGCTGCTCTGAAGAGATGCACACTCTGGACACAGCTGTTCTGGAGAGATGCACACTCTGGACACAGCTGCTCTGGAGAGATGCACACTCTGGGCACAGCTGCTCTGGAGAGATGCACACTCTGGGCACAGCTGCTCTGGAGAGATGCACACTCTGGGCACAGCTGTTCTGGCAGAGATGCACACTCTGGACACAGCTGCTCTGGAGAGATGCACACTCTGGACACAGCTGCTCTGGAGAGATGCACACTCTGGACACAGCTGCTCTGGCAGAGATGCACACTCTGGACACAGCTGCTCTGGGAGAGATGCACACTCTGGACACAGCTGCTCTGGGAGAGATGCACACTCTGGACACAGCTGCTCTGGGAGAGATGCACACTCTGGACACAGCTGCTCTGGAGAGATGCACACTCTGGACACAGCTGCTCTGGCAGAGATGCACACTCTGGACACAGCTGCTCTGAAGAGATGCACACTCTGGACACAGCTGCTCTAGAAGAGATGCACACTCTGGACACAGCTGCTCTGGAGAGATGCACACTCTGGACACAGCTGCTCTGGCAGAGATGCACACTCTGGACACAGCTGCTCTGGGAGAGATGCACACTCTGGACACAGCTGTTCCTCAGCAGCTCAGAGGCTCCTCTGCCTTCCCACATTGGGAAGTTTTCCCTGTTCCTCAAAAGCCTTCAGGAACCAGGAGCAGCTTTGCTGTTGGCAAGGTATCAGGAAATTCCCGATTTCACAGGATTACAGCACACATCCCATTGCCCCTGGCCACCCAGACACAACTGTGGGGACACCACAGCCTGGACCACCATCCCTGGGCTGCTCCTAGCCAAGAGCTGCACTTCACTAATCCCTGCTGCAATCCTTACAAGGCTCAGGGAAGTTTTGGTGTCACAGCACAACCACAGAACCTCTGCAAGCTGTTACCCCCCTCAGCATTGTCCTGAGGTATTAAGGAATAAACCCATCCAAAGGTGTACTCACTGATATGAGTGCTGAGTGGTCATTACAAAAATAAAGCTTTTTTTAAAAAAAGCAATTCATTTTAATCTTCTAAGCGCCAAGATTAAATTTCTTTTTTTAGCCTTAGTGTCAATTATGAGTATGAATAGCCCCATTCAGTTCCAGAATCATCCCAAGTACTGTACACACTTAATCTAAACAAAGGGGATGACAAATTGTGTCAGTGTTATTCTGCAGCACTGAACTTCAAGAAGTCCAAACCTTGAAATCCTTTAGGAACTTAGAAAGTGGCTGACTAATCCTGTAACCACAAAGACAAGTTATCTCACTGCTATTCTTTTTTTCAGTAACTGAATTACAAACCAAGCAAAAAGGTCAGCCTGTCTGGACAAGCAAGCAGAAAAAAAAAAAGTGCAAAAAAAGGAGTTTGCTTTTAAAAAGCACTTGCTTGCCAGAGGTTTGATTAAATAAAAACAGCACTTCCCTAAGTGATTATGATTTAATTTTCTTAAGTAAGAGTACAATGATACCTCTGAACATGCTAAAATAAATCATGTTATTAGGCCATGAGCATCTGGCTAGCTGCACAACTCAGCTATAAAGTACAGAGCTGGCCAGCATGGGGTTTTTTTTTAAAAAGAGCAATCTGTCAGAAAATGCTGATTCCTTTAAATAAAGCATTTTTTTTTATTAATCTGAAAAGTTTAACTGATTTCTTCTAGGAAAACTCCACAAAGGAGCTTCCTTCCAGTTCCTTCACCCCTCTCTCCCTTCCTCCTAAGGGCTCTACTTGCTGAAGGATTATCAATTGATTTCTTCATTCAGCATTACTTATCTTGAATAAAAACAACTGAAGAAGTAAGAACACCTGAACTGTGATTAATTCATACAATATTTCTCAGTATGAAACACAAATGTAACTAAAGTGGTAACCAATCAATTAACACTAAATCAGTACTTGAATACAGCCTTGATTAATGATGTGGAGTAAGAAGCATCATTAACATATCTGAAGACATCACACACTCAGATCTGCAAGGCTTAAAACACAGTTTCAGTTTCAAAGGCTCAAGACTACATCATTCATGGCAAGTAGCCATTATAGCTTTAAATAACTTGGGCCTATTTATCTTAAGAGCATTAAACTTTATTCAACACACATTTTTGAGTCTTAGTCTCCCATTTTAGTCCCAGCTCCAGGAGAGCTGCTGAAAGGGGTTTGCTTTCAGGAAGACCCCACATTTTCTACCCAAAAATGAGGATTATTGCAAAACCTTGGTCAAATGCTGCTCTGCCTCCCCTGTTTCACTAAGGGAAAGGAGGAAACAGCTGCAACTGGAAGGCAAAGAAGACAGGAGGGAGAATTACAAGCTTTCTGAGGAAAGACTGAATTACAGAGCTTTCCAGGGCATTCTGGAAAAATTAATAGCAGCATGTTCCATGCAATTGTCTTTAAAACCAGGAGCATGTGTTTAATATTTAAGAGGCAAATATTTTTGGGACAATCCTCAAGTGAACCATCTCCACAAAATCCATCTCAAATTAACCTGCACAATTCACTCTGAGAGGTTTCCCCAGCTGTTCACTATTACTTGGGTATCCATTTATAATGAACCTGCATGATGGCAGGACACAAAAGAAGGAATTAAACACTTCATTTCTGAATAATATTCCTTTCAGACTGTATGAGTCTGTATGTATTAAGCTGCTCTTTCTCCCTCTTCCTGAAGGTCAAAGCTTTGATTATGAATCATGGAATGGTTTGGGTTGGAAGGGACCTTAAAGCTCACCCAGTGCCACCCCTGCCATGGCAGGGACACCTTCACTGTCCCAGGCTGCTCCAGCCCCATCCTTGGGCACTTCAGGGATCCAGGGGTGCCACAGCTGCTCTGGGCACCCTGTGCCAGGGCACCAGCACCCTCACAGGGAAGGATTTCACCCCAGGATCTGATCTAAGACACCCAGAGGTTACACACACACCAGTCAGGCTGGCAATAAGCAAAGCCTCGATGTTTTACAGGTTTTACAGCAACACAAGAAGAGGCTGCACAGGGTCAGATGCACCAGGTCCAGCAGTCAGAGCTGAGATAACTTTGCTCCTCTCAGTTCACAGTTTCAGGCATTTGTCCAGATGAGACCCTGCTCACTGGGAAGTGTTCACAGAGGTCTGATGGAGGCTTCATCCCCTGGCTTTTCCAGCTGGTCCAGACTCCATCCCCCAGGAGGAATGCACAGCAGCTGTGACAGACCCTCCATGCAGAGTGTCTCCAAAAGGAGCCCTTTTTGCTACAGATGACAAAAACCTGGACAAGCTTGTCTTTTTAAGCTACATTACCCTTTACAAACATTTGCACTGACAGATGAGCTGGAAGAAGATTTCAGAAGCATTTCAAATAGATCTTGTTTCAGCAGCAGTGTTCTTTCTTTAAGGAAGATGCTGTGCCAAGAACACATCCAGCCCTGAAAACAGATCTCAAGGCATAACAAGGCTCAAACAGGTTTTCTGAAGAATTCAGTGTGGTCAGAGAGTATTTTTCCAGCATCACACCTTCAATTCCTCTCCCCTTTCTCCCAAAGCAGAAATGCATGTTGCAGCCTGACCTTAACCATGCAGCAGCAGTGGAACAAACCCAATAATCAGGATGAAGTTCTTTTAGTTACTTAGTTCATCTGCAAAACTTTCAGTCAATGTCTTAGCAGATTAAATCTACAGTAGGCAAGGGGCCTCCAAGATAGCCCAGGATGTTGAATTTACAAGTCTGAGTACTCTGATATGAGGTTGATTTCAGGTTACATTATTTCAGTCTCCATTAAGGGCTATGACCTAAGAAACAAACTACAGCAACTCATTTTACTTCCCACTCACTGCAAGTTTCATCTAAAAGCCTCATGTCACAGAAAGCCTGCTATATACAAAAATATAGCAAAAAATGAGAATTTGACAGCAAGTTGTGGCAGTAAGTGCTTTGCAATCAATGTCAGTTTGCACCAAAGTGAAAGCAGGTGGTGAGCAATGACCCTGTTACCAAATGGAAGAGCAGGAATCTATTCTCTTCCCCAGCAGAGACACATCTCTGAAACACCTTTTTCAATTTTAAATATTGCTAACAAATTTTAAAACCAAATGTGGTGTATTCTTTTGTTGTTGTTGTTGCTCTAAAGGGAATTTGGAAAGGTTTATAAAACCTGTGTACACAGAACTTGCTGTGAATCACGCTGGTGGTTTGACACAGCCATGAACTATGAAGTTTGCAGTGAGTGTTTGCCTCATGCAATATTACACAAGATTCAAGACCACTTAAACAATAAAACAGAGAAGCAAGCTGCTCCTGGGCTTATTTTTACAAAGATTGTTTGACTACAAGGTGACAAAATGAACCATTTGTCCTTAATAAAGGTGTCACAAGTTAAAAGTATTTTCTGGGAAGAACATACTAAATATGCTGGAAAGGTAATGTTTAAAAGAGAAATAAACAATTAACAGAGCTTTAAAAATTCTTGGCAGATGGCTGAAGAGAAAGAAAAAAAAGGAAATCCATTCAAGGAATGTCAGTGTTATGAATCAAGACAGGTGACATTTAAAACCAATGAATAAAACATCAGGAAAACCTGTCTCTTTTTATAAATCATACTTCACAGTGGAACTACATCTAGGTAATACACTTCAAGATCCTCCTCAATAAGCAGGACATACCATGGAGATACAATTCAGGTTTTGAAAGTTAATAATTGTCTGTCCTGGACTGCCTCCTGTTGTGAGTAGTTCCTCTCCCTCCCACAAAAAAAAAATTTAAAATTGTAGCCTTAATGTTATCCTACATTTTCTTACTCTCCCAAAATAAATCTTTATTGTAGATCCAGCACAGCAGAAACAAGTATCTCAAGTTTTCTTGCTTTCCAACTAGGAATCTGCCCTAGTTCCAAAGGGCCTAGACAGAGATATCAATCATCCATCCCAGACCTGGCTTTATCTCTCAAACTGATGAATGCCCCACCAAATAAGTTCACTTTATGTTCTAAGTAAGACTATTGGAAGAAATCAGTGCCTGAGAAGTAATTTTTATTCCAGTCACCACTGGGAAAAAGGAGAGTTCATGATAGATGAAGGGAAGAAACACTTGGACAGAGAAATCCCTGAAGATTCACTCAAAGTGTTTGGCTTAGTCTTCGAAAAATGTTATTGAAAAATGTTCACTTGAACCAAACTTTTTTATTCTTCTACACAAAACTATACCTATTCAGATGAATTTTTTGAACAATCAATTTTAATTCATCACACAAGGGTCAGAGAAACTCGCTCTCTTAGAAAATAAAGAATGTAATCTAAGTTTTGTAATATTTCAGTAGGAGTTGGAAGATTATATGATTTTCAGTAATGCCATTTAAATGACCTACAAAGGTGCACACTCTAATACAGCTTTTTCTGTTCCTGTCCAAGCAGACAGGCTTTTTGGTGTCTCAGTAACCAACTCAAATTACTCACCTGAGTCATTTGGCTGGGAGAAAGGAGGAACAGAAAGATTAGTGCAGAGCCTGCATCTGACACCTTTACCAAGCTGCTTAAAAGGCAGAAGTAAAAAGAAGATAAACCTGAGAGGATCACAGCAATGTCAGGAAGCACTATCAAATGATAAATTATAAAAAGTCACACCCCAGCAGGTTTCCCATACAATGCAAGTACTCCTAGCATCTGTCTTAACCCTTTTCCTCAGCATGCCTTCCTCCTACTGCTAGCAAAGACCCAAAGACCAGTTCCAACAAAATAAGACCCAATTATTCAGTCTGCCATCATTTTCAAAGCTGGCAACTGCACAGAAAATACTCTCAAGTTTTTAATCGATTGAACTTCTAAAAGGACAAAAGGTAGTAAAGCTATAAAGCATCAATATTAGATTGCTAACAAATGCTATCCAAATGGATGTTCAGAGAAACCAAAGACGTTGAATGTTCCAGGTACTGGCAGACAACGAGCTGCTCACAAGACAAATGACACCTTCACAGACAGAATGCAATAAATTAGAGACTCTGGTCATTGTAAGGCAGCGTGTGTTTACTGTTATTGATAAGCAATAAATCACCTGCCCTCCAACAGTTCCTCCCTATAAATCACTTCCAGTGAAAGAAACAGATGGTTCCAGTATGAGCCATTCTTCAGCAGAGCTGGGAGAGGGAATGAGCTGTGCTGAGCCATGGCCATGATAACTGCAGTTGTTGCACAGGGTGTAGGGGAGCAGCAGGAGCTGCAGTTGTTGCACAGTGCAGGGGAGCAGCAGTTCCTGCAGTTGTTGCAGAGGGGAGCAGCAGGAGCTGCAGTCCCTGCACCCAAAATTCCAGCTGTGAGTGTGGCTGGGTGGTGCTGGGCTGGGCAGCACCTGGTGCTCCAGGGGCACCCTCAGGGCACCTCCCTGGCCTGGATCCCAGCCCACTGCCATCCCTCATGGCTGGACCCTCCCTGCCTGGACCACACCTGACAAGCAGATTCTATCTGTGGGCACTGCCAGCCTGCTGTCTGCCCATAAAACACAGAATAAAACACATATAAAATACATACCATGATCCTAGTGCTCTGGCAGCCTGGCTCTGCTCAGCTTTCCATACACTTTTCAGTGACTTTGATTTCTTTCTATCACACCAATACCTAACTTGTGTAACTGGAAGGAAACAGATTCATGTTCACTTTTCACTGCAAACAAACAGCCTCTTGTTCAGGCTAAACAAGCTGAAGACACCATTAGACCAAAACACTTTACATTTTTGCTGGTAAAGATAACCAGAAGTGGGTTTGCATATTTATTTATTTTAAAAATCTGTTTCCATCTAATGTTTTAAACTACTAAGTAAAAGCACAGAAATGAGGATGTGGATAATAACAGAATATCTCAGGTGAGATCAGCATTATGATACACTGTCACCAGTGAACAGAAAATTTTATTTTTCTTTACTACTTCAAGAAAAGAATTATAGCTTCACTCAGGAAAAAGGAAGGTTTGCTTTTATCTACATTATACTTGTAAAAAAAGAAAAATCTAAGCAGTAGCTCTTAAAAGCCCTGGCTAGAAGCTGCTTACAGACACACAGAGAAAATATCACAGTTCCCTATCAAATAATTATAAATGGACATACAGTTATTCAGCTATTTGAAGGAGACAGCAGTTGTGATACCAACTCTTGTAATGCAGGTAATTTAAGAGCTCCAAAAGATGAAAACATACTTTTAGAAACTGGACTTAATTAAATTTTAAGTGTTTTCTTGATGTTTTGCTTCAAGCACTCGTCAGACCATTGCTTTGTCTCTCATCTGAAGAAACTACAATTCCAAGTGTGAAATAGGTTTGTACTGTCCAGTCCTTTGTCCCACTGAGCCAGCATCCAACTCCTACAGCTTCCAGCTCCAAGGAGCCCTGGGCAGGGCTCAGGGTGAGCAAACAGAACCAGAGACCACAGTAAGGGGTGCACAGACATTTCTGAAATGAAGAGGTCTCATTTCAACACTGGTCTGCTTTAAGGAGCACACTCCACAGAGAAGTCACACATGGACAGCAAATTGTGACCTGAGCACTTTGGAATCAACAGGTCAAACACTGGAAAGAGATCTAGAGGTGGGGGAAGAGCTGGGTGTGATCCCACAACTCCTGCACCTCCTGAACTCCTGCTCTGCCCATCCCTGGCAGGCAGATTGTGGAGACCAGAACTGCTGCTCTACCTGTGCCTTGCAGCCCTGAAAGAAGTGACAGCTGATGAGCTCTTCTTGCATCCTTCCTCCCAATTAGAGGCAATTAACACCTCCTGCTCATCCTTCTTTATTTTGCCCTGGAAAAATTTCATAATCCACAGCTCTAGTGCTTGCAGGACAGCCCTGCCCAGCAGCAGAGGAACAGATGACACTGTGCACTGAGAAGTGATGAAGGCTGTTTTGGAATCCAGGGAAAACACAGCAATCTTTCCTGTCCAAAGGAATTCCCATCAGCAGGCAGCGAGACGCTGCTCAGAGGGAGCTGAAAGATGAGCTAACACAGAGAATGGCACACATGGACACAGAGTGAAACCCAGCTTCCCTCCCAGCAGACTGCAGGGGGTGGCACTGCCACCAAAGCCACCTTGCACAGCAATCTGACAAACCAGCCACCTCTACTCCTTCCATTCTGCAAAGCATAACTTCCTCAAGGGTTGTATGCTAGCTTTATTTTTCTAAGGACAGAAGCTCTGCTCCAAAGTGTTTCTGCCTCAGTGAGAGACCCTGTGAATGCAGATCCTCTTCACTGAGCCAAGGAGAGAGCAGGATGGACCCACATCAGGGCTGTTGGTAACTGCAGGATGGGAAAGGTCTGACTCACCAAGACCCTGCAGGTGGAAGCAAATCACACTTCTTAGGAAAGAGAAACAAGCCTTGATTCTGGTTATCCTCCCTTCCAGAGGCAGCAGGATGGAGACTGCCAGTCAGAAAACAAGGAGGTCCTGCAGGGGAATGGCACAGCCCAGCTCCTCCTGAGCTCTGCCAGGGCAGCACACACTCAGCCAGGTGTCTGTACCAGCCCAGCTCTCCACAGGCAAGGAATGTTGGCAGATACACAGGGGCTGGACTCAAGGAAAGCCCTGGAGCAAACAGCTCCAATTCCATCAAGTCCTGATGTCCTGCAGCACTCTTGCCCCAATCTCTGTTAGAAGTTCATGTCCTACTTGACTTCACATCCAAACAAGCCCCCAGGATAGCAAAAGTTCACTGATAAATGAAAAAACTATGACTTAGAATGACAGCAAAACCTAAGCTCAGCACTACAGGTATTCAAAAAAACCCTGCAGTTACATAATAATGGCAAAATGTGAGACTGGGGCCCAAGTGCCACTGATTTTTGCCTGTGGAACCAGACTCATGAAATAAAATGGAAAATATTTCAGTGTTGTCACAGCTCCCATAGGCCAGGAGTGGCTGGCACCTGCTAATTTGCTAACAAAACAAGCTTTCAATAAAAGGATTACTGATGTAATACAAAATATTCATGACTGACTGATCCACAAATATGGGTTTGGCAACACTGAGGGGCTTTCAAGCAGAGCCAGAATAAAAACAAGTGATTCTGCTTTAGCCACAAGTGATGTTAGAATACTGACCTACTCAGAGCAGTTAAAAGGCTTTTAAAATAGGAATAAGTAAAGGATTTGTTGTGTCTAAGGGCAGGGAACACTACACAACTAATTTTCCTATAGGTTACAGTACTACTGAGAGATTAAAGTGCAAAAATGTAGGCCATTGTGTAAACAAATCTTCTAGCATTATTAAGTCTGTGCAACAGCATGTGACTAATGTTCACTGGCAAAATTAAATGCAACTACAAAAATGTTGAGATCTGATTATGGCAATTAGGAATTATCCATACAATGCAGCCTGCCCATTATCAGCCTACCCCTGCAGCAATCTCCTGCTGGAGTTTGTTATATTCTTCCTGAAAGCAAGAATTTTTCCCCCATAATTAGTATTTTTCTCCCCATGTTAAATAAATCATAATGTTGTTGAAAATATTGTTTGCAGTCAACCAGGGCTTAAAAGATCCTTGTTCAAACATGAGAGGGGATAAACATTAACAGCATCAGGCACTGACTAATCATTTAATAACAACTTCTACCTCAGAAATCCAAGGCTGGAAATACTTTTCTGGAAATACTCTGGATGAATGCCATCTCTGATCACAACCAGAACACAGCCAGAGCATCACATCTAGGAGGAATGGAGTTCATCACCTTTCAGAACAGGATCTCTGGGTTTTCAGCTCTGCAGTGGATGGGGTTGACTCAATCTAACCCTCATCTAATGTGACATTGCCATTGTGATATAAATAGTGTCTTATTTGCCTGCTTCAGAAGAACGATGTTAGTCAAGAAAAGGTCAAATGGTTTTGCCACAGGCAAAAAAAGAGCAAAAATCTTTTGTAATTTAATATTACCTTTTTTTTTTTGGAAGATTCCAGGTGCTAGTCACACAGGAGAGAGAGGAATACAGAAAATAAGAGAAGGCATATTTATCTAGTCTGCAGCAGCAGAAAGCAATAATATTTCAATCATTTCTTAAGGCCCAGAGGAACTAATATTTACCTGGCATCTCACTGATCACATCTCTACTTGGAATGCTGCAAACTGTGGAAAAAGGCTGCTCAAACCTGCCTACTTTGGCAATGCAGAAGTTTTAGCTGCAGGCAGGTCCAGGACAGATGTACTGAATACAACTGATTAATGCCTTTGTTTTTACTTATTCCACTTATTACATTGATGCTCTCAATTAATAAATCATTAATAAACATGGCTTTCACCCATAGATAGTCATCAAATCAATCAATTTTTAGCCAAATGGGAAAAAATACATGATTTTAAGTCTTTGACTACATTATACAACGTGAGCTTGCTATTAACCCTCAGATAAAAGCTATACAAACACCTACGTTATTTATTAAGGCTGCTTTCAAGCAATTTTCTCATCCTACAGGAAAAAAAATAGCTCTGTTCCAAAATTCACATGCAAGGCAGGCTGGTACATTCACACACAAATGAACTAGAGAAACACACAGAGCTGGGAAGTGAAATTTCTACAAATTCCTTCACAAAGGTGACCCAAAGGCCCAGTTATTGCTTGCTGTTATTGCTTCCAGCACAGTGGGAATCTGTGCACATGGCAGTACTGCAGTACTAATGGAAATCAGTAAACAGGGTCACACATGTCACAAGAGCTGCTTTTCATGTTGTAAAAATATTTGTGGGTCCTGCTGGCTGGGAAGGCAGCGCTGTGCTGGCTGGGTGTGCCCTGCACCTACAGCTCCCAGGGTGCCAGGGGAAATACACTGCTAAACTTGTTATCAACCACATTAGAAAGTAAAATAATTACAGCAAATTTCCCCCTGGGCCATCCTCTGCAGACTACAAAAGACTCTGAAGATACTCTGAAGCAGCCCATCCCTCCTGGGAAATGCCACTCATTGGAAAACAATTGTTTATCATTCAATTAAGGTACAGCACGAGGTGAATGAGATAAATGAAGTAGCTGACTCAACTGGAATCGTGTGCTGGGCCCAGGTCCTGTGAGACACAGGCAGCTTGAGGGTTATTTTTGCACAAAACACATTTATCATGGCTTTATGCCTCAAGACCAAAGATAACAGAGCACAAAGGGCTACAAGGGAGGCAATGCAAGAGGTGCCCTCAGCTGTTCTTTGCAGCCTGAAGAAGAAAATAAGAAAAGCAGGTAAAGCAAGATGGAGTTTTAGGGTGGAGGTTTCTTTCTTCTTCACCCTCTTCTTCATGGGTCTAGGTGGTACTTTTGTAATTGGACAGAAAAATCCGCATTGTGGGTCACGGGTGTTTGGTTATTGGGTTTAAAGTAAAAGTAATTTAGGTGTTCATTCCTAATTGGACAGATTGGCCCTTAAAAGGTCTTGGAGAGAGAAAGAGATACATTGCCATTCTTAGTTTGTTAGCAAGAAGGGCTGTAGAACTCACTGTAGTATAGATAAGAATTAATAAACATCTGAACATGAAATTCTGTCTCTCGAGCTTTTAATCCCGACTCTGGCAGAATAAAGAAGATAAAACATGATAAAGTGGTGCCCTGTGTGAGGAAGAAGCCAGTTCTGTCATTCAGTTTTGGAAGCCTTCTCCACACCCTCAGGTCAAAAGCAGTGCCCCCCTGGGGTCAGTGCCTGTCAGCACAGAAAATCAAAAATTCTCAGTAGCAAAGACAACAAAACAACAGCAGCACATCTGTACAGTCTACAGAAAGAGAATGAAAAGCCTCAGTTGTTATTCCAGCCTTGAAGGGAGGTACTCCTGGAGTCATGAACAGCAGAGGGATTTTGCTTTGCACACTCTGTGGAGTGAATATCACCAGCTCCTGCCAGGGTGACAACCCTGAACCACGGGCAGCACACAGAGAAAAAGCGCCTGCAGTGAAAGATCACCGCAGAAAAATGAGGAGGGAACAACGTTCAGCATCTTCTGGCTTTTTAAAATCAAACAGGAAATTTTACATCCTCACACACACACTAAATGAAATCAAATTTATGGACAATAGGTTTTTCTTAGAACTTCTGAAAAGTTTCTGAAACTTCTGAGCACGTCAGCCTTAGGAAGGAAGAATGAAAATAAGGATTTGGAAAGAGAAATGAAGGCAAGCTTGATGTTTGCATAATAAAACAAAATCCAGTGCCAAAGCTTGGAAAAAACCAAGGAAATTCAATAGTTCTAACAGTGCTCTTTGTCAAACACTACACATTGAGGATTTGCATTTTCCAACTGCCATCTGGATTTTTTTTTTTAATTTAAAATGCGTAAATGCATAATGGGGAACTAAAGCAAGACAGCCTATACCTTCATGTCCTCAGGCTTTTTTGTTCCTTTGTTTGCTTTTAAACAAGGAACATTTACAGATAATGACTGGCTATGATTACTGAGAAATACATAAAGAAAACGAGTTTTTCAAAATGCCCTATCCAAATGCATTAGCAATTAGAACCTCCTCAAGTTTCCATTAGTCTGTCAAAACAAGAAATAATCTCATGGCAGCTGACTAAAATTCTTAAAGATTGTCACACTGATTGAATTTCAAAGTATAGACTTACAAATTCGTAGTCTCCATCCTGTGGTACTTTCCAATCAGAAGAATTTTTTGTCTGGCCAGAAACATTCATCCCAAAGTTATTGATTTGATTCTCCTTCTCCTTCTGTTCAAAGTATTCAAGGAATGATGGTCTGGCTGGCTGCATCGTTTCATCCCTCCCTGGAAATATTAAAAATAAAAAAACAGTTGTTTTGAAAAATACAGTTTTGGTTATACAGCCCTACTTCATGCCCAAAAGTGATTTTGTTTTTTTAGCACACACTAAATCACACAGTACTGCTAAAGTACCTGCTAAAATACTATTTTCAGCAGCTTTTCCATCATAAAATGGACTGCACAGTGAGAAAAGTGGAGAAGCAAAGCTGAGAGCCCAGCACAGTGATTATAATGCTGGAGGCCCTGGCCTCTAGACTGCAATCCATCCCTGACAGCTCCCTCCAGGTAACCAACCTCATGCACTGACTGTCAGAACTGAACAGCTGCTGGCCAGACAGGCTGGGCTTTTTCACCCCAGCCAGCTCCCACTGCAGAAAAAGCAAGCTTCAAAAATAAACAGTGCTGGTTTACAAACAGAAACTCACCTTCACACTTTGTGAACAGGCTTTCAAGGACCACAAACACCTTATAAATACCACAAAATTTTCCTTGGGTAGAAATGGTCAAGTTTTCTGTATTGTTTGGATAGAAAAGCTTATTTAGCTTGCAAAACTTATTTTTTTTCTATTCTTATAAATAGTAGGTGTTCAAGTTTACGGCCCTAGTTTTCTTTTTGTACATTAAGCTCTTCTGAACCAACTTTCTTAGTGGAAGAAAGGCTGTGACTTAGACTCAAACAAGCCAAATACACAGATTAACCATTCAATTCCAGGCTGCAATTAAGAAACTTGGGGTAATAAGAAATGGGAGGGTGGCTTCATTTGTAGGGTGATGACAGCACAATAAGAGAGGATGGAAATGCTAATTCCCAACATAGACAGCAAAAAAACCAAAAAAAAAGAACCAAAACAGGAAGAAAACATGAAATTTAACTCCACAGCAAGTCAAGGTTACAAGGCTTCCAGCATCTCCAAGGGAAGATTCCTTCAGCAGTGCAACCAGCCGAGCACCAGATGCTGCCCAGGCTCTGCACTCTTACACTGGGCTGTTCTGAGTTTCAGCACAGATAATTACTTGAGAAGAGGCTCAGTCCAAACTAAGCACAGCAAATGTGCTTTAACAGGACCGTGAGAGCTGCAGACACAGCTCCAGGCTGCTCCCACTGCACTGCTCCTGGTAATGAAATGCTCCACCAGAACCTGAGAGCAAGCACTGTAACCCACTAAATGGTTTTGTTCTGTAACACAAGGTTCTCTAGGACAAGTTACTCATACTTGAAACATATGTTTTAGGTGATGCAGAAACCATAATTTTCAGAAAGCAGGATGAGGGCTGGAGTTAACAGAAAATGGCACCAGAACAAAGTCTGGACTGCGGAAATAAGTTCAGTGCTGAACGCCATAGGTTTGAAATAAATATAATCTGTCAGGCAGGCAACCAACCAAGAGTTTAGAGCTTCACACAAGCACACAGGGGATGTCCTGTGATGGGTTGGCAGGGTCTGTGTAATGCAGAGACTCTCCCACAAGAATCTGTACAGAAGGCAGGCTGTCATAAAACAGTCCTCTCTAAGGACATTCAGCAACGCTTTCCTCTTGAAAAAATATTAGCTGTTCAGGAAACTCATTAAGATTTAATCACAGAATATTATTCTTGCATATAAAATTGCCACCCAGTGATCCAGAACTTCTCTGGCAGACTCTATCTGAACCTCACAGAAGTGCATGAAGTCCTTGGTCAGCTACAAGATACTCTAGGAAATTATTTGTCTATAGACATGTTAAATACAGAACAAATTTCTACAAAGTATGGGAAATCTTGGCAGGATATTTGGGCTATGATACTGAGAGAAATGTGGTTCTGCACAGCCCTAAATGTCATGATGCATTTTGAAAGAGCCCTGCATCGTTCTGCCTCTCCAGGGCCAGCTAAAAGCTCAAGCATGAACTGAAGTGCTGATACTTTTTCAACATGACAACTGGAGCAAAGACAATTTATTATACCCCTGGCAGCAGTTCCCCTTTTTTAAAAACCAAAACTAAAAAACTCATCATACATAATTAGATCAAGAAAGACACCTTCAGACCAGCAGCGTGAAGGTCAGGCAGGGAACACGTCTGCGAAGTGGAGAACAGATTTGCTGCTGGGAATAATTACTGAAATACAATCACAATCCAATTACTGCTGAGTGATAAAACATTTATTTAGAATGAAGTAAACACACCCCTTGTACTCTGCTGCAGCTCAGCCTGCTTGAAGCAGGAGGTAAGTTATTATGGACAATCATGGCAATGTTTAACACCAACTAATTTTGTAGAAAGAGAGGAATTCATAACTAGCCAGGCTAATCTATACACAGCTCACTGACAGCCAGCCTGGGTCTCAGTAATTCAGACTTCCTAGGGGGAAAAAAAGTGAAAATCTAAATCATGTTTGTGCTCTGTTTTGAAGATTACTGTTTGCAGCAGAGGAGACTGTGAAAACAAATGTTTCACTCCAGTGACATTGGCTTATTCAGTTCTTTTCTATTTACTTCCTAAAAAACTGTTCACTCAAAACAGAGCTAAATCCAGAGTGTCAGTTAAAATAATCACACTCATTTGTTCACATCTTGTGTTTCACCAAGAACTGCAGTATTTGCACTTGGCAGAAGAGATCTGCAGAGTCCCACCTGCCCAGGTCCCCCTGGATGGCATCCCTTCCCTCCAGCACATCAACTGCACCACACAGCTCAGTGCAGTCACTGATGAAAGGAACAACAGGGAAATTTATGTACTACAGAAGATCTTCTTGCTGCCCTTGATGTACCTAGCCATATTTAATTCTAGCAGGGTTTTACTTTTCCTGTCCTGATCACTGGCTGCTCAGACAATCTTTGTATTTCTTCCAGGTTACCTGTCCTTGCTTCTACCCTCTGCAGGTTTCCTTTCTGTGGCTGAGTTTGTCCAGGAGATCCTTGTTTATCCTCATGGCACTTTTGCCTGATTTCCCCATTGTCAGGATGTATTCATTGCTCCTGAGTTTGCAGGATGTCACCCTTGGGTATGAAGCAGCTTTTGGGCCCCTTTTCCCTCCATGACTTTATCCCATGATACTCTACCACACTCATTCCTGAAGAGCCTAAATCTGCTCTCCTGAAGTGCAGGGCCAAGAACTTTCTGTGTGACCTCCTCACTGTCCCAGTGAGAGGATGAGGGGAAATGAAGTGCTGCAAAGGGCACCTCAGCTGAACCAAAGGAAGAAAATTTCACAGCAGGGATGGTTGTGCAACAGAATGGGACTGGGGTGACTTTGCAAGGCCTTGAGCAACCAGATCTGACATTGCAGTTGTGCCATTCCAGGCAGCACTGCACACAGGGAATCAGAGGGAAAACACCAGAGCTCCCAAGTGTTCCTGTGCCACTCTTCACACCCACATCAGACACCACTCACCCTGCAGTCATCTCAGGGCTTGCAAACACAAGCAACATTTAATCACCAATTTTAGCACATTTAGTCACCAATTTTAGCACATTTAGTCACCAATTTTAGCACATTTAGTCACCAATTTTAGTACATTCAGTCACCAATTTTAGTACATTTCCACACATCAACACGCAACACTGCATCTTGGTGCTGCTTTGTTTTTTAACAGACATAAAGCAGAGATTGCTAACTGACAAAAAATGGGGAAAAAAAAAAGATGGCAATATAAAAGGAGAAATAGCTGTGATGCAGATCTAAGATATCTGAAATTTTAGTTGCTGCTGTGATCTCTGTAGGGGTGTGGATGCAGCAAGACCGACAGAAATGCTCCCGGAGACAGAAAGACATTACACCAAATCAATTATCATCCCAGCACCACTGAATTTCTTTTCGTCAATCTTAGCACTTAACAGCAGTGTCATCTTTCCAAAGATGACCTGCTATTAATTCAACACAAGAGTCACACCACTGTATCTTTAAAATTTTGATAACAGGCAGCCAAAGACAAAAATCGATCACTGCTATTTGCAGAAGCAGATGCTGCTGAAAGATGACACCGCACCAAATGCTTCTGTGCCAAAAAGCATTTAACTTCCTAATTTTATAGGGTTAGGCTAAAATACGAACATTTGACAGAAAGTGAGATCACAACTGTGGTGGAGAAGAGCCTTTTATGAGAAGGTCACCCCACAGTGACAAGAAAGGCTTCATTGCTGCATCTATTTTGGAATCTAAAGAGTTGCTCACAAGGATGAGCCATGAGAGCTCCCTGGAGCCATTAAAGGTCTATCATTTAGATATGCAGTCATCTTTGAGGAGCTATATTAATTACACAAATGGAACACCACAGCTCTGCTGGGGCTGGTCCAGCTGACTGCAGAATTGCAGGTTCAGAGTGGCTGTGCAGAGCTCAGCCTGCATCCTGTGAAGAGCAAAAGCTCTCCATGGAAAGCTCACAGGTGTTGCCTGGTTTTAAAGTCATGTTTAAAAAGTCTAAGAACATCAGTGCTGCTGTGTGTGAGAACAGAAAAAGGTGTGAAACTAGTGGGTGCAAAGGCAGAGAATGCTGTAAGTTGTGCACAACAAATATCCCTGTAAACTTTGATTCCTGTGCTATCCTTCAGCACTGGAAAGCAATGTCCAGCTGCATGTGGCAGTGTGAAAGCAGTGTGACAGTCCCCCTGCAAGGACAAAGAGCCCACACAAGCCAAAAGACAACTGACAGGTACAGGCAGGGCTCTGCACAAAGCCAGCACTGGATCCTCTCCTCTGCCAGGCTACAGCAAGGGCAATTTGTAAGGAAAAAAGAGAACAATCCACTCCTTTCCAAAAAATGTCACCTGTCTGAATAGTTGAGGGAATGGGTCAGTCTTAGAGGCTGACTGCAGCACACAAACCACCTCACATGAAGCAAAAGATGACAAAGAAGATTTGGAGAACCTCCAAGTCATTTGCATTTCCATATGATGCTGCAGAGAAAGCAGAATTATAAAGAAGAAACAACCCAGTCAATCAAACCAGCAAGAGATTTACTTTTCATTCCCAGCAGTAAAGAATATCCATGAAACCAGATCATTTGCCATCATCTAGTCCCAGAAATCAAAAGACTCATTTCGTTGATTTTGTCAAATTAGCTCTCACAATCGAAAATTTTCAGAAGCTCACAAGCTTCAAAGGATGCTTTCAAAAAGAAAGGGAGATTTACAAAGATCTTCTATCCATCTGAACAAGCTTGCTGAGCAATGAAACTAAAATTTCTGCTTTTCTCTAAAATTATTCTTCTCTACTCAAACTTGACATCAGAAGAATCTTTGTTTTATTATTCTTTCCTCCTGAAAGGGATTGCTGAGGTCTGCCTAGGGTGAATATTCTGGAGTTACAAAGCTTGTCATGAGAGGGAGAGTAAGAGAACCTCAGGAACACATTTTGTGTGCCTTTACTCAAGGCAGTTCATATAGTTAATACTTAAATAGCTGTTCTTGATGTCACGATTCCCTCCCTATACCACAAAAATTGGAGCTGGAGTTATGGCTGGGAACAGCCAGGGGATAATGCTACAAATTAATTTACATTAGTGATTTGGAACTAAAATGCAATGATCCTTGGTACATGTATGTATATTTGTCAAAAATTCAGAGGCTGCAATCTCTACCAAGCCTTAGTCCTCACTAGTCTCAGTGAGCTGCTGTTTTATAATCAATTATGTAGCTTTAAGACTGAAAATACATGCTTAGGATGCACAAAGAAGTGCCTGATGATCATGTGTAAGCAACACTTCATTAATATAAAATTTCAAATGGAACTGCAGTTTTCTTTGCTTTGGGCTATTTTTTAGAGATCACAGATGAACTTCAGCAGCTGGACAGAATAATTTGTACAGTCTGAAGAGAACTGAGTCGTTTTAAGCAGCAGAGCAGAGAGATGTCAAATTACTCAACCAGAGCAAAAACTGCTTCACTGTTAATAAGCTCATCCATGGCAAGAGGAGTTGAAATTTCCTCGTATTAGAAGCAGAACACGTAACACTTTTAATCTCTTTATGAGGACAAGTCTCCCCATAATTATGGCCTATCTCAAATTAAATCAAACCAAAACACTCCCAACAGGTTTTGCTATTAATAAGAAACTCCTAAATGAACATAAAAATCAACTTAAATCTCTTAATGAATAAGGTGTGAAAGACATCTAAGCAGAAGAGCACCAACACTCACCCAAAGCTGTAACATCTACAGTGAGAACCCTTCCAAAAATAGGGGAGGAAATCCTCACAGTAATTGGAGGTGCTTAAGGCTAGGTTACCTCCTTTTACATATCATCTGCTTTAAATCTCAGACATGATTATAAATACAGAGCAGCTTTCTTCCTCCATCACAGATTTTCAGTGGCCACCTCATGTCTTCCACCTCATTAGCCTGAACTGCTAATTGAGTCCAGCAGCCACAGCACGTGGCAGGCAGTGAGAGGAGAAGGTGTAGAGAGGAAGAAGTGAACATTTCCTATTCTGCATCCTCTGGCTCAGCTCCTCATAAATCTTAATGAGAAACAACCTCATCAGCAGGGATGTAGTCTTCACATCCAGCACCTGTGGGTGACAGCTCAGGCTCCCCAGATGGCACAGAACCAAGTCAGCACTTCCTCACTCCCTTTCTATTCAAAAGCCAGAAACTCATTTGCTTATCTGGAGAGAGCAGAAAAAAGCATTGCAATGAACATCTCTTTTCCCCTGAAGCTGGAAAATCTGCTGGTAGAAACAAATTTGGTTTTGAACTTCTGCAATGAAGGAATTTAAGAGTTTACACTTTTTCTTATTCCTGCTCAGAAGAAAGACTTTCTCCAGAATTTATTTTGATCCGATAGGGAGTTTATTCTGAGAAGAGACAGGTAAGCTCCAGTTTGCCTGTATGTGCAAATGCACAAATGTGCATAGGACAGAGATGTACTTACTAAGTGATTTACTATTATTCTGTCTCTTGGCTGAGTCTCCTGTACACTGCCTCCTGTGCAGTGCTCAGGACTCTGTTAATCACACCTCCCATCTTCTCCAAGAAGAATGCTTCTGGTTCAGAAAAAAAAAATCCTCTACTTTCTATCCCCCACCCCACTAAATACAGGAGTGCTCAATTATAAACTGTTAAAACCAGCAAAAAACACATACATTCTTTCCCAAATTTCAGTATCTCTGAAAAGATAAACAGATAATTAACTTTGTCTTAGCAATGAAGCTTTGTCAAATATGCTGGACAGCCAAAGATCCCCCTTAAAGCCTGGATTTAACTTCTCTTCATTCTCCAGCCTGCACAGAGACAGTATTTCAATTAACAGGGCCAGTGTTCAAAAAGAAAAACAAAACACACAACAAAAACTCCACAACTCCAAAATGGCAGCACTCACACCACCTCCCATCCCTCAGAAATGTTGTCTCCATGTTCACACAGCTTAAAACTCTCAAGCAAATTTTGTTGGCCATTGCTTATGTCAAGCTTGCCAGCATGGCTGCTATTAAAAGTCAAAAAGCAACAGGAACAATTCTCTGTGCAGATCTGTATTCTCCACATCCCAAGAGTGGCAGTAGGATGATTTTTACAGTACAAGAACAATTTAATCAATGTAGGAGTTTGTATAAGCAGCATGTTATTTAAATGCATAATGCTGGGAGTGTTTTATGGTTCAATTATGACTAAATGGACCAATTTGCTTTAAACACAGAACTGCACCACTGGACATTAATAACACTAAGTAGTGGGAAGCTGCTGCAAAGAGCTATTATTGTCCATGGAGAAAACCAGAGGCAAAACAAGAAGCTGTGGCCAGTATCTGTGACGCACACATGATGTAAATCCTGACAAGATGTGGAGTTCTTCTCCATGAGCAATTTGGGTAAGGTGCCACTGCACTTCTCTGGACAGCTGATGGTATTAGCACCTATGGATACCTCAGCTACACACCAGCAATATTTAGTCAATTACAATATTAATGCAACCACATAATCCTTCTGCCACCCATTCTCATTCTGCTGCTCACACTGCAGGTTTTACATGAAAAATCTCAGGTTAATTCATAGGGAAAAAAAATGTTTCCTGAGTCTTGGCAGAAACATTTCTCTGGCTTAGGTTTAAGTGTGACCCACTGGATGTCTGACACAGCCACTAAGATGACAAGCTTACTCTGAATCATTTCTCAAATAGGAAATTGCCAAGTTTGCATCTTAGCTCATTTAATTTGCTAATGAAGCCCAATTCCCCCTCAAAAGGGGAAATACTTTTTAAAATGACACAACCATGCTCAGCAGTGTGGGCATGGTAAAAGCACAACAAAACCCAAGCCACCTCAAACTGTTTAAGAATGAAGCCTGGATTCTTTTATTTTGAACACTTACAAAATAAAGGATTTTTACCAGTACATCACATTATCAAGGTAGAGACAACAATTAAAGCCTCTGGTGTACCTCTGCAGCAGACACTACACTGAACATGTGCCACAGGAACAAAAACCCCACACCCACATTCCTTCCCATCTCCAGATTCCTCATTCATCTCAACCCAAACACCAGACAGCCCAGCTCACACTACTGCTGGCAGTTCTGCATTCTCCAATATAATTCTCCAATTATTTGATGCTTAAACAAACAAGATGTACTTTAACAGAGAAAATGGGAGACTAGACAAACTAGATCCAATTTCACTTGGACCTGATCATATTGCAGTGTGCAAGGAAGACAACATTATTATAAAATTATGTTCCACTATTTAAATCAAAGGGACAAATTCATGCCAAGATTCCACTATCTAAACAAGTACAGCAAGTAAAGCAGAAAAAGGAAGAGTAAAAGCATAAAGAGTAAAAAATGCTTCACTGTTGACTAGCACTATATATTCTCTCATAGAAAAATTAAAAAAGGACATTTCCAGACATATTAACAGCTCTAAAGTTATTCCAGCTCTCAAGCACAATGGAAATGTCTGTTATTACAAATCATTGCTCATCTATAGTTCTCCAGCTACATTTAAAGTTTTCCTGGAATAGTTTAACTGCAATCCATAAGTAATCTTTCAGCAATTGATTTAGAAGTAAAATGTGTCGCAGCACAATTTAGTATCTGTGGTCTCAGGCAATCACTTGAGTGCTTTCAGAGTGTCTAACAGAATGTCACAGTGACATTTTTAATGCTGCCTGACTATTTATATTGAGTGCCCAGAATAAAGCCAAGCAAATGAAAGAATTTAAGCAAACACAATTACAGCTCAATTGACTGCAAAACAAAACTTCCCCTACAATGTAAAATACTGGAATTCAAAATTCTTCTGAGCCTAAGAAGTCACAAATTGATTTATGCAAGAATCACTTTCAAGTCTGCTGGAAGTTGTTTGCACTTTCAAAGCTATTGGAAGTTGTTTGCTAGAGATTTCTAAGACAATTCTATCTATAAGACACTGAAATACAACATTTTACACACTTTTTACATTAAACAGAAATACAAGCAAACAAAAAAACTACTTAAGACACAGATTTATTTTTTTAATTAGAAAGAAGGACTAGAACACAACTTCAGAAACCTGCAGTTAAAAAGCCCAGGACACCTAGGGAAGTTATAATTCCATGCAAAAAACAAACCAGAAGTTTTTTATTAACTTAAAAATAGGTTCTATTGTGAGTCATAACACAAACTCCACAAAAATATATAGATGCCTTTAAAAATATGATTCAATGAAGCTCCTTAAATCTCAGCTGTTCTCATACAGCATTATTAAATTTATATTTAAGATTACAAAAAACCATTTTCTCCAGAGGGTGCTGCAGCAGGCTGATGAGCTTTAGGGCTAAATGCATTTAACTGAATGCTGTGAATATATAAATGGTAAGATGAAAAATGGAGCTGCAGGGAATTCTCATGAAGGGCAAACTGCTCAGAGCCACTGCCTTGCATCCCCAAACCAAGCTGAGAACTGCTCCTTGCAGCAGGCAGCATTTCAGAGTTGCACTACCCAAGGAGGAGGAGAAAAGGGTGTTAAGGTACAGGTATCATTCTCATTAATATCAGACTGCTGGAGTGAAGCCACAAGCAGGCAGAATGCAGCACAACCTGCAGCAGAGTGGGGTCACAGGGTGTGAAGCCCATGGGCATGCAGTGGTCTCTGTGCCAGCCACCTCTCCAGGACCTCCAACACCTCCTGCAGCACCTCTGCCACACCTGGGAACACCCTGCACAGCATCCAGCACCTCTGCTGCTGCTGGGAACACCCTGCACAGCATTCAGCACCTCTGCCACACACCTGGGAACAAACACCCTGCACAGCAGCAGCACCTCTGCCACACACCTGGGAACACCCTGCACAGCATGTACCACCTCTGCCACACACCTGGGAACACCCTGCACAGCATGCAGCACCTCTGCCACACCTGGGAACACCCTGCACAGCATCCAGCACCTCTGCCACACCTGGGAACACCCTGCACAGCATGTACCACCTCTGCCACACACCTGGGAACACCCTGCACAGCATGTACCTCTGCCACACCTGGGAACACCCTGCACAGCATGTACCTCTGCCACACCTGGGAACAAACACCCTGCACAGCATGTACCACCTCTGCCACACACCTGGGAACACCCTGCACAGCATCCAGCACCTCTGCCACACACCTGGGAACTCCCTGCACAGCATCCAGCACCTCTGCCACACACCTGGGAACATCCTGCACAGCATGTACCACCTCTGCCACACACCTGGGAACACCCTGCACAGCATCCAGCACCTCTGCCACACACCTGGGAACACCCTGCACAGCAGCAGCTGAAGAACAGAGAGTCTTTAAGGAACCTGAAGTGTAAGGAGGGTTTAAAATAAAAGCTCCACTTTCCAGTCACGGAGATCTAAAGGTGTCAGAGCTTGTTGTGGAGCTCCCTCTTGAGGGTAGAGGCTGCCCTGTGCTAAAGGCATCGCTGCATCCTCATCACTGATTCTGCTCAAAACCAGAGCGTGTCCTTGCTAAAGAGACACTATCAAAGGCATCTTCTCAAGCCTCTGAACACCACACACAGCTCCAGGTGCTTTTGAGTTACAAGCACTGCAGCCTCAAAAAGACAGTGAGAAGATAAGCACATGTCAAACACCAAAGATAAACTGGAGAGGTGCTTTACTTACACAGGGCTGGCAGTGCAGGAGCACCACAAGCAAAACCTCTGCTACTGTGAGCCATGAAATGGAACAATACACACTGATGATGAGAAACTATCATTGCAGTCTGCTGGCAAAGAAACTGCAGCTTCACCAGGTTTATTTAATCCTGTTGAAATGTCCCTTTCTTTGGATGATATTTTAGCTGCCCTAAGCATCCATCCACCTCCTTGCTAGACCATTGTTCACCACACCATTGTCTTTGCTGCCCCCAGCTGCTACATGGACTGACACCTCTGGGTTTTAATGTGCTGAATCATGTTTACCACTGACACCTCTGGGTTTTAATGTGATGAATCGTGTTTATCAAAGTTTGGAAGAATCTTTAAAGGGAATCTGCTGAAATCTTCCTCTCAAACCCAACATCGTTTCATGAGCTTCAAAAGGTCATGACAGGGAAGAAGTTTTTAGCACAGAAATTCCTGAGGAAAGGATTTTTCCAAACTCCTGTGAAGAACAGCTAAAAGTTCAAGATCAGATGGCCAAGGAAGTCTTTGGAAGCAGTGCCAGAGCCAAGAGAACAAGCCTTGCATGTGATGGCCATACTTGAGTACTGCTGAGCCCTCAGTCAGCACTTTCCCCAGTCCTTGAGCAAACAAACATCCAGTTGAGTCATCCCTGACTACCTCTGCCTCAGGACTGCAAGGTTAACAAACCAGTGGGAATGGATTTCTATGAGAATCCATAATTCAGAAAAGATTCCTTTTCTTGTAGTCACACTTTTCTGGGAAAGCTCTCCCTGCCATTTCTTTAATCAAAGAAACATTTTCAGCCCTTTTCCAGCTCAAGCTGTAAGGTCCCCCACAGACTATCAGTCACATCATTTTACATCTTACATCCTCTGACAAGGCTTGTGGCATTAGTAAGCTTTTCCTGTTTTAGGGCAGCACGGATTTCAACTCCAATGTCTGAAACAGCAGCACAGCTCACTGGGCTGTCCTCAGTCACTACAGCAACACTAAAGAGGCTCACCAGTCTAGAGAGATGCCAATCCCTCCCCCTGCATGTCCTGCTGTGATGAAGCCTGCAATATATTTGGCATTTCATAAATCTGTCTCTTCACTGAATGCATCACTCCTAAAACAGACTTACTGCTTCCAGAGGCAGGTTACAGCCAGATCACCATCTAAAACAACACACATTTTGTGATTAACCGCTTGCTGCAGTCCTCCTCTACATTCTGTGAAAAATACAAAACCAGCAAAATAGAACTGACAAAAAACTCCCACACTACTAGCTAGAATCAGATCTTATTTGATTAACACAAAATGTGGAAATTGTGCACTTCAGCTATACCAAGAGCAAGACTACAAAGCATGGCTTGAAACTTGGACCTAGAAAGATTTCTCTACTGCCAGAGGGCACTGACCTAAGAGTTTTGGATCTCTACAACCACAATAATCTACCAAAAACATCAGAGCAGGTTGGGAATACATATCCCAGCCCACACAAAGATTGAAGCAATATTCCAGAAGTCAGAGATGTTGTCTTACTTTTCATGGTGCCCTCCTCCTCCTCCTCCTCGGTGTTGATGACCATGGTGCCCAGCTGGGACTCCAGGGTGCCCTCGTGCTCTATCATGGTGTTGGCTCCATCCCCCATGGTGCTCACAGCTCGGATGGTGCCGCTTTCATCCCCGCTCGCCCTCACCATGGTACCCGAATCTGTCTCGTCCTCCTCCTGTTCAAACATGCCACAAACAGATTTTACTCAGGGTGGTGAAGTCCCATGAACAGTGGCTGTATTTAAAGACAGAGGTTTTTACAAACACACACAGAAGCAACATTTGGTTTGTACACTTTGTTCTCTCCCTGTCATCTCCAGACAGGTAATGAAAACTAATGGATACTTTTCTGTCAGCATGGTAAATAAGAGAACAGATAAATAATCAGCAGAAACTTCTCAGTGCAGGTTGTACCTCATTTCTGAGCTGGTGAAGTGTCAGTCATTAGTGTTTGTATGCATGCAGGCAGTTCTGAGAGCTGACCAGCCCCCTGTTTCCAGTGGTACAGCTCACTGAGGAGTCACCAGAGACTTGACAGCACCAGGCCTAAGTCTGGAGAGTATGTGGCACCTGGAAATAAATGCCCCTCATCCTGCTTTTTTTGTTTTTGTTTCTAACATTTAGGTAGCTTTACTCATTATAAATTTTAGGAGCACTGAAGAAAAATCAACTATATTTGCAAATCTTTAAAAAGGATTCAGATAGATTATTAAAGTTTGGTACTTCTTCCAATGAAAATTACTTTCTATATTTCCATTTATTTAAAGGGACTAATAACAAAAGTTGGAATTACTGCCAAGGCTTAGGAGACTGATTCTGTAGGAAAACACAACCTCTTCAAGCCAATTCTGGCAGAACAACTTCCTGGCAGAGTTATGTTAGCCAAAGGCGGCAGTTTCATCAGGTGGTGTGTGCTTCACTAAGTGTGCATTCTGACTAGGATTTCATGAAGAACAGGGTCAAGATTTCCACAATCCACTTGTTTTTTTGGAAATGTGGACCAGTTATCCAACTGCATAAACAGAAGTTCCTTTTAGGTTTAGAGGAGAGATTCTAGGCATCTCACCTTAGATGAGATGCTCATGTTCTGCTCTCAGGATGAAGTTCACATTCTTTATGTGACCATGGCCTTACTGATCTGTGTTAGTGTTAGAAGGAAAACACACAGGTATTGCACATCAAGCTGCAATACTCCATCTCAATGCCATGGAAAGAGAAAAGTCACCTCTCCACGTTCTGGTGTCCCCAGCTTTTTACATGTTGTGTCAAGAGTGCGTAAAATTTACTTCCCAACCTCAAAACCAATAGCAAGAGAGGAGAAAACTACACAGGATGTTAATAGAGGAGAATTAATTTTGTGTGGAGTTGAGTGGGTGATAGGAAGTAATAAATCTGTTAGCTACACATCATTTAACAAAGCACTACATCAGAAGTTTCCACAGCACTTGGGAAGTGTTTGGGAAGCTTTCCTGCTAGCAGACACGGAGTAGAGAAGCTTCAGGAAAACACACACACCAACAGAGAGGACTCAACTCCACTACACAGACACCACCTCCCAGCACTGTGATCCAGGTCAGTCAGACATGAAGAGGGGATGGCAAAGACAAAACTCAGGGTAGGGACAGTACTGGTAGAATTGACATCATGGCAACATGACCAATAGTTACTTCCACACTGAATAAATATCCAGTCCTGGACTGCAAAACCAGCTGCACAGTGTGCTCAGCACAGACACTGTGGACCATGCTGCTCAAGTGCCCCCCTCAGCAGGGTTGGCACACAATGACTTGTGTTGCCCATTTCATTTATTCAGGCTGAAGCAGGCAGAGGTTCAAAAACCAGCTTTCAACATGCTTCCCAAATTCACATGCTGAAACAAAGAGCCAAACTGAAATCCACAGCAAGCCCTGAACACCTCCCATGCCCTCACCTCAGGCTTCTGTCGGTTGCTCTTGTGTTGAAGAAAGTTTCTATAAGGGATGTTCTAAAGCACAACAGTAAAACACAACAGACTTATATCACAGTGCATCAGAGATGATATTACTGTTCTACATGAGGAGAGCAGTCTAAGACCTGAGTCTACAATGAAAAAATTCTCACTACTGCACAAATAATATAATCCAACTGGGAAAATGAATCAATTCTGCACACAGCACTTTGCAGCCCTACTCAATCCCAGCTCTGAGGCTACACTATAATGTGAGCAGTACCCCACACATGCTGCCTGTCCCACTCAAATACAGCTTGAGCAGGGACCAAGCATTGGGTTACACAAGCATAAAGCAGAAAACTCCAGAACTAAGTCAAATCCACTGGCAATTGGACAAAATATTGCAAAAGCAAAACCGCAAGCAGTTAAGCCTTCTGAAAGGAGCAAGAGTTTGGACTTTCCACACGTGCTATTAAATACTCACTGAATTTTCTTCATCCTCTTGATCCAGCTCCCGCTGCTGTGCCTCCTGGCGTTTCAGCTTGATGTCCATGGCTTCATTAATCAGGTCCCGCAGAATTGATACTCCTTTGGCACTTTTAACAAATGGATGCTGTGAAATATTTTGGAAACAAATAAGCACTGCATCCAAAGCAGGAGAGAACAGTAGAACACTTACTATGGCCTACTTCAAATCAAATTAAGGTTTAACTTGAAACATTACTAAAATAAAATCCAGTTCTTCTGTTAAGACTTTCCACTCCTCCAAAGAAGATCAAGCTCCAAGGGCACAACTGATGTGAGACCTTGGGCTCATTCACCTCCTACAGCTCTACTTAGTTCTTTCCTTAGCTGAGCTGTCAAGAACCAATTACACAGACCATTACCATGCCTGGAGCATTTAGTCTGCCCTGTTTTGTGTTTTAAGAGACAGTTTCTTGGCTAGTGCTGGTGGGAATTGGAAAGTAAAACAACAAATCCAAACCAAACCAAAACAGCAAACCAACAACAAACTCTGAAAGCCAAAACAACAAAAACAACCCAGAGAAGAGAAAGGAAGTTGAAGTCAGATTGATTCTTAGAGAAGAACTGAAAAGTTGAAGTTGAGCGTGAGATTTTTAAAATGAGTTATTAAAAAGTAGAATCTGTAGGGAGCATGAGCAGCAAGAAACGAAACCAACATCTCTCAAGAGCCACACAGCAGCACATGGCAATACAGAGTTAATCACAGCACATGGCAAGCCTCCCCCAGAGCTCATGCTCTCCCAAGAAAAGGCAGACCTGCAGCAGCTGTGTTGCAGTGGCTCGCTGCTCTGGGCTCTTCACAAGACACTGCTTCACAAAGTCTCTGAAATTGTCTGACCACAGCTCTGGTTTCCTGAATGTTGGAGGTGGATTGGTAGGAATCATGAAAATTGCCTGAAAGCAGAAGAGTATTTCAGGTTTCCACAACAAAGCTTAAAACCAACAATTCAACATAAATACACCCAAACACATGTTGGTACTAAGGAACAGTGAACTTTTCAAGGTGCTGCCTCTGAGGAGTTTGTGCCAGTACTACACACAAATCTACTTACAGGGATCAAGTAGCAGAAAACCAGACTTTTCTCACACCTGGCTGAGCCATTATGTGCCCCAAAAGTGTGAATCTGACATTTTTCACGCATTTTAAAATGTGTGCTTGCATTAAAATATGTACATTGGATAACACAGCTGAAAATGTCCTTCATGTCCAACAAAGAGCATCAGCTATGTCTTAATAGAAAAGGATTGTGATTTTTTTTTATTCCTATGCAGATTCTTTTTGACAAAGATCTGCTTTTCATTTAATCAACAGTATAAAACTGACAGAGAACAACTTGTTTTATACATTAAAAGTAAGATTTCATGCTGATATATGGATGCTGATATATGTGATTCAGCCAGCTATGATATCAAACCTTTTCCATATAGCAATATATTTAAATCCTTACCCTCATGGGGTGAATATCTGCATAGGGTGGCTTTCCTTCAGCCATTTCTATTGCAGTGATTCCCAGGGACCAGATGTCTGCCACACAATTATACCCAATTTCCTGAATCACCTCTGGAGCCATCCAGAACGGGGTCCCTATGACTGTGTTCCGCTTTGCCATGGTGTCCTGAGAAGGGTAAAGATCCAGACAATGGCAACTGTATTAGCCACAAACAGTCATTAATGAATTATCACCCTAATTATCTTGCACACATGCAGATTATTCAACTCAGCAAGACAAGAATATGGAAGTTGGCAAAGAACAATTAAAACATGCTCACAGAATTTAAAAGTATCCTAAAAAAAGCAGCAAATGCTATTGCAAACCATTATTTAGTTGCAACAGCTTCTACAGAGGAAGATCTACTCTAATCCACTGCTGGTTTAGCATCTCATGTTGATGCAAAGTGCTAAAAACCAGCTATGAACAATTTGTCAATCTCCACAACCCCATCACACACAGGTTAAAAAGATAAACCCAGCCACCCTGGTTTTACTTACTGTAAGTTGTCCTGCCACTCCAAAATCAGCAAGTTTAGCATGTCCCTCTGTATTTAGCAATATATTTCCAGCTTTGATGTCCCTGTGTATTTTCCTCATAAAATGCAGGTACTCCAGTCCTTTCAGTGTTGATTGCACTATTGTAGCAATTTCCTCCTCTGTGAGCTGAAGAAGGGAAGAGTTACTGCCAACATACCAGAGGCTGAGACACAGCACTGTTGTGCTTTGGTCAGTGTTTTACTGAGATTCACTAATTGCTACTTAATTCCTTCACTAAAGGTTTCCATATCAGTGGGGAATTAGTGACTTACAGCAGAATTAGATCACAATCAGCACACATATTCACACTACCACATTTCACATCCATAACCCTTCCTCAACTAGTAATTCTCACCCTGCAATAACCAAAGTAAGGCAAAGTAGGGTCTTACTTGGAATCAATCTGGGTTTTCAGGAAAGCCAATACACCAAAACCTGCTCCACCAATTAAATCATGCAGATAACCAAAACTCAGTGTAATCAGTTTTCTCATTTTCAGAGGAACACCTCAGGTTATGACCAATGGTTGTGTCAGGCACTGAACACTGAGAATTATGCCCTAAGTACTCAGCTTCCTTGAGCTGCTGGACACCCACATTCCCATCCATACCCTGAAAGGAGAAAGGACCTACAGTTTTATTTCGTAATCGAATAATGTCAGACACGGATCCAGCGCCGCAGTATTCCATCACTATCCACAGGTCTGTGTTCTTAAAATAGCTGCCATAGTATTTCACCACATGAGGACTAGGGAAAAAAAGGAATAAAACAAAGGGTCAAACACCAGCAACCAGCATCACTGAATAAGCACAACACACTGCAGAAACCCTAAGTATGTTTTAGAAACTCACTGCTGAAGTGCCACTGACACATCAGAAGCATTACAGAACACCCAGAATTGTGCACAGGGCTCCCCAGTCCTGCCAAGCCTGATCCCACAGCAGGGCTCATATGACCTGCCAGTAAGTCACTGCAGGGAGCTAAACTGTCCAACAAATCCCACGGAAACAGAACGATTAGCCTTCAGTCTGGTTCAGCTCCCTGAACCAGGCTACAGCAGGGTCAGTGCTGGGGCAGGACGAGGGAATGGGAAATAGGCCACAGCAGTCCCTGGAAAAGCTGCTGCAGAATATTTGCAAACAAAGGGAAACATTAAATAAAGCCCACAATTTGTTGGAAAATAGCTATTATGTTCACTAAGGCAAATGTTCCCTCACTGCCACATTAACCCAGCTGTCTCTTCCATTTAGTCCAGGATATATTTTAGGATCTCAGTACAACCTAAGAAACTGTCTCAGTCAGCTCCCTGGCTGCCCAAAAAATAAACAACCTAGTAAAGCACACTGTTCAGAAAAACCACGTGTCCTCTGGAAAAGGTAAAGCAGAAACTAACAGAAAGACTGTCCCTGATTTGATGGGAATGGAGCTAAGGAACAAGAGTGTGTTTAATCTATTCTCTGCTGAACATTTTCTAATGAAAAAACTTTCAAACTAGCAAGTCAGTCACACTGCACATTGTCCCTTAATGCTTCAACAGGAAATGTGATGCTCCAGTGATTCACTCTCTCAACTACAAGGTCTCACTTTAGGCCTTACAATGCTAATATTTGATTTAAGAGAAAGTAGCAATGCATTTCAAGTCATGCAGTAAGATTTTCAAGGAACAATTTATTTTCAAGATACACTCTGCTGCCTGCCCCTAAGTCATCTTCATGTAACTACAGGGAGAGTGGAATGCAATAGAGTAAGTGACTGGACCACAGTTGTATACTGCTCATGTAATTTATTTTAAATGGTTTTCCAAGCAGGAAGCCCTTCAAAGTTGTGTTTCCTAAGGCCAGATTCATAACACCAGAAGAAATCAGGGTATTTTAAACCTTCAGCCTTGGACTTTGAGAGGATCTTCCCGACCCACAAGCTCTTCACTAAATCACTGCAGCATCTTATCCTATAGAAACATGCACCAAGGGGGACAGCCATCAGCACACAGAGCTGTCAGCAGGTTATTCTGGGGATGCTCAGCTCAGCAGACAGCTTGTGCTGCAGCACAGCCTGCCCAGGCAGAGCAGGACCAGGAAGGACAGTCCTGCCACCCGAGCAGTGACAGCACCGAGGCCGTGGACATGCAAGAGCAGCCATGCGTTAGTGGCTCTCACCCACGTGCCCTTGAAAAAAGAAACAAAAAACCTCCTTCTAGCAGTTCTCTGTGCCTTGCTGGGAAGCCACCAGCCCTGTGGGCACAGGAGTTGCTGCTCAGCACACAGCCAAGCTCCCACTGCCCAAAAAGCACCGGGTTGGGGCAGAGCTGGCAGCAAGTACAGGGTTACCCACTCAGCTCAGGGCTCTCTCCTGCTGCAAGCCACATTTCTGCTGTCTTACCTTTGCACTACCCAAATGGCCAGCTAAGGTGACTCAGTTGATACGGGGTAACTTGATTGTACAAGTCCAGCCTTTTAAAAAACATTTAAGGCAACATCGTGGCTTTTATTTGATTTAATGCCATGTCACAGGTGATATTTTTCCTTGCATCCATTAAAGGGTTTTGCAGTGCACACTTACCTGTCACATTGCTGCATTATGGATATTTCTTTAATGATCTCTTGCAGGTCAGATTCCACAGGAACTTGTTTAATGGCAACAACTTGCCCCGTTTCTTTATGGATGGCTTTGAACACGCTGCCATAAGAACTAGAAAACAAAACATTAAACGAACACTGAGAACAGCAACAAAATGCAAATGTTATGACTTTGCTTTTTGCAAGTGTAACCATCAGGTAAAACATTAACTATGCTTTTATTAAAAATATTTTGTGTTTTAATGTAAACTATCAGCCCACTAACTTCTAAACACTGCAATACAAGTAAGTCAGCACACTGAGTGAGACAGTGAGGAAAGAGCACACCATCATTACACTGACCATAGCTCTGGAATAGCCTTTTGCACTAATTCAACAACTAAAATTCTCTTTTTCCAGCACAGAGTGCAAGCTGAGCATCAGTAAGAACTACAAATCTGGTCAGAGAGGTTTGCTTGTTCCTGTCAGATATTATCATTCTTATTTCCAGCTGCTTTACTTACAGCAGCCAGGCAGATTTACAACTCAGTCTTTTCAAACAAACTGCTCAAGGCAGTGAACGTGTCACTCCTGGAGTGTTCCCATGCTGCTCTGCCTCACCAAAGGGCACAGTGCCACTGAAGTTCACTTCTACCAGGCAGATCCCCCACAAGAGGTACCAGGGATGAACTACAAAATCTCTCGAGTTCCCACAGAGCTCTACCAACTCCAGGCTGGCATTTTTCAAGAACTTTCTAACTCCCTACTGCTGACACATAACCTGCTATTTGGATTAAGATTGGGAAACAAATTCTTTATTCTGTTATTAACCAAACACTGTCACTGTATCAGCAGCTACCTTTCAGAAACAGGACCATGGCAAAACTGAAACATCAGAGTCCACTGAACACACCTCTACACAGATGTGTTCCCAGAAAAATGTACATTTGGCCCCCTGGAACACAACACATACCCTTCTCCAAGCTTCTCCAGGACATCAAATACTTCTTCAGGTTGTTTGGTTAAACTGTCTTCATCTAACTTCTTCAGCTGCCTGTATAGGTAAGGAGAGAGAAATTATTACATTTAATGTTATGGCAGTTTGGGCTCTGCTGAAATAGGAGAATAAATAGCACCACTTAAGAATACAAAAGGTTTGGCATGAAGTAAATTGATTATGAAGTAAGTTTATTCCACCTGAGGAGGAGACAATATTATTAGCATCCAATAGCAAAAAAGGACTGGGAATTAGAAAGAATAGAATGTGAGCAGGCACACAAATCGACAGCTCCTCTTGGCAGAAATTAGTTTCAGGATTTATGTGCTGGTGGTCATATCTCAGCATGGCAGATCTTGAAGCCATTGAACATATCTACTAAATTTCAATATCTGGAATGGAAGGATACCTACCAAGGCCATAAAAAATGGGCGTATAATACATTTAATGGGAGGCAGAAGACAATACTGCTCTCACCTGTACATTTTTAACAACAAAACTTCAGATCTTAACTTCATGGGCCTGGACATATCCTAGGAAAATTCTACCAGGAAAAAGGAAACTGTATCTGACTATCAGGATCTTAATGCCATCCCTATTAAATGTATTGCTAATAAGAGCTAGCTGAAATAATTTCTAGGAATAAAAACCTGCCATGTGCTGTGACTCTTCACATGGCCCCCCTTTCCCCCAGCACAGCTTTTAGGGACATCCAAAAAAAGCACAAAGCAAAGCAACAAGAAGATCAATCATATTTGTTTGAGTCTACACTGGAAAGCTGTTGACCAAACCTCCTGAAACAGCTAAGGACTACATAACAAAAAGGTCTGAAAACAGTATTTTATTGTCAGTGGTAAGAGTATCCAACAGCCCACAAACAAGCGCTCTTTCATTTTCACATGAACTAAAAAAAATCTGAAACGACAATAAACAAAAACCAGCCAACAAAACCCCCTCCAAGCTCCCTAAACCAGCTCATACAAGTTTTTTAGACACAGAAACTTAATAGTCTCAGAGTTTTTAGCACTGACTGGTGTTTAAAGTAAAACACACGTGGTTGTCTGCAACTGCAAATTACTCCCGAAAGCTCTTACAACTGCTGCTGAAGATCAGGACTCCGGTCACAGGAATACTAATTTTTATATTAAATATACAACGTTTTCCTCCAATTTCTTCAGAAACAGAGTGGAAAACCATTCATCGATCCCTGGCTATTATGTTTATGTACAAAAGCCACATGGGAGGAGCAGCTCACGCATGGAGCACATACAATGGCTTCCTGAAGCAGAGGAAACATTATATAGAAGCAGACTCAGGAAGTGGTGAAATACTGAAAGTAGCTGCTGGCTTCCCTGCTCAGATAAGCATTAAACAGAATTTACTTGTCCCTGTGAAAACGGAGAGGGAAGAAGGAGTGGGAAAAGGGGACAAACAAGTAATACATGCACCAGAAAACACATAAACCACCATTTCCAAGGAGCCCAAAAAGTGGTGACGCAAGAGGCAGATTCTTCTTGCTAAAGGCCTAATTCTACTGGTGTAAAAGGAGGGAAAAACAAGGCTTTTCATGTCCTCAAACACAATAACCAGACTAGGTTCACTTGCAGTGAGCAGCCTAATTCCTGCTATGGAGCAGGAGCCCAATCACTTCATGCTGTCCTGTTCCACAGAGCGCACTCGCTGCTGTCTGACACAGCCGCTCTCCTGCATGTTTGTACCACAGCAACACAAACCCCATCTCACCTCTGCTGCTGTTCAGATCTAATCTTAATCACCTGCCCGTAAACTCTGCCATAAGCAATTATAGAATAAAACCGAGTGCCTTGGTTTTTGGTTTTTTTTTTTAAAGAATATACATCACTGCTTAACCAAACGGGCCAATACCACTGGGGACCAGCGCCTGCAGCTTCCTTTGTTCGCTGCCCAAGCGCTGCCTGGGCCCCAGCTGCGAACCACTGATAGGATTCTGTCACCGACAGGGTTCTGTCACCGACAGGGTTCTGACACCGACAGGGTTCTGTCACCGACAGGGTTCTGTCACCGACGGGATTCTGTCACCGACGGGATTCTGACACCGACAGGGTTCTGACACCGACAGGGTTCTGTCACTGATTGGATTCTGTCACTGATTGGATTCTGACACCGACAGGATTCTGACACCGGCAGGGTTCTGACATGGACAGGGTTCTGACACCGACAGTCCATTCAAGCTGAGCTCCATCTCTGTCCCGCAGCCCGACAGGGGACTCACGGCTCCATGTGCGGTCACCCCGACACCCCCGAGGGTCCAGGCTCGATGTGCCTGGTGTGCCCAATGTGCCCAGTGTGTCCGGTGCGCCCGGTGTGTTCGGTGTGCCCGGTGTGTTCGGTGTTCCTGGTGTGCTGGCGGCAGTGCCAGGGCAGGGCACCGCGCCCGGACACGGCACCGGGGGCACAGACCCCCTAACCCTAACTCTAACCCAAAACTCACCCAGGGACAGACGCGACGGGAGAACGAGTGACCGGGGCTTTGTCACCGCACCGGCACGGGCCAGCACACCTGGAACGCCGCGGTACCGGCGGCAGCTCCCGCAGCAGTGCCCGCTCCCAGCGCTCCCGTTCGCGCTGTTCCCCCACCGGAGCGCGGTGCTGGCCCCGCAGGGACCCGAAAGCGCTGCCAGGTGCCTCGGGACTGCTGCCCACAGCCCCGCGGCTCCGGAGAACCGAGCGAGCCGGAGCTCGGCGCGCCCGCGGCCCCGCTCCGACAGCAGGGCGGGTGCCACGGGCCGGAGCGTCCCCGGCCCCGGCAGGGACACACCCCGCGCTTACCGGCGCGGGTTCCGCAGCTGCACCGTCTCCATGGCGCTCTGTCGGCCAGCCGGGTCCGTCCGTCCGTCACTGCTCCATGGCACCGCTCCGCCGCCGCTTCCGCCCGCCGCCGGATGCCAGCGGGAGCTCCCGCCCGCTCTGCCGGCAGGGGCGCGGCTTCCCGGGCGCGGCGGCGCGATGGCCGCGTGCCCCGATGCGCTGCGCCGGGCCGGCAACGAGGAGTTCCGCCGCGGGCAGTACGGCCCGGCCGCCGAGCTCTACTCGCGGGCGCTGGCGCAGCTGGAAGCCACAGGTAGGGCACGACCCGGGGCGGGCGAGCGAGCGAGCGGGCGGGGGCAGCGCTCTGGATCCCGGCTGATCCGCGGCTGCCCCGCGTGTGCCCCGCGCAGGGGATGCCAGCGCCGAGGAGCGCAGCGTGCTGCTGGCCAACCGCGCCGCCTGCCACCTCAAGGACGGCGCCTGCAGCCTGTGCGTGGCTGATTGCACCAGGTGAGCGGGGACAGGCGGCGGGGCCGGGAGAACGCTCGGTCCCGGGCCGAGCAGCCCCGGAGCGCGCTGCTCACGGCGCTCTCTGCCTTCCCGCAGCGCCCTGGAGCTGGTCCCGTTCGGCATCAAGCCCCTCCTGCGGCGGGCAGCGGCGTACGAGGCTCTGGAGCGGTACTCGCTGGCCTATGTGGACTACAAGACGGCGCTGCAGGTGGATTGCTCCGTGCAGGCGGCACACGATGGGGTCAACAGGTGAGGAGCGGTGCCCGGTGCCCGGCGGGAGCGCGGGGATGCGGCGCTGGGAGCTGCTGCTGCAGCCGTGCTCATCGCGGCAGCACCGAGCTGGGTCCCAGGCACACGAGTGGGGCAAAGCCCGGCTGTGCTCCCTGTGTCTGCCAGTGCCTGTGGCTTGTTTCAAGGTGCTGGTTCCAGGTCTGGGAGCGATTGCTGTGGGACTGTTTTTGCTTTGCTCAATGTCTGGTTTAAAGGAAATAATAAGCTAAAGTTCAGTACCCTGTCCTTTAAGCCTCCCTGTGTTTACAGGCTGCTATAGTCCTGTTCTCTTTATAGTGCCCTCTGCTTTGGTTCATGGCTTGCCAGACCAAGGAATGAAATGCATGGCTCTTGCTCACCTGAGCAGTCACAGCCCATGTCCTGTTGTATTTTTAGCCCTGCTGGTGTGAAGATAATCTTTTTGAAATGTCCTGTCTGTAGACTGAACCTAGCTGAGATGCATGTAAAGAAATCAGGAGACAGAGGGATGCTGTTCTTGTTACACAAGGCAGGTTAAAAGTGACCCTGCTGGCTACTGCGTGGCCCATCCAGCCAACAGCCAGGGTGATGGGAGCTGTCTCTTCCAGGATGACTAAAGCCCTGCTGGAGAAGGATGGTGTGAACTGGCGTCAGAAGCTCCCACCAATCCCCACAGTGCCTGTTTCTTCCCAGATGAGGTGGAGCACTCCTTCTGCCCAGGCCCCTGGGGCAAACACTCCTCCTGCAACTGCACCACAGGGAGAACGAGGTGGGAACGTGCCCTTGGGCTGGCTGAGAGCCCTGGAGCTCCCCAGGGTGATGAACAAGACAGCTGCCACACCTGCTTGGTGTGTCTGCAGCCAGGGCTCAGGCCTGGAAAAACCCAACTCTGGCTCTGCTGCAGCCTTTTCGGTTGATTCTGGTTCCTTTGATGTCTCTATGTCTTGCCTCTGGTATGGGGATATTTGTTTTCTGTGAGGCTGTGATGTTCTTGTTGGTTTTATAGAGTTCTGTATCCTTTCACACCATTTCTAGACGAGACTGCTGCTGGCGTGGAGAGAGCTAGAAAGCTTAAGGAAGAAGGAAATGAATTTGTAAAGAAAGGAAATCATAAGAAAGCACTTGAGAAGTACAGTGAGAGTTTAAAACTCAACAAGGAATGTGCAACTTACACCAACAGGTACTGTTCAGCTCTTTGCCCAACTACTTTTTTGTTCTGTATAAAAGCCACCAATGGTACTTCCTGGCAGAACTATTTAATGTTTGCTCTCCAACTAATGAATAAAACAAAACCACCCCCTGAGGTTCACCCCAAGTGCAGCCTCCCTTGTTGTACAACATTCTTTGATCAGGTACTACAGAACCCCTTGGGGACACTCCCCTCTGGGCTGCCAAGGGATTTCTCCCTTGACTGCTTTGTCTGACAGGTCTGGGGTATGTTGAGCAGTCTTTGCTCTCCTACAGACCACAAACTGCAGACTGCTGTTCTTAAACACTCAGAGTACTTCTAAGGCAGTTGTAGCAAGCAGAGCATATGCTGCACTGGCAGAGGCAGGAACCTGCATCCTCAAAGTGCCAGTGCAGGTTCTTTAGCTTTAGAGCAACCTGCTCTAAACACCTTTATTTTTGTTTCTTTGAAAAAAACCATTTGCTATTTTTCCTCCCTGTAAGTGAAACAAACTGGAGCTCAATAAGTAAGATGGCATAGCAATGAGGATGGTTTTGGAGTCCAGCTTTGTGCTGCACTGGCAGCTCTGTCTGATGCTGCCAAAGGTCTCTAAGCAGCTGTGTGTGTTGCAGAGCTCTCTGTTACCTGAACCTGAAGCAATACAAGGAAGCAGCACAGGACTGCACCGAAGCTCTGAAGTTAGATCCTGAGAATGTTAAGGCACTCTACAGGCGTGCTCAAGCACTTAAAGAACTGAAGGTAAGTCAGGAGTTTCTGAAGGGCTTTAGGCTAGGACTAGATGGCTGTTGATGCATGATCAGAGCCAGAGCTACCCTTTAGGGCTTGTTTCTGTGCTAGACAACATCTGCCATCAGCCTTTAAGGACTAAGAGTCAGACATCACACTTTGCTGTTTGAATCACATGAGTTTGTTAGCATCAAGTCCTGTTTCTAGAGATGCTGAAGGCAACTGTTTTTCACAGAATCACAGACTTTGCTGAGTTGGAAAGAGCCCACAGGGATCCTCAATTCCAGCTGCTGACCCTGCACAGCACCACCCCCACAATGACACCCTGGGCCTGAGCATGTTATCCAAACACTTTTCTGATTCTGTCAGCCTTGGTGCTCTGACCCCAGCCCTGGGGAGCCTGTTCCACTGCCCAGCCACCCTCCTAATACCCAACCCAAACCTCCCCTGTCACAACTTCCCTGCTCACCACAGTTGTTGAGCTTCATCTTTTTTGTCTCATGGGGAATTCTGGAGTACATATTGCATTGGTGGTGGACTCAGAACACGCTTGAGTGATGAAATTATCTTCTCAGCCGCAGTTGGAGCATGTTTTAGAACAGCTACATCAATGTCAGTGCTTGAGCAGTTACAGAGAGGGAGTCACAGGCTTAATTGTGCTTTGTTACTGAGCAGTAGTTCTGCCTTAGACTGCCCTTTTAATGCACTAACCCTTCAAACACACCCTCTCTAGGATTACAAATCAAGTATTGCCGACATCAAGAGCTTGTTGAAAACTGAACCAAAGAACACAGCTGCACTGAGATTACTGCAGGAGCTGAACAGAGCCTAGAGTAACCAAGCAACAAGGAAAGCTTTCTTTCCCACTGCAGAGGAAAGCTTTCTCCCTTCTGCTGTCGATACAGGATTGGTGTTGAAATCTCTCTTCCAGTGCTGCTGAGATCTAAGAGGTTCTGTACCAGCAAAATGATTGTTAAGACATAATCTGTATCAAACTCTGTTAAGCTAGCTCTATGATCATGCATAGCTTTAATGCCCCTCCCTAAGAGGCATTTAGGTTAATTTTCCTGGTTGAAGTCAACTTGCCTCTAACTATTGGCCTCAGGGACTCTTTACATGTTGGCTAAGATGCACAGGAAGTGGCTGTTCCTGTCTGAAGAGCTGCAGAGGGGTTTTAGTCCATATTCAGGTGACAGTTTTGCTGCATTTGTGCTGCTATGACTGAAAGAAAGACGCTGCAAGAACTGCTGTAGTTGCCAGAGCACCACATACCCTCTTTGTGACAGGGGCCCAGTTACTTGCACAGGGTCAAGCTTGTTCCCTCTCGTCCTTGATGCCTGCTGGCCCTCAGCTGGGTTCTGCTGCTTCGTGTGGCTGGGCAGATGTTTACAGTAGCAGCTTTCTTTAATTATTCTGCACATTTAAGAAAATAGCAGCAAGTTAATTCTGCCTTGTTACACTGTGCACTGTTCTTTCAGATTCTGGGTGCTTGGGAATTTTGCAATGGTTTTGTGTCTTGTTTTTTTTTGGTTTTTTTTTTTTTTTTAATAAAACACTTTAGCTCCTCTGTGCCTTTTGGAGCAGTTGCTGTGGGGTGTTACAGGGGGAAAAATATGCAGTAACACCCCAGCTGAGGTCTGGCTTACTACTTCAATGCATGTTTGACTTTCTCCTTCTCTGGTATTGATGGCACTGATTTAAATGGTAGATAGAGATACTTGGAGTTACTTCGAAGCTGTTAAATCCTTTTCTCATTAAAGCCATGCTATTTTCACTCTAGCCTGTGTTTTTTGTGATGGATGGAATAGGGGAAGGGAAGCACTTGTTTGACCACTTCATACTGTCCCTTCTGTTTGTCAAAGGACTTCAGGCAGTGCACAGTGCCTTGCTCTTTCAGACTGTGACTCTGCTCATAGTGGCCATTAAAGTTAGAGTTCAGAGCAGCAGGAAGCCTACAGCTGCAGGGACATGGGGCTGGGAAAGGCATGCCAAGGAGAGCCCAGCACTGCTTCAGGGTTTCCAGCCATTGCTCAGCCTTGGACTCTGCCTCAGCTCCTAAGATGCTGGGCAATGCTAGACCTAATCCAGCTCATAATACAGACCAGGAGGCAGAAGCTAGCCCTTGGTCAGGGTTCAAAACTATTTAATTCCCACTTTGTCCCTCCCAGCAGTATTTCAGGTACCCCACTGAATTAATTTAGAGAGCAATCCCTCTAATGCCATTGAAGACAAAGACTTCTTACCTTAGGCTGACATTAAACAGCTTTTTGTAGGTCCCAGGGCTGTACTCCATCAGCTGTAATGGGTCAGGGCTTGGAACAAGTCCTCCCTGAGGGGCACAAATTCCTCCATTCACTCCCTCCCTGCTTCTAAGCCTAGCAGCTCCATTGATCCCACAGCCAGCCCTTGCCCAAGCTCTTAGCAGCTGTGATGGATTTCAGGGTGGGGAAGCACATAGCAGCACACAGATAAGCACAGAAAGGTCACAGAATCCAGGAGTAGGACTGCCTTCACTTGAAGAGCTACCAAGAGCTTTTGGCAGCCCTGCTGTCACCCGAGTGGCAGATACCGGCACTGTTCAGCAGCAGCTCATGACAGCACCCCTAGGCAGCAGCAGTCACCCTCTCCTTCCCCTCCCAACAGCAGTTTTAGGCCTGATACCAAAGATTTCCCCAGCAATAGCACCTGGTGCACAAAGGTCTTGCACAGCAATGACACTACTGCAAGCTCAGGGTCACTTCTGCTCCTGCTGAGGTGCTGCTGTCTGTGCAGGACACTTTCCAGGTGGGCAAAGGGAGTGCTGGCCACAGGGCAAGAGAGGGGGTTTGTCACAGGGACACAGCTTCATCTGCCCCATTCAAACAGCAGCTCTTCCAGCCTGCAGCCTCCAGGCTCATTTGCATTGCTGCCTCAACTCCCTGGACCCTCAGCCTGCACCAAGGACAGCAGCCAGGGAGCTACTCTGAATAATTTCTAGTATCATCAGGGATCCAAGTGCCAGCTTCACCTTTGCTGATCATAATTTTAAAACCTCTTGTCCTTCTTTACATCTTGTCAGAGGCTATTCTGACATCCCCATGTTCCTGGGCCCCACTTCACAGCCCCTCTGGCTTTAAAGAGGACTTGCCCAATGCAGCCATCTGGCACTCTAAGTGGTGTTACAGGCACAGCTGAACTGCCCTGTTACACATGAAAAAGGGCTGGAGCCGAGCTAAAAAACAGAAGAATGAAGATTACCTGTGCAGCTCCATTCCAGCTCTCTTTATGTGCATTACACTCATACAAATACAGGTTTTTTCTTTAAAGAATAAACAGAAAAGCTTCTAGCCCATAACACTTTGAGAGAAATAACAAATTAGGGTCCTGTATATTAAATTAAAATCCTCTATAAACATCTCACTGAGGAGATATCTAAACAGTGGACAGTGCAGGCTGAGGCATCCACTAAGAGGAAAATAACTATTTCAAGAGGTTGGTGAGAGGAAGAAGTGGTGAAATGAAGGTGAGAAGAAGGAGTGATGAAAAGCCCCAGTGAAGAATCCCCGTGGAACAGAGCAGACACCATGCAGGAGCAAATGTGTAAGTGGTTCTACTAAACTGCTAGAAGGAAAACAAGAGGTAGGAGGGGTGACTCAGCAGGGAGCTGAAGTGAGTATGATACAGCACAGAAGGAAGATTGAGACAGCAAAACCAGCACAAGCTGCACAGAAAGAAGGTGGGTGGTGCTGGTGGAGGTGTGCTCCTGCCAGCTCGAGGAAGCAGTCAAGTGAGGTCAGTGCAGCACCAGCCTCAAGCACTGAGGAGCCTCTAGGGACTGAAATGCCTTTCCTAACTAGGAAGGGCAGAGGATGAAGGGCAGGGTGATGACAGCAACACAGGGAGCACAACACAGGGCCCAGCTCCCCCTGCAAACAGGGAGTGTCCCTGTGGGACACAATGCAGTCATGAATGCTTGCAGGCTCTTCAGTGACTCCTTGGAACCTCTGGTCAGAGACACACACTGGAAACACAGCTGTGGATTTACAGCTACTCCACAGTACCTTAGCTGATCTTGTGCGCCACAGACAGACCCTGTGGTTACCAGGAGATGCTCCAGGCCATTACTGCAGGTATACATGATTCATTGCAAAAGAAGAGCAGCAATCCATCCTGTTTTGCTTAAATCCATCCTCCTAGGGATTCTAAGTACTAGAGCAGCCTGTTGGTTGGCAATTTGCTCATGTAATCCTGTGTGTCCCTTCTGTCAGCTCTCCAGACTGACAGCCCACCAGCACCACAACCTCAATCACTAATCACTGCTGCCTGAGTCCATCCTTCCACCTGCAAGAAGCAAAGTATTGGCTGTCCTTCTGCCGAGGGAACTAACCCATTTGTGGGGGTGGAAGTATCTGTTCTTTATTAGTGTCAGCTACACGAACAAATAAAACTACAGAACCCAATGAATTCACTAAAATGATGATTCATCAGCACTCATCATTTCCTGAGCAACTGACCCAGGCTGGGTTCCACACCACATTTCACAAGATGCTTTCAATGGTGAGAAGAGATTTAATGTGAGGATTTTTTACAGGTGCAGGAGGAAGCAATTCTACAGGGGTTTCAATACACACTAACAATAGGATGGGGCATTTGAAGACAAGCCAGGGTCACTGTGCAGGCATGATTCCAACAGCATGGTGGGGTTCCTGCTCCTGTTCTTCAGCAGCAACATTCTCAGGGCTTGCTGTCAGTCCCACAGACTGCAAGAAACAGAGAACACACATACATAGTTTTCAACTGCTAAAGGAAGAGTTTCATGCAGAAAAGACGAAATTCACCTGAGCTTGAATTAACAAAGTTACTTTGGTATCATAAGTAAAGAAAATATCTGGAATATCTTCAAAGGGGTACATACAGTCTGAATTGTTTTGTTAGTGTGTCTATCCCAGCCTCAGGAGCAGGGCCAGCTCTCCTGATCAAGCACACAAAAACCCCACTGGGAATTCCCAGAAATGATTGTGCTGATCTCTACTAGATGTCCAGAAAAAGCAAGGACCTTCCCTATATTCCTTTCTGGTAGTAGAGACATTGCCCTCATCAACATAGAAAGAGCCCACACAGGTCTTTGCAGTACAACTAAGTCCAGAAGATGGAGGATGCAATTTAAGAACTGGAATATTACAGTCAAAGACACTGATATTGTTCATTAAACCTGGCCTGGATGAGAAACCCAATCCCCAGAAGAGTCAGAAAGCAGAGAGTTGGAGCACAGCACGGTGCCAGCACCCACCTGGAGTCACTGCAGGAACGCCCCAGCACTGCCCTTGTGGGGTGTCTCGGTGCTCTGGTGTGCCTGGAGAACAGTGACTGCTTCCTCGATCTTACAACAGAGCACAAGGGGGAGAAGTTGAGTTGCTCTCGTGTAAAACTGCACTGCAGCAGGAAATCAATACTTCAGATCCCACTGTGGCCTCCACACAGACCCGCTTTCAAGAGGTAAAGGATGTGAATAATTACCAAATCCAGCCCTGCTGCTTCTGCAGGAGACTGATCAGCCCAAAGACCTTTCCTGTCTCTCACCAAGAGAAATGCTTGGGCATCTCTCCTTTATTGTCAAGTCAGAACTTGCTAGACAGAAGTCAGATTTCACAGGTGAAGCTGCCTGACACCACCCAGCAGAGCCCAGGCAACTCAAGAAAACAGCAGTGAAAAGGTGAAAGCAGCTCCTCTCTCCAAGTAGAGCAACAAAAATACACAGTTAATTCACTCCAACTATTTTGGTGGGTACCAAAGCTAAATATTCACCAGAATTAAGAAGGGAACTGAAGAAATACTGCAGAGAGGCAGTGGTTTGCCTGGTTTCTACTCTGAGGAAAGAGCATCTTCCTGGCTGCTCCCATGTAGAGATATCACCCTACTGTTCCCCTCTTGCTTCCTAATAACCTCCACCCTCAGGCTTGGCCTGTGCTTTCAGGGAGCTGCTTCCAGCTTCTCCTTTTGCTGCAGGCAGGCAGACATTCAGGCACTGGGTGTGGTGGCATCAACCTGGGGCTCCTTTTCCACTTGAAAATAGAAACAGCAGCTACTTGCCCTCCCTGCAGTGATCCATGTCCTGGGCTGTGCTCACCTCTCCTTGCAGCAGCAGGTACTCAGCCCTTTGCAGAGGGGTGGTTTGGGACTGAGTCCCTCCTACCTTGGCATGCAGGGAGTCTGGGGACTCCAGGAGCAGCAGCAGCTCGGAGTTGTCGATCTCCAGCAGCATCCCTGTGATCTTGCCAGCCAGTGAGGGATGCATCACATGGATCAGGGGGTAGAGGCGCTCACCTGCTCCAAACAGCAGCGAGGACATGAGCTCTGTGCAAGCCCTTCAGCGTTTTCAAACCCACTGCAAGCCCTCCTGCCCTCTCAGCTGAAGTGGGATGTGAGGGTGGTGATGGTGGAAAAACCACTGCTGACAAGCAAAGCCCCTCCAGCACATCATAGCAACAGGAAGCTGCTGGTGCAGTCAGCAGCAGGCACCCACAGTGGGCACTGGGCAGTGGAGCTGTGCACATCTCCCCACCTGTGCCCAGGTGAAAGGGCCAGCTTCTGCAGCAGCAGTTTCCTCCTGGGGAGGAAAGAGCTGGTCTGGGACCTGCTGTGCTTTAGCCAGGCCAAGCAATGCTGTCTCACACCAGGGCACTGCCTGCTCCACCACAGAGCACCTGAAACCCAGGGGCTGTGTGGCACAGCTGACCTTAACCCCTGTGGCCACCAAGCTGCTCATCAGCACCCAGGAGCAGCAGTACAGGATGGTCCTGAGCTCAGGGGACTTGCAAATGCCCTGGCATGGCCTGGCAGCTCAGGCAGGGTGGATGGAGCTCTGCCTCTCTGCAAAGCTTCACCAGACACTCTCTCACTGCCAGGCAGCTCACACAGACAGGGAGTGGTTTTATTGCTCCCATCCAGTTCCAACACAGACTGAATTTATTATTATTTTCTTAAAGCAGCATAATATCAGAGCAACCCCAGGAAGCCTTACAGCTTTTCCCAGCAGTTAAGTTTGCCCTGGTGCATGCTAGCCCACATGTCCCCAGGGCCCTGCAGCCTTGGCACCCACCAATCATTTGCTTCTGCTCCTGAGGAGGGGCTGCTGCAAGCAGGGATGCTGTCAGTGGCTCCTGCCCCTGGACATGCACAGCAGGTTCTCCCATCTGGAGGAAAAACAAGGAAGAACAGCAGTCAGAGGCTGGAAGGGATTTGAGTTACCTGGCTTGCAGGAATGGTGCTTGATACCAACCACAATGGGGATTTCAGCCTTCCAAGATGCAACCATTGTCTGTACTGAAATACCAGCTTCCAGAAAAGCTGCAGTCAAGCATTAGAGCTGTGGGCTGCAGGATCCACAGCCCCCCAAGAGCCCCTGGGAAAGGTCCCCAGAGGATCCCTCACAGAGCCATGGGGATCCCAGGAGTCAGCAGTCACGTTATCCCAGAGCAGCACCAGCAATGTCACATTTTGGTGGCTGCAGAGCACTCACCTGAGGGGCCACCACAGGTGGCATGTGCCCCATGGGCTGCATGTTCCTGGCAGATGAGGAGTACTTGTACTGCTGGGCACCCCGTGGCAGGGCAGAGGAGGGCACCCGGGTGCTGACTGTCTGTGTCCCGATGTTGGCTGCAATGGGGACAAGAACATTTCTGAGGAACAGTCCTTAAATGCATGCCTGTGCCAAGGAGGCTGAAGAAGCCCTAAGGACAGTGGGCTTGTTTGGAGGGCCTGAAAAGCCCTGCATGGGCTCAAAGCAGCCCCCAGGTCAAAGGCAGCTTCCCCAGGACAGGCAGAGCACTGCCACCCTCGGGGTGGGGAGGTCTGGTGCTGTGCAGAGGGCAGGAGAGCTGGCAAGGGCACCCACCCCTTGTCATGTCTCCTCCAGAAACCTATCTGCATCAGCAGCCAGACAATGGGAACAGCACTGAGGAGGGTGGGCTGCAAGACCCTCGACTCCCAGCTCATTCTGAAGGGAGGTGAAGGCAGAGAAATGAGAGGGCAATGGCAAAAGGAGAAGGGACAAGCCATAGACAGCTCTCCTGGTCATTCTGCTCATTTCAGCAGTTAGATGCTCAATGGCAAAGATAACTTTGGGCAAAAATCTCATGAAGATGGGGAGGCTGTAGGCAGTCACTGCCCTAGATAGTCCTGTGTGCAGAGGACACCCCAGGGCCAGCCTCAGCACAGCCAGGCACTGGGGATGTCAGCGAGGTCTGGTTCTCACCTCCAAACCCCTCTAACATGAGGCTTGGCATTGGCAGCAGCTCATCCAGAGTCTGCAAGTTCCCCTTCTCTTCCCCAGAGATGCTTTCCCACCCTCTGCCTTTGTCTGAGCACTAAGCCCAGGTGCTGTGGCTGCATCACCCTCTGCTTTAAGGATCATATTCAAAGTATAGCCACCAACAAGATCAACCTGCATACCAGAGACCTGTCCCACTAGCTGAAAGATCCCAGCCTTCCCCAAAAGTTACATACTTAGCTCCTACAGACACCGCTCCAACCCCATCACACCACCAGCCTCCCCCCCGAGCAATCCCACAAACCAATCCACCTCCAGGAGACCTGAGCTCACAGTAAGCACCCTTGCCACCACGGCGATGTCCCAGCTGCATCTCGTGGGGGTCCTTCCCCCACTCACCCACTCTCTGGGCCTGGGGGGGCACACGGGGCACCTGTGTGGAGGCTTGTCTGGTGGTGCTGATGTTGGACAGCAGGCGCCGGGGAGGCACGGCAGCCCTCAGGATGGGGGTGGCTTCAGGATACACTGCTGTACAGAGAGAACACACACAATGGAGCTGCTTGGTAGCAGACACATGGGAGGAGATGTGGGGGGAGTGATCGTGGCTGGGGACAGCTCAGGAGCACCTCACCTCTGGTGTCACTGCCAACATCTCACCTCCAGGTGCCCATCACCATGACCCTGCACCAAACCCTGCACACTTCTCCAAGACAGAACCCCATGGGCAGCACTTGGTGCTGCTTTTGAAGCCCCTCAGTGTCTACTGAGCCCAGCTGGTGCCAAGAGCCCCAGGGACAGACAGGCAGACTCACGGGGGGGCCGGGAGGGCTGCGCACTCCAGCGAGTGGCAGGGCGCACTGGGACAACAGGGCTGGGGCCGTAGAAGGCAGCTCTGGTCTGTGGCTGCAGAAGAAGAAGGCATTATCCAACATGACTGGGGAGCTGAGCTGAGCCAGAACTAACCCAGAGCCTCTTGGTGGCTGCTGCACACAGACAGACAAGCCAAAACCATGCTCTGTGTCAGAGCATTCTGAAGACCAAATTGCAGCCCTGCTGTCAGCATGCCCTTCAGCAGCTCTGCTGCACTCCTCCTCAGGAGCCCCTGCACCTCTGTAACCCTTCTCCCTTGCTCTGCATGCTCACACCCTCCCACCCAGCACCTCTTGCTTCCTTCTCTAAGGAGCAGCACTAAGTCTGAAGTCCCAGCCCATTTCCTGGAGCACCTGCATCCCACCCTGCTGCTCACATGGAAACCCAGGCAGATCCCACTGGTCCCACAGGGTGTGCTCAGATCTGCACAGCCCAAGCTCTGCTTCTCATCCCAAATGCCACTCTGTTCCAGGGCAGGCTTGGCTCCCTGTGCAAGGCTGCATTGGGGAGCAGGACTCACCTGAGGCAGGGGGGGTAGGAAATACCCCGGGGGAGTCTGGAAAGAGCCCAGGAGAGGGCCAGGCAGGGCCCTCATGGTGGCCAGTCTCTGCATGTACTGGTTGGTGAGGATGGCTTTGCGCTCCTCTTTCCTCTGAGCCAGTGCCACGTAGAGAGGCTTTGTGCTGACAATCCGCCCGTTCATCTCTGTCACAGCCTTGGTAGCCTCTTCTGGGGAGGAAAAACATACAAACCCAAACCCTTTGCTGCGGCCACCCTCTGTCATCACCTAAAACAGGAGTAGAACAAGACAGCTAAGTCCACAGATCACTGCAACATGCACAAAACACAGCACAGAGGGAGTGTGTGTAACCCAGCCACAGGCACCCCATTTCAGCCCCACACCCAGGGTGGCACGGATGGGACTGCACCTCTCTGAGTTTTCTCTGGGAAGGGCTTGCTCAGGCAGTAGGTTTGGGAAATGAACAGGATAGAGTCTGGGCCAGCCTGAGATCGGAAGTTTGTGATCATCTGAGGGGAAGCTGAGCCTCAGCATCACAGGGCACATGGGCCAGAAATGCTCTGGCAGAAGCCAGCAAGGGGTGGGGATCAGTGAGACACTGTGCCCTGACAAAGGGCCAGGCAGCATCTGTCCCTGTCCCTTAAAGCCAGACCATCCCTTACATGTTGCCTTCCAAAGAACCTTGACACCAGTCCCAGTGGAAAGAGTGACAGGTCTCTGGTGTTCCAAAAGGCCAAACACCATGGTATCACCCACTGTCCCAAGAGAGGTGGTTTGTGGTCAGAGCACAGAGCAGCTGGGCAATATTCAGAGTGTTGCAGCTTTAAGGTCCCCCCGGTACCTCACCAGGGTTGGGGTAAGTCAAAGCTACAAAATATTTGCTCCTCAAGACAGTGTGAGCATCTCTTACACCTGGCTTGAGATACAAGCCATCAGCAGGGAACTGTAATTCAGCAGAGTAATCCCTATCCATCTCCAAGGGCTGAGTGCACCATTTACTGACCCCAGGAGTCCCAGTGGCAGCCCCAGTCCCTCACCTTGGCACTGGTGATGGTGCCATAAGGAGAGAACTCCTTCCTCAGCCTCTCGTCGTCTATCCCGTCATCCAAGTTCTTCACATACAGGTTGACCCCCTGCACACAGGTGAAAAGAAAGCAGCTTGGGATCCCAAAGTTTACAGCAGTTTGTCACACTGGATGCACATTCCACCAGCAGCTCAACTGGAGGGTGGGACATCCCACAGAGCCATCCCTGCAGGAGCAGTGACAGGGAGAGGGGCCAGGATTGTGCATAAACTCCACTGGAAGGACAAACAGCCCAAGTGAAGAGGGCTCCCACACCATCACTGTGAACCTGATGAACATCAGGAAGCTGTCTCATTTCCAGACTAATAATTCTGGAAATTAGCAGGCCCATTTGTTCACTTCCCAACATGGTGTTGTTGGGTGTTAATCTCTCCTCTTCCTGGTTGTTGCTTTTCAGGACATTCCCAGGCAGTGACTGGACCCCAAATTGCAGGAGGTACCCACCATGCTGATCTAGAGAGCTCTGTGCTGTGCCCAAGCTGAGTGTCCCTGTTGGAGACATGCAGGATGGAGCACCCTGCTCTCCCCTTACCTGGTACCTGTTCACCCTCTCTTGCTTCATCTGCTCAAATTTCCTCTTGAGCTCGCTCTGGCGCTCCAGCCGCTTCTGGGCCCGGCCCACGTACAGCACCTGCCCGTTGATCTCCTTCCCGTTCATGTCAGCCACCGCCTGCCGGGAGGGAAGGGCTCAGCCCAGCAGGAAGCCCAGGGCCAGCTCTGCTCATCACCCACCACAAGCAGAGACCTGCTGCCCTTGCCAGGTCCTGCCCATCCAGGTACCCAGCACCAGCTCCACACGGCACAAAGCTGGTGAGGCTCCCCTGAGGAGAGGTGGGACATCACCAGGTGACAATCTCAGGGGAGAGACGGGCAGTGTGGAGCCTCTTGCCTTCTGGGCTTCTTCGTGCTTCTCAAAGTTGACGAATCCAAAGCCCTTAGAGCGGCCACTGCTGTCGGTCATGACCTTGACACTCAAGGTCTTCCCTGCAGGAGGCAAGGGAAGGACAGTCCGAGGGGTGCCCCCTGTGCTGGGAGCCACCACCAGAGACCAGCCCAGTGAGGAGACTGGGCAGCCATGGCAGCACGGAGGAGCCCAGCACGAGGACAACAGGATCCCCATGAGGCAGGGGCAGCAGGCTGTGAAGTTTGGTCATTGCCCTGGGCTCCTCAGCCTCTCCAGTCAGTGCAGTGAGTTCCTTGGGCTAGAAGATCTCATCTCCTTTACACATGAACACATAGATTGGGCTCAAATTCCCTGGGATGGCACTGACAAAGCATGGACAGTATGGCCCATGGGCTGGCACAACACTAAAGCCCATTACAAGAGGCATCCTCCAGTAGTGCACTAAACTGAAAAGCCTGTTCTCTTTAAATTCAGGCTCAACAATTCTTACTCCCAGGGTTCCTGTAACTAGACAGCACGCTGGTAACAAGAAAATGTAAAAAAAAAAAAACTCTCCAAGAAAGAAAAACGTATTTTTTTCAAGACAGCACCAAGTACAAGCAATCCTCTGTCACAGCAGGAAAGCACGTGTAACATCCTGACAAATGAAGTGACTGCAGTCCTGTTGTGTGTGGGATGTTTAAACGAGTCACATCTCACTGAGAAAAGGGGCTTGCTATTTCTGCCAAGCACTCCCCCAGCTTCCTTTCCAGTTGCCCCAGTCAGACACGAGGATATTTCAACAGCTGCACTCACCAAACTTGGAGAATATTTCCCGCAGTCTGTCATCATCCATGTCATCCCCAAAGTTTTTGATGTAGACATTGGTGAATTCTATTACCCTAGCCCCAACCTCTGCCTCGCGCTCTTTGCGGGATTTGAAGTGTCCAACAAACCTGTGGGAACAAAGGAATGGGCCTCACACCCTGCATGCTCGCTGCAGAGGGAAGATGGACCCAGGCACACCTGTCTCAGTACAGACCAAGAGAGATCCCATCCCCTCAGGCCATGCTTTGCTCACCATGAGTTTCACTTACAGCACCTTCAGCACACCCCACGCTGGTGTACATACACCCAAACTCCCCCTTGTCACTGCCAAAACTGGGGATGTGTTACCCAGGAGACATCAAAAGACTTCAGAGGATGCCACCACCACAAAAGACCCCAAAGGATAGCACCAGGTGTCAGCTCTCTTTCCCCAAAGCCTTCTCAAACACTCTAGGCAGCCCCTGCCGTGTGGGATGTAGAGAGTGAGGTGATGTAATGCAAGCAGACAGAGGAACAACAACAACAAAACCTCTTCCTCCCCAGATTATCTGATGGCAACAGCCAAGATCAAGGACCAGCCCCACTTTGTGGGCACTCATTACACAGCCTCAGCAATAAAACCCAGCCTGGGGCTGAACTCCTTCCCCACCATCTGGGAACAGCTCCAAACCACTATCACACTTCCACCAGCACCCACCACAAGTGACTCACTGTCCCAGAGAGAGCAGAGCTGCCATGCCCAGCAGCATGGAAAAGGGAAGAACACAGAGAGCAGCAGGAAGGGGATGCCTGAGCAGGGCAAGCTTTTACTGCCCATAGTGGACCAGGGCAAGGGAGGAGCAGAGCCAAGTGCAGAGTGCAGACTCCTCTCTGACACTTACACCTTCCTGTCATTGAGCAACATCCCATTCATGGTCTCAATGGCCCGAGTTGCTGCCTCGTGTGTCTCAAAGTGGACAAAGCCATAGCCACGGGATCCATTTTCATCACAAACCACCTACAAACAAAGCATGAGGGGCAAAGGAGAGAGACAGACACTGTCTCCATGTTTGTACACAAGTACATCAGAGGAAAACCCATCCCCATTTTCCAGGGGTATTTCCCCCCCTGACACCCTGCTCCCACTGCAGCTGAGCTCTCTTGGGATGCTGGCACCAGGTCAGGGCAATCCCAGGGCCAGAGCCATGCTGCTTTATATGATACTCAGGAACTTGTGGCTCCCCAAGACTCACATGCACTGAGCTGGGACAAGATCTCCCATTCTGAAGGGAAACATAGCAAGGCCTTTTGGCTTCAAAACAGCCGGGAATTTAAAGGAGATGTTGTGGGAAGTGAAATGAGAAAGTGAATTCCAGCTGGCTGGAGCATGCTTCCAAGAGTGAGGGCAGCTCTGCAGCAAGTCCTCTCCTGCAGGGCCCTGGGCACACCTACCTTGCATGACAGGATGTTTCCAAAGGTAGAGAATGTGTCATACAGGGCTTTGTTATCTATGGAGTCATCCAGGTTCTTGATGAAGACGTTTCCAACCCCTGATTTCCTGAGCCCGGGGTCCCGTTGGGACCACATGATGCGGATGGGTCGGCCCTTGATCACCTCGAAGTTCATGGTGTCCAGGGCTCGCTCAGCTGGCAAAGAAGGGGGAGGAGAGGGAGTAACAGAGAGAGATCTCCCTCACACCCTGCAGCAGCTGAGGTGGGCACAGGAATCAAGGATTAACCTAAATGGGATAGGCAGCTCTTCCTCCCCACCCCTCCAGCCACACCACTCATTAATAACATTTTACTGTCCTAAGCATGTCTGACTCCCAAAGATCAACCATTTCACTACGAGCTCCAGTCTGGCAGTACCCAGCTAATTTACCCAGTAAGGATTTTGGTCTCTAGGGCAACTAAATCAGCACCTTCCCATTACTACAGCCTCACTTCAGCACAGAACACCTTCCAATTACAGTACTGTGCCATGGCAATGCCTGCCAGGAGAGTGGCCTCACTTTACACTGTGAGCCAGTGGGTAGCTGGGTACCCCAGGGGAAGGGCAGAAGGGGTTTTGGTGCCCTTCTCTGATGGGGAAGGTGGAAGGCAACTCTTGCAAGCCACCTTCAACCCCTCACCAGAGCCCACTTCCCCTAAGGAGAGATGGAAGCAGGATGGGTCACCCTCAGAGAGCAGACTGGGATTAGTTAGAATCAAGCCCCAGCAGCAGTGCAACCATTCAAACAACTACTCCCTTCCATCATTTCCATACCCAAGTCCCCAGAGTGTGAGGCAGCTGCTCAGGGCTGTGTTACAGGGCACATACCATCCACAGGCTGCTGGAAGTTGATGTAGGCATAGCCCAGCGAGCGGCGTGTGGCCACGTCCCGACACACTCGGATGGACATGATGGGCCCAGCAGGGGAGAACTTCTCATAGAGCATGGCTTCAGTCACATCTGGGTGCAGGTCTCCCACATAGAGAGAGGCTAAGGGATAGCCAGGGCCACTGGCATTCATGGTCACCCACAGAGCTCAGCTGCAGAAGGAGACAGACCTGAGGTTTCAGGTGGTTTGCAGCAACCACAGACCCACACTGGGGCTGGCCCCCCTGCAGCAGCACAAGTCAAAGCAATGCCCTGCCCACTATCAGCATTAATAACTTGAATGCCCCAAGGAAGCTGCAATCTCAAAATTTTCCAGGACATAACAATTTTGGTGCAGAAGCTGAGCAGGGGTGATCTGCACCACACAGCCCTTGCACACTCTGGAAGGATGCAGAGGGACACACCACACATACAGACATTTGCTCCCTAAAACACTCAAACCTCAAGAGAAATAAAATGGAGCTTAATTTCTTAGATGGTAAACAGCCCTTCTTCACCAGAGGCTTCCATTTTAACACCTTAATGGTTCCCTCCAGTCAGAACAGACCCAGGGAGTGGGGGTTTGTACTGATGCCCAGGGAGCAGAACTGCAGCCCACACCACTCCCTGCAAACATCTCCATTGCTAACACAGCAAACACAGGGTTTTAGCCACCTATTCCCAGTTTCTCAGTTTGTTGACTATTGTTCCCAGAGTAGGCAAATTGATGCTCCCTCTCTGCCTGGCTTAAGCTGAGTATAAAGTTCTAAGAGAAGACAGCAGTCATTGCCTGAGACCCCCGGGGTACTGCCTAGGAACACAGAAATGCAGGTCCTGCCCCAAAAGCTTATAAATTCATCCTCGGGGCTCTTACCTGAAAACTCAAAAGTCCTGAGACACTGGTTTAGATACCTATAGATACCCAAAATTAATACACATGTACAGGAGAAGTGCACCGAGCCATGCCCCGGCCGAGGGCAGGTCCACACTGCGGGCAGCCCACGGCAGAGCGGCTCCAGGACACAGCCCCGCACCGCCCAGGGCCCCCCAAAACAAACACAGGGTAAGAGAGCAGCCCCAGCGCCCCTTCCCAGGCAGCGGGGCAGGGAGCTCAGACAAGGTGGCCGGAGCGGAGGGACAGAGGCGGCACAGCCACACTGGCGGGCACGGCCGGGGCTTCAGGGGAGTGCTGCTCACCCACCCCCGCCCCGGACAAACAGCCCCGGCAGCCGGGGCTGGGCGCTGGGAGCCGGCCCCGCACTCACACCGAGCGCTCGCCGCAGCAGCACCGCTCCACTGCGGCTGCCGGCACCGCCCGCCTCTTGCACCGCGGCCCCGGGGGCGGGACGGGACCCCCACCCTGTGCCACACCCCCCGGCCAGGTGCGGGCTGCCCCGCCCTGCGCCACACCCACCGGCCAGGGGCGGGCTGCCCCGCCCTGCACCACACCCACCGGCCAGGTGCGGGCTGCCCCGCCCTGCGCCACACCCACCGGCCAGGTGCGGGCTGCCCCGCACTGCGGAGTCCACAGCGCTGCGGACAGCCCTGGGAACAGCCCTGGGTCAGCGCTGGGGACAGCCCTGGGGTCAGCCCTGCGGACAAGCCAGGGGTCAGCCTTGCAAACAGCCTTGGGGTCAGCCCTACAAACAGCCCTGGGGACAGCGCTGGGTCAGCCCTGCGGTCAGCCCTGCGGTCAGAACTGGGGTCAGCCTTGCAAACAGCCTTGGGGTCTGCCCTGCAAACAGTCCTGGAGTCAGCCCTGGGGTCGGTCAGCCCTGGGGTCAGCGCTGCGGACAGCCCTGCGGTCAGTGCTGGGGTCAGCCCTGGGATCAGCCCTAGGGTCAGCACTGTGGACAGCGTGGGGCATGGGGCACGGTCTGGTCGGGCAGTGGAGGCCCCGCCGAGCTGAGGGGCTCCGGGGTTCGGCAGATCCATCTCCTCGTCTTTGTGAAAGGCAGCTCCTGCGAACCTCGTGCCAAGGAAGGGCAGGGGAATTGCGCTGCGTGTCGCCCTGGAACACTGCCAGCGTGTCCCACCCAGGCGCTTTTAGGAAATCACATGCACCTTCTGGGAATCGCATGCACTTCCCTGAAGCTAAGGATTACAGGCCGGAGCCGGACACAGCTCAGTTACCAATCCCTCATCACCAGGCACTCACGCATTTCCCAACTCCACAGGAATCTCCCTCAGGACCCAACAGAGACCCAGCAAACATGGCCTGTTATCATCACTTCTTGTCTGCACGGCCCAGGGGAGCTGTAAGCTCGCTTCCATCCACTGAGATCGCACCCCAACTGGATGCGACTGTGCTGCTGAAACTCTGAAAGCACACAGGAACCTCGAGCCGCAGGCACTGCAATTCCAAAGGCTCCACCCATCCTGCACCCCTGGAAGGGTCAGTTGCGGGGCATCAGGAGAGCCCTCACCTTCACAAAAGCCTCCTGGTGGCTTCCCAAACTAAGATGCTTCAGAAAGGTCAGATGAGCATCAGTGCCAAGAATGAGAAGCTGCAGTAGCAAGTTGGATGAGTCGAACATGTAGAGTGCACCTGGGCTCTTACTGTGGCTGGGCCAGCTGGAATGCCCTTTTCCAGAAAGATGACTAAATAAAATAAATTAAATAAAAAATTGAGGCATCCCCTCAACTCATCACTGCTTCAGACCAGCCTCCTCAGCTCATGATTTCCCCAAAAGAGACAGCGAGGATGAGAGATGCTATGTGAAAGGACTAAGACAGGAGGTGGTTTCTGAACAGCAGCAGCTAAGCAGACACAGGGATATTTTTCTTTTTGGAGCCGACAACGTCATCAGCATGAGTCAGACTGGGAGTCAGTGCATACTATAAAATAATTTAAGATGTATGGTATGTGCACACATTTAGGTATGTCCATAAAGGCTGAAGAAAATGACAAAGCAGCAGTCACTGCAGACATGGAGGGACCACCATGTAAAGCCATGGCATGGGGCAGAGCAGCAGTCAAGCCACAGCTGGTCAGATTTTGGTCTAATGCCTTCACTGGTCAATCAAGAGCAGCCAAGTGACGTTTTCCACTGTGCACACTTCTGTGTTGCCCCACTCTTGGGAGCAGGACCAAGCTTCCTTGAAGCTTTTAGGCTGCCTGGCATCTGCTGTCTGGCTACTGCCATCCATCCCTTCAAATGCTCTTATGTCCAGTGCATGCACCTGCACTATTTTGCACTTTTGGTGTTCCTTTAGCACAGCTCAGTGTGAGACAAGCAGAGCTGGGTATGCAGAGGTGAGGCAGCCTTGTTCAGAATGGGTATTTAAAAGATTCCCAAGAAAAATCTCTAAATGTAACCAACAGACTCTTCTCATTTACAGTGTGCTCAACCCTACAATATACAATGACTCATGGCAAGTTAAATGGTTATTCAGGGTTGCATTTAAACTCTGCAATGACAAAATATTACAAGTATGCCCTCGAGGAAAAAGAAGAGAAACACTGTTTTCTCCTACAAATCTGGGAGGGTGTGTGGGAAAGTCTCCTGGTAGAGGAGTGAGTAACTCAGTATTTGTAAATCATGAATCAATTCACACAATCCACAAACTGAACACTGAATACAAGTGGTGATTTTACTACCACAGGTTTCAGCACTACTACAACAAAGAAAACAGACAACCAAATGATAAAATTTTTTTTTATTATTCACTTTTGAATTCTTTTACACTTTCCTGATTATTTTGTGTAAGGTGAAACTAGAACTGTTTAAAAGACATACACAAATCTAGTACATCAATAACCAGGTATTTCTTTTTGCTATACTATTCTCACAACCACGTGTGTGCTAGGCAATATAACCGTCACAGAAGCAAACTTTAGGCAGAATACTGGTCAGTAAAAACAAAGCGAAAAGAGCTACCAGATATACAGACAGGCTCGGTTCCACATTCACTACTGCATTTATCAAGCGCCAAGTATTAACTGCACAATTTGTTCAGCTAGTAGAGGGGAGTTTTAAAATCAGTGCATGAAAATCTCTTCAGCAGACAGATGGACAAACAGATGGATCCTATACCTAAGTGGAATGTGAAGGTAGGGGATGATACCACGGGACTGATAGGTGACTGTTCCTCATCTTTTCCACTGCATTATTCACACAACTCTTACTAGGTTTTGTTTAATGGAACACGTTTGAAACATGACAAGGTGAGGACGTTTGGAGCTCAAATATTACAAGCATTACAGATGTGTAGGTCTGCATTCCAGCACAAGATGGGAAATTCTGAATATTTGAGCCAGTACTTGAGCCAGTTTCCTGGTACTACCTAAGAATGGCAGGCAAGAGCTGAAGAATGCAACAGCACTGGCAGCTCTCAAACACCCGAGGAAGAAACCTGTCCTTGGTGAGGTGCAGGCCTCATCCACCATCCTGACATCACCAGGAACCAAAGAAAGGATGATGCCTATGTGGGAGTCCAAAACTGCTTTAATGGAGTTTAAACAGGTGAAAGGGTCAAGGATGAACAGAGTCCAGTGGGAGAAAAATTTCTATCAAGTGAACTTAAAGATGGCTCAGTGGATTACTTATGAAGTTTTCAGGATAAATTGAGAATGGGAATACCATGGAGATTCTGATTTACCTAAGAGTAAAGTAATGCAAAAGTGGCAGATCACTTCATGGTATCATCCAAACTAATAAGGCCATTCAAAAAATTGAATCTTCTCCTATTGCAAGTCCATGGCAGCGAACCAAGAGTTTTTACTACTGAAGAATATCTAAGTCATAACTAGGTAAAAGTTATTGCTGTGGGAAGGGGCTTAGTCATGCATGTGGTGTGAGCATGAAAGCACTTTGAGAAGTCAAATCCCAGTTATCTGCCAGTGTAAAGAGTTTGGAAATCAAGCTGCTAACTCCCCTGTATCCCTCCTCCCCAAAACAAACCCCATCCCCAGAAAGACAGGATTGACAAAGTGAGCTTTTGACTGAAAGCGGTGCCTCAGACTTGGTTACAAATGTCTACAGAGTGTGCCTGTTCAACTACCTCATAGCAGTGTCCCTAACTGGAATGCCATACATTGGATTGCTTTCCTTCCATGCCCCAGTGTCACAATAGAATCTCTATAACTTTCTGTACAACTTTACAACAGAATTGTACTTCGACTATTTTGGTGCCAAATTAAGCTCGCCAGAGTTACATAATTGATGTCTACTTTTCTACCAATAAGAGTTTTGTAAAGTCAATTGCAATCACAAAACCCTTTATTATTATTATTATCACAGTGTTCAGTTAAAAATATAAACACGGTAATCGGAACTGTAAATGTTCAGAATAGGAAAGTTCGGAATGCCATTGGAATAACCGACCTCCGCTCTAGGTACACAAAACACCAACCAACCGGTTTTACCCCACAGACAGTTTTTGCTACGTTGAGGTTGTGAAAGTCAATGTACTATTCTTTTTGCTTGTCGCACAAAGGGATTATGTGTAGGATACAGGGTGACATTGAACATATAGTGAAGCGTGACAGCCATTAGTTCTCTCCCTCCCCAGCATCCCCTTCATCTCCCTGGTTTTCCGACGTCCATAGCTGTAAGGAAATACAAACACGTGTTTATGCTGGAAGCACGGTTAATTACAATTGTCAGGAAAGGGAAGACAGCGTAATTAGTAGTAGCTGTGCAATTTTCTCAGCTAAGAGCAATGCAGAATTGAACTTAATAGTAAATCTGAAGAATAATAAACTAGAACATGGATAAGAGATAAGCAAGAAGCTAGCACAAGCTGGGAAGTTCCACATAAAACTGTTGAGAACAAACTCCACTCTGTGTTACAAAAGGAATCTGAGCTTGTTACAGCAGTTAACAAGTGATTCCTAGTTTGAACAAGCAAGTCTAACTGGTCTGGTTACAAAAAGCATCGCAGTTAACACATGCAGTTAACGCCTCAGAGAAAGCTTTTAATGGCACAGAACCGAATCAGCTTTCAGATGCTGAGTCCCACTTCAGAGTGCAGCAGCCTAGAGTGCAGTGGTTTGCCCCATGGTACTCACAGTGAGGTTGTCCCTAAGCAGCTGCATGATCAGGGTGCTGTCTTTGTAAGACTCTTCATTCAGCGTGTCCAGCTCTGCTATCGCTTCATCAAATGCCTGAAAACATAAACACAGCCCTTTCACACTCTGCTTTCTGAAGTCACTGCTGTGTATATAGAGATTACAAATTTGCCACATTACTATTATCAAAAGTCTGTAAAAAAAGTTTCCAATATTTTTCTTTTCCACCACAAGAACAATTGTAAAATAAAGTGAGCACCAGATCCTAGACAACCAGGGGAAAACAGAAGTCTTCAGGGGTGCCCAGATAAAAGCCCAAAACACTTTACTTAATGTCAATACCAAATACTGAAGAGGCAAGAGACTCTATGTGTCATGCTGGAAAATGGTTCACATAGCTTGAAATCAGGTTTAATACAACAATTTTAAAAAAAGACTTTCATTAAAAAGGAAGGTTTCACTGGTCTAAATAAGCAGTGAAAGACAAAGGTGCCACTTGAATGAGTATACTTATTTACAGTACATGAGTAAGTAGACAAGAAGATGGAACACAAGACTTTTCGACAGTAGGGAGGAAGGTTTTCAATTTCTTTTCAAAACAGCAGAGGAAATCAGGTATGTTCCACTAGAGATTAACAAAGCCATTCTTCCCATCCATCTGTTACACATGAAAATCAATACTGTGAGTCTGAGAGCCGTAAGTGCTAGTTCTTCATTCAGGTTTCAAACAGATGTAAGCATTTTAACTAAAAAAAGCAAGAACAGCAGCAACATTTTACATCACAACATCACTTCTTGTTACAGTCTTACTGAACACATTAAGAACACAAAGATTCAACTAATGCCATGTTATTCAAGTTCCTACTAGACAATTTTCACAGATACAAAAAGTTCCATTTAGAAGGCTAATCCCATTTTAGGAAGAAGGCTAAGGAAAAAATGACTGGCTATTTGTTTGCCACAACCCATCACAAAAGCTCTTTTTGGTCTCTGGAGAGAGGGGCACACAGGCATATGGATAACAAGGACATTTAGGGCTACAAAGATGGGCACACAGACAACATTTCATGTACTGGCTAAGTGCTCCAATTTAAATAAATATTTTGCTGTAGAAGTGCTAAATTAATTCAAGTGTTTTCAATTTTGACACAAACACATTCTAAGAGAATTAGATGGACATTAAACAGAGGTAATTTGTCTTCCCTGTCACTGGAACAGCTGCAGTAGCAAATTAGTTTTACCCAAAGCTAAGCTAGACCAGCAAACCAACTTAACCTGAAAATATACTACAATGACAACCATTGCATGACAGCATTTTAAAGGAATTTTATATGAAAAAGCATAATCATCTACAAAGTGCTATTGTAACCATGTAATTACCTCCTCAGTCTGCAAAAAAAAAGATGATATGAAGAGTCTGCTTACCGTCTTTGCCAGATTACAGGCTTTTTCAGGAGAATTTAGGATCTCATAGTAGAAGACAGAGAAATTTAGAGCCAAACCGAGTCGAATGGGGTGTGTTGGCTGCATCTCTTTCTTGCTAATTTCAAATGCCTCCTGATAAGCTTGCTGGGAGTTTGCTACCGTTGCTGCAAGAAGCAATTACAACCACATAAATACACAGCACATCTCTCTACTTCATGGGGGAAGCAATTACATTCTCAGCCTACACTACTGTGCCACCAGAAATTCATACAATTACCAATGCACAGACACTTCTTTCAATGTTTATACATGCAAAAGCATTCCACTTGCTGAACAATTAATGCTGAAATATATTTTTTGAATAGAAACTTAAAATAAAATTTATTCAACAAATTCCAACCAATTTGAGTAGACACAAACTCTACTTAAGTGTTCTGGTTTTAAATATTCATTTCCAGCCCTGCTGAAGAAGTCATAGTTATTAATAATAAATCCAGACAAAACCATATGGGGAAGAAGAGGTAACTAAACTGCTGCAGTGAGGTCATGAACTTTGTATTTCAGGTTGGGGTTTCAGAGCAAAGCCAACAGTCCCTTCCTGGCTAATGAGTAACAATAAACTCCATGCTGACATCAAGCTAAGTTTGCAAGACATGATCTACATCAGACACTCACAGCAATTCAGACAGTTCAGCACTGCTTTTCCATTTCACAATTTATTACTTTAGAAGCCAGGAACCTAATATCCCATATTTGGATGCAGAGAGCTTGCAAACAGTGAAGACTTGAGCTCAAACACACTGAGCATTTTCCATGAAAAAGAAACCTACATTCTCCAGGAAAATGATTTTACACTGCCACATATGCCTGAAAACTACCCATGTGGTCAGGGGCTGCAAGCAGAGTTTGACTGCATTGATGAGCATCTGTCAATCACTTCTATTAATTTCAGTGAAGTCTTTCCCCAAAAGTGACTTGCACTGCACCTATCTTCATAACTACAGAGCAGTGCTGAAAAGAAACAAATACATGATTCTTGGGGAAAAGAATACAAGTTGAGTTTTATACTTGATTCTGCTTGGTCTGCAGAGAGAGATTTCAGTTCTACTTACTTTGCTTATTGTCCCCAGATGCCACCTCTGAGAGGTATCTGTAGTAATCGCCTTTCATTTTCAAATAGAAGACCTTGCTTTCTGGCTGCGTGGCATTGACAATAAGGTATTTATCCAGGAGTTCCTGAGAAAGATTTAAAAAAGTGATGTTTCCTGAGTCATAAAAAATAATGTCTGAAACAGAGCCTTTGCTACAATAGTGAGCATGAACTGTTCAAACAGTAACAATGACTTCTGTCATGACTTACGCAGACTTGTGTTAATCACTTTGCCTACTGTTCTCTCAACTCTGGGAAAAAAAGATAAACTACTTGTAGCCTAATCTGTGGAGAGCTAAAACTTGCTATGTTGATCCTACCCACAATTCCCTCCTGCAGGATCTGAAAGGCTATCAGGGCTTAAGCCTGCTGATGCAAACCCACATCCATGATCAAATGAAAAGCAGCAGCTGGAAATCTGCACATCTGGTCACTTTTGTGTGAGCTGTGAAATTGTCCACAAAAAACTGATTCTATCTCCAATGTCTGCTGAAAAGGCTGACAGTGGCACAGGCAGCACATGTGCACTCAGAAAGAGATGCAAAGATTGACTGCACTGACAGCATCAGCTCCTGACTGATCCTAAGCAAAGAGAACAATAAAAGGAATCCCTCTTGTCCGAGTGAAAGAAACAGCAAAATCATTCTGGGAGAAGAACTACACAATTTCTCCATTAAAAAAAAATTACTAAACATGACTCAATATGTCAGCATTCATTAATTAAAGAGTTTAAACAGCAGGCCTTTTAGCAGGACTCATGTCAGTGCCCCAGATTTAAATTTGTTTTCATGGTGAATCCCCTCCAGCCAGCAGCCAGGGGTCTTCAACATGGCTTTGTTTGCTTTTAGCTGCTAGAAAAAAATAGTATTTTATAACAAATTCCCTAAGAAGCAAGCTAAATGACTTAGGAGCTAGAACTGGACCCAGGCATGTAGCTAGGCAAAATTATTCCCCTGCTAAGGTGCTGCAGTGTCTACAGCACCACTAAAATTCCTTAAGCCTCTCTGAAGAATGCTGCAGTACTAACTACTGTTATTTTTGCTGTTGGATTATTACCAGAACATCATTGCAGATATCCTGCAATTCAGCCTCAATTTTCTCACGATATTCCTTTCCCATCTGCTGTTTCTTCTCGTTTCTCTCTGTTTTCTGTTCGATGCTGGAAATCACACGCCAGGACGAGCGACGGGCACCGACCACGTTCTTGTAGGCCACGGAGAGGAGATTCCTTTCTTCATTGGACAGTTCATGTCCCTGCTCAGTGACAGCCTTCATAGCAGCAGCCATGTCATCGTAACGCTCGGCCTGCTCGGCCAGCTTGGCTTTCTGTACCAACTCACTTTTATCCATGGCTGTCCTGCAATTAGCGAGGAATAAAAACAGAGAAAAAATGTCTTGGTGGTCTGCACTGGGGAAGTTCATGCTAAAGGGTGAGGCAGATTTTTAAGTAATAAGAGGGAAATCTATCAACTGTAATTAAGTAATACAAAGGGTTTCTTTGTAAAAATGTATTTGACCTTTTGCCAAATATGTATCATTTCCATGTGTAAATGCCTAATGACAATCCTGAAGATATGAAAGCACCGTTCTTCAAAATGCAGCAGAAGTCATATTAGCACTAAACACAGCCCTATATGTACCTCTTCTCTTTCCTTTACCAGTCACAGCTCAACTCAGGAGATATTAACTAAGAAACCACCAGGTTGCTGGGCCTTTCTCAGGTTTGTTTGTTTGTTGTTGTTTGTTTCCCTCCACTGCAGTACAAGAGCAACTACTTAGGAGCACTGAAGCACTGGACAGCTCCTTCTGATACTGAAGATTTTTGGCCAGTTAGAGAAGATGTTTCTGTGGGTTTACATAAACAATACCCAGGAAAGCTGTAGTTGTTGGCAACTATGGAAAGTACATTTAAAATGTTCTGCCAGAAAATAATGTGGTTTTTTTTAACATATGCATCAACATACACATAATGGATGACTCTACACAGCTAGAGTGGCTGCAGTCTCAGGTTTTCAAGACCTTTTAAGTAACACTGACATTCATAAAATTTGAATGGAACCTGGCCCACATGATGGTCACTGCTACAAAACAAATTGCTTTTATAGAAACAAGTTGTTTATCATTTCTGATAATGCAGTTTAGCAACCAAAGCTGTGAAAACACATCACATGGCCACAGGGTCACTAAAGAGCTAATGCCAGGGAGAATGAATAAACCCAGGGCCAGGCTTGCAGGAGAAAGTAAGGAAGTTTCTTTGCCTTTATCAAAATGGACCTCAATAGCTCACAAACTTACAGACAACCCAAATTTAACCATAAAATTTCTCCAGATGTGCAGGTTCACTTTTGGACACATCCAGAACTGTTATTCTCATCAGTACTCAGCAACAATTATCCTCTCTGACTCCTAAATCCTAATCAGGGCTCTCCCTGTCTAGGTAAATTGTCAGGTTGAGACTGAACAGTCTAAAAACAACTTCTAAAACAACAATAAAAACCAAACAAGAACAGTAAGTTTAAATTTGTATTTCACAGACTTCTGTTCATTACAGAAGCACCTACAGTCCTATTAGAAAGAACCAACACACTGAAAGAGATAGCTGCAGCCTTTTCCCTGACTCTCACCTTTGAAGATTCCAGTCCAACAGGCTTCTGATGGAAAACATCTTGCACACACTGCTCACCTTGTATTTTACTCCAAGGATCACCTACCACACTATTATAGAGCAAAACCAGTCCCCTGGACTAAATCCTTAACCAGGACAATGAGATACAGATCCAAATTCCCATTGTGATTCCCAAATTCACACACTGCTCACACTGCTGAGGACGAGTAATAACTACAAAATTATTTTGAGATGAGCACATTCTGTCCCTCCAGCTGAGGATATCCCACTTCAGCAAAAAAAATTAAAAAATCACGCAGAATAGCAAGTCAAACATTGTTATTTCACATGAAAATTCCTGAAGTAAACCCTGCAACCAAATGCACCTGCTCTGTATCTGCAAGTCACACTCACTCCTGTGTTTGATCCTTTGTAGATCTGAATGCACCCATCTTCTTAGGCACTCAAAGTAAGGACATGGAATACTAAAACAGCCTCCTGGAAAGGAAACCTTTTGCAGACTGGTAAGTAAAGCTGGGCTCTGGTTCAGCTCCATTTCAAGTGCTGAGTTTAAACCAGTGAATTCTGTGACCTATTGAAAGGTGTCACACAGACTTCAGATCACAGCCCTCTACAAGACAGGGTGACTGCAGGCAGCAGTGTAACAACTTGTGGTAAGGCATGATTCATTTGGTTCTCCCTTCCCCAGTAAAGCTTTTACCCTGGGGATATTACCACTGGTTTCCACAGGTTTATCAAACAGATAGCTCCCGATGATGGAAAAGGTTAAGTGGGATTTGTGATCTGCTTTGTGTCTCCTATTTTGAAGGCTATCATAGAACCAATGCCGAACAAGCCCAAGGAAATTATTGGACCATTTCCTCTTGAGACAACCCATCCCACTTTTCCCTCTTGAGTCCATCAAACCCTGTAAACCATTCCCTTAACCAGCACTAATTGCAGACCATGTGCTTAAGGCAGGAAGTAATTTGTGAGTGGTATTTCTCTACCCACTCACTAAAGTCTGAACATGAGCAAAGTACACCTGAAGAATTACTTTTACCTTGCAAGAGCCAATTTAAAACAACAGGACATTGAAACTAAACAGTTTCAGAGCACTTTTAGTTTCTTCATTGTCTGCACAGCTTCTAGAAGTATTTCTACTGCAAACATCTTATCTTCTCCTCTTCTCCTCATGGAATGTGATTGTTATGTGGAAGAAGCCTGCTTGTTGAAATGCAGAGGCGAATAGCTCCAACTGAGTTTACATTTTGCCACTGAAAGGTCAGCTAGTTTTATCTTTGATCTGCATTTTGCCAATAGTGGTCTAATCTGTAGACAAGAATCTGTGCAGAATTCCATTTACGAACAATATAGTTTAGTTTTGAAAGGGTGCAGAGTTTTTTTTATCAAGCTCACTGACATATTTATATTTAGATGCAAGACAGTTCACAGCAGTCAATGGGTTCATATAAGGACACATGAAGGAAATCACAAGGGAACTGCACATGAAGGAAAACACAGGGGCACAAAGACCTAACAGACAAAAGAGATCCCGAAACCAGTTTAACACATCAATTATGCAAGTAAAATACCAGCAAAGATTAGGATGTTGCTTCTCATCAAGCAACTTTCCTCAGCAATGTAACTAATTTATGTGCATGAAAGTCATTATGCATATATGAAACTCAAACTCATCACTAAAGATGGAGCTTCTGAGAACTTCACTGGCTTTGTTTTGACACAAGAATTCAGCGTACAGGGGCTTGAGTTTAGTTAATTTGTGTTAATATCTATACTGTTATAGGCTTGCTATGAAACACAAGTATTATTCAGTAACAAGGATTTAACAGAACTTAAATGCAGTAAGAAAATCATTGCCCACACCAAAATACCTTCCAATGACAGTAAGCCTACCATTACTTCCTTCCCAGGATCTGCATAAAGGAACACTCATAATCCTCATTTGATTCTCCATTGCTTACCTTGTTAGAAGCTTGGAGAGAGCTTTGCAGAGCTATGCTGGCTTGAGCTCCAAAAGAGGGAAGTGTTTGCCAGAAGGAAAAAAGATACAAGGAAAGGAGTGATGTTTGAAAAGGCAAAGAAGCAACTATCAGTTATAACTGGTCCCTCCCAGAGAGGAGATGAAAGCCACACTCTAACAATGGACCAGTGTGCCACAGTCTTAAACAAGCAAAGCCTAGAGCTAAAAATACACCTAGGCCACACACAGAAGCCATCTACCAAAGGTTACCTGCAGCTAGGAGCAAAACACACAGAGGTGATGAACAGGAGGCTGACAGGAATGATCTATTCTAGCACTGATAAAGCCATGCCATGGTGGCAAAGGGAAAAGAGGGAAGATGGAAAAAGGAGCAGAGACGTGCAGATCACAGCCATGGAGGAGTCCTGAAAGTTGCCTGTTCTAAGCAGAAGATTCTGATATTAGATGCATTAACACAGCTCAAATTCTTAAGACACTGTCTTCTTAAGAATCTGTCCAACACAACCTAGTAGCCCTCCAAAAAGAAGTGGCTGGACACTGTTCACAGTAAGGAATGCCAACCACTGCCCAGCAGTCACAGCCAATAGCACCAGCTGCCAGAAATTTCAATCACCTGAAGTCCCACATTCAAAATATAATTTTCTGACTATTTTTCCCTCTATCTACCATCCAGTGTAGAGCTCTTTCAAGTTCTCTTCCAAATGCAGAAGAGCATGTATGCAGGCACTGTAAATTACAAGTGCTTACTCCCACTCCAGAAATGAAACGTATCACAAAGCATCAAAGGCAAAGGTCAGAACCTGCAAAACTCATTAGTTTGCAGCTGCCTGCATCTTTCAGTGGACAATGCAGTGAGAAGGAGATGGTGTGACCAGCCTGGGAACAGCACCTGGAGTCAGTTCACCCATGGATCTTTCAAGAGTGGATGGCTCCACAAAACTGGAGGTTTACACACCACTAACAGCTGAGGGGTAAAACATGCAGCTTCTGCTCTTCAGAAGACTGCAGGATTTTGAGAACTATAGCTTACTCCTCAGCACTTATTCCATCTGCTCTGTAGCCTTTATTGGTTCCCATTCCTATAGGCTCTTTAGGACAAAGCCAAAATGAATCAGAACTAACTGTGCTTAAAGTCTGTAAAAATCAAATGAAAACTGACACTGAAAATAATCTGGCTTATATAACATATCGAACTGACAGGACAATACTAATAAGCTTACATTGGTCTGAAGTCTGCTGCTTTTGATGACCTGTTCTTCTGATGCTAATTAAGTCATCGATTTTTGTGCACTGTTTTTCTCTCTACAGCAAGCATGAGAATCTATCAGACAAACACTTCCACTTTGTAGAAAAGAACTGGTGAGAAAGCAGTGCAGTTATTGGTTTGACATACTGGTCCCTAACCAGTAGAGCTGCAGGTTAACAGACCTGCATATTTCACTCTGAGAAAGGAATACAAAATGAGGTTTGCTGAAATGGGAGGCAATCATACTTCCCAGTCAAAAGCTCTGTAAGTCCACTCATATTCTAACACAAAAAGCAGCAGACTGCTACAGAATTTGCAGTTCAATATTCCAACAATATGTGAACATACCTTATTTGATTTCTGGATGGGCAATTCATTCAGAAATTAAACATTCACATGAGGTGACCGGTATTTCAAATTATGGTTCTATAACTACAGAGAGTAAGAGCTTTGGAGATATTATTTCTAAAATTAATAGAAAAGAATTCTCCACCATTCAGGTACACACATGCTGACACAACTATCTGCATGATGGGGATGGCATTCCCTGTCAGCTGGACAGTGCTTCCAACATTAAGTTTTTACAGGAAATGGAGTGCAAGGAACATTCCTTGCTTTACTGCAGTACTAGGCATTTGATCATATTAGTTGTGTTTCTCTAGTTGGCTCCCTCAAAGGCTACCATGGATTGTTAAATAACTGATTAGAAAATGAATGGCTCTGGTAAGATCTGAACAGTAAAACCTTCCTGTCAGAAGCTTGGGTATAGCAAGTTCAGTAAAATATCCTGCAAATATAATGAGGGGAAAAAGGAGAATGACTTCACAGTTGTGATATTCTTGCTGACCTTGTGCAGCACATAACTTCAGCCTCCTCTGCATCTACCCTGGCCTTCGGCTCAAATCTCTATGCAAATGTTGAGATAAAATTAACATTCTATAAAGCTGTGCCTCACCCTGCTCTGCCATCTGCTGCCATCATTACTTGTTGCTTCATAAAATTGAATAAAAGGACACTCAATGGTTTTCAGTCTCCACAGAGAATTACAAAACGCCTATGATCACTACCAATAGCATGTGGGAACACTGATATTGTATGGACATCTTAAATTTAGTGACAGCAGCCTTGTTCTTCCTAATGCCAGGCTGAAAGGCAGAGCTCTGCTCCCTGCCTATGGCCCTTTGCTCAGGTCAGCAGCAGGTGGAGACACGCTGGCACTTCCACAGCACAACATTCCAACATGGCAACACCTTTTTGTTCCATCCAGCAGAACGGATTTTGGCTAGAATCCAAGTGGAAATAGTGAGTTAACCCAAAATATCTTCCCCCAGGCATAAAGTTCATGCCAAACTAATGTATTCATATCACAGGTAAATCACTTTTGTTAATAATAAACTGACAGTATTTATATTACAGGGTGGGGCAAGAAGTGTGGCCATATAAAAGACACACTACTGTTAATGCCTGGTATTAGGATACCACACGGATCAGAGCAGGAGCTTTTACCTCATTAACCAAATAATTATTTACTGAGCTCCTCCTCATCCGAGTTTATTCACATGCATCACAAAAAGCTGCATACTGGCACAGGCCTGCTCAGGAAAAAATAAAAAGACTCAACATCAAAATAGCAGAGATCAGAACATGCGGTACTGACATAATGAGGTTGAGAAAACTGCACCAGGCCCATCTGTGCAACGAGTCTATCACTTTATTGGTACCAATTTAATAAACAAAATATGATACAGGGGATATTTTTGCAGTCCTTTAATATGAAGGGAGAAAAAAGCACTTGTGTTCTTGTTTTCTTTTCTAGACCAGATTATATCTCATTATTGCTTTGAAATGAAAGTAAGCTCATCTTTTTCATATAAAAGTATTATAATTTCTGACTGAGGTGTCCTGTGTTAATGAACACACAAACCCACAAATATTCCTACAGCCACTGAAGATACAAAACATTACAAACATTGATAGAGTCTCTGATATTTTTCTATGAGAATTTAGTTTTTATGATGCTGCATGATGTGAATTTTGTTTTCCTATCACTGAAAAAGGTATTTTAACTCTTAATAAGGAATCTATCTGAAAGCAGTCAATTTATATTGTGATCTTTGTGTGAGATGCATTTATGCCAATACAGTGATTGTGTGCCAATGTCATTTCAACATCCCAATTAATACTTGGTTATACATACCTCAACCAAAACCCATGGCCGTTAGACCTGGGCCACTGCCCAGCCTTTTTATAGGCTGGGACTGGCTTGAACCAACCTTCTTTCCCGGTGGAGTCCTCCCTAAACGCATCTCTATTCTCAAATGGACACGAACGATCAAAATTGGTAAATAATAATACACGCGTTTTGTTCCCTTCTAAAGCGCTCATACGTGGCCACGACCACCCTGGGCCCTACGTGGGCCGGCTCACGGCACGGCACGGCACGGCACGGAGCTCGCGGCTCTGCCCGTGCGGCGGTGCGGGCTCGCTCTGGGCAGCGGCGGCTCGGCCGTGCCGGGGCTCGCTCCGGGCCGCGCAGCCCTTCCCGCCGGGCGGGCCCAGGTGAGCGCGGCCGCGCCCCGGGCACCGAGTGACTCACCGGGGCGGGGCGGCGCCGGGCGCTCGCCGAGGGGCGGCGCCGCCCGCCCGGGCCCGCCAGCGACCGCCGAGCGAGGGTCACGCCGTTACCGGGGCCGGGGGAAGCAGGACAGGGGAGGCAGAACCGGGGACCCTCCCGCAGGGACCCCCGCACGGCGCGCCCGCCGCGGCCTGCGGCTCCCCGCGCGGGGCGGAGCGGAGCGGGCCGGGCGGGCGGGGGCAGGCCGGGGCGGGCTGCCCCGCGGGTCGCGATGCCGATCCCCCGCGCCGATGCCCACCCCGATGGCGGGCGCGGCCCCTCACCTGGCGGCGCGCGCGGATCCCACGGGCGGAGGCGACGGGAGCGGCGGCCGCTCGCACGGACACGCGCACACACCCTGCGGCGCTCGGCCCCGCTTCCGCCGCGCGACACGCCCCTTCCGGCGCCAGGGGGCGCCACCGCCCCGCGCGCCGCCCCAGCGCCACGGTCGCCATGGCGACAGGGCTCGTCCCGCCCGGCCCGGCCCGGCCCGGCCCCGGCGCTGAGCGGGCCCGGCCGTGTCGGTGCTGTCGGTGCTGTCGGTGCCCGCCCGCCCTGCAGCACACCCCGAGCGGGGAGAACCCCGAGACAGGGCTGGCCGCACGCTCCCAGCTCGGCACCCTCCGCGCTCTTTGTCTCCGCGGAGCTCCCTGTGCCGCAGGAAGCGCTGGGGTGGGGGTCCAGGGGAGGGGGTGTGCGGCCTGCAAGTGCAGCAGTTTCTCTGGCAACAAAAGAAACAGTTTTTGGTTTTCTTGCCATTTCTCACTGCTGTTCTTTGGCTGGACCTCACGGTGGGTGTTACAGAATCACAGAATTGATTAGGTTGGAAAAGACCTCTAAAATCGAGTCCGACCTAGCACTGAACACCTCCGTGCCAATTAGAGCAAAGCACTGAGTGCTGCAGCCGGTCTTAAACACCTCCGGGGATTGTGACTCCACCACGTCCCCGAGCAGACCCTTCCAAAGGGACATTTAAGGGACATATCCGTGGAAAACAGGCACTGGGGTTATTCTGTGTGCCCTCACAGAAATAAAATTTCACAAATGCTGGTTTAGTAGCAGCTCTTCCCTACAACTTCAATTGCATGTTTTCACTGAAAAATCAAGATCCTTACTGGCTAGATTAATGTTATGCAACTAATAAACTACATTTTCTAGGGAGATGGCAAAAGAGAACATGTTTGGGGCATGAGGAAAAGTCTAGCTCGGTCTCCAAAAAGGAGTCCAAGTAAAAGAGTTCAGTTTTGTAATCCATATAATCCTTTTGGATAAGAAGTGACAGGACATGCAACTCCATTGCACTGCACCCAGATTTCAAATTTATGGCAGCAGCACTTGTGAAAGTGTTATTGTTGGGGCTCAGTTCAATTACAGCATTCAGAGTCCAATTTTCTCTTCTACTTTTAGATACAGTCCTGGGCCCATCAAAGTCACTGTCAGATTCCTTTTTGGTGATGGAAGGACTTCATTAATTTCCTGCTTAGTCTCAGTCCAAAGGTTAATTACTTTGGAAAGTCAGAAGAAAAATTACTTGGCACCCACAAGTTATCTTAAGCTGCAAACACTGATTCAGCTCCATCAGTTGCTATCATCACTTTCTTTTTTCTTTTCTAGGCAAAACTTGTTTTTTCCCCTGCTCTTCTCCATGGTTCCTTAGTTTCTATTAGGGCCATTCCCAGTGTTCTTGCTGAGGCCTTGGGGGTGCTGATTCATGGCATAATTACTTGGTTTTGACACTCCTTACACTCCTTGCCTGCATATCCGTGTATCATACTCAGTTTGCAGAGGTGTGCTGTCGACACCTGCTCATTTAGTCTCCCACTGTGCCTCCCTCACCCTTCTCCGCTTGCTGCCTGTGTTGTCACAGCTCAATCCTCTTACTTCCAGTGAGGTGCACTGAGCTCCCTTCATACAGCTCCTCTGATTTGTCCATGTGAAATTCTCATCATCACCACTGAAGTGCTCGCAATCCTTCTCAGCCGGTGTTTTTGGACCATGCAATATCCAGGTTGGACAATGCCACACTGTGTATTCACAGAGGTGAAGTATCACCCTCTGCTTTTACAGAGCTCCAGCAGCTGTGTCCTCGCTGAGCCAGAGATCACCAAGACATAGCTGTGTTAATGATGCAGGTCATTCCTTCCTGGGTTCTTCCTACCCTGGGGCTTTCCCAGTCCTGTGCCTGGTCTGTGCAAGAGATAAGCAGGGCATCCTGCAGTTCCTCCAGGGGTGGTGAAGGCTGGAACCAGCACCAAACCTCAACTCTGAAAAATCTTGCACCAGCTGTGAGTGGGTTCAATGTGTCACATTCAGAGGAGGAAGTGCACATCGGCACAAAGGATCTGAATCAGGAGATACAAAACTGTGCAAGAGCAGCCTTTACCTCAGAGACGGGCTGGATCCATGAGCAAACACACACAACAGAGACGAGCCTCCAGCAGAAAACATCCAGCTGTGTGTTTTCCCAAAGAGCCACATTTCAGGTAGATAAGTGTGAGGTATAAATGGAATTTGGTTTTAGCAGCTGGCCAGCATTAACCCTGTCCCTGCCCTGGGGGGCACAGAGCAGCTGCACAGAGAATAAATCCAGAAGAGAGGAAATCACAGGATGTGCTCTGGAAGAGGAGACAGCTCATGGCCGAGGAGGAGTCCCCTCGCTGGAGGAGTGGTTCTTTACAAGGACCGTGAGACCCGAGCCCTTCCCTGGATACACCACAGGCTGTGCCTTCCAAAGAAGGCTCTGCTGGGGCTGCAAGGACAGTTTGTTCCTGTCCTTTGTAACTGCTTCACTACAGAGAGAGGATTTCAGTCTCCAAAACATTTCTCTTGCACTGAGTTAGTAGTTAACATCACTAGCAGGTAAAAGAAGAGGAACAAGCTCTTCGTCAAACACCTCAGTTGCCAAACAGGCAGGGCTGGCTCTGCTCCCCATGTGAGCAGCGATGACAAAAGCTGCTCCCAGCAGATGGCACAAGAGCTCGAGCTGCTTCAGTCTGCTCTCAGCAGCCCCTACCTGCCCTCAGGTGTGCTGCTTCTGGTACAGCAAAAATGAACCTGAGATTTCTACTAAAATAAGCGCATAAACCTTTGCTCAGAAAGGCCATCCTGACTAATCACTCATTTTTTGTGTTTTTATTTTTATTTTTTATTTTGGTAATTTGGTGTTGAAAGTAGTAGTCTCAGCTGCTGTGGGTACCAGGAGCAAACAGTTGATGGCACTGCATGATCACTGTCCCTGCAGTTGATGTCTCCCTGCAGCCTGACTCTGAATGAAAAACGAGGGTGTTTCACTTCCATGCTGTAGGAAAGACACTCACAAAATGTAATTGTCACCTATTAAGTATATTTTATATCTTGATTGTTCTGGTACTCATTTTCCCAATCTTCTGCTGTGTGTATGAGAATGTACAGCCTGTTCAATTGTTCCAGAGCTGGATCTCACAGATCACTAAATAGTGGATCCCAAATGGAACTGGTGGTAGTGGTTTATGGCAGCTGACACAACTGACCTGCTGGAGCTGCTGGAGCTGACAGCTGGGATGTCCACCAGGAGTCTCACCAGTATTTTAAGAATTCCATCATTTTTCAGTGCTGGTTGTGGTGTACTTTGAATGGTAGCCCTAAGAAGGAGACTTGTAAGGAAGCTGCAAGAAACACAAAAGAGCAAAACAGTATTTTTTAAATTAATATTTTTGCAATAGGAAATAAAAAAACTGCAAGGGAAAAACTTCTGCATTTCTTGTCCGTCTTTCTCTATGCATAAGCTGCTTGTGGAGACTACTGTGATGAAGTTACAAGTAGAATTAGGTTAGTTAGAACTAAAATTACAACTGGTCACAAGCATAAATATCTTGCATAGGATAGAACTATTAATAAGCTTAATTGAAGCAACATTTAAAGCAAAGAGCAGCAGGTTTTCCTCATGGTCCCTGCCAACTAAGTGCTAGACTAAATAATACTTTGTTTGGGCATCTTTCAGTCCTTCCTAATGTCCAAGGAATGCAAGTAGTTTAGTGCAGTTTCTCTATTAAATGGGATTTGGACCAAAGTCAAATGGCTGTTTTAATTTGAAGGTGTTTAAAGGTCTGAAGGTGACTTTAGAGAACACAGTTAAGAGCATAATTGCAAAGCAACTTACAAGAAGTAACTGTGGGAGCATGAAAACATAAATGACCTAAATAGTATAAAATAGTATGATGGGAAATATGGTTGGAACAAATGTCTTGGATGGGATAGGAATTCAGCTCCAGGAATGCAATTTTGGCAGTAGTGCCCCAAACAGAGAATGCTATTTCTGGGGAAATGCACTGAACTCTGGGTCGTGAATTAAACTCAGGTAATTTATGTTCTGCCCATAAAAAGTGGCAGTGCAAAAAAGCAAGCAGAAATGGAATGGAATATATTGCTGTAAATTTTGTAGCTGCTGGGACCTGGAAAGTCGTTGTGTAGTTCTGATGCCAGGTAATGCCTAAGAAAAATTCAAGCCAAGGAACACATAGCAAACCCTTCAAGGCTGCCAACTCAGTGACCCTAAGGAAATTCAGTTTCAAAGCAGCCTGTGAAGAGAAGTTTGAAGAGGTGACTTCCCAAACCCTGAACTTTATTTATTAGCTGTTTCTGACAAGCTGTAAAGAAAAGCAAGTGTCCTGATATTTTGAAATTGCATGGCATGTGTTCATTTTCATAGGAAACGCTGATCTTTAGGAAATACCAATATTATTCCATTTCCTGATTTCTCATTCTTTTCTCTCTTCGTATTTAATACCAGTCTGCTGTGCAGAACTTCCAAGCCAGTGTCTCTCCAAGCCTTGGCTGCCTGGGTCCCACAGAGCTCCAGCTTCCTCACAAGCAGCTATCTTCCAGGTGCCTTTGAAGTGGGATTTCTGCTAGAAAAACAGCTATGGAAGAAATAACCCTCCCTGTGGTAATGACAGTTAGGTCTGCTGAAGTTTGGATAATGTTTCACTCCTCATGTGCAGGTCAGCTGGAATTCTTTATGGGGAGATGCAGCCAGACAAGAAGCCTCCCCTTGGCAGAGGGATGGGTCCCTTTGGGATTTGGTGAGATCAGCTTGGACAAGTCCAGGCCCCTTATGGCAAATTGGGAGAAAATCTCCTTAATAAATGGAGTGGTGGAGCTCCTTCTTTGGTATAATGCGTAGGGGAGCCTGGCATGACGTTTTCTCTGGATGTCTCCAGGGAAAGGCAGCTTCTCCCCCAGCAATTATGGATCTGTTTCAGGCCATACTTCAAAGTCCAGCCTGAGTTTTTGCTGTTTGCTTTTCTCCTTTTAAACAGGAACTATCCAAAGGGCTAAAAATCTGAAGTTTAAAGAACTATACAAGCTGCCTGGAGCTCCAAAGTGTTTCTTTATAATTAGTATAAACGCATTAAATATTTAATCTTCATCCTGTGAAAACCCTGACTTTTAAAAAAGAATTTTCAGCACAGGGTGGAGTTTTATCTGCTCCTAAATAGGACAGCGATTTTCTTCCTTCCATTTCTGCCCCAAATCTCAAATTCCAGAGTGCAATGAATCAATTGCAGAGGAGGAGATGACTGTTCATCCTCCTCCCTGTGCAATTGACTCTCAAAAACTTGATTTTTCTCATACGAATCAGGGTGAGAGTTCTGAAGTAGCACGACTCCAGCTGGATATCTGCTCTTTATTCTGGCATGTGTTTCAAGGTGTCTTTTTCTTAATAAGCACCTACCACTAGACTGTTAATAGTTTAGCAGTCCACAGCTTCCAAGGAAATGCTTGCCAGCAGTCAGAGCTGGAAAATAACTCAGAGAATGGCATAGGCCCGATAAAAGGATTAATAACTCACAGCCCTGAGAGCTGTGAGTTCAGTTTTGTCTGACGCTGGCTCTAAGGATTATTTTGTGCATTCTGTGCTCTTAATTGCTTTTTCTCCCCGGAAGTTTGTGTGCAGCTCTGGGATAGAATTGGTGAGTTTTCCCAAACAAACTGAACTAGATTTCTTCCTAAATTATATTTAAACTCTGGTCCTTACAGTAGGCACTTGTATTTGAGCTGTACTGAGGGGGCTGAAAAACAGAGAGGGGAAGGAATGACACGTCTTCTCATGGCAAAAGTAGAATATTTTTGCAGAATGAAACTGCCAACCATTTCAACCTAGCTCTGCTATTCCACTTTTACTGGAATTGTTCCGTCTGTTTCCCTGAAAATGAAAGTCTGTTTCTACTCCTGCCACCTGCTATTTCCATATGAAAAAGCTGTTTGGTTATAATGAAGGTACCATTTCTCCCAAGGGCAAAGTAAGGACATTTCATCACGCTGCTTGTCCTGAAATTTCAGTAACCAGATTCAATATGTTACTAGATTTGATTTACTTTTTCACAAAGCTTAAAGCCTTTAAGGGAAACCTCAAGTTCTGTCTGTGAGTATTTACAAAACAAAATGTCATTTCCCTGCTGAACTGTAAGACAGTCTGATCTGGCAAAACAAAAAAGAGAATCCAAAACCAAGATTCACTTTAGCTTCGAGACTTGCCCAGTGACAAGCTTTTGGAAATCACAGTGATTTCCAAGCACAGACCATATTTTTATCACAGGCAGAAGCCAACAACAGCATAAACAAAAAGTTCCTTCATGCTGACCTCAATGTGAGCAATGGGGGGCAGTTGAGATGGCCAGAATTTGGGTTCCTGAGCATGTCAGCATTTTGCAGATTTATTTGTGTTTTCAAAGAAGCTGGTTAAACTGTCCCTTAACTCCAGGAGAGGCTCTCCAAATGAGTCACTTTTGACACCCACCTTTTAATGAACCCCTTGACATCATGAGTTTTGTTCTCCTGCTTTCCAGGAACAGAGCAAGAAAACAGGCTGATACTGGGCCACCTGAGTTTCCTCAGCAGCATTCCTGGAAAAGAATCATGGAAAATTGATCTTCCTCTTAACATTTGTATAGCTGACTCAGTATCTAACCCATGACAGAGTGTACTCTGGAGTACATGACACCCAGGAGTTTATAACAAAATTATTTGAGTGTTGCAGGCCTGGATTCACTGCAGGAGATTCCCAAATGTCTGATAAAGGCTTTGGCAAGGGAAAGAGTAGGGGGTCTGCTCTGGGCCATTTGCTGCACTTTCAGCTGTGTCTCAAGTCACCTTTTCAGAGCAGTGCAGACACGAACATGAATCAGAAAAGATTGCACAGTTCAAAAGCTCTTTTCAGCACTGTATCCTTTTTCCTATAGCCTGGCAATCCCCTGGGCTGAGATACGCTCTCTGCTTTGTCCAGGGTTAATGGGTATCATCAGGGATGGAAGGGTACAGGCTGCACTGAACACTGAATAGAAGACATAGCTGAATTTTTCTCAAATCCCCAGAAAGCTATCAACTGTCACTAGAGCTCTGGTCAGGGTACTACAGCTCCTTGGAGACTATCCAGGCTCATAAAACACACTAAGGCCTCTTGCTGCTTCTTTGACTCCTTTAGGTTCCAGCCTACGGTGAATACTGAAGGAATGAGAATTTGGGCCTATAGCAGACTGAGGCTTTCTTGAAAATCCAAATTGACACTTCCCTATTAATATTAAAGATCTGCCTGGTTTTTGCAAGTCATCTTTATTTCAGGCCTGATTCATTTATCAGATATTCACAGATCAGCCAAAGGCCAGGGCAGTACATAGGAACGTGTTAACACGTTCACTCTTGAATTGCCAAAATATTATCCAGTTATCTATGCTAATGCCAGCTGCTTGGAACATGGAAAGCTGTTAATAAAGAAAAGATTTTGGTAAAGAAATGGTGAAATGAGAATAGCTGAAGATGTTTCCCCAGGCTGGGTGAGACACAGATGTAAAGGAATAACAAAGTCATCACAAATGAGAACCTAAACATTTTGCAAACATGAATATATAAAGGGATGAAGTCATTGTAGCCCAGGAATAGACGCAGAGTGTGTCTTTTTGGTTTAAATCAGTTCTCTGACAGATTTCTTGGAGGAAGCAGCACAAAACTGCTGTAAGCCCTTAACTAAAAGTGCTACCAGCCACTAGATGTCCCAGAGCTGCACTCAAACTGCACCCATCAGCTGCAGACAGAGGGAGGGCAAACTTGGTGGTGCAGGAGACAAGGTATAATTTAACAGACTGACTGATTTGTCTGCAATCAGCACATACATGCCCTTCTTTAGGGCTTGTGTTGTACCTCTCATGGTGCAAGGAAATAAGGAATCTGAACACATGGATCTGAGGAAGAGTTTCCACATCCCAAAGCTGGTCTTGCTTCATTTATTACCTTAAGGGTACAGCAACACTGCTACCACAAGAGGAAAGCAAAGAGGGATGGGAAAGCTGACACTTCAGTGTCAATAAGCTCCTCAGCACAGCAATATGGAAGAGCAGAAGGCAAATATTTCTGATCTTGTCAAGCTGGTGTGACCGTGGGATTTGCACGTGCACATAAAGGTGCAATGTCAAGTTGCTTTTCTTTTCCTGTTCCTCATTTGTGGTTTAGCATCTTAGCTCAGCAAGCTGCAGTGATGCAAGTTTCTGTACACACATGCACTGTTCTGCGCCCACTGTTTCTCCCTTCATTTAATTGCTTTGCTATAATATTCAGAAGTGTTGTGATTCTGCATCTGACCCAGGAGAAAGCTGTGAACAGCTCACTCAGAGGAAAAAACCAGAAAATGGCTCAAGCATGGCTTGTGCCCCTTCCACACAGAAGTGGTTTAGAAATATTCACCTTTCCAACATGCTGATGGCCACAGGGCCTCCCTCAGCCTATGTTTAACCTCCCTTCACGTCCAGTTCTTGGCTAATTCTCTCTGAACAATTTTTCTGATGATCAGCCACATCTCTGCTTGTATGAAGCCTCCTGCAGCACTGGAGTGTTGTGGTAGGGCTCCCATATTCCTCTTCTCCATATTGCTCTGTTGATCCATCAGACACAGCCCAAGCAGAATGAATTTGCCTGACATGCACACCATACCCTGGCACTGCTCTGAACACACCCCCACACATGGTTGGGATTTTGGGGTGCTCAGAAACCCTGGGGAAAAGTCCTCAAAGCCCACTGCTCTGCTTCCTGCTTGCAGTAATTTCCTACATATGATTTTTTCCTGTTTATCAGGGAAAACAGAGACTGTGGTCCTGCAGCACTCCCAAATCTGCCTCGTTCCTATGGCACACATTTGCCACTCAGTTGCTATTTCTTCTCTGTCAGAGCAGTAATTTAATAATGCATACCAGGATCCAGCCAGCATGTCCAATAAAGGAACAGTAGCAATTTAATGTGATTCATGATCAGTCACAACTAAGCAACAGGACTAATTCTTTGGCATTCATTCCTGGGAGTAAAGATTCAAGGAAAAAAAAATAGTCTTCATTAGATTCAAAGAAAGTAGAGGAGTCTACAACCTCTTCAGAGTCAGAAAGGAAGGGAAATGAATCCAGGACATATTTTTTTGTAAGTGACCCCCTGCAATGCTGGATGAGGAGGGAGAAAGGATTGTGTTGGAAAACTGTCGTGCTTCCACTTGCCTCCTCCAAACCATTCCTGCCAGAGTGTAAAAAATTTCAGGAGACAAGGCTGTATGTGACAGTAAAAGGTTCTTAAGGTACTCTGATATCTTGCTTGCTTTCCCTTGATACATCAACCACTAAGCAGGGTGAGATAGAAATGGGGTTTTGGATGCAGAAAGGTTGCATGGGGGCATCTGCTCTCCATTCTGGTGCAGAATGGTGGTGTCATTTGTGCTTGGCAGGTCCTGAGGATGAATGAGAGAGAACTAATGAGAACATCAGAAAGAAACCATTTATTAAAGCTTTCCTTGCTAGGAAAATCCATCGTGTCAGTCTCCTGTTCCTTCTACCTTACTTACAACTCTGTGACACTGGGTGACATTTTTAGCTTACTCATTTTATCAAGGCTGTGAGATAAATCACTGCCCAGTGTGGGAAATGAGCTCAGCAACATTTATAGCACTGTGGGGTCTCATAAAATCTTAATTTAATGACCCTTGAGTAAGAATAGAGGCAAATATACGCCCCTGTCAGGCGACCACATCCTGGACTCAGTCAAATCCTGCCATCTACTTCTCTGGCTGCTCTGATCTTGTGCTGCAAACTGGCCCAGGGCTCAGCTGATCCTCTCCTTCAGTCTAATGGGAGTGCTCAGAGAGTTCATTTCTGCAGCCAAAGCTGCAGGCAAGAGGGACAAAACCTTTCCCCAGGATGCAGCAGTGCCGATGAAAGAGCTGTCAGTCACCAGGACTGCCAGGCATGGGCTTTAGCTGATGGTTAATGCCATCTGAAGGCAGGCAGGGAGGGAGCAGGAGAGCTTGCAGCCTGCAGCTGTGCTCTTCTGAAGCCTGGCTGTGACTGTAGGAGCCACAATCAAGACCTGTTACAACATTATCACATCACATTCATCTGACAAAGCTGTCATTTTGCACTTGAGGCCGGGGGAAGCCCCATGATGGGCAGGATGGCAGCCAAGCCTCCACCTATGCATGATGTGACAACCCTGTCACAGTGCCTAGGGACCTCCTGTGGCACGGATGGCCCTGTGGTTCATGGCATTAACCCAGGCAATAACTGCAAGGGGTCAGGGAACTGCACCCCAAAGGCTTGTGACCAGCAGGCAGCAAGACAAAGCACAGAGTGGGCTCCTGAGCAGGTGAGCTCAGACTGCCCAGGCTGTTACACCCTTCTGCTGTTACAGTCCTTCATAATCCATCCCTTCAATGCCTCTTGATCTGCCCACTTCTCTTTCTATGGCCAAGCCTCTTTGTTCTTCTCTTCACATACAGCTAAATAAAGGAAGAAATCAGAAGAAACACGGGAGCAGCAGTGATGCCACTATTCCCGTGATCATCATTATTTGTCATATCGACCATCAGTTATGGTTTGTTTGTGCTGGGCTTTGTCCAAAAACATGGGAATAAGATATTCCTCACCAGAGGGAACACAGAGTGCGGTTTAGGATGTGATGCAACAGGTGGGGGTGTTTCAGACTGGCAGGGACCATCTCTCCTGTTCAGATCTCTCTGGCCTTGGGCAGGAGGTGACCAGGGCGCCTCTCACCTGCAAGGAAGCAAAGAGAAAGCGTTTGGTGTCAGCTCGGCCCGGTGACAAGGACAGGAGCGCTCCTCAGAAGTGGAGGAGTGGCTTTGCCAGGAAGCTGAACTCCTGGGTGGTGGGACGAGGCTGTCAGGAAGCCCGGCCAAATGTCTCAGAGAGCTTGTGACGTGGCACTGCCTCGCCACCACACACACACCATCTGCCACCAGCCGTCCCCAAGCACAGCCTCAAAGTGTGGCTGCTCTGCAAAGCAAGGCTGCAAATTAGCTCTGGGAGAAGGAGGCTGCTAGCAAATGCCACCCCACGCAGGGTGCTGAGTGTGGGCTCTGAAGTGAGGTGGGGGCACTCCCGGTGTCCTGGCCACCAGTGTCTCCCATGGCTGAAGCCAAGGGCTGCTCAGTCTGCCCAGTTCACACAACCACCATGTCCACTGGGGCAAAATGACTTCCTCATCAGTGGCTTCCTCACAAGATTCTGAAGAAATCTTCTTAAAAAGAGCCAGAGGAGACAGCTCACAGTGACAGGCTGACTCTGGGCTGTGCTGGGGTAGTGGAACACGTGCATGTGCAGCCCCTTGCACCTTGGTTTGTTTGAGTAGATTTGGAGCCCAACTCCCCAGCCAGCACAGGGTCCATCACACTGCTGATTCCTCTGCCAGCCTCACTCCTCTTCTGCAGCTCAGACACCCCTGATTTCCCCATGAGATGCTGCAGGGCTGAGTCTGCCCTCCATCCCAGCATGGCCATGCAATGCACACTGGTCCCTGCCGTGGGTGCCCAAGATAGCCTGGAACTGGTGTTTGCTTTCTATAGGGCCTGTCTCCCACACGTGGTCCTTTGATTTCTTTACTGGTAGAACTCCCCTTGAACTAGAAGAATTTGCCATTTCAAGTGGAAACACTTACTGATGAGCACTAGGGTGTCACAGATTTTACTGCCCTCTACCCTCTCCCTTTCCTCTCTAAATTTTCTTGCTGTTGGAGACAGCCATCTGCTCTGCCTGCCCCAGGGCTCAGCCCTTGGGATTATAATATCTCCAGGCAGTCCTGAGCACAGGAAAGCTCTGAGCCAGTAGAGTCTGTGAGCACCAGAGTGAGAAAACAGCAGGCCCAGCCTAATCATCACCTTCACTCCCTTCTCTTGGGAAGCTGAGACCGGCAGTGGAGAGAAGCTGCTCTGAGTTATCACTGCTGCACATGGAGCAAACCTGTGCCAGGCATCTTCCTGGGTTCCCAGGCTGCTTGGCACCTGTCTGCCACCCAGATCAAATCCAGAAACTTTGCAAAGAAGAAGAATGCCAATCTCCTGAACTGCTTACCAGTGAGTTCCTTCCCAAGAAGGAATAAGTGGCTTTCAACGTTCCCTTTTCCTGTTCTCCAGGGGTTTATGGTAATCAGGTTCAGCCCAACAGCACTGTGAGCACCCCAGCAAAGCCCAGATCTGTGACACAGTCAGAAAGGACAGAAAGAGATGGCAGTGGAGCTGCATGGAGCTGATAACCTGCTGCACTGCTTCATGGGCACCACAGAGCTGCAGGGATTGAGCCCCAGGACTCTTCCTCAAACGGGGGCAATGTCAAGTCCAGCCTGGCCAGGAAAATCAATTCCTTCCTGCCCAAGGGCAGGGTGAGTTTAGCAGGCTGTGCAGTGGACAGCTAGCACTGACAAAATTGTTTCTTGGAGAGTAGGCTTGAGCTCCACCATCCAGGGCATTTTCCCTCCTCCCTCAGGAAACAGAACTGTGCTCCACTTTTTCCTCTAAGAACTTTCCTTTCTCCCTGCAGTCTTTAGTTAACGAGACTTCCCCGCTCTAGAAACTCTGAAAAAAACCAGTAAATTGTTGCCAACTTTCTTCGAGATTCCGTTACAAGGAGTTCAATAAAGCACAGAAATAGATCTGATTTGCTAGAAAGTAGGGCTTTTTTTTCCCTAGAGCTTGTTCCTATTGCCAGGGAGAAAGCTCCACCACGGTGATCCACCTGCACCTGGGAGTGTGGAGGGAACAAGCCCAGAGGCAGGTGGTGGATCCCTGGCTCAGCAGAGCTCCTGGGGTGCTGGCAAGGGATCCCTGCTACTGCTCTGCTCATGATCACCTGGTGGGATTTTAAAGTAGGGCAGATGTAAGAATTCCATTTCTCTGACCCTCCTGCCAGGTATTAGCTGTACATGCTGGAGATTGTGCTGTAAATGATTGACATTAACAGAAAGGAAAGTTTATGCCAAACAAGAAGGGGTGACATGGAGTGAGCCACAGACAGCTCTCCCAAGAGGGAGCTGGGTGTCCAGGAGTTCTCAGATCTGGACTGAATGTTGTCCTGCTGAAGTGGGAATAAGGAAAGCACCACAGTTCCACACCTGTTCAGGTCACTGTGTCCAGCCCAGGAGGACCTAGAGCCCACCTGGACTCCCTGGGCAGGACATTTACATAATCCCATATTTACAAAATGCCCACTTAGTGCTGGAGCTGGACACCTGGGATGAGTGCCTTTGCCAGGGAAATACACTTGTTCAGGGTGACAGGCTGCCTGCAGCCCTGCACAGGCGTGTAGGACAGGAAACCAAGGAGAACAAATATCCTGTTCAAATACTGGAAGACAGCGTGTAATTACCTGAGCTGGGAGCTGGCCAGGACTCCAGGAGCCACAGCGCTGCAAGAGCAAAAGATGAAAAATGTGAGGGAGTGATGGATGGGGGAGGTGGGTACCAGAGAACCAGGCACTGATTTTTACTTTCTTTAGGAAGGCAGCGTCTCTGCACTGATTGCTGAGGCTTTGTTCCAGCAAGGATGGAGAGAGAGATGTGTGTGCCTGCTGCACCCTTCCCAGCCACTCCATTGCCCTGCAGAGCTGGAGATCTGCCCAGGGGATGCTCTGGCCCAGGTACCCCGTGTACCATCCCTCACTGCTGTGTCCAGCCACAGCCCCTCACCCAGCAGCTCCACAGGACTCTGTGCACTGAGCACCTTATAACCTGTGCCAGACCCAGGGTGCATCCACATCTGAACACTGCTGGAACAGCATGTAAGCATTTTAGCCCAAAGCAGAGCCAGAATCTGGTGAGGAAGATGTAGAGGGGTTGGAGCAATCCTTCACAAAACACTTTGGGGACAGAGTAGGGAGTCACCCACAGCCTTCAGCTGATGGCAGCAGACCCCTGTCACAGGCTTGTGGTCCTTGCAGACATCAGTCCCCAGGTTCAGCCTCACCTCTGTGACCTTCCTCAGAAATGATGATGAAACCTGCTGAATCCAGACTCCTCCAGGGATTTCAGGGCTGTCAAGCACCAGGTCGGGCTGTGCTCTCTAACTCAATAGCTGCCAGCTGCTCTGTGCATCAGGGAAGTGGCTCTGCCAGGCTACAAACAGGATGAAACCCTCTGCTCTTTCTGAGGAAGCAGTGCCAGTCTTTGCTAAGGAGCTCTCTCAAATTGGGCCAAGCCCTCCTGGCTCAGTTTTGTGCCCCTGTTTGAAGGAATCTGGGTGCACACAAGATGATGATGTGCAGTGTTCTCAGGACTCTGCTGGGTTCCCTTGGCTGTCTCATCCTGTGCTTCACTTCCCTGGTCTCCATACTGGGAATGACCTGTTGTGTTTGGTGGAGAAACGGACCACAGAGGAGACTCTCACCCTGCAGGGCTTGGTCCCTCCTCCTGTGGCTCATTCCTCCTGTGCTGCTGCACCAGGTCTAATCACCATGCCTGAGTAGAGCCACTGGCTTTGGCTGAGGTGCAGGACCAGAGCCATGGCTGGCAGTGCCTGGGGGAGGGAGACAACTTGGTCTAGGGAGTGTATGTTAGCATCCAGGACTTACTGTCAGCCCTGAACTTGTGTGTGTCCCATGGGATCTCACAGCTGCTGTTGCACTGATCCAAAGGCCAGTCTGGTCTCAGGAGCTGCATTTCAGTGGCCTTTGGAGCACTGGGCTGTGCAGTTCCCTCTGTGGAGAAGTGTCAGCCTCCATCATCTCTTCCTTCCCATCCACACTGCCACATATCCCAGCACACTTTTCAAGAACCGTTTTTCTCCTTAATCACCAGCCCCAAGTTTCAAAGTTAATTGGGGCTGGTGAGGTATAAATAGATGCTGGACCAGATGGAAACTCTGTCGTGATTTATAGCTCGCTGAGCCATCACATGTTCCACTTGTACTCTGAGCAAGGGCACCATTAATTATGACACTGCCCAGGCAGATCGCAGGGGAGGTTACAACAATGATTTTCAAGCTGAGGACTTAAATATAACCAGGTTGTGACGTTTTGCTGAGTGAGCGAGGTGCAGGCAGGACCTGCTTGTTGCAGTGGCACCATTTCCAGAACCCTTCCCAGGCAGCCCCAGGGAAGCAGGTGAAGCAGCTATTTTGGAGATGTTTGCATGGACAGAGCCAACACAGCCAGTCCTTTGCAGGGTCCTGCTTTTGTCCAGACAAACTGCAATAAGGCTGAGGGATGTTTTCTAAGCCCTGGGAAGGGAAAACTACATTCCTGGCCTGAGGAAACAAAAAAAGAAAGGAGATGTGGGCATCCCAGGCTACAAGCTCTGTCCTTGGCTCCACAGCTCCAGCTGGATGTGGAGCATCGTGCATCACCCCCAGGGGCTGCAGTCCAGCTGATGAGGGCAGTGGAGAGGGACATCTCCTCATCAGGGATGCTTCCAGGGGGATGTAAGGATCAAAGGACTTGCTGGAGGTCACCTGGGAAGGTCTGGTGCAGAACCAGGTCTCCTGAGTTTCAGGCCTCTTTTCATCACTGCCTGTTTCTCCTTGTAGCCCACGCTTAAAACTTCTATTCAGTTATCCATTGTGAATTGGGACTTTGCTAATTACTGGAAGAAAGGGAAGCTCAGGGCAAAGGGGGTGACTAGTCCTGCCTTTCCCCAAGCCCTTTGTGCCTCAGAACACACTCCCCATCACTTGTGAAGCACCCAGTTCAACAACAGTTTGCAGTCCTGATTTTCCTGGGACCTGCTGCTCAGAGGTAAAACAAGAACACAAGCCATAGCCTCCTCTTCATTTTCCAAAGCATCAACATCTTGCCTGCCCTGCACTGTGCATCTTCAAAATACAGACACATGTCCCACCCTACTGCCAGATATGGAGAAATCTTTACAAAATCTTCCTTGGGAACTCTTTGCATGACAAACTGAATAAGATGTGCAATTACAGAGCCATGATTTAAGAACTTAAATCCCAGCTAAGCTCAATAGAAGGTATCAGACTTAAAAACAATACGTAGGGAGAATTTAATCTTGCAGGGACTGCAGTTATTTGAGGGGAGAGATTGTATTTGGGATTAAGAGTCAAATTACTCCACAAGTTTTTATTAAACCTTTATATTTTCAGCTGTACCTTCTTACGGCTCTTTTGGGACAGGAGCTTGATTTTATGATGGGCATAAATCTCCCCAAAATAGTTTGGATTCACCGAAACTGGCAAAACATGAACAAAATGGATTTGAACTTTATCTGGGCTGCTGACGACTTAGAGCCCACACACAAGCATTTCATTAAGGCATGCAATTTTCCAGAAAGCAAAAAGAGGTCCAAAAAAATATTTAATTTCCCTAGTATTCCTAAAACCCCAAAGAAGGCCTGAGCACATACACACACCCCTTGCTGGGAGCCCTCCTGTTGTGCATGCACACTGCTGGCAAGTGCATGTCTGAGCATCCCTGTTCTGAATCCCTCCCAGCACTGACACACCACAGAAACATTCACTCAGGGAAGCACCCCCTGAGTATCTTAGAGCTCCAGGCAGCACAGCCCAGCTCCTCTGGGGGGATGCTGGGTGGGATTGATGGGCTCTGTCAGTGCCTGGATGGACACAGCCCTGGCTGGACAATGATTTGGCTTTATGGTGGTGGGGGTTGGGGGCTCACGCCTGTGACCGTATCCACAAATTTCCATTTTCCACCTGACAAATTAACCCAAACACACAGACTTTATGTCCTGATGTGCAGTGGATGTATCTGTGCAAGACAAATGTTTGGTTTTGAGTGGGTATCATTGCTGTAGCAGAGAGGGCAGGAGCTGGGACATGTGTTTTTCCCCATTGACGTCTCTAATTCAAAGTGGCTTTATTCAGCTGGCAGCCAGCTCTGGGACTGGGCACTGGGCTCAGAGCTGAATGGAGCTGGCTGTCCCCAGCTGCAGGGTGGCATCCCTCCCAGCTGTGTGATGGGTAAAGTCATGCTGTCAAACCTGCACTGCAAAAATACCAGAGAAATAAATAACTAATGTCTCAGTTTGATGCAGGCAGTGCTGGCACTGAGGTCCCTGTGCAGCAGCTCCCTGCAGCTCACCCTTGGTGCCAGGTGCAGCAAGTGCTCTTCTTGCCAGCTGATACTGAACAAACCTGCTCCTGTCTGCACTTCTGCAAGTGGGGTGACAAATGCACAGTGCTTTAAGGACTCTGTGGGAAGTAACTCACTCCTGCTGCCAGAGCTGAGCGTGTGAACACCATTTTACCTACAGGGAGTGCAGGTCCATGCCAGGTAAACATGGGTATGGATCACATGTCATTAAATGGACCATGCAACCTGGGAGCTGGGAGAAGGAAGGAGCAGCCTGAGACAAGGAGCTAAATACTTAGCACACACTGAGGTGTTTGCAGGTCAGACCCAGGCACCAGAAACACTTCTGTGCTGTGTCTGTGCACCGGATCTGTGCCACCTCCCCACAGGCAGGGCTCCATTCAGGCAGTGTCACAGCTGCCAGGGCAGAAGGAGGAAGGTCTGCTCCCTGTCACCTCCTGCTGCAGTGCTGCTGGCTCACCCACTGCTCCATAATGGCTTGCTCTTCGCAGCTCCTTTGCTGCTTTGCTCTTCCCAGCCCAGCTCAGCTGCTTTACTCCTGCTGGGATTCACACAGAGTCCTAAATTAGCTCAGTCTGGGCAATTCCAGCTTGTGCCAGGTCCCAAGGAACTTTTTTTTCATCTTTGCACTTTTCATTTGGGGAGTACGAGGCAAAGTGGGGCAGCATCATGCACCAGGGTACCTGAGGTGGGTACCAGGGAGCTGCACCTCTGAAAGCATCATGGGTACATGGACATGGGTATTAAAGGTTATTTGAGGAGCAGTGTGGAACACACTGCCATGAAAGTGTTCTTGTCACCATGGCTGTGGTCACTTGCCATTGCAGACTGATCCTGGCAAAGGCCCCTTTCTGTCCAACAGCTGTGCAAATGCTGGCTGCATCCCTGGGCCTTCAGCATCCTCCCAGGGCAGCAGCATCCTCCCTGCCCATGTAATCTTTTCTGCCAGGCAGCAGAAAGACAAAGGGCAGGGAAATATTCACCAGGTTCAGGGCTGGCTTCATACTCAGGAGAAGCTTTGTTCTCTCAGCAGGAAGAGCATTTCTAATTTATGGTGACAGAGGGAAGTAATTTGATGTTTTCTGGTGGCTGCACTCTTCTATCAGCCCGAACCTACCCTGGTGGTGTGAAGCCCAAGGGCCCTTCCCTCCAGACCTCTGTCCAAGCAGCACCATCCCTGATGCAAGGCTGCTTCCCCTCCCAGAGCCACCAGCTCCTTCCCAGTGACCCTGGCTCACTCCCACTGCGGTTGCTGCCGTTCTGGGTGATTAATTCACTGTGAGTAATTTCGGAGCAGATGATCTCATTCACGTGGTTCCTGCTATTTCTCTGGCAGAGAGGAGAGGAGAGGAGAGGAGAGGAGAGGAGAGGAGAGGAGAGGAGAGGAGAGGAGAGGAGAGGAGAGGAGAGGAGAGGAGAGGAGAGGAGAGGAGAGGAGAGGAGAGGAGAGGAGAGGAGAGGAGAGGAGAGGAGAGGAGAGGAGAGGAGAGGAGAGGAGAGGAGAGGAGAGGAGAGGAGAGGAGAGGAGAGGAGAGGAGAGGAGAGGAGAGGAGAGGAGAGGAGAGGAGAGGAGAGGAGAGGAGAGGAGAGGAGAGGAGAGGAGAGGAGAGGAGAGGAGAGGAGAGGAGAGGAGAGGAGAGAGGAGGAAAAGGGGGAAAGAGGGAGGAAAAAGGGAGGAACATGCTGTCCATGAGACTTGTCCCTCTGTACATGCCCAGGAAGCCCAATACCAATTTGATGACCACTCAGTGGTACAGTGCTACAGGCAGAGTGGAAGAAAATTTGCTGGCAAATTGGTTTTTCTCAATACAGGGCAATTTGATCATTTAGGCTGATAGGAGCTCAATTACAGCTTTGTAGCAAGGCCAGCATTTGGGACAGCAAGTTGCTCCTGTGGCTGAGGAGCAGCCTGGCTTGCTGGGCTCCTGGGGGGCTGGGGAGGGCCCCCAGTGTTGGATGTGGCAGTGGAAGTCTGAGCCTTTGGGGACTGCCAAGTTCTGCCCCCACCAGGGGCTGGGGAGGCTTTGTGAGGAGCTGCAGGGACTGGCTGCAGTCCCCAGTTACCAGAGGAAACCCCAGTGGATTCAGAAGCCTGCAGCTGCCTGCTGATAGAGTCAGAGACATTAAAGAAATGAGTGAGCTCGTGTTTGGAGAGGCAGGAGCTGCACTGAGGTGGCTGCTCCACACTTTGTGTGTGATGGGGGATGGCAGAGCGAGGGCAGCAGCACTGCCCTGTCCTGGGATGCACCACGAGCAAACTGGAATGAACCCTACGAAATGGGATGAGATTAACAAAGCAGCTGAATTATTCTAAGCTAATAAAGTACCAAGTCCAGATGGCTCCCACTATGAATACTATTAAAGAGAAAAACTCAGGGCAAATTAGGAGATTTGAAGCTAAGGCTTTTCATGTGCAGAAGATGCTCTGTGGGGTGGGCAGCAGTCTCCTCTCCCTGGCTACCTCCAGGGACAGAGATTTGGTGCTGTTTTTCAGTCCTGAAAAAAGGAGTATGTGCTCCTTTTCACTCAGTTTCTGCTGTTTTGCCTTGGAAACCCATACTTGTTACTTCCTTGGAGCCATCTTCATGTCACACACATGCCCATGCAAACCCCAGCTGCCTGGGATCCATGTGCAGAATTATTTCCCATCCCCAGGAGTGGTGTGAGCCCCCAACCATCTCTGTGTTGGCCCCCTCTCACTGTGTGATGGGATCCCACTCAAAGATTTTCTGCAAAGGGAGTAGAAAACATGAGTTTGCTTTTGAATTTTGGTGCCTGAAATAAGCTGTAAGCAGCAGTAGACCTGGGCTGTGTTTGCCATGGCAAGGGCTGGGCTGTATCCCTGCACGCAGAGGGGCTCAGCAGGAGGCTGCATTTAAGAGCCAGATCCAAACCATGGCGTGCCAAGGGCTGTTCATCCATCCCTCAGCCTGGGAAATGGATCCAGAGGCAATGAGTGACTGCAGAGCTGGGGCAGCCACAGCCCTGAGCTGCTGCAGGGAGTGGGGCAGTGCTCACCGGGCTCAGAGCACCTGGGACATCTGTGCCTTGCAGAAGGCAGTGACAGCTTGGGACAGGGGGCAGACAGCAGCCAGAGCAGCTCAGGGCAGGGCAGCACAGCAGGCAGGGCCCAGGGGGTGCTTAGGGGCACAACATTTCCTACCCACCGTGTCTGGCTGAGGATGGACATTTAAATCACATCCTTGTTCCAAGAGGGAGGAGAATAACCCATGGCAGGGGGAAAGAGGTGGTTTTGCTCCATCCACAGTGCCTGGAGCAATAGATGACTGATGTGTTTAGTTTCTGAATTACCCTGATGAGCTGTATAAGCTTGTTATTTGTTTTAATTAATGTGAAGGAAACTGTTAGAGTGCCAGAAAGTGTGAAGAGAGGGGGAGAAGAGAGGGGAGATGGGGACATTTGGAATTGAAGCATCCTATTAATATCTCTGCTGTTGAATGAAAGGTCATTAATGATCCAAAGAAAAATGAGCATGGAGAGAAACAAGAGAACCAAATACCTCTCTGACTCCCATCACCCACATTGTTAACAGAGCAGCTTCCAAGCCCTGCTGCAGTCCTGCTGCCCCTTGTTCTCTGCTTTTTCTGCTGTCTTTAACCTGCCACCCTCCCATTGGTGCTGGATGGGGTGGGAGGGTTTCAAGGAAGATGAGGGCTGGTGCCTCACAGCACTGACACGAAGCTCCTCAAAACTGCACCAGATCCAGAGCAAAGTCTCCTGCCTTTGTCCCAGGACCTCACCTGGACACAGGGAGTCCTGATCTCTGCTGAAGGCATCAAAATACCAGCCTTGGAGTGATGTTTGACAGGCAGAGATGCTGCAACAGGAAAACCTTACTTGGTTTATTTCATTATTTTTTCTGCTCTTTTCGAGGTTACCGTGACCAGTGTGCATTCCCAGCCCTGAGCTGAAACTGTGCTTGCCCAGGAATTGATTTGCCATGCCTGAGGTGAAGCAAACACAGATTAAATTTAAGCTATTTGTTCAGTACCTCAGTTATGCAATTGGACATCATAGATTAGGGAAGGTGACCTCCTGTAGCACAGGGGGGATTTACTGACATGTTTGAGCAAATATTGCACTTCCTGGGATCCAGCACAGCTCAGGATAAAGGAGAAAAAGGTACTGGCTGGCTGCCTGCACAAGCACCTAAACCCCAGCAATCTCTGTCTTCCCTCAGAGCTTCAGGCTGGAGGACCCAGGATCTCCAAAGCAGGGCCAACCCTGATTCCTCCTACAAGGGGGAAAAGGAGAAAAGGAAAGAAAGATAAATGGAAGGAGAAGGGAGAAAATAAGTTTTTGCAGGGTCTCAGTCACCTGTTAAACATGACCAACCCCAGGAGATTTTGCAGGATTTTGTTCCAGTCACCATCACCCGCACTCCTGACTCCTGAGAGCTTCATGGTGTTGGTAAATGCAAGGCTTGAGGCTCCTGCTTGCTGCAGGGAGGCTCCCAGGGTCAGGGCTGGTCTGGGGCAGTGGCAGGGGCTGGGGAGCAAGCACAGGAGAGGACACAGCTCTGGGGACCTGGGCAAGGCTCATGTGCTCAAGAGGCCAGCAGTGGAACAGCAATTTAAAATTGAAATCCCTGTGCTTAAAAAAGACAAGAAAGGAAGGGAGGCAGGCAGGATTGGTGGTTGCAGTGCAAGCTGTCAGTGTGTGTTTGTGAAGAGGCTTTTGACTGACAGCAGCGTTGTCAGAGGCAGAGCCTGACGTCAGAGCTGCACAGCGAGGTGTCGAGGCACCCGAGGGCACAACTTTCCAATGGCAACAGCAGCACCAGCTGCCTCTGGGCACTCTGAGCTCTCCTCTTTGTCTCCTTGGGCCGATTTTGGAGCTGGCTGCCCCAGCACTGACCTGCCTGCTGCCTGTGCAGTTCCCAGGTGCAGGAGGAAAGGGGAGATGCTCCCTGGATGCCACATGGCTCCGGAGCTGTTGGATGGGATGAAAACATCCTGGCACAGGCAGGGCAGTGCCCAGTGCCACCTCCTTGTCCTGAGTGGGAAGGGGAGCTGGGATCTCACAGCAGCACTGTGCCAGAACTGGGTCTGCCTTGCACTTCCCACACCCCTCCCACTCTCCCAAACCTCACCCAGGGTTTTACCTACCAAAGTGCTCCACAGCTCCTTCTCTGGCTTCAGAAAATTCAGGAATATGCCAAGTGCTGGAGTGTAACACTAACCCTGAGCCTTCCCACTCTCCTTGCCTGGTTCTGTGCCACCTCCCACACGACCTGGGCAAAGCCAGGGCTCTACCTGAACAGACCAGGCAAACCAGACGGAAAGTAAAGCTGTTTCTGCATGCTTTGGCACTGAAAAATCCCAGCAGCTCTGGCCATGGCATGGGCAGGGCAGAGCTGGGACAGAGGGGAGGCAGGGGCGAGGGCAGCACGAATGGCTCATGTTTGCTCTCTTGATGTGAGGTCTTGCAAATGGAAATGATTCTCCAGGAGCATCTGTTCCTCAGGCAGGGGCTGTACCATTGCTGGCATCCTCCAGAGACATCCCTGGCACATTGTGCAGATAAATAAATCAATAAAATCAGTGGCTGTAGGAAGGGATTTGGCTTCTTGTCTTGGAAACACCTGAGTCACCCAGGATGATCACCCTGTGGCCTTGGATGGATGGGTTTGCAGAGCCTTGAGACACCTGCTTGCTGCTGAAGTGGTTTAGCCCATCTGTTTAATGCTGTGCTAGCTGGGAAATTGTTTCTCTGCTTTAGCTTTAAATGATGATTTGTTGCCTGAAAGATTATCCTTTGTTTATCTCTGTTCCAGTGACCCCCTTTGCTGCCTCTCCTCTCCCCTCTGCTCGGGAGTCACAGCAGCGAGGGCAGAAGGAGCAGGAGATGTGATCATTCCCAGCCCTATCAGGCTGCTCATCTTTCCTCTAAAAAATAAAATAAAATTCTGCCTCTTGTCCAGTTCATACTTTCTCCAGAACACAGAGCAGGACCTGGCACTCCTGAGACTGGAAAAGAGCACCTGAAATAGGAATAGCTGGGATGAGAAAGGTGGGGAGGAGAAGGAGCCTGTGTGGGCAGTGCCTGTGTCACTGCAGCACCCCAAGCCCCAGCACTAAGGCCTCCTCTGTGGCCCAGCTCAGATGTTTTCCTCTGCTTTCCCTGTGTCCAACAGAATGGTCTCTAGAGCAGGAATTTGCCAGTTTGATTTGCATTTTAGATTCATTCCCTTAGGAAAATCCTTGGGCCTTAACTCTCCTGGAAGGGCCAAACGTTTTCTCTCTGAAATCTGGCGTAGCTTGCTGCTCCATCAATGCAGGTGTGAAACTGCCAAACATCCAAAGCCACTTGGGTCTCAGACCCTAAACTGATGGCAGCAGCAACCCCAAATCCCAAAACCACCTGTGAGAGCTCCCATTTAACTTGTGTGTTCCTGAGAACTGCAGCCTGAATTCCTCTCCATTTCCTGACAGCTTGGACCAGCTACTCAGAACCAGGTTTTCATGCAAATAAATTCAGAGAGGAGACGAAGCCATTACGAAAAGGATTGAATCTCACTGAGGAAGCTCCGTGCAAGAATAAAGTGAGGAAGTGACAGGATGGATTAGTCTTTAATTTGGTTAAAGGTGGGGTGGCAAATCTGCAGAAGGTCACAGTGACACTAAACAAGTGTCTTATATTAAACCCAGCTCAAGTTTTCATGTCTCAGTAAAAGAGCTGGAGCATCTATAACTAGTAACAGGTTATTTTTGGCATCCCAACCTATTTTGTAGCTCCCAGGAGGACAAAACTGCTTCTCTTTGACTTTGCAAAGCCTGGATTTCTTTTTTGTGTCGGCAGGATGCTGGGATCTGCATTTAAATTCTTCTGACACTGCCTGTCTTAACAAAACTCACAGGTCCAGGCAATTACTGCTCTTGCTTTGCACAGAGCAAAGAGCTCAGTCTAGATGAGGGCTGTGTTCAAAGTAACAACACAGAATTTATGTTGAGTGACCAGCTCTGAGGGGATTGCAAAGATGTAGATGTGGAGTGTCTTGGGAACATGGATCAGTGGTGGTCTGGGCAGTGCTGGTTACAGGTGGGCTCCAGGGTTTTATAGATCTCTCGCCACCTGAGTGATTCTATGATTCAAAAGGTATCACAGCTCCAAAAAGCCTCAGTCTTTAGCAGACACAGTGGTCCAAGGGGTCACTCTGTCTCTGTCATTGCCTCCCCACAGGTCACAGACATTTATCCAAGGTCCTTTGGGAATCAGCAGCAGCCGTGGTGCCAGAGCTGGGCCATCAGTGGTTGATGTCATCAGACAAGTTTCCATGGCTCTCCCTCTTCCTCTGCTGTCCCTTCCTGGGCCCCAGCTGCACCCACACCATGTTCCCACTCTTCCTGAGGCTGTTTGCCGGATGGGTGCCAGATCTCCAGTTCTGTAACGCATGGTGTGACATCTGCTCTGCCTTCCCTCCTGCCTCTCCCAAACGGAGATAGCCAGAAAAATATTTAAGCCAGCACACACAGAACCATTGAAATCAAAGTACTTCACAAAATTCACTGCATTTCACTTGAATTTTGTTCTGAAACGAAACAAACAAACAAAAAATCTGGCAGAATCAAAACATCTTGTTTCAGCGTTTTCAGAAGAAAGAAAACCTTCCTGTTCTATCCTGAAAAGGCTTTTCACTGCTGAGATTGTTTCAGAAAATAGCTAAATCAAGCAGAAAGCAAATTAAAAAATCAAAGTCTCCTGGAGATGGATCCAGTTTCCAGATTTTTTCTAACTGGCAGCCAGGAGGAGCAGTGCCCCTCGGGCATCCCACAGGTGCTGGTGCAGCTCTGCTCTCCTCTGGCTCCCTGGGTGCTCATGGAGGGACAGGGAAGAGCAGGGATGTGACCCAGGGCTAAAACCTGGAAAAACCAGGCAAAATCAGGGAAACCCTGCTATTGGTGAGGAATTTCTCCTCACCAAGGACAAACCTCCAGAATAAAGTTGTGCACTGGTGAGAGATGAAGAGGACTCAATATGTGACAAGAGCAGATGTCCTAGAGGTGTTCAGACATCTCCTGCCTCTGTTTGCTGTTTGAGGAAGAACTGGGTGGGTTCTTCCATTGCATCAATGCACCAAACACCCACAGCACACACGTGGGGACAGGAGTGTCCCCACACTGTCTGAGTCCTGTGCCAGCAAGGTGGGGACAACAGAGCTGGTGCTGCAGCACCCTGCAGCCCCCTCAGCACCAGGCGATGGGAGCAAACCCTTCAGAGCTGGGGTACAGCTCACAGGCTGCACAGGTTTCTGCTGCAAAATACATCAGAATTTGCATGGAATTCCCTGGTTTTCAATTACTCAAACAGCTCATCTGTTCCTATGTCAGTATTTCACATTTCCTTCAAATATTTGGACGTGTAGCCCCTCTAACACTCACTGGCACTATGGAAAGCAGCCTTGCTAGGAAGCAGAGCCCCTGGCACAGGGAAGTTGGGCAGATGCCTGCACAGCCATCAGCTGGAGATGGGGAAAGTGTGTAAGGGGGGAGCCCTTCCTCCTGTCTGTCCAGGGCTCCACATTGCATGCATTTTGCCTTGAAAAACAAAATCAGCATCTGCTCCAATAAGTGATTTGCCCAGGGCTGCAATGCATCTGCTGGAGAAAGAGCACATCTGTGCTCAAGGTAAAAGTGGAGCAGTCAGTGGAGCTGGGATGCTGCACAGGAACAGAGCACGGTCCCAATGGCCCAGGGAAACAGGAATTTCACACCCAGGGTACATCTCTGCAAGAAATGACACACACAGGTTGAATTTGGCCCTTTGTTCAAGGAAAACAAAAGTGTATTCAAGGCACTGGACCTCCCCCAGTGAGCTGGTACAAATGCTGAGTGTGTCATCAGCCCATTAAGACCTTGGGCAGGTGCTGCTGGATAAACAAAATCCTCATCTCCTTTAGTGATGTGAATTTTAGAGAGACAGGAGAGAAATAAACTAATAAGGTGTTTACAAAATAAAAAACAGAAAGCAAGCCCAAAACCAAACCTGGACCTGCAGGGAAGGGATTGTGCTGTCCCCCTGACCAGGAGCTGGAACAATCTGTGCTGGTGCACTATGAGCAGCGAATCCCTCCTGCCCGTATTTCTACATCCCTCACAGTTTTACAGATATAAACTAAAAGCAATCTCAGACCTTGTAAGACAAGGTAGTTATCTCTGCAGCCAGCCAGCAGCAGATTTATTGACCTCTAGGATGCATTCAAACTGTATTTGCTTTCATATGACAAGTGTCCTGTTTTACCAGAGCAGTTTTTCAGCAGTCCTGAATCACTGCTGCAACTCCATTTTGTCAGAGGCAAACTGAAGATGTTTTCTACTGGATTCAAGGCAAGCCAGCACAATATCTTTGTGAAATGGGGGACATCAAGCCATTAATTATAAGAATTGAAGTAAAAAAAGGGCAGATTTTCAGGCAATGATGATAAACACTTCAATAGCTGAACTCTAAAGTGAGGGAGTCTTTCTGGTAGCAAAAGCAAAATATGGTAAACTGGTTTACAGTACTTTTACTAAGTATTTGAATGAGTAGGCCTAATATTTTGAAGATTGGAAGCAATCTGAATGAACTTGAAAAATTTTCCTTCTGAAAAGTGTGAAACGCAGCCTGAATTGCATTAGGAATGCTGGCAACTGTGCCCTCAAACAGACTGAAAAAAAAAGTGAATGATTTGATGAGACTGCAAATGTAAAAAAAGAGTTGAAATTAAATGTGAAGAGGGGAATAAAAACAAGACGGGTGAGATAAAAAATGAAGTGATATATTCCAGTACTTGGGGTGAAATATAGTGTCTGTAAAAACATGAAAACATTATCTGGATTTTCACTGGCATCACCAGTGTATCTTTATAGGCAGATGATAAGAAATATAATAACTCTGAGAGTACTAAAACAATCAATGTAAAAATATATTTCCAAGACATGCCTGTAGTGAATTTCATCGTGTGCTGCTTTAATTTTAAACTTTCAGAAGATACACATTCTGCCCAGTACAGAATCCCCTACATTTCCTTCTATAGTTTTCTATACTTAGGGATTTAAGAGAGGAATTACAACACTTGAAGGAGCAGTCTGTTGATGGCATATATAGATAAGGCATTTTGAAAGGTAGAGCACTTTCTTTTTTGATTTTGGGACTGTCAGAAGACACAACAGAGTTGTGAAGCTAAGTGTGAGCTTGCTGGTGAGAACCACAACAGGTCATTGAGATCTCTGTTTATTTTCAAGCAGATGCAATGTTTTGGGGTATTATGATCAAACATGTGTTATCACTTGGTTGATCAGCACTGGCCTTGCTTTCAGTTTGTAGTTCCACAGTTTGAGTCACAGCTTTGAACTATTTGTCTTGTATAGTGTTCTATAGACAATCTGTTAGGGGGTTCTTATGTAACATTATTCCTCTCAAGTTCAGCAAAAATTGCTGCATCGTGAAGAATGTGCATAATGTATAACAAATTTAGCCCCTCTGCTAACTGCAGACAAGTGAATCTTCCTTTCATTTGGGGACAGAGCTATCACAGCCTGGAGGAAGGAGGGAGGGAAAAGGCAAGGCAAAACAAGAGAAAGGGTTAAAACAGCTTCTGTGGCAGAGCCATAAACATGGAAACACATTTCATCAAACTGTTGTTGGCACTTGAGATGAAAAAAAGGCATTTTCTCCCTTCCCCATTGGCTTCTAGTGCCTTGCCCAGCACTGGGGGGCACAAAACCCTTTTAAGCTGGAGCCCCTTTGCTCTGGAGACAGGCAGGAGAGTTGAGGCTGTGCAGCCTGGAGGAGAGAAGGGTTTGGGGAGCCCTTAAACCCCTTCCAGCTCCTAAAGGAGCTACAGAGGGCTGGAGAGGGGCTTTGGACAGGGATTTGCACAGATTGACAGGACAAGGAGAAATGGTTCAAACTGCCAGAGGGCAAGGTCAGATGAGCTATTAGGAAGAAAGTCTTACCTGTGAGAGTGGTGGGGTGCCCAGAGAAGCTGTGGCTGCCCCACCCCTGGAAGTGTCCAAGGCCAGGTTGGAGTTCTGAGCAGCCAGGTCAAGTGGAAGGTGTCACTGCCCGCAGCAGGGGTGATGGTCTTCAGGGCACCTCCCAACCCAAACTATTCTGTCATTTCATAAAACCCAAACCAAACCAGCTCCCAGACAGCCTGAGCCCCAGCAGCACACTGGGCACAGAGCTCATGTGCCCTCATTTGCTGGGTTTCTCCCCATGAGGGTCTGAGCTGTTTTAGTGTCCAGGGCTGTCCCTGCTATGGAATGCTTCCCAGAGTGGCTGGGAGGTGTTCAGCACTGAGGGCTCCTCAATGCCAAGTGTGGAGGTAGCTCACAAATGCACTCTTACCTAAAAAGCTAAATTTACAAACTCAGAACACCAGAAAGATGAAATGTCTGTTATGATTCTATGTTTCTATTTTCTGTATTCCTTCCAAGAAACGCTGTAGTTGCACAGGTAGCAGAACTTCCCAGTCTTGGCAATGAGTATTGTTGCTAGCAACAGCATTTAAATATTTCCTCTCCTTTTCTCTGTGCCTGTGTGGTTACACAGGGGAATCAGATAGAGACACAGCCCTTCAAGTGTCAGTGAGAGAAGCAAGCCTGAGTCTCTCTAAGCCTGGCCTGGGATGGCTGCCATACTATTAATATGTAATTTGGCTGGCTAGTTCTGAGCAATCTTAATTCTCCAGCCATCATTACTTTGCTTGGTTATCATTCATACATTTCTATGTGCTAGTTTGCTTGGAGGAAAGAGATTGGACATTTAGAGTGGATGAGTCTATATTTTTGGAACTGGAGCTAAATTACCCACTAGTTGAAGCATTATTGTGTTTTACAATAATTGCTGATTAAAATTCAAATGCACTAAATTCCACCTGTCATTCCCAGCAGTGCCTCTGTTGTGACAATGCCAACACCAGGAGCAGATACAAACGAAAGGACTGAAGGAAGTGGTTTGTCTGCAGAATTCCATCCTTTCATTCTGCCACAATCTGACAAACTCCTCTCCCAAACCCTTGGGATATTTGCCACAAAATGTCTGCTCTGTCAGATGCTTCATAGAATGAGAACCCCAGGTGTCCAAAGCAGCCTCTGTGATTTTACACCCACCTGCCTGAGCTGGTCACTCAGCCAGGTACTTTAAAACACTGATGCTCATGACTATTGATGGAGTTTTCAGATGGGCTTCTCTCTTTTTTGGAGGAGCTAGATGGGCTGTTTGTGTACATGAGCTCCTACCTAGTGTCTCTTTTTTTCCCGTCCACAGGATGTGCCCAAGTCCATTTCTTCAGCTCTCTTGAACTTGCCTCTGGCTGCAAAACTTTTTTGGACTGGTTAAACTCCCCAGTCCTTTCCTTCTCCTCTTGTGCCTCCCACACTTCTGCATTTTTGGCCTCCTTCTTGCTTTTGATCTTCCATTCTCTTTTTCCCAGATCTCAAGCTTTTCCTCACTGTGCCTAGCCATTTCCCAGCCTGGAGAGCTGGGGAATAGCTCAGCCCCTGGAGAGATGTTTTATTTATTATAAATCAGGGAAGTGGATAAGCAAGTACAGTAGTTTCACGAATACAAGCCGCACGGATTATAAGCCGCACCCCCGGTGCCTCGACAATGTTGCTGTCTTTGTCAATAGATAAGCCGCACCCCGAATATTAGCCGCACTTTCGTTCGTCGCGAGAATCCGTGCGCAGCTTTCACAAATTGGCCCATTAGTAAGAGGATCGCGGCATAGCGGGCTTTACTGGCTCGGGGCGGGGCCAGGCAGGCTCGGCCCGCTCATGGTTGCCGACGGGGCCGGGTGGCCCAGCTCAGCGCCACGGCTCGGCGGGGCTGGCCGGGTGGTGCTGCCGCCGCCGCCGGGCTCGCTGGCCCCCCTCTCCCGTCAGCACCGCCCCGCTGCCGCGTTCGCTCGCCCGGCTGGCAGGGCTGCCGCCGCCGGGCTCGCCGTCCGCCCCGCTGCCGCTTTCACTCGCCCCGCGCCGCGCCTCGCGAGCGCCGCGCCCGCCCCGCGCCGCGCCCGCCCCGCGGCGCTTTCGCGGCGGCGCTTTTGCGGTTCGCGGTTCGCGGCTCGCGGCTCGCGGCTCGCGGTTCGCGGCTCGCGGCTCGCGGTTCGCGGCTCGCGGCTCGCGGCGGCGCTTTCGCGGCTCGCGGTTCGCGGCTCGCGGTTCGCGGCTCGCGGCGGCGCTTTCGCGGTTCGCGGCTCGCGGTTCGCGGCTCGCGGCGGCGCTTTCGCGGCTCGCGGTTCGCGGCTCGCGGTTCGCGGCTCGCGGCGGCGCTTTCGCGGCTCGCGGCTCGCGGTTCGCGGTTCGCGGCTCGCGGTTCGCGGCTCGCGGCGGCGCTTTCGCGGCTCGCGGTTCGCGGCTCGCGGTTCGCGGCTCGCGGTTCGCGGCTCGCGGTTCGCGGCTCGCGGCGGCGCTTTCGCTCGCCGGGCGGCGCTTTCGCGAGCGCCGCTTTCGCTCGCCCCGCCGGCAGGGCTGCCGCCGCCGCCACCACGCTCGCCGGCCGCCCCCTCCCGTCTGCACCGCTGCCGCGTTTCCTCGCCCTGGCCGGCACTGTAGGCCCCCGCACCGCCGGGCTCCCCCACGCTGCTGGCCCCGATTATGCTGGGCTTCCCCCGCTGCCAGGCAGCCCCACCCGCCGGCCTTCCTGCTTCTGCCATGCTCCCCTGCACTGCTAGCCCCAGTTCTCCCGGGCTCCCCCGCCCTGCTGGCTCAGGCTCTGCCGCCCGCCCCCGACACTGCTGGCCCCGCCTCTGCCAGGCTTTCCCACCTCTGCCGGGGCCGGCCGGGCTCCAGCTTGGCTTGGGGCTGCCGCGGGCTCTCACTTCCGTGTTGGCAGCTTTTAGAATTTTGTTAATAGATTAGCCGCCCCGGAATATTAGCCGCACTTCCGGGTTTCCACCAAAATTTTGGTCAAATTGGTGCGGCTTGTATTCGTGAAATTACTGTACTTGCTCTTAACAGCACTTTCTACATGCAGGTGCTTCCTCTTTCCTTTCACATGTGAGTGAATATTGCAAGAGATAATGTTCCTGCAAATCACCACTACCCTACACTTCATCAGTCTGGTCTGCATTTTAGTCACCAGAAGAGAATCAGCCTGATTTAATATTCTTTTACTCATCCTGGCTGGCTGAACCAAAAAAAGCCTGACCCAAACCCCAGCATTGAGAAGGACACAGTGAAGCAGAAGATGGTCGGCTGAGTTATGCCCCATGGGAGTGTCCAAACTCCTGCTTCCAGGACTGAAAGCCACTGAATGGGCTGAACTCATGCAGTTTTAGTAGATACCAACAGTAAAAACAGAGTAGAGCACGTGCTGTGAAGCCTTGAGTTCTCTCAACTCAGGAAAACCCTGGCTAGACAAATGTGAGAAGCAGCAGGACTAGCAAGGGACCCGAGGCTGACGGCTCAGCCTCCCATTACTCATCCTCTGGGCTCTGTCTCACTTGTCATTTAGCACCTTTGTGGGCTTGGTTTTGATAGCTAGAGAGGGACTGAGAGAGATGTGACTAAAACAACAGGATCTCTGCCTTTAGATGGGCTGCCAGGTTTAAGTAAGTGCAGAGCGTTGTGAAAGGCTCCACACAGGTATCAGCCTGGCTTGCTCTTCAGGGCATTATGTGGTTCAGCTGTGCACAAACCAGAGCACTCCTGGCTTGTCTGGAGCCCAGCCAACAAAGGATGTTGTAAAAACCTGTCTGGTTTATAATTTAATTTTGCTAAGGTTAGAACAATGTTTCTATTAGTGAAAAGCACACAGTAGTTTTGAGATCATGGCAGGAAATCTACAGTCAGTTCCCAGCTTCAACAGAGACTTTCCTTATACAGTGTTGGGCAAGCCAACCAAAACTCATATGCTTTGTACCCTGAACTGGTATTAAAAAAAATTATACTGCCTTCTGTTCTTTGTCTTGGCTACTTGAACAGTGAGCACTTGGGGAAGAGAAAGGCTTTCACTCTGTATTTATACTGTGCCTGGTTCTTCGAGGCGTCAGCTGCAGTATTCCCTCTACACAAATAGCAAGAAAGAATAAATAAGTTAAAATGTGTATTGTTATGTAAGTGTGCAAAAACCAAGCCCAGTGAAGCTGTGGTACTGGGTGTGTTGGGCATGTGAGGCAGTACCTCTGAGCCTCACCCTGATTGGTGCCATGCTATGGGACCACAGGCTCTTTTCTGGTGTTTGCTGCCTGCTTCTGGGTATGCACGTTCAGCACATCTCACCTCCTGCCCTCCAGCCCGCTCAGAAAGGCCAAGAGAAACTTCTAAGTGGAATCAATTAGAGCCCTGAAGAGCAGGCATGGTCAAGTCTGCATTTGTTTTTGGGTGCTGAAGAACATTGTGTGCTGCCAACCGTGAGCTGCCTGGCTCCAGCATCAGCTTTGCTCAGGGCAGGGAAGGGGTAGCATGAGGCAGGGAGAAGCCCAGCCCTCCTCACCCTTAGGAATGCTGTATTTACTCTGAGCAGATTTATGTATGAGATGTGTTTTCACTAGTAGGGTTTGTTTCTCTGCTGCATTTGAGCTCCCAGCATGTGGACTATTTTTTGAGCAAGCAGTGGGCAGAGAGAGCAGAAAGAGCAAACACACACAAATCAGAGAGTTTGGTTTTATTTCCAAACAGGCATACACAGAACCGTAGGGAGTACAAGAGGGAGAGGGCAGCATATCCTCTTGCTCCAGTATAAAAATGAACTTCCTAGGCTGACCCAGACACCTAAGAGAAAAGGCAAAAATATAAGCTACGTGACTAGTGGGAAGAGAAAGAGCCAGCAGGAAAAATCTATCAGAGCTTTCCATGGTTCAATCAGTCAGAGCCTGCTTCACTGGGGAAACAATCAATTAACCACTTCCACTAGGGCAGCCACAGATGTGCTGCTCTGGAGGTAGTAAATCTTCGAGTTTATTTGTTCTCGGTTGCACTCTCAGCTTATTTACATCACAGGAATCGTCCTCCCTGTTTATCCTCACTTCTACAAGTCCCTCCCAAGGATCTTTCTGTCCATGTCGATCAATGAAGAAGAACTCTTACAGATTAACAATTTCCAGCTTCATTGCAAATCCCTATTTCCCTTAAACAGGCAGCCAAAACAAACAGTTTCCCCCAGGCATCCGGAGGGCATTATGCCTTTAACTGTCCATCCCATTTCCTGCTGTCAATGCTTTTTGTCTCACTTTAAGGCAGATGGTTTTGGTTTAGGGTGTTTTGGCCCAATTAATAATCAAAGAGCCCTGCAGGACACATTTGCTCCCACCCTGAGGAGCGAAATGTAGCAGTCAAATGAGAGGCAGATGACACCAAAGCTGAGGGATGATGTTTAGAGCCCTCAGTGGAAGCCACTCTGTGGCAGACAGGAGCAGGGAAGGACTCAAGCATGCCTGGTCCCACAGATATAATAAAGAGGGAGGTGGTAGACAGTTTGGAAAAAATGCACAAAAGGAAGGTTTAGAGTGCATGAGAGGTGCTGAGTTGTGCAGGTGCAAGGCTCTGACTGTGGCTCTGGAGGAAGCTGGCAGATGGGTGAGCATGGAAAAAGGTGCATAGAGATGGGTAGGGATGATGATGGCCCTTCTCAGCACCTCAAAAGAGGTCTCAAAGCACTGAAAGCAGAAGGGTCTTCAGCCCTAGTGGGCTGGTGAAGAAAACAGAGTGCTGGCACAGAGATTCACTCTCCAAACCATGGGCCTGTGTCTGCCATCACTTTCAAGATGTAGTGAAATGAGCAATTTAGATGGCCACAGCATAAAGCTGAGATTAAATTTCTACTCCCCATTTAAATTTTTTATTGCAGTCTTTAAATGAAAATAAAGCAGTTGTCAGCACTTTTAGTTAACTTCTGTGCCTGGCAACCTGGAAGCAAATTTTGACTCACAGATGCCTCTTGCTCTTCTGATCAAATGTGCTGGTAGGACTGGTAGACAGGAGCTGTCTTAACAGTTTTAATGCACCTAAATTTGTGCCTGTAGCTGCTGTTAATGCCTTGATTGGTGCTATTGAAATCTCTTCTTAAACATATGGTAATACATTCCTCACTGATTCCCCTGCCTTTCAAAACTCAGACCTGGAGATATCATTGTCTGTAATAAGTTCATTCTGTTCCTTCTGCTTTACTGCCTGCCTGGCCTAGCTTTGATGAAGTAATTCACATAACTCACTAACTCCAGAGCAAGTTTTGATTAGTTTTTGAATTAAATAACATATTTTCTTTTGGAAAGTCCTGCAAACTCATCTTGGCATCTGATATTCATATGACCTCTGCCACTCTGGATGCATCACCAGTCCTGAAGAACCTGAATGTCAGGTTGAGAGTGCACTAGTTGGCCTTAACAGCCTCAAAAAGTTTCATTTGGGCCTCACATTTACCCTCTCTGTCAACAGCACCATTTAACCTCCAAGCCTGGGGGGCTACTAGATTTTGCCTGGGCTGTAGGGGAGACTGTTTCAGTTTGGCTTTCCATGGATGGCTTTGGAGCTGGTGTGTTGATAGGAGCCACTGCCACCACCCTCTGCTCTACCTCCCATGGCAGAGAACTGTGCCTGGTCATGGGCTTGTCCCTGCCCTGTGCAGAGGCTGCTCCTGGTTCTCCTTCCCTGCTCTTGCTGCTTCTTGGCACTGGCAGCCACAAATACAATCCAGCTCTGGCAAGATTTTCAGTAGATAGAAGACTTTTAATGGATTGATTTATTACTGTTTGAGAATGGAGAATACAGGCTGCTGTTCTGGAGCACTCAACATGTAGTAGTTTTAGCCACACTTCTCCTGAGGGAGATATTGGACTCTTAATATGCATTTTTGGATTAGCACAAGCAGGCCTGTCATTTTAGTGGGATGACATTTAGTTATCAGGATGGGGGAACAGACCAAGCACAAAGAACATCTTCCTTTGTTCCCTGAGGGAACAGCAACCTTTCAGTGCAGACCATGTCACTACTGGAAAACACTCTGTCTAATACCATCCCAAGTATTTTTTTTTTTTTTTTGCACTGAATAAATAAGGCTATACTGCGTTTCCTTCCCCAAAGCAGGAATGAGAGATGCTGTAATGTCTCTGCCATAGGCAGCACCTGTGGACAGCTGGCAGTCTTGAGCCACTAATTCTGCATAAAGCTTGTTGGAAAAAAGCGAGACTTGAGGAAGGATCTCAAATTCGCTCATTTCACAGAGCACAGCAGCTTCTGTCCCCCAGCGTGCAGCAGAATGGGCTTAATGCTGAGCCACAACAGGCACCAGCCTTGCTGTTTAATGTAACACACCGGTTTATGTGCTTTCTGCCTGGAACTTGTATACTTCCAAACAGTGGCTTTTATGTTTTGGGGAGGGATTTTCTGTGTGTCTAAAGAGAGGTACGTGGAAGAATGCTGGGAGCCGGGCTGCTTCTCCATTCACACCGGCATCACTTATATCCCCTCTCTTTCGCAAGAAAGCTTCAAGGTTCTGCTCCTGAAAGCTTCAAGGTTGTTTTCTGATCTCAGTGAGATCAAAGCCAGGACCACGTCTCTTTCTCTGTCTATTTCGCTTTCTCACGTCAATTCACAAGCAAACCTAACCTGCGTTATCCCTGTGCTCGGGATGCGAAGGATCTTTCCCGGCCAGGGAAGGAGAGAAACAGAACGGGGGTCCCTGGGCCGGGCCCAAGGAGAGAACAGAACCAGGGTCCCCAGGCCGGGCCCGGGTCCGCGGGGAAGGCTCCCGGGCGGTGCCGGGGCCGCCCCCGGGCCGCGATTGGCGGCGCTGAGGCGGCGGGGCGGGGGCGGGCGGCGCGCAGGGCCGGGCCGCAGCAGCAGGTGGCTGCGC